>NC_047676.1:348323-1548323 GCF_011762505.2 Arvicanthis niloticus | reverse complement strand
TGAGGCTCTCCCAGGGGTCCCCTCCCCTGTTGTTGTCTGATATTCATGGCTTCCAACTCCCTCTACATCTCAATAGTAGACTTAGAATGTGAAAATGGTACTTGGGTTGGGGAGAGCATGGTTTATCATGAGTCCTGTCTGGATGGTATCCCTAGACAGGGACTCCACATCCTGGATACTGCAGGAATGACCCAAGGAAGGGACAGTGTGTTAATAAACAGGTGCTTCTCTGACACCTGAGACTTGAAGTACCTCTTCTCGGGGAGCCACCATCCTCAGTGAGCAGGGACAGGGTTAGGGTTAGGATCTGTGGGAGCCAGCAGAAGCAAGCCCTTCAACTCCAGTTCTCTCTCTAGTCTCCTGAGACTGGACTGTTCACCCATAGGAAGCTTGGACCTCCTGCAGGGATGCAGGCCCTGGGAAGCTGTTGGCAGGGCTCCTGTCTTAGAGCCACCTGTTCCTGGTAGCCTGAGCTGTTTCTACACGTGGTGTTGAGCTGAGTGCCTGGAAAACTCCCTTTTGGAGGACCGTAATTATGGGGAGTCCTGCCTCTGATGCTCCCTAAAGTAGGTCAACTGCTATTGAGTCCCTGTGGCTCTGGAGAGGGATTTAGGGCCAGTCTCTGTTTTTGAGTCTCATTCTTGGAAGGCAGTGCATAGCCCCCAAATGTATGTCTTCAGAACTTTCTGCTTGGGCAGAGTTCTTGGGTGGCAGGCCACCCTGGTAGGACCCCAGCTACAGTTTATTTTGTTGTAGTGCTTCACCTTAGGCTACAGGACTGTCAAAACAGAACTGCGGGGACCAGAGGGACAGAGCCACCACCCATCTACCTCCACAAACATACATACACACACACACACACACACACACACACACACACACACGCATGCACGCACGTACATATGCACGTGCTGTTACACACTGAGACACGAGGAAAGATTTGTGTCGACAGTTGCATGTGTAGGAAGAAGAGAGGAAAGCCCAGAGAGACCCCTGACACCAGACTAAGGCCAGATGCCTGCCAAGATGGTCCTGAGTCAGAGAATAAGCATTGTCTCGAGTAGCCATGTATCCTGCCCAACCTGGGCCCTCCCACCTAAGAACGTCACCCTTACTGCACCTTTGTGTGGGACGCTGCCTTGTGCCCATTTTCTGGAACCCACTAGTCACTGTAGAGGCCTTTCAGAGTATATGCTCCCCACACACCCTTATCCTCTTGCCATGGCTCCCCCCTAACCCCTGCGTGCTCATCAGTGCAGGGTCTTAGTGTGTATCGTTCTTGGCCACATAAAGTAGACTTCGACGTCACAGGTGTTGAGGTGTGTCTGCTGAAGACAGGTCTTTCCATTCTATGCCTGCCCGTCCATTAAGTCACGTCACCCATGTATTAGTCCTTCGGTCTGCCAGCAGTGGGCTGGTGCTGCTGTTTTGGGAAGCCTGCTGTCCAGACAGCATTTGGGTAAAAGGCTTGTCAAGTGCTCCGTCCACAGGCTCCCAGCAGGGAGAAGACAGTCCAGACTGGCCAGAGGGAGGGGTGCCTAGGAGTCTGTATCTACAAGCAACAGAGCTGATGGAAGCGCAGCCCTTTCTAAGGGTTGGGCAAGTTCTTGACCTTGAGCACAGGTTTACAGGGCTCTCAAAGCCCAGAGGCCTCCCTAATGAGGCTAAAGAGTAAGAAAGGTCTTGTCTAGCTGAGGCAGGTCCAGAGCACTCTGTTGACACCTAGCCTATTTTACCCTCTGGCCTTGGGATGCCCCTTTAACTCTACCTCACCCCCACCATAAGGTAGGGTAACTGCTTCCAGTAGGCTCATTTCTGTATCTTAGAGTGAGAAGGCCACACATGGGTGTGCTTAGAGTGTTTTTTTGTTTTTTTGTTTTTTCCCTGAGCTTATCTGGAACCCAGGTCGTCTCTGACGCTGCAGTGTCTCTGATAGAGCCTGCTCTTGGGGGTTCCCAGGCCTCCCATTTACTCTCCCTTTGTGCGTCTGGTGCCTTGCTTCTTTCCCGCCCAAGGCTGCCTGTGTGATTATGTAGTGTTTTCTCTGACTGCACAGATGTTAGGGCCAAGCCTGGACCCTCCCTGCTGGGGATGGATTGTGCTAAGATAGACAGCTACCTAGCCTACCCTGCTATATGGGGCTTACACAGGGTGAAGGTTACCTAACACTCCTAGCACATAAGGAGACATAGCAACATGGTGTCCGTACCTGTGCTGCGGGAGCCTGCTGAACTAGATGAACAGTTGCTCTGCGACCACCAAGTCCCAGCACCTGTCCGTAGGAACACAGCTATGCGCAGGGAATAGGCAGGCGGTAGTGCTGCGTACAAAATGGCATGAGGAGACCTGAGCCTGTAATGAGGGTGACTTCCCAGGTCCTTGTTTGTTAAATTATGGGGTTCCAAAGCTATCTCTGGGGCCTGACTGAACCCTTCACATGCACATAGTGCATCTCCAAGAAGAGGTGTGTTCCCAACCTGTGTTTTTAGTTTGCAAAGAGGTCAACCATGTGTGGCTAGCCACAGGGAAACAGGATTGTTCCTCAGACAAGGGAGACCAACCATCTCATATCCACTTGTGCAGCCTGCCCTTACTTAGCCCGCAGCCTTCCATGATCACACACCAGTGTCCCCAGAATCTGAGGCAAATGCCAGGATGTTTTGGCACCACCCCAGAGATGTTTCCCTCAACAGTGCCATCCGTGTCCTAGCAGTGAGGCACTATACACAGGCCTGAACTGGGAGGATCCAGCTGACAAAACAGTTTCTAGGATCTTCCCACCAGAGCCACAAAGGTTGGTGAAAATGAGTTCTACACTTGTGGTGTTCTGAAACTGGTGGTTCTGTAAGACCAAAGTGGCCTGGGACCACAATGGTGTGTAGCAGGGCCAGTGCTTCTGGAAATCACTCCCGTAATTCCCCGTGTGGTTCCTAAGGTGATTTGTAGTTTTGAGTGTTTCCCTAAAGACAGACTCAGATCAGTCTCCATCAAAAACGCTCTGGATTGGGCTATAGGCTGAGACTTCATTGGATAGCCCTCCGGTAGACCCGGTATAGACCTGGGGAGTTGGGACCCAGGGCTTAGATGAAAAAAATAGCTCCGTCTTAGAAAAGCTATATTTAATTTTAGATTTGAGTGGGAGAACTAAGAAGCACTTATAAATAGCCACAAGCACACCACAAGCGCAGCCTCTGAGGAAAGTTCCGGTGGAGACGTGGACACTCTTAGCTGTGCGTGAGCATCAGAAATCTTCAGCCCACTACACTATCAGTATCTAAGGCCATCAAGACAGGGACATGAACATGCCAGTGAGAAATGGACAAATGAACCCAATGGAAATAACTCTGCTGAAGTGTCCTTTGGATGTCCCCTGTCCCCTGTGTCCGGCCTCATCTTGGCTCTGGGGTGTATAGGACACTTGAGCAGTAGGCAGGTGCTATAGGATTGTTCTTGTAAAGAGGTTAGGGTCAGAGGAGCTTGCTTGATAAGGCTGTTTTTTTTTTTTTTTTAAAAGATAAACTGCCTGCAGCTTAAGATGTGTTCTCCTCCTCTTCCACTTCCTGAGGTTTGGTTCTGAATGTGACTATTGAAAGCTCCCTGCCTCAGAGCCATTGTTTAGCAGGAACAGAGTCACTCTGGAGCTAATTAAAGTACTGGGACTACCTAGGGCAGAGGTCGCCTGTTGGGCTAGTCTGCTTACTTGCTTCCATATCTTCTAGTTGAAGTCACCTGGGGCTCTCCATGGCTGTGGGCTATAGGCTTCAGCCATGTGCCTTGAAGTTCCAGCTGAGAAATGTGTGAGTGATTTGTAGTGCTTTTTAAAGCTTGTGTATCCTCATAGGAGCTGGTAAAATAAACTGTGTGTGTCTTTCCTCTCTGGTTTGTGGCGGTAGCTCCTGAAGATAGGCTTCACTTTCACGCTGCTCCAGACCTTAGACATTAGTCATTAGTTACCGGTTTGGGGTGTTGGCCCACAGTTGGCCCCAGGGCTAAATTCCCCAGGTATCTCAGTGTGCTGGAGACATCCCTGGAGTTTTTAACCTCTCTTCTGTAACCCATATGGGAAGCCCATTGCTTTATCCTCAGAGCCTCAAGATGTACAGGTTGCCCACCAGCTCACCAGGATAGTTTTTTAGACTACACAGGAAGCAGATCTGCCCTCCCTTCTGGACTCAGTAATTTCAGGGTCAGCCTTACTCCCAACAGGGCTCTGGCCCAGACTCCCACTTCCTGCTGCTGCCAGTTGGCTGTGAATGTCTCACCCTCATATAGACCAGGAACGCATGGCATTTGCAGCCGTCTTTCCACCCCTCCTTGGCTACCATAGTAGTCCCAAACCCAAGAGCCAGAGAGGCCCATGTTGGGCCGCATTCTGAATTTGTTTTGTTGGAGAAATCAAAGTGAGCTGCTAAGAGAGAAAACTGTGGCTGGCTGTGCCGAGGGAGGGGACACTGGGGAGAGTGCAGACTCAGCCACTATGCTGGTAACTTAGTTACCCTGTTGACCACTGGTAAAGGAAGTCCAGGGTGATGTCATTGTAGTAGTACTGTCCTTGTGTTATGAGCTAGTATATCAGAGAGGTATGTGTCCTGAGAAGAGTAGGGGTTCCAGGCCCTGGTGCCTGCTGTGTCCCTAAGTGGTTTCTCCTGTTGCTCCTGGAACCCTGGTCTTGGGCTCTGACCAACTGCTGCCTTGTTTCACTCTTGGGCTACCTGTGTTTCTCATTCCCTTTAGGGTGAGGGTTTGGGTATTATGCTAAGACAGCTCCTTGTGGCTCCAGCAGCCCTTCATTTTACAAACCATCCCACCCATCCCTGAGCAAATCTAGCTCCTACCCTGAATTTCTGGATGAAGAAGTAGCATGTGGATCTTCTGGTCCAACCTCTTAGAGGCTGATAGCAGGTCTCTGTCACCTGTGTGCTATTATGGTGACTGCTCCAAGTGTGATGGTTAGATCTCGCTGGTTTATTTTACAGTTCTGCATGCCCTGACTTGGGCTAGCTGTACTTGGATGTTGTCTTATTGCTCTGGTCCCAGCTAAGTTGCTGGCTGTGTTGTTGACACCCTGCCCAGTTGCTATGTCCTCCAGACTGTTGCACCTGTCTGAGACTCCTCCACTTGGCCATCTCTGTGGCCCTTGAGCTGTGTTTGCCCCAAATGCTGAAGTCATCCCGGCAGCTGGGGAACCATCCGTTTGTTTCTATGTCCCTATGCTTGTTGCCTCGGCTCTTCCCTTGGTGCCTTGTGTAACTTGAAGCTCCACCCTCAGCTGTCCCACAGAGAACCTAGACTCACCTATCCCCCAGTGGTGCCCCTAGGGTGGCATCCAGCTCTGCTGCCACCAACAACATTAAAGTTGGCAGCCTCAGACTATCTCCCTGATCGATGGAGGAGCACAGCTCCCCAGAGTACAGAACTTACCCACATCCTGTGCATCACCTTCTGCATGGAACCATGTAGCAGAAACTACTTGTCCTGGAACCTCCCAGGCTCTTCTTCAGGGATCCCAGAAGTATCCCTGTCAGGGAGGTGGGATGGTGGACCCTTAATAGACCTGGCACATCCAGGGGGGTAGCCAAGGCTGTGAAACTACTGAGACGGAATGCGTGGAAGGGGCCTTGCCTAAAGACCAGACAGCTGGGCAGAAAGAATGACCACCTCCAGAGTGCAGGGACACCCTCTGTCAGTGGCTCTGGGTCACTGTGGTACCAGCCTAGGGCAGGGATAGAATGGGACCTTGGCCATCAACCTGGATTGGCCTACACCTGATCCTGTAGACAAAGATGAGAGTCTTAGCAGCCTCCCAGGAAGGACTGCTCATAAGAGTGTCTGTGACCCTTGGTTGAGTTTTTCTAAGGAGCCAGAATGAGAGCCAGACTTTTTAGTATTACAGTGTGAATGTGTGTGTGTGTGTGTGTGTGTGTGTGTGTGTGTGTGTGTGTGTGTGTGATGTGTGCTATACGGCATTCATGTGGAGGTCAGAGGACAACTTGAAGGAGTTGAGTTCTCTCATTTCACAGTGTAAGCCCTAGGGATCGAACTCAGGTTGTTAAGCTTGGCCATCTTTACCCACTGGGCCATCCTGTTGGCTCAGGGCCTGCCTATTAAAAACTATCTGACTACTGCTGGTCTTTGTCCTGCTGGCCTTCAGGAACTGATCCTCCTGGTTTTCTTTCGCCTAGCATCCTCCTTGGGGACCTAGCCTTATGCTATCCATCACTCTCTTGACTGAGCCTTGCTGACTGCCCCCCACATACCACTCCAGCGCCCCATTGCCTGTTGCTTATCTTCCTTGATCCTCCACTGTGTCTACTGGAGACTACCTGACGAACAGTCTCTTCATAGGTCTGCTGTAGGTCTCAGTGGTCAGCAGTGACCAACTTCACCTTGTAAGAGCTGGTTTGGAGGTATCTCTACCAGGGGCAGTAGAGAGAGTAAAGTGTGTCTGTGGCTCTGTGGTGGTTTGAAAAGGAATGGCCCCCATAGACTCATGTGTATGAATGTGTGGCCCACAGGGAGTGGCACTATGAGAAGGTGTGGCCTATTGAAATGGTTGTGGCCTCATCGGAGGAGTGTGTCACTGTTAAGGTAGGCTTTGAGGTCTCATATATGCTTAAGTTAGGCTTAATGTAGCAATCTCTTTCTGCTGCCTCTGGATCAAGACGTAGAACTCTTAGTTCCGTCCCAACACCATGTCTGCCTGCATGCCACCGTGCTTCTTGCTATGACAATAATGGACTAAACCTCTGAAATTAAGCCAGCCCCCATTTAATGTTTTCCTTTAATAAGAGTTGCCATGGTCAGGCTATATCTCCACAGCAATAAAACCGTAACTAAGATAGTATTCATGTGTTCAATGTGTGTGAAAATGCATATCCATGTTATGTGTATTGGCTTGTGTGTGTACATGAGTAATTGTGTGTTCAGTGTGCCCATGTTATACATATTGGCATAGATGTATATCAGTGTATACATGTTTAACTATGCAGTGTGTGGTCATTGTATGTGAGTATGTCCACTCGTCACTGTATATGTGAATGTGTGTGTGTGTTCAGTGTATGAATTGTGTAATTTGTGTGTGGCTGTGTGTGTTCATGTGTATTGTGTATATGTGTTCAGTGTTTGAATCTTTGTCTACATTGTATGAATTGATTTCTGTCTATCACTGCATACACATATATCTATGTGTACGTACGTATGTATTCAGTGTGTATATGAATGTGTCCACATTTTCTATATTGGTATATGTGTATGCATGTATAAATGTGTATGTGTTTAGTGTGTGTATAAATATGAATGTGTCCGTGTTGTATGATTTCGAGTATTTGTACATGTGTATCAATATGTACGTGTTTAGTGCATATATGAATGTGTCCATGTATATACTGGGGTGTATGAGCATGTGTATTTGTATCACTCTCTACCAGTGGGCGTGTGAATGTGTATCTGTCTGTAAATGTCACTGTGAGCATATGTGTGTGTCTGTGCTTATGAGCAGACGTCCTAGAGTGTATCACGCCCAGCCCTTGTGTCTGTTGTTTTCGTTGATGCTTTGAAGCTCTGTCCTGGCCTGTGGACTCCTTCCTTGGCTACTCTTTGCTATGTCCATGTTTGCTACCCTGGGTATTGCAGTTCAATCCATACCTCCTGTTCTTGACCCCGGGCCCAGCCTCACAGGGAGCCTAGGTTTCACAGGATGGATGTGGAATGGACGCTGTTGGACAGAACCCTCTTGTTGGGAGTCGGTCATAACCTCCCTCCCAAGGCAGCCCTTAAAACCTAATTCAGACTGTCTCCTCTGCTGTGATGGACGGTGTGTGTGTGTGTGTACCAGTGCCTATTCATCTAGACTGTATCTCTCTTGAAGGGTTGGTTTGTTATGATCAACCTTCAGAGGGCAATTTAAGTTACCACACACAGCCTTGGGCCAGTGTAATTCTTTACTGAACTGTGGTTTAGTTGCTTACTTCCAGCTCACAGAGGAGATGACCACACAGTTTCCTTGCCTCGGCATCTTTGAGAGTGATGTGGCTCCTTTATAGTCAATAGGTATCTACTGTCCACAGCTGGTCTTAGGAAGGCTGGGTTGCAGGTCCCAGCATCAGTAGCCCAACACTTTCTGTGTCGATGGAATTTTCATGGAGTTGCAACCTCGAGCCCAACCTTGTCACCTGGAAGCATGGCTGAGTCCTTTATTCCATGTCTCTTCCCTCTTTCATCTGTCCTGTAGCCTGTACCAGGCTACCCCTTCCTTCCTTCCTTCCTTCCTTCCTTCCTTCCTTCCTTCCTTCCTTCCTTCCTTCCTTCCTTCATACTCTTGGCCAGCTCTTCAATGGCCACTTCCTGTATAGGGTAGCCAGTCTGCACATGCTACCTAACCCTCTCTGGTAGGCAGCCATACTGTGTGTGGTTTTGGTAAAATGGACCCTGGAGACCTTCTCACGCACATGCTACAAATTGGAATCCAACATGACCCTGGGCTTCCTGAGTGTGGAAAGTGGACTCCTGTTTTCCTCCCAGCATCCCTCTGGCACCCTGTTCTTGATGTGGACAGTTCTTGATCCCATAAGCTACAGAAAGAAAAGGTGCCTTGCAGGCTTTGATAGAGGAAGGCCCTGCCCACCTGGTAGCCACACACACCTGGAAAGCAAAGCATCTGGAAAGTTGTCTGATGTTTTCCTGCTCTTTGGTCTAGCCTGATTTTCTAAGAATGACTTTCGTGGCTGCCTAGAGGTTTGCTTCTCCTCCCCACGCCCCACACAGTCACCAGCAGATTCAGCTACTCTGAATATTGTCATGGCCTCCAGGCTAGCCGTTTCCTTTTGTAGTGTCTCAGAAACATTGGCCTCTACTATGGCCTGTGATCCCTTAGTCTGTTTAAACCGGTTCGCACCAGGGTAGGCACTGATGATGTAGAGACCAGTGGCTGTGCAGAGTCCTCCTGAAGATGGTAGCTTGAGGAGATAATGGGCAGAAGGTACAGCAATAGGTTCTAGAAGGACTGTGGTAGGTAGGCCCCCTTAATCCTGCCTTGGTTACCTGGGGGAGGGTTCCCTGCTCTCTGCGGTACAGACAAAAGCTAGAGAGCCAGCGCTGAGTAAAAGTGGAGACAGAGTGCAGAGGAAACACCTATAGGTGGTCCTGACACCTGAGGTTTGTTGGCCCTCCCCAGCATGCTGTCCTCTCTGACCCCAGGCAGCACACCAATGCAAAGGGCTTCCTTCCTAGCTCACATCTCTCCCCACATGCTGAACAGTGATGCTGCAGAGCCCCCTTCCTCAACTCTCAAGTTTGGCATTATCAGGAAGCCTGCTAAGGGCTTCTGGGAAAACTCCTCATGGAAAAACAAGCAAGGCTAACCCAGGGAAAAACCACAGTCTACAAAGCTGGGATCCTAGAAATCCTAGAAGCTAGGCAGGGATATGTCAGTAGGAAGCGGCAGTTACAACAGCATGGGGTCAGTGGAGGGTATCAGAGGTGCCTCACAGGCCTCCTCCCATCACTCCAAACACAAGCCCTGACAGGCATCCTCTCAGCACCCCTCACACAAGCCCCAGCAGGTTACTTCCTAGCATTGCACTGACATTAGAGGAACCCTGACTGCAGCACTTTAGCATGTTGCATAAGAAAAAGCATTATGTCCTAATAGAGGCAGGAGAGGGGTTGATAATGTTCTTACCTCCAAAGACATCAGGCAGCCCACTGCCGGCTTGTATGGGATGGAGGAGTCGTTGCCAGGTACGAGATGCCATATGTAATCATTGCCTCAGTGAGTGAATTATGTGTGGGAGTAGATATTGGTAGCTGTATCTGTCCTGTCCGCAGACCACATGTGACTTTAAAAGGTATGAGCATGGATTGACCATGCTCAGTGTCAAGTCCACACTTGTTTCTAAGGCTGTGAAAAATACCACCCACTAATGCAGCATTTGACTCTGCCCCACAAAGCTACCCACCACATGCTTTCTGAACTCAGAGACACAGGCAACAACGGCCTGGTCCTGTAGCCTCCAGCTGCCCGGAGGTGAGCGCTGGTTAGTAAGCCATGCCTCCCTTGGGCTATGGCTCTCCCGAGAGCTGCTCTGACTTCTCTGCTCTTTGGTCTAAGGTTGGTCTTGCAACTCTGCTTAGTCCCCCTCACTGCTTCATCAGTATTGGGTCTGCATATACTGTCTCTGTTCACATCAACAGTTTCTGCATGAGCGCATATACATGTCGAAGCCATGAGATCAACCTCAGCTGTGATTCCCTGGGCACTTTTGAGACAGGGTTTCTTACTGGTCTGGAGCTCACCAAGTAGGCTAAGCTGGTTGGCCAGTAAGCCCCAGGGTCCCACTAATCCCCAGTGCTGGAATTTCAAGTTTGGGCTACCACGCCTTGTGTTCTGGGGTTGAACTCATCTTCAGCTCCACCATAATGATCTTAGGGAGAGGTCGGAGGATATTATGTGTTGAACAGGCATGGGAGCCTGGCTCTAAGCATTGGGTGCTTGGGCTCCAGCTTTGGGTGCCAGGTCCTCTGCATGGATGTGCTGTCAGAGTCGGAGCAGAGCTAAGTGCCAGCCAAGCCCTGCCTTGTTGTTCCCAAAGTGTCTTTGGTGAAGAGTGTAGAGTGGGAGCCACAAGGATGACAGTGCATTGGCTAGCTGTGATCTGGCTCTGCCCGAGTGCAGGTAGCTCCAACCTGTTCTCAAGCAGGAGTGCTTAAAAAATAACACCTGTTTCCCCAGGTGGCTTTCATGACGTTGACGCTGTTTCCCATCCGGCTCCTGTTCGCCGCTTTCATGATGCTGCTGGCCTGGCCCTTTGCACTCGTGGCCTCCCTGGGACCTCCTGATAAGGAGCCAGAGCAGCCCCTGGCCTTATGGAGGAAGTAAGTAGCTCTCTTGGCTGGCAGTCTGCATGGTGTGTGTGTGTGAGTGTGTGTGTGAGTGTGTGTGTGTGTGTGTGTGTGTGTATGTGTACGCACCTTGACTGTTGTTACAATGTCACTGCTCAGCCAGGGTGGAACTGTCTCTCCCTTTCTAAGCCTGCTTTTACTGGCACATGCTATCTTCTTGCTGCTTCCTTTGAAACTAGCTTGTCTCTTCCTGTCTTTCGCTCTGATCTTTAGGCTTCATCTTCAGAGTTCTATGGTTCATGTGGCTGCTGTACCCATGTCCCAGAGCACAGAGATTCCCCACCACCATGGCCTACTATGTTCCAGAACCTGTTCTGTTTCTTGATGGACTTAAGATTCAAACCAGAGCTCCCAGGCCACCCTGAACCAGCTCTGGATCTACTGGTGGGAGTTGCAGAACATTCTCTACTTCGGTGGAGTGGACAGCTCTCAGGCTGAGTTAACCCAGCACCATAGTGACACAGGTCCCTGTCTCAGCCCCACAGTGTGGGTACCCCGGGCGGGGAAGGAGTGCGCCTTCCAGGTGTATTTAAAGCAGTTTCAAGGGGAGTATCTTCTGAGTGGCAGATTGTAGCTGACACACCCGGCCCACCTGGGGTCACTGAAAGTAGACAAGCTTACACTGAGTTCGGTATTTGATACCTAAGCCTGTTTTATGACCAGACTAGACAAAACAGAAGCTCTGGTTAGCATAGGCTGGAATCAGACAGTCCTGCCCTTGTAGGGACCTTGAGTCAGTCCAAGACTCCTGAATGGTGGACATTGTTACTGTAGACTGTGTGTCTCTCAGACCCAAATTGGGCCTTGCCTATAACTGTTAGAAACACGTGAACCTCATCTGTCTGAAGATGGGTATGCTGAGAACACAGCCAAACTGAAGCTCTGTTAAACCACTCACAGTGTCAAGATGCCATAGACATGTTATGTGGGTTTTTCTGTGTCTTTCCACCTGACACAGGTATCTTAGCCAGAGCTTTAAGAATGTTCTGCTGTGGTCTCTAGAGTACACTCTCTCAGCTCAGAAAGACAAACAAATCCTTGCTGGAAGTACTGACAGAGAGGCCGGACAGGCCAGATCTGGCTGCTATGCAAATAATTTTTTCCTGAAACATTCACTACTTTCACAGGGACATGAGCTGTGTGGGTATGGGGGGTGCTCTGTGGCCCCAAAGCTTAAAATGTCACCAATTGGTGCTCTGTGAGCTGAGTGTTCACCCAAACCACCCAGCCTTTCTTTTCTTGTGAGGGCCTGATGCTCAAGATGTATGTTCAGGAGAGAGGCAAGAGGGGACCTCATCTTCTGAACTCCAGCCCTCTAGATGTCAGATCACTGTCAGACCTGAAGATCTGTGAGCACCCAGTGTGAGTGTTAAGTGAGGCTGGTCAGGGGTGAGGTCGATGCTTGCTCTCACTTCTTCATTTGTCTGAGATTGTCCTAATCCTCTGAATAGCATACTTTATTGTGACAATCTGTTAAAAGGCAAAAGACCATAAAATATGAGTCTGGTATGAAATATAACCAAGCTCATCAAATCTGGGCCAAACCAGATCCTGTTTTTGAGCATGCTGAGTATAGAGGAATTTTAATCCAGCAACATGGTTGCTCTGGAAAGAGATCACATCCAAATACCTTCTAGGTCTGTGTGATCTGGCTAGAATACAGACACACCTTTAATTCCTCTGGCTACAATATAGACACACCCATAGTACATTCCTCAATCCCAAACAATGAAGGTAAAGTTAGTTTGTAGAAGGATGCATCTGAAAGTGACCATCTAATTGAGGGGCAGACAAAGTGATGAATCAGAGAAAGATTTGGCAAAATGAGTCAGAAATGGGATACACCCAACTCTGACAATGGCAGACAGGAAAGACAGGTGACTTAAGAGAGCATTGCAGATGGGGTGGCAGTTTTACAGAGACAGGTTACAGGTGAAGACAGAATGAGCCAGAGAATGTTCTACTCTTCAGAAGATTAAAACAGATGGCCAGAGTTAGAGACCAAGCAGAATAATTCAACCAGAAGCCAAGAGAAGCCAGTTTGAATCAGTCAGTTTGGAGAAAAGTTTGGGCCAGAACAGCTAAGTTGAACCAGCCAGTCAATGTTCAGAAAGAACCAGAAAGTGTGGGCTTACTCAAGAGTAAGCCTCTGAGATGACAATTACATCTGGCAAATAAAAGTTACATTTACAGCTGAGTCCAGAAATTATGCTGGAAATCTGATTTAAGTGGATTTAAAGGTATTTGGGTAACAGGTGTTGGCTCTTGGTGACAAGGGACTGAGGACACTTGCTGTTGCTCCACATGCTGCCTGGTATCAAAAGGGCCTGATCACCCTTTTTTTCCTCTTCCCCACTCCAACTCAGAGTCCCAGAGCGACAGGACAATTTTCAAAGTGGGTGACTTAGGCTGAACTCCTCCTCACCTGCCTTCCCTTGCTCACTGGCCTCTCCTGTGTGCACACTCATTGAGCTCAGCAAGCTATAAAGGTCCATAGCAGACTACTTCCAACAGCTCTGTTCTTGGGTGTAAAGTCACTCAGTCTGTTCACAACAGCTTCATTGCACAGATGTGATGCAAGTTTCATGTGCAGTGAGGGAGAGGCTGAGATTTCTTTCTTTCTCTTATTGAATATTTTATTTATTTACATTTTAGATGTTATCCCCTTTCCCCATTCTCCACCCTCCGAAAACCCCATTCCCCCTCCTCCTACTTCTATGAGGATGTTTACCCACCTACCCTCCCACCTCCCCACCCTCAAATTCCCCCCACACTGGGGCATCCAGCCTTCATGAGACCAAGGATCTCCTCTCCCACCTATGCCTGACAAGGCCGTCCTCTCCTACATATACAGCTGGAGCTATGGGTCCCTCCCTATGTGCTTCCAGGCTGGTTGTTTAGACCCTGAGAGCTTTGGTTGGTTGGTATTGTTGCTCTCCTCATGGGGCCACAAACCCCTTCAGCTCCTTCAGTCTTCACTCTGACTCCTCCATTGGGAACCTTGTGATCAGTTCAATGGTTAGCTGTGAGCATCCGCCTCTGTATATGTCAGGCTCTGGCAGAGAGATTGAGATTTCTTATGGCCATAGTTTTTCTTGAGCTTTGTATGTCCTTGTCAGCTTAGGGTACATGTCATTCTGTGTGAGAGAGAATGTGTATACATGTGTATAAGGGTGCATGCCCATGTGTGTAGATGAGTGTGTATATGTGAAACATATATGAATGTACACACATGAGAATATGTGTGTGTGTGCATGTTCATGTGCGTGCATTTGTGTGTGTGTGTGTGTGTGTGTGTGTGTGTGTGTGCCTGGAGGGTGCATTTAGATGAGAGTATGGATATGTGTTTATATGTTGAAATATGTGTTATGTATATATGTTGCTGTATGCACATGTATGAGTGTACACTGATAACAGTATGTGTGTATGTATATGTGTTGGAGTGCACATGTGCATATGAAGATGATGGTGTGTATGTAGGTGTGGCGGTATGTATTCATACATAGATAAGTGTATTGGACTGTGAACGAATATGAGTATGCCTATTATTCTATATGTGTGTGTATAGATAAGAGTATGCAAGTGTATACATGTTGAAATGTGTATGTGTAGAGTGCATACAAGTGTTGGAGTGTGCATGTGTGTGCTTGTTGGTGAATATATGTGTAGGAGCAGTAGGAGCATGCATGTACACATGTATATGTACACAGATGAGAATGATGTACATACAATCATTTGACTGTACAGGTTTGAGTATATGTAGATGAGTGTGTGTACGTAAGTGGAGAGTGTCATGTGCAGTGCAGCCATGTACTCTGGGCCTGCGTGTGCAGTGCTGTGCCACACGAAGCCTATGGGAGCTCAGTGGATTTGTGGCCCTGGGCTTATGGGAGCTCAGTGGATTCGTGGCCCTGGGTTCTCGTGGATGCTTTTGACTTCTGAAAGGAGACATAGTGGCAAGAAGCCTTAGTTACAGTGGTACAGAATTAGGAAAAAGGCAGGTTTTAAAATAACTGGCTACAGAGTAAAGTTCTGCTGAGTTACAATAGCAGATCCATTCAGACTCAGGCTCGTGTTACGTTTGCACAGCAAAGCTGTTGTGAACAGATTGATGTTAAAGACGATTTTTTTTTTCTGAATGAAGTTGGTAGCATTCAGACATTTCCTGAAAATCTCAGTGAATGACACAGTTTTTTTTTTTTTTTTTTTTAAGAAGATGCTTGTTTTAAGTTACTTTCAAAATACAAGTGTCATAAAAAATAGATAGAGCTGCCTTTTGTTCGCACTGACCTCTAGACTGGCTCCTCTACCACCAGAGAATTCCCAGGGTGGATCAGGCAGGCAGCCAGGTCCTCCAGCTGGGTCTTGGCTGACTGACAGGCAGCTTGAGAAGGGGCTTGTTCCTGAGAGCTCCTTCGGACTCAGTTCCTGGATTGATAGGATGCAGACTGTGAGACTGAAGGACTTGAATATCCTACCCACTACCCTCTGAGAGAAGTCTCCTCCATCCCTCTCTACCCTGGAGAACTTGCTCTGTGGCTCCCTGGCCACACCCTGTGATTTAAAGTTTTGAATTACACACATTCTTTGCTTTGCATTTTGACTACAGCCTTTGTTTTTGGTTTGTTTTTGTTGTTGTTGTTGTGTTGTTTTTGTTTTGTTTTCTCTTTCTTGCTTGTGGCAGAAAGAGTATCAAAATCCTCAATTCAGCTTCAGTTCTCCAAGCCCTTCTTGGTCAGGCCATGCTGTGGGGGTAGTGCTGGCTTCCTGGGGCATCCAGATCAACCACTATCTGAAATACCTGTTGCACCTCTCAGGTAGATCTGTCTGAGGCCTAGTCCATCTACCTGTCCTGACCCCACTTGGATTTTTGTTGAAGACTTTCTGGAGGGTCAGGTTCTCTTCCCAGAAAGAGGATTTGCAAGAGGAATGGGGACCCGATTAACCACTGACAACCAAGCCGCTCTCCTTTCTACCTGACATTCTAGTGGGCCAAAGTGCAGCACGCATGTCCTTCTCCTGGGGATGCGGGCTACTGTGCACCATCTCCTCGGTGTGCTTCTTCTCAAGACTCATGCACCTGTGTGCTTCTCCTCAGTCGTCTCTTCATCCTGGGACCAAAGACCTAAGTCGTCTTCAGCACTGAGATGTTGAGCTCCCATCCCGCCCCCTTCTCCTTTGTGTTTCAGGAGCTTTCTTTTCTGGCCTTTCTATAAACTTGACCTCTAACCTTGCCCAGAGCTCAGTCTCAAGGGTCTTCAAGATTGGGGGTTGATAGAGCTTAATCTCCCGTTCCTCTCTTCCTCTTGTTCTCCCAGGACTGGCTCCTGCATCACTACAGCCTCACACTCCCAACCTCTGCAGCCTTCTCTTCCTTTTCAGTTGCTGTACATTTTACGTTTGTCTGTTTTTACTGCGAGTACATCCACACGTGTCTAGATCACACTGAGAAGTACATACCCTTGTGTCACACCATCCCTGGAAATAGAACCTTGAGTCTGCTCCCCAGTGTCTCCCTGTAACTACAGCAGCTGCTTATCCCCTGAGTAAGCAAAGGTCCTTCCAGATGATTCCTCAGAAGGTGGGGGGTGGGAGTGGCTCTGTACCTAACAGTGATTGGGCATTGCTTAGATCTGTTGGGGATCCTCTCACAGAACCTCCAGGGGAGTTAGCACTTTGGGAAAAAAATCAAGGAGCCGGGCTTTGAGCTCTTTTTTTTTTTTTTTTTTTTTTTTTTTTTTCCTGTGTGTTTTGGTCTCTTGCTTAGCTCAGGGACCAAGCTGCACCTAGGCCTGCTCATACCACATGTCACTGCAGGGGTGTCCTGAAAGGTGTCTGAGTGCTTCTTGTGGGTGAGTAAAAAGGAAAACCCTCAGGATTGAGTAGACATCACAGGAAAGCAAGATGGATAGTCTAGGCCATTCTTCTCACTTCTACGTTCGTGACCATCTGGGTCTTTGCAAAAACTGAATGTTGATTCCTGTGGTCAGTCTTCTAGGCAGAGCAGCCATGGGAAGAAGGTCTGGAAGACTCTCCAGGGCACGCAGCTTCTAATGGGTGTTCCACATGCTTTGATGGTTTCTACTCATGCGTGGCCGAGTGCTAACATGAGCTGCTGATATCCAGTGTGTGGGTGTCTTTGACTTTGGCGTATGGCCTGCTATCGAAGCTGAGGAGCTGTGCTCACCTGCAGGCTGCTCTGTGGTAGACAGAGCCCTTCAGTCATCTGTCAGATCAGGTGGGAGGCATTGGCTATGAGTGCCTCTGCCGAGGCGCCCCGGCATCTTTTTCCCATGCCCCTGCTGTGCCTGTGCCATGGCAGGAACTCAGTGTTTCCTGTTTCTTACAGGGTCGTGGACTTCCTGCTCAAGGCAATCATGCGCACCATGTGGTTTGCTGGCGGCTTCCACCGTATAGCTGTGAAGGGGCAGCAGGCGCTGCCTACTGAGGCTGCCATCCTCACCTTGGCTCCACATTCCTCCTACTTTGATGCCATCCCAGTCACCATGACCATGTCCTCCATTGTGATGAAGGCGGAGAGCAGAGACATCCCAATCTGGGGAAGTGAGTGAGCACCTGAGAGTGGGTGAGACCATGGGAGTGGGTGGACCCCCTGGGAGCGGGTGAGACCCTGGGAGTGGGTAAGACACCTTCTCGCTGACAGGCTCTGGCTATGCTGGTTTTGTCATTGTGGTTCCCTGTAGCTCAAGCTCCTTCATTTATCAGTACTGTCATGTGCAGAGATGCATGTCTAAAGTCTGTCTTGCAAGCATTCATTTCCTGAATCACAGCAGCTCAGGGTCTCTTGAGCATCTGGGTAGCTGCCCTGAGCAAGCACTAGTCACTCCCAGGAAGAGCAGTGTCTTGGGGCTGCCGGTCAGATCACAGAACCTGAGTGGCTCTGTGTAGTACAAGGCCTTTCTGTCACATTCTAGGAACCACAAGCCCAGGGTCACCGTATGTGCAAGGGGGAAGCTCTCCAGAGGCTCCACAGGGGATTGTTCTGCCTGTCTGGTCACATGGCCGGCTTTCCTCTGTTCCTCATCTGTGTGTGTGTCTTAGCTAAGAATTCTGTCAACGGATAATCCAAGGTAGCCTCATTTTAAGATCCATGATTTCATCTGTGTGGACTTTTTGTCTGAAAGGCCATGGTCACAAGTTCTGGGGGTTGAGAAATGGTTCCCAGGCAAGTTTCTAGACATGAGGTGCAGTGCTGGGGCCCCAGAGTGTGGTGTCCTGGGTACTGTGGTGATTGTGGTAACTGTGGTGTCCCACAAGAACAGTGGAAGGAGGATGGTTCAACCTGATGCTGTGTTAGAAGGACAGACAGCTCTGTACCCCATCGTGGTGAATAGGTCCCCTGAGTATATGGTGAGAAGAGAGACAGACTTGTCAGAAGAACTCTATGCTATGATCCACAGCCCTGTTCTGATGTCTGGGCACTTTGTGAGTGAATGTCCTGGGGTAACACTGTGGCCCTGTGGGTCTCATAAACATGGCCACTCAGCAGCCTCACCTGCACTGTAGAGCATAGGTTTGATTCTTCCAGACTGGGCTCTGGCAGTATCGCCTGAAAACAGGTCCTTCCTCATATCTTAGTTAGGTTGCCATTGCTGTGTTGAAACACCATGACCAAAAGCCCCTTGGGGAAGAAAAGGTTTATTTCAGCTTCAAGATACACATCACTGTCTTTCACTGAAGGAAGTCAGGGCAGGAACTCAAGCAAGGCAGAGAACTGAAGCAGAGACCAGAGTGCTGCTCACTGGCTAGAACTTCATGCCTTGCTCAGCCTGGTGTTTATATATATACCCCAGAACCACCTGCCCAAGAGGTGGCACCACTCAAAATAAGATTTGGCCCTCCCAAATCAATCACTAATTAAGAAAATATGCTATAGGCTTGCCCAGAGGCCAATCTGGTGGTGGCATTTTCTTTGTCAAAGTTTCTCTCCCAAAATGACTTGAGCTTGTGTCAAGATGTCCTAAAACTAGCCAGGATACTGTCTGGTATCCTGATTTCTCTGTACATGCCAGGCTTCTGCTCTTTTGAATCAGAGAGACCTCTAAAATCTTGAGGTATGTTTGCCTGGGAGATGGGCAGAAAAAGGACTTGGCTACCACTCTGAACTACCCAGCCTTGACCCTTCTGATCTGGCCCTGACCCAGCTGCCTCTCCTAGACTTAACCACAGAAACAGCCTGCTGTCAATTTGGCAGAGTTATGAGGAAATGTTTCTCACACTATCTAGGGGCACTAGATTTTTTTCAGGTGTGCCTGCAACCCCAAACCTGTCCTCACTTTTATCTTTCTTCCTTTGCTGTTGAGCCTTCTCCCGTTGCCTGTGGAAACATTAAGGATCTGGCTCATGGCCACAGGGAAGCAGGTGGTGAAGGAAGCTAGAACCTAGGCAGATGGCAAGCAAGGTCCCTAGGCCCAGACCCACACAGGCATCCCTTCCCCCAACACAACTGTGACTTTTCAGAAGCATCTGGCCGTGGCTAAGTCTACTGCAAACATGCCCTCCACAACCTATGTGCTCTCCACTCCGGAGGTGTGGTCACGCCCATCCATGGGAAATGTGAGTTTTTACCATGCATTCAGGCAACACTGTGATCAGTGTCCTAAGCACATCCAAGGCTCACGGACCCTGGGTGAATTCCTTTCATCCACAAGGTGCTGGTACTCAGTTGGCTTGTGCAGAGGTAAAGAAGCCAGATTGGAGCTTGACTAGTGGTTTGTGGTTTGGAGTGCTAGATGGGACTGTCTCACCTCTGTCAAGCATTTGTATCAATCCCCTGATCTTAGATCGGCAGGACCTTGAAGAAAGGCCAGCAAGAAGGCAGAAGGTGGGACTGTGTGTAGCTTTTGCACACATGAGCACATGAGTGGTGTAGCAGATCCTGTAAACAGAAGTGAGCCTCCCAGTGTAAGGACATCAGTTCCGAAACAACTCTGAGCAAGCAGGGTCGCTCCCCTTCCATGAGGCCCTTGGAGAGAAATTGAGCTGTTTGGGCCATCGGCTGTAAATCTATCACAAATAGAAGACGATTGAATTCCAAGAATTTTTTTGGAACTTGGGTGGGGTTGTAATTGGCAGATATGCGGTCCACCTTGATAATCCTGAAAGGTGTCACAAGTCCTAAACAGTCACTGCACATGGCCCCTGCCAAGACACCATGGCCTGTTTGGTTTTGCAGAGACGTTATCACTGTGCACAGAGGTTCTTTCTGAAGCCTGTACATTTCATGGTCATTTACAGATAATTGACAGACCTGAGACTGAAGGGTCGTAGCAAGTTTATCAGAAATGTTCATTATCCAGGCACAATGATGTGATGTGTGCCTGTAGTTCCAGCACTTGGGTAGTTGAGGCAGGAGGGTCACCTGATTAGGGTATCAAGACCCTGTCTCTAGAGGGAGAAGAGTATTGATAAGATCCCAAATATACCTTATCCCAGTCAGTTCTTTACCCGGCTTTCTATGAAGGCAGTGTATCAGATTAGGTACTATCTTAGGCATTCAGCTAAGAGTCCTCTAAACCCTAGAGAACCCAGGATGTGATCTGGATCCATCTCAAGAGCAGGTTTGTATGGGCAATAGCTTGTCCCCAACTTCCAGCCCCTCTTTTGGGTCCTGTGACAGATAGCTCCTGTTGAAGAGATGAATGTTGAAAATACCTCAAGTGTTTTCATCTTTAGGTCTGTGGGTGTTAGAGGTAACCAACCTCATAGCTTTTCTGTCTCTCTGTGAATCAGCTTTGATTACGTGTCTGTCTTGGGGTTTTTCTCAATGTGATAAAACCCCCCAAGACCAAGGCAACTTGAGGAGGAGGACAAACTTTATTTCAGCTTGTACTCTGGGTCATAGTCCTATCTCTGAGGGAAGTCAGGGCAGGAGCTCAAGCAGGGCAGAAACTAAAGCAGAAGCCATGGAGGGATGCTGCTCACTGGCTTGCTCCCCGTGGTTTGTTCAGCCTGCTTTATTATACAACCCAGGGGTATCACTCTGGCAGTGTGCCAGGTCCTCCCACATCAACCATTAATCAAGAAAAGGCCTCACAGAATTCCCTTCTGGGTGAGCTTACAGAATCATTTTCTCAATTAAGATTCCTTTTTCCCAGATAAGTCTAAGTTTGTGTAAAACTGACAAAACCAACCAGCCAGTACCTGTTCATTCACTGAACTGGTCAAGTGATGTTTGGAGGCAAAATGGCTAAGGGATGAGAGTGTATTCATGGGCCTGTTGGAGCTTCAAGCAGGATGCAAGGCCTCCTGGAAAGGAGCTGCTTTCAGGAGCAACTTGTTCATTAAAGTCCAAAATCACTTGTCTGATGGAAGGTGATTTACCCAATGTCTAAGTTAGGGTCTGATATGAACAGACACCATGACCAAGGCAATGCTTATAAGAACAACATTTGATTGGGGCTGGCTTACAGGTTCAGTCCATTTTCATCAAGGTGGGAACATGGCAGCATCCAGGCAGGCATGGTGCAGGAGGAGCTGAGAGTTCTACATCTTAACCTGAAGGCTGCTAGCAGAAGGCTGGCTTCCAGAGAGCTAAGAGTAGGGTGTTAAAGCCCACACCCACAGAGGCACACCTATTTTAACAAGGCCACACCTACTCCAACAAGGCCACATCTTCTAATAGTGCCACTACCTGAGCCAAGTATATACAAACCATCATACCCAGGAACCTTCAAAGATACCGTCCTGGGTGTCCAAATGATCACTTTGTCTTATCCTGTCCTTGGAGCCCTTCTTGCCTCTCTGTGTTCATCCTCAGATTTCCCAAAGGACCAGCAAGCATCTTCCACTGTCTGGTCAGTTTTCTTATTCTTGCCATCAGAGACAAAGAAAAGCTCTGTACTTAGCCCCATGAAGCACAGGTGAACCCAGCGCCTCTGGGAAGATGGTGGCGTTGCAAGGCAAAGCAGACAAGGTTGGGATTGTGATGTAACCCTCACCGCATCTGGTCTTTTCTCTTCCCTTCTACTCTCCAGTCATTTTTGGAGCATCAGGGAGTTGACAGGAAAGGATGAAACAGATGCTAGAATGACAAGGCAGCAAAGAGACATGCTTGTGTCTATTGTGTGCTTGGCTTTTTAGAAGAGTTGTGAAGACCCAATAGGTTATTGAACAATCACTTCCCTTCCTTTTTAAAAAATATTTATTTATTTATTTATTTATGCGTGCCTTTTGTGGAAAACCTCCTAGAAAGAATCACAAAAGATCCTTTTCAAGTCTCAAAATGTCTTACAAAAAGAACCTACAGCTGAAATGGTCCTGGGAGATCAGCTGCAGACCAACAGTGGACCAGGGGCTGCAGCTGCCCTGGGCCCTACTCCTTTCTCCTCAGAACAGGGACTTACCTGGGGGCAGTTTATATTAAAACCTCTTCAGAGTATTTTGAGTGATATCTTATTTCTACATGGTCTTACTTTGGTGGTCCCCAACAATTTGGTCAGTTGAGGCCCGGCAATCATGGCAGAATAAGTGCCGTGAACCTAGACCAGATGTAGAGATACCATGGTGTAGCAATTACTCCAGGGCGTGTGATCTCTGGGGTTCTTGGCAGCAGAGAAGCAACAAGAGTTTGTTCTCGCCACCCTGGAAGCCAGAAGTTCAAGAGCAGGGTGTTAGCAGACAAGTCAAGGTGGCAACTGGCAGTACTTGGTACTCTGTAGCTTGAAGATGCATCCTGTCTTTCCTCTTCATCCAATCTTCTCCTCCCCTGCCTCTCTTTGCTTACAAGGACCTCAGACATTGATTAGGACCACTCTAATTAGGGTTATATGCTGAACTTGATTATCTGCAAATATCTTACCTTCAGTTAGGGTCATATTCTTAGGTAACAGGTGTTAGGACTTCATCCCGGACTTTGAAGAATGCAAGTTCAGCTCACAGTAAGGTCCAGGGGTATTTGAATCTCCTTGTTCTGCTGATGGAGCAACAGTAGACAGCCTGTACTTGGGTGGGGCTAGGTTTCCGTTATGTGCTTTGTGCTCTAGCTACTGGTCCTGTGGACCCATTGCTCTTCCAGGGCACAAGGGTTTCAGAGTTCACTGGAAGGTTCCTCACCTTCTATGTATCAGCATGGTCCTGGGAGCTAGGTGTCTTTGGGATATGCAGCTCACTATGGCCCCTGAGAAGTCTCTGTTCAAGCCTGTGGTTTAGAAGCTATTCATGCTGATATCCTGTCTCGACTCCTACAGCTCTGATAAGATACATCCGGCCAGTGTTCGTGTCCCGCTCTGACCAGGATTCTCGAAGAAAGACAGTGGAGGAGATCAGGCGACGGGCACAGTCGAATGGAAAGTGGCCTCAGGTAGAACCATCCTGCTTGCTTTGATAGATGTGTACTTTGAGAATGGGGGAGCACAAAGCCTGCTCTGTCTGTCTCTCATGCTGACGTTCACCTTGTTCTGTTTTTAGGCAGTGTGTGCATCCGAGAGTGTGCTTGGTGTTGGACACTTTGGGTTTCTGTGTCTGGTCTTAAAATGAAAACATACTCTCTTGAGTGTTCACTTCTTGTATCATATGGGGTGGCACCTTGCTAATTTCCCTGAGTGTAGTCTACTTTTCAAGTTAACTGTGAGCCTGAGGAATTCAACACTTCTAGATCCTGGACTGAGCCTCTTGTCTTGTTGGCTGGCTGCTATGGCTGCATCTGTAGGCTTGCCTTTGCCCATGACCCCTGGAAGCCTAAACTGCCTCAGTGTCATATGTGTTCATTTTATTTTCTTTCTCTTCAAGCCAACAGGTAGAGGCTTGAGGTTTTGCAGGATGTCCTGTCTGTAGTTGCTCAAAGGCACTGAAGATCTGGTGCTAAGTATGCCCGCAGTCAGCCTCTGTGGAGGCTTGTGGCTTCTAAGGTGTGGCAGGCACGTGCGCGCGCACACACACACACACACACACACCATGCACTCCTGCACAGACAGAAGTTGCTCCCTCTTCGCACACACACACACACACACCGTGCACGCCTGCACAGACAGAAGTTGCTCCCTCTTCGCACACACACACACACACACACACACACACACACACACACACCGTGCACGCCTGCACAGACAGAAGTTGCTCCCTCTACACACACACACACACACACACACACACACCCACACCCACACCATGCGCACCTGCACAGACAGAAGTTGCTCCCTCTTCTCCAAGGAGCTTAGCTGTGCTCTTTGTGAACACTGAGCCCACCCAGCCTCCTCAGTGGATCCCCTTCCCTTCAGGGCTCAGATATGAAAGCTGTATGAACTGAGCTTTCCACCATGGGGAGTCTTAGTTTGTTCTGTGCTGCCTTGGCCAGTGAGTCAGCCACTGCTGTGTCCATGGGAACAGGAGTCTCTTCACACTAGTTGTTCCCAGTGGCTGCACAGTTCCCTGCTTGTTCTCAGCATCTCTATTCCTCCTGGTGCGTCCACTCTTGGCCTCCACTCTCTCCCGTGATGCATGTGTGGCTGAGAACTATGGCGTCCTTTGCTGCTGCTTACTTTGTTAATAGCTCATTTTATTTTACTCTCTTTGCCCCAGTCCTGGGGGTGGGGGGAGTGTTACCAAAGATCCTCACCCCCAAGCTTTGGGGGGGGGGCTTCTCAAAGATCCTCCCCCTTCCAGGAGCCATAGTCTAAATTTACATCAGTAAATAGAAAAAGCACACTGGTAGGTGGGCTCCTGTGGGCTCTGGATTTAAGTACAATGGTTTAATGCTATCTTTTTCCTGTTTTAAGATAATGATTTTTCCAGAAGGAACTTGTACAAACAGGACCTGCCTCATTACCTTCAAACCTGGTATGTAGTTGTTGTTGGGTTTTTTTTTTTTTTTTTTTTTTTTTTTTTTTTTTTTTGTCATTGTTATGTTTTTAATCTTCCTCAAAAAAGAGGAAACCAATCATGACTTTTGAAGTAACATCATCTGCC
The DNA here is from genome assembly GCF_011762505.2 of Arvicanthis niloticus. Classification (NCBI taxonomy): domain Eukaryota; kingdom Metazoa; phylum Chordata; class Mammalia; order Rodentia; family Muridae; genus Arvicanthis; species Arvicanthis niloticus. Next base: position 1,523,498 of record NC_047676.1, on the reverse strand, counting down.
GATAATGGAAAAAAAGTCTCTATCGTTATCTTGTATGACAAGTTCTTAGAAGTCACAGGAAGTCTCAGTGTTTGCGCCAGGAGCTACAGTGTCTGCAGGAGGTTGGGGAGACTAAAGGCAGTGGCTGTTGTGAGTAGTGATGTTGGCCTGAGCTCTGAGGTCGTGACCAGTGAGACCCTGATATGCTGAGGTCTTGTCCTTTGGGATACAGGATGCCCTGGGCCCTAGCAGCTCCCACGGACTATAGGTCTTCCAGCCTGTAGCTCTCTCTTCTGGTTTCAGAGCCTCTGGAGAACAGTGCTTCTCCATGGGCATGAACAGTGAGCCATCAATTTGGACACTTTCTCGGGGCACTCCCCAAGCCTAGTACTGAGATTGAGTCCCAGCATTTGGCGGCAGTGTACAAAGTCCACTCCTGACTCTACCTGGTTAAAAGTTTTGTTTGACCCGGGTGGTGTAACAGGTTTGCACCTTGATACTGCTATAGCTCTTAGTGCTGTTGAGAGGTGGATGGGACTCCTACACTCTCTTTGCATGGGGTATGCACACTAGCTCCCACAGACTGGGTCAGACTGGCCACAGCTGCCAGTAATCTGCTCTGGGCTGCATCACACTGCTCTGTTTTGGGTGCTTTCTGAATTCATGGTCTTTCCATTCTTTTTAGTGATAGATGATAAACTTCAGGGTCTTCCACCTCCTTGGGCCACCCCTTTTACTGCTCATGTGCACATGGCTGAGGCCTCCCCTCCTTGACACAAATAGTGGTGGCAACTTTTATGGACAGAGATATAAAGCAAGAAAGGGGAACCCTTATTCTCTCTCCAGTGTGTCTAAAATAGGCTTAGCAGCTAAGGCAGCATGTTATAACCAAGGCCTAGCCTCCCCACTTGGAGCCCTCATCCTGGGTATAGCTCAAAAGCCCCCAAACATTTTATTTGAAAACTCAGTAGTGATACCTAGCCATATCTCCAAGGCCATGGGCAGAGTATAACTGAACTGTGAGGGAATTAGGTATCTCAAGCCATGACAGGTACCTGTGAGGGAACCAGCTCTCTTCTGTAATAGTGGGATTTACCTGTTCTTAAAAGAACACCTGAGGATTGGCACTTCACAGATGCAGCTGGGCTTCCTGTGTGAAACTGAAGGAATGTAGACACAGGGTAACACGCATCATGGGGGAGGTTGTATGCCACAGTTACCCACAAGGACTAACTGTGTGGTGCCCAGCTGTGGTTCACACCATAGATACCTGACGTTTACTTAGCACTGGGCCTGCATCCAGCCTGCTACTGTACTCCATGGTACATGTGAAGTCTCTGTGTGGTCTGAACTCCTATGCTCTGGAATCTGGGAAGAGGCATCTCCTCCTGAGGCTATCCCTGCTGCTGGCTGCCCTGATGCCAGTCCAGCATCTGTTTCTCCCACGTTGTATTTGCCTACATGGGTACGCATATTCATGTGTACACAGGTTCCAAGATCAGACATGAGAAGTTTAAAATAGTGGCTTTTAAACACTTAGCACTTAGTTTGAACAGTGTCACCATGACACATGTCAAGACAAATGTGGCAGTGAACACTACTATCACACCAGCAAATCCTGGTGGCATTTGTGGTCCATGCTTAGTCCCCTGAGGTGATAAGTATGTTCACTAGCATGCATGTCTGAGGACTCTGAGGCCCATTGACAGGTCTTGGTGCTGGAGTATGAGCTGAGGTCTGCTGACTCCTGCCTGTGTCCATGTACATAGAAATGCTAGCTCAGCCATGGCCCCAGCCCTACAGATCCAGGGATGGAATTGAAGGTCAGACATGGAGGTTGTAAGATCCTGTGCCTGAGGCAGAATCTAAACAGCTTAGGTCATCAGCTCTGATGTGTTCTGACACTTGATGTGTCTCTGGCTTAGACCACCATGGAAGGGGAGCTGGCCTTGGAAGCAGGAACTATTGACAGTTCCACATGCAGATTTTCCCAGAGGTGTTCAGAAATCCTGAACTAAAGGATAGAGGGGCCTGCTGAAGCATCCAGAGAGTTTTCCTCCAGAGCCTTCCCCTCTCAGAATGGGCACACACCACTAATGGACACTGATTTCCATCAGCTCAGAAGAACACACACACACACACACACACACACACACACACGTATACACATACACACGTATACACATGCATACACACACACATGCATGCATATGCATGTACATGCACACACACATTCAGACGCCTATCTGTTTATGGGTGTCCCTACACCTTGGTTTTCAGAGGTGTGAACCTTCAAGCATCCTTATTTAAGTAGAATAGAACAGTGTAGCCAGGCTTGTTAACCCATCAGTATATAGACAGTAGAAATGATTGGCAAGGCAGTCCTGAGTACCCTTGAGAGATATTTCTCCAGTACTCAGGCAAAGGCTGGTCACACATGGGGACAGGGCTAGGCTAGACTGTCCTACCCCAGGCAAGACCAGGTGTTTCTCATTCTCCATGGTGACCAACCCCAAATCCAGCTCATGGGCAGTGAGGAGAGACCAAGATTGACAGCACAGATCTGTGTAGACGAGGGTGTGACGGTTCTGAGCTCTGAGGTATAGACACACGGGAGCCCTTCACTTCCCGTCAGTATGTTCATGTTGGTACTGAGACACCAGCAACTCTCTTCCTGGACAGGGCAGAGGTACAGAAAATAGTCCGGGAATCCAAAGAACATCTTCACTGACAAGGAAAAGCTGGCACAGAAAAGCTCAGTTTACTAAGGCCTGAGACAGTGCCACACAACTAGATCCCGCCTTCCCATGCTTCCTGTTGCCAGCATTGAGACCCTACACTTTCCTTGGTAGGTGCATTCATTCCTGGAGTTCCTGTCCAACCCGTGGTGCTACGCTACCCAAACAAATTGGTAAGTCATGTTCTGGGGCACGGGTTGAGGGGAGGTGAGGAGGAATGAGAGCTGGGTAGATGTCTCAGTTGTGCCTGGATTGACGTGTCCCTGTGTCCTTTGTTCGTACACAATAGTTGAAAAGAAAAAGTTAGTGCCATCATACAGCCTCAGCCCAGAAAGAGAGAGGCAGGCACCACAGGTGGAGTTCCAAGTGTAAACTATCTCTGTGGTGTATTTATGACAGTTCTAGAAGAGTCTCAGTCTTGGCACACAAAGTGCCACTTTACACAGGCCCTGAAGCAAAGCCTGGCTCACATTCTGGCAGTTTTAAAAATCCAGGGCTGCTTATGGTCTAGAAGGCTGAAGAAGGGATTGGGTGGCTGTAGAAATCATGTGACTTTGTTGTGCTTCCTCTGCTCCAACTGGAAGTCTCACTGACTTGTTTTAAAGTAAGACAGGGCAGTTGGTCCCAGAGCTCCTGGATGACCTGGAAGGACCCCAGGCCCAGAGGAGGGAGAATTCCCGATGAGGGATGCCTCAGAGCAAGTTCTGCTGGGTTTTGTCACTAGACCTTTCTCCCAAGTGCGCTTAACCCTCCCCTAACCCCTAGGGAGAGCTGTCAGGACCAGCCCTTTTCACAGATGCCAGCTGCAGCCTCCCTTCTGATATGACTGTTGGAACAGGCTTTCTTGGGCCTTGATGGCTTCCACAGTCAGAGGTGGCCAGTCTATGAATATGAGACCCCAGGGTCCTGAGGTATTGTGCACATGTGGCATTTCGTAGTGGAGTAAGCTTCTGGTGGAAATAATGAAGGGGGGGGGGGTACTTACCACAGTGAGAGTTCCCTGCCTGCCCCAGTTAGATACCATGACAGCAGAGGATGGTAGGGAAGATAACCTTTCAACTCACAATCTAATATAGACAGCTCATGGACACAGTGTCCAGCCTGCCCACCTGGGAGCCAGGTCTGCCTCTCTAGGCATGGGGTCCCCTGAGGCAAATGGATAAGCAGTGGGGACCGTCTGGATCATCAGTTACTAACACTAACAGACTGGACGACTCTAATGGGTATTGCTGAACCATTGAAGAGTCCATTTCCTGTTAGCTTCCTGAGGAAGGCCCTGCCCTCTGCAGAGAGTCTGAACACCCAGGAATGGAGCAGCCTGCCCACCTATGTGTGGGAGTGAGGTTTCCATTCTGAGTTGATTCATCAGCCTGGGGTGAGGGTTAGGGGCATAGTCTTCACTGATCTCCTAGAGCCTTGGAAGCTTGATTACCAGAGAAGCAGGAAGTAGACCTGTGCTTATGTTTCTAAGGTTTGTGTGAGCTTCCTCAGCCATTTAGCTACAGGATGTACCCCACTGCCAGAGCTCTGAGCACAGACCCTGCCTAGGGAGACAAACCAGAGTAAGAAAAATAGGTTGAGGATGGCAAAGAAAGAAGCCATACGAGGTCGCCTAGCTCCTGTGAAAATGTTTGGTGCAGCTGCTAAGGGTAGTTTCTCAAATCCTTCTGGACACATGTAAGGTGAGGTAGCCAAGTCTCTCATAGGTGGCAGGGGCCCCCTTTGAAGCCCAGGGTTGATGTGGGAGGAGCACGTCTGTGGTTGTATTTGGACACTTGGGGTATGGATACAGCCTTGGAATGGAGGCAGCAATGAGATCACATGACCAGGTCTAGGCAGACTTTACCTGAGGTTCCTATGGGAACATCTTAAAGGGGGCAGGTGACATGGCACAGTTGGGAATTACAGGTCATTGGAACACCTTTGGAGAGATGGGTAATGGGTACCAAGCCTACTTAGGCCAATGTTATTGACAGAGAAGTGATGAAAAAGAAGGACATTTAAGATATTGGGTTGGTTGAGCCCTGGAACACAGGGCACAAGTTTCCTCTACTCTGCCTGAATTAAAGTGGGAGGACAGTAACTCCATCTCCGGGCTGCACGAGGTTGGCCCTCACACGTCTGACTCTACATTTAACCCTTATTCTTTCTCACTCCCAGGACACCATCACATGGACATGGCAAGGACCCGGAGCGTAAGTCGGACACTGTGTCATCCTGTCTGTCCTATCATTCTGTGGATATACAGGCTGCTGGTGACTCCCTGTGCCCTCGTTACTTTTACAAATATGAAAACTACTCTTGACAGCTATTAGGGTCAGCCCATTGTGAAAAAGTTAAGTGTTCCCGTGTGGCTATGTAACACTCCTGGATTTGGGGGACATAAGTTCCTTGATGCCAGCACCCACGGGAAGGTAACTGAACCCTTCCCTTACTCTCAGTACATCTTGTACCTGGTCAGGATGGCAGCTTTTGTGCAGGCAGTGAGATTCAGGTGTTGCTAGGTAAGGGTGGCCCTCTAGAATTGGCGTCCCTATTCTATAAGCACATACACTGGGAATCAGTTGTGCTGTGGTTATTAATCTGGTGGAATAAGAGAAACAACAGCAACCAAACTTGGGGCACCAGACTGTCAAGGATGTCCATAATACTGGAGCTGCCATTTGTGTGTTGGGAGAAGGGGCCATCCAGGGACAAGACAGCCTCAAGGCCTTTAAGGAAGAAGTAAAGTCAGATAATAGGTAGCTCTTAGGCCTTCCAAGGTATTTGGAGCATAGTGCTGGGGCAGTGCCACTCCAGTGATATCAGACTACCACTTCCTGAGGCAGGAGGTCGAACTGAAAGAAGTACTTACTTGGATCTGGGCTCCAGTGTCTCATCCTGGGCTCAGGCTGACATGTTGGGGCAGAAAAAGATTGGCTCAAAATTAGGGGGTGACTGACTTTGAAGGGGAGAGAAGAGAATGTGGCCTCAAGGACGGGGAACTCCAGATAGCTCTGTAATTCCATTCAGACAAACAAGTAGTGGCAATAATACTGAAGATCCAGGAACCTGGAAGTCAGGCAAATGGGCTTTGGCATGACTTAAAGCCTGGAACTCTGTCTGCCTAGATTAGGCAGCTGGGCATCCTGGAGACAAGGATGTCAAAGCAGAAGGGCAAGGGGAGTATATAGCTCTTTAGAATAACCAAAGGACCAAAGGAAATATTTCACCAGAAAACCAAAGATTCCAGATTCCTAGTTAATAAAATCATCTGTGCTCAGTCTTTTTTTTTTTTTTTTTACCTTTTCAACTTTAGAAGACTCCTGTCCTCCCAGGTTCACTGCCCAGCAGCTCCTCCTAGAGGCTCTGGGCAGAATCTGGAGTCATTTAGCTAAAAGAATGACTTACTTCTTAATCGTGATGTAAAATTATTCAATGCTGTTTTTAAGGTTGAAAATCCTGTGGCTTACTCTGTGCCAGTTTCAAAACCAAGTGGAAATTGAAGTGAGTGGACATAGTGTTACACAGTATGGGTAGTGGGTGGGGTGGGCGTGGTATCTGGCTGGGGGGCCATTCTATCATGGGTTTTGGGATACTGGGTTCCACTGGGGTCTGAAATCATGCAGCTTTTGAACATTAAAAAGACTTGGAGCTGTGTGGATACAGTGTCACAATGTTACATTGGGGTCAGTATGGATACAGTGTACTATACTGGTGTCTGTTACAACAGGGTGTGAATACAGTGTCATACAGTGTTACACTGGGGTCTGTAGTGTTATAGTGTTACAACAATGTTAACCCAGAGCTGTGTGGATACACTGTCACATGATGTTGTACTGAGACTAGTATTGACACAGAGTCATACAGTGTTACACTGGAATCGGCCTGATACTTTGTTAAAATGCTATTAAACCAAGAGCTGTGTCAATTGTTCCAAAGTATCTAATCTGTACAGGTACTGTTACATAGCCTCCTTAAGTATCTTTTCATTTGTCTGGATCTTAGAAGAACTTTCTAGTTACTTTTCTTTAGTGGCTTTGTGCCCTTTTTGTGGCTTAAATACATTTGGATGGGATTTTTTTTTAAGATTTGTTCATTTTCATTTTGTGTTTATTGGTATTTTGCTTGCATGTATGTGTACCATGTATGTATATTGTCTACAAAAGTCAGAAGAGGGTGTCATATCCCCTAGAATTGAACTTACAAATAGTTGTTAGCTAGCAAATGAATCCTGGGAACGGAACCACTGGTTCTCTGCAAGAGCAACAAGTATCCTGAACTGCTGAGCCATCTCTTTAGCCCCTGGACATGATTTTTTAAAATTAACAAGGAAACTAAAGCTATCAGTTTTTTATTTAGATGACTGTTGCCTAAGAGTATATAAAATTGGCACATAGACATTTTCTCTTTGCCAGCGAGACAGTGATGGCACACGCCTTTAACCTCAGTACTCACGAGGCAGAGACAGGTAGATCTCTGAGTTCTAGGGTAGCCAAGGCTACACAAGGGTTTTTTTGAGAAAAACCCTGTCTCAAAAAAAAAAAATTTATTTGTGTGTGTGTGTGTGTGTGTGTGTGTGTGTGTGTGTGTATATATATATATATATATATATATATATATATATATATATATAGAGAGAGAGAGAGAGAGAGAGAGAGAGAGCACCTTTCTTTTTGTCTTCATTACTAATAGGTAGATTTGAATAACTAAATTCATTCTGTCACCTTACTGCTTAGCAGTAAGTCATGGAGTAAAACCTACCTTCCCTGCTTTCAGCTCCTGGCAGGTTCCTAAGTACTAAACTCACCCTCTTGGCTAAATCCAATACAGTCATACTTTTCTCTAAGTAGAAGGATTGGTGTTTTTGATTTGGGATTTGTTACTTGTTTTTCTTTAAAAAAACAAAAACAAAAAAAAACCCTCTTCTGATGGGCCTGCATCTGACCTCAGAGATGAGTCATAGGCACACCTATATTGAGTCAAAGAGTCTGTTCACTTCCCATAAGTACTGCAGAGCAATACAGAATGGACAGATGAGCTAATGTGACTTCTACAAAGAGCCCAGAGCATGCTGCTCTTGCTGCTGTGGATCTTTCCATGGCTCTTCTCTTGGCTGTCAGGAGAAAACAGGATCAGGTCTGAGAAGGAACATGGTCTTGTACTGGCTGGGACCCCTGTGATTTTGAGCAGGCCTATTTCAGACCTGGTCTCATTTTAAGATAAGAGAGACTAAGAGTGGCCCTCTTTACATATCCTTCTTCACATTGCTGGTGTATGGTACCAGTGTTAATGTGAAAGACCACTGTAATTTTAGGAATTCCTAAAATGTTAACTGTGAACACCTATATGCACATAGTTGCTAGGTTTTCAGGATGTTCCTGTATTTCTGATATCTTCATTTAAGAACAGAAATCAGGAATGGTCTTTTGCCTTTTCATGCATGTTAAAGTTGGCACCAGCATGAGCCACTAAATCATTTTAAATGCTGTAGGATGATTTATCACAGAGATGCAGTAGATTTCAGTAGAAACTTCAGAAGTACCATTCTCTATAATCCCCAACAGAAAACTGTCATGGAGAGATGGAGACATGTATATCATTAGGAGTTGAATATTGTGCCCTAAGCCATTCAGTACTCCTGGTTAGCAGTGTTGGCCTATAAAGTTTGCAGATAGATGGGGGGGGGGGGGGGGTTTGCGCACAGGCACATGGGTATTGTATGTATGTGGGTCTAGATATGTGTATATGTAGTGTGAACATTGTAGGTATGAGTATGTAAACATATATGGTCATGGGTGGACTATTCCTGAGGAAGGTTTCTGCTAGTCTTAATTGTGTCACACAGGTACCATTTATGGTAGCTCTGGTGGGGTCAGTGTCATGTCTCAGCAGAGATAACACGGTTCTTCTGTCCTCAGTTTCTGCCTGTGTATTGCCCTTCTGAGGAGGAGAAGAGGAATCCTGCCCTGTATGCCAGCAATGTGAGGCGTGTCATGGCCAAGTGAGTGAGCAGCTGCCAACTGCTGGGGAAATGGGTTTGTACAAGAGTGAACAAGCAGGTTCTGCATATGCTAGCAGTGTTGTGTGCTTGCCCTTGAGCTTGTGTCTCCTACTTTTATCTGATGATGTTTTGACTTGTTTAACATTTAGAAGATGGTTAATCTTTGCTTCATTTCGCAAGTTTCAAACCCACCATAGTAATCTGTGACCCTGTGTTTTGGGGTCATGCACTGACCTGGGCAGATGTCAGTCACAGGTCACAGCCTCTTTGAGGCTTCACTGTTTCTGTCTGGGAATTGTTTGCTGGCAGTCTCACACCCCCTGCTGGCAGAAGTGTATTATCTCTATGAGCTCCTAGGGTATCCTGTGCTGCCACCTGCCTCTTGTGCACAGTTGAGAACATAAGCATTGTTTTCACTTTCTAGTTCCTGGAGTCTGGAAAACAATCATGCAATTGCCCTTTCTCTCTGACTTTCTTCCTCCTTCTGAGCCATATCTCTTATTCACATATTTAAAACAAGGTTCCGAATATTCTTTATACACACCAGGCAGAAATCACAGCCCCAGAGGGCCAGCCTTGTTGCTTCTCCAGAAGAGGCCGTGTACAGTGGAGCTGAGCTGTAGCCTTTGCCAACAGCAGCTGCTGGAACCTTTGAGGTTCCTCCACCTTACAGCTAGGGGTGGGTGGGTGCAGGGGGGTAGTCCAACCCTCAGTTCCTGACAACAGATCTGAAGAGAGTATTCTAGGAACATGTTTAACAAGCCCCAGCTCAGATCTGTAATCACTATTTAGAGCTGGTTCTTGCCTGCTTCCCCCTTGCCCCTCTTGAAGGGTAATATACCCAGAGAAGGAATTTGTTGCTCCAGTCTCCACCTTGCAGTTCATGCGGCCTTCACCACAGACAGCTCTGAGCACTTGCTAAGTGAGGGAGTACTCAAGCCAGGCCAAGACCTTCACAACCCAGTCTTCCAGTGTCACTTGATCTGCTCTGAGGTCGGAAGGAAGAAATCTTTTAGGTCTTTTAGAACTCAGCAAGTGATTGCCATCGTACTTATTACCAGATTATAACACCTGCCTAAGACAGATTTGGAGGGATTTTTAGGGAGTTAGTGCAGAGAACACAGTGTTCTCTTAAGGTAATATCCCATCCATCTTGAAATTGAGTGTTGTGTGTCCTGTCCTGTCCCGTGCCCGTCCCCACCCCATGTTCTAGCCCTTTCTGTGGGCTGTCTGCAGTCCGCATTCCTAACCACAGGTTACCATGTGCTCTCAGGTTGCTTGCTTTTACAGCATCACTGGGCAGCACCAGACTTATTACTAAAAGCTCATTTTCTGGTTTTTTTTTGTTTTGTTTTGTTTTGTTTTGTTTGTTTTTTTTGTTTGTTTGTTTGGTTGGTTGGTTGGTTGGTTGGGTTTTTTGGTTTTAAGAGAGAAAGAAAATAAAGTTGGGTGGGCATGGAGTAGGGGGATCTGTGAGGGGCTGGAAAGGGGAGAACATGATCAGAATATATTGTATGAAATTATTTTCAATAAAATAATTTTTGAGACTATAATATACTTATATCATTTCGCCCCTCCCTTCCCTCCCTTCAAACTCTCCCATGTGCCTGTTCACCCTGCTCCCTTTCAAGCTCATAGCCTGTTTTTCAGTGAGGGAAAGTTAGTTTTTTTCAAGGCAGGTTTTCTTTGTGTAGCCTTGGCTGTCCTGGAATTCACTCTGTAGATCATACTGGCCTCAAACTCAGTGATCTGCTGCCCCTGCCTCCTGGCAACCTCTTTTTCTCTAATTGGGGTGTGTGTGTGTGTGTGTGTGTGTGTATACACACGCGTGCAGCGCACACATGCGTGCACGATAAATACATAAATATAACCTGTTCGGTTTTTATAATGTATGTATGTTTCCAGGGCTGACCGTTTGGTGTTGGGTAAGCAGTCAGTGTGCTCATCATCCCTAGGAATATTTCTCCCACTCTGAGGATTCTTTAGTTGCTGGTAGTTCTTTGCGTAGGCCTCCTAAGCTTTCCTTGTCTACGCTAGCATGTCTATTAGTGCCATCCTTCAGGTCATGTTAAGGCAGCCATGTTGGTAAGAGTTCATGGGTGTAGCCTCTCTGAGACACAACCTTACAGGAAACCCCCTGTTCCTCTGGCTTTGACAGTCTTTCTGCCCACTCTTCCATAGTGGCTCTTGGGCAGTAGGTGCAAGAGTATCCGTTGACGCTGGGTTCTACAACTCTCAAGATCCATGACTTAAGTAACCCTTGGTAGTTGGCTGGGTTTCTGGTACCAGACATGGTTTCCCTCTTACTGAGCAGGTGTTATTAAATCCAATTAGAGAGCTTTTTGTTACTGCCAAGGTCTGTGTGCCGCTGCTGTACCATTAGGGTAACCGAGCCATCGAGTCAGAGTTATGGTTCCTATGTCTTACACCTGAGTAGCACTGATGGTTACTTCCCTCCTTTGGAAGCTTGCAAGATACTGTATTCTGGTACCATAAGTATTAATCTTCAGGAAGGAGGCTTTAAGGTCAGATCCAGCATGGAGGCTTCTGGGCCCTGGTGTCTTCAGCAATAGGGATTTTCCTTCTACCTCTGAGGGCAACCGTGGGCAGTAGCAGTAGCCTAGAATATTTTGGGAGTCTCTTGGACAACTGTGGCCAATAACTCAAAGGAAAGCCCCTTCTTCTTAAGGAGATTCCCAGGGGAGTTTTAATGGGTTTTCCTTCATAATGAGCTTAGTGAGCTTTTCTCCATAAATGTGTTTAATATGAGGTGGGAGGTATCTTTTCATGAAATCTGACATAGCCTTTAGAGACAGTTAAATTCTTAGGACAAGACCTTGGCCCCTTGCAGAGACCCTGTGGGATAACACAGTAGCTCCTCCAGACCCATTGGTCGGTCTAAGGGCCTATGCTATACTGATTGCATATTGGGCATGCACACCTTGCAATTGTGCAGACCACAGACACACATGGTGTTCATGGCATGGGTAACTGGAACAAGCAGACACAGGTCTGGGCAGCCGGAGTGCCAAGAAAGGGAAGTTTGAGACGGCCACCAAGCACACATGTTCAGTGTGAATTGTGGACTGTGGCTGTGGGGCTCCTGTGGACTGAGCATTCTGTACAGCCATCCCGAAGGACTTAGCACTCAGTGCTCAACTTCCCTTAGGGATTCAGCACTGACACCCTGACCTTAAGTCAAGGCTTTGTCTGGTCATAGCCTACTTCCTCTCTTCCAGGGTTCATGTAAAAGTCTCGTCCTGGCAGGCTCTGGGGAACATTCCAGTGGCAGGGGTGTCAGTTCCTGTTTGGGGATTTTCTGTGGCTCCTTTGCCCATTCCCTCCAAGTTTCCATTGGCAGACCATGGGAGGGACCAGCTTCCTGGATAGAACTGTTGCATTTCCTGCTTGTCTGTGTCTACCTCAATGACATAGTGGCAGAGCTGCCTATACTGTTGGACCCAGAGGAGTAAGCCTGGGATCCAGGCCCCGTCTGGGGAAACTCCTCCCTTCCAGCTTCCCCCAGGGTCCTTGTTACCTATGGGAAAACATACCATGTTACCACAGCCCTAAGCCTCTGCTGGATGTCAGCCCTCGCCTCTGGTGAGCTCACAGCACACGATGAACCTGAGGACCGGAGTTGATAGGGTTTTTCTGCTAACCTGAGTGCTTAGTTAGGGTTTTCCTGCTAACCTGAGTGCTTAGTGTGTGCTTTCACGGTGGTTTAGCAGGCATCCCCTTGGTTGTCTGAGCAGTTCCAGCCTGTGTGCTCACTGCATGTGGGATACAGCAGAACTCTGTTGTTCTCAGATGCCCTGTGCATGGCACGTTCTTAGGAAGTGACAGTCTTGTTTTGGCTTCTGTCTGTGTTCATAGGAATTTCTCTTCTCAGTGTATAACTTAAAATAAATAATGTTTTATATGGCTAAAATATTAGCACTTAATGTGACCTCAGCAAAGGCCTTGTCTACACATGGGTAAACCAGCTCCCATCTAGGTTCCAGGAGGAAGGATAAACCCATCCTGGTCTTAGACAAGGGTATATGATGGTAATCAGTAGCCTTCCCTGAGGAGAGGCTAGTGTTAACCTGGTACTAGGGTATCTTGTAGTCAGTGCCTCTAGTGCCCAACCTGGGCTTTCCTCTTGGCATGGGCTGCTCTGTCAGAGTGAGTGCCCCACCCCCACCCCCAGACCATCATTGACTGTCCACCATGGTTGCATTCTGACACTTATTTCGTCGTAGCATTTGTGGTTACTGTTACTGCTGAGTGAAGAGGTGGGGTTGATGAAAGGATGGATCTCTCTTGCAGGGCCCTGGGTGTCTCGGTAACTGACTACACATTTGAGGACTGCCAGCTAGCTCTGGCAGAAGGTCAACTTCGCTTGCCTGCTCACACCTGCCTGCTAGAGTTTGCCAGGCTCGTGAGGGGCCTCGGGTGAGTTGCCTGTGGCTCTTGAGCGTTTGTTAGAACCGAGTGCCGCTGAGGTTGCAGGGGATCTGTCAGGAAATTCTTTCTCTAATTATGTTGGGTTTCAGGTGTCATCAGCAGGCCACATAGAAGGACCTTAAAAACGTTCTTGTTGGACACCACCTGTGTGTATGGGTATTGCCCTTGTACATTGTCCTAGGAATATACCCAAGGGGCAGACAGTTAGACATGGAGTCAGAAGCCTAGCATCTTTCAAACTGAGGATGTGACAGGCTCAGAAACTAACTTTCTGCTTGTTAAAAAAAAAAAAAAAAACTTTTAAAATATTTCGACTAGTCCCCAAACCTCAAAGTAAGTCTCCTGTCTTGGTTTCTATGCTGTGGTTTTATCAATAAACCTTTCCCTCGTTTTTTATTTAGACTAAAACCAGAAAATCTTGAAAAAGATCTAGACAAATATTCAGAGAGTGCCAGGATGAAGAGGGGAGAGAAGGTCGGGCTTCCAGAGTTTGCAGCCTACTTAGAAGTTCCTGTCTCAGATGCGCTAGAGGACATGTTCTTGCTTTTTGACGAGGTGGGTCCACTGGGGAGCTCAGGGCAAGCTTCTGGCTTATGAATGTGTAAGCCATTCTCAGTGAATTAGATGCCACAAAGATGCCAGCCAGCCTGTTCTCCAAGTGCAGGCTTTGGTTCGCCTTCTGGCAAAGCTTCATGTTCGAGAATTAAATGAGGTTCAAGCAAGTGTGTCTGGGGGTCGTCTTCCAAAGCACAGGGTTTTATATGTGTAGATATTAACCAAGTCAGCCTGGGATGAGACAATTAGATAGACATGGAGGCTACTAGGCCGTCACCTGGATATGTGTCTCTTTTGCAGAGCGGTGGTGGTGAGATAGACCTTCGTGAATATGTGATCGCCTTGTCTGTGGTGTGCAGGCCATCCCAGACCTTGGCCACTATTCAGCTGGCATTCAAGGTAAGTGGATTCCTTGAGAGGGACTTGGGTATCTGTTAGTTACTCTTGTTATCATTGTGACAAACTCCTGGCAGAAGCATCATAAAGGGGGGAAGATTTGAGGAGGTGACAGCCATAGTGGGTGGGTCATGAAGGCTAGGTTGTAAAGCAGTTTGCTTCTGTTGCTTTAGAGGTCAGAAAGCAAGAGATGAATGCCACCGTTCAGCTGGCTTCTTGCTTCCTTCTCTCCCCCCCCCCTTAATTCAGTCTGGAACCCCAACCTGTGGGATGGTACTATGTCATTCAAAGTGCATTTCCATTCAAAATATATCTCCCTAGGTTAAACCTCTCTGGAAACACCCTTACAGACATGCCCATAGTGTTTCCTACCCTGCATCTCCAAACTTCAAAATCTCCCCCTTAAAAGTTCCAATGGCTTAAGAACTGTGTGATGGTTTGCATATGCTCGGCCCAGGGAGTGACACTATTAGAAGGTGTGGCCCTGGTTGGAGTAGGTGTGTCACTGTGGGTGTGGGCTTTAAGACCCTCATGCTAGCTGCCTGGAAGCCAGAATTCTGATAGCAGCCTTCAGATGAGAATGTAGAACTCTCAGCATCTCCTATACCATTCCTGTCTGAATGCTACCATGATGATAATGGACTGAACCTCTGAACCTGTAAGCCAGCCCCAATTAAATGTTGTCCTTATGAGAGACATGTCCTTCCTTGGTCACAGTGTCTGTTCACAACAGTAAAATCCTAACTAAGACAAACTGTTGGCAATTTTCTGTATCAGTTGCCTTTGCCATTTTTGTAACCAAATATCTAACAAGAAGTCACTTGAGGGACTGGAAAGATGGCTCAACAGTTAAGAGCACTTGCTGCTCCTTGCACAGGACCTGAGTTCAGTTCCCAGCACCCATGTCAGATGGCTCACACCTATACCATGATTCCCTCTTCTGGGCTGTGTGGGCACCTGCTTGTTCATGGTGCACATACGTATATACATACAGACATACATACACACACATACACAAATACATACATAGAGGCAAATACACATAAATAAATCTTAAGCCACTTAAGAAAGGAAGGGTTTGTTTTAGTTTTAAGGGACTTCTGTCCAACATGGCAGAGAAAGCAGGGCCACAGGAGCGTGAGGCAGCCACGAACAGAAATCAGAGCTAGAAGAATGCTGGCACTCAGCTGACCACAGCTCATGGGATAGCACCACCACAGTCAGAGAAGATCTTTCCTTCTTAGGATTATCCAAGAGCACCCTCATAGATCCACTCAGAGGTATTAGGAACCGCTGGTCTGTCACAGCCCCCAAAAGCTCCTTTGCTTTCTTCTTACCTGGTGTACCTCTCCACAGCACTGCTAGGAAGTATCCCCAGTTACCGAGGTCCCTTATGTGGGTCACTCCGGAAGAATACTGTGGTGTCAACACTTTATGGTTGGTTGGGAAAGCCTGACCTTCCTGTATCTACACTCTGTTCTCATGGCTCAATCCCACTTGGACCGTAAAGTCATCAAATAGAATCTGTTGTATCGGTGGAGTGTGATGGTGTCGACCAGCACTCAGGTTCATTGGCGATCCAAACAGCAGAACACAGTCCAAGCCTCTCACAGCTGTCTGGAAGAGCAAGTGCGGCAGGCAACCAAGCATCCTGGTGGTCATGCTGGGGCCATATCCTCACTGTGATAGGACAGGGGACATCTCCCACAGATGGCCATGTCCAGCTGTTACCCCTCTGACTTCTGAAGCGCCTCACCTGCATGTACCCCTGTCTGCTGTCCCCAGGACATAATGGCTCTGGGAACATTAGACAAGGAGTGGCAGGGACAGGTGGAGTGTTCTGTAACAAGGCTGGGCGTTCCAGGACTTCCTGGAAAGATGCATCTCTTCACCCAGTCTAAGAGCATAGGCAAACCAATGAAGGAGTCCTGCAAGTCCAGCTTGGCAAAGTAAATGAGTTTATTAGGTTCCCTGTACAACACTACGGTACTGTGTGATGAGATATGGATCCTCACACCACAGTTAGGGCCAAATGTCAAGATGTAAAACAGCTTTGTGACTGTGAAGAGGACCCAGAGATGGGTACTCTTAGATACTCCTGGAGGTGAAATCTAATACGTGTTTGGGGTCTCGTTAGTATCACCCCTGTAAAAAAGTTTTACATAGGGACTTTGGGGACACCTAGTAGCCTGGGTAAGTGGGAAGAGAAACTCACAGGCCAGAATGTATGTCTTCTGTAACCCTTATTGTTCATTTTCTCATACAGTGAGGATTTCTGATTAGAAATGTAGACTTAGTCCTTGCTTTTCTTCAGAACCACAGCCTCACAACCCCAATGCATTGCGGGCTTGATCACCAAATTATTTTGCAGTTTATCTATTGACCACTAGGTGGCACCAGAGGCACGCTGTTCTGCTTTCCTGGTTCTTGTTGCAAGAGCCCTGCAACCCCAGGTTTGCTCTGACACATTGAGCCCTTCTGCTACTTCCTGCTCGAGCTGAGTCTCTGTTCTGTCTCCCTCTGCTTGTTGCTTTGCTCCCACGGTTATAGCATCCAAGTCTGAACCAAGACTGTTTGTGCAATGTCCATAAGGAACCTGCAGAGGTCAGTAGAGGCAGAGACACAACTAACTGCCCAGGCAGGACCTTAACATCTGCTTATAGGCACCACTAGCACCAGGGTGCCAGCTGTTTGAACAAGGTGAGGTCAGGAGCACTGGGGAAAACATACCAGGCATGGCTAACACTAGAAGGAGTGTCCCCAGTGTAACTCTTCACTATCCCTTACAGATGTATGGATCTCCTGAGGACGGCAGCATAGATGAAGCCAACCTGTCCTGCATCCTCAAGACTGCACTGGGTGTATCAGAATTAACAGTGACTGACTTGTTCCAGGCTATTGACCAAGAAGAGAAGGGAAGGATCACATTTGGTAAGTGAAAGAGAGGTGGGATATAGTGGACACTCCAGCCTAGGAGGCCAGAGGACATGAATGGTGATCAAGCCCGCAATGCACTGGGGTTGTGATCACGGCTGTGGTTCTGAAGAAAGGCAAGGACTAAGTCTACATTTCTAATCAGAAATCTTCACTGTATGAGAAAATGAACAATGAGGGTTACATGCCCCTGCCCCATCTGCACACACCAAGCTACCCCCTCCCCTCACATAGCACTGGATCACCTGAAGAAGCTGCAGGGGCTTCTGACCTGGGTGTCCTGTGGGGAGTTCACCCACCCCAGCTTCATTGGAGCTATTCTCCTGAAGGCCTTTTAGCACCAGAACCCCATACTTGGGCCCTGGGCTGAGGAATATCTGGTCACTGCACCAGCATTGGGGTGATGACTTTTCCTGAAAAATTTACCTTTTTAGTGGGGGTTTCTGACCAGCGCGTAGTAATGGGGTTCTCTTAGTCCCAATAACCAGCTTCCTTGTCTCTGCAGATGACTTCTGTGGGTTTGCGGAAATGTACCCTGACTTTGCAGAGGACTACTTATATCCTGATCAGACACATTTTGACAGTTGTGCACAGACGCCCCCAGCACCAGCTCCCAATGGCTTCTGCATTGACTTCAGCCCTGAGAACTCAGACTTTGGGAGAAAGAAATTTTGTAAGAAAGCGGACTAGAATTGAAGATTCCGGAGGGATGAGGCCCCTCCCGCATCACCACCTGCCTCCAGTGGCCTGGAGCCTGCTTGTGTGTCGCGCCTTCTACCTTTCCCTGTCTCCTCATGCCGTCTCTGTATGTCTGCAGACCTGAGGTCCAAAAGACTTGTGATGTTATTTGTTTTCTGTAAAGTCTGTCTCAGGGCCCAGCTGGGCATTTGCAGGGAAGCTGTGTGTGTGACCCACCTGCCCATTGCAGGCAGGCAGGCAGGTGGGTGCTCGGGGCCTCCCTGTGGGGCAGGACTCCACAGGTTGGGTGGGCACAGGTATGACTGTGTGCTCACCTAGGATATGCTGGTCTTGAGTTTGTGTCGGTCTTTTCCCTCTTTTTCTGTCTGTGCGGTGTGCACAATGCGGGACCTCTGTGCACGCTGCACATACCTACCCTGAAACAGCAACCTTGTCCTAATTTAGTGCCTCTGGCGTCTCTGGCTCACGTGATGGGGCATCATCGGATTCTAAGTGTTTCTGTGTTTGTGCAGGAGCTCGTAACTCTTTTATAAACCTCACTTAGGTACTTTGAAAACATTCAACATTTTTTAAAAAAAGAAAGAAAGAAAATTGGTTTTCTACTTCATTTTTTTCACGTTACCGTAAGGATATTTATTTCCAGACTTGCTTTTGATAGACTCTGAGGTGTCCTGGTGGCCGCAGCTTAAAGGGCCTCTCTGCCCTCCTCCCATTTAGGTCTGGGACATTTAGCCACAAAGACTGGCCCCAGGATCCTTTTCTGCTTTTCTTAAGCCTTCTTGACTCGCCATCTTTTTTATAAACATTGCCAGTTTGGTGTTTCAGTTTCAATATGACAAAGTCTACTTCATGTAACTAGTAAAAAAAGCATTGAATGTGGGGAAAGAGTCAGCCAGAGGGAAAGAACTGGAAAGCGCCCCCTTATCTTCTGTGCTGATTTTAAGCTCTCTGAGCAGACATACTGAGGTGGCCATAAGGTCATGCCCAAAGCCCATCACCCTCTCTTTACACCGGTTACCATGGTGACTTAGGAAAAGCAGCCACTGAGTGTAGGTGGCTTTACTCTGTGAGGGTGACAGCTGCAGGGGACAGGCCACAGAGTTTGCTGTGCTTGGCCCTTCGTGAAGTCAGGAAGGAACAGGGTCCAGGCTGTCTCCTTTGGCAATACCTGGTTTCCTCTTTTTTTTATGACAGACTTATCCGTAAAGCACAGTGACTATAGGTTTGGCTTGTTTCCTAAGCTTTGGAATCCTGTTTTTAATTCCTAAATTAGGTTGGTTTTTTTTTTTTTTGTTTTTTTTTTTTTTTTCATTTGGGTCGTTGCTATAGGAAATGACCACCAGGCCAGTAAATACAGGAAAAAGTGTTTTCTGAGTTTCTCGGAGCGAGTGTTAGTGTGTGCTTTTCCCCAAGAGAAATCCATAAACGAAACCTGTCGACCTCAGTCACACAGCGTCACACTGCCGCGGGATGGGCAGGGAGGTTGATTTCTGAGCTCTTAGCTGGTTAGGTATGAATGAAATGTGAACACAGCCTTTGTAGCTAACGGGTTGGTTTTATAACTGTAGAGTACAAGTTCTCAGATGAGAAAAGCCACTAAAAGGCCAATGAAGGAGGCTGGTGAACTAAGATGTCCCGAGGCTGGGGCTCTGCCCTGCCATCTGCAAGTGACGGATTCCTGAGGAATGCCGCTGATCATGTTGAAGGAATCCTGAGCAGACCTGGGACGGATGTTCATCCTCCTGATGACTTGCTCGTAACCTCGGTCCGCGCATCAGAACTGTGAATGTACATAGTGGGCAGGGGAAGGGGCAGTGCCCGCCCTGCCTGCGGGCTCCTTTGGGGAGCGGGCTTCGGGTTTTCAGTGGAATAAACACAACACAACATAAAGTTTTGCAGGCTCGAGTGTGTTTTGTTAAATGCCTCACTTAGTAGAAAGACAGCAGATGTGTCTTAGCCTGGTAGGAAAGTCCATGGAGATGAGGTCATCCTTTAGGTTTGGAAGGCAAAACAGCTGTGTGGGGAAGTCCTCCTGGCAGTGTTGGCATCTGGAACTTTGCTGTCACTCACAGGACACGCCACGGCTCCTTGTATCCGGTCAGCCAGTTCTGTAGTTTTGCTGTGTGATGCCTACATAACTCTTAGCACGTTTGTTAGCAGAGCCATCCTTTGAAACCTGTATAAGAGATGGAGAAGGAGTAAAACAGGTGAAGGTAGGAGGAGGACTGAGAGGAGAACCCAGTGGGTAAATTGTTGCTGTAGAAGCCTGTGGACCAAGAATCAGCCTCCAGAACCCACAAAAATAAAAATGCAGTTAGGTGAAATGAGCTGTAACCCAGTGTTGGGGAGACATTGAGGGATCCCTGGGACTCACTGGCATCCAGCCTAGCCTGATGGTTCAATTCCAAGTCAGGGAGAGACTCAGTCATAAAAAAAATAGGCTGGATAGTGCCTGAGCAACAAGAACTGAGGTAGTCCCAGGTACACACACACACACACACACACACACACAACATATATGAAAATCAAGATACTATAGCAACTAGCTTCAAGATCACTGATGTTTACAGAACAGTGGTACATGTGGTTGGGCCCCATGTAGTAAGAAAGTATGTTCTAATACTGTTTCAGGAAGTCTTTTTTTTTTTTTTTTTACACTGTGTTTTAAGATTATTTTTTTTTATCAGCTTTAATTATGTGTATGTGTACATGGATGCAGGTGCCCTTGCAGGTCAGATCAAAGGTGTCAGATACCTACAGCTGAAGTTACAGATGGTTGTGAGCTGCCCATGCAGGTGCTGGGAATCAAGCTTGGGTCTTACAGAATGATGTCAAGTGTTCTTTACTGCTGACTCTCCATCCCTCTCCTCTGTGCTTTTTTAAATGAGCTTGTCACTTTTTAAATAAACATTAACTCTAAAACTAAATTTAAGATTTTTTAAAATTTATTTTTACTTATTTTGAGACTGGTCTCATAGCTCTGACTAGCTTAGAAATCACTACATAAACTAACCTCATCTCTCTCTCACACACACACTTTTTTTTTTTCCTGTTTTTTTTTTTTCAAGACAGAGTTTCTCTGTGTAGCCCTGGCTGTCCTGGAACTCACTCTGTAGACCAGATTAGCCTTGAACTCAGAAATCCACCTGCCTCTGCCTCCCAAGTGCTGGACTAAACTAATCTCAAACTTTGAGATCTGCCTGCTCTGCCTCCAAGTGCTGGGATTTAAGGTGTGCATACCTGGCTTATTTACAAATTTTTAAAAATTCTAACCAAGACATGAGTTGCATTCCTTTCATGCAGAGCTAGTCTGGGAGGTTATCACCTGTAATCATTTGGTCACAGGAGATATTACAGCCCCAAGCACAGACTGGCCACACACATGCAGCAGAGCAACCAGGTGAGCAACAGGCTCAAATGTTGGGGCGCTATGCTTGTCAGACAGGATAAGTCTCTGCTGCTCTGATCATCCAGTTCTGCCATACTAGAGTTGGAACCAACCTACAAGAAGCCACTCCAGAGGTCTTTTCAGATAGCTGCCTGTTCTGGAGATTCCATATGAAACCAAGGTAGGAAGGGTCACCATCTACCACTTGGAGCCCATACATACACACAGAGTGTAGGTTACATTGCTGTGCATCCTCTTACATGGTGCTGAAGTCATAAACACAAGGTTGTACCTTCTACCAGAAAGATGGATCCCACCAGCCTGGTCTCCACCGTAAGATGAGCTAAGTTTGGTCAAGAGCCTGTCTAACTGTTTTCTTACGGAAAAACTGAGTTTCAAAGCTCACTGCTCACCACTCTCGATGTTCTCGTTATAAAATGATAGGGGTTCCTGAGAAGTGGGAAGAATGACTAACCATTTAACCAGCTGGTGTGCAAGTTCACACACAAGCTCACATGCACACATGTATGCACATGCCCAGCCAAGCAAGCATAGTCTTGTGGCTGCCCTGTCCCTGCTTCTGTGTCTCATTGTATGATGGGAATATGTGTTTATAAGATTCTTCCAGTACTTACGCTTTCCTGATCCCAGATGTGGCAGCACCCTAGATACAGTGTTAATCACAAGAAGCACATGGAGAGCCACTGGCTCCTCCTCTGCCCATCCTATTCAGTCTCATGACAGTAGTCCCTTCCCATTCATCTTTAGAACGAGCCATCCCATCTGATATAGTCATTTTTCTCTTAAAGCTTGACTCACGAGAGGCAGCCCCAGGGCTGACAGCTGTTTAAGTTGGTGCAGCATATGTCTTCTGGTCCCAGGTAGAAACCTCTGGTCTTGAGTACTGAGGCTCTTAGAGCAAAATTTATCAGCATGAAAGGAGATGCAGAATATCTGGATGGGCCTGTAAATCTGCCCCAGCCAAGTTACACAGTAACAAATACTGGCAGAGAAGAGTAGAGGTCAGTAACAGAACAATGCCTCCCATTTCTTTGTTGATTTAATTATAATGTTTCTCCTTTTTCTTTCTTTCCTCAAAATCCTCCCATATACCCCTGCCCACTGTTATAGTCACTGTGTCCCAGGCTGACAGGCCAGTCCCCTCCAGAGGTTACCTGTCAGATGTCAGGGAAGAGAGATCTGTACTGTGTTGGTATTTGTCAGTTGTCCTTTGGCCTTGCTGGGCAGAATGCTCACCTGACCAGAGGCCGGAGTACAGTTGAATGGAAAAGGACCTTGAGCCACTGCTAATTTCTGCTACAGATGTTCTTTCCAGTCATGGTTAGCAATATGTCCTAGTCCTCAGTTAAGGCATCATTCTCTATGGAGGAAAGTTACCCAGAATTTCAGGTCCACCTCTAATCTCTGAGTCCAGCCCTGTGTCCTTCTGGGCTGCTTTTGCTCTGTGGTATATTTTCCTTTCTTTCTTTCTTTCTTTCTTTCTTTCTTTCTTTCTTTCTTTCTTTCTTTCTTTCTTTCTTTCTTTTAATACATTTATTTATTCTATGTATATGAGTACATTGTAGTTCTCTTCAGACACACCAGAAGAGGGCACCAGATCTCACTACAGATGGTTGTGAGCCACCATGTGGTTGCTGGGAATTGAACTCAGGATCTTTGGAAGAGCAGTCAGTGCTCTTGACCACTGAGCCATCTCTCTAGCCCCCGGTATATGTTCTAGCCATGGGGGGGTGTGGGATGTGATAGACAGTAATGAATGAGATTCATGGAACTCCACGAAGTGTTAGCAAGAAATCCCAAATCTTTATCTGGGGTGTATATCAATCAAGAAACCTTTGCAGTCATGATGGAAAGGTCCAGAGAGATTAGCCTGCCCTGGGAAACCAGCAGGTCCCTCCCAAGAGTGTTGCCAGCTCAGGTCTGGGAATTCAAGGACAACCTTGACCAAGCTAGATAGTTGCTGACCAGTTTTGCTGCTGATCCCCGTTAGGCCCCCACCTCTCCTTTCCAGCTAGGGGGAAGAGACAAGCTCACACCTTACCATGCCACACCTCAGAAGCTCCTAGTGGGTGACGCACCGAGGGAAAAGCCGGAAACTAGAGGTTAGCAATGTGCAGAACCAGCAAGCATGGGCAGGAAATACAGAGAAAGGAACTGAGTAGCCCAAGAAACATGGTCAGATAGCCTTTCAGGAACAGGAAAAAAAAATATTTGACAAAATAATAGCCATAATTTCCCCAAATCTATAAATGCAGACGTAAAAGCAGCTCAGTGAGCACCAAATCGAACAAATACCAAGCAAGCTAGACCTGGGAAAAGGTGCTTGCCACCAAGCCTGACGACCTGAGCTTGACCTCCAGCACCCACATGGTATTCTACTTGTGTGCCTGGCACAGGTGTACACATACACACTAATGTAATAAAAACTGTAAAAGCATCCAGAAGAAGTGTGTGTGCTTGTGTGTGTTTCCAGGGTACAAAGCCCGCCCTGGTGACTGCTGAGTGCCCACTGGTTAGTGATGGACAGCTTTCCTTCCAGTGTCAGCCAAGTCTGCAAGGAATGACAGCTGGCTTCTCAATAGTAGTCCACTTTTCAATGAGAACCAAATTCTCAGTGACTAACAGCCAAGTTTTCAGTGATGACAGCCAAACTCTCAGTGACAAACGATTTCTCAAGGACCGGAACCTTCTTAGTGACTGCCAACTTCTCAGTAGCAGCCAAGTTCTTGGTGACTGCTGACTGACAGTTGTCAGCACCTTGATGGCCACCAATTAGTCTGGCCTCTGACTATGCTAGCTAGAGGCTGGTGACATCCTCAAAATTAAAGATGAAAAATGCCAGGCTGGAATTCTGTACTTAAAAATATCTTTCTAAAGTCAAGCAAAATAAAGACATTTTTAGTAAGCAAAAGCTGAGCTAATTCATCTTTGCCAACAGTGATCACAAAAATACAAGAGTACCATGCTCAAAGGCTAGGTATTATCCAAAGGTACACAGTTGAAAAGTGTATCAGAGCCAGGAGTATTACATATGCCTGTAATCCTAGCACTCGGGACACAGAGACAGGCAGGTCTCTATGTTCAAGGTCGACCTGATCTACAGAGTGAATTACAGGCTATCCAGACCTACATGCAAAAGTTCTGTCTCAAAACAAACAAAAAACAAAAGCAGCAAAAGAAGGGAAAAAAAAAGAAATGTATACAGCAAGCCTTCCAAAGGAAACGAGACCATAGTTACTATAAACATGAGTTTTATCCAAACGAGGCAGGACAGGAGGAGTGAGGAGAAAGGTAAAACAAATGTAATATAGCCAGATGGTGAATTTAAACTTCCATGGCAGTTTTCCCATTAAACTCAGACTAAACCTCCCAATGGCAATTGTTAGGCTGAATGACAAGGGAAATAGCTGAGGATATGCAGGGCAAGCACAGATTGAAGGCAAAGGGATGGAGATATGGCACTGCAGGAGGTTGGGTCTCAGTGGTTGGGAGTCTTTTAATGACTACTTCTCTTTCTTTAGGGATATGGGATTACAATTTAAGGACAATTTCACTTATGAACATTGGTGCAAAAATGCTCAATAAAGCCGGGCAGTGGTGGTGCACACCTTTAATCCCAGCACTTGGGAGGCAGAGGCAGGCAGATTTCTGAGTTCGAGGCTAGCCTGGTCTACAGAGTGAGTTCCAGGACAGCCAGGGCTACACAGAGAAACCCTGTCTCGAAAAACCAAAAAAAAAAAAAAAAAAAAAAAACTCAATAAAATTCTTGCAAACCAAATCCAGTAATACATCAAAAACCTCACTCACCATGATAAAGTAGACTTCATCCCAGGGATGTGGGATGGTTCAATATATGAAAATCCATCAACATAATCCACTATACTAACAAATTGAAAGAAAAAAATCACACGATCATCTCATTAGATGCTGAAGACGCCTCTGGCGAAATCCAACACTGCTTCACATTAAAAGTATTGGAGATATCAGAGATACAAGACATATACCTAAATGTAATAAAGGCAATATTCGGCAAGCCAATAGCCAATATCAAACTAAACGGAAAGAAACTTAAAGCAGCCCCGTTAAAATCAGGTATGAGAGAAGGCTGCCCACACTCCCCCTATTTAGTCAATATAGTTACTGAAGAACAATAAGGCAAAAAAAAAAAAAAAAAAAAAAAAAAAAAAAAAAAAAAGGAGATCAAGGGAATACAAATTGGAAAGGAAGAAGTCAAGGTATCGCTACTCATGATAGCATACATAAGCGATCCCCCAAAATTCTACCAGAGAACTGGTAAACTGGTAGCTGATAAACAACTTCAGCAAAGTGGCTGGATATAAAATTAACTCAATTAAATCAGTAGTGCCCCCTCCTTTATACAAAGGATAAACAAGCAGAAAAAGAAATTAGAGAAACAGCACCCTTCACAATAGCCACAAATAACATAAAACATCTAGGTGTAACTCTAGGCAAGCAAGTAAAAGATCCATACGACAAGAATTTCAAGACCCTGAAGAAAGAAATCAAAGAAGATACCAGAAGGTGTGGAGATCCCATGCCCATGGCTGATAGGATTAACATAGTCAAAATGGCCATCTTACCAAAAGCAATCTACAGATTTAATGCAATTCCCGTCAAAATTCCAACACAATTCTCCACAGACCTCGAAAGGGCAGTTCTCAACTTCATATGAAAAAAACAAAAAGCCCAGGATAGCTAAAAACAATCCTAAACAATAAAAGAACTTCTGGGGACATCACCATCCCAGACTTCAAGCTGTACTACAGAGCAATAGTGGTAAAACTGCATGGTACTTGTAGAGAAACAAACAGGTGGATCAATGGAATAGCGTTGACAATCCAGAAATAAACCCACACACTTCGACACTTGATTTTTGACAAAGAAACCAAAACCATATAATGGGAAAAAAAAATAAAGCGTCTTTAACAATGCTGGTCTAACCGGATGTCTGCATGTAGACAAATACAAATAAATCCATATTTATCACCCTGCACAAAACTCAAGTCAATGGATCAAGGACCTCAACATAAAACTGGATACACTAAACCTAATAGAAGAGAAAGTGGGAAAGAGCCTCAAACACATTAGCACAGGAGATGGTTTACTCAACAGAACATCAATAGCTCAGGCACTAGGATCAACAATAAATGAGACCTTATGAAACTGAAAAGCTTCTGTAAGGAAAAGGACACCGTCAACAGTACAAAATGGCAACCTATAGATTGGAAAAGGATCTTCACTAACCCTACATCCGAGAGAGGGCTGATATCCAAAATATATAAAGAACTCAAGAAGTTGAATTCTAACAAACCAAATAACCCAATTAAAAATGGGACACAGGAACTAAACAGAGGATTCTCAACAGAGGAATCTCGAGTGGCCGAGAAGCACCCAAAGAGATGTTCAACATCCTTAGTCATCAGGAAAATGCAAATCAAAACAACCCTGAGATTCCACCTCACACCAGTCAGAATGGCTAAGATCAAAAACTCAAGTGACAGGACATGCTGTCGAGGATGTGGAGCAAGGGAACACCCCTCTATTGCTGGTAGGAATGCAAACTTGTACAACCACTCTGGAAATCAATCTAGTGGCTTCTCAGAAAATTAGAAATAGTTCTACCTGAAGACCCAGCTATACCAGTCCTGGGCATATACCCAAAAGATGCTCCACCATACCCCAAGGACACATTCTCCACTCTGTTCATATCAGGTTTATTCATAATAGTGAGAAACTAGAAACAACCCAGATGTCCCTCAACCAAAGAATAGATACAGAAAATGAGGCTTATTTACACCATGGAATACTATACAGCTATTAAAAACAAGGCTACATGATTTTTGCAGGCAAATGGATGGAACTAGAAAATATCATCCTGAGTGTGGTAAACCAGACCCAAAAGGACATGCATGCTATGTTCTCACTTAAAAGTGGATATTAGTCATAAAGTACAGGATACCCATGATACACCCCACAGACCCAAAGAAGTTATAATAAGAAGGAGGACCCAAGCAAGGATACTTGAATCTCACTTAGAAGGGGGAACAAAATAGTCATAGGAGACAGATAGAGGGAGGGAACTCGGGGGAGGGGAATGAGGACGCAGGATCAGGTGTGGGGAGAAACAGGAGAGAGGCCCAGAGGATCAGGAGAACAGATGGAAATCTGCAGCTTCCTTGGGGAAGGGATCCCTAGGAAGTCCAAAGACCTGGGATAGGGGAGGCTCCCAGGAGTCAATGTGGGTAGCCAGTAGCCAAGATGTCTAACAATAGGGTCATGGAACCTCAAGAGGCTACCTCCTGTAGCCAGGCAAGACCCCTAGTAGAAGGACAGGGTCACCAACCCATACACTAAACCTTTTACTCCAAATTTGTCCCATCTAAAAGATATGCAGGGGTGGAGCAGAGACCAAAAGAAATGCAATCAATATCTGGCCCAACTCGAAACCCATCCCATGGGCAAACATCAATCCCTGACGTTATTAATGACATTCGATTAGGCTTGCAGACAGGAGCCTAGCATAACTGTCCTCTGAGAGGCTCTACCTTCCAGTGGACAGAGACAGAAGCAGATACCCACAGTCAAATATTAGACAGAGGTCGGGTACACTTATGGAAGAGATAGGGGAAGGATTGAAGGCCCAGAAGTAGATGAGATCTCCACAGGAACACCAACAGAGTTTACAAACCTGGACCTCTGGTAGCTCTCAGAATCTGAGCCACCAACCAAAGAACATATATGGACTGTAGTGAGACTCTCTGGCACATATGCAGCAGACAGGTAGCTCAGTCTTCATGGCTGCCCTGTCTAGCCTCAATGAGAGAGAATGTGCCTAATCTGAAACAAACTTGACGTGCAGGGTGCGGGGATACTGGGGGCAGGGAGGATCCAACCCTCTCAGAGGAGAAGGGGAGAAGGACTGAGGAGAGGGACCAGAAAGGGGAGCACCATTTGGGATGTAAACAAATAAAATAATTAAGTTTTTAAAAATAAAAAAAAATGTCATATCAAAAGAAATGAAATAAAACAAAACAACAAACAATGAACAAAACATCCATGAGATTCACACCACTGAACTTATGTGCCAGCAGGTTCCCAGAGAAGGGAGCAAAAAAATTTGTCCAGGAAGCCATCTTTCCAATATGATGCAAACTCTAAACTATCATCTGAGAAGACAATAAGAACTTGAAGGTAGATCCCCACAGGCTACAGCAATGTTCAAAATTAACACCAAAGGGACAACACAGAAAATTCAGCCAGAAGAAGACACCTTACCAAGATTCGAACAAGAGCTAGATGCCAAGAAACATCTGTAAACATGAAATGGAGAGAAACTGCTGGTTGGTCAGGCTTTACCAGCCAAAACCAGAGAATTAGGCTTCCAGACCCAGGAAGCTAAGTAAACGACTCACCCCCAGCAGTTCCCCAACACGAAAGCAAGTCCTTCAAGCACAAGACAGATGAGAGCATTTGGAAATCTGGGTTTATAACAAGGAAAAATAAAAATGTACTTAAGGAGATAGCAGGAAACTTTTCTTCACCGTCTAAATGTCTTTTAAAGGGTGGTCATCTCTTGACAAGTTGGGCAATGTATTTTGCAGTTCATACCACATACAGCAAAATATCTGGTGCTGGCGGCACAAAAAACAAAGGGGGCGAACCCTGGTCGAGTGTTCACGCTAAGCTAAAGCATGTGGTCTCAGAAGCAGACACGGTGATCTGGAGCATGCGCATACACTGAAGCGGCACATAGACTAGCCTACCAAGGAGATAGCCGGGGAAAGGAGGGATGAAACAAAACCCACTCAGTCTGAAAAAGGACCGGGAAGACACCGGAGAAAAACAGAAAGTCAAGAGCAAGCTGGTAGACATTAAGTCCAACAAAACCAGTCTTCATGCTGTGCCCAAGATACGAACTCCTCGATTAAAAAGTAGAAACTGTCCAATTGGATATGAAAGCCAGAGCCAAGGCATCATACTCGCAAGAAACACCATGCATACATGAAGACACGAGGTAGAAGGGACAGGGGAGGGTGCGCTGGCACTGCTCGGCACTGCTCGGCACTGCTCGGCACTGCTCGGCACTGCTCGGCACTGCTCGGCACTGTCATATCAGAAGGTCAAGGTTTAGCCTGTGAATCGCAGGCCACAGCAAAGTTTGCTTCACAGTAGGTGAGCAGAGTCTAGAAGTAAACTGGACCGGCTCCAAGGATCGAGTAGATGCAGGGATCAGGTAGAGGGAGGATCACACTTCCAAGTGGAGCTGGGACAGTAAGAGATTCACATGAAAACCAGCTAATGATTTGCACTTCCAGATCTGTCTTGCTCTGGTCTGTTCAAAACTGAGCAGTCAGTGAAAGTCGTGGTGAATGGGTGGGAAGCAATTCCATCCACATTCCATGGTGTTTCAAAAATCCAGACACTCCCAGAGATTCACTTCCTTCTGAGCTATAGGTTCACATTTAATGAATGTCTTAGCCAATCCCAGACCCACCAGCACATAGAAACTCCACCAAGGGGCAAAAGTTGCTTATCTTTTGTTTCTTTCTTCAAGCGTCTTACCAAATGTGTGGAACAGGCTCAATCAACATAGTCATTACTGTCTTAATCAGAGAGAGCAGCTGTGATTACCCATAGGAGACCCTCAGCAAGATTGGGTTTGTTGATGATCTATCAGAAAGAGAAGATAAGGCATGGAGGGGGGGGGGTCATTAAACCATCACCTGGAGTATCAGCCACCCCTTCTTGTGCTCTCCAGCCACCATTCTATGGAATTCTGGGCCAATACATAGAGAGGTCTCTATGCAGCTCTCGGGAGGCTGTCACTCCGGTTGGAGTGGGATTTTCTGAGAACGCAGCTACTTGGGGTGACCCACACTTTTCTAAGTAACCCCTCACCCAAGCATCTGTAAGTAAACACAGTGTACTGATTGGTTCACCAAGTTGGACTTTGGTGCAATCATTTCTTTGATCTGTTGTCAGTGCCCTGTCTGGGGTGAACAAGTGTTTATTTTTACTTCTCTGGGAAGAGTCACACAACACCAAGGTGTCCTAACAGGGAAAAATGGCAGAAGAAACGTGCTTACCTCCTGGCAGCCAAGAAATAATAATTAAAAAAAAATGCCCCCGCTGGGGTGGGCTCTGTTCCTTTATTCTAGCATGAGATTCTGATGTGAAGATTGAGGCAGTTTTCTCTCCCTTTAGCCATTCCTGTATAATGGATGGCCATCCATTACTGTCTTAGTCACTGTTCTGTGAAGAGACACCATGACCAAGGCAACTGTATTTTTTAATACTTTCTTTCATATATTACATCCTGACCAAAGTTTCCACTCCTTCCAGTCCCCCTCCCCCTCCCCATCCAGTCCTCCTTTTTCCCTTCATAAAAGAGCAGGCCTCCCAGAGATATCAAGCAAACATGGCATATCAAGTTGCAATAAGACTAGGCACCCTCCACTTGGATATTGAGGCTGGACAAGGCAACCCAGTAGGAGGAAAAGGTTCTCAAAAGCAGGTAAAAGAGTTAGAAATGGCCCCCACCCCCTCTGCTAGGAGTACCACAAACCCAACAGGATATGCAACAAGGTATAGATGTATAACATGTATACAGAGGGGCTAGGTTAAACCCATGCAAGCACCCTGATGGTCAGTTCAGTCTCAGTGAGCCCCCACGAGTCCAGGTTTGTTGATTCTGTGTGGTTGTGAGTGTGTGTGTGTGTGTGTGTGTGTGTCCTTGATCCTTCTGGCTCCTACAATCCTTCTTTAGGGATTTACTTACTTCCATAAGACTCACTGAGTTCCACCTAATGTTTGGCTATGGGTCTGTGCATCTGTTTCTATAAGTTACTGGATGGAGCCTCTCCAATGGTGATTGAGCTAGGCTCCTGTCTATAAGCATGGCAGAGTATCATCTGTGTTTGGGTCTATCCTACATCTCTGGGCCACCCAGCCTCTGGCCTCTGGCCTCTGGCCTCTGGCCTCTGGTTCTCCAGGCAATGTCAAGGGTGGGCTCCTTCCCACAGCATGGGTCTCAAGCTGGGCCAGTCGTTGGTTGGTCACTCCCACAATTTCTGTGCCACCCTTACCCCAACACATCATGCTGGCAAGACAAATTGTAGGTCAAAGTTTTTGTGAGTGGGTTGGTGTCCCAACCCCTCCACTGAAAGTCTTGTCTGGTTATAGAAGATGGCTGGTTCAGGTTCCATACCCTCCGTTACTAGGAGTCTCGGCTAGGGTCACCCTAAGAGATTCCTGGGAATTGTCATTGTACTGGCTTTCTACCTCCTTCCCTAACTTAACCTCAGTTCTAGTACTCTTTCCCTCCATCCTGCCCTAACCTGATCTATCTTGTTCCCCATCCCTACTTGCCCCACCCCACTTCCCCATCTACTTGCAGTATCCATTCTATTTCCCTTCCCAGGGAGCTCCATGCATCCCTCCTTGAGCCCTCCTTGTTATTTAGCCTCTCTGGGAATGTGGATTGTAGCAAGATTACTCGAAGGCAACTCTTATAAAGAAAACATTTAATTGGTTAATTGGTGGCTTGCTTACAGTTTCAGAGGTTTAGTCCATTATCACCACGGCAGGGACATGTTAGTACTCATGGCGGTGGAACATTAGCAGAGACCTACTGATCCATAGCTAGGGAAGAAGAAAGAGAATGCACCTGGCATGGACTTTTGTTGACTAATGTATGATCCTAATATATAGTGTCTTAGCTAGGGTTTCTACCACTATGAAGAGACACCATGACTATTCCAACTCTTTTTTTTAAAGTTTTTTTTTTTAAGATTTATTTTTATTTATTTGAGCACACTGTAGCTGTCTTCAGACACACCAGAAGAGGCATCAAATCTCATTACAGATGGTTGTGAGCCACCATGTGGTTGCTGAGAATTGAACTCAGGACCTCTGGAAGAGCACTCAGTGCTCTTAACCCCTGAGCCAGCTCTCCAGCCCGACTATTCCAACTCTTACAAAAGAAAACATGTAATTGAGGTTAGCTTACAGGTTCAAAGGTTCAGTCCATTATCATCATGGTAGGAAGCATGGTAAGCACATAGGCAGACATGGTGATAGAGAAGGAGCCAAGAGTTCTGGACCAGCAGGCAGTAGGAAGAGTCAAACACTGGGTCCGGCTTGAGCATTTGAAATCCCAAAGCCGACCCACAGTAACACACCTCCTCCAAAAAGCCACACCCTCTCCAAGAAGACCACACCCACTCCAAGACCACACCCACTTCTAGAAGACCACACCTCCTAATCACAAGTAGCACTGCTCTCTGAGCCAGTGTGAGCCATTTTCCTTCAAACCAGCACATGCAGCGCCACCTGTTTTCTCTTTTCCTTTCTTTCTTTCCTTTCTTCCTTCCCTTTTTTCCCACTGGAGAAAGTTGATTTCTCCTCCCCCATGGATATGAATGACAGTTCTGTTAACATTTACCCTAGTGGCTAGGTTTATATTCATTCATTCATTTTTTTTTAAATAAAAAATAAAACAGAACATAAAACAAAATATCAAATCAAAGTCAGACTAAACAGACAGAACAGAAGGAAAAAGAGCCCAGAGAGGGCACAAGAATCAGAAAACCACAAATGTACACTCAGGAATAAAAACACTAAACTGGAAGCCAATATATATATATATATATATATTGAGGACCTGGTTCGACCCTGTGTATGCTGCTTCGGTTTCTGTGAGTTCGTAGGAGTTCATGTTGATTTAGAGGGCCTTGTTTTCTTAGTGCCTTCCTTCCCTTTTGGTTCATACATTCTTTCCACCTCCTCGTCTGTGGGGTTCCCTGAACTGTGAAAGAAAGGATTTGTCTTAGTTAGGGTTTCTATTCCTACAATGAAACGCCATGACCAAAAGCAAGTTGGGAGGAAAGGTTTATTTGGCTTACACTTCCACACTGCTGTTCACCACTGAAGGCAGTCAGGACAGGAACTTATACATGACAGGAACCCGGAGGTAGGAGCTGATGCAGAGGCCATGCAGGTGTGCTGCTTACTGGCTTGCTTCTCTTGACTTGTGCAGCCTGCTTTCTTATAGAGTCCAGAATCACCAGCCCAGAGATTGAACCACCCACAATGGGCTGAGCCATATCCCACTGATCACTAATTGAGAAAATGCCTTACAGCTGGATCTCATAGACGTATTTTCTCAACTGACGGTCCTTCCTTTCTGGACTCTAGCTTGTGTCAAGTTGACACAAAACCAGCCAGTGCAGGAGTTGATGGAGGCATACTATTTAGGACTGGGTATTCCAAGATCTCTCACCCTCTGTGTAAAGCCTGGCTGTGGGTCTCTATATCTGTTCCCATCTCCTGCAGGAGGAAGCTTCTCTGATGATGGCTGAAAAAGCATTGATCTATGATTGAATATCATTAGGAGTCATTTTATCACTACATTTTTTTAGACCGGAATTATTTGATTTTGCCCTGGGTCCCTGGGCTATCTAGTATCAGGTTACTAGTCACCTAAGCAGTGTCAGATGCGGGTTCCATCTTGTGGAGTGGACCTTGAATCGGATCAGTTATTGATTGGTGTCTTAAGTTTCTATTGCTGTGACAAAACACCATGACCAAAAAGCAAGTTGGGAATGGGTGTATTTGGATTATATTTCCATATCACTGTTCATCATCAAAGGAAGTCAAGACAGGAACTCAAACAGGGCAGGAACCTGGAGGCAGGAGCTGATGCAGAAGCTATGGAGGGGTGCTGCTTACTGGCTTGCTCCCCTGGCTTGATCAGCCTGCTCGATTATAGAACCCAGAGATAGTACCACCCACGATGTGATGGGACCCCTCTCATTAATCACTAATTAAGAAAAAAAACATCTTGCAGCTGGATCTTATGAAGGCCTTTTTCTCAGTTAAGCTTCCTCCTTTCAGAAAACTCTAGTGTGTGTCAGGTTGACATAAGACTAGCCAGCACAGTTGGTTCTTACAAGCTTGGCGGCACCATTGCCCTAGTGTATCTTGCAGATGGTACACCCATTGTAGAGAAAGGGTTTGTGGCTGGCTTGGTGTTTGCATTTCTCTTTGGATAGCATGTAGAGTACCTTCGTGTAACAAAGGTCCTAGAACATATGTGGGCACGAGCTTGATATCCTCATGTTCAGTGAGTTGTGTACATGTTGCATTCAGTTATGGAGACTTGCTACTGGTTAGTGGAAAGCAACTATACAGTCTTAGCAACAGCATGAGTTTTAGCATTCCAGAGGAACCCCTTTGGCCAACAGTTCAGTTAGATGTGACTCATTTCCAGTGCTGGAAGCTTCCTTTGACAAGAAGAGATCTCCAGCTGGGTCTGTCTCCCATTGTTTGTCAGTCCTAGTCATATATAAATATATATATATATATATATATATATATATATATATATATATATTAAACATACACATACATATACATAAGTAGGTGTGTGTGTCAGGAAGTTTCTACTATATTAAGTTTTCATACTACCCCTCAAATGCTCCTTAATTTCAGCTGTGTTTCCCCCCTTATTCTCTTCCACTAACTGCCCCCTTTCCATCCCCACTTGATCCTCACATTCCAGACATCCCGATGCACCGCCTGTTTTCATCCAATGCTCTGAGCCGACAACCTCAGCAACAACTACAAGGATCTGAGCTCTACTTTTAGCAAAAGTAGAGCTTCAAAGATCAGCATGTTCAGCCAGGTTTGATTAGCTGACAGACAACCACACTGCATCTACCCGCACAAGCCCAGAAAGCGAGGTAGGGATACATGCACTCTCAGCTCTCTGCCATTTGTGGAGGGGCTGAAGGCTCAGCCAGTCCCCTTGACTATTTTCTCTGAGAACACACAGAGTCCCGCTGTCCTAGCTGCATGGTTACGAATCAGGTGTAGCAGGAGTGAAGGGCTCCTGGATATGGGACATTGACCAATATAGGCAGCACGTGATCTCTCCCTGTCACTGAGCTTCACACTACTGAGCTGGTGTGTTTTGTCTGTATGCCACCTCACGTTATGGTACTTTCTTTCTCATACCATGGGGAGTCCAGAGTCCCCTTTCCCCATGGCACTTCCTTCCACAGACCCTGGGTTGTGCAGATCACTCTTTTGTATCCTCAGGGTTCTTCTCGGTTTTTGTCTCTGATTCATGAGTTGTATGAACCTACAATCTGCCTCGTGTCTGTTGTTAAATGGCCCTTTAGTTATTTCCATAGTTCCTTCCTTACTGGGCCATCTGGTTTATTTGATGACATCAGTTGGTTTCAGATGATTTCAGGAGGCTCCTGCCCCTTTCTTGACATCAGAATCACTTCTGAACGCCATGCTGGTAAAATGCACTAAAGATAACCCCAGAGTCATCAGAATGCGCTGGTGTTGCATTAAGAAATGAGACTGCAGCTCTTCTCCCTGGATTAGCTTGACTGATTAGTGAGTCCAAGCTTGAGCATTCCACTTCCCTGAGTCTGCCTTGTGTCGTCTGTCTGTCCCCAGAAAGAGGCTTTGCTCTTTATGTATTAACAGAACAGAGAGCATAGTATAGAAAATGAGAGATTCTTTACAGAAATCTTCAATTGAGTTTTACCTGTTATTAAGTTACTGATTCTAATTGATCTAAAAATACTCAGTACTAAAAACAAAACTTTATCAAGCTATATCCACAGGTTGATTCCAATGGTTGTGGTGGATATTGGTTATATAAGGTTGCTTCCAGGACGTTCGCTAACTTCAACAAATGATTACCATAACACACACACACACACACACACACACACACACACACACACTACTCTGGATCAGGGCCATGGAAAAGTATATAACTTAAGATTAAAGTTATGTATTAGTGTAGGTTGTGAGAGGGCACACTACTTGGGAAACTGAGGCACGTAAGGTTGTTTGTTACATTGTTCTCTTAAAGGCAAGTTAAACTTCAAAAGGCTGGTTACACAGGATGGAAGGTCATGTCTTCAATGATCCCAAAGTCTATTAACTCAGTTGTGAGGTCCAGGAAAGACCACCCTCTTTGAATGTCAGAAGTATTTGCAAACCATTGTTTTGCTGCAGAATAGAGGCAAAGAGATGCTTGGTGTGTTATTGGATTAGAGGTGATACCATCATCTCCTAAGTCCCCGTTACCAGCTGTAATGTAGAGGACATTAACCCCTACCCTTATCTACATGTGGAAATCATACCCTCTTGTGTCAGATGCTATTTGGGATCAGGTCTTGGGTTTCACTGGCTCCACTTCAGAAATGTTATTTTTGTCTTATAAAATGGCCCTGCCGAGTTCTGCTCACTTCTGCCACCTCTGTCCTAGAGAGACCCTAGAGAACTTCCCATTTGCCATCTTGGAGCAGCCCCCCACCCCCAATCCTCCCTGGGGATGTGAGATTTCTAAGCCTTTACAGGAATAAATGTTTGCTGACTGACTCCGAGGTTGTAATATTTCCCCACAGCTACTTCAGCTGACCACTGACAGCCATAGCAGTCTGCCCTCCCTGTTCTAATCCCACTTGGAAAAACAACTCTAGGGACTTCCTGCCAGGCATCTGCCTCATGTTTGGGGGCTGAAGGGAAACGATAAGGCCACAGGACGTGGGCACAGAGGAGTAACCAGGAAGATACGGACCCAGCCATTTTGGAGTCCCAACTAGAATGAGACACTGCTAGGAACTTAGTTCAGTGGAGCCTGCAGGTGAGATATCCTCTATGGCCCCCTTGCTCTGGGCAAACCTCTCAGCTATTCTCGGGGGAAGCAGAATTGGAAAGGATGGGTATGAGGAGGTAATAGTGCAGGGAGTGGGTAGGGTGTGCAGAGAGGAAACTGGTTCTGAAAGGGCTTACCCTGGGACCCACCCACGTCTGGGTGTCCTGGACTTCCCTCGGTGGCCGAATGTCACACACATCTGGGCAAGAGGATTCCAGTTCCTAGTCCTTTAGCCCTTGAAACAGGAATATTGGCTACACGGGCTTTACAGAAATCTAGGGAAATCGGTTTCTGAAGCAGGCTGACTGGAAGGAGCCTCGAGTTTGGATCCGATAGCCTGGATCCGTGTAAAAAATACGCTCAGAAGAGAACAGAGACACACACACCACAAACATGAACTTGTGACCATGGGATCTAAGAAAGGTGGTAGAGAATCAGGACCCATCAAAAGGGTATTGGTACGTTAGGCCCTAACGTGCTAATGGAGTGAAGAAGGAAGAGTCCCTGAGCAAACTGGCCAGGACATGGGGCAAGATTCTCTGTGACCTGGCTAGAAACGCAGGTGGGCCACCTCCACAGCACTAAGGGGTGCGTCCCACTTGCTTTGTCCCCGCGGAGCTGGAGTCGGAGAATCTTGCCTGCAGGCTATTCAGGACCATGGAAACAGGGTGGGGGACATCGAAGGGAGAAATAGGGAGACCCGGGTGAGCCTTGGGAGCTCCACGCAGGTCCGCATATGCTCGCCACTTCACTCTCTTCCCTGGATCTGCTTCTGACAACCTTGCTGGAACCAGTTGTTGGGAGACCCTTGCAGGCGCCAGCCAGCCAACCCCGAGGAGCGCGAACCTTGACTGCTCCCTCCTGGAAACCAACTGTCCGTCTGGTTCGCAACGCGTCCAACCTGGAGGTACCCTGATACCACGTGGCCGAGACTCTATAACTTTGCAAAGACACCTACCAAGCTCCTCGCCTGCCCAGGCTCAGTGGCCTCTGGCTCCCCGGCAGCCATCCTAGTCCCCAAGTGATGCAGGGGCGCTGCCCAGCCTGTCCTCCGCCCACCCGGGGCGGGACGGAGGCGGAGTCTGTGCCAGTGGGCGCCCCCGACGGCGGGCGGGGCTAGGCGGACCGACCCCGAGGCCGGATAAGAGCTCGGGGCTGAGACCCGCCAGAGCTGTGAAGCAGGACTGCAGGCTTACAGGACCTCAGAGCTGAAGCTTGACACAGGAGGCAGGTAAGGACCAGCATCGCTTCTTATGCATCCTGGGCAGTGGCATCTCCACTGCTCCACTGACCCTGGACGGCCGGTCCCGCGGAGCGAGGAACAGAAACTTAGAGCCATCCGAGTTCCGAATCCAAGTCCCCAATAGCTGGGGTTTGGAGAAAAGCTTCTTCCACGTAAAACTAAGGGGTGTGTACTCAGTGCCTGTCCTCCGAGCATAGGGATTACACAGAGCCTAGACTCAAGACCTTGTTCACAGGAGGTTGTTGCTTCCCAAGGGACATGGCTGTCTGTGGCTGGGGCTGAGCATCGCGGACCCTCAGTGATGGACCCCTTGGGGTTATTTTCACAACAAGCCAAAAAGCTCCATCTCCGTTCTCCGTTTTGTTTTTTTGTTGTGTTGTTTCATTTTTGTCTTTGCTGTAAACTGGGGCTGAACTCAGGTTGTGGGAAAAGACAGGGAATCTTGGCTTATAAATTACCTGTTTCCTGATCCAGCCGGTGAAGAAAGATGTTTTCCCAGGGGCCATTTTGCTATCTGTGCCTAAACCTCGCCGCCTCTGAGCAGTAAGTTGAGGAGTAGGGTGGGGCAGACAGGTACCTCTGTACCTGTGTCTGTGAGAGAGCATGGGACGCAGCCTAGGACCAGGTTCTTTGCTCAGCTCCTTGCTGTCTCCTAACCAACGTAGGGAGCCGTCCTACCTGCCCCCTAGCAGCTGCAACTCTTTAGCCCATTTTTGACACATGTTAGGAATTTGCATTTGTGTTTGTCACCAGGGTAAAGAGGCCACAGAGAAGTGGTGCATAAAATAACTTCTGTCAGGAGTTTTTGTTTAGGGATGCAGAGGAAAGTCGCCCCATTAGAGCAGCCACCCAGATGTCAGGCTTCCATCAGCGTGCTTATCTGAGTTCAGTGGAAACAGGCTGTCACTGGGTGAGAGTGCTGCTGCCTCCCTTATGCCCCATGGCCCTGGCTCTGCAGAAGCATAAGGCAGGCTTTTCCTAGGAGTGCTGCTAGTGTAGCAGTGGCCTGATCCTTCCCCTGGTGACATTCTGGTAAGTCTCTGTCAGCTCAAAGGCCTGTGAAGCCATGGTCATAGGCTGGGTGGTTTGTACACAACTCTCCCTGGAGAGATCTATGCCCAGTTGTTTTAAACTTTCAGTTACTGTAGCTGACTTCGGTTGCATTCACTTTGCTTTTTATTGTGCTACTAAGTATAAAGAAAGCTACCTGTCCTTGCAAGAACTGAAGCGAGTGGTACACTGTTGGCAAGGTGTAAAGTTGCCCCTGGGAATGTGGGTAAGTAATGCAGGCAGCATCTGAGATTGTTATCAGGAAGCAAATTAGAAGTCACACAAGCCAGCATTAATGTGAATGAGGGCTTTGGCAGGAAAGAGGGTGTGTCTATTTCTGGTCTCCATAACCAATCTCTCCCATCTCTGTGAACCCCCTCCCCCCACCATAGATACCCTAGCTATCCTTCATTCTGGCCATGGAATTTCAGGTGCTTGGACTACCTCAGGTCTCTGTGTTCAACCCAAGCATCCTCTAGACATGGCTACTGAACCTACCTATGCATTGCTGTGTGGTTTTGTTTTGTTTTATTTATGTTGGCTGAGGTCGAAGAAGAAAGAAGCAGAGTTCCTTGGGCTCCAGTCTACCCATGAGTAAGAGCAAATGCTCCGTGGGACCAATGTCTTCTGTGGTGGCCCCGGCTAAAGAGCCCAATGCTGTGGGCCCCAGAGAGGTGGAGCTCATCCTGGTCAAGGAACAGAATGGAGTGCAGCTGACCAACTCCACCCTCATCAACCCACCACAGACACCAGTGGAGGCTCAAGAGAGGGAGACCTGGAGCAAGAAAATCGACTTCCTGCTGTCAGTCATCGGCTTTGCTGTGGACCTGGCCAATGTCTGGAGGTTTCCTTACCTGTGCTACAAAAATGGTGGAGGTAAGTGTGGCCTGGTCTCCTGTGCCTTCTGAGGGTGGGGCTATGGCAGGGGATTCAGGGTGCAGTAGAGACCATGTAAGCCATGGTACAGTGGGGGATGTGATCTCCAGAAATGCTCACAGCGAGGGCTGAGAAGATGAGTCAGTAAAGTGCTTCTTGCACAAGCACAAAGACCTGAGTTTGATCTCCAGAACACACACACAAAAAGCAGGGCATAGTGAACACACTTGTAATGCTAATTAGTGCTAAGGAGGAGGGGACAACCCTGGGACTTGGTAGCCAACCAGAGTCAGTCTGGTCTATCTAGGGAGCACCAATGACAGACACTGTCTCAAAAGTCAAGGTGTGTGAGGAATGGCACTCAAGAATGATGACGGCCTCCCAGGTATACACAAGCATGCTCCTGCATACACAGGAACATGCACACAATGGGAAATGCTTTCAGTGAGACAATCTTGTCTTCCTATAGAATGGTGGGGCTGCTTTGTCAGCAGCAATAGTTTTCAGCCTTTCCAAGCTGTAGAGCTCAAAGAAAATCTGATGGCCAGGGACTATGGAACCCAGAAAGCAGAAAGAAGAAAGAAGTAGGCGGGGCATTAGACCCTAACTTCTATTTCCACTAGTATTTTTAATTTGGAAGGAAAATCCTCAAAGGTCAAAATGTGTTTTTAGTCAACTTTAGCCGTGTTTATAAAGTTGTTAAACTTTGTAAAATTTCAAGTTGAACTTAGAAGAGAAGAAGATACCCCTGAACTGAAATATACCCAATTTGTCTATGGCCATACTATCCTGAACTCACCCCATCTCATCTGAAATATACCCATCTCTGCTACCTCTTCTCTCTCCCTGCTCTGCCCTTCTTTCCTCTGCTTGCTTGCTTGCTTGCTTGCTTGCTTGCTTGCTTCCTTCCTTCCTTCCTTCCTTCCTTCCTTCTTTCCTCCCTTTCATTCTTTAAATACAGTTATGGGAATTGAACCCATAGCTTTTCACATGCTAGCAAACACTCTGTCACAAAGTCACGTCCATAGCCCTCTTGAATTTTTTTAGTTGGAGTAAGTATTTCACTGTTTCCTAGGCAATTTTTGAACTCACTCTGTAGGTCACACAGGCCTTAAACATGTGATCTCCCTGCCTTTAGCCTCTAGAGTAGCTTGGACTACGGGTCTCTGCCACCAAGCCTGGCTCCCCTACTTCCTCATCTCAGCTTTAGAGCCATAGTTGTGCAGTAGGGCTAAAAAGAGGGCAAGAAGCAGAGTTACCAGAGACATTCAAGTTGAACCCAGAAAGCCTCTGACTTCGTGGCTTGGTTTCCTGACTGGCTGCAGGGTATGAAGAATTGCTTTGGGAAGGAAGGGCTGAAGCAAACCAAAGAGCACAGTGGCCTCATTATGTGCTCTTGAAATTGAGATGCCCAGAGTCTTAGCAGCTCCAGTAAGTGACCCAAAGACATAGGTGAGGGGACTCCCAGCTTCCTCATCCAAACCCAGGAGAAAGCTGTGGCTAGTCTCTGCCTCAATCACGGCCATATTTCAGAGAGCAAGCAGACTTGGGTGGAGGTGGCTTTTCTGCAGACCAAGCCTTGCAGTCCATCCAGCTCCAGGAAACTCCTGACAGCAGAAATTCAGCTCTAGTCTCCAGAAAGGCAGGCTATAAATGCCAGGATTGGGTCACAGATCCCAAGACCATAACCCTCAGGGGCAAATAGGCTCAAGACAAAGTTGGGCCTGGCATGAAGGGGCAGGCAGTGCTAGGAATTGGGCTGAGACGTGGCTCAGGGCCTTGACTGCCTTGGTTCTGGCTGAGCTCAGGACATGGGGTCAGGGGACAATCAGAGGCATTAAGGGGAATATGTCCAACAATGACAGTGGCTGCAACAGGCAATGAGGTGAGGTTCCCCACCAATCTAGGTAATCCCCTTGGGTGGTAGCTATACCAGGAGCCTTCCACTCTAGTCAGGAAGCTGGGTGACAAGGTCATACTTGAAGGTGCAACAAAGGGGTCCACATGCAGATAATGAAAACAGCCCCTTCTGTGGCCCCCAAGTTGAAGCTGTTGTCCTACGCACAGGTGCCTTCCTGGTGCCCTACCTGCTCTTCATGGTTATTGCTGGGATGCCCCTCTTCTACATGGAGCTGGCTCTCGGGCAGTTCAACAGAGAAGGAGCTGCTGGTGTCTGGAAGATCTGCCCTGTCTTGAAAGGTAATATGCAGGGATGTGCCTCCCCACACACACACAAGACATGCTGTGTCTCTGGGGGTTCAGAACAAGATGATACATTATGAGCAGGTTCTGATTTCCTAAACTGTGTGGACATGTGTACGTGCTCTTCTACTGTGGGTCATACCTTAAAGGCTGGTAAGAGGTCTTCTGGAACATTCCTTGCTCTCAGGTCAGGCTTCCCTGAAACTAAGGGATGGTATTTTTGTCAGTGTGTTAAAATGATAAGATAAAAACACCTATGAATCTGCCATGTGTCTATCAGTCATCTACTTACCTATCTATGGTCTATCCAGCAAGCACCATTAAAAAAAATCTATCATCTATCTATCACCTATTATCTGCCATCTAACTCCATTTATTACTCATTTATCTACTTATCATCTATATACATACTATCTGTTCACCTATCAATCATCTATCATTCACATACCCATCTACCAATTTATCAATCATGTATGTATCAATCATCTGTCTGCTTCAGTGAGCCCCAGAATGTTTATAAAAGGCCTCAGAACAGTGTAAGGCAGAGGTACCTTACACTGAGCCTAGTGGTGCATGGAGGTCATCCCAGATGTTACCTCCCTTGTCCCAGGAGATCCCAGCTAGAGAGCACAGTTCCTTCTGCATGGGAGATACTGACACTGAGAACAAGGCTAAGGACTTCTCCATGTGTTAAAAGCCAATCCTGGATCCACCCCAGCCCTGTTTACCACCAACCATCTTTGGATGACTCTTGTCCTAACCCAGTGCCATCCCAAGGAGTCAGAGTTCCAGGAGACGTCAAGACTCTTCTTGGAAAAGACCCAGTGATGTTCCCCTCCAA
Source organism: Arvicanthis niloticus (assembly GCF_011762505.2). Taxonomy (NCBI): domain Eukaryota; kingdom Metazoa; phylum Chordata; class Mammalia; order Rodentia; family Muridae; genus Arvicanthis; species Arvicanthis niloticus. Next base: position 1,480,438 of record NC_047676.1, on the reverse strand, counting down.
TAGTTAGCAACGCTTGAAAGACTAGCATTGGGTTTTCTCAGAAGTATTTGAGCAGTGGCTGTATAGGAGAAAGCAGAGCCCCAGTTCCTCTGTGCAGCATCTGTGGGCCAGTGGTTGACACCCAGGACCAGACTTCTCTCTCACGGATGCTCAACCTATGGTGTGTATGAACATGCTGCTCTTGCACAGTGGAAATGTGAAATTCAGAGGCTGTTGGGCACAGACAGTAGGCTTCACGGTTTGGGATTCACAACTGGTAGGTGTTAAGATGGCAGAAAATTTTTCCCCCGGCCAAAATGATTCTCCAGTTCACAGTGAAATGAAACTGGGTAGAGGGACTTTATCGAAACCTCCATTCACAACTTTAGAGCCAGACAGATCCTCTGGATATGTGTGCTAGCACTGGATGCTCCCCCATTGTGATAAAAATGTAGGATTCAGCACTTAGGAGAGCTGCATGGGACTGTTTATGCCACCGTTGGTTTCTAACAGAGGGCTGCTGTGGCACTTGGGAACTCGGGGGCTTGAGGAGATAATTCTTGTGTTGAAGTCCAGTTACTATACAAGCTTTGTTGGCCAAGGTCAATGAGTTCAATGTAAGACCTTCAGGTGAAAGTGAATAGCTCTTGTCACGTTCGCCTAGACTATCGAGCAGTGCTAATGTGATTCAGGGACTACACAACACTTCTGAGGCTGTGGCTGTAGCCATGATCAGCTTCAACCAAACCTGGCTTTCAGGTGGCCATTTAGAACTGAACTGGAGACCCAGCCTGCCTGTCCTTGAATACAGGACATGTCCAGGTTGGTGGTATCCTGTGGCCATGTGATGCCAGAATTGGATCTGCTGGACTTTGGAGGCTCATGCTCCATGACATGTCATGTGACATAGATTTCCACAGAATACAACCAACCAATGCCTCAATCCTCACTGGAAGTAACAAGGACTGAAAGGCCAACAGGAAACCAGGAAAGGGGATTCAGTGCCCATGGCTGTGGCCAGCCCGAGAAAGCTAGTTAGCTCGACGTAGACCTGTTCACAGCACAAAGTTCTTTCTAGTAGTTGGGTATTAGTGATGGTGTACTCGACAGTCCCAGCACTAAGGAATCTGAGGCAGGAAGATTGCAAATTCTAGGACAACCCTAGCAGCATAAAAGGCTGTCTCAGAAAAACTCTTGGGCAAAACCACTAAAGCAATTTTTTTTTTCCTGTTTGTAAAGTATCAGTGAACCATTCTGAAGAGCTTCTCAGTACTACACAACTCTCATGACTAGGCCTGGGGCACGGTGGCTGAGCAGGCATTGGTACTGAGAGCTTTGTAGAGAACAGAAGACTGTGGCTATGTGACTGGGTAGCTGAGAGAACCTCAAGAATGTGAGCAGAGTCGAGTGAGCTGTGATGCCTTAGTTTTGGGTGATCCTATTCCCTACTCCTGGGCAGCTTTCAGTCCATTCCAAAGACAAGTCTGTAGGCAGGGGTGCTGGAGCAGAAGCGCAGGTGTGTGAGGAGCCTGTAGACCCCAGGTGTGGGATGTCAGTCAGAGTTGTTCTCACAGTTGTTCTCACAGCTCCCCCCTTCCCTCTCTCTCCTCTCTTCCCTCTTCCTCCTCCTCCTCCTCCTCCTCCTCCTCCTCCTCCTCCTTCTTCTTCTTCTTCTTCTTCTTCTTCTTCTTCTTCTTCTCTCTCTCTCTCTCTCTCTCTCTCTCTCTCTCTCTCTCTCTCTCTCTCTCTCTCTCTCACACACACACACACACACCTTGGCTTGTTCAATGTTGCACCAGCTACAATCCCAGAGGGACTTTCCTGTTTGTTTTTCTGACCCCCTCAGAACACATGCCTTCTCTTTCCTTCTTTATGTCTTCAAAAGCCTAAGAAAATTATCTGTATTTTCATGGCTCATAAATTTAAGCTCTACATGGACAATGAAGATGACAGTTAAAATATCCAGCACAATTATGTTATAAAAGTCTGAACAGTTCCTCAGGAGAAGTTGGGCTATCCTGTCTCTTGCTGATTTACCTGTACTTGGACGGTTCTGAGTAGCTATAAACAAGCTAGATGACTGTGTTTGTCCTTGATGTTCTTGGAGAAAGGGCAGGGGTAGGTACCAATGGCTATGTCTTGAGAGACTCTGGGTGGTCTTAACAGATGTGGATAGATATAGGTGGTTGTGAATGGTCCATATAATTCTGGGTGGTCCTATAATTTCCTGAGTGATCATAGACAGTCTTGTTACCCTTTGATAGTTTTGGATAAACCTGGGTTCTTGTGGGTGGCCAAAAAATGTCCTACTTGGCTTTTAATGATTCATGATGGCTCTGGAACTTTGGACATTTCTGGGTGACTCTAGGTGGCCTTTGATGGCTCTGTTAGCTTGGGTGTCTCTGGCAGCCCTTATGGTTGTGGATAATTCTAAAAGTTTGCTGTGGATCTAGTAGCGATAGCAATAGATAACTTTGCTTGGCTTTCCTTGGTGATTCAAGGAAGCTGTAGATCCTAGACAGGTCCTGAATTATCCTGGCTTTTGGAGTGACTGTGGTGGAAACAAATGGCCATAATAATTCTGTGTGGGTGACCCTGGGGGGGGGTCTAGTGTATCTATGGCTGGCCCTTGGAGGTATCTGAATGCTCAGAGGGTGGTCTCGGATACTGCTTGAAGGCCTTGGATAATCCTTCAGATTCTCATTGTCTCTCTGAGACATTGATGTATCTCTCTGGTAGATACAATTTGGAAAAGTGGCAACAGCTCCTCCATAATCACAGTATAAGATCTGTTACCCATCCTTCCAGTGTGTTATGGTGTTATGAAGTGCAAGGCATGTCAGTGCATCAGCTCAGAGTGTGTAGATGATGGGAAGGAACACGCTGCTGATGCTGGCTCTGCTGTCATCACAGGTGTGGGCTTCACTGTCATCCTCATCTCTTTCTACGTGGGCTTCTTCTACAACGTCATCATCGCGTGGGCACTGCACTACTTCTTCTCCTCCTTCACCATGGACCTCCCATGGATCCACTGCAACAACACCTGGAACAGCCCCAACTGCTCCGATGCCCATACCAGCAACTCTAGCGATGGCCTGGGCCTCAATGACACCTTTGGGACCACGCCAGCTGCTGAGTACTTTGAGTAAGTGAATGGTCAGTTCTTCCTGTCCTGCCTGGAGAATGGAAGGGTTGACAGGTCTGGGAACTCAGGAACAACACTGAGGACACCACCCTAACTTGTTCTCAAAGCTGTGCTGAACAAGTCCCTATCCTTGCCCATAGCTGCTGAGCCCTGTCCCGTATGTAGTATATTTCTGAATTGCATAAGGATAATCCCATACATGCTCAGCCAAACTCTAATGATGGTGGCCTCAGGAGGGATGGACCCTGGACTGTTGCCCACTTGTTCTATCCTGTGCCTATAGTGGGTGGGACAAAGCTGCTCAAGACACTGCAGCACTTCTTAGAAGAAAGGGGAGCTCTGGTTTCAGGCTCAGAACAAGCACGTTCTCTGTTAGCTCCATAAAGGGAGCTCTCTGGGCATCGCTGCCTGGGTGCCTCGGCTTAGGCAGGCTGCTGATAGGTTGTAAGGGCTGTCCTCTTGCCATGAGGTTTTCTTCTTTATAAACATTTCTTCACTTACTTCACTCTAGCCCTTTCCCATGCACGGCGCTAGCATTCCTTCCCCAATGCCTTCCTAGTTTTCTGTCTCCTTGCCAGGCCTGGCCTTCCACAATCCACCTGTAAGCTAGTACCCCTCCTGAAATTTGTTTTCCTGAGTCCCATCTCCCATCAACTCTTCTATACCCCTCTTTATCATGAGGTGGTCTATCCTGGAAGGGCTGTGACACAGGCCCACTATTGATCTCTCTTGGAGTCTAGGCATGTGTGCACAGATTCACTTACATGTGTGTGCATGTCTGTGTACATGTGTGCTTACATACATATACATGCACAAATATATATATGTGTGAGTATGAATATGAATGCTTGCCATAAAGAGCCACACTGTCAAAGGCAATGTTTTCCCTGAACGATTTTCAAGGTGGCAGCTATGGAGATGTAAATTTACAGTTGTGCAAGGGAGTCTGGCTCCTCCATGGGGCTCTGGAGCTGCCTGCCTCTCTTGGGACACTGCTGGTGCTGGCCAGCCCAACTAAGGCAGGGTCTGCTGATGTGTGGCTTCTGTGACAGATGAGGGGAAATGGCATCAAATCAGTTGATGTCAAGGTCAGGATTTTCCCATGGACACTGTTAGACAGAACTTTCACTGGTCTGTTTGAACATGTCTTATTACTTATGTTTAAATATATAAGAATTTACTTACCACTTAGCAGAAGAACCTGTAGCTGGGCCAGTGCCTCTGATCTTAGTACTCAATATGCTGAGGCAGGAGAATTGCACATTCAAAACCAGCCTAGACCACAGAGAAGAATCAAAAGCTTGGCAGCAGGGGCTTTGGCCAGTAGAAATAGAGCCATTTCTGCTTTAAGGACAAGCAGGTTCATTTGCAAAACAAAATGGCCTACCTTTAAAGCTTAAAGGTGCTCATTCAAGGTACTGAGATTCTGGGGAAGTGAAAGATAGCACTGCCCTGAACCTTTAGATAGAGGTTTTCCTATGGCAAGGAAATTAATGATGGCATTTCTCAAAGAATACTTCTACCATCTGTTGAAGTAGATTTTAGTGCACTTTTGAAATTCACTTTACATCCCAATCTCAGCCCCACTCCTCTCCTTCCAGTTCCACTCTCACAGGCCCCTCCCCCCAATTAACTGTTCCCCTTCTTTTCAGAGAAAGGGAAGCACCCCATAGGTACTAACTTTCCCTGGCACATCAAGTTGCAGCAGGACTAAGCACATCCTCTCCCACTGAGGCCAGATAAAGTAGCCCAGCTAGAAGAAAGGGGATCCAAAGGCAGGCAACAGAATCAAAGACAGTCCCAGCCCTGCTTCAATTGTTAGGGAACTCACGTGAAAACTAAGCTGCGCATCTGCAACAAATGTATAGGGGGCCTAGGTCCAGACCTTGCATGCTTTTTGGTTGTTGGTTAGTCTCTGTGAACCCCCATGGGCCCAGGTTAGCTGACTCTATAGGTCTTCTTGTGGTGTCCTTGATCCATTCGGCTCCCAAAGTCCTTTTCCCCACTCTTTCACAAGTCTCCCCAAGCTCCACCTAATATTGGGCTGTGAGTCTCTGCATCTGTTTCCAACATCTGCAAGTGAAGCCTCTCAAATGACAGTTGTGCTAGGCTCCCATCTATCCATCCCATAAGCAAACAGAGTATCATGAATAGTGTTAAGGGTTGGCTCTCTCCCATGGAGTAGGTCTCAAGTTGGTCCAGTCATTGGTTGGCCATTCCCTTAATCTGTGCTCCGTCTTCATCCCTGCACATCTTGTAGACCAGACAATTTTTGACTTGAAGGTTTTGTGAGTGGATTGGTGTCCCACTCCCTCCACTGGAAGTCCTGCCTGTCTACAGAAGGTGACCACTTCAGCCTCCATATCTCCAGCAGCTAGGAGTCTCAGCTGGGGTCACCCCCATAGATTCCTGGGGACCTCCCTTGACCCAAGTTTTTAACTCAACATAGAGATGTCTCACCATCGATTTCCATTCTGTCTCCCAGCCCTCTTCCTGCCACACACCTGATCCTCACACCCTCTCCCACCCAGTCCCCTCCCTCCCTCCACCTCTGATGTCTATTTTATATTGCATTCTGAATGAGATTTAAGCATCATCCCTTGGGCCCTCCCTGTTACTTAGCTTCTTTGAGACTGGATTGTATCATAGTTGTCCTGTATTTTATGGCTAATGAGAACATACCGTAATGCATGTCTTTCTGGGTCTGGGTTACTTCACTCACAATGATATTTTCTAGTTCCATCCATTTGCCTACAAGTATTCATGATATCTTTTTTTAATAACTGAGTAGTATTTCATTGCATAAATATACCACATTTTTTTATCCATTCTTTGGTTGAGGGGCATCTAGGTTGTGAATCAGTTTCTGGCTATTACTAATAAAGCTGCTATGAACATAGTTCAACAAATGTCCTTGTCCACCATAGGTGGAGCATCTTTTGGGTATATGCCCAGGCGTGGTAGAGCTGGATCCTGAGGTAGCACTCTTCCCAATTTTCTTAGAAATTGCCAAATTGATTTTCAAAGTGGTTGTACAAGTTTGCACTCCCACCAGCAATGGAGGGGTGTTCCCTTTGCCCCACAGCCTTGCCAGTATGTACTGTACTTGAGTTTTTTACCTTAGCTATTCTGATAGGTATAAGGTGGAATCTCAGTCATTTTGATTTTCGTTTCCCTGATGACTAAGGACGATGAACATTTTTTTTAAATGCTTCTTAGCCATTCAAGATTCCTCTGTTGAGGACTCTCTGTTTAGTTCTATACCCTATTTTTAATTGAGTTATTTGGTTTGTTGGAGTTTAACTTTTTGAGTTCTTTATATACTTTGGATATTAGTCCTCTATTGAACTTAGGGTTAATGAAGATATTTTCCCATTCTGTAGGCTGCTGTTTTGTCCTATTGCCGGTGTTCTCTGCTTTACAGAGGATTTTCAGTTTCATGAGGTCCCATTTATTGATTGTTGACCTTAGTGCCTGAGCCATTGGTTACCCTGGGGGGGATAACCAATGTTTTTCCATATGAAGTTGAGAATTGCTCTTTCAAGGTCTGTAAAGAATCAAGTTGGAATTTTGATGGGAAATTTGCATTGAATCTACAGGTTGATTTTGGTAAGATTTTTACTGTGTTAATCTTACTGATCCATGAGCATGTACAGTCTTTCCATCTTCTGATATCTTCTTCAATTTCTTTCTTCAGAAACTCGAAGTTCTTGTCATACACACCTTTTCCTTCCTTGGTTAGAGTTTCACCAAGATATTTTATATTATTTGTGGCTATTGTGAAGGGTGTTATTTCTCTACTTCTTTCTTGGTCCATTTACTGTTTGTTTAAAGGGGGCCTATTGATTGTTTTGAGTTAATTTTATATCCAGGCACTTTGCTGAAGGTGTTCTCTGGTAGAAATTTTGGGGGTTACTTATGTATACTATCATATTATCTGTGAATAGCGATATTTTGACTTCTTCCTTTCCAATTTGTTTCCCCTTGGTCTCCTTTTTAGCTGTCTTACTGCTCTAGCTAGGACTTCAAGTACTATATTGAAGAGATAGGAAGAGAGTAGACAGCCTTGTCCCTGATTTTAGTGGAAGTGCTTTAAGCTCCATTTAATTTGATCTTGGCTATTGGCTTGCTGTATATTCCCTTTATTGTGTTTAGGTATGTGCCTTGTAGCCCTGATCTCTCCAAGACTTTTAACATGAAGGGGTGTTGAATTTTATCAAAGACTTTTACAGCATCTGATAAGATGATCATGTGATTTTTGTCTTTCAGTTTGTTTATATGGTGGGTTACAATGGTGGATTTTCATATATTGATACTTCACCCCTGCATCCCTGGGGTGAAGCCTACTTGATCCTGATGGATAATGTTTTTGATGTTTGCAAGTATTTTATTGAGTATTTTTGTATCAATGTCCCTAAGGGAAATTCTTTTTTTTTTGAGTCTTTGTGTGCTTCAGGTATGACTGTGGCTTCATAGAATAAGGTTGGTAGTGTTCTTTCTGTTTTTATTTTGTGGAATAGTTTGAGGAGTATAAGTATTAGTTCTTCTTTGAAAATCTGGTAAAGTCCTTCTGGTCTGGGCCCAAGCACTGAGCAGATCCTGGGCAGCAGCTCTGCCCCTAATCTCACAAAACACAGAGAAAGTGGGCTTCTCAGAAGCTCTAACCCGGGCAGTAACACCGGCCCCAAATAGGGAGTAACTGGGACCCACTAGGACCCAGGAAGTCACTCCTGGCCTGGAGCACTGGTTCCTTCCTGTCTTCGCCTGAGCACTGAGCAGATCTTGGGCCCCAGCTCTAACCCCAGTAGTAACACCCACCCCACACAGTTCTGATACAACCAAGGTAATAGGAAATACAGGCCCGAGTCAGAGACAGGGCAGGTAGTACTAAGGAGATCCGGATGGTGAAAGGCAAGCACAAGAACATAAGCATCAGTAACCCAGAGTACTTGGCATCATCAGAACCTAGTTCTCCCACACAAGAAAGTCCTAAATTTCCCATATCACTAGGAAAGCAAGATTCAGATTTAAAATCACTTCTAATGATGATGATAGAGGACTTTAAGAAGGACATAATTAACACTCTCAAAGAATTTGAGGAAAACACAGGTAAACAGGTAGAAGCCCTTAAAGAGGAAACACAAAAATCCCTTAAAGAATTACAAGAGAACACAACCAAACAGGTGAAGGAATTGAACAAAACCATCCAGGACATAAAAATGGAAGTAGAAACAATAAAGAAATCACAAAGGGAGACAACCCTGGAGATAGAAAACCTAGGAAAGAAATCAGAAGTCATAGACACAAGCATCACCAACAGAATACAAGAGATAGAAGAGAGAATCACAGGTGCAAAGAATACCATAGAAAATATTGACACAACCTTTGTAAAAACACAAAATGCAAAAAGTTCTTAACACAAAACATTCAGGAAATCCAGGACACAATGAGAAGACCAAGCCTAAGGATAATAGGTATAGATGAGAGTGAAGATTCCCAACTTAAAGGGCCAATAAACATCTTCAACAAAATTATAGAAGTTTGGTAAAATTCTGCACTAAAACCATCTGGCCCCAGGCTCCCCTCCCCCCACATTGGGAGACTTTTAATGACTGCTTCTATTTGCTTAGAGGTTATAAGACTGTTTAGATAGTTTATCTGATCTTGACTTAACTTAGTAAGTGGTATCTATCAAGAAAGTTGTCCATTTGATTTAGATTTTCCAATTTTGTAGAATACTGGCTTTTGAAGTAATACCTAATGATTCTTAGGATTCCTCAGCATCTGCTGTTATGTCTTTTCATTTCTGATGCTGCTAATTTGGATACTGTATCTCTGCCGTTTTAGTTAGTTTGGTTTAGTGTATTCTTAAGGCCTGTTTGCTATTATAGTTTCCTTACTGAATACTCTAAGGAGAAAAAGGCCCCAACCTTACACACATGTATAATGTATAATATGTAAGGTTGTCATGTGTCCTTATCCATAGGAGCAGTATCTGACCTAAGTAGGGGGACCAGCAAGACTGTGAGGAAAGCAGTGTCCAAGGAACCCAGCTGCAGGGCTTGTTTGGGAGATCCATTAGTAACACTAAAGGAAGCTAAGAATCAAGTCATGCTTGAGTCAGGGTTAGCTTATACACAGAGAAAAGAGTGAGTATGTTTGTAAGCTCATGTGTCTTTCACAACTGCCAGATGGACTGAAATGTGGTTTAAAACACATGGAAAGAGCAAAGATGTCAGCATGGGTGAGGTGTTTGGGGGAACTGACTGATTTCTCTTTGGAAGATGTTGGGAGCACTGATTTCTCTGTGCAATTTTCAGATAAGGAAATTACAGAGGCAGTATAATTAGTCTATGTATTTGTGGTAATTGCTCAAGGAAAGAATGTTATCTTTTAAAAATTAGGCTGTGGAAGTCTGGAAAGAAAGGCCACAGAGCAGAGCTCTTCAACTCTGTAGTCCATGAAGGCTTGTAGCCCTGGCCAGACACTGAGCTATTACTAATGGTAACTAGGACAGAGGTGGGGACAAATAGACAGTGTAGATTGCCCTGTGAAGTTTGTAAAGACCAAGCCAGTTGGTTGGCAAGAAAGTTGTGTCCCGTAACACAAGCATTCATGGGCGGCAGTCTCACCATTCCTGTACAAATGTGATGTCACATCATGGACTTGGCAGCTAGGACATTGGTAGGAACAAATGTGAAAAGAACAGTACAAACATGTCTGCCTAATCCTTGGAGAACAGCAGCCAGGCTTCAGTGGGACACCCAACAGTGGTCATGTCATCTCCAAGCTCTGACTCCATAACCCAGCTGTCCAGGATGAGGTATGGTCCTCAGGTATGGCTAGCCCTACATGCAGAACTGGTCATTGTATGTATAGTCAGCTCAGTCCATGTCTACCAAGGCCAACAATGAAAGGGATGTCATGGACACTGACCACAGCAGGCCCCATGCCCCAGTCAGCCATCTCTCCCAGCAACTTCCTATCCCTGCAGCAGCTTCGAGATAAAGGTGATAGAAACTACTTCAGGGGAAAAATGAAAGGATGTGTCCTTGTGGGAGTGTATAGTCTAGAAACTGACCAACTCACAGTTACTTTTATTTCACTGACTTTTAAACCACTTATCTCTTTGTTTTTTAAGGGTCTTAAACCCAGACCCTTGAATATGCTAGACAAGGAATCTACCATAAAGTTACATTTTGTGTTGGATAGTTTTAGGTCAATTTGACAAAGCTAAAGTCATCCAAAAGGAGGGGATGCTTCCATAAGACTGGGCTGTAGACAAGCTTGTAGGGTTGTTCTGTACACATTCCAGCCGGGGTACATGGGATATCCTTGTGGTCCCAGAACTTGGGGGTATAAGTTTCCCACTTGAGACCAGAAGTTTGAGGCTAGTCTGGGCAACATATAGCATTATATAAATATCAGCTATGCCTTTTGAGATTGTTGTTCAGGTCTTAGTGATTTTTTGTTTACTTGTTTAATGAGTTACTGAGAATGGTATTTGAAATCTCTATTATAATTGTGATTTTGTCTCTTACACTTTATAGTACTAATGCTTATTGCTTCATCTGAAGCTCAGGTCTGTGTTCTGTTACACTTTACTATTTATTTATTTGTATTTATTCTCGTGTGTGTGTGTGTGTGTGTGTGTGTGTGTGTGTGTGTGTGTGTGCAGATGCTCCAGTGTGCACATGAGCATTTACAACTCTGTAGCCTGCATGTGGAGGTCAGAGGACGCCTTGTGGGAGTCAGTTCTCTCCTTGGTGCCAAACATCTTTACACTCTGAGCTCTCTCCCTGCCCCTGATAACTGTGTGTCCTGAAGTACACATGTTCACAAATATTAAGCCTTCATGTTGTCCCTTTAGCACCAGGAAATGTTTTTCTTGTTTGTATGCCTCCTTGTGAATTCACTGTTTCTAGTTATAAGCATGTTGGCCCCTTTTTATAATTAGTGGTTGCCTGGTAAGCCTGCTTCTTCCTTTTGATTTTAACCCCAATGTGTCACATTCTAAATGAGTGACTGGGAAGCAGCGTAAAGATGGTGTAAGAATCCCTGTCTTTTCACTGGAAGTAGTTGCCAGTATGGGTGAGTTTAGGTCCTCTCTCTTGGTGTTTTCTCTATTTGTCTGATTGATTGGTTGATTGATTGGTTGGTTGGTTGTTTTATGTCTTCCTCCTCTTTTGAAGTATTTGACTCTCGGTCTTATATTTATTTGCACTCTTGGGTAATAACCTTTAGACTGCCCATTTTTAGTGGATAACATTAACGCTGTAGGTCTTACCCATCCACCTCCCAGTGGTATCATCCAGCTTTTTATACCTTTCAGAGCCCGCTGTATTCCTCTCACCTTCCCCATGTCTCTTGTGTGATGTTAGCACAGATATTACACGTGTTGTAGCAGCACATTTTTCATGTACGTTTTTATGTGGTGTGAAGTTGCCAGCTGATTTTACTCAATATTTTTTCTTCTTTGTAAGCCAATTAAAAGAATCAGATTAATAGGGAAAAAAAAACAGAAAAAGAAGGTTTATTCAATATGGCCACATTGAGAAAGGGGACAAAACATTTCAGCAATAATCACACAAAGTCCATCTTTAGGGATCTCAACATTAGAATAAGGTTTAAGAAGGGGCCAGACTTAATGCATAACTAATCCGCCAGACATGGTGTGGCCCTAAAACACTGACCCCTCATTGTCTCTTTCCTAAGGTGGTATAACAATTTGTCAATCTCTCTTCAGAGAAAAGTATCCCCTCTGTCTGGCCCAGACTCTGGCTTTCTCTCTGCCAGCATGACATTCCTGTGGGACTCCAGTTTCTTGGGGTCCATTATCTCAATAGTCTAATGGCCAAAGGTGAGGGGCACAAGTGTCCCTTTAGAATGTCCTCATCCCTGCCAGACCAGCTACATAGTCCTACTTTCAGCCGTAATACTTCAGCATGCAGTAGAATATATCTGTGGAAAATATACCAATGAAGGTCAGAGCACTTGAGTTTGTGTCAGGCTGTTGGTTGTAACTGGTGGCTTTTCACTGCTCTTGGAAATGCTAACACAAACAATTCTGTCCTGTTGGTTTGTGATAAGGCCTTACCATGAAGCCTAGGTTGGCTTCAAAGTTGTGTTCCTCTTGCTGCAGCTTCCTAAATACTGGGATTACAGGGATTAACACACACTACCATACAGGATGGAGCCCAATCATCTTTATTAGCTGGTAGACTTGGTGACTTTTACACTACGATAGTATTTAGCAATTGTCTTCCTTTAGGAACATGAGGTCTGTTCTGAGAGGTCAGGGGGTGGGTGCAGTGTGGTCTTTCTGCAGCTTTACGCTTTGTGCTTGTGGCTCTAGGAGATTCCCTTGAAGGAGAGTTTAGCCTCTGTGATTTCATGGCTCTCTGTGACCAATACGTCCTCTTCCCTGACCAGTGACCATTAGCCCTGAGCGATCTGTGATAGTGTCAGCTCCAGTGGATATACCTCCTGATTTTAGTTTCCTGCAGACTGCACCCTGGTGTTCAGTGAGGACTTCACACACTTGTGAAGGCCAAATTGTGGGGATCCTTTCTAGAAGGGACCTTCTTCCCAAGACTCTGTCCTTCAATGTGCAGTTTCTTGGACTCTCTGAGCTCCAGTCCATTCTCCATACTCTGCGAGGCCCAGAACTGATCTCAGAACCCTGCCCTATCCTGACAGGGGTGGGGGCTCCTGAAGGTGAAAGTGGGCACTGGCTGGATTCATCCCCATGTGCTCCTCCCCAAAATCTCAGTCCTGGATTCCCTCCAGTCCAGTGTCTGGTTCCCCTTCCAGAAGGGCTAGGGTCCAGGCTATGTATGGCCTTACTTCTCTGTTATAGCACACTTCTGTGGGCAAGGCCATGGTCTAGCCTCTTCTATCTATTGCAGCATGCTCCCATGGGCAAATCCAGGGGCTGGAGGTAGAAATTTAGGCCCAGATCCTAACTTTGCTATTTGTTGGCAGAGCTTATTTTCTCTATGCCTTGGTTACTCTATCTGTAAAATGGGGAGAAGGGACCCAGAGAGACTGTATACATGATGGCCCTGGTACAGATTCCTTGTCAGGGCAAAAGACACATAGTCTAGATCTCATCTTGGAAGAGAACACAAAAGAACTGGTACTGTGAAGCCTTTCTCAGTGCTGGTGAGTATGCCAATCTATGTCTGGCCCTTCACACCACATAAAGTTCAGAAATTTCTGCACATCATCCCTAAATCACCTTACTTGTTGACTGCAGACCCCACTCTCAAGAGCAATGTCCCTACTGTGTAATGTGTGGCTTTCTGGGGCTATTGGTGAGGCTGGTTCCCATGTTATAGCTAGCCGAGGAGGTGAATAGCAGGTGGGATGGTGGAGAGCTGGACTTTCCTCTAAACTGTCCATGAGATCTTTTGTGTGTGTGCCATGAATTTGTGTGTGTATAATGTATGTGCATGTTTGCGTAGATGTGACACATGTACACATGTAGATATGCATATATGTGCAAATACATAAGGTATTCATGTATGTGCATGTCTGTGTTGAGAACAGAGGTCATCTCTGGCTCTCTTCTCTAATCACTTTCCATTTTATTGGATGGACTTATATGTTGTATGTACATATTCATGTGTGTCCGTGTGTGTGTGTGTGTGTGTGTGTGTGTGTGTGTGTGCATACACACGTATGTGGAGTTCAGAGACTGTTATCAGGTGTCTTCCTCAGCCACTCTTTGCCTTATTTCTGAGATAGGGTCTCTCACTGAACCTAGAGTTCATTGATTTGGCTAAGCTCGCTGGCCAGTGAGTTGCAGAAATCCTCCTGCCTCCCATATCGCATTCTAGCACTGGGGTTATAAATATGCACCAGCAGACCTGCCTTCTAATGCAAATGCTGGAAATTTAAACTCGGTTCTTAATGCTTACAGCACAGGTACACTGACTACTTAGCTTCCCACTATCCCCAGCTTCCAGATTATGGGATCTTAAACACTCCAAAGCGTCAAGGCTTTTTATTACAGAATGAACCCAGAGCAGTGAAGTCCAACTCATGTCAGTAGTGACTTGGCATGATCCTTGGTAAAGCCATGTGGGGCAGTAGCTCCAGGAGCCAGACCCTAAGTGGCCATAATCTTCCTGGGTGCCACCTTCTTCCTTTGGGAAGAGCTGGACAGTTGTGGCATTTAGGGTTGTATGTCTACCCTCATCTCCTATCCCTTGTCCCTGGCCCCAGGTAGTGCTGGAAGCTATAAGAAATGAGGTCCCACTGGGACAGCAAAGCAAGGAGCACTGGACAGCATCCCAGAGCAAGGGTAGGGGAGTTAAGAATCCCCACTACCAGATAGGACTGATAACACTACCAGACGATGCACTGGCCTGTCTCCTTTAGCATAGGTGATTCTTGCTGCATGCCCACATGCTAAAAGCTTGCACAGTACCCAGCATAGACAGGATGCTGAGCGAGCAACTTACACTCTGAAAGAAGAAAATAATGGTGAGAGTCTCGTGTTTCAACTGTCTGCTCCCCTACCCTTCCCAGACTGGGACCCCTATCTGGGGTCCTTGGCCCTAACTGCTATTGGAGTATGTTTGGAGGGTTGAGCTGGCCTTTCAGTGCTGCTCTGTCTCTGATGGCAACAGCTAGCACCCCAGGTGTGTTTCTAGACTCCGAGGATCAAAGTTCTCCAACTTGGTGCCATGATGCCTATTTCTGATGAAAATCTCCAGAAAGATGAGGTTACTTGTGTCCTTTGTAAAGCTGAGTATTAACTTCCTGGGAAACCTCATCTGGCCCACAGTAAAACAAATCTCTGCTGTGGTGGCTACTTTCCCTATGCAGCCCTCCATTTCCTTAGGCAGAAGCAGCATTAGAATAACTAGGGGCTCAAAGCCCCTGTCAATGAAGGCGATGCAGCCACCCCACCCCACCCCACCCCACATTGCCAGGTTCATCAGAAGCAAGTGTACCTCAGGATGGCTTCCCTCAAAGATGAGTGCGGCTGCACCTCACTTCCAACACCGGATTATCCCTTAGGGAGCTGCTCAGAGTACCAGGAACTATGCAAGCAAGGGTGAGAGAAGTCGATACAGAATGCACAGGAACATGCATATGCAGCTTTACTGCCCAGAGTCTTTCTGGTTTCATCCCTGCAAAGGATCCAGGGACTATTGCAAGACAGCAGCACATGGTGGCTTCACTCAGTACCTTTTAGTGTCTGATATCTCCATTTCTCTGTAGACCCAAACTACCCATTCCCTCCCAACTCCAAAAATCAGATCTGATGATGGAGCAGTGTCGTGCTGACCTTCTTCAGATTTCCTGGCAAGGCATCCAGCTTCTCTGTCCATCTTAAAGCAGTTCTGTAACTCAGAGAATAGCCTTGGGTCTTTCACAGCAGGAAGGGTGATCTGACTATAGTCCCATCCTATCAGGTACTTTCCATATGACAAAGATGAGGAGGATGGGGACTAGCTTAGCTGTCCCATTCCTATCCTGGGAGGTAGCTGCTTCCTCCAGAATCACTTGTTGTCTCTCTCCTTCAGGCGTGGTGTGCTGCACCTCCACCAGAGCCGTGGCATTGACGACCTGGGCCCTCCACGGTGGCAGCTCACAGCCTGCCTGGTGCTGGTCATTGTTCTGCTCTACTTCAGCCTGTGGAAGGGAGTAAAGACCTCAGGGAAGGTGAGGTACTAGTCAAGAGGATCTGAGAACACATGGTTGTGGGTGGGTAGGTGGGTGGCTAAACATATGACCATGGTGTGTGAGCAGATATGTTGTCACAGTTGGTGGGTAGACTCATAGCTATAGATGGGTAGAGTAACATGTGGTTATGTTTGCATGGGTATATACATGGCCATGGTTGGGTGATTGGACACATGGGTGTGGTTGGTAAGTGCCCATGTGGTCATGTTGAGTGGGGTGAACTTGTGGTCATGGTTGGTGGGTGACATATTGCTAAGGCTGTAAATGACATGTAGGCATGGGTAGGTGAATGAACATGTGGCGGTGGTCAGTGGATGATATGTGGCTATGGTTGATATATGGACATGTAGCCATTACTGGATGGGTGGTCATGAGACCATGGTTGGGTAAGTTGTCATGTAGCCATGACTGGGTATATGGACATAGTTGGGTGGGTGGACATGAGGTGATGCTTGGTGGGTGGGAACATGGGTGTGGTTGAATGGAAAGTAGACAGGTGGTCATGGTTAAGTTGAAAGTAGACCATAGTTGGTTTGGCTATGGATACATGGCCATATTTAGGTAAGGAGGGGAGGTGTGGTTATGGTTGAATGAGACTGGACATGTGACCATGATTTAGTGGGAGCTGGGGACACATGATCATGGTGGATAAGGATAGACATTATGTTTGGGGTAGAGCATGGAGACGAACATTGTTCATAATGGTGTGTCCAGCAGGAACTTAAATTATTTTCTTACTGATAAAAATACTTGGGCTTTACATTGGTATGGGTACATATGGCAGTTTTAACCAAATGATCCTATGATAGTACATGTGCCAACACATGAAACTCTCCAACAATAGCAGATATCTCCTTCCCTGCCCTCATACCTCAAATCACCTATAAAGTCCCACTGCAGGTGACTCATGTTCCTTAAAGATACTGTCTTCTCTTCCAGGTGGTATGGATCACAGCTACCATGCCCTATGTGGTCCTCACAGCCCTGCTTCTGCGGGGAGTCACCCTCCCTGGGGCCATGGACGGCATCAGAGCATACCTCAGTGTGGACTTCTACCGTCTCTGTGAGGCATCTGTGAGTGCAGTCCCCGTCATAGTTGGTAGTCCTTTGGGCTATTGGGGCTTTGTGACAGGGCTCCTGCATATGGTTCAGAAGCCTACTCTGGCTCAGCAGCCATTCCTTCCTATCCTGTGAGGTCAGTAAATGTGAGCCAACCTGTATATCTATCTCCTTCATAGGCAGGTTTAGTGGAGGAGGGGCCATAAGACACTTAAGGGAGTAAAGAGAATCTTCATCTGGAATTCCAGGAATTATGTGTGTGTGTGTCTAAGTTGGCACCAAGAGCATAGTCTATGGCTCTGTGTTTGTTGTCTGCAGGGCTGAGCTGCCTCAAGGCCCAATGAACCAATGTCTATCTTTGGGAGTCCCAAGTTCTGATAGGCTGAAGGTTTCTTAAGTAAAGGAAGGAGTTATTCTAGGTTAAAAGATATGGAGAAGGCCTCATAAGAGATGTGTTCTTCCAGACTATAGGAGAGACGAAAAGGGCAGCGCCATCTTTGGAAAAGATGAACAAAAGGCATTTTAGAGAGGTAGTTGTGATAGAATTCCATGAGTTGTTGTTGGAAGCCATTTGGGCTGAGTTGGGACAGGTGATAGACCCCAAAGGCAGTACAGCAAGGCTCAGACACTGTGGTAGTCCTGCTGGAGGGATGTAGGTTTCTACTGGGACTGGAGCCAGGGGAGGAGGTGTGAAGATCTCACTAGGGCTGTAGCTTGAGCTGGGCAGGTGTGTGGGTCTCCAGTGGAGAGAGCAGGAGGGTTGGGAGGTGGAAGGGCTGTGGATCCATACTGGGGCTGAGTCACGAGGTCCTTTGGAAGTGCCTTATGAACCATATGCTGCCTTACACAAACCTGAGGCAGAAGCAGGTGGAATGAGATGATCAGGTTAAAGAAACTCAGTAGGGAGTAACAGTGTCAGCAAAGTCTGTGTGAAGGCAGAGGCAAGGCCTGAGAGAATGTACACATGCCCCACAGAGTGAAGGAAGAGGCAGGGGAAAGCAAAAATGACCTGTGGAACCAGAACCAGGAGGACTATGGACATCATCCCTGAGGGAACCTGGAAAAGCCAGGATCATGGAAGACATGCTTGAGAATTCAAGAGAAAAAAAAAACTGAAGGTTATTGGACTCTCAGCAAGCAGTCCACAAAAGAAAGCAGAGAGACGCTGCATGTGAGAAGGTGCTTTAAAAAAAAAACTGGCAAATGACAAAGATGAGAGGTTGTGAGAAGTTAAGATGACAGTAAGATTGCATGGATGGATGATAGGTAAACAGTAGGCAGATGCTAGATAGTGCTGGATATTGATAGAATTGGTTGTTAATAGATGGTTGAGTGATGTGTGATAGAAAGGGGTACCTAGATAATCAAATATATAAACACAAAGAACCAAACAAGAAAGGAAAAAAAAAGGAAAGAAGCTGTTTCTAGTACCTCAGAGGAAAGTGGTCCAGGTGAGGTCAGCGAGGCTTCTGAGCAGGGCCCAGTGAGGCACTGAGTGGGATGTGACAGAAGCCCATGCAGCACACATGATGTGAGCCCAGTGAAGAGCACACACATAGTCTGGGGTGGAAATAAACCGGGTGGGCACTGGGAGAAGTGAAAAACAAGAAGTCCTTGATGATAATGTTCCAACCTGAACCATCTTGATGGCTGAGCATGCTGGGATATAGGGGCCACACAGGACAGTGTGATCACTCCACTGACTGACCACTCGCTCAACTACTCTGGCTTGGCCTCTCCACCATGCTGATTCCCTAGTCATCTCTACAACCTTAACCTTCTGGCTGGCTAGCTATCCTCAAACACACAGTTCCCCACACTGGTGTAGCCCAAAACTGGACATTACTACCCAGGAAAGGGATACCAGATCCCTTGTTGTCTGGGCTCCCACAGTCTAGGGCTCCAGTCTCAGATATTCTTGTCTCAATCTCTAGGCCCCTGGGTTACCCTGGACTACCCTTAAGCTATGGACATTCAGAAACAATTCCTGGTACTGCCCAGCCCCCAAATACTTAAGGTGGTAGCCAAGATCCCTGAGAGAGGACTTCAGCAGCTCCTCCGTAGCCTTCTCAGCAAGGCTACTTGGGAGCAATTGAGGCCTGGCTCTCTAGGTGGTCTTAGCATAGCCCTAACTCAAGCGACTATACCTGAATTTAACATTTGGTGTAACTATCAGCTCTTGCATGCTTTTTACACTCAGAGAAATGAGCCTGCTATCCACTGGGCATCCATTTCTAGCCTTAGGTGGCCTGGGGCTCCATCCATATGCCTCCTGACACCACGAGCGATACACAAAACACTGCCTCCCTTTTGCCATGTCCTTTGATACCAGGGATGCAGGAGGGCTTGTTTCCTGAGACGGCAGGTACCTACTGCCACCAAGCTGAGAACTTTTGCCTTCTCAGCTGGAGGTGAACACAGAGTGCAGTTAGGATGCCTAGGCTGTGTGGTGACAACTCCTTATGCTGTCGTTTGGAAGATCAAGTGGTCACAGCTCCCATTCTCCCCTCGGGTGGAACTAACTCACATCCCACAATTCTCTCTAATCATCTACCTCATGCTCTCCCATCTCTGGCTGTGACAGGTGTGGATCGATGCTGCCACCCAAGTGTGCTTCTCCCTTGGCGTTGGGTTTGGGGTGCTGATTGCCTTCTCCAGTTACAATAAATTCACCAATAACTGCTATAGGTAAGCCCTGAGGTACTATTGCTGGGAGACAGTCTGCAAAACTGGGGTCTGCCTCTTGGAAATGAAGCATTCCTGGAGGAAAATCGCAAGGCCTCTGAGCCACATGGATTTCCTTTTCTTATGTCAGAGATAGGGTGTCATGCTACAGCCTAAGTCGTCCTGAAATTCACTATGTAGCCCAAGCTGGTCTTGAATTTATGGCCCCTCCTCCTGCATTTGTCTTGTAAATACTGAGATTACAGGTGTGAATCACCATGGTTGGCTTCACACAGCAGCTTCCAACAAAGTCTTGCTTCTCGATTTAAAGAAGATACTGAGATACATGGTGATATGTGGCACCTCCTGAGAAGAGCCAGACTCCCCAAGATAGCAGGCTAGCCCTTCCTCTGCATATATGCCTGCGCCTCTCCTTCTTCCCTCTCTTCTTCATCCTCTCTTCCCCAGCCAGCCCCCATGGATTTGTTCTCTCTTGCTCAGGGTCCAGTTTTACCTAAGACCTTTACTCAGGGCATTTGACTATAACCTTCATAGCCTAAACTGAGGAATCCTGGGCTTGGGAGGATGTCCCTGGTTCTGAGAAGCTTGGCCTGCTTCACCTGCAACTACATGGTGGACCCTAATCCTTCTAAAAACAATGTAGTTGATGCTGAGGCCTGTTCTCTTTGAGCTCGGTGGGCTTAAGTTTGCTTTCTCATCCTAAGGACAAAAGGCACTAAAAATACAGAGCAAACAGAGAAAAATTGTTCCAAGGCACTGAAGGAAAATTCATGGAGGAAAATAAAGTGGAGGGTGGGGATGAACCACAGTCTTGAGGCAAGCCCTACCTGAAGCTCATGTGTGTACCTGGGTAGGCACACCACAGCAAACTGTTGGATCCTCCATAGTAGACTGGCCACAATAGAGAACCCTGGTCCTCCCAGTGCTCTCTAGACATGCCTCTGTCCCTTGTCATTAATGCTTAGATTCACCAGACCAAGCACTCTAGCACCTCCATGTGTGCATGAAACTTTGTTTCACCAACACCAAAACCCATGCATACTGAGGTTCCAGGACTCACATGAGGCAGCCCAGTGACATCGTGACCCAGTGAGTGGGACACAGAGTGGTCATCTTTTCTACCACCACAAATCCAGGAGTACCAGACAGATTTTCCCAGCTATAGGTGCTTCGATGGTGCTCCTCTTAGAAGCTTCCCTCAGAGCCTACCCACCACGTCCCTAGATGCTGAAAATGCGTAATGACAGTCAGCATTCCCAGAGCTGCTGCTTAATTGGTGTCAGGACAGTGTGTCTTGTTTCTACAGAGATGCAATCATCACCACCTCCATAAACTCCCTGACGAGCTTCTCCTCTGGCTTCGTTGTCTTCTCCTTCCTGGGGTACATGGCACAGAAGCACAATGTGCCTATAAGAGATGTGGCCACAGATGGTGAGTTCTTACCCTACACTCTCACTCTTCTCCCTCTGAAGAAAGACCAGAGGGCTAGGGCCCAAAGGATGTTGGGTTTAAGAACTGCTGATTCAAAGGAGAGCAACCAGCCTATGTTCGTGTGGCTCACCAGCCCCAGTCCAACCTCTATTCTTCCTACCCTGCTTCCTCCATATCTTCTATGCTGGGCTCACATGAAACCAAGTGGTTCAGCCAACACCTCAGTCCCTCAGCCTGCTCCCTGTAAACACTGTATGGAGGTCTAGGTAGACATTGTCAGATGTCATTTGAGTCCCCTAGGAGTTACCACGACAGTGTGGTGTCAGGGGAGGTGAAGACTGAGCTGTTCCAGTCACACAGTATCAGGATAGGATGGTTCTAGGTTTCAACATGGCTTGACAAAATGAACATTGGCTATCAATGGCTCCTAGTAAGTGTCCAGAGATCATGACAGGCTTGGATAAGATTTGGGTCTATCAGAAAAGTCCTTGAGTCTTTGGAATATGATTTCCTTTCCTTCTCATTTGGCTGAGTTTTAGACACTGACTGGGACTAGGTATAGGAAAGGTGGAGAGGAGGGTTCAGTGTAGTCAGATGATATCATATTCTAGTCCATTTCTGTTGCTATGACAAAATGCCTGAAGCCAAATGACTTTACAAAGGAAGGTTAATATAGTTCGCAGAGGTCTAAGAGCATAGTGCCACCATGAGTGTGTCCTTGGTGAGGGCCCCCAGATGAAAGGTACAGAAAGGAATTTGTCCAGTGGAAGTGGACTAAGCACATAGAGTGTCCTCGCTTTATAAGTGCCCACTCTCTTTAGGTTTAGTTCCACTAGTCAGCCTTCAGTCACTGTGATAAAATACATAAGAAAATCAGTTTAAGGGAGAGAGGGCTTGTTTAAGCTCAATTTTGGAGACCTGTGTCCAGCACGCAATGGTCATCACTTTGGGCATGTGACAAGATAGAACATCCTGATGGGATCAGCATAGTGAGACAAGCTGCTGCACTCACAATGGCTAAGAAGCCAAGGAGAGAAAGACTGGGGACATCCCACATGACCTACTTCTCCCCACCTAGGTCCTCCAACAAGACCCCATTCAGTATAAACTCATCCACTGATAATGTCAGTTTCCCCCAAGACTCAACCACCTCCCAACAAACCACAAGCTATGAACTAGGTCTTCAACATCCAAAATGTGGTACCAGTGCAGTCCCAAGAGACTCACTTCTGAGAGTCCTAACTTATCTCTAAATAATTTCTTCTTGAGAGTAGTGCCCCCATAACCCAGTACTTCTCAGAGGCCCCACAACCTCACTATCAATTCATCTTCAATTAAATGTCAACACGGGGGACTGGGAAGATGGCTCAGTTGGTAAACTCATCATACGAGCATGAGGGCCTGAGTTCAGCCTCCGGAATCCTCATTAAAGAACTGTGTTCACTGGCACATGTTTGTAATCCCAGTGCTGAGGAAGCAAAGACCAGCAGATCCCTGGGGATTTCTGGCCTAGACTAATTGATGATTTATTAGAATATGCATATCCACATACATAAACTCCAATGTGGGCAAGAAGTCACCCCTCGGTGTGATAATGCAGGCAGAAGACCACAAGGACATACAAGTATGAGGCAGAAGGAAAGGGCTTCTGGGCATTGAAGAAATCTGTCTGACTATAGAGGAGGCTCAGCAGCCCCTAAGTTGGGTCAGCTCAGAACCACAGTTCTCCAAAGGTAGTTTGAGGTCTATCAGCTGGGACCTTTCCCCTGCCTTCAGGCTTATCCTGTGGTCTATCTTTGGTGACAAGGACATCATTTCTCTCTAGAGACTGATCTACTAAGTCTCTGCTAAGTCACAGGTTGCCCATCCTGTGTTTCCATCTGGCACCCCTAGGGCTCTCTCCTACTGGGCTGCTGCCCTTAGAATCAGGGACACCTTGCCATGGTCGACATCACCATTGGCCAATCACTTCTGAGTATCAGGTACAAGAAGGGGAATGTAGAGATCCATGGGCTGTATCACCTGTGCCCTGAGGACCAAGCTGGGGTCCACTTCAATTGTTCCCTTGGTTCTTGAAGAAGAGAGTATCAGACCCTCCAGCCTCAGTCCTTGTGTAAGCCAGGACTGTGGGCTGTGCTCCAGTGACCAGTGTCTTGGTGGCTTAAGGCTGTATCCATTTCTTGGTTTCTTTCTGAGTCCTCTGAGGATTGATGGTATGCTCTACCCTTCTGAACCCCTCAGGAACCCAGTAGAGGAATTCTCAACTAAATATCCAGGCTCCCTGCTGCAGGGCCAATGGGTGACCCAAGTCTCATTTATCTAGGAAAGAGTCACTTGAAGGTGACACTATATGCTGCATTGCATAGTCAGAAAAGCCACTGGCTGCCAACTTCAGAGGGAAGGGAGGGGTCTTGTCATATTCCCAGAGGGTAAAGACAGGAGCACACCCTAAATGTAGTGCTTCATATAAAAGAAAATCGTCTGGAGAAAGTGTGCATTTGTGTGCATGCTTGTGCATATATGTGCCTTTGCTATGTGTTCCTGCCTGTATGGTATGTCTGTACATGTGGGTATAAGTATATAGACATGTACTTGTGTGTCCTGCGTGTGTGTGTGTATGTGTATGTATGTGTGTGTATGTGCATGTATGTGTGTGTATTGTAAGGGGTGTGAGTGTGTGTGAGAGTGTGTGTACGAGTGTGTGTGTGTGTGTGTGTGTGTGTGTGTGTGTGTGTGTGTGTGAATGCATGTGTGGAGTACGATCTATACAGAAAAACTAACTGGAAAGACATCAGGACTGTCAGGCAGAAGTGCCTGCTGATGATCCTTTTCTCTGATTCTTCCCATTCCCATGGGCATAAGTGAGTTGGGGAACAAGGGTGCAAGCTGGCTGAGCAGTGGCTCTCTCAGGTGACCATCATCTAAGTGCTCCCGGGGCACCTCAGCCAGTGGCTGCTAAATTCTCAGGAAGCAGAATCCTTGAGGAAAGAATCCAGAAGGAAATCCAGAATCCAGGAGGAAAGCAGTGTGGAGAGAACTAGGAGAGCAGTGTGGGGAGAGGACCAGGAGGAGAGCAGTGTGGGGAGAACTAGGAGAGCAGTGTGGGGTGAGGACCAGAAGGAGAGCAGTGTAGGGAGAGGACCAGGAGGAGAGCAGTGTAGGGAGAGGACCAGAAGGAGAGCAGTGTGGGGAGAGGACCAGAAGGAGAGCAGTGTGGGGTGAGGACCAGGAGGAGAGCAGTGTGGAGAGAACTAGGAGAGCAGTGTGGGGAGAGGACCAGGAGGAGAGCAGTGTGGGGAGAGGACCAGGAGGAGAGCAGTGTGGGGAGAGGACCAGGAGGAGAGCAGTGTGGGGAGAGGACTAGAAGGAGAGAAGTGTGGGGAGAGGGGTTCCAAGTGATCTGAGCACTTCGGACATCGGCTCAGCTGAGTGGCCAAGGGAGGTGGGGCAGCAACGCAAAGCAATCCGTGACACTGACACGTAGGGAACAGGGAGGCAAACTTGTGGCAGTGGTGAGCTCCTGGTGTGCCTGCCAAGTGGGGAAGCAAGGAGCAAGCTTGTGGCAGTGATGAGGGTCTCTGCCTGTAGGACCTGGGTTGATCTTCATCATCTACCCTGAGGCAATCGCCACACTCCCACTGTCTTCGGCCTGGGCTGCTGTCTTCTTCCTCATGCTGCTCACTCTGGGTATCGACAGCGCTGTGAGTAATGCATGTTCCAAGGCCCTATAGCTGTGCCTCACTGCTGGCCTGTTCCTATGGGGGTAGGTATGGCCCCAGACAGTCCCTCAAACTTCATGTGCTTATCACAGAGCCTGCAAATCAGGCTTAAACACACCCATGAGCACTAGAGACCCTCTCTGGACCTGAATGTTAGTGATTAGAATGTAACTTACCCTTTTTCTTCCTAATTCAGTATCAGGGTCTGAACACACACACAGAGCAGAGCCCCAGTAGCCAAAGGTTTGGCTCAGAATGACAGTGATTGGCCCCAGTGGTGCACAAAAAGGCCTTTTTGACCTCTGGACTCTCTTAGGATAGATGGAATCTCACTGTAGCATGGTCTGGGCCTTGGAAACTCTGTTTGCAGACCCCTGGTGTCCAACCTTAAAGAGGCTGGAGCCATGAGCTTTCTTAGACTTTTTCTGCCCCATCAACTTCTCAAGATTATTTACTGATTCTTAATATCAGAATTGGCTGGTGGCGCCTTTTGGCTGCTCCGTGCCATTTACCCACCCTGACACAGCTCAGGAATTGTAAGCTTTGCGGAAAGCCTGAACCAAGAATCCCTCTTCCCAAGAACACAGATGTCATACCACAGTCCCACCTTCATCTTCCACCCAGCTGGTAGCTAATGGGTTTCTTATCTTGTATCCTAGAAGGTACATCTCATGAGCACTGCTTGCAGAACACAGGCCCTACCTGGATAGTCCCATTGTGGTGCAACTTGGGGACATATCCAATGCCCAGCTCGGGGCTGTGCTCACAGGACAGATGTTTTGCTTTGGTCATGCATGCACTACCATTTTCATAAGACTTTCAGCCAACTGACACTTTGCAGGCCTAGTGACTTCAGGGTGTCTGTGGTCACCATCCCTGGACTCTTTCTGAGGCTTGTGTCATTAGGGGAGCTTCAACAAGGGCTCCTTCCTCATCTTACCCCAAGTCTGTTGTACACTCCCTTCTTCACACCACCCTGAGTGTACACTCACTAAATGAGAAGTCAGGCCCTGGGAGGGTAGTGTCAGCCACCATTCTCTGTGCCCCACAGATGGGGGGCATGGAGTCTGTGATCACTGGGCTTGTCGATGAGTTCCAGCTGCTGCATCGGCATCGAGAGCTCTTCACTCTTGGCATTGTCCTGGCTACTTTCCTGCTGTCTCTCTTCTGCGTCACCAACGTATGTAGTATCCTGCTCCTGTCATATGTCAGCCCTAGTGCCTGGCAGAACAGCTGGTGCCATGGGAACAGACACACTGCATTATTTCTAAGAAGCTTCATCCCCTCCCTCATGTAAACCTACTTCTCTGTAGTCACAGAAAAGGCAACCATGGGTCTGGAACCTGGTCTCAGCGATAATTCAGTACTTAGGCATCATTTGGGATGCACCTGCAGCTAGAGCTGCCTTCCTGGATATGAAGAAGGTCTGGAAAGTGGCAGAGTCCTGTTTGTGGAGTCTTGGCCACTTTTTCACAGAAAGCTCCACCAAGCTTGGCATTTGAGTGTTTCTGACCTTTCTTATCTGGAGCCTGGGAAAGGAAAGCAGAGGAGACGTGGTTTCTATTTTTATTGTAATGGATGTGTCTCTAAGAAGCTGTGTGTGAATCCATGACTCAAATCAAACTTTATAGAGGTAGATAAGATATATCTCCACAGTGAACCCACTGAATGGATTGCCTTTTAGGGAAGGTATTTTGATGGTAGAGTTGCTGTAGCTCGTTCAGATCCCCTCTCTTCCAGGGCGGCATCTATGTCTTCACACTGCTGGACCACTTTGCAGCTGGCACATCTATCCTCTTTGGCGTGCTCATTGAAGCCATTGGGGTGGCCTGGTTCTATGGTAAGTCTTTGTGGTCAGATCAGCACTGTGGCATCAGTGTGACAGCTGGGCTAGTGTCTTCTGGCTTACTTTCTGGCAAAACCACTTTGACAAGAGGCATTTGGAGTCCAGAGGTTTCAGTTATATCTTTCATGGAATCACAGGGTGTGTGACCAGGACCTGTCTACTGGGTGGAGGTCAGTCAAGTGGCTGTCTGGGAAGCCAGGTTGTGGTCAGGGAGGCTGTGTTGGTGGAAGAATATGGCTAATTGAGGTGCTAGACCCTTTACAGCCACTGGCAAAAGGTAAATACCCCATCCAGCTAGTCAGGACCCTGTTAACAAGCACAGAATAGCTTCAGCTCAGTCTGGGCAGAAGATTGCCTACCTCTCATTTATAGGGACCTTGATCAGATAATTCAGTTGGTCTGTGAGAGGGATGTCAAAGTATGACTGCTTCCCACAGGTGTGCCTCACATGTACCTTCTGGACAAGACCAGCCAAATTGCTTGTGTATAAGTTAGAACCAATCAGTGCATGGCTAAATAGAATCAGGGTTATGGGCTCTCAGGGACGAGGGATGGGTCAAGAAGGGCTTACATATCCAGTTATATGACTGGTCCCACAGCCACCTCTCCCCCCTCCCCCCAGGCGTCCAGCAATTCAGTGATGATATCAAGCAGATGACGGGGCAGCGACCCAACCTCTACTGGCGGCTATGCTGGAAGCTGGTCAGCCCCTGCTTCCTTCTGGTAAGGATTGCGGACCCTAAAACTTTCTGTCTCTGCCCTTGAATCCATCCCAATGTCTTGAGACCACTGAGAAGGATGCCGGAGAGCTCACCTGGCTCCATGCAGTAGACAGCAGTGACTTAGATCCAACTGCTATGTGTAGCTTCACAAGCCAGCTTACAGCCCTCTGCAGCCTGAGGGAAGTTCTTGCACTCAGTGATCATATGTAGAATACAGCCAATATCAGTGGTCGGGGGCGGGGGGAGCTGCCTGGGAAACCCTATAGCACTGGCCTCTTGTCTCTAAATAAAAGTTGATTTTTTTAAGCTATCCCATCTCTGACTTCTCCCTGTTGACAAGAAATATGAAATATGAAAGAGCTGACCTTGATCTTAGGAGACATGACAAAGTCTTTTGAACTTCATTATACATTGATTTGCAAAGTATTAGGTAAAACCCTGAAATTATGCTACCCAGCTCATTCCCCCAACTTCATGGAAGCATGATTTATGCAATTTTAAGCCTAATTTTTAAACCCATCCCATAGGTAGCTAAAAACCTTAGCAGGAAAAAAAAGATGTTACTTCATGTTTCTCTGGGTCACTGTGTTACCATCTGGCTGCAGCAGACAAGCGAACACTGCAGGCATGTTATTATGTGACCTCTCCAGCAGATAACACTCCCAAACAAATTGACCAGATTGAAATCAATTTACATGTAAGAGTGTGGCTTTGGTAGACACGGTGCTTTCTAAGAAATGTGTCATCTATTGAAACCAAAAACAAGTATGAGACAAGTATGTGTGTCCAAGAGTGTTTTCCAAGATAATGTGTTTGGACAGTAAACTTTCCTGACCCTGAGAAATATATGAAACAGGTGAGGATTTGCGCCCAAAAATACATCCTCCCCCACATCCACTAGACTTCCTGCATTTAGGAAGGGCTGTCCTGCTCAGATCAGAGAACATGTGTAGATATTCAATTCATGTCAATCATGTGCAAAGTACATGTAGTATGAAGCACATGTTTAGGTATACACATGCAAACATAAAGTGTAAATACATACTGCATGTATTGGTGTGCAGTACATGTAAGTACACTTATGTGTAGGTAGGAAACACATGTGTAGTTACACAGCATGTGTGTAGATATGTCATTAGTGCCTCAGGAAGATACTGTATTGGTTGGGCCGGGCCCAGGTGGTCTGGCTGGGGTTGGCACTTGTGTGGTTAGGAGACATTCTGTAAAAAGCTTGCTGATTTTCTGCTCTGTCTTCATACCTACCAACAAAAGCTGCCTGACCTCTGTGCCTGTTTATTTCAGTATGTGGTCGTGGTCAGCATTGTGACCTTCAGACCCCCACACTATGGAGCCTACATCTTTCCAGACTGGGCCAATGCCCTGGGCTGGATCATTGCCACATCCTCCATGGCCATGGTGCCCATTTATGCCACCTATAAGTTCTGCAGCCTGCCAGGGTCCTTCCGAGAGGTGGGTATTTCAAGAGGCTCATCATTCTAATGGTTCAGGTGGTGTCCCCATCCCTGGACCATATCTGTATGATTTGCTTCTCTGCATCCATGTGTCTGTGTGATGTCACACCATACCCACATGTCCTGTTTGACCCCCTGGCTACTGTTCCTGAAAGAGATGGGAACTTCTATGTGTGGGGTTGTGAGTGGAACAATTCCCAGATGCAATCCCATACCCAAGTCCCAGGGGCTCCATAAAGCAGTTTCATTGGATTTTGCAGCAAATCCAGTTGTACCTGTGGGACCCAAGGACTCCACCTTGGAGCCACAGTGTCCAGGCTGTCACTCAGAAGTTCCTCTGTCGGTCAGGCCAGACTGGGTCTAGAACAGACATCAGAGTGTGTGGCCAGAGCACAGCCCCTCTGCTGCCAAGCTCTTAGAAGGAATGGGGCTGCCACCATGTACAAATGGGGATCAAAGACAATCCTGGGACCCGAAGTCTATTCTGGAGGCCAGGGTAACATCTGGGCTCCAAGAACAGATTAGTAGGAGGAAGCAACATTTCCTACAGGGGGCAAATGAAAGGCCCTGGGGGGGGGGGGGGCTGCATACATCCACTGAGGGACAGAGACCTCAGCCAGCACTACACACTGTACATCAGAGCATCGATGGCTTGTTCTCAGGTAAGAACCTGAGGCTATGGCTCCTGAGCCTGACTCCTTCTGGGCTCAGAAATAGATAGATAGATTAGATAGATAGATAGATAGATAGATAGATAGATAGATAGATAGGTGATAGATAGATAGATAGTTGTGGTTGATGGTTTGTGAAAACCCAAGCCCCATACTATACCAACAACCCTGTTCTCTCTTAGAAACTGGCCTATGCCATCACACCTGAGAAAGACCGCCAGCTAGTGGACAGAGGGGAGGTGCGCCAATTCACGGTGAGTCTGACACCCTGTTTAACCCTTTAGGAGGGGAATCAGAAAGGATTGAATAGTATCCTCACCCTACAGTTGCTCTAACAGTCCCCAGAAGAGCAAGAAGCTGTGTGCATAAAAGCATTTGCTACACAAGCAGATCATTGGTGCTGGCCAAAGCCACCCAGAAGCCCTAGATTGTGAGCAGGTCAGCCAGCAAGTAGAAAAGAAAGATTCATGGAGTTGAACAGCCAAGGTGACACTGGCAGGAATGCCTGCATGAGGGGAAGAGCCCTGTTGGGGCAAATGTGAGAGTCCCTAGGATCAAAGCTCTGATTCTTGGAGACAAGAAAAGTTTCATGAGGCAGAGGGACTGGAGAAGCTTCAGAAACAGCCAGGTGGGCTGTGGTTCATAGGGAAAGGCTTATGAAAGTTTGGAGTTGGTCAGATGTCCATCAGGGTACCTGAGGCAGAGAGACCCAGCTGAGTGTAGTCTAGCCTGGTCAGATGTCTATGGTGGAAGCAGTCAGGCTGGGGAGGCTCTAATGAGAATAGGGTCCCTCAGGTCCCTGGTCTCACTCCTCTCCTCTCTCCTTTGAGAGCCAGGTGAGTTCCTGTGTCACACAGGCAGGTGACAAGTGTGTGACACCTGTTGAGAGCCTTCTCCCCTCCCCCAACAATGCTTTCTAGTCTGAGGATCCCCTTTGATGGTGAATGTAGCTACATCTGGTGTCTGTAGCTTGTGTGAAATGATCCCTTTCACCTCCTTGGTGGCCCTAAATACACACACACACACACACACACACACACACACACACACACACACACACACAAAATCCCTTTCATGTTGCCTGTCTCTGAAAGCTCAGACTTCTAGTCCTAAGGGACCTTCACAGCTTTTAAAAATTAAAACACAGAATTTAAAAATTCTCCTCTGCAGTGAGCAGTGGTGGCGCACACCTTTAATCCCAGCACTCGGGAGGCAGAAGCAGATCTCTGTGAGTTCAAAGCCAGCCCTGTCTACAGAGCTAGTTCTTGTAGGATGGCCAAGTCTACACAAAGAAACCTTTTCTCAAAACAAACAAAAACAAGTAAACTGGTCCTTTGCTCTACTGAATTGCCTCTGGGCTCTAGAGTACATATCTGGGTCCTTTGGAACTCTTTTCTACACTTAGAAGATTTTTAAATTTGGACTTCGGGACACCACTCCACAGTGGCTCTGGTCCCTGTCTGTACATTGTCTGCTCCCTCCCTGTGTTCCTGCTATATATCTTTTGGATGCTTTCTGATG
This sequence comes from Arvicanthis niloticus, assembly GCF_011762505.2. Classification (NCBI taxonomy): domain Eukaryota; kingdom Metazoa; phylum Chordata; class Mammalia; order Rodentia; family Muridae; genus Arvicanthis; species Arvicanthis niloticus. The sequence goes on along the minus strand of NC_047676.1, from coordinate 1,449,489 downwards.
CATCTCCCAGCCCATGCTTCTGTGCTTACTGAATCGATGGGAACTTCCTTTGCTTTATTGATCCATCCATTCGTGTTTAAGTCAATCAATGTTTTTCTGTGAGCCTGTACAGAGAGTATTTACTGCTTTTGCCTGTCACAGTTTCTTCTTCTGAGGTCCATTTTGAGTTTTGTTTTTAAATCTTGCTTTTTGTATCTGATAAAGCCTAATCATAGCCAAAGCACATGGCTTTTTTTTTCCCCCTTATTGCATCCTGGATATTTTTTAACATCTTCATGTGCATGTTGTGTGTGCATGCCTGTGTGTATGTGTGTGTGTGTGTGTGTGTGTGTGTGCGCACACGCGCCTGTGGAGGCTGGAAGAACACCCTAAGATATTTTGAGTGTCATCCTCAGTAGTAGTTTTCACAGAAGTAGAATGTCATTTACTTCATTTGAGACAGGGTCTCTCATTAACCCAAAGCTCACCGAGTAGGCTAGACTTGCTAATGCAAACCCCAGGGATCATCTGGTTCTCTCCCCCCCCCCACACACACTAAGATTATATGCACAAGCCACCATGATTTCCACACAAATGTCCTGGTGCTCATGTTAGCAAAGCAACCACTTTACCAGCCAGGCCCTCTCTGTTGAATTTTTTTTTAATTGTATTTATTTTAGACAGGGTTTTACTATGTAACTCTGGCTGGTCTGGAACTTACCATGCAGACCAGGCTAGCCTCTAACTCACAGACACACCTGCTTCAGCCTTCAGAGTGTTGGTATTTAAGGAATGTGTCACCACACCTGGCTGGATTTTTTCAGTACCTTTAAATATTCTTGGAGCTCCTTGGATCTTTTTAGATCTGTTGGGTGGGTCCCAAGAGGCATTGCCATAGATCTGCCTCTCTGTTGCAGTTTAAGTAAGGAGGGTTTCCAACAGGGGCAGGCACTGTCCCAGCCCTCAGGTCCCTCGGTGCCACTTCCCATACCCTGTCTGTCACAAAGCTCTTCTGGGTGTCACACATGCTGCTCAAGACTCCGCCCAGCTCTGCAGATGTTCTCTTCTGCTCCATCCTGTAAGCTAGAGACACATGGGTCCTTGAATCCCAGGGAGTTCTCTGGACTCTCCCCCCCACTCTGAAATCCAGAGGCCCTCAAAGCAGCAGGCTGTGTGGCTGCCTCATTCATTCTCCTTGAGGTATCGCTGAACCATGACCACCTGATGTCCAGTGTCTTGCAAACGCCATGGACACACATGGTGTTTAATTGGGGCTGTTTCAGATGGTAGAGTGAATTCAGCCTTGTTATTCTCCTTTGATCAGAAATATGAGTGTGGCTCTAGCCCACCCATTTTGCCTGCTCAGTAATGCTATCTTATGTCAACAGCCCACAATTTATCCCTGTCTCCTTAATCATCTCCTCTCGTCTAGTATCTACATTCCAAGTCTCATCATGTCCACTACAGCACACATCTTTAGACCCACGCCGTCACTGTTTCTAGCATCCCACACATACCTGTGTAATATTCCGCCAATTGCGATGTCTCTGGTCCTGGATTCTGAACTCTAGGCTCTGGGTTCTACGTTCCAGTTCTTGACAATCCTTGCTCCAAGCTCCGTGGTCCCAGTTTTTGAAATATAAGTTACCATGCAGCCTTCTTTCTCTTGAAAGTATCACCCAATCATCAACTTCTATTGGTGACAAGGACAGAGCAGGTAGGGTTGTCCTCATAGCTGCTGCAATTGGGTAGTATTCTAGGTTCTGTCCCTCCTCTGTGTACCTTCAACCAGAATTCTGCTTCTTCCCTGGGCCCCATGTCACACTTGGCCAGTGCCTGTGGTGACCTTACCTACAGACTACCTTAGGCTATGCCCACCCTAGGCCCTGCTGTGGCATGTCTTAAAAAGCTTTTTCATATAAAGCCCCAAAGAGCCACTTGAGAGGAAACCAAAGAGAGTCAGGTAGAGACAATGGCCATGACCTCTCTTCTGAACCAGACAATGGTACTGTAAGTATTGTTTTTAAAACGTTTAGCAGCACAGATCTCACCAGTCAGTGTCAACTAAGACCTCATGCTCAGAAATAAGCAAGCAAGCAACAGGACAGCAGGCTCCTGCTTTCTATCCCTGAGCCACCCAGGTGCTGCTCCCCACTTGTACCCGGTTCACGCCTGGCAAAACAGGCTTCAGAGTCCAGCACTCCAGGGGAGGGACCCAAGAGAGTTTCAGCATGCAGAAGAGAAGGACACTTCTGGACCACTCACAAATCAGTAGGAGGACAATATGGAGCCAACCCTGTATCTAAAGATGTTCTGCATATCTCACCTCAGCTACTGATCACAAATATGCTGGCAAGAAAGAACTCTGGCCTTCTAAGCAACTGGGCTCCACAAGGCTTGGCCTCAACCCCATAGCAATCCTCCTGCTAGCCTCCTGGGCACTGTGTTTACAGACATTAGCCACTCCACCTACTCTCCAGGTCCCTTCTTCATCAAGTAATTCAAGTACTTAAAAGTTTCCATTGGGTCATAAGCTCTTGGTGCCCCTCAAGAGTGGTATCCATCATTGGTAAGCTCCTTCATGGGTGAGGGGTACCACCTGCTGAATCAATCCTGATTTCATCATAGAATCAATGGCCCATAAGCCATGACTCTAAGGTCCGCTTCTGACTTGTAAATAAGCGATGATTTCTTTCCAGCTTCGCCACTGGCTGTTGGTGTAAAGTGGAAGGAGACAACTGCCAGCTGGGCCGTCTCACAACAGCGAGGACAGGGAGATCACAAAAGGAAACCCACACGTCAAGAAGGAAAGGAGAGCCACTTCCACGCTTCCCCTTTGCCGTATGGAAAAATAATCGAAGCATGGGCTTCAGTCTTTGACTGTTCACACCCAATCCAAGCCACAAAGAAGCCTCTGTCTGTGTGGCTGTAAAAACACACACCTCCACAGTGAGGTCAACCATGTCCCTGTTCCTTCTGGGTGGGAAACCCCTAGCTGGTATCCTGTCCCTGCAAGGCTGACTGCCCCATCTGTGGTCACCCTAGGAGAACAGGTCATACTGTCTCCTGCATTATAGGAGAGGGACCCTGGTACCTGTATATACACTGTGCCAGAATCCTTGTGCTCACGGTAGTTGCCTGTATCATTTCTGTTGCCTAAATTTACAATGTATTTTGCTGTTGGTTAGAAAAGATGGTTAATTCATTCCAAGTCCTTTCCTGGTGCTTGGCTCTGAGCAGACACCATGACCTTAGTATCCTGTTCACACATTACCCATACCCAGGGTCTGTTCTGAGCCACGGAGGACAAGGGACTTGCTGCAGGTGACCAGAGATTATGTTTTTTTCCTTTATAGCTGAGATAAATAAAATTCATGAAATAAGGTTGGGAGACAAGCCCTACTTACTCCTGGCCCCTGAAAGGCCTGGTCAGCTTGCAGCCACTTTAGTATGGACTTGTAGGCCACAGACAAAGTATACTCCTCATAATCAGTGTGTCCTCATCTCCTGGACACCTGCTCTGCACAAGGCAACCTGAAGATCATATTCTTGGCCTGGAACCCTGCCTCGTCTTTGGGGAAAGACACCCACTCTTGGGTTTAATTCCCCACGGGCTCCTGTCTTATCCATGGACATTATCCATGTTATAAATGGCTTTTTAAAACTATATTTATGTGTGAATCAAAATTATTCTCAAAATGCAAGGTTAGTTTGTTCAAATCCATTTGGTGAAGAGTAACTAGCATAAGGAGAAGATATGCCAAGAATCACCTTCCCCCTGGAAAGCTGGCTTTAGCCCCTGGAGAGAAAAAGGGGATGTCATGATTTTCCTTGAGCTAATAAATGAGAACTTTGGCCTAGCCTGTGTCCCATAGAAATGGCGCCATGTGTCTGTCTGAGAGAGCCAACCTTAGGTATTCTCTGCAAGTAGACATTGGCATGAGGGTCTTAAACGAGCTACCAGGGTGGAAATACAGCCTGTTGGTTTTGAGACTGTACTGTGGCTGAGAAGGATCAGGTTTACCATCTCCTCTCAGAGGAGTGGCTCCATGTAGAAATCCAGGTGTGGTCAGCATCTGTCTTTTGTGTCTATAGCCAGTACCTTGTGTGGGTCCTTATAAACAATAAAAGAAATATATGTTGGAATCAGGCTCATCCATGCTACTCTGTGTTTCTTGGCTCTGTTTTCATGTACAACATCCAACTCACCAGCTCATACATACATGGAGAAAGGGGTGGGCCCAGCTCCCCTAGACAGAACTCCTTCTTTCATCTTAGTACCTTTCAGCCTGTCCCTTACCTCACTCTACATCCCCCCATACCTCTCCACACCTGCTTCTCCTGGATCAGGCTCATCCTTGGAACTCCCTCACCAGTGTGCTAGATGAGGTACTGACCCTGCTCCAGGTCCATACGCCTGCGCTGTGTATGGTATTCACTTTGTATTGCACTTTCTCATTTCAGTACGGCCCAGTGCTCATCTTCCTTTGGCCGTTCTCTTCCCAACAGCATCCTATCTGTTCCCTCCACATCCAGACTCAGGCTCTCAGCTCAACCACCTCCATAGCTGGCTAAGATCCTCTTCCAGAGACATGCCCCACTTCTGAGTGGGACTCTGGGTTCTCTATTCTACTCTGTGACTGGTGGACATTTGGGAGACCAAACCACACTTAAAGGAAATCTCTATGGGTCTACTTATGCTTGGTTTAGTGCAGTGGTTCTCAACTTCCTAATGCTGCAACCCTTTAATACAGTTCCTCATGTTGTGGTGACACCCCAACCATAAAATTATTCATTGCTACTTCATAACTATAGTTTAATTATTGTTATGAATCATGGCGTAAATATCTGATATTCAGCATATCTGATTGGCGACCCCTGTGAAGGGTTGCTTGACCCCCAACATGTTTATGACCCACAGATTGAGAACTACTGGTTTAGTGCAATATCCTTAGTGTGACGTGTGATGAGTCATGTAGTCATCAACACCACAACAATACAACAATCTCCCTATAACTCATGATAGAATGGGGACCTCCATCCACATGATGGCCACTACCAGGTCTCAATGACCTCACTTTCCTCAGGTCTTGGCCCTCTGAAAAATGATTGGAGAACACACCTTGACCCCAAATCCACACGGTGAGCAAAAGCCTCACTGCCAGAGCCCACTGCCTGTGAGTTCCAGGATGCTGGCCACAGAAGCACCGTGCAGTGATGTTCCTATGCACAGTGTGCACCATGTCCCTCATTCAGTGTCCCAATTGATTGCAGCTACTGTCTAGGGAAAGCCACTCTTCACTATACATACAGCTGTGCTTGCTCAGGGGTTTGGGAGAGGGGTGCACTAGCCAATGCCTGTGGCTCAGGACATACACAGGGCTGGAGCTACTTGCCATTCCACCCGTCTAGCTTTTGACTGTTCACACTATGCCTTACACAGCACAATAGGAGGAGAAGACATGAGGGATAAATGGGAGTCAGTGCTCTCAGACTGAGTGCTATGGACATGAGAAAACACGGGGAACCCAATATAGATGATGCCTCAGGTGAGACTCACCACACCTTGTCCCTAGAACCATTAGCTGCTCTCACAAACTTTGCAGGCATCCAAACCTAGGAGGAGCTATACAGAACACCAGTGGCTGGAGACTTGTCTGGTGCTCACTACATGTGATTCAGAAAATGCCCTAGGGTGCAAGGGCATGGGAGGTGCAGTCCCTGAACATGTAAAGAGCTCTCACAAGTCAATAAAATGATGGTTCTTTAACAAAAATCATGGGTGGGTACTAAGTTATTCATCTTTCTTACCGTAACACATACCTGAGAGACCCATAAAGAGAAAGGGTTATTTTTACTTGTGGCTTTGAAGATTCCAGTCCATGACCAGTTGGTCCTACTGGTTTGTGGCAGAGCAGCTTCAACCATCATGACAACAATGAGTAGCAAGGTAGATCCCTCATGGGATGGGACATGAAAGAGAGGTGTTACCAGCTGTCATAGTGCTACAATCTCCTTCAAGAGCATTTCCCCACTGACTGGACCCCCACCAATAGGCTCTGCTTCAAAAAAAAAAAAAAATCAACTACCTCCTAACAATGCCAAACTAGAGACCTAGTCTTTAGCAGAGGGGTACATTTGGGTATATTCTAGATCTGAACTTTGGCAAATTTACTCCAAAGGAGGGTGGCTAACTGGTCATAGTCTAGGGAAAGGGGCCTGGATTCACTCATTATCAAAGAACCATAAGGAAACCCTAAAAAAGTCTGAAAGCATGTCTAGGTAGAACAAGAACACTGGTGTATTGTGGGTAGAAGCAGACATCAGTATGATGGCTCCGGGAGGGTGTGACATTTTAGTTGTAGGTGCTGTTGGAGCCTTTCCCCTTGTGTAGGACTTCCTTCACCATCAGCTCTGGGAGTCCCGCCTACTGTGGTGATGCTACACTAGCCTACACTGTGAACCGTCCCCAGGGCCTGCTCTAGCCCATCACCAAGCCAACATGACCTGACATCCCTTTGTGATCAGGGTGATTTGGACTTCATCTGAAACTGTGCTTGCTCCCAACTCCTTCCCTTCCTTATCCTGTTTGCTTAACCCATTCTAATGTTCTCACAAAAGCTCCACTGTGGAGTGAGGGCACAAGAATCCTGCCCAGGAAGTCTCAGGAGTTCCAACCTCACATATGTGTCCATGCAGTCTACCTCAGTGTGTCCACCAAGAGTCACATCAAACCCAAGCCCTAAAGTCTCTCATTTTGTACCCAACAGAGATCATGTGCCCAACCTGAGCACATCTACAATCTACAATGTACCAGAGTCCACACTAACACACACAGAGAGAGAGAGAGAGAGAGAGAGAGAGAGAGAGAGAGAGAGAGACAGACAGACAGAGACAGAGACAGAGACAGACAGAGAGACAGAGAGAGACAGAGAGAGAGAAGGGAGGGAGGGAGGGAGGGAGGGAGGGAGGGAGGGAGGAAAGGAGGGAGGGAGGGAGGGAGGAAGGGAGGGAGGGAGGGAGGGAGGGAGGGAGGGAGGGAAATAAGAGAGAAGAGTATTCATAAAAGTCCAAATTGGGTACAGCTGATATTGAATAGCACAATCCATATTGCTGCTTGGTATAAGGAAGAATCTTTAGTGACACTGACCTACGGGGTAGAGCTATAGAATGAACTATAGGTTGAATGGCTCCAACATATCTGAAGACATCCTACTCCCTACCACCTTTGAAGATGATTTTAAAAACTTTTTATAAATTTATTGTCTATGTATGTCCATGCAATCAAATAGACATGCAATACCATGCGTGTTGATGTCAGAGAACAACCGTAAGGAAATTATTCTTTCCTTCTACTATAAGAGTCTGAAGGATAGAATTCAGACCATCAGGATTGGTGCCTCCACCTGCTTAGCCATCTTGCTGACCCCAAAGTGATTTAAGCAGAAGATAGAGTTACCACAGACATTGTGGATGGTTCTAAAGCCAGTGTGACTGGAGTCCTTATGAGGAAGGAGAAAGACTCCATGATAGAAACATATAAGGAGAGTATGTCATGGGACCAGACATGGAGGCAGAGATGTGCATTGGTATTTTATGTGCATTGGTGTTTTGCCTATATGTGTCTGTGTGAGGGTGTCAAATTCCCTGGAACTGGAGTTGCATAGAGTCGTGAGCTGCCATGTGGATGCTAAGACTTGAACTCTGGTCCTCTGGAAGAGCAGCCAGTGCTCTTAACTGCTGAGCCATGTCTCCAGCCCCAGGTTTCATGACTTTTAACTATTATATTTTTATTAATATTCTTTGAGATTCTCATATACGCATATAATGTATACAGACCGTATTCAACTCACACTCTTCCCAGATCAAACCCCAGCCCTCCATCCCTCTCAACTTCGTGTGTGTGTGTGTGTGTGTGTGTGTGTGTGTGTGTGTGTTTGACAGTACAAATTCCATTTTGTACTGCCCATAAACTCATGTTTGTGGGGCCATCCACTGGAGTGTGGTGGACCTACCAAGGGCCTTTAAGAAAACCGACTCTTTCTCCCTTAAGAGATAGCAACTGTCAGTAGCTTCTCATTTAGGAGTGGGGATTTATGATCCCTTCACACACCCATGCTGGAATACTGGCTTGATCTTGTGCAGGCAACTACACTGCTGTGGATTTATGAATGTAATGGTCCTGGCAAGTGTAGAATGTACTGTTTTGCTTTGATGCTTCCCAATCTCTGGCTGCTCTTCCATGATAGTCCCTGGGCCTTAGTAGGGGCCATAATGTAGATGTCACATCCGTGGCTGAACACACGTCCTGCAGATATCTATTCTCTGGGTTTTGAAAAATTCTGAGTTTCTACATTAACAGCTATAAACTGCACAAATAAACTGTTCTAATGTTTAAAGGCTATAGTTCTTTGTTTAGAGGTGAGACCCCACAAAATTACCCCCTTGCACGTTAGTGTGTCCATTGATAATGCTGCTGCTCCAGCCTTGTTTATGCAGCCATTTTATGAGAAATTTTTTTTCAGAAGACCTTTTTTTGAATTCTGACTTTTGGAGTCTTTCTGCCCCATCTTCCCTGTTCCCTGACCCACTGCCAACTGTGAAGTAGATGTATCCATTGGGGCTCCCCACCACCTGTTGATCTCTGCATTGTTTACAGTTGTGGTTTTCTGTCATGGCCTCCACTTGCTGTAAAGAAAAGCTTCTTTGATGAGGGGTGGTAGCTACACTTATCAGTAGTGACAGGGATAAAATTTAGGATGTAGTAAGTAATTGTGCTGGTCTAGCAAAATGGCAGTAGTAGTGGACTGTTTTCTAAAGTCCATGACTTCACTATCACAGGGAAGCTGGCTAGGTTTCCAGTGCTGACATGATTTCCTTCCTGCTGAATAGACCTAAAATCCAATTAGACAGCTGTTGGCTGCCATCAACATGTGAGTGCCACCTCTTTCTTTGTAATTGTTTTATTTATTCTTTTATATTATAATATGATCACATGATTTCCCTTCTCCCTTCCAGTCTTCCTATGCATTCTTCTTTGCTCTCAAGAGTGATGCTTCTTGCACCTTTATGCATATCTTGCCATATCATGGTTCATAGCTGTTACAGGTGAATGGGGCTGTTTAATTGTTCCCCTCTTAGGCAGCTTATATAGTCTTTTCTGGAATCATGAAAGCTAGAACTGCAGGAAAGAACTTTTTTTCCGGTCAGATCCAACTTGAGTTTTTTTGAGTCATGATTCCCAAGTGTGCAATGTCTTCAGCAATAGAAGCCTCCTACCCTCAACCCCTACGAGGCAACCAAGGGCTAAATCAATCTTCTACATTGTTTGCGGAGTCACATGGATTATCCTAACCAACCCCTCAATTGGAGATTTCTCATGCCTGGCACTGGGGGTTTTGTTAGTTTGTGGTTCTTGTGGGGAGCATTGTCAATCCACATGGCTTAACTTCCTCTCTCTCTCTCTCTCTCTCTCTCTCTCTCTCTCTCTCTCTCTCTCTCTGTGTGTGTGTACTTTTAGGTAAATATGTAATGATATGATTCCTTTACTCCTCCCAGTTGAGACTCTTCCCTATTATTCCATTTCCTGTGTCATAACATTTGTATTCTTCAATTCCCCTCCCACGGCCTGACACCTATGTTTTATGAAACCCCTGGCTGCTTGGAGAAGGGACCTCTCTTTTTGGTTGTCCAGTGCAGAGTGGTCAGCTTTGAAACCATATATGCACAGGAAACAAAATCAGGCTCAGTAGGGTGTGTGTGTGTGTGTGTGTGTGTGTGTGTGTGTATAACACAAATCTGACCAGTGAAAAACAGTATCAGCTTCACAGTGCAAGTCATGGGAAGAATTCAAGAGAAGGTTACTGGGAGGGGCTGGGGAGAGTACAGCAGGGGAAATGATGCAATTCTATTTCAATTAAAGTGTTTAGAAAGAAAAAAACGAGAAAGAAACTAAAAACAAGTCTAAGGGCTTCACTGTTCCATAGGTACAGAAATAGGAATTATTTCGAAGGAAATTGAATACTATATCCATTTAGCAAAATAGTATTTACTAGATTCACCCCTGGGGCCTAGCAACTCTGAAAACATAGGTTGTTGGCCAGATTTAAAATATCAGGCATGCACTTCATCCTGTGGAGTGGGCCTTAAATCCAGTCAGAGAATGATTAGTAAGTACCATAACACTGTGGCTGCTGCATACGTGCATCTCTTGTCACTCTGTACCATAACACTGTGACACTGTTGCATTCATGGGCATCTCTTGTCACTCTGTACCATAACACTGTGACACTGTTGCATTCATGGGCATCCCTTGTCACTCTGTACCATAACACTGTGACACTGTTGCATTCATGGGCATCTCTTGTCACTCTGATCAACATTGTAGCTCACGAGGTTCACAGCTCTGTAAGACTATTGACTTTTCTTTCCCAGCACCTTCCATTACTGTGAACCTAATCAGTAGAATAGAAGTTCCCTGGTCAGCATCAATTTGATTTTTCCATGACTTGTGACCAGTATGTATAGTGTCTTTAGAAGTAAGGTCTTACCAGTTCTGATAGCTAGACAAGAGAGTGGCAATAGCCTGTACTGTTTTGAGGAGTTCCAGAACACTCCAACAAGCTGAGGGGAAGAAGACCACAACTGGCACTGGGCTTTTGTTAGCAGCCTATCAGTATGATACCATATATCTTTTAGTAGTAAATCATTTTACACTCAATTAATGTACTCATGATGTAATTCAATTTTTTCTTAATTTTGTTAACTTTATTATTTATTTATTTATTTCTGAAATGCTGCCCCCTCCTGGTCCCCCCCTTGCAGAGTTCCTCCCCCATACCCCCTCTCCTTTGCTCTGATAGGGAAGCCCTCCTGGGTATTCCCCAACCTGGGTGCATCAAGTCTCTGCAGGATTAGGCACATCCTGTCCTACTGAAGCCAGACAAGGCAGCCCTCTGCTACATATGTGCTGGAGGGCTCAGATAAGCTCACGTATGCTGATTGGCGGCTCAGTCTCTGGGAGCTCCCAGGGGTCCAGGTTAGTTGACAATTAGTCTTTCTGTAGGGTTCCAATCTTCTTGAAGACCTTCAATCCTTCCCCCTAACTCTTCCCCAATCTCTGCCCAATGTTTGTCTGTGGGTATCTGCATCTATCTCAGTCAGCTGCTGGGTAGAGCATTTCAGAGGACAGCCATACTAGGCTCCTGTCTGCAAGCACAACATAACATCATTAATAGGGTGAGGGATTGGTGCCTGTTTGTGGGATGGGTCTCAAAACAGGCTGGTCACTGGTTAGCCATTCCTTCATCTCTGCTCAATCTTTGTCCCTGTGTTTCTTAAACAGGGCCAATTTTGTTAATATTTCTAACCTAGATATTCTTCTGGGAGTTTTTCCAAATTTTTCAAGTCTTCAAGATCTCCATGTTAAATAGATATGTATTGGTAGAAGAACCATCACAGAAGCCCCCAGAAAGCCCCAGGGTGTGGATTTACAGGTGCTGAAGAAATCAAGTCACCAGAGCAAGAATCTGGAGCCTGAGGCTGCAAAGCTATGTGGTATTTATCCAGCTTCACACTCCTTGCCCTATGCCACCCACCTGATGCCTCCACTTGAAAAACTGTTTCTTCCAACCCCACCCACTACTCTCCAACCTCTTCCTCAGCCAAGGTTCCTTTGGCTATCACTCCTAAAAGTCATACTGAGCCAGGATTCTAAGATTTGACCCATGGTCCATACTCCTTGAACCCATCATTCTCCTCAGGCTCTCTAGCAGGTGTCATTTTGCATAATGCTTGCCCTTCCTCTTCCTTCCAAGTTTGGCTGGGAGCAGACGCTGACCTGTTTTCCTTCATTTACAATGGTGTCTTGAATGGGCCTGTCACACAATAGATAGTGACACTGAATATGTTCATATATGTATGGGGGAATGTATAAGCGGGTGAGTGGCTAGACAGCTAGATGGATGGATGTGTGGGTGGTTAGGTGGATGGATTGGGGAATGTGATGGTTTGATGAGTAGATAGGTAGAAGATAGATAGGTGGGTGAGTAGATATGTGGATGGGTGGAGTGGAGGGAGCATGGATAGATGAGTTGGGTTGATAGGTGGGTGGGTGGGTGTGTAGATGGACGGGTGTGTAGATTGATGGGTATATGAATAAACCAGTGTATGTATGAGTGGGTCGATGAATAGGTGGTCTTATATTACACCCAGAAGTCTGGTCTAATCCATTTCTCCTGGAGGACTGAACATGTGGATGCTATATTTGTCATTTATTCTCTAAAGAAAGCCTGGACTGTTGTGTTAATTTTGAAATATATTGAGTAGAATTCTCTTCTTGCAGTAACTGGATGCTGGAGCTGAGCTCTCAGCGGGGAGGGCCACTGTACTGCTTTTTTATGCTTAGTAGGGCCTTACCACCCCCTCTGCTCTTTACCATTGGATTTGAGCTCTTTGCTGACTGACCTTTAGACACAAAGTCTGAGTATTCAAGCCCAGAAAAGCCACGTGATTCCTCTGAGAGAAGCATTTTAATAAAGGCTCTGCAACAGTGAAATACCTGGCTTAAAGGGTAAACAGATTCCTGTTTGGCTTTTTTCCCTGTGATCCTCCTTCAGTCTCTGTAGATTTGTCTGACTGGCCCTGCCCAAAGGTCACAGCATCTACCTACTCCCTGATTACTGACTGCAGAAAAATGGTTCCATCTTTGAAAAAAAAAAAGGGTAATTAGCAAGTCTTGTTTGTGTTCTTGGTCCTTTGGAGAACATAGCACACCTGACCTCAGTTGGGCCCATTTGCTTTCCTTCTTCCCAGGGTACCAGCTCACAATCACAGCCAATCTGACACTGCAGCTATGATACCCAACTGACTCTCAGTGTTGGGGGTTTAAAGACCTCAGACTCTCCCAGAAGATCCTACACCAAGTTACCAGAGAGCCAGAAAAATAGAAATAAAATGGGCCCCCTGCCTTCTGTAGCCTATTTCTTACTGGTCAAGGATGGGTAGGGCCAGGGCCCAACCTGTAGCTTCCTGTTGTGACACAAGTCACACAGAAAACAGTTCAGAGGTCATTACTCAAGATGCAAACATCAGCTTGTGTTGATGGTGGGTCCTCCTGTGAACCCTTTGGAGGGGCAAGGTGATGAAGAGAGAGACTGCCTAAGAAATTTACAGTGCCAAAATAAGACTCAAAGCTTGGATACCCTCACCCAGATGGGGTGACCAGCTATCTCAGTCTTCCCAGGTTTCAGGAGTCACTTGCATCCTTAGCAATAATCTCGAGTTCAGAAGTACTGAGGTCTCAGAGAGGGGAACTTACAAAAGCCATGGAGCCCTAAGTTGGCAGTCAGGCTGTAGATCTCCTGGGTATCCCAGCAGTCAGTAAGCAGTGTGAACAAAACTTTCAGAAGCTGTACCTTCCACCAAGCCTTCTGCCAGAAGAAGAACCCCCTCTTCCCAAGGCTCAGGGATTGTTGCAGAACAAGGAGCAGAAACAGTTAAGAGCCAGAGGCAGTGCATGACTACACAGAAGCACTGTCTTCTATACACAGCAAGACACCTGCACATATGAAGCCACAGTGGTTGTGATAGTGTGTGTAGGACCTGAGCAAACCCAAGCCAGAACAAACCCTGGTATTAAAAGGGGATATGGGCCTGCCATCCTTGTAAGGCACTAGCCTAGGTGGTCCTCATTGTGTTTCTAACATCTGGAGCTATTGACAATTGTTAGCTGCTAAGAGAGGAAGAGAGTTTTCTTTAAGAGTGTTCTACTCCTGATAGGTTGACCACACTCCAGGGGAAAGACACGTATCCAAGAATATTTGGGAAGCACAAATTGGTCTTGATGATTATTTTGAAACAGACACAAATTTGGGTGGATGGAAAGAGTTGGGGTAGGGCTGAATATGATCAAAACACATTGTGTGAAATCTCCAAATAACTAGTAAATAAAAACAAAGACACAGCATATATATCCCACAGGACCTCATACCAAGTTCAGGCCCACCCCCATGTGTGATTGAAGCAGCAAGCATGCTCCTGCTCTTTCCTGTCTGGCCTCAAAGAGTTAAAATAATAGAGGATAAATCACCATGCTCTGAGAAAGTATACCCCAAGCGCCTGGGTGGGTGCAGCATGTCCTGGAAAGACCATCCCTTAGAGCTGCTAGCCCAGGAGGTCCCCAACACTGGTGTCAGACACCAGTGGAGAAATGGTATGCAAGAAAAGATCTCCAAACTGCACTTGCTTAAAAATGCTATTCTCCTGAGTGAATGCAAAAGATTCCACTCATAACTAAACTTCACACACAGAATCAATGTTGAATGTATCAAACACCAAGGGTGTTTGTCTAGAATTTAAATAATTTTACTTATTCCAGGAGCTAAGCTCTCTTTTCCTTGGAGTTATTTGCCATATAGACGAAGGCTTCCATCAGACAGGACATTTTATTTGATTACATTTGGGTGGTGTACATATTTACACAGTATCAGTGAGGCAGAAATGCCCTTTTAAAATCATGCTTTTGGCCTCAATGGGCCCGTCAGCTGTACACTGCATCAACCAACTCCTGCAGGTCCATGGTTAAGCCCATGTCTGGCTCTGGGCTTGAGGTTGACATTTGGACTGTGGTCATCAGCCCCTGGGTATGCAGATATCCTGGAAGCTTTGTGGACTCAGAAAGTTGAGACCTAAAATCTTTAAAAGTTCTTTCATTCCAAAAGTACTCATTTTAAAGCTTAGTGGACGAGGGGAAAATCAACCACCTATGATCCATGACCAAGGGCAGCAAACAGCACGTTGCTCCCGACCATTCCCACTTCTTGGTTCCCCTGCATGTTTGTTCTTCCTGGGATGTACAGGAAGGGAGCAAGTAGGACTTGGGGCCATATAGCCCAAGTGTTCCTTTTTCCCTAAACAAAGTTCCAAACTGCAGAGCATCTGTCACGGGGGCCTGGGATGCAGTCCAGTTGGTTGTCGAAAGGACCGGAGGCATTAAATGGTACAAGTACTTACAAGGGAGCATGGAGTGTCCTGAATCCATGTGACCCTAGACTACTGCTGGTTGTCAGTTCTCACAGACTGGCTGGTGACCCTGCAGTCTCATTGGAGGCTGGGGAGACGCCAAGACTATCTTGACTTCGGATGCAGCACTGGTGGGAGGAGCCACTGGAGGCCATGCTTGTGTGCAAATGCCAATGCAGGCCAGGTACCAGAGGCTCAGAAAAGCCACTGCCCTTTGTCTGGCTCTGCCCTGACACACTAGGTTCCAGAAGCCTCTTCTGTTGTCTTTGTTCTCAAAGAGTAAGTGTAGATCAGTGTGGACCCCAGGAGAATCATCAGAAATACTACACTAGAGAAGTCAGCCTGGCCACTTGTCACCTCGAGGGGCTAACCCTGGACTCAGAGGCATGTCCATAGAGCAGACCAGATGCACCAACAAGCCTTGAGAGGTGTGATGGTTTGTATATGCTTGGCCCAGAGAATGGGACTATTAGGTGTGGCCCTGTTAGAGATGTGCCACTGTGGGTGTGGGTTATAAGACCCTCACCCTAGCTTCCTGGAAGTCAGTCTTCCACTAACAGCCTTCAGATGAAGATGTAGAACTCTCAGCTCCTCTTGTACCATGCCTGCCTGTATGCTGCCATGTTCCTGCCTTGATGATAATGGACTGAACCTCTGACCCTGTAAACCAGCCCCAATTAAATGTTGTCCTTATAAGAGTTGCCTTGGTACTGGTGTCTGTTCACAGCAGTAAAAGCCTAGCTGAGACAAGAGGGAATGTCTGCCTAGCCTTGTTCTGACAAGATCCTCATAAAACTGATCACACTGCGTGTTCTCACACATGTTTCAGATTGGCTGCCAGGAGGCTCAGGAGTATTTGGGTTCTATAACTGAGTGGGGTTAGACCTCTATTGTTATGCTTTGAATGCAACATGTACACAACATGTTCCTATAATGGAGCAATTGCTCCCCAGACAGTAGTACCGTTTGGGGAGGTAGCAGAACCCTTAGGAGGAAGTGAGTCACAGGAAGCCCACTGTGTGTGGTCACAGGCCTTGCTCCGGTTCTGGCTCCATCCCCACCACCTCTGTTTCTTGGCCTCCTAAGATAAGGAAGCAGCCTCATGCTCCTGCCACCACAGCTATGAGCCACTTCAACCACCATGCTTTCTCCATTGTTATACGCACCCTCAAACCATGATCCAAAATAAATCCTTTCTAAATTGTTTGTCAGGTATTTGGTCATAGCAATGAAAAGGTAAATTAATGCACCTGAAAAAAAATCTACTGTCACATTCAGGACAAGGTTGCAGGCAGTGTTGTCTGGCACTCCCACCTCGAGCTTAAACATCTTTATATTGTGCCTGCTTTGCAACCCTCTTCAACCTACAGAACACTGTCAAGGTAAGCTCGGCTGAGCTACTAGACTCTTACTCTGTAAGATGGAGAGGTCACAGCCATTGCATAGCACCCTACAGTGCAGGACAGAGAGCTACAGATCCCCAGTGTCAGCAGCACTACTGTGCCATCCAGCAAGTTGGTAATGTGTGTGCAAGGCATACGTGTAAGTGTATATGTGTGTCAGAGTGGTGTGGAGTGAATTTGTGTGTGCTTGTGTATAGGGATGCACATATGTGGGTGAATCCATGTGCGTTCATATCTGAGTGTGTTTGTGTTCTGATAAAGTACTCACAGGAGCCTGGAGCACGTACCTGTGTTCTGTTTCTGTCAGCCACACATGGGTGAAAATCACAAGTTGGCCAGGGAGGGAAACATGAGAAGAAAGTACACTGCTTTTCTTGTGAAGTCTGTAGAAAAGCAGGTTCTAAGGGGAGGTGTCTGCATAGCCACTCAGCCAGAGTTTAAAGGGGAAAGATCCACAGAATGAACAGAAGGAGCAACAGAAAGCTGTGGTTGAAGCACAGCAGGAAGCAGGCCCTCAAAGGGCTCCAGAGCTGCTTAGCATTCGTCCCCAGACTTCCCCCACAGCATCAGTACCTTGTGGCCAGCTGAGGATCAGCCCGGCCAAGACTTTCTGCACTGGCAACATCTGGAGGGCTAGCATTTGCACCTTGGAGATGGGGTGGACTGCCAATGGTGCCTGATTCTGTCTTAGTCCACCCAGGTCTCCTCAGAGCTCAAGCCTCTGCCTGTGAGGTTTAAAGTGGATATCATCATCACTCCATCTTCTTCTTGAGACACAGAGGTTAGTACCCTCTTGAGTCCCTGGACTCTCTGCCTAGACTGAGCCCCTATTTACCTCACCTGGGTACCTCTGGCTGGGCTGTCCCCCACATAAGTGCCCAGGGAATACTTACCTTGCCTGTGCGTGGCCAGTCATTAGGCACCCTGCACCAGGCCAGGACCTATAGGAATCCTTACTTCTCTGAAGCCCTGCCATCTTTCTCTTCCTTTCAAGAGCATCTTCACCCCTTGCAAAGGTGAGAGTATCATGGGAGAGAACAAAACAGAGATCCTCTGCCTAAAGGAACAGTTGCTAGTTGCTGCAAGGGGCTTAGTATTCTGTCTGGAGGGACACAGAAATGCACCAGACCCTCAAAAGAAACATGGTTTGTATTAACCAGCCCCAAAGTTGCTCTGAGGAGTCAGTGACCTTCTCTGAGTGCACTTGTGGAGGTAGAGTTCTAGCAGATGAAAGACAGGAGGAGCTGTGCACTGCCCTCATTTGTGAAGCTGATCTACACAGAGATGAGACTTAGCAATTCTGAAATCACTGTGTGTGTTCCAGAACTGAGGAGCAAACAAACATATTATGGGTAATCAGAACAAGTGACATAATTTGTGGGGACTAATGCAAAAGGTGCATTCAGAACCCTTACCCAGAATGCATTTAGAGCTCAGGAGCTGGGGGGAAGTCACACCTTGTCACTTCGGTGCTTGATAAGTCAGCCTGGGTAACATAGTTAGATCCTGGCTCAAAACAACTGGGCTGTGGATAGAACTCAGGGGTGGAACACTTGCCCAGCACATGGATGGTCTTGGACAACACACACACACACACACACACACACACACACACACACACACACGATGTCACAACAAGACCACAGCGTCAATCATGTCCTCTTCTCTGTGCTGAGGCCTCACATAGCCAGAAGCTGGCATATGGACAGCAAGGGTTGCTCTGGAAAGACCAGCTGTGAGTGAAAATGATCAGGATGGAGAGAAGGAGCAGGCTGAGCTGTGGAATTGGATATAAGTGACACACAGACACACAGCCAGCTGTCACATGTGGATGGAACACAGCATAGATGTTGGCACCACAACATGTATCTCACCTACCTCCCCCAAAAAACTGACACAGGAACACCCAGTGACCCTGAGTACTCCCACAGCCCAAGTCTTATTGACACCTTTTTCCAAACAGGGGCATTGTGGTGACCCTAGAGCACCAGTTCCTCGCAAGTAAGGTAGGGCTCCAAAGTGATATGCCAAGAGGGCAGAGCCTACCTGAAAAGCATGAAAGTCCAGACCCCAGAGCGATGGGAACCAGGAACAATCATTCATCAAACAGCACAGTAATGTGGCCAGAGCCATCAAAGGACATTAAGTGCTCAGAAATAAGGTAAGTAGTGGCCTGTCACTTAGCACCAAGTCTCACCCCAAGGAAAGAACAAGTGGTATCTGCACCATGGAGAGGCCTGGGCACCGCTTCACAAGCTCCAGCTCAACAATACACAGTAGACAAGATGGCAGCCCAGTGTCTACATGCCCAATGACAATCACCCATCCTGGAGCATATCCCCTGCTAAGGTCACTGAAGGGAGAAGAAGTTTAGGTGTAGTTGAGAGATCCTGGATTGGACACTGGACCAAGATGTGTACATGAAGTCTACACAGTTCACAGCACCATACTGGAATCAGCATCCTAACTGTGAACCCTGTACTGAGCTTATGTAAGCTGTTGGCCTTGGGGGAAGTGATATGGAATGTGCTGGAATTCTCTGAAATGTATTAAAAACTTTGGTAAACTATTTTAAAATAACTAATTAAAAAGTACTCCTTAAAGTAGATCTAGCCAAGATACTCAGTGTGTGAGTAGTGTTCCAAAATCATTTGAGATCCGCCCCTACCCCGTGGTGTCATTATATTATGACCATTTGATAGACTGGGGGACTTGTGTCCCACAAATTCAAGTCCCCCAAAGACCTTAGAATGATGCATGGCTTAGAAATGAGATCTTTGCAGATGTGCTAGTTAAGATGAGATGTGTCAGACTGAGATGGAACTTAAATCTAAGAACTCACATCGTTATAAAAAGAGACCTCAAGAGATCGTATAGAATGCAGCAGGTATTGGATGATGTGCCCATGAGCCAAGGAACTAAACCTCTTTCCAGCAGCCTAAGAAGCCCAGAAAGCTGGGGAAGAGTCAATTCTCAGAGAAGAAGGAGCTAAAGACACTATGATCTCAGGTTTATAGCTCCCAAAGTGGAAAAGCCTTGTTCTTATTACTTAGGTCCAAGCAACCTGTTCCTATTGCGATATGTGTGGCTCTCTCACAGAGTTTCCCTTGCCTTCCAACCCTGCAATTACTCTGCTGCTCTTGAGGGAGCCACATCCACTCAATAAGTAGGAATGACAAAGCAGGATTCAGGTCCTACACAACACCCTGGCTGTGGCCTTGCACTCACCAGCTGCACCCATAGAAAGCCAGGAGGCTGTGATCTGCATTCCTTCTGAATTTCTTTCCTTCACTGGGCCAGGGTAAGCATCCAGCCCTTGCCCCATGTCTCTACTGGCCCAAGAGATGTCTGCTTTTGATTTGCTTATGGTGACTTAATTTGTGTACATTTTAATTTTCTTAAAATAAACATGTTTCTGGACAAGTTTGGGTTCACAGAAAAACTAAGAAGGTAAAGACTTTCCACATTCCTCTCTCACCTAGAGTCTGATCCTTTTCCATTACTGCCCCACACAGTAGCACATCTGTCCAGCTAGATTCTCTTTCCTGTGCTGTGCCCTTGACGTTGTGTAGAAAATGCACCTGTGAAGCCTGGGTTTTTTTCCCTTCATACTATTTTCCAGGAAGTTTGATCATTATTCACTTTAGCTTTTGGTCTCATGTGCCTAAAGTTAATTTGTGTTTTTTATATGTAGCCATCTACTGCTCCCTGCTTTTTATTTTAAAGACCCATCTTTCTTCCAGTGATCTGTCTTTCAAGTGAAAGGTAAGTTGACTATACTCACATGGTCCAAGTTTTGAATTCTCTCCACTCTGTTGATCCATCTGCCTGCTCCTTCACTGGGACCAAAGTTTCTTGCCTTCTACAGCTGCCCAACAGGTCATGAAATGGTTTGTCCTGTCAATCTAACTGAGAAGCACCTAGGACATTAGTGACACAGGGATGGATGTGAGGGGGACACATTTCCTGACACAGTTAGACCAGGAGGGAACTGACCTGTTCAGCATGTTAACTCTTCAATAGATTGGCAATGTGATGGTACCACAAGGTGGTAATGAAAGGTGGGTAGGGCTGTCATGGAGAAAGTAGGTCTCTGAGAGTGCCCTCAGCCTGTATCTTGCTATGATTCCTTCCATTTCCTTTTCCTGCTTCCTAACTATCGATGTAAATTGCTCCCCCACCACGACTGACAGAAATTGTACAAAAGGAACAAGTCCTCCTTTTTGGGTATTCTCGGGTACTTTGGTAAAGAAAGGAATGCAGTACTGAAGTCAGTCATGTCAGCCTCCTACATTGTTCTACTTGTCCTGGCTCTGCACTGGCCATTCTAGATCTTTAGAGGCAGTCTGTGGATATAGCTCTGTTTGCTGAGCTCTATTTGGGTAAACTGATTTTAAAATGGTGGAATGTCTCAGCGTTTTGTTATTCTGCTTCTATGGCTCCCTTCCCACAAGGCACCTGCACTGTAATTCTTACACAAGCCCATGTTTTCCTTTCCATGCTTAGATCCTTGGCACTTTAGAGTCTTTCTGGGATTGAGCATGGGCACTGAGCAGGAAGTAATGGTTCAGATCTTTTTCTAAGGGCCTGTACACTTGCCCTAGGAAAATTACAATTCAAGAATTTGTCTTTCCCCATCTTCACTGTATTTTAAACCAAACTTTAGCAGAGTAATTTGGACAAGGGTAGCACTCCTAGTTCTGGTATTCTGACACCACACAGAGAACCACCAGCCCTCTTGGAACACAAGCCATGAGTCTACGGCTAATGCAGATAACCCACAAGTGACCACAGGGAACAGTGACTAAATATGGGGACATTCTGAACAAACCCGAGCTGCCCTCATTGTGTGTGATTTGTGATAAATTCCTGGAAATGTCAATGTATAGTAGAATCATTAGAAATAATGAGTCTCTGCATGCCGGCTAATACTCAGCCCAGGTTTCTCAGTGCCTGGAAAATCTTGGAAAAATGTCCTGAGACCGATCCTACATATGTCTTTTAGGCAGTCTAACAACCAATACTGGAAGGCCAGCCCATTCATCAGACAACCTCTGAAAGCCCCTTAGAAGTTTCTAGTTTCCTCAAAAGTCCTTCAGTGGAGTCTGGCCTGGGTGGAGCGACCTGTCAGCTGTTTTCACCAGTAGGCAGTAGACTCATGGCTGCCTCCATCTGTGGCTGAAGAAGCTCATAGGTTCACAGGCTGTCTTGTGTCTGAACTGCTACTGGTTTTCTTTTTTATTATGAAGAGCCAGGTCAGCCACTATGTTCATGGAAGCCTACCTGGTAAAACCAATGTTAGCCTTTGTAACTGAAAAAGAAAGGCAGAGGAAGTCAGGGGTTGGGGGAAAGGATGTCTCCAACATGTCATCACCCATACCACGACGATGAGAACTGGTATATAACAAGAAGAGTGAGGTGATTCACCAAGGAAACTGATTTTTTTTTCTTTTGTGGATAGAAAAACCTGCAGAGCATATCTCACCTGAAATGCCGTGTTTCTCACTTAAGCAATCCCCCAGGACTCACTCTGTGGGCACTAACTGGGTATCTTACCTTTTAATCTACCTCTGACATCAAAGACTTGGTTCAGTGTAGAGCCTCCAGGATAAGCACTCAGCATCATAAAGATCCCCACTTCACCTTCCAGTCGCAAGTAGATTCCAATCCCCAGTGCTCACACACTTCTATCCGTATTGGCTACAACTTTCCTTCCCCCAACGTTGGGTTTAATAACTTTCCAGGGTGGCTCAAAGGATTCAAGATCTTTTTCCTACATGTCCTGATTTATTATGAGGAATACACTTGGACAGACAGTTACAGATGTCCATTGGCTGAGTCAAGGATGCAGTCCCAGGACAACTGAACATCTCCATGGGTAAGGAATGTAGATCTTCTCCACTGGTTTTATTGCTGTTAAATAATTGTGTCCTCTCAAGTGGAAGCCAGACAATGCCCATGGTTTAGTTATTTTTCTAGTTGTTATAAAAAAATACCTGAGAAGGCAACTTAAAAGAGAAAGAGTTGACTCTGGCTTACAGTTCAAGGATCCAGTCTATCATAATGGGAAGTCCCAGTAACAGAAGATTACAGCAGTTGGTCAAGTTTCATTAGCAGTCAGGAAGCAGGGGAAGATGAATACCATGGTCAACTTACTTTTTTCTTTTTATAAAGTCCAGGCCCCAGGGCTAAGGAATAGTGCCATCCTCATTTAGGGTAGATTGTCCTAATTCAATTTACCTAATGAAGACGACCCCTCAAATATCTATAGGAAACACTCCTTTCTTGGCTCAGTCTCCTCTTCTTCATATTCTTCATGCAATATGACTTTTTGATCCTCACTTGGGAACACTGCATGAACTGACTGAATTATGGGAACTGGTTTCAGCAAGAGGCTGTCACATAAGCTTATCCTTTTTTACCCACTTGACATTGATTCTTGATGGGTTCCACCAGTGTGCCTTGTAGTGAAGTGTGCTCTCTGATGTGCCTGAACAGTTAGGTGCCTGCATCTGCATCTATGTCTTAGGAACCCATTATCTGCTGTGTTTGTGGTAGCTTTTCCTGACTTAGGAAGGGCTCTGTGCCCCAGCACTAGGTCTTGAGGTAGTAGATCCAGAGCTGTCATTATTGCACTTGTCAGGGGGGCAATTACAGAGACAGCCAGGGACGATCCAGTGCTTAGCAAAGGCATTAGCTTGGAGCTTGATGGCCTGACGAGACAACAGATGCAGCCTCATGTCTGCCACAAAAAGAACCATTTCCATGAGCTTGTTGGCTGTCAGAAGATGTTTAGCTCCCCATGAGCTCCAGAGAATGTAATCTATTATTTGCTCAAAACCAGATTTCTTGAGGTAACTATAAACCCCAGACTTGAGTCACACTGACAGCTCTGTGGGAAGCTGGCCTGGCTCTGTGTACAATAATGACAGGGCTGTGTTTTACAGCTGACACTGGCAACCCCATTGATTTCCCTTCAGTAGAATTGGACCATCAATGAGGGTAATGACCCTAGAGGACCAGCAATGTCCACACTACATCAGTTTGCAAACGGTGGAATCAAGAAATCCAAATCTTCTTGTTTAGAAGCCTGCCTCTAGTGCCCACCACCTTCACCCTCCCCCTCTAACTCTAGTGCCCCCCAACCCCATTAAGAGGATAGAAGCTTCTGCTCTACAGCATTGGGGGTGATCAGCCCCAGGACTAGGCAGAGCAGTGAAGAGTCCTGAGCCCCAAACAGAAGATTATAATTAAACATGACCGAATGCACCTGGCAGCCTGGAGTCTGAAATGCAAGCCCTGGGTGAACATGAAGCAGAGGTTTCATGCCTTCCTCGCCTAAACAGCTGACATTTAGTCTCAGTCCTGAGTCACTGGAGACAAATCAGGCCATGTGCACCATGCAAAGCCCAGAGCCTGCCCTACCACCTATTCTCCCGTATCTTTTCTCCCTTACCCAAGACTGCATCATGGGAAAGCCATTTCGGCTCCTTTGTGTCCTGACCATGGCCCAGGATTTTACAAAGGGACAAAGTGTCTTGACTTTGCACTTTCCCAAGCATCCTGCATTATCACTGTGTCACTGCCAGAGTTCACAGTGAAGGCAAACAAAAAGGTTCAGCTATTTTTTTTTCCGGAACCTGTTTTCTGAAATGTTCTAAGGGACTTCAAATGATAGTAATGAGAAGACATTTAAAAGTTAATATATCACCTGCTAACATGGATATGGCACACATTCACATACACATACATGTAAGGGGGAGGGAGCTATGATTGCTGAGGACTTACCTCGGATTGTCTGTAAGAACAGTACATGCTCTTATATACCCATGACGTGTAGTATCTTCTCTGTGAGAATGTAAGAAATGAATCATGTGATTTGGTTTCCTGACAAGGTAAACTTAGAGCTCATCAGAGAACCATAAATAAGTAGGCGGCCTCAGCTGCCTCCTATAGCTGGCAGTTGGTATCTGCTTGTCTGGATGCTCTCAGTTCATCTGCGGGCTGAAATATATCAGGCAGTGCATTACATGACCGAGACCACATATCAGAAAAGGAGACTTGAGGCACAGGAAGTACATTAGGTAAGGCTTTGTGTTCTGAACCGACAGAATGAGGAACTTGGAGAGGGGGCAATACTAGCTACCACGTGATTGTCCCTCCATGAAGAACTGAATGAGAAATTCTGGGATAATAAAAATGTGATGGGGGGGGGTGGGCTGGAGAGATGACTTTGGTAAAGTGTGGAAAGCCATGGCAAGGCCTTACTCTTGGCAAACACTCACCCTTGGCTCTCCTATCTACTATTCTTCTTTCTGCTTACCTTCCATGATTTGCTTGTCAGTTCTCAGAACCTCAAACACGGCCTCACAGCAACCCACCTTAGTAACCCTTCCTCCTGATCTTTAGATTTAGCCAACATCCTGCTAGACAGATGTTTTTAGAACCCCTGGTAAAGGAAAGGCTTTGTGAGAATAACTTAGTTAGACCCCACAGCAGCAGCTAGCTTCCTCCACCTGCAAAGCCCTCTTTCCTTTCCTACCCCTCCCCATACCCTGTTTTCAGAGTATATAACCTGTGTGAACAATAAAATCTTTGCCAGCTTGATCAGACTTCTTGACTTGCTGTGCCTCCTTATTTTCTCCCGCATCTCAGTCCTCTCCACAGGGTCTAAGGGTCCCACTTGATTGTCCAGCTGGCCTGGACAGTAAAGAGCACTGACTGCTCTTCTAGAGGTTCAAAGATCAATTCCCAGCAACCACATGATGGCTCACAACCATCTGTAATGGGATCCGATGGGATCTGAAGAGAGCAACAGTATACTCACATACATAAAATAAATAGGTCCTTTTTTAAAAAAAATGCAATTAGGAATATAAAAACTACTGCTTTGCATGAAATCGGCACGCCAGCTATTTGGTCTTGGCTGATTTCTAGCTTCGGTAAAACCAAAAATAAATCAATTTTACTACTTTGACTCTCCAGTACTCCTTTTAAAATAGTCCCTCTCCCTCTCCACCTCCCTCCCCCCTCCTCCTCTCTGGGTGTGGGTGTGGGTGTACATGAGTGGCCAGTGTCCATGAAGCTAAAGTCAGTGCTGGAAAGGAGGATTATCACTAATGTCTAAACAGACACCGCTACCTAGACTTCAGTTATACCTAGTTGTCCAAGATATCTGAGACTGGATGGGCTGACTGGATGAGCTATGAGAGCAGGAGTCCAGCAAAGGTAGAACACTAGTTTCTGGGATTTGAACAAGAAGTTTCTACCCTGTAAAGAATGTTGAAAGACAAAATGCAAATTCAAGGGGCCCTGATGGAACTGGTGCTTGACAAAGGGTGCCAAGTTGGAATGCTATGACATGCTGACCTAGCTCAGAAGCCAAGCTTCAGTTGGAGCTCCCTCCTGTGCAGGACCCAAACAGGGCAGGGGTGTGTGTGTGTGTGTGTGTGTGTGTGTGTGTGTGCATAGGTACTTGTCCAGGCCCCAAGAGAGATCCACAATAGCAAATCTCTCAGGAAATCTGTGCAGTTGTACAGGCTCTTTTGTAATGAGACCCCAAATGACAAATGCCCCACTCTTGAAGCAAGCAAGGATGACAGCAGAAATGGGGAAAAATGGCCAAGGTGTGACCAAGCCCACTTCAGCTATAAAAATGTCCAAGGTGTGACCAAGCCCACTTCAGCTATAAAAATGGACCTGGGACCTTGACAAAAAAAAAATAGATATTTGAGAAATAGTGGGAATCCCCCCAAGCTCCTGAGTTCTGAAACCACTTCTGAGGACTTCCTGCATCCTATCATTTGTAGATGCCAAGAGCCTCACTCCATCAGTCTACTGAAGATCATAGGTTCATCCACCGGTTAACAAGAATAGGAGGAGTAACCTATGAGCAAGACAATTTTGCAAAGAACTTGAAGGCTTTATGTGCATTAGGTTTACATCACTGAGATCAACTGGAGGGAAGGCCAGAGATGTAGGACTGTCAGATATCACTGAGAGGCTGACAAAATAATAAAAATAAGTGACCCTAAAGAGAAGATTCATTTGACAAAGAAGTCTCGGATGTGTTGAGGCCCACACTCTGCCTCAACACTTTTCCTCAACACTTTTGGGGCTAAGTGCTCTGGTCAAGAGAGAGTGTGGCTCTTGGGGCAAGAGACGCGAAGAATGGAGACAAGACAGGGTGTGATTCAGTCTCTTCTATTTTCTCAAGTCTCCCTTCTTGAAGAGAATTCTGAGGTATTTATATACACAAGCAGGAGAACACAGGTGAAAACATTTTACCACGTGCACCATACAGCTGAGGTCACTAAACAGCAAAACAAGCTATGTGGGATAAACAATGTATTTATCAGAGTGTGCTTCAGCTGTTATAGGCTTTTGACAACCAAGTCTTTCATCAGGGTATATGGTTCCAGATGGCTGCAAAGTTGATCTAGCCGCTTTCTGCTTAAGTCAGCTCCCAACACGGATGGATCCAATGATTCTGCTCCAGCCCCATAGGAGTTTGTGACCAAGTACCACCCCTGTCTTTGTAACCACAAATCCTGCCTCAACCTGTTCAAACCTAGCCAGTTTCCCTCTGATTCCTCCCAAGCCCTGTGCTAGCAGGTTTGATGTCAGTCTGATACAAGTTAAGAGTCTTTTGGGAAGAGGGAAACTCAATTGAGAAAATGTCCCCCCACCAGACTGGCCTGTGGGAAAGTCTGTGGTACATCTTCTTGATTGATGATTAATGTGGCAGTGCCACTCCTGGGCTGGTGATCCTGGGTGCTTTTGTAAAACAGGCTGAGCAAGCGATGGGAGTAAGCTAGTAAAGCAGCATTCCCCCATGGCTTCTGCTTCGGATCCTTCCTTGATATCCTTCAATGATGTGGAAATATAAGCATAATAAACCCTTTCCTCTCCAAATTTCTTTCAGTCATGGTGTTCATCACAGCAATAGAAACCCTAAGATACCCTTAGGCTGAAACAGGTGATCCATTTCTGAATCCTTCAATTTAATGGCACCATTTTTACAAAATGCCCAGTCACACTCCTGATTGCATGTGTGAGAAACATGAGAATGCTGTAACAGGGTATGCCTATGGGAACAATGAGCTCCAAAACTTCAAGGGACAGTTTGTGAGACCACCATAGAGTAAGGAACTGGTCATTACTGAAAAGCACCAATTGCAACAAGCTTCTAAAAATAAGAGGAATCATTTTTTGCCCCTTCCTTGATCTCTGCTGGCCACCATTCTGGGCTCTGTCACAGCATGGGCCATGTCACCCTAGAAATTGTGTATACCATAAACCAAGAAATATTTAAGGAGATTAAAATGAAGCTCAGAAGAACCAATCCCTGTTACTATTCATAATACTCTGTTATGCTTGCAGACAGGAACCTAGTGTAGCAGTCCTCTTAAGAGGCTCTACCCAGCAGGTGACTGAAACAGATACAGAGACCCACGGCCAAACATTAGATAGAGCTCCGGGAGTCTTATGAAAGAGTTGGAGCACAGATTGAGGGACCTGGAGGGGACAGGAATCCACAAGAAGACCAACAGAGTCAACTAACCTGGGCCCTTGGGGGCTCCCGAAGACTGAACCACCAACCAAAGAGCATACATGGGCTGGACCTACAACCCACACTCCACATCATGTAACAGACATGCAGCTTGGTATTCATTCAAGTTCTCCCAATAAGTGGACCAGGGCCTGTCCGTGTTGCCTACCTGTGGATCCTGTTCCTCTAATTGAGATGCCTTGTCTGTCCTCAGTATTGAGAGAATGTGGCCAGTCCTTCAGTTACTTGATGTGCCAGGGGTGGGTTGGTACCCAAGGGGGCTTCTCATTCACAGAGAAGGGGGTGAGGGGAGGGGAAGAGAGTGGGGGCTGGCATGGGGAACTAAAGTGAATAGATAATTAATGGACCCGGATGGTTTTATCTAAGTGGCCTCCCCTCTGGAGGAGAGTGGGGGCTGACGTCGGGATATAAATTGAGTAAGTTCATGAGCCCAGATAGTTTTATCTGATGGGTACTGCGTGCAAGTCCGGAAAAGGTCTCCTTGAGACATAACCTACCTCTGCATATGTTAGACAGGACTAACATTTATATTTTTATTACCCCAAAGGAACTCATTATCCTGACAAAAGGGGCAACTGACCTGTAAAAGGTCTTTTTGACCTTTTCTGGCCATCTTGAACTGCACGTTATCAACACAGTAACCTCACACCCGAGAAATCAGTATTTGAGTTTCCTGGGTCTCCTCTGTGTTTTCCTAACTTTTGGACGCTACCCTAGACGTTGAAGAGCTAGGAGGCCAGCATTATGGTCCCCGCCATCATCCTAGAGCGCCGCCATCAACCTGCAGTAAAGCTGCAGGGGGCCCAGAATAAGGAGAGCAACCCACAGAAAGGAATCTATCCAAGAACCGGGCCCACCTGGGCTCCCCGAGGCATGCCGGGAGGACGGCGCAAGAGGCTGATGTCACGCACGCGCGCCAAGCGTGCGGTCGCGCGTGCGTGGCAGAGCGCCTGGCTCCCAGAGGGCCGCGCGCGCCCACTTCCGCCGGTGGCTCGGTTCCCGGAAGCGGCGGCCGGCAAATCCAACGAATCCCGCGGCGCCGGGTGTGGGTATCG
This sequence comes from Arvicanthis niloticus, assembly GCF_011762505.2. NCBI lineage: Eukaryota > Metazoa > Chordata > Mammalia > Rodentia > Muridae > Arvicanthis > Arvicanthis niloticus. The sequence goes on along the minus strand of NC_047676.1, from coordinate 1,420,459 downwards.
GGAGCATGCGGGGCGGCCGGCGGCCCGCGCGAGGCGCGTTGGTTTCCCCGCGGCGGAGGCGGCGGCGCGCGGCGGCTCTCCCGTGAGCGGCGGGCGGCGGCCCTCGGCCCGCAAGTTGCGGCGCCATGTGGAGCGGCCGCAGCTCTTTTACCAGCTTGGTGGTGGGCGTGTTCGTGGTGTATGTGGTGCATACCTGCTGGGTCATGTACGGTATCGTCTATACCCGTCCGTGCTCGGGTGACGCCAACTGCATCCAGCCCTATCTGGCCCGGCGGCCCAAACTGCAGGTGAGCGTCGGGGAGCCCCAAGAAGGCGCACCCCGGCCAGATACTACCACCCCTACTGACACTGGTCAGAGACGGGTTTCGGGCTCCCAGCGTTGCCCCTTATCACTGATGTCACTGTCCAGTGTTCTGATTAGGTGGCAGTCAGAGCTGGAGTTGGGACTTCTATGTTCTCTACTGCCCTCTTGTTACCCCTTGGTGCCCTGCTCTGCCCGATTATAACTGAGACCGAGTTGCCCTACACTTATGAACTAACGGGACCCCAGTGGAAGCTACCAGATATCCAGTCATACTCGAATCAGGCTGCTAGCTCTGCCCTCTCATCACCTGTGCCACTTCCTGGTTCTGGTGGGAATTCAGGACAGGTCAACTCTACAGTTAGGTTCTTTGTTCACAGCAGTGTCACACAAAGCCATTTTGCCCAAGCTCACCCTCTGAGAGGTAGCCCTTAGATTGCTACCCTCTCACAATAGTTACATGTTTTCTGTCTGGACCTTTTGGCTTTTCATTCTTGCTCACTCTTTCCAGCTGAGTGTTTACACCACCACACGGTCCAGCCTTGGTGCAGAGAACAATGTGGACCTGGTCTTGAACGTGGAAGACTTTGATGTGGAGTCCAAATTTGAAAGGTGTGGATGTGGGACACATTGCCAGAGAGGGGTTCCAGGATGTCATGAATAGCATTGTGTATAGAGTGAGGACATCCTATACGAGCACTCCTGTCTAGGGTCTGTGTAAACAGTCAAGCTCAAAGTAACAGGTGCTGAGTTTGCCACTTAGAAACTAGCTTTTACAGCTGTCTGGTGTCAGTGTGGTTTACCACCGCCCATGTAGTCTCCCAAGGAGTGATACATTGATCTACCTAGTAGGAATAGTTCACCTGTTACTTATAAGTAAGTGACCTTTGGCATTAGAGTATAGATCTCAGTGTTCAGCTATGTACAGTGACTTTTGAGAATTAACATGGTTTAGCATTTAGCATATGATTTTTAACTTGTAAAAGTTCAAATAAAATTTGTAAAATTACTCATCAAATCAAGGTCCTGTTCTGCCCAACAAGCATCGAGCTCACTAGTCAACCAGTCTTCAGGTCCCACCCATTGTCCAGGCCTATCAGCCTGTGGCCCAGGGTAGTTATTAACTACCGATGCCTATCTTGAAATGGAGGTTGGATCTCCAGGTGCCATTCACTAGTTTTATAGGGGTAAATCCTGGCTCCTGCTCATTGACCCGTGCCAGGATAGTGAAACATTCATTTTGGAGCCTGGAGGAAGTTGAAGAAGCATGAACCGGTCCTGGGCTCCGCTTCTGTTTGCACCTGCCAGAAACACCACAGTGGAGCCGTGTGTAGAGTCAGCCCTCTCACTTCCCTGGTGGAGACACCTCGTTTTAGAAGCTTTAGAGGAGTCCACACCCTGTGTGCTTTCGTAGCAGTTCCCACTGTGCCTTTTAAAGCAAGTTGTAGTCCCTTCTGAGGCTCTAACGGAGGTGGGGAGCGCTGTAACTTTCATAGTGCTTGGGACACAGTAGTGTTCTGACGTCAGTAAAGTCACAGGCAGGTGGGTTTCATTTTTAGTAGTTCTGAACTAAAATTAGGGCGTGTAAATCTAAAGAGATGATTAGCTGACGTGTGTATGAACAATGTAAGATAGTATGGTGGTGCACACCTTTAATCCCAGCTACTTGGGAAGCTGCAGAAGGAAGAACTTGAGTTTGAGGACTGTCTGGGCTACATAGTCTACATGGAACCTAACATATGCATGTTTAAAATGACCCTTCTGTTTTAGGACAGTCAATGTTTCTGTACCAAAGAAAACAAGAAACAATGGGACACTGTATGCATATATTTTTCTACATCATGCTGGGATTCTGCCCTGGCAAGATGGGAAACAGGTACACGTGGTCAGTACTCTGACTACCTACATGATCCCCAAACCGGAAGAAATTAACTTGCTCACTGGGGAGTCTGCTACACAGGTAAGGAAGGTTCTTAACAGATCATCACTGTAGCAAGCTTGTCTGCTTGTTCAGAGTTTGTGTGCATGTTTATGATGGCAGCTTAAAGGAATTTGAATGAATTATCTTTCATTTGAATTGTATCCCATTGATTTGTAGATACAGTACATCAGGTTAGTGATGAGTGGTGATTCATAGCATTCTAGCACACTCCCTCTCTGGCTCAAGGCCTTCTGCATCTTTGGCTGAGTGTGTATGCCTTCTCAGAAGGCATACACTTCTTCAGAGTTCACCTGTACTTTCAGGTGAGAGTCATCATATACACACAGGCACATGCATGCACATGCACACAGTGTAGGACTGCATGCCTGGGCATCTATGCTTGTAATTCAAAATTATAGGAAGGATATAAGTACTATTTATATTTTGTTCACCGGTAGAAAACTCTATGCAAAAGAAATTTTACTCAGAAAAGTGGTTGTTCAGCCCAGCAAGATTCCTGATTATCCTAGTGCTTGAGGCTGAGACAGGAAGGTTGCCATAGCTTCCAGTCCAGTCTGAACTGTAGACTAAAACTGTTGGAGGCAAGGGAATCATTCATGGGCCCATGGCAGAAAACAGATCTTCACTGTCTGAGTTCATATTAAGTAGAAGCTAAAACAAGTCATAAAATAAGAATGATGGCAGCTTTGCAGGAAGCAGCCATAGTCTAGGGGTGGGAGTATATTTTAAAACTCTCTTCCTATTTGTGGTTCCCCACTGTCTCCTTGGGGGCAGGTGGAGACGGCTTCATGATGGTAGTGTTGGGAGCCAGCTGGTATCTTGTTTGTGATAGGTATGAAGCTTCTGGAACCATAAGCACAGGCTGTGGCCATTGTCTGGGAATGTGAAGCGCTGTGTGAGAGCTGTTGTTCAGGAGGAAATAGGGTAGTGCTGCTTCCCAGCCGAGTCATCCTGGTTTGAGATAAAGCTGATTTGCCCAGAGTTTTCTCCCTGGGTCTAGTTTTATCTAGAACAGATGTCTGATCCTGTGCATCTCCAAGATTGCACTGTACTCACTCACACCTGCTTTCGTATTGTCTCTTGGTAGTCTTTCCCTAGCCAACAGGGATGCAGGCCTCCTGTTAGATCCCAGTCGCTGATCTCTCAGTGCTGCTTCCTCGTGGTCTCGTAGAACCAGGTGGGAGGAAGTGCTCTGAGACTGGTAGCCCGAGGTCACTAGAACAGCCAAGTAGGCCTCCTTTCTCACTTTTGCCTGTCTAGGGAGCCAGTGGCTTCTCAGATGGATGCCAAGACCACTCTGTTGCCACAGTCTGGTCTTAGGTAGTATAGCCTCAATTTCCATCCTGTAGCAGGAGATAGAAGCAGAGAAGAAGCCATCGAATGCCCTAGATGAACCCGTCTCCCACTGGCGACCGAGGCTGACCCTGAATGTGATGGTGGATGACTTTGTCTTTGATGGTTCCTCCCTGCCTGCAGATGTGCATCGGTACATGAAGATGTAAGTCTCAGATGGAACTCAGGGAGGGCAGCTACTCTTGGAACTGAACTGATAGCAGAGCAGGCATCAGTTTGGTGAGCCCAAACAGAGTGTGCCATACCTGAGTTTCTTGGCCCGGCATGTGTTGTGAGCTGCCCTGCCACAGAACCCATTGAGCTCTTTGCTTAGCCACCAAGAGGTTATGATGATCAGGGTGGTTGACAGGATTGAGGGAAAGAGTGAAATTCCAGCTGGGACATCTTGCTCTTTAGTCTAGGAAAGTAGCCCACCTGCACTGAAACAAAAAGCATAAGTTAGCTGTGGCTACTGTGCACTCTTGGCCTTGTCCTGTCCTCATGCTACCTGGGCCGGGAAATGGGGGATTGTGTAGATTTCCTCTCTAGCTTGTGTGCTTGCCATCCTTAGTTATGTGTACCTGTGATGGTGTTCACGAAGCCCAGTGCTTCATGGTGTCATGTGCTTCTGAGATTGGCTAGCTGAGAGTCACTGCTACTCACAACAGATAATTTCTCTGGCATTGTCAAAAATTCCGTATTTTGTAAGATTTAAATCTTTATGTGTATGTGGTATTAGGGAATCAAATCAGGACATTGTACCTATTAAACAAGAACTCCTCTACCACTGAGCTAAATCCTCAACCCTAAATTTTTTTTTTTTTTTTACATAAATTCTGATTTGTGTACATGCTTCAAATTTGAAGCATTTGGTACAGAAATGGGAAATGGCCAGCTCTGAGCTTGTCTCCAGCCTTCCTCTCACGTAGCTACCGTGTATGGGTAGCTTCCTTCCAGGCTACCCTGTGTCCTACCTAGTGCCCTACCAAACTCACTTAGAGGGAGTTGTGTGGGTCTTCCTACTTGTGGCTATAACTGTTGTCATGGGATGCTACCATCTCTTGCTTCTGTTTGGAAAGTTCTGAGATTCTAGTAGCCAAGATGCAGCCAACAGTGATGCTGGGTGGGATACTCCTAGTTTCTCAACACATTCAGTGACGCAAGGGGATAAATCTGACACGGATTTTAAGTTGTTGTGCTTCAAACCTCCAGGATTCAACTTGGGAAAACAGTGCACTACCTCCCCATCCTGTTCATTGACCAGCTGAGCAACCGGGTGAAAGACCTGATGGTGAGCTATGCTCTCTGTGCCTTGCTCTGGATGCAGCACAGAACTTCCTTCAGAGTGGAAAGTGATGCCTCTTAGCATATGTTGGGCCCACATAGATGTCTCAGTACCTGGTTGGGCTCTAGTGCTTGTGGAAGCTGCTTGTGGGGTCTCCTTCTGGTGATAGACTCTTAGGGTGTTCATCAGGATGTTAGGTGGTAGTCCCACAGAGCTCCAACAGAAAGGCTGCATGCCTGCTCCTAGTATGTGAGGCTTGTGATGCTTCATAGTTTCTTGCACAGTTCTTGTCCTGAGGGATAGTCCTGCTGTGGGACCAGAGATTCGTATCTGAACCAAGCCTAAGATGGAGCCACAACTCTTAGTATAGCCATGAGCAATGCCAGTATCCTGGGGAGGTGAAATGGCTACTCTGATGCTCTTGTTATAGGCAATAAAGATGCTGTTTTTCCAAAGAGAACAGTGGTGTTTTGAGAGTAGTAGAAATGTGGCTGAATTTTGGCTTTGCGTTATAAGGAGAAAAACAGTGGTTAACACCACATCAAGTACCATGCTAAATACCTCCTGTTCATTGTAGTAGTTGCTGCCAGCAGCTGTGTCAGTGTTCTTTGCAGTGGAAATAAGTCGGGATAGGAGAGGAGAGCTTTCTGGGGTCACAGTTGAGCAAAGATTATAAGTGAGCACCTGTGTGCCTCTCCCACTGTCGTTTGTTAGTGTTCCCTAACAGCCAGCCTAGATCTCCTCCTGAACAGAATCAAGGCTTAGAGAGCAGGGAACTTACCATAGGATTCCCCTCAGAGCTGCCTGGGCTTATTCTGTCTGTGGCTCAGTATGGCAAGCCCCCACAGTCCCTAATACAGGGTCGTCTACTTTCCTTGGGTATCACCTTCACCTGGATGACCTGTGGGTTAGGGACAGGGCATTCTGTAGTAAGGACGTCTGACTGACTCCTTCCCCCCTTCTCTGACTTGGTTTCTCCTTATTTAAAGGTCACGACAGTGGGTTCTATAAAATGTACAAACTGTACTTTGTAAACCTGGGGCTGTCTAAACATACTGCAAGACTGCATAGTGCTGACTTCTTGTGAGCAATTGGGAAATCGTGTCCAGTGACTGCATTTTTGTGCCTGGGTATCCATATGTAGGTAGAGGCAGAGGCTATAGGCCAACATCTGCAGGTTGTGTGTTCTAGTGGCCCTTCTTGTTAGAATCCTTACATGCTATAGTACCTTTGGCAAACCCTTCTTAGACATAGGAGTGAGCACATAGGCAACTGGCTTTGCTTTGGTGCCTATTTTTGTGTCTTTTGCTTTGTCTCATGTGTGCCATTTCTCAGGAATATTGTCTTTAGGCGACAGCCTAGTCTGCTAGGGTGGCCCAACCAACAAGCTGTCTGATGGAATCTTACAGTGTCATCCCTGGAACAAGTCTGGCCATTTAGGGTGTGTTCAGAAGCCTCTGCTACCTGCAGTACAGCAGGCGTCTGTGTTGCGAAGAGCCCCAGCTCCTAGCTACCAAGTCCTAAGCCTGGTGGCTGCTTAACCCTGACACATTTCAGGTTGCTAGCTCCATTGTGAGTGACCATCATGCCTCTGACACCAACAATGTTGGTGGCAGGAGGTTGGGGCAGAAGATTAGATGGATGATATGTATCAGCTTCTGACATGTCCTGCACAATCAACATGACCACATTCACCTGCTACAGGGTGTGAGTGAAGAGCTGTCTCTTCATGGTTCACCTGAGAACATTTAGGCATGCCCTGCTTGTGCTCAGTCTCCCACTCTTCTAGGACAGGGCCATGGCACCTCAGCCAGGCATTCTTACCTTCTCTTGGCTCAGCTAGTAAGCTGAGCAGTTTCTAGCCAGGGCTAGTTGTGAGCCTATCTTCTAGTTCTTGGGGTTTGTGCAGCTTGAAAAATGCTGGAGACACAGGAACAGGGTGCTGCTTAGTTAGAAGTAATACGTTGGGATGTAGCTGGTGAAAGGGTGAGTGCCCACTGATGTCAGTGGGTGGTTCAGATTGGAGACAGTAGCCAGCAGGCAGAACGCCATCCCGTGAGAAAGGCTCAGTCTGAACACAAAAGAGCCTAGGAAGAAGAATGACCTTGCATCAGACCTTGAACCCTGTAAGGCCCACTGTGGCTAGCAAGGAGCTGCACAAGGTTATGCAGGGACCTGTCAGGGTATCAAGGTTTATTGGGATCTGGTACATGGCTGCAGGGTGTTGCACTGAGTCCTGGCCTTGTTTGATGGCCCTCCCTCACCTCTGGATTTCTTGGTGGCAGGTGATAAACCGATCTACCACTGAGCTGCCACTCACAGTGTCCTATGACAAGATTTCACTGGGGCGGCTGCGCTTCTGGATCCACATGCAGGACGCCGTGTACTCCCTGCAGCAGTTCGGTGGGTGCCCCAGGGCCCTAGGCCAGGGTGGAATGGGGTGTTTGGTGAATCCAAGCCATGCTGTGGCTCCTTGTTCAACAGCTAACACAGACCCACGCTGCTGTACTTCCTGCTAGGGGTCATTTGTGGGGGGTCACCTTTGGCCGTGTGGTCAAGAAGCGCGCAGTGCTTCAGCTCCTTTTATCCTTTAGAATGTGACTGTAGGAGTTAGCTGAAACTGGCTCTATTCAGGACACCGTATTTTAAATGCTACAATTTCTGTTGACTTTGACTCCAGACAAGATGTACATTTTCTACAGTCGGAAGAATATGCGTGACATTAGATAAGACTAAAATGGCTCTTGAATTATAATGTGTTTTTCTTACAGGGTTTTCAGAAAAAGATGCAGATGAATTGAAGGGAATTTTCGTAGACACCAACTTATATCTCTTAGCATTGACCTTCTTTGTTGCAGCCTTTCACGTGAGCTGTCCCCTGGGTTCTTGTCACGGGGAATCTGGACAGACACTGGGGTGGTTCATTGGCCACTGGCACCTATAGTTGGGGTCAGTTGACCTAGGTCCTGGTTCTGCACAGCCTCTGGTTCCTTGTCCAGGTGCCAGTGCCTCTAGAACTGTGTAGCCCAGCTAGGAAAGTGAGTGGTCCTGTGTGTGTGTCGTGTGTCACGTATAGTACACAGAGAAACTAGAGAGCTCTATGACAGTGTGCTGGGTACAGTCAGGGTGCAAAGTAGGGAGGCATGGGGTATAGTGGACCTTCTGGGTACTAGTTACTCCAAAGCAAATGTAACTTTATAAGGCCACTGTCTACAAGGGTGACTGTAAGAGGTCATACAGTGAGAAACTGAATGTTATAAGTAATGGGTAAGACCTAGGTTGGAGTACCTAGTTGGCCACAACCCAAGATATACTCTACCTGGGATTTGAGTCAAAGATGTGTGTTTGAAAAATGTCCCACTAATGTCTCCCTCCAAGTTCCACAATTCTGACCTTTGAAACGTGTAGCGATGGGTTTGGGCTTAGTGTACTTGTAGACTGCCTGGTCAGTCAGTGAAAGAAGTGCTGTAAGTAACTAGACTGCAAGCTGCTGTCCTGTCTCTGCTTTACAGCTTCTTTTTGATTTCCTGGCATTTAAAAATGACATCAGTTTCTGGAAGAAAAAGAAGAGCATGATTGGAATGTCTACCAAAGCAGGTAGGGCCCAGGAACAGTCCACCTGCCTGGGGCTCCCTGTGAAGCTTGCAGCTCCTGCCTGCTCCTCAGCAGTCCTGGATTTGTGTTTGGCTATGAGATGCTTCTTAAGTTAAGTTATGCAGCATAACCCCGGGCCCTGTCTCAGCAGTCAGTGAGCATCTCCGAATCCCACTGAGGCTGTAGGCCATGGGCACAGGCCTTCTAAATGAGGGTGCCTATGGAGGCACAAGGTGCATGATCCTGTTAGGCAGCTTGGTTGCTCATAGATTCCAATACAGCACCAGACCTTCTGTCAACTAGCTCCTTCCTGCTTGATAGGACTCTGACTGCTGGCTTTAGAGTCAGTTTTCAAAATAAATCACCAGTACTTGGAGCAGTGTCCTATTCAGTGAGGCCTGAACTTTGCAGAATCATTTCACTGACTAAGATCCAGGATGATGGGTTTGCTGTATAAAAGAAGGGGCAGTGGCTAGTAGGTAGAGTTGTCATGATGGTAGCAGGCTTTGAGGTAAGCACAGGTGCAAGTGTAAAGGATCGAATTAAGAGGCTGCTCCAGCAAGAGCTGGACCTGACGGGCAGGATCTGGCCCAGTGAGTGTAAAACACAAGGCTTCCAGGGAAGCCATTCAGTGTCTCATCAGGCACCTGTGGAAAAGCTTCCTGTGGAATCTGGTAACTGTAGCCCTGACCATACTATGTCTGCAAAAGCACATACTATGTGAGCAAAAGCACAGCTTTATAAAAGAAACTCTAGAATGGTACAAAACAAGAGAGTATAGAGTATGGAAGCACTCAGCCCTGGCAGCCAACCAGTATCTGTGCTTATTAGTGTCTTGACTGTCACTCAGATCTGGTACCTGCTTAGACCATGCCCTCTACCCTCCACTCCACTCTGGCTTCTGGTAATTAAAGTGCTTTGAAGAGTTGCAGGGTATCCCTTTTGTCTCCCCTGGTGCTAGGCATAAAACCCAGGGACTGTGTGCTCTTAGGTACAGGCTCTTCTGCTGAGCTCTGCCTCCAGCACAGCTGTTTGTGGCCAACTGGAGAGAGGGGGAGGGGAGACAGATTCACAGGTGGTTGGAGGTATGTGCAAGGGATAGATACAGTTTGCCCTCACCTCCTTGTGTGTTCATGTCCCCAGTGCTCTGGCGTTGCTTCAGTACTGTGGTCATCTTCCTCTTCCTGCTGGATGAACAGACAAGCCTGTTGGTGCTGATCCCTGCAGGTGTTGGGGCTGCCATTGAGGTGAGTCCTGGGCACCATGCTGGGTCAAAAGGACTGGGATTTCTGTGAGGTCTGTGAACTTCAACACTTGCTCAGCTGCTGTGAGTGCTGAAACAGGCTATCTGGGGACCTACACACCTCGAGAAACAGGGTTAGAGAGGCAGCTGCTGGGTAAGGAGGTATCTAAGGGTACATCTTGGAACAGTAGATCATGTTAGACCCATATTAATAAGTTTGATAAGCTCTAAGTGAAACAGAAGGATGATATGACACTGAAAACGCTCCTGGTTTGATAGGAAGTTGGAATGGAACACTCATGTGGACAGTAGTTAATGCCACTTGATACCTTGTGACCCTGTGCTGCTGTGAGGTACTTATAGAAAGGAGCCATGGGCTCCAGCTGTATATGTAGTGGAGGATGGCCTTATCGGACATTGGTGGGAGATGAGGTCCTTGGTCCCGTGAAGGCTGGATGCCCCAGTGTGGGGGAATTCGAGGGCAGGGAGGTGGGAGTGGTGGGTGGGTAGGGGCACACCCTTATAGAAGCAGGGGGAGGGGGATGGGATAGGAGGTTTCAGGGGGGGAGAATGGCGAAAGAATATCTGAAATGTAAATAAATAAAATATCCAATAAGAGGGAGGGAGGGTGGGAGGAAGCCATATGGGGCCCAGTCTGGAAGGAAGGCACCAAGCAGGCCAGATCCAGAGGCCTAGTTCTCAGAGTTGGTTCTGTTGAGAGCCTACTCTTGTAAATACTTGTCAAGATATGGGTTTCACAGTAAGGTGCCTGTCACAGTGACAGCCTGAAAATCCATCTCGGAGGCAGTGTTCTAGACCTGACCTTAGTAAATTCTGCTGGCACAAAGTTACAGTGAGGATGTTGATCCTCAGGCCATGGATCCTAGTGGGTCTAGGGAAAGACTTGGGGCCCAGGATGAAGACTGGCTAGATTTAGGGTAGGTGTGAGTACTGGTTTCCTGGTGTTTTCCAGAGACTGCACATTCCACCTAGTGGACAGCCATGAGTATATGTGGTGCAAAGCCCTCCCAGTCCACAGATGGCCATGAGGGGTGGAGGGAAGAGGGTCAGTGACTAGTGGTCCTCACCCAGGGGTGAGGGTACCAGTCTTCCTTATCCAGCATCTCACAATTAAATGTACATTTCCTTGTCTCCCTTCAGCTTTGGAAAGTGAAGAAGGCATTGAAAATGACAGTGGCCTGGAGGGGCTTGAGACCTGTGTTTCAGGTGAGACCTCTCGTGACTACTCCAGATACAGCTTTTCCTAAGCAGACTGGCCAGGCCGTCAATTTGTAGTCCCCTTCAAGTTAGTGCCGAACCTTCTGGACATACTTTATCCTGTCTTTGCTACCTGGTACAGAGCTTCCCAGCACACGAGCACATGCATGCAAGAGTCTCCACGGGACGGGAGGGGAGGGTCCTCACACAGGCCGGCTCTGCGGTTCGTAGCTGTAGGACTTCACTAATAGAGCCCCATCAGTTTTCTAATCAGTTGCTAATTCTTCACCTGATTGATCAGAAGACTGGGCTGCCTTTTTGATGGTGGAACAGGCAGGAGTGGCCAGTGCCTAGGCCAGAGGCTGGGTACAGCCAGTATTGGCACTGGGGTAGTGCAGTGGCCTACACTGTTTATTGCTCCAGTGCCAGCTTTGCTGTGACGATGGTCTCCTGAGTCAACTGACACTATGTTAATCTTACAACAGTTTGGCACCCATAGTGAATCCGAGAGGAAAACTGAGAAGTATGATGCTCAGGTAAGCAATTGGGGACCCCGTGACACCATAAGATATTGGGTTCTTGTACTAATTTGGGGGAACCTGTCCTAGGAATGCAATGGAACCAGCCTGAAGAGCAGACCCAAGAGTGAGCATGTTGGTGTACCCTCGTCCCAGGGAAGGAAGGAGCTCCCAGGCTACTGGTTCCCAGTTTGTCACCTGGACAGTTCCTGCTGCTTAGGAGATCATTTCTCCTAGCCAGCTGTCTTCTCTGTGCATCATACAGAGGCCACAGGAAGTCCTCTAGCACCCTAGTAGCTTCCCACTGCTGCTAGGGAGTGGGACATGTTGGGTTTAACAGGATGTCTCGGTGTAGGATGGTTTTGGTGTTTCAGTTCAAAGCTCCAATATTTGCATTTTAGATTTTAGTGAGATGATAACAAATACCAAACCAGAGTAAATACAGGGCCTGTGGTGCAGGTGCAGCTTGGGTCTATGACTGCAGGTTTCCTTGGTTTCTCCTGGCTGAATCTGCCACTCTGATGCATCACAGTCACTGCTGCCCATGGTATGCATTGCATTCAGAGTCTCGATTTGGGGGTCTTGGCAGAATTGCATGGCCGTTAGACACAGTTGTGCTGTTATCTGAAATGTTATTGGGGTTCCACCTCTTTTGCTTGCTCTTATTGTTAGATATGATGCATCTGCTGAAGTGGTTGGTGGTTGGGTTATTTAACTGGAAGCTGCCTTTCCTCGCAGGCCATGAAGTACTTGTCTTATCTGCTCTACCCTCTCTGTGTCGGAGGTGCTGTCTACTCTCTCCTGAATATCAAGTATAAGAGGTGGGTGCTGCAGAGTTCACACCCTCAAGTCTTCTCAGCTGAAAGCCTAGTTTGGTTTCTGAACACAGGGCACCTGCACCTGGTAACCCAACACCAACCCCAACCCCCCCAACCCTTGGGCTGCCAGGAACTTAGGTCCCTTCTCAGATACAGGCCAGGATCTGCTGTTGCTCCGAAAGTCAGTACTAGGCCTTTATCTCCTCTGGATTGTGAAGAGGACAAGAACCATGACATGCCCTTATACATCTCAGGAAATCAGAGGGTATAGGGACCGCATGGTAGACAGAGGAATGCATATCTTCAGTCTGGGAAATGCAGGCTTTCCCCTGCTTCATCACTGACTTTTGAGTACAGAGGTTGAACAGTTGAAAGAGGAAAAAGCTAGCAGTAGGCTGTTGCTGTGTTCATTGGTTTCATCTGGACAAGAAGAGTCAGAAGGACTAGGAAAAGAAGGACCCTGTGTCAAGTGGAGAGACGTGGGCAGTGTGTTTCTAGAGTCAGGCCAATACTAGGATGGGTGAGTAGCATGAGCCAGATAGGGTAATACTGTACATTGGTTCTTATCTCACTGAAGTACAATGAATGTACAGAATGAAATCTGTTTATTCAGATTATTCAGAGTGTTGTCTCCCCACATGAGTCTGCTTCCATAGAGAGTTATCTGCAGGCTTCCTTGGCATCCCAACTACCCTGGATGTCAAAATAGTTTTTCAGGAGGGTACTTTCCTTTCATTTTAACATTCAGCAACATGCCCACGGCCTCTCTGGGGCTCACAACTCCTTTACTTCTATTTCAGTTGGTACTCCTGGCTCATCAACAGCTTTGTGAATGGTAAGTCCATGTGTCTCCTTGGTGATAATGTTTACAGTGGGTCCTCCTTTCCTGTTCTCTCCATCACTTGTGGGACAGGTTTCTAGGATTAAAGACTAATTAGTCCCTTACCAGTAGAGTACATACAATGCTGAGCACTGTGGTGCCTGAGCACCAAACAAGCCTGTTCTGAGCTTGAGTAAATACTCCAGTGGATAGTCTATTTCCTTTCCTAAAAACAGGCAACACTAGCATTCAAATTCCATCTGACATTTCATCCATAGAATTTCCCAGAGTATGTTGTTACCTTTTGTGGACATTCTGGGAGGCTAGTCGATGCCCTGCTGCTCTGTGTGTGGTTCACAGCACATGGTCTCTGTATACTGGGTGTGTCCCATGGCTAAGTGTCACAGAGTTGTATTCTCATGCTTTGGGGGTTACTGATGAGCAGTAAGTCAGGCAGCCTCTTCTGGATGGCCATGCTTCCAGGGATGAGTCCCAGATTTAATCCTGGTACCTTCCCCAATGCACCTCTGATGACCCTGTTGCCCAGCAACAGGGGATCCTGGGGACAACAGTCAACAGCAAGCTGCACTGTGACAAAGCCAGATATCTTTTGGAAGCCGGGTGTCCTGGTGTTCATAGCCATTCACAGCAGAATGTATGTTTGGTTCTTTTTCATGGATGTTTTCTGTTTCCACAGGTGTCTATGCCTTTGGCTTCCTCTTCATGTTGCCCCAGCTTTTTGTCAATTACAAGGTAAGGCCAAGGAGTCTCTGCTAAGGCAATACCCCTATCTTCTCTGTGTTTCCTCTGGCTGACCTATGGTCTCTTCCTTGTTTCAGATGAAGTCAGTGGCACACCTGCCTTGGAAGGCCTTTACCTACAAGGTAAGCCACAAGTCTATGCCAAGAGTGGCTGGAAGACCCTTTGCGGGGTACATTCATATGAGCTCACCTATGTACACAGACACACAGTAGTTTTGGCCCTGTCTGCTTTGTTGAAAAACAAAGACATCTTTTCAGACTCTGAAGAGCCACAAACCATGCAGGATGAAGGTTCTCATAGTCATGGTAAGGGAGAATTTAGAGTGAAAGGCCATGTTCCTTTTTTTGGCAACATTATCAAAATGCAGATTTTTGGCCCAGTAATTGAGTGTTTGAAACCAGAGCCCTGTGTCTTCCCAGCAGTGCCCAGAACCCTTCCTAAAGGGTTGGTGAGGCTGAGCGAGTCAGAAGCAAAGTCAGTTCTCTAAGGAGCCAGCCTCCGTGCTGCTCTGTCATCTCTCCAGCTAACTCCTTGGCTTCAAGCCCAGAAAGCTGCAGATCCTTGTGGGCCTGATACACGTGGGCCTGGAGCCTGCTGTCCTGCTGGTGCTGCTCTGCTACCTCTGCACCAGATGCTCACTCACTTGCTGTGACCATTACAGTTCTGGGTCCCGTTCTTCTATGCTGAGGGGCAGCTCACTGACTTGGGTTATAAAACATAGGGCCCCAGCTCTGTGGTAGGTTCACTGCTCCATCTTGCTTTGCAGGCTTTTAACACCTTCATTGATGATGTCTTTGCCTTCATCATCACCATGCCCACATCCCACCGGCTGGCCTGTTTCAGAGATGATGTGGTCTTCCTGGTCTACCTTTACCAGCGGTGGTGAGTGTGTACTTGGAGCAGCACCTCCTCAGTTTAGAGCCCTGAACCTGTCTGTCTTTTCAGGCAGATTTGACACGTGGTGACTTTTCTCTGTTGCCCAAAAATAGGTTCCAGCTGTGTCTTGTGATAACACAGTGCAGGAATGTTCCCTGCACAGTTGTTTTGAGAGTCTAGCAAACAGTCCTCAAGCACAGGGCTCCAATATGAGGTAGTGGTGGGGTGATGGTCTTCTCTTAGGCTGCATACCCTGCAGATGAAGGTCAGTGGTTCCCTCACCTGGGCCTGGACTGTGCCTAGCAGCAGTAGGTAGTAGCAACCTACTGAGTTGGGTCTCAGATCAACAGCACAGCCAAGGAAGAGCCTCTAGGACATAGACTAAAATGCAAATGCTTACCTGCCCTCCCTTCCCCTCTGGGCTGGCATCTGGCCTTTCCATCAGCCCCTGCCTGTGGGCTGTGTCTGGGGTAGGGCCAGGTTTGGGGATTTCCTAAAACACCCCTTAAAACTGATAGAGGTTCAGGCTACCCATCTCCTCTGACCTCAGAACTTGAGTCTGTGTTGAGGAAAAGACTCCCGTATGGAGTGTTGCCGCCTCACCTCCCATCCTTCAATAGCTGGCAGTAAAGGTTGCCCCACCCCCACCTCCTAATCTCCATATGGTGACAGCTCCTTCCTCTAACTTCCTAAGCTGTGTCCATCCAATGCAAGATGAGCCTGTCTTCCCAAAGCTACTTCAGTTGCCTGCAGATGTTCTTGGGCTAGGACTGTTTACCCATGCACTTGTGTTTCTGAGAAGGATGTTGTCTAACACAGTACCACATCCACATGCTGAATGAGTGTTGCTCGCGCCTCCCGTGTCCCCCCTCGCCCGTGGAAGAGAAACATGAGAGGCAGAATTCGGGTATCACCACAGCGAGGCTTTAATCTGTATCAGCAGACGCGGAAAGACGCGGAAGGGCCAAAGACAGGAAGAGGCACAGCTTAAATATACCCTAGAGTGACTTGTTCACTTCTGATTGGCTGTTCATTCATCACCCAATATTATGCCTCGGGATTGGCCTTTGCACCTGCGCAGATAATTGTTTACTAGTGGGAGGACACGATGTCCTCGCCATCTTGGAATGGCGGATACTGACATGGCTCACTGCGGCTCCCAACAAATGAAGTCTGGTTCCTAGGTTTTCTTATCTATACTTGGTTCCCTGACACGCCTGAATGTAGCAGTAAGCTTGTGGGGAACCCTGGCTTACCTGGTGCAGGGTTGTTCTTAGGAGTCTCATATCAAGCCAGAAAGGCCCTTGAAGTGCTTCCAAGTATTTATGCAGAGACCCAGTTCCAAATCTTTTGGTGACAGTGGGCTTCTTTAAAGCTGAGGTCTGGTTGTTTGTGGGGCTCTGCATCTCTCCTTCCCTTGGTGTCTTCCTAGAAGCAGGGTGTGTTGCCAGAGTGGGAAAGGAAGTCTCAGGATTGAAGAGTAGAGCCACTGGGGGCAAAGCACTTAAAGCCTCAGAAGTGTCTAGAACTACTGTTTTTGTAACCGTGCCTGGAAGTTTTCACAGTTCTCCACATGGAGACCTCTCCAGGCCCCACCCTAATGCAGGGCTGCTGTCCTTCTCTGGTTAGCCTAGCTCACATTTCCTAACCCTGCAGAATGGGGCACAGGAGAGATGGGAGGCAGCCCCAGGACCTATGAAGGTGCCAGATGTTGAGGTGGCCCAGATACTGAAGGATGTTTTCAGAGGAGCTATGTTCTCTTGAGGACATAAGGACTTGCCTTGCTAATCATTATCCATCCCTACCATTGCAGGCTTTACCCTGTGGATAAGAGCAGGGTCAATGAATTTGGGGAGTCTTATGAGGAGCAGCCCAAGCGGAAGTCCCACCCAGACTGAGCATCTCGGCCCAGGCTCCCAGGCGGCCTGCACAGCACAGTTGGGCCATGAGTATTCCTGAGGGCTTGGGAGAATTTCTAGATACCACATCTTCTGCGTTGCCAAATCCCTCTGAGCATTTCTCAGTATCCCTGGGCACCCTCTCTTCTTGTGTTCAGAAGGAACCATAGCACTTAACCATACACCCCACATGAACTTGGGTCTTGGTGATGGTGCCAGTGGGCAGTCATCAAAGGGTAGCTCTCAGTGCATGAATGTCCCATGGCAGCCAGTGGACACACCTAAGCACGCAAGGGTAGGGAGCATGATGGATTTCCACGTCAGCTTGTCCAAGGGCTCCTTATGTGGATTTCACACACACAAAAGTCATTCTGTACCAACTCTGGGATCAAATGGCTCTTTTTCCCTTTTGTTTAAAATTTGATTGTTTAAAGCTTAATGTATGTATGTTTCTATTTTAAAATAAATTTCTTTGGCTGTGACATTTTTCTTAACGTCTAATAATATAGAAAATATTGCAGATGTTATACGTTAAACCTTTCTCAGAGATCAGTGCAAAAGATAGGTTTGTTTCTCATTGAAAGGAGCAAATGCCCACTGTATTTCCCAGATAAGGAACCACAAACGTCCTAGGAGCTCACATTGTCCTTTAATGGCTGGACATAGTTGCCAGCATTCAAGTTGGCCATATTTTTAGGAGAGATGCTGTGGAGAGGAGTAGGCTGCAAAGTGCTTCCAAAGGCAAGAGGAATGTGCTGGGAACAGTTGACATGTGCGCTGGTAACATGGGCCTTGGCATCCCTGAAGGTTTGTGAGGAGTTGAAAATGGTTTCTTTTGCTCCTCTACAGCATTCTTCTTCTCTGAGAGTTGGTCACCTGGAAGGCTGCTCTAAGTGGCACACATTCATCCTTATCTGTACCTTCCTGGATGAGATAAGATTCTGGGGTAGTAAACTGAAATCCAAGTCTCAGTATCAACCTGGTTCAGTGATTCAAAAGACAAACATTGGTTTCAGATAGTCCCTTTAATATTACCAATTAAAATGCCAATGCAGATATGCAGTCTCAGATACGTATAGTGGGCGACACATCCCCAAGGATCTTTAAAGGTACCCCATCCAGTTGTTGCAAGGCACATGGCATTCAGGGGTTCATTACACCTGGGTCCTGGGCTAGAAGGTAGGTTTGAAGCTGAATTGGAGGTCCTTGCCAGGCAGAGCACAAGTCAAAAGCAGTAGGATTTGCTTAGGGTGTATAAGGTTGGGTAACCTGGGCATGGAGGGGTGCAGCTGCCCACACCTGTGCCTGTGATAGCATATCCAGTTCTGAGCACTGAGGGAATAGAGGTTTCTACATACCAGTATTAGAACATTCTCCTTCCCAAAGGAACAATGAGAGACAGCCCTGACCCCAGAAGCTGCTTCAGCATGGTAACCTCTGAGAGACACAACCATGGAAGGACCTTGGGATGCTACACAAAGTCAGCTTACACTCCATGGCTCAGAGCAAGTGTAAGATGGGTCTCCATAGATGAACTCTGAGGAGGGACAGGTCTGGGCATGGGGACTCTGGGGACTTTCTTACCTTTTCAATTTCTCAAGCTGTAACTTGTATTTCATGGCATACGGCCCACTGGCCCACCCTTATCCTTTTCCCTTGCCCTTCTACTCCTCTTGATGAGAAGGATCCTGTGATATTGTCTCACATCCCACACACACAGACACACCCATTGGCATGCACAAGCCAAACTGACCCTTGAAGACAGTCTTCAAACGTTCCCACTTGGACTGTGGTTAGATAAGAAATTTGTCCACATATTTTTCATTCGTGGACTGAGGAGCTAATGAGTGCCCAGCTCAGTAGTACAAGTTTTCTAAAAGGATTGTGTTTACGTTTTCACAGAATGAGGGCTATGGTAAAGAGGTCTAGTTCAGACTTCACTGTGACTGACCACATGTACCTTTTTGTGCCCTCTTTGATAATTTGGATGGTCCCTGAGATGGTTGTTTCATTTTCTGTTTTTCCCTTGTGTGTATTTGCAGTGCTGTTATTGTTGGGTATGGCACACACCTGTAGTACCGACACTCAGGAAGCTGAGACAGGATCTCACCTGGGCTCAGGAGTTCAAGGCTAGCCTATGAAACATAGACACCCATCTGGAAACAAAGCAGCAGTCAGTGGAGCTGAGCTTCCAGCAAACTAGTTAGAGCCGAATTGACGCTCTGAAGAAGAGAGAACGTAGACAGGGTACTGAACAAATAACGTTTGGGAAAACCTCAAACATGATGAAAACTAGAAGAGGTGTAGATCCAGAGAACTCCGAGGGAAAATAAATCTCCAAGTTACAATGGTACTCATCAAATTGCTGAGATGCAGCCACAGAAAAATCTTAAAATAGCCTAAAACGATTTGTGACTCTTAAAGCACAGAGAAAATGAAGCCAAGGCTGTCTTGTTGGAACAACTTGAGGTGACCTAAACCACTGCAGTGAATGCATTCTGCTAACTTAGAATTTGCTACCCAGTATAAATACAGTTCATATCCTAAAGGGGTTTCACAAAGTTCATCAACACAAAACAGTAGCAGAATCGGCTAAGGGGGGGACACACTGACAGGAATTCAGAGAAGTGAGGAGTGCTCATATGGGGACATTACAAAATGTACTTTCATGTTGCTTAAATCATTTTAATTGGCAACCACATCAAGCTAAATAAACAATGTTTTGAGGTTCATAACATTTGGAAATTATGTCTACACTAGCAGAGAAGGCAGCAGTAACATCCCAATTGCTAGATTCTTACAGAATCATGAGTCACAATGGCAGAGAGGTTCTGAGAATGTGTCCTTATGTAAACAGTATGCTGTAAAGCTGAGTTGGCTGCAGTATCACTAGGCAGTGTTGTGCCATAAGATTACTATCACATACGTGGACCAGTGATGACCAAAGCATCGTTTAGCGTTTTGCAAATGAAGCTCAAGTCACATATGACTAAACTGACACAGTACAAATCAAAGGTACACTGGGGTAGGTTAGAAGATACATACTATAAACCCTAAAATTTCTAAACCAAACACATGTATTTCCAATAAGCCATCATAGAAGAGTAAGTACTCAAACCAAGTCATGCATAACATAATCCCAGCCTTTGAAAAGCAGGATCAGGAATTCAAGCCTAGCCTCATCTATTTGTGAGGTTAAGGCCCATTTGGTCTACCTGAGAGCTTGTTTCAAAAAAAAAGCAAACAGGTGAAAACAAACACAAGAGAAGACATATGTAAAATAAAGGAAGGGTGGATGGGTCAAGTAAAAAAGAGTAAACAAGTCAAGGCATCCTGCTGGTTACATTAAATATAAATGGTTTGCACACCTCCAATTAAAGGTAAGGATTGTCAGACAATTAAACCCAATTGTGTACTAGCTTTAAGAAACCTGTTTTTAATATAAAGGCAAGACTAAGTGAAAGATGGCATTCATATTCAGCAAAACAAAGCTAGGCTGAGCCTACTGATGTCAGGGAACATAGGTTTTAAGAGAAAAACATTACTAGGGAATAAAGTATGTCTTCTCACCAGTTTGTCATAGGAACATGGCAGTCATGTTTATATGCCCAGCCTCAGAGCTTCAAACAAGTAATCAGAGATTGGCCTAGAAAGAGAAAGTCAAACAAACCTCTATCCATCCAATAACAAAGTCTCACAGCACTGATAGCATGAGCATCCAGAAGGTCTGTAGGGAGAGGCATGCAGAACATGCTTCCCATACCACCAAGTTAACATTCACAGGGCCCTACCCCCACAGACACTAGCAAAATAGATTTCTAAAAGACACCAGGAAAGACCAGATTCCTGGCAGTAAGACAATTTAAGTATCACACTTTGAAATAACCCATGGATCAAAAAAGAAAGCATGGTGACATATGCTTGTTATCACACTACTTGAGAGGCTAAGGCAAGGGGGTCACCATAAATTTGAGGCCATCTTGGGCTACATTAGACCCTGTCTTTTAAAAGGGGGGAGGGGAATCTAGAAAATATTTTCACCTGAATTGAAAACAAAATACCAAAATGTATACCTGTGTGCTAAACTGAAAGTATGGCAGTCTGATAATAGAAAAAAAATGCTGTGTCTATTTTACTTCAGAAACTGAAAATGGTTTAAATGTCCAAGGTGTCTCTCTTAGACTAAAAAAGGAAAAGGAAATGAATCTTGAAGTAAGTTGGATATAATAAAATCAGAGAAGAATTCAAATAAACAACAGAAAACCCACACTGCGAGCCAGGAACTCCAAAGCTGGTTCTTAAAATACCAAAGAAACTGCTAACAACACCAAGTGGGTGGGTGAAGCAGAGACACCAGGTCACCAGGTTCTGCACATTTGGAGCAGTAACAGGAATGTATTATGGGTGGCTTTGTGCCAGTCTATCTGACAGTTTAAGCAAAATACAAATTCTTTGACCTCAGACTTGGGTACTTTTGAGCATCTCTTGCCCTTTGAAACATTGGGTCTGCTATTAAAAAAAAAAATCTCACAAAAAGAAAAGCCCAGAGATGGTTCTTACTTCAGAAGTGCTTCAATGTCAGAAATCTAGCACTGCTTAACTCTGAGACCTGTCCCCAGTAAATAAGCATTTCCCTCATTCCATTCCTGAGAGTCTGGCTTTTCTGGGCACATGAGGAGGAGGGTGGCCCTCTGGCCACAGCTTTCCATGGATGTGTGTCCCTCAGTGGTCCCTGAAGTCTGGGGAAGTCACCCTTGGTGAAAAGTCTGTCTTCTCTTCCTGTAAAGTTTAGGCTTTTCTTCATTGTGTAGTTCTTTTTTATTTCTTTTGGTAAGTGATACATTAATAACGCATACATGTCTATTCAACAGTGGGAAAAGTGTAGCCTGTTTTCCACATGTGTGCCTTCCTGGCTGACCTTGTCTTTCAATCTGTGCTGTGTCTAACTTCCTTAAATTTACTTCATATTGTCTTTTAAGATAAACTTTACTTGATACTTGGTCCATTTATTAAACATCTTGTTCCTTTGACTTATATGGGGGGGGGGACTATTTGTTTATCTTTTGTTTTTTTGAGACAGGGTTTCTCTATGCAACGGAGCATTGGCTGTCCTGGACTCACTCTGTAAGCCAGACTGGCCTCAAACTCACAGAGATCAGCCTACCTCTCCCTCCTGAGTGTTGGGACTAAAGGCATGTACCACCATGTCTGGTGCAATTTATATGTATGTTTTATCTCTATTTGTTTCTCTAGTCTTCTGACCGGTTCTTCAGTTAGATTCTGCCTTCCAGCTTTTGCATTCTAAACATAGCTCATGTCATGTAATGAATCTGTTTCAGTAGCTATGGAGTTTCTACGTCTAACAGCACTGTGGGCACATTTTTCTTGTTTCTTCCCACATTCATTCTTGTACTTTCTGTTTGGACTTTTTAAATTTTGTTCTGTCTTTTTAATTGAGATAGTCCTACTTGGTAGCTCAGAATCACTTTGAACTTCTGTCAATCCTGTTTGGGCCTCCTGAGTTCTATGTGTTTGGAGGCTTGTTTGATTTTTTTCCTTTCTTCATACATATTTTGTTAAACTATGAATTCTAAGACTTAAAATGTGATGTTTGTTGTTATAGTCTAGGGAGGACTTGAGGGCTTGGCAGGAACCAGCACTACTTCCAGAATTGTGTATGCACACAAACACACTCACACACACAGACACACACTCACACAGAGACACAGACACACATGCCCACAGACACACAAACGCACTCACAGAAACACATGCCCACACACACTCACACACAGACACACACAGAGACACAGACACATATGCCCACAGACACACACTCTCACACACAGAAACACACACACACACACAGAGACACACACACCCTACTATGGTGGGGCAGAAGCCACATTGTGAGGATCAGAAACGTAGAGTAAAAGACTGGAAGATAACAAGCGGACTGTTGTGGGTATATTACACAGGATGGTAAGTCCTACCATATGTCTTTCAAAGATCTTTCCAGCTGCTATTAAATTGTGGCACGAAAGAAAACAGTTAAAAACCTCCTGCAGTACAGGAGAAGAGGTTGTAGTGGTGAGATGCAGCATGCAGAAGCACTCAAGGCCATCTCACGGTGGCTTAGGTAAGCCTTCCTCTGCTCTTGAGCAATGGCAGAGTTGCCGCTTTACGGAGGAGATCAGGCACCTTCTTTAAGGACTGAAAAGCTGAACAGTCTTTTCTCAAGTCAGAAGCCAGCAGCTTCATCTTACACCACCCCTCTCCCTTCCCTTGCTACTCATGATTACAACCAGCTCACACTGGATCTGATGATTTGCCCAGTTTGGAAGAAACATCTCTTCTGAAGGGCTTCACAGATACCCCATGGTCCGAGAAAGGACCACGTAGGCTGGCCAGTCCTGTGCTTACAAAGGGAACAATTAAGAAACCTAAGTCCATACGCAAATACAACCTTTCCAAGACCCGAGTGGATGATTTTATCTTACTGGTTTCTTATAGCTCATCAAATAACTTCCAGGGGCTCAAAAATCCAAAGATGTGAAAAAGGAACTGAGTTCTGTTTGCCAAGCCGTGGGGATTAAATAATGACATTCAAAGAGATTTTTGTGCCCTAAGTACTTTTTATTGGTTTTCATAGATGGTTTAATGTGCAAGATGAAACAAACAGAGATGGGAGTGATATCAGCATGGATTAAGGTGGCAGTTGTGAGGGAGGAGTACTGAAAGAACAGGACAAGGTAACCTACCTAAGGAGAGACCAAGTTGGTCAGTGCCAGAGCTCCTAAGCCCAGAACGAGTATACACTCCTTAGCTGCTGTTTGGGAAGTCGGAGTCCCCAGCCTTGGGAGCTATAAAAGTGCATGGTAGCATTCTCTCACATACTTCCTGAGCTGTTTGATGTTGAAGCAGTGGGTATGAAATTGCCGTGACAGTGACAAACTATGTAAATGAGAATTACTGTTTCCACGTTTCCACCTTGGCCACTAAGAAGTAAACAAGTTGCAGTGATCTCCAAACATGGCAAGCTACAGCAGCGCAGCAGCACCATTCAGAGCCTTGCCCTGGTTCTGGATGGGGACGATCCAGCGGGAACCACGGTGCCAGCATGTTGGGGTAGCAGATTGGAGCATGACAGGTCCCCAAGGATCTCCTACACAGACTCGGGGTCCTCTCCTCTACCTCCTTCCCTGCAGTGTTTATAACCTCTACCACTGTCTGTCTCTGGGTTAGCCCCTGGGGTGCAGCCCCTCCCAAAAGAGTCTCTACCTGGCCTCATGTCTCTAAGAACAGCTTTCTAAAGCAGGCCTGTTGCAAGAAGGCTCTCTTTTACTGGTTTCCTCACGGACAACTTCCTGCTTCAGTTTCTTCTAGTCTGTTTTTATTTGATTCTGACACTTGAACCCAGGATCTTATGTGTAGTCAGGAAGTGCTATCCCCCTCCCCTCCTATTGTTTGTTTTTTGAGGCAGGGTCTCCCTTTGCCCAAGTGGACCTTAATCTCAGCATGTAGCTGGCCTGGTTTTGAATGCCTTCTCCGTCCTCCTTCTACCTCCCAAGAGTCGGGATTACAAGTATGCACCACCATAGCCACCTCTATTCTTATTTTTGAGACTGTTTTCTGTGCTGGTTTCTTTGGGGAACTACACTAAGGCAGCTTCATTGTTGCATAAATTTCTCAGCTCAGGCCCATATCTCCTAAGTAGCAGAACTAAGCAAATCTCAAACACACCCCTCGAAAAGACTGATGCCCACTAAATGGGCTTCTAAAATAGATCCTGTAATCCTGAGCATTTACAAGGCGGCAGACCTCCTATAAGGGAGTAAATACAAAAAAGCGCCTGTTCAAATGCTAGGTCGGTGGATAGAAGCAATTTCCTCAGAAAGCTGAAGGCACCAAAGGTTATATTTGTTAGCATTTCAGTGTTTGCCAAATTCAGCTACTGTGGAGACTACAGATTCCCTATTTCCCAGAGATTCAAAATTCAACGGCCCCTCTCTAACTATGACTCAGGGTCGTGTCGTCACCACATTATGCCCCACCAACAACAACCTCCACTCCATCCCACCCCCTGGCCTCATGAGTGCAAGTACTATTGCAGCTGCCAGCCCAGGAGACGGCCATTCTAAGGCTGTGTGTGGTTGTCTGCACACTCATGCGCCCTCACCCAGTGGTCCTGGCCTTGCTATGATGCGCGAGTTGAGGTGATTCTCTGGACCCTGGGGTGAAGGCTGCTGGGACAAAGAGAAAAGCTAACGCAGAGCTTTACCTAGCCTCCTTCCTTTGGTGGTGGATGTTAACGGAACATATTTGGGGTCTGAGAGTATGGCAGCACCACAATAAAGCCTTAAAAACCTGTACAGTAGAATTCCGGCTGTAACCATGAAGCCTGATTGGGAAGAACTGTGATTGCCACCAACCCATAATCACTGTGTCGACCACAACAGGCAGCAGCGGCCAGCTCAGGGACAAGCAAAGCCTTAGGTCCCTTTGCCTACCTAATCTTCAATACGCCTCGCCCCAGTCTAGACCACCTGGAGGCCTCCAGCTCCGGGCGAAAGGGGAGCCCGAGAAGCATTTTGTAGAGGGAAACTGACTGCGCCTCCCTTCGTTACTCCTACACTTCCGGCAACCACTGAACTTGAACACACCAGGTCAATCGTCCCCAGATGTGGGACCATCAACGGAAAAGTGCTACAGCTGCGATCCCACCCCTTCCGCCTGGTCCGCCTGGATCCCGCCCCTTCCTCCGTTCTCCGGTTTATCTTTTTCCGCCGCGGGCTCTCAACGGCCGGGATCCTGACTATTTCCTAAGCACTCCCCTGCGTCTTGGTTTCCGCACGTGGGAGGCCCATCCCGACCCGTGGGCACGATGACCCGCGCTCCTCGTTGCCCAGCGGTGCGCTCTCTGCTGCGCAGCCGATACCGGGAGGTGTGGCCGCTGGCGACCTTTGTGCGGCGCCTGGGCCCTGAGGGCCGGCGGCTTGTGCAGCCTGGGGACCCGAAGGTCTTCCGCACGTTGGTTGCCCAATGCCTAGTGTGCGTGCCCTGGGGCTCACAGCCTCCACCTGCTGACCTTTCCTTCCAGCAGGTGGGCCTCTGGATGGGATCTCCATGGGTCGGGGGCGGAAAGTCGGGAGGACGAAGGATAGCTCATGTGTCAAGACCCTCTTCTCCTTACCAGGTGTCATCCCTGAAAGAGTTGGTAGCCAGGGTTGTGCAGAGACTCTGCGAGCGCAACGAGAGGAACGTGCTGGCTTTTGGCTTTGCGTTGCTTAACGGGGCCAGAGGCGGGCCTCCCATAGCCTTCACTACTGGTGTGCGTAGCTACTTGCCCAACACGGTTACCGAGACCCTGCGCGTCAGTGGTGCATGGATGTTGCTGCTGAGCCGAGTGGGCGACGACCTACTGGTCTACCTGCTAGCGCACTGTGCACTCTACCTGCTGGTGCCCCCAAGTTGTGCCTACCAGGTGTGTGGGACACCCCTATACCAAATTTGTGCCACCAGGGATACCTGGCCCTCTGTGTCCGCTAGTAACAGACCCACTCGAGCCATGGGCGGGAATTTCACTAACCTTGGGTCCGCACACCAGATAAAAACCAGTAGTCACCAGGAAGCACTGAAACCCCTGGCCTTGCCATCACGAGGTACGAAGAGGCATCTGAGTCTCACCGGTACAAGTGTGCCTTCAGCTAAGAAGGTCAGGTTCGATCCTACCCTGAGAGTGGAGGACGGACCCCATAGGCAGGTGGTACCAACCCCATCAGGCAAAACATGGGTGCCAAGTCCCGCTGAGTCCCCCAAAGTGCCTACTGCAGAGAAAAATCTGTCTTCTAAAGGAAAGGCATCTGACCTGAGTCTCTCTGGGTCGGTGTACTGTAAACACAAGGCCAGCCCCATATTCCTACTGTCATCACCACCCCAAAATGCTTTTCAGCTCAGGCCATTTACTGAGACCAGACATTTCCTTTACTCCAGGGGAGGTGGCCAAGAGGGGTTAAACCCTTCATTCCTACTCAACAACCTCCAGCCTAGCTTGACTGGGGCCAGGAGACTGGTAGAGATCATCTTTCTGGGCTCTAGGTCTAGGACATCAGGACCACTCTGCAGGACACACCGCCTACCAAGTCGATACTGGCAGATGCGGCCCCTATTCCAACAGCTGCTTGTGAACCATGCAGAGTGCCAGTATGTCAGACTCCTCAGGTCGCATTGCAGGTTTCGAACAGCAAACCAACGGGTGACAGACACCTTGAATACCAGCCCACAGTACCTCATGAATTTGCTCCGCCTGCACAGCAGTCCCTGGCAGGTGTATGGTTTTCTTCGGGCCTGTCTCCAAAAGGTGGTGCCTGCTGGTCTCTGGGGTACCAGGCACAACGAGCGCCGCTTCTTTAAGAATGTAAAGAAGTTCGTCTCGTTGGGGAAGTACGCCAAGCTATCACTGCAGGAACTGATGTGGAAGATGAAAGTAGAGGATTGCCTCTGGCTCCGCAGCAGCCCAGGTGAGCACGGCTGACCTCCAGCGGCTGACCTCCAGTTGAAAGCACCGTCGCGACCTTGAACGACCTTGAGCTTGATGACCCGCCCAGAAAAGGGAGACAGTGGGTGGCAGTAACCCAGGTCCCCAGTGCTGTGGTGGCTTTATGCAGTCAATGGCTGAACGAGTCCCATCAGATGGTCTCTGACTCCAAGCTCCCTCCAGGTCACCTTTCGAAAAATAAGATTATTGTCCAAGACCTGGGCATGTCCTCAGTGCTGGGAGGCGGGGGGTGGGGCGTGGGTGGATGGGGGGGGGGGCTGTCTTTCTTCCAAGATGGAGAGACAACCAAGTGAGCTCGAAGGCTAGATTTAAAGGGTATTCCTGGGTAGGTGACCTTTATCTTACTCCATCTCTAGAGGCATTCCATCACTGGGGCATGGAAGCTGAAAACTTACTGGGAAGGTCTGTAAACTTGCTGACCCATTGTCCTTGCTTCAGGCTAGGTCAGCTTCTAATGGCAGGATAGTTTCTGACTAGCTACCTAAAGCCTGGGTTTTTGTTTTTGGTTTTTTTTGTTTTTTGGTTTTTTGGTTTTTTGTTTTTTTTTTTTTTATTGTAACTTCCTTGCCTGGATTTGCCCAGTTCTTAGGCCTGGTCTCCTAGACTGCCAATTTGAAGCCTGTAAGGAGTCAGCCTGTCTCACTACTACAGGTTATCCATAATCCCCCTGTGGAACGGTGCCTCGCTGTTAACAATGGCAGGCCTACACGGGAACCCACTGTCCTTGTGGGAAGTGGAGTGCCTGAGTTTCAAAGGTTCTTCTGGTTCTCCCAGTGTGCACATGTGTGCTTTAACTATAATGTTGCAGCTACTTGGTCCACAAAGGGTAGGGTGAAGATGCCTGTCCCATCATAGGTATGAGAAGGGACTGTGGTGTGGAGCCTGGTGCATAAAAGGAGGACTATCTGTGTAACTTGGGAGGCTGCAGAGCCTGGACTCCCATGCCCTCCTTGCCTGGTTTTCTGGGTTTAATGTTGGGATTGGCCCACTGAAGTTACTACTTGGCCCCTTCCCTTTCAGCCAACCCTCCTGTTACAACCTGTGCATGTATGAAAGGGACCAAACTCCTATCCTTTTTCCCTTCTCCCAAACTCCTAGGATATTAACAGCTTATGGGGAAAAGATGGTAGAGCCATGTTATCCACCATGGATGATCTTGGGAAGCTCTGAAGTAAGCCTTTAAAAGTACATGTCTGGCAGAGTGTGGTGACAGACACCTTTAATCCTAGTACTCAGAGGCAGAGGCAGGTAGATCTCTGAGTTCAGGGACAGCCTGGCCTACAAAGTGAGCCCAGGACAGCCCAAGGCTCTGCTGCTAAGAGAAACCCTGTCTCAAAAACAAACACACAAAAAGCATTCCTGCCCTGGAGGTGATAGGGCACACTTTTAATCCTAGCACTCTGGTGGCAGAGGCAAGAGGATCTTTAAAGAGTTTAGGGCTAGCCTAGTCCACAGAGTGAATTCTAAGACAACCAGGGCTGCACTCAGAAACCTTATCTTGAAACAAACAGAACATCCTGACTCTCCAGCTGCAGCAGAGCCTGCTTGGCTATTGCAGGTCATCCCACCTGAGCACTGACATCTCATTCCTTCCAGTCTCTCTGGCTCCCTTACCCACAGCTGTCAGCATGTGTTGCTCAGGGTTTCTGAGACGCCCCTGGAGGAAGAAGATACTATGCAGCACCTCTGCATCATGTCTCCTCAGACAAGTAGAAGCTCTCCTTATTCTGGACACAGTCTCCTTCCTGCTTAGACTGGACTTTGCCAGATCCAATCCATTTACATCCAGTTTTATGATTGCCTTTCCAGACTTGTTTGAACATGTATGTCTCTGCTGCTCCAAGAACCCCTTTGACCTTCAGTTTATCTGTGGAAACTTAAGCATGCTCTCTGTTAGAGTTTTCTTTAAAATTTTATTCCTGTCTCTTCAGGTTCATTCTGGCTTTCCACCACTACCACCACCACCCCAACATCATAGGTATTTGACTACATGTTTCCTTCTGGATACTGCCTTAGCTGCACCTAGTGCTTCTGTATGTGGCCATTTTGATATCAGTGGTTTTGGGGTTTGGAATATATATTTTTTTTCTAGAATTTTTTTTTTTTGAAAGTGCTGGAAACTTGCACCTCTGAGCAGGCAGTTTTTCTAAATGTTCGCTGTATTTCTGAATCCTGAAATTTTTTGTGTCCACTATGCCAAATATATACAGGTAAAGTCCACATCCTCTCTGGTCATGAAATAGGAAGAGGGCTTGGTTCCTCACTGGACAGCTGGGCCTATTGCATCTTACTCTGGTGGTAACATGCAACATTGTTAAGTGTGTGGACTAGTTACAGATTTTTATTTATTTTATGTTTGTTTATTTGAGACAAGGTTTTACTATGCAGTCCTAACTGTTCTGTGACTTGTTTATAGACAAGGCTGACCTTGAGCTCACTGAGATTTGCCTGCCGGAGTGCTGGGAGGTGTGTGTCACCACACCCAGCTGGAATTGTTATCTTTCTGATTAGAGAATCTTTGATTACCAGGATACTAATTACATCTCTAGTAATATTTTGGGTTGGTTTTTGTTTGTCGGTCTTGTTTTTTGTTGTTGTTTTTTGGTTGTTTTTTTGTTGTTGTTGTTGTTGTTTTTGTTTGTTTTTTGTTTTTTGTTTTTTTTGAAACAGGTTCTCACTAAATTGTTCAGGCTGTCCTCAAATTTGTAACCATCTTTTCTCTCAGCTTCTGGGGAAGCTGGGATTAAAGGTGTGAAAACCTGCAGAGTTTCCATCTACTTCATTAGTTTTACATGTATGTGTTTTGCTTGCATGTATATCTGTGCACCACTTGCACGCTTGGTAGCCACAGAAGCCGGAAGAGAGCATCGGCTCTCCCTGAACTGGCGTTACAAGATGCTTGAGAGCTGCCACGTGGATGCTGGGAATGGAACCCCAGTCCTCTGAAAAAAAAAAAAAAAGCAGCCAGTATCTTAACAGCTGAGCCATTTCTTTAGCTGGTTTGCTCTTAACTCTTGCTGGGCCCCTGGTGTCCTGCTATCTGAGCAACTGTAAAGTGCATTTCCTCGATGCACTTGTTTTCATTCTGTCTTTACCTTCTAGCAGTAAGAACTGTTCTCACTGTAATGCACTGATCTCTGTCAGCGGTCACCTGACATTTGAGCCTTAACATACTTGGAACTCTGCAGCTTCTCCACTAGCTCCTATCCCTCTGCTGATTGATTTAGGTCTGCCTTCAGCCTCTTTGTTCCCAAATTAAACGTCATTCTTGTTGTTTTTTTTTTTTTTTTAAGGTCACTGCTTGTTTAGTTTTAGCCTTCCACACCATCTTCTCCATATATTGACTTAATTTATTGATCATTTTACGTGTATGAATGTTTTGCCTGAATGTATGTATGTGCACTATGACAAGCCTGGCGCTGGAGCTGACCAGACTGGAACTACAGTTACAGGAGGTTGTGAGCTACCACCTGGACCTCTGCAACAGCAGCCAGTGTTCTTAACCACTGAGCCAGCTCTTCAGCCCTGTTTCCATCTTTTCTTTGTTTATTCTGTCTTCTAGCTTGTATCTCCTTCAGGGATTCCTCTTCTCCTTCACAAGTTTCCTTTGTATTCATCATTGCTGGTAAACCCACCTTTACTTGGATAAAGAGTCCCTGTCCCCACCCCCCGCCCCGTGGTATCTGAAGATACACAGAATGTATACAGCTGTTATGGTGCATGGAGCTCACATGTCCAACATGGCAGTAAGAGCAGCCTGTTCCCTACTTTGTCCTAGGTATCTCTGAACTGAAGTACTCAGTGGCAATGGGTGTGTGTGGCCCGTGACCCGATAGTATAGCACCAGCTTCCACTGAGGTTTGCCTGTGTATGTGTGTGGAGGTCTGAGATTGATGTCTTCTTTAATCACCTGGAGCTTGCTGATTCAGCCAGAGTCCATCTGTCTTAGTCACTGTCGTATTGGTATTACAGGCACATGGCACCACTCCTGGCTTTTAAATCTGATGATTGAACTCCGTTTAGAGTTGGTAGAAGCTAGGGTTTGCTAAGTCAATCTAGTCCAAAAGAATCACGGGATAGTCACAATGGTGCTAGGTCAGATTCAGAGATTGGTAGTGAATGGCTGCTTATTGGGGGATGAAGGATGTCTCAAGAACATTTCTCTTTCAGTCGGCAGCATTTCATCTGTAGTCAGTAGGCCTGCAGGATCCCCACTACAGACCAGGCTTTGTCATGGAACTTTAGTTTACAGCATGAAGAAAGCACACACACAAAGGTTAAACTAGTTTATTAATACATTTTATTAGAGCCCAGCATGTCCAGAGCAACACCCCGTGGGCTCATTTGGGGACCCATGGCTTCCATGCTGGACATTGCGGGTCTGAGTTGAGTCATGGACGTTGCGTATCTCCTTTCAGGGAAGGACTGTGTCCCCGCTGCAGAGCACCGTCTGAGGGAGAGGATCCTGGCTATGTTCCTGTTCTGGCTGATGGACACATATGTGGTACAGCTACTTAGGTCATTCTTTTACGTCACAGAAACCACATTCCAGAAGAACAGGCTCTTCTTCTACCGTAAGAGCGTGTGGAGCAAGCTGCAAAGCATTGGAGTCAGGTACCACACAGCATCTCTCCGATATCGGTGCCTCCTGTTTGCTTACACAGAGGCTCCGATGCCCACAGTGTGTTGTTGTGCCCGTGCTCTGCCTCAACGCTTTGGGGCTAAGTGCTCTGGTCAAGAGAGAGAGTGAGGCTCATGGGGCAGGAGACTCGAAGAATGGAGACAAGACAGGGTGTGATCAAGTCTCTTACAAAGTCTCTTTTATTGAAGGGAATTCTGAGGTATTTATACGCTTTTGCCACGTGCCTTGTAGGCGCGTGGATACCACGTGCCTTGAAGGTGTTGATATGACGTAAGCCTTACAGGCATCTATAGCGTGGACAGCACGTGCACTGTGTGCCTTGCAGGCGTGGATACCATGTGCGCCTTACAGGCATATATGGCCTGGATAGCACGTGGACAGCACGTGAACTGCATGCCTTGCAGTCGTGGCTACCACGTGCACCTTGCAGCTGGGGGCAGTAAACAGCAACACAAAATATGTGGGATATCAGAGTGTGCTTCAGCTGTTGTAGGCTATTGAAAACCAAATCTCTTATCAGGGTATATGGTTCCAGATGGCTGCAAAGATAATCTAACCACTTTCTGCTAAAAGTCGGCTCCCAACAGTGTGTGGCACCTGCTAGCCTGTGCATGGACCTTGAGGGCATGGACTCCCTGTAGCCATCAACTGGAGACCCTGCTTTCTTGCCTGAGAAATCATAAGTTGGATCTGTACCACCTATAGGATCACTATAGTAGGAGAGCATTTTATCAAACAGGAACAGAGCTGAGGATTCCACCTCATGTCTACCCCTGAAGGAAGTGTCTCCTCAGTGGGAAACCACAAGGGTCCACCCTGAGAAGTGGCTGAGGTTCTGTGAGCTGGAGTTTGCTTTCTCAGCAGAAGGTACAAAGGCTGAGCTGAGGGGGCAGAGGAGCTGCCAGGCAAGGCTTGCAGAGAGACTACCATGTTAACTTTCTTTTTCTGTTTGTTTTTTGTTTTGGTTTTGTTTTTCTTTCAAGACAGGGTTTCTTTATATGGTCCTGGCTGTCCTGAAACTAGTTCCATAGACTGGGCTGGCTTCAAACTCACAAAGATCCGCCTGCCTCTGTCTCCCAAGTGCTGGGATTAAAGGTGTGCACTGCCACCACCAGTTTTCTTGAGGTCCAGCCTTAGCTATGTATCACACATCACCCACCCATTGTGCTTGTAGAGATCCTTAGCAGCTAGCACAGGGCTTCCTGGGGTCAGGCAGAGACACTTTTTGCTTTCATACCTGTGCCTAAGCCTGTATATCCACAAGAGTCAGCAGATTGCTTCAAGTGTCCTGGCCAGTGGGACCCCCAAGAAGGGAACACCAAGGGCAGACTATGGGACCAGATGTCCCTGGTGCCAACACAGGCTACATGTCATGTACCCTGTCCAGACAGTTCTATGGGGTGTCTGGTTGGTGTGGGTTGCCATGGTCCTAGATGTAGCCCCATAGCGTGGTCGGGTGTCAAGTACTCCAAGTTCCCAACCACCCTGATGGGATGTGTCTCGTGAACTTCCTGCATGCTCCTATCGTAACTCCACGGTGCTCTCTGTAACAGGCAACACCTTGAAAGAGTGCAGCTACGGGAGCTGTCACAAGAGGAGGTCAGGCAGCACCAGGACACCTGGCTAGCCATTCCCATCTGCAGACTGCGCTTCATCCCCAAGCCCAACAGTCTCCGGCCCATTGTGAACATGAGTTATAGCATGAGCACCAAAGCTTTTGGCAAAAAGGTGAACTTGGCCCCTGTACTGATCTATACTCCGACTTAAGTAAGGGCTCATGAAGTTCTGAGGGGGGCTAAGTAACTTCTTGTTCCTGAGTCTAAAAATTCAGCATATGGAAAGGTCTTAGAGATGGTCTCAAGAGCCAGAGGACTTGGGACACAAACCCTGGAGATCCCTCAGGGATCCTGCCAGGTAAGGTAGGTACTATATGGCCTCTATGCTAGGGGGCAAAGTAACCAGGGGCCAGCTGCCACCCATCCCCACGTCTGGATGTCAGCAACAGCTCTGACCCTTACCGGTGCCTGTGTAGTCATTAGTAATGCCGCAGAGGACAATGTGAAACTATTGATGTCTCAGCTCACCTGGAGGACCTCTGTGAGTGAAGGTGACCCTGAACTTGACTCTAGCCCAGTGGGAGTGTTTCTAGAAGGCAGTGCCCCTGGGGGTGGGTGAGAACAGGTTGAGGCAGGTTGGATGAGGGTCCCAAATACAGTCAACTGACTTAGTGAGCTAGGTCTTCTAAGACTCTGGCTCTGGGCTGAGCTATAGGAGTCTATTTTGAGAAATCAGGGTGGTCAGGGGGCAGTCTGCCAGGTCCCTTTCTAATGTGTGTTCTATGGTTCTGGCTCAGGCCCAGCATTTCACCCAGCGTCTCAAGACTCTGTTCAGCATGCTCAACTATGAACGGACAAAACACCCTAACCTTATGGGGGCTTCTGTACTGGGTATGAATGACATCTACAGGACCTGGAGGACCTTCGTGCTGCGTGTGCGTGCTCTGGACCAGACACCCAGGATGTATTTTGTTAAGGTGATCATTTGGACTCCTGTCTCTCACATTTGCTCTCATGGTCTGGGCTCTAGGGACCTCCTTGGGGTAGCCAACAATGGGTGAACCTGTTGCAGCCTCAAGCTGGTGATTGGGAGTGTTGGCCTGCTATCCTATACAGGCCAAAAATGTTATGGCCTCCTGTTCTCTCATGATTAGGAAGACCTCATTTGGGGGGTGTGGAGGGAACAATAACTAGCTCCCAGGACAGTCTTGAGCTCGATATGGATTCCCTGGTCAGTACATTCCAACCTCTCTGGGCTCTGCTCTGTGGGCGATCCCTTTGGATGCTGGGTCCTTTTCAGAGAAGTAGCCAAGCCTAACTACCACCAGGGCTTGGATGCTTCAGTATCTATGTTAGCCAGGGGCCCTTGTAAGCCTTGAGGTTCTTCAAGGATAAAGTAGGCTTTCCTTGTCCTAGGGCCTCAATCTGGACAATGGGATAGAGAGAGGACTATAGTCCCACTGTACCCCAGGGTCCTTTGTCTGGCACAGGAAATCTGTGGGATGCGAATGTGTGGTAGTAGAGTAGAGAAGCATGGGGTATCCTCCTGCATCTCTCTATCTCCTGCAGGTTTGCTATGGGCAGGTTGGAACCCAGGCACCAAGGACAGAGCCAGGAGGACACCTGACCCTGGATCCAACCACGCTTAGTAGTACTCACATGTATTTTACAGGCAGATGTGACTGGGGCATATGATACCATCCCTCAGGACAAGCTCCTGGAGGTTGTTGCCAATATAATCAGGCACTCGGAGAGCATGTACTGTATGCGCCAGTATGCCGTGGTCCGGAGAGATAGCCAAGGACAAGTACACAAGTCCTTTAGGAGACAGGTAAGACCATAGTGGACTCTTGTCAGCACTGTGAGCATGTTAGTGGCACAGGCCTGTTCACATCATGGATATCTAGTATCTCTCAGTGACACAGGTGTGGCTGTGATAGGTCCACATTTGTGGCATGTCCATGAAGGCACGGGTGTCCATGGTGCCAGTGGTCATTTGTCTGACCCAGCCTGCCTCCATCTTTGCAAACTCCCAATGGAGCTTCCCCTTCCAGGAGATACCTGCAACTATCCTCCCTCAGTCTCTATGGCAGCTTGAGATGTATGTATCCAATGATCTCTTCAGTAAGCAGGTGGGGTCTGCAGGTTTAAAGGTGGCAGAGTTTGCACTTAGGCCTGAGAGAGGCACAGGTGACTTCCTTTGCTTCTCCCTGAGGTAGGACATACAAGGCTCACAGGCACACCTTATACATGTGTGAGTATGTGCAGTGGCCATATGCCTTCTGTGCCAAGGGCATATTCATAATCACTCCACCCAGGAGATCCCTTCCCTGCTTCGACCAGAGCATCCACCATGAGCCTGTGGAGGGGCTAGAGGACAACATGGCAGAAGCTAGTTTTCTCTTGTCTACCATGTGGATTCTGGGAATTGAATTAAGTCATTAGGTTCGGCCCTGGGTGTCTACTTGTTGAGCCTTTGATGCTCCAGCCCCAGGTCAACAGCTGAAGTTACACATTTCTCTCTAAGAGCCCTCTGTAGTGCCATGCACATTCTGGCACGTTGCCAGCTCACTCTTCATTTATTTATTATAATTTATGACAACCTCTTGGTTGTTTAAAAGCATGTTACTTAGTTATTTTGAAAGTGCAAGCATTTTCTGTATATCTTGCTTCTCTTTTCTAGGTTAATTCTTGTACTTTAACTACTGTGGGTGACTTGACATCTGACACTGCGACAGTGCCACGTGACACATGGGATTTTTGTTCATTTTGTGCTATCACGTGTTAATGGTATATACGTTTCATTACGATAGCTTCATACGTGTGTATAATGCATTTTGACCATATTCACACGTGCATGGGAAATTTTAAAGTTCAAAGGCAATGTGCAATCTCAACCTATGAGAGAATGAAGCAGAAGGGTTGTAAGTTCGAGGAGTCAGGGCCACTTAGAGACTACAGCGATCACACCTCTGGATGCCTCACACCTGGCATACTTGGGCTTGGTCCCATGAGGTATCAGTAGATGGCGCTGTATTCCTTCTGGTGATATCCTGTCTTGCAGACATGGGTCTTGATGGCCACTTTGATAAAATGTCAGGCCTCCTAGAGAGTCTGTTGCAGGAGATGAAGGAGCCATCTTCCCCCTACCCTGTCAGCTCTGCCTCTTGGCCACACATTGTCTCTGTGGAGAAATCAGGGTGCTGCTTGTGTTGCCATCATTGGTAACCACAATTACGGAGACACCTGGCCCGAGGGAAGTTGACTGTGGTGAGGGCTGCTGTTTCTTTGGCAGAGTGGTCCCACGTCGTTCTGTAGTTGGGCTGTGCCTGGCCTGGCCTGGAAACCATTTGTCCTCTGGTTCTTCTCAAGTATTCACCTCTTCTTTGCTACAGGTCTCCACCCTCTCTGACTTCCAGCCATACATGAGCCAGTTTGTGAAGCATCTGCAGGACTCAGATGCCAGTGCACTGAGGAACTCCGTTGTCATCGAGCAGGTCCCCATGCTTCCTATTAATGAGCCACACCTGGGGGAGCTTCCCACCTTTACTTAGCTGCTTGCTTCAGTGCAGAAATGTGACCAACAGGCTCCTTGGTAGTGGGTACCTTGAACAAGGGTAGCAGGACTGGTAGCAGTCCTCATGACCTAACCAGAACCCTCCGACTTAGGGAGGGCATGCTAAGAGTTACTGTGAAGTGCCCTTTACACCCTCTTGTCTCCCATACCCCAGCTGTTCCATGAGTGAACTGGTAAAAATATCTTCTTCCTCAGTTTTGATCTCACGATCATCTGACAGTTCACCTGCTCTTGGAGGACAAGGTGGACTTGATCTGTGGTCCCTATCTTGGCCCATTATGTCAGAACCTGTGTTTCCAGAAGCCACATACATCTCCCACACAAGTCAGTGGTTCTACAGAACCTCCTTTCATACATATTCTGCCTTTGGGGCAGTCATGCTGAGACTTTTGGACAATTGTCTCTTGGCTCATAGGGGTACTGTGAGCTGTAAGGTTCCAGACCTAGTGCTGTGGGTGCAGAAAAGGCTACATCACTGCTTTGTAAGTTACATACCCTGTCACCTTGAGTCAAATTCAACCTAGCCATTCAGTGACACTTGACCCTGGCTCCACCCCGACTTTATCATAAACACTTGGGCTTAAATGTGCATATGGTGGCAGCCCGGTGCAGCCTTCAGCATCCTGATGCTACTCTGTCTACATGCTTTTCTAGAGCATCTCTCTGAATGAGACCAGCAGCGGCCTGCTTGACTTCTTCCTGCACTTCGTGCGTCACAGTGTCATGAAGATTGGTGGCAGGTGGGCACAGGCATGGGGCAAGTGGGCAAGAGAGGCAAGACAGGTAGGTAGAGGCTATCCTGGCTGCTGAGCAAGGTGCCTGCTGACTGGCTACAGCAGTTAGAACTCTGAGTGGCTGCCTCCTCCTCTCCCTTCCTCCCTGCTCCTCCTTATAGAATATTCTTGCCCTTGTGCTGCTGGCTTTTGGGTGCAAATATGTATCAAAGAAGGTTCTGTAGAACCACTGACTTGTGTGGGAGATGTATGTGGCTTCTGGAAACATATAAACACAGAGCTGCCTACCCATGAGGCCTTAGGAGCCCCTGGATAAGCATGGCTCCAGTGAAGTTAATGATTTTGTGTGCCTCGAGCTCATGTTGCCACTTTGTCAGAGCGGCACCTCACCTGTGCAGCCAGGCATGGGGCACATAGAGCACCGAAGAAGAGAGTACAGTGCCCGTGGCTGAATCCGCCCAAGACTACCATGAGTTATGAGCCAGACCAGGCACTCTTTTTTCTTTTCTTTTCTTTTTTTTTCCCCACAATTTGGCTTTATTCCAGAGGCGCAGGATGGTTTGACGTGTGTAAGTCTGTAAACACATATAATGACACAGGTGCTCCTAAAGATAAAAACCACATGATCGTCTCAACAGATGCAGTAAAGGCTTCTGACAATAGAACTCAGAGGCTCTGTAACTTAACATTTACAAAATATGGAACACACTGTAAAATAATCAAGCTTATAACTCATTTTTAAGGAGAGAGAGAAAAAAAAAAATCCCAGGTACTCTTTAAAAAGCACAGCTGTGGTGAAGAGGACCCAGGCTGGCTCTGGGCTGAAGCTGCCTACCAGCCTGCAAAGACCTGTTCTGTGAGTCTGGATCAGATGTGAGGTTGAGTGCTTGAGCATTTGGTTGGGCCTCTTGTACCCAAAGTCCCCACCTGGAGACTGGTACAACGGTGTGCACATGGCTCCTTTATGCTGAGCAGTAGGAACCGACAATGAGTACCAGTGACCGGTCAGCACTGCTCCACTCTGCCTCACGTTTGGGGGCCAGGGGTCCCAGCCCTCGGGTCAGTCAACAGGGTCTACCAAGAGAGAGAGTGGGGATGGAGGGACAAGAGAAGCAAAGAATGGAGACAAGACAGAGGATCTGATCAAGTCTCATTTATTGAAAGGAAATCCTGGGTATTTATACGCTTTTCCACGTGCCTTGCAGCCGTGGACAAGCAGGGGAACACAGCTGAAGACGGTTTACCACATATGCCTTGCAACTGGGGGCACTAAACAGCAAAACAAGATATGTGAGAAAAACAAGATGTCTATCAGAGTGTGCTTAGCTGTTGTGGGCTGTTGAAAAACAAGTTCCTTGTCAGGGTATATGGCTCGAGATGGCTGCAAAGATGATAGCCGCTTTCTGCTAGGAATCGGCTCCCAACACACCCATACAGAACAGGATTCCAAGGTTATTAGAGATGAGCTCAGGCAGGACAAGGAGTGGTTATCTAAAGTCACAATATATTTTAGGATATAATTGGAAATGTCAGATGAGAATGCTGGGACACCACAAGCTACAAGTGTGCAACTGAACATATTTTCACAAACACAGCCAAGGGAAGGGTGCTCCTGAGTCCTGATAGCACTGAGAACAGATTTATGAGTCTACGTCTGTGTGGCAGGAAACTTAACCTACTCCTCATGTGGTTCACTTAAAAGTCAGATCCATGTGCACTGCGCCTTGGAGCTTCCTGGTGGTTACTCTAGAGGATCTGAGTAAATGTGAGGGTGCCTCCCTGGGTGACTGTCTTCTCCTGACCATCTGATGACACCCACCCCTGCCAGCAGCTCATGTCTGCACCTGCATGTATGTTTGGTTCTGTTGTGTTCTCTGAGAAGGCGCTAACTTTTTCACACAGCTGTCACCAAGAAGAATTATTATTTGCTAATGATCTATTGTGAATTTTCCCCCAGATAAATATTCGGTTCAGGAGGCTCATTGCTTGTTATTCTTGTGTCAGTTTTAGAAAAGCCGTGGAGTCAGGAGACAGGGATGTAGTCCACACCACCCCAGGTCATAGCGGGAGTGGGGAATGGAAGAGATAAGGGTGGTACTTAATTTATTATCCTCTTAGGTCTTAGCAACTGACAGTGGTAGATACCACTGTTTGTATATGTGACCTGTGAACATGTTCACTGAATGGCATCTGTTTATTCATGCATACACGGGGAGGGGTGTCAGGTACAAGTGTGAAACTCACCATGGCTACTGCTTCTGACCATAACCATCACCATTACCAGGTACTACATGCAATGCCAGGGCATCCCCCAGGGCTCCATCCTATCCACCCTGCTCTGCAGTCTGTGTTTCGGAGATATGGAGAACAAGCTGTTTGCTGAGATACAGCAGGATGGGTAAGTGTTTCTTCATTTTACTGCTCCCAGGGGCCGGGTCACTGAGTGGGTGTCACAGCTGGTCTATGTTCCAGACACAAAGGCCATTGCCTTCACTTCATGAAAAGCTGTCAAGCATCCCAGAGTCATTTCTGTTAGGATAATAAAACTGTCATTCTCTTCTTTTGAAGAATCACTTTGTTTTGTCTATGTGCATTCCTATAGGTTGGCTACTGAAAGGTGGATGGTCTGTGAGACCTCTTGATGTGTCTTCTTTTTAGGTTGCTTTTACGTTTTGTTGATGACTTTCTGTTGGTGACACCTCACCTGGCCCAGGCAAAAGCCTTCCTCAGGTAAGGACCATCATGCCTGGGTTTCTGTTGTATGATCAAGATATGTGAGGAGGTCTATCCATAGGCAAGCAGTCTGTTGTTTAGCATTTGCCGATAGGGGAAGCAATGCATGTCTACAAGCGTCTCAAAGTAACTACAAGAAAATAGGCTTTAGGGGTCATAGGAAGAGGACTCCTTGCAACATGGATGCTAAGATATGACCCACAGAGTCAAGTGAAACTTTCCACTTGTCTGAGGCTTGGCCAGATGGCCTTATTGCTCCATTGCCTACACAGAAGACAGGAGCTAGGCTACAGCCCAGAGCAAGACTGCCTGGTGTTCCATCAGGGTACCCACAAGCATCTGCTCTCGCTGGTCCCAGAACACCTCTGAGAACTTCTGTGGCATATGCTGGGTGCCTCCAGGCTCCCATAACCAATGTTCCTTCTCTTATTCAGCACCCTAGTCCGTGGCGTTCCCGAGTACGGCTGCATGATAAACTTGCAGAAGACAGTGGTGAACTTCCCTGTGGAGACAGGTACCCTAGATGGTGCAGTTCCACACCAGCTACCTGCTCACTGCCTGTTTCCCTGGTGTGGCTTGCTGCTGGACACTCAGACTTTGGAAGTATTCTGTGACTACTCAGGGTAAGCACACTGAGGAGCCATGAGGTCATAGGAGCAGATGGTACTGTGGGTACTACATTCTGTTTTCTAGACACAAGAGATCATGAGGCCTTATGTGATAAAGGCCAAAAGGTGTCCCCTTCTTCATGGAGATGGGCATGGGTAATATAAAAACATCTTCAGCCTTGTCCCATGTCTCCTGCAGACCATGGAGCCAAGGTGTTCCTCTGTATGAAGTATAAGGGGCTTGGAGGGGATGGGAGCTAATCTCCATCTACCAGGAGCTCACAGCCCAGATTTTGGCTCAATATAGATATGAGAGATTTGAGATGGACACCGGCAAAAAGAGCTGGACCATTTTTTTATGAGTGAAAAGCATGAAAATTCTGACATTACGGTACAAGACGGACAACCTGCCATGTTGACAGCTGTCTATTCTGAGCTTAGATCCAAACTCCCTGTCTCCATTGTGCTCTTTGGAGGGTTACGTTGTAGGGGAAGAGTTGGGTGCAGACAAGCTATCTGTACAGTGCCCTCACAGGCCTGGGCTTCTCAGCCTCCCTACCTTTGTATGCTGAGTTGGTCCAGTCCCTGGGATTCAGCTCGGACTTCTTGACTTCACCCTCTGCCTCCCAGACCCACTTTTGCTGCCCCAGCCCCTAGCACTCTTGGGTGTCATGGAGTCATGGGTAAATCAAAGAAGAATTTCCCCTCTGAACATACTGCTAGAGCCAGAAAACAACACACCCTTATAGGAAGCCAGGCTGGCCCTGGACAGGGGCCATTAGAGACTGTATGTAGATCAGCATGTCCCTGCTTCCAGAGTCCATGTTAAGAGTGGCTGTGATCTCACCCTCTGAGGCTTCAGTGTGGCTGCATCAGCTGAGCTCAGTATCCTTCCGCCTGAGCCAGGGACAATGTGTCTGGAGATCAGCCAGAGTTACTAGCAACATTCTAAAGGAAAAGCATCATGATAGGAATTCCTTCTCCCCAAACCGCAGCTCACATACAAAGTGCGATGACAGTTGACAGAACACCTCTTCCTCTGGCCTCCACCCACATGCACAGGCATGCACTCATACACGTATAAAAATAAGAAACCTGACAGAGGTAACTGTACCTGTCACTTGTATTCATCTTTGAGGATGTAAAGTTATTGGATGACAGGAAGGCACTACCCTTAACCCTGTCCTGCACACGTCCCATCTGTCATCCCAAGGTGACCAAGATGCATCCTGCAGTCTGCAGGTGTTCGACATCACTGTAGTGTTCCCTTAATGTTTGCTGTCACCAAGATCTGGCTGGAGAGAATCTGTGCTCCAAACATAGCCCTGTGCTGTGAAGGTGCTCTGTCAGGCTGCAGCCACTTAAAGAACCACAGGGTTGTGACTTCCTGTAAGTTTCACAGTTCTTTCTGAACTGAATTTTCACAGCTCTTATTTGCCACCAATGAGCAAAGATGTCTGGTAATCCCAAGTCCTGATAAAATGGATGTTGTTCACTACATCTGGTTGGGTTTGGCTGTCCAGGGCTTCTGGTAGTGCCGTAAGCAAGTCTCCAGATCTAGAATGGGTTTCATGTGTGAAGGTCCAACCCCATCTAAGCCTGCAGTATGTGGCAGAGAGGGACAAGAGGTGGAAGGGCACTGGTGTTGGTCTCTCAGGAGGAGCTAGTGTGGGAATCACACAGGATACCTTTGTGCTGCAGTTATGCCAGGACCTCAATTAAGACGAGCCTCACCTTCCAGAGTGTCTTCAAGGCTGGGAAGACCATGCGGTACAAGCTCTTGTCAGTCTTGCGGTTGAAGTGTCACAGTCTGTTTTTAGACTTGCAGGTGAGCAAACGGGCAGCTACCTCATCTGTTGGATCTTAGTATAGGTCCTGTTCTGCGTGGGGGGGGGGGGGGGGGGTCATGTTCATGGATATGCACGTGTGTGTACAGGTGCAAGCTGTGTGTGGGGGGAACATGTAGAAAAGGTGGACGTGTACTGAGGACCCCTGAGCATCTATCCTGCTCATTCCCATCACTTTCCAGTACTGACATTGCTCCCACAGGGAGAGAGGTTCCCTGGATCCTGACCTTGGCTTTGGACTCTTGTGCCATGGCTCCTGAGGTCTCTGTTCAGGAGGGGCCCCTGTGGTGGGCTTCAGCCTCAGCTCTCGCCTGCTTCCTCCCCTCTGCTTCCTCCCGATGGGGGCCTGGCTTGATTTTTTGGGGGTTTTTTCCACAAGTGGCTTTCTTATCCTTCTTAACAACAACACAGAAAGTGTTCATTTGTGATCTCAGGGACATTGCTGATGGTTCTCTTTCTCTCGGGACTCCAGGTGAACAGCCTGCAGACAGTCTGCATCAATATATACAAAATCTTCCTGCTTCAGGCCTACAGGTGAGACATGAGCTGTGCCACCACTAGAGGGAGCCACAGGCCAGAAATGCCAGCCATGCTGTCTGCTGGGCCTCTCAAGCTGAAGGCAGAGCTGCTATTTGTTCCCCCTGGTTGGCATGCTGAAATGCAGTCAGGAAAAAGCAGCATTTAGTTAAGTCTCCACACAACCCCATATCTGTGAGATAAGAACTTCTTCTGATCTCCCTGTGCTGGGAGCACATGTAACCTTATGTGCTGACCAGAGCCTGTAGTCTTGAGACAGCAGGAGATGCTGGCATACGGAGACCCCAAGAACCCACCTCAGAAAAAACAGGATGGGGAAGGGAAGCGGGAGGACTCAGAGCCCCAGAAAGCAGAGAAGCCAGTCTTGCACCAGAAGGCACAAGATGCATCTAGCTGAAAGCAGCTTGGATATCATGGTGCCCTACACATTGGCTTGAGCCTTTGGAACATTCTTGTCCTTGGTAGTCTGCAACTTAAGTCAGGTGCATTAGGCCAGACCCATGTCACTCATTCACTCATTAATTACACAGTCACTACTAAGCATGACTATAGGCAGCATACATCGGCCCTTTCTTCTGAGGTTTCCTGTAGGTGTGGGATTGGTTTCTCTTGACTCATGAAAGGAGAGCTACCTTGCAGAGCTGTAGCAGAGGGCACCACTCTGCAGGGAGTTAGCAGATAGTCACACCAACCACAGGTCAGATTTATGCCGCTGTGGATCTGGCTGCCTCTTACGTAACCTCCCTGGTCACTGGGGCTGGGTGTGGGGAAGAGCTTGAAGATACAGTTTCAGTGTCGGGCAGTCTACCTTCAATGTGATATGATATAGCAGGTGCACAGGGCACCTGGGAAGGGACTAGTTACATGGCAATAGACAGGGATGAAGATATGTGCACACACACATGTGCTTGTGTGTTCACTTATAGTTGTAAGTCATTTGTACATGCAATTATATGATGTGCTGCATATAAATCTCTGTATATAATTCACATGTATGCACAGACAAGAGCTTGTGCTCGTGTATACACATGTGCACAGTTACCAGGGCCTCTTCCCCTCTGCTGTGGCTCCCTCCCAGGTTCCATGCATGTGTGACTCAGCTTCCCTTTGACCAGAATGTTAGGAAGAACCTCGCATTCTTTCTGGACATCATCTCCAACCAAGCATCCTGCTGCTACGCCATCCTGAAGGTCAAGAATCCAGGTGCGTAGATG
The DNA here is from genome assembly GCF_011762505.2 of Arvicanthis niloticus. Taxonomy (NCBI): domain Eukaryota; kingdom Metazoa; phylum Chordata; class Mammalia; order Rodentia; family Muridae; genus Arvicanthis; species Arvicanthis niloticus. The sequence goes on along the minus strand of NC_047676.1, from coordinate 1,375,846 downwards.
GCTGAGGGCCAGCATTCTCGTAGGAGGAGTGGGCAACATGCACTCAGTCAGGAGCTAGTGTAACCACCCATCCTTCCTGGGCCTCAGCCCTAGCAGGTCAGGGGGTTGTCAAGAGCTCCTTGGAGGCCATGAGTGTCTGTGGCCAGCTGGGTTCTTCAGCCTCTGTCTGATCCCCCAGGAGTGAAACTAAAGGCCAAGAATGCCTCTGGCTCCTTTCCTCCTGAAGCTGCACGTTGGCTCTGCTACAGAGCCTTCCTGCTCAAGCTGGCTGCTCATTCTGTCATCTACAAGTGTCTCCTGGGACCTCTTAGGACAGGTGAGTGAGCTCCCTCCCCTCAGTGAGTGCCTAGGTGAAACCAAAGTTAGACGGTAGATGCCACACCCATCTCCTGCAGAGGGGTCCATTCACAACTTCCTTCTCCTCCTTCCTGCTTCCTCTGTTCTCACTGTGCCTCTTAGTTCAGGAGAGGCCCATGGGGTGACACATTTCACTCTCAGGAACCTTCTGATCCATGCCTGGTCCTTTCACAGCTCTGCTTGCCTGCTTCCTAGATGCAGAGGGTTAGGGGTTGGTTGTCAGGTTCCTGTCTTGCTTCTGTTTCCAGATTGTCAAGCTTGAGGTCCTTGTGTGTCCACTGTGGTAGTGGTAGTGGTAGTGGTGTGTTCCTGGGTGGGACTCCTGCTTACGCCTGGCCTACACATGGCCAGGACTTGACCCGGGCAGGCTAAAGAACTACCTCACCCCTTTGGAATGAAAGTTGAGTACATCTTCTGTTGCAGCCCAAAAACAGCTGTGCCGGAAGCTCTCAGAGGCGACAATGACCATCCTTAAGGCTGCAGCTGACCCAGCCCTAAGCACAGACTTTCAGACCATTTTGGATTAACTGTATCCCATTTAGCTGGATGACCATGGGCATTATAGCCTCAGCACTCCTGGATCCGTGTCACAAGAGGGACTGACCTATTGTGAGGCTAGGTCATCCTCCAAACCTCTGTGTCATGGGTGGTAGTGTGGGAGTTTTTCCCAGTGCTCTGTTTCCTATAATGGGCTTGATTTCTTTCCTGATACCCTCAGGGAAGCAGATCCCATCCCTCTTAGTGGCAGGAATCCACTAGCACCAGCACAGAGCACATGGGTACCGGCACAATGGACAGATGTGAGATTCCTGGACCCTGGAGTCTTTTCACACCTAACCATGGAGCCTTTCCCAGTACATCAGAGTGTCTCCAAGATGAAACAGGACATGGAGCCAGTGGCCTAAAATATACTCGGAATTCAGGTGACTGACTGCCTTAGCTACTTATCTACTGCTGTGATAAAACACCAAGCCAACTTTTTTTTTTTTTTTTTTTTTTTTTGGTTTTCTGAGACAGGCTGTCCTGGAACTCGCTCTGTAGACCAGGCTGGCCTCAAACTCAGAAATCTGCCTGCCTCCCAAGTGCTGGGATTAAAGGCATATGCCACCACTGCCCAGCCCAAGCCAACTTGTAAAAGCAGGATTTTTCTACTGGAGCAGTAGCTGAGAGTTTACATCTTGATCTGTAAGCACAAGGCAAAAGAGAGGGGGTCAGGAGAACTATCTGGGAAATGGTGGGAGTCTTTTTAAAAAAAAAAAAAAAAAACTTTAATTTTCAGTGGTAGTATCACAAATAATTAGGAAAGGTGGAGGTTTAGATCCAACAGGTCACAGTGAAGTCCACAGGGGTCACACTGGGGATATTCCATGACTTCTCTGAAGCTAAGATTCCTTGGCAGCAGTTGACAGTAACCATGGTGGGTATCTACTGAGATCACTGAGGATAAAATAAGGCGAGGTGTATTTGTACCGAATTTGAAAGTCACACACAAATAAAGAGTAGATCATGGAATTGCTTTCTGTCATCATACTAATTTGAACTACCACTCAAAAGGACTTTTACTTACATGTTTTCTGATTCCCGCCCCCCACCCCCCACACCATAGATCTTACAACTCACTATAACAGTGTCCTGTAACTCACTGTAGATTAGATTAGGCCTCAAACTCACCTGGATCCACCTGCCTCTGCCTCCCCAGAGCTGGTATTAAAGGTGTGTGCCAGCCACTATTCCCCAGCCTGCTTCCTGAATTACTAACCAGTGAGGACACATTATTCACCCTTCAGCACCAAGCCCCATTCAAACTACCATCCCATATCTTTTACATAAACTAATTTTCCCCCACTCTAGCCTGATTCCTTCCTCAAGTTTTATGAGTCTCCCATCTTTGAACCATTCCCTTTGCTGAGCCCACACAATAGAGGTCTTAACTCCTCCTTTTGCTTTGCCCTCCCTCCCTCCCTCCCTCCTTCCCTCCCTCCCTCCCTCCCTTCCTTCCTTCCTCCCTTCCTTTCCTCACTTTTACCCTTTTATTAAAAATAACTCTTCAGCACTTAGGAGGCAGAGGCAGGCGGATTTCTGAGTTCAAGGACAGCCTGGTCTACAGAGCGAGTTCCAGGACAGCCAGGGCTACACAGAGAAACCCTGTCTCAAAATAAGTAAGTAAGTAAATAAATAAGTAAATAAATAACTCTTTTTCTCATACAATATACCCTGAATACAGTCTCCCCCTCCATTCCTCCCACTCTGTCCCCACCTCCTCTCTCCTCCAGACCCACTCCCTTTCTGTGTCATCAGAAGAGAACAGGCTTCTAAGAGGTAACATCCAAACATGACAAAATAAAATATAAGATAAAACAAAACCATCACGTGAAGGCTGGACAGGGCAACACAACAGAAGGAAAAGAGCCCCAAGAGTAGGCACAAGAATCGGAGACCCACTAGGCTGAAACCTATATTATATATGGAAAGGACCTGGTGAAGATCTGTGTTGGCCCTGCAGTCTTTGTGGGTTCATGCGAGCCATTCTTAATTGATTCAGAGGGCCCTGTTCTGGTGTCCTTCATTCCTTCTGGCTCTTAACACTCTGCCTCCCCTTCCTTGGCCTTCCCCGAGTTCTTAGGGGAGTGAAATGAAGAGGTTTTGCCCTAACTCTCTGAGTTATCTAGTCTCTGGTTCTTGGTGACCCAGGCAGTGTTGGGTATGAGTTTTATCGTATGGAGTGAGCCTTAAGTCAAGTCAGACATTGGTTGGCTACTCCCGCAAATTCTGTGCCACTATTGCCCTAGCATGTCTTATGGGTAGAACAGATGGTAGATCAAGGTTTTGTGGCTGTGCCGGTGTTTACATTTGTCTTTTGGTAGCCTGCAGAGTGACTTCCCACACCGAAGACACTAGAATGTAGGGATGAAGGCTCCACATAGGTGCCAGCTTGATTTCTCCGTGTCCAGTGATTTGTGTGGGTGTTGTCCTCAGTAATGGGATCTTGCTGTCAGTTTGCAGAAAACAGCCTATTCCCTCAGCAACAACCCTGGGCTGTTGAGATTATGGGACCCCCTTGGGCAACAACTCAATTGAATACACCTCAGTCTCTTTACTAAGCCCCATTTGGTGACTAATGGCTAGTTGAGACTCAGTATCCCCCGTTATTAGGAGACCTCATTAGGGTCATCTTCATACATTTTAGGAAGTTTCTACTGCACTAGGTTTCCATAGCATCCCTCAAATGCCCGTTAGTTCCAGCTGTCCCTCTCTGAATTCTCTCCTCCTACCCTATCTCCACCCCCACCTGATCTTCCTGTTCTCCAGCCCCCAATCCACCCATAAAATCAATTCTATCTCCCCAGCCAGGGAGATCCATGTGCCCACCCCCAGTCCCATTCTGTATACCTAACCTCTGTGGTTCTTTAGTTTGCAGCTTGGTTATCACTGTCTTCACAACTAATATCCACATATAAGTAGATACATACCATATTTGTCTTTTTGAGTCTGGGATACTTCACTCAGGATGAAGTATCATTCCATCCATTTTCCTGTGAATGCTATAATGTCTCTTTTTTCTGATGTCTGAGTAATGCTCCATTGTGTAAATTTTCCACAGTTTGTTAATCCATTTTTCTATCTAGGGTCATCTAGGTTGTCTCCAGTTTCAGGCTATTATGAGTAGAGCCGTAATGTACGTGTTTGAACAAGTTTTATTGTGATAAGATGACTCGTCCTTTGGGTATATGCCCAACAGTGGTACAAGTGAACCATTCCCAATTTCCTGAGTATCTGCCATATTGATTTCCACAGTGGCACTGTAGCAGGATGGTTCCTGCTGCTACAATGTTTGCAGTGGAGCTGATGGGGGAGGAGCTAATAGGGGAGGAGCGAAGAGAGAGAGAGAGATGAAGGGGGAGACGAAGGATGGATGAGGAGAAGAGAAGATGGTTTGCGTGTCTTTAGCAGTCTCAGGTAGTTATTCATATCTAGGTTAGTTAATAGGGTTAACGATTCTAATTGTGTGGGCATCTGGTTAATTGAGCATTTCCAAACATATAAACCAACTGGATACCCTGTAAGCTCTAAAAAGTCTCATTCCTACTGGATACTGTGAGGATGGCAGGTATTGTCAAGGCTCAGCCAAGCATTGTGGACAGTGTGGTGGATTGGCAGAGCCGGCTGCCACACTGGTGTCTTGTGAATGTCAGGGCCGGTGTTTTAAGCTAGCCAGAGCCGTGGTCCAGAGCCAGAACTGTGGGAAAATGGCAGCTGTCTGGTAACAGCCTGGGCTAGGCACTGCATTTTTTAAATATTAACGGCAACATGGCACTGCCATATTGATTTCCACAGTGGCTGTACAAGTTTGCACTGGTGAGAGTCTTTGGAAACCTCAAAGCCCCCTCCCAGTGGCACAGCTCTTCCAATGAGGCCACACCTCTTGATCCAGTTCCACCAACTGGGAACCAAGCATTCAAATATATGAGCCAATGGGCGCCATTTTTATTCATACCACCACATTCCACTCCCTGGCCCGCATAGACTTGTAGCCACATCATGTAAAATGCATTCAGTCCAACTCAAAAATCCCCATAGTTCTTCACTGTCCCAAAACTGTTTAAAATAAGAATCCGAAAGTCCCTGCTGGATGGTGGTGACATACTCCTTTAATCCCAGCACGTGGAAGGCAGAGGCGAGTGTATCCTGAGTTCAAGGACAGCTTAATCTACAGAGTAAATTGCAGGACAGTCAAGGCTATAAGAAAAACTCTTGCTTAGGGTTGGAGGGGGCTGGGTCCAAAGTTTCTTCGGAGACTCAAGGCAATCTCTTAATTGTAACCCCCTATAAAATCAAAAAACAAGTTATATATTTCCAACATACAATGGCACAGAGTATACTGTTTCAAAAGTAGAGGAAAGGGGGAATCGTGAGGAACTACTGGACCAAAGCAAAACTAACCCCAGCAGGGCAAGTTCCAAATTCACATGTTCTCTCTCATCTGTGATTCCTAGTTCAAAAACTTTATATGTCGCTCTATAATGTGGAGTAACTGCAGACACCAGGAAAGTAGAAAGATACCATGGGAAGGAGGATATCAGGAGTTGAAGAAACTCTAAGAGGAATATATATATGTCTTGGCATGGTCGTGGAGGGTTCCATGCCTCAGACCCATAGCAAAGCCATTATCCAAATTGGCCAGGCTCAAGAGTAACAGCAAAGCTTTCCTCGGGATGTCAAGTATGAGTGTTTATGAAGATGATTCGTGTGTACAACGATTAGCAACTGCAGCTTCCTCCTAAATGTTTAAAGCCCAAAGAGACCTCGTACTGAGACTAGCCAACCGTTTCCCCTGTGCTATACCTAATAAACATGCCAAGACTTCAGTTTGCATTGGTAGTGTGTAGAAAACCTTAGCTGGGCCGGGCAGTGGTGGCGCACACCTTTAATCCCAGCACTTGGGAGGCAGAGGCAGGTGGATTTCTGAGTTCGAGGCCAGCCTGGTCTACAGAGTGAGTTCCAGGACAGCCAGGGCTACACAGAGAAACCCTGTCTCGAAAAACCAAAAAAAAAAAAAAAAAAAAAAAAACCTTAGCTGAATCTCTGTGTGTGTGACAGAGAGAGACAGAGAGACAGAGAGACAGAGAGACAGAGAGACAGAGAGAGCTGACAGTGCTCCCTCCAAGAGCCATAGACTGTTGTAAGATATTTGATCACACCGTGAACTCCAACAATGTGTTATTTACTGTAAAAACTTGTTTCCAGTTGTGATGTGGCTCATCCCTCAGCACACAACTTTAGTATTCAAAATGGAAGTCTTATTCCAAATAGTTTCTTATAATGGTACAGGTATCTCTCTTATGTTGGGGTCCATCTCAGAGGCAATTTCATGGTATCATAAAAGCTTATACACAGGGGCAGGAAGTGCTGTTGGGTAATTGGTTTGGGTCCAGTCTTATTGTAGGTAACTATACAAAATAGTTCTGCTGACTTCTATAGTGATTGGTTTCCAAAGGCATAGAACATAACAGAATATGTAACCAATCTTGGAATAGAAAGTTTCCTAGTTAACAGCAGAAACATATGAGAACATTTCCTTATAATGGCAGGCTAGCCAAATAAATGTTACCTAGGCTTTAACATTCCATCTAGGCCTTAATATTTTACCTAGGTCCTAACAGGCAGTTTTACTGGAGCAGAGATAGAGAGTCAGGTTGCAGAGAGAACAAGCTCGATACAGGTGAACACAGAATGAGCCAGAGAATGAGAAGGAGCTGGATTAGAACAGATTGTCAGAGTTTGATGCCAAGCAGAGCAAGAAGTCAGAGGCTGAGAGAGAGGCCAGATTGAGTCAGTCAACTTGGAGAGGAGTTTGAACCACAACAACTGAGTTGAACCAACCAGCCAAAGTTCAGAAAGGGTGAGCTTACTCAGCAGTAGGTCTCAGAGGCTGAAAACATTATAAGCCTAAATAAGATTGTATGGAGGCTAGAAGGTCCCAGGACTGGGCCTAGGTTAGCAGACAGAGGCAGGAAGCCTTGGAGATGACAATTACTACAGGAGAATAAAAGTTACATTTACAATAGACTATCTGGAAAAAGAACTAGCACCAGACATTGAGAAGCTCCCTTTTGAGTTAATCAAGGGAAGCCAAAAATAATATAGGCTATTGTTATCCTTGGTTGCCTCAGAAGTTGAAGGTAAGTTCCTATTGATGAAGACGTCATATACTTTGGACACAGGACTAAGGATTGGAGTTGGATCTGATCTGAAAGCCTCCTCCCTGGGGACCAGATTTCATAGTCCCAGATGATGCTGAGCAAGCTGTCAAGGGAGAGAAGCAGACAGCACTACCCAGATTTGAAACATAACAGTGACCAGCATGTCAAGGCATCCATAAAGGTGTGACAGGGGCACTCATATCTTGGCAGTAACCAGCAGCTGTCTAGTTTGATTTTTCAAGACTGTTTCATTTGTTAAGGCCTAGGTAGTCTATTAAGGCCTAGATGGAATGTTAAAGCCTAGGTAACAACAGAAAGGACCATGCCTGGTACTGGAAATCTAGCCAACTTCCCAAGGTTAATGAGGTCATGGATTTAAGAAGAACCTAACATGGCCACTTTACTAAGCCAGCATAGTTTATAACTGCAGGGCTAGATGTCTAGATATCTGTGCTCTTATATCTATATTAGTGTAGTTCTCATCCTTCATCAAAGAAGCTTTTGTTTGCAATAGATAAGTACCATTACAGACACCCATGACTCTACAAACCGCTGAAAACAAGGACCCAGCTCCAATGGATTCATCTACAACACAACCAACCCCTGAGGGGACATAACGGATGAGGGGACAAGAAGATTGTAAGAGCCAGAGGATCAGAAAACCTTTTTTTCCTTCTAGAATGGTGGGGAAGCTATAACTATTATACCTAAACAATATGATTACCTAAATAAGACCCAAACAGAACTACCACCAATATACATGGCTCTTCCTTGATCTGGCCCCATGATGGAGCAGACATCCACAGGCTCTGTTCAAGTTTGAGTGTTCAGGTGATTGGGGAAAGCACAGGAGGACAAGGCTACAGGAGCACATCTCAGGGTATGACAAGGCCGTGGATATGCTGAAGGGTAGAAATCTCTGGGAGCCTCTGGTGAATCAGGTCTTCTGGTCCTCAGCCCTGCTTTTGTGCCATGGGCCCCTACAGTAGAGTTTGTAGGAACACCTAGGATGGGTTTGTCCTCATTCCTAAAACCCATACCCACCAGGAGATATCCATCAGTCAGGGCCCTCCTTGTCCACTCTGCTGAGATACCACCTGTCCCCATAGATTAACACAGAAGCTCCCTGGAGAGACGGCAGGTCTTAGTAAAGCCAGACAAATGTCATTCAAGAGACAGCCTGCAGATAACATGAGGAGCAGGATTACCAACATAAAGGGCACAGACGTGTACAGAACAGCCCTCCACTTCCAAAGGGACTGACTGAGCTGGATTCACTGATGTCTCATTCACCACCAATTAGCTTTGAGCAATTGGAAACTCCAGGTTATCACTGGTGAGGCCACTGTACCTTGGACAGAGCTCCCAGTGCTGATGCAGCCTAATTGGCTTCAGCTGGCCCTAATGGCATCGCCTTGCTCATCTGCTGCTTTTTAGTATGTCCAAGTGACTAAGCCCTAGGCATTTACAGCAGAGCCAAGTCCAGGGAGTGGATCATAAATGCACCCAGATTCCTGGAACTTCCATATGGAGGGTATATGTTTGGAGTTCCTGGCAGCCAGCCTGTCGGAGCCAACCCTGTCCCAGGGCAGAGGACACTCAGTAACAGAATCAAAATAGGCTTTGGAAATCCCAGGCAAAGTCACAGCTCAGCACAAGACTAGAAATCTTCCACTTGGCCTGGGTATACCCAGGCTCTCGGGTGCTCCAGTAACATCATGTCATTGACCAACTCACAAGGTGCCAGGATCTTGTCTCTAGTCATGTTGCTCTACTTCCAGCTATTCTCAAGACCATTTGTATTCCTACCAAATTGTTAAGGCCTGGCTAAAGGCTCATGTTCTGATGGTCCCAAATCACAAAATTACTGAGTTCTTTCTTCAACTGTCAGATCTGCTCAGGGTGAAACAAAAATGGCAAAGTTATGGGGGTTCTTCTAGATCTGAGCTGAAGTTCTCTCTCTCTCTCTCTCTCTCTCTCTCTCTCTCTCTCTCTCTCTCCCTCTGCCCCTCCTACCCTCCCTCCCTCCCTCCCACATTCTCTCCCTCCCCCCTCTTCTCTCTGTGTCCCTGTAAGCAAAGTGTGTGTCCCATGCAAGGAAGTCAGGTGTAGTGGTGCATGCATTCAATCCCAGAATTGTCCCAGTGGAGACAAGTGAATCCTTGGACTCCCTGGATGCTCCAGTAACACCTGCTTGATAAGTTCCAGGCTAGGGAAGAGACCCTGTCTAAAGATCAAATCAAATAATTTTTCAAATATGGATGGTGTGGTAGATGGTTTTATGTGTCAACTTGACACAAGTTAGAGCCACAGAGCCATCAGAGAGGAAGGAAACTCAGTCAAGAAAATGCCTCCGTAAGATCCAGCTCTAAGGCATTTTCTCACTAGTGATCAGTGGGGGAGGGCCCAGCTCATGATGGGTGGTGTCATCCCTGGCTGGTGATACTGAGTTCTATGAGAAAGCAGGCTGAGCAAGCCATGGGGAGCAAGCCAGTAAGAAGCACGCCTCCATGGCCTCTTCATTAGCTCTGACATTCGGATTCCAGCATTGCTTGAGTTCCTGTCCTGATTTTTCCCAGTGATGGACTATGATCTGGAAGTGTGAGCTGAGTAAACACTTTCCTTCCCAACTTGCTTTTAGCCACAGTGTTTTTGTCACAGCAGTGGAAACCCTAAGACAGACAGAGGAAGGACACTTTGTTCTCTGACCTCACAAACAAGCACACAGAGTCAAAGAGCAGCAATGAAAAGGAGTTGAGCAGCAAGGTCAATGGAGCCAGTCATGAGCTCCCCTACAGGGTAAGAGTTTCTTTCTGCCCTTCTTTGAACACCCACACACTGGGCTCAAAACTTGGCACCTAGAGGTTCATCCGTGTGGTGGTCTGAATGAAAATGGTCCCCATAGGCACATAGAGAAGGGTGCTATCAAGAGATGTGGGCTTATTAAAGTATGGTGGCCTTGTTGGAGGAAGAATGTCACTTCGGGTTGGGTTAGAATTTTCCTGCTGAGGCCCAGTATCAATCTTCCTTCTTGTTGCCTGAGAATACAGATGTAGAACTCTCAGAACCACATCTGCCTGCACTTTGCCGCACCTCCTGCCATGATGATATGGACTAAACCTCTGAACTGTAAGCTAGCCCCAAATAACTGTTTTTGTTCATAAGAGGTGCCTTGGACATGGTGTCTCTTCACAGCAATAAAAAAAAAAACCCTAACTAAGACAACTTGTGAAGGATACTATAGAACTAAAGGAAGCTCCCAAAACTTGGTAGACTTTTCCAAATCCCCCTCACCCCTAAGATCTTATTGTCTTGGTTAGGGTTGCTATTGTTGTGATGAAACACCATGACCAAAGCAACTCTCATCACTGTTCATCATTAAAGGAAGTCAGGACAAGAACTCAAATAAGGCAGGAACCTGGAAACAGGAGCTGATGAGGAGTGCTGCTTTCTTGCTTGCTTCCCATAGCTTGCTCAGTTCACTTTGTTATAGAACCAAGACCACCAGCCCAGGAGTGTCCCCACCCATAATGAACTTGACCCTCCCACATCCATCACTAAGAAAATGCCCTACAAGCTTGTGTACAGCCCAATCTTATGAATGAATTTTCTCAACCAAAGCTCCCTCCTCTCATATGACTTTAGCTTGTGTCAAGTTGACATAAAACTAGCCAGCACACTTGTGGTGAGCAAAACAACGATAACAACGATGTGTTGGTCCCCCAGAAACTGACTATGCTATCTGATCATGAAGTGTAACTAAAGTTACAGATGGAGCGAAGGGGTTGGTCTGTTGACCTGTAGGTATGAATCATCCTGTTTTATCTGTGTGGGTCTGAGATCATCACGGGGATCGGTAAAAGGGAAAGCTAAGCAGAGCTGGGTTATAGAAACACTAAGACAACCATTGTTGTCTTTGAGTTCGAGGAAAGGGCCAAGCCCAGGAATGAAGGCACTATCAACCAGACTAGCAAAGGACAGGTGTTGCCCAGCTTGCCTCAATCCTGGCTCGGGGAGACCCAAGTAACACTCTGAGCCTTCATGGCAGTAAGAGTACAGATATGTTTGGATGATGTTCTGGTTTTCTGAGGACCAGTGTGGGGACATGTGGAAGGGAACAGAGACTAGACTGAAACATCAAGATTGACATGGGAAAGAAGCCATTTTTCAGAGGAAGACTGGAGTCTTTCTTCACCTGGACTTTTTCTAAGGAATGGATCATATATATATACCAGACATGCGTGGGATGCACAAACTTAGGAGAGCTGGGTGTCACATGAATGTCCAATAAAGAGCCATGGGCCACTTGCTCCCGTGTTCTTTGGGTGATTTTCCAAGCTTACTAGCATAGTCTCATTCTTGGGAGTACTTTCTTTTTCTTAGTAAGCTGTATTTCTATTTATAGTCATGTGTCACTGGAGCAATCCTAGAATAAAATAACCCCCGAATTCAGATCTATAAATTGGCGCCCCTAAATATGCTCTCCCTGAGATTCTGGGATTTTTCTATTTCTCTATATCCCTGCCTAGTTTAAAAGGTGTAACTTCTTCTCCATCTCCCATCTTTTGGAAGTACTAGGATTTCCTTGTTTGTGTTGTTTTTCTCTCAAACTTTAATTTTTAAAAAACGTCCTCAAGCTGCCTTCTGAGTCCATTTTTAATTATTTTATTAATGAGACCAAGAACCCAAAGGAAACTCACTTTTCTGACAACAGAGCCACTTCTGTAGCCCAGCCAGAGCTGCTGCCCACAAACTTACAGACTCACTCCCTAGTCACAATGGAGGTGTCTTTCACAACGAGTTCCAGCTACGTTTGTTGTAAGAGGGGGCTGCTTCCCATACAGCAAGTTGACTTGTTGTGTGAGCATGTCCTCTCAGGATTGCCAGAGATACAGAATTACCTCTCACCCTAGTGTGTAGATGAACACCTCTCCAGGTATGATCCTAACCTGAGTCATAGGATAGAGCTAGGCCGAAGAAAATTACTGAGAGAAGAGTGAGTTTCATGTGGCTGGGGAAGACATAGACACTATGTCTCCATCCCAGAGTTCACAGGTTATTCATAGCAGCTTCATTTCTGTTGACACAGTTGCCCTGAGAAGTAGTGTGTTCCTACAGGTTGCATGTTTTGTGGTCCGGTTTTTGCTGGACAAGCCTAGCCCATGGTTTTTCTCAAGAGTAAGGTCAACTTGAGAATACTTTGCATATAGGTGTGGTCATGCAGGTTCAGGTCATTCACCTTGCAGTCTTGCCCCTTGTTCATCTCATCCTGGTTAGAACTTTTGGCACTCATATCCCAGGCATTCATCAGAGACTCCAAACAATCAGTCTGTTTGATAGAGGTTGGCTAACCTCTGATGGTTTGGACTGCCCATCTATTGGTATGTCTGCCTGTAAGTCACCTATTGGACATGCCTCCTGTCCATTTTTTCTTCTACCTGGATGTTTTCGTAGCTGTATCAAGAACGTATGCAGAATGGACTATTCTGAAGAAGTTAGCATGCAAGCCCTTACTCTCCGTGGCTAAGCAGGACTCCAAATTCTAGGGTCCATGCTTCCATTTCAGTCCTGGCAGAAGACATATTCTTCCAAGGTGCTGGCAGAGCCCACCCTGCTTTTATGATTTCCTACACTGGAAGTATTTCCCTGATAATAGGCCCCTATGACAACCCAATTTTGAAACATGATATGGACATAAAATACCTTGTATAAAGATAGGTGCCTCTTATATTCCTGCTTATCAAGAGTATTTATCAATGGCAGAATGGATGGGCATGGACAGTTGTCATAGTCCATGATGCTGGACCAAGGGCAGGATTTAACCCTCTGTAGGCTTGAGTATGTTCCATTGTGCACCTTGGGGTTCATTCTGTGTGTTAGTGCTCAGTGGATATGCAGGTGGACAGCCACAAAGTAAACTTTCATGTTTGCTTTGGATTCTGGGCTAGCCTTGACAAGGATGGCTTCGAGTAAGAGCCACATTTGCACACACATAAACCTTTCTTGCTTAAAATGTCAGTGCGGTGGGACAGCACCACTGTCATTCTCACCCCACCTACCCTCTCCCCGCAAAAGCACCAGGGTCTGCTGTGCCTGGAAAGTTACTGACATCACAAAGCCACTGGTTGGTATAGATGGCCAGAAGTGAACATCCTCGCCCAAGTCCCCAGGTTTCAAAGATGACTCTGGTTTCACAGTCCTGATAGAAGGGGCAGAAAACAGAACAGGAGTGGGCCGGGGGCAGAGGCTCTCTGAGCCCTGCTGTGATTCTGGAGCCACGGCTGTGCTGCAAGGCTGCAGAGGCCCGCTAGTGAAGAGTCCCAGTGAGTGAACAGATGTGAGTGAATAACTGGTTGTCGCTCTCAAGAGAAAGTAGAAACTGACTGTCCAGGAGCCATTCTGTACCTTCTTGACAAGCAAAAATTACATGCTTGAAAAATAAAAACAACAATATGTCTGGTGAGTCAGGGTGCAGTCAGCACCTCCTCGGCTGTAACCACCTCACCCCTGCGGCAATGATTGTGGACATGGGATACTCGGTCCTCTAATGGTCTGGTATCTGCACCTGTGGGTCTCTCTCTTTATAGATGTGGTGACACTAGGATGATATGGGAGGAGGAGGAAGTTTCCTGCCTGTCAGGCTCCTCCTCCTCCTAAGCTCAGCTTTCCTTTGGAGACTAGCAATGTGGAGTAATGTGGAGACCATTCAGAGAAAAGGGATCCCACAGTCTTGCCACTATGCCAACAAAGTACACTCAGGGCTACCCAAACCAGTATGGATTCTAGGAGAAAGCCATGTCCACACAGTCTGCACCCTGTGAGATCTAGCTTTGGAGCAATGGCATCACACAGACTCCCACTGGGCAACACGCAGATACCCTGAATCTGTGAGTCTTCCACCATACAGAAAGCTGGGAAAGCAATAATCACGTGGTCTCAGTGGTGGACAGAGTGTAATGAGGCTGTGTCTGAGTGGCACAGGTCTTCCTCCCAACCCTGATCTGCCCTAGCTCTTCGCCTCAGCAGCCTCTGCTCTCCTGTAGCTTCAGACCACTTTCCAGATGTGTTTCCCTCCATCTCTGTCTGTACTGGGACAGGAGCTGAGCCAGAGCAACTCCAGGGATCCACAGTGAGGGCAGGAAGGACAGGATCACACAGATGACCTGCACCCAGCCTGGATAGAGCTTCTCCTCTCTTGAGGGAAAATGTTCCTGTGGGTACAAAAGAGCAAGCTCAGATATGTGTCCTGACAGAGACCACACCACCCATCTCCAAGTGGAGCCAGGCTGATCCTTGGTCACCGCCACTATAAGTGGCTCTCTCTCTCTCTCTCTCTCTCTCTCTCTCTCTCTCTCTCTCTCTCTCTCTCTCTCTCTCTCTCTCTCTCTCACACACACACACATACACACACATACACACACACACACACACACACACACACACACACACTTCTTGTAACAACAATAAGCATATGGATTCTTGAGAAAATGAAGTTTGGCCAGAATTTCCTCTACCCCAGCCCCTCCTGAGGGTGGGAACCACCAAGAGGCCAGTTGGGTCTGTACTACTATCCCTCTTGGTCCCCAGCTTTCTCCTCTGTGACATGGAAATACCACTCACCCAACTTCAAATGCTTCTTGTGTCTTTGTGTGGGCAAGTATAAGGTATATCTAATGAGACAGTTCTCATGAAAACCTCTCAAGTATACAGCCTACTTTTCTGGTCCCTGCTGGGGTTTTCTTTTAGGAATGACTTGGAAAGTATTGCTCTCATGATGAGGAGAGACACGGGTGCAGGTGAAGTTCTGAACTGTGCACGTGTGCCTCAGAGGACCAAGTTTGGTGAAGGACAGGACTCACAGATGGAAGAGACTACCCTGCCTTAGGAGACTGGGCAAAGACTGGGGTCATATTGATAGTCATAAGACACCCTCTGCTCATCACTTGTCTTCTCACAGATAGAAAATGGGCAGTTTTCTGATGGTTTGTCCCCAGGCACACTGAGACAGTGAAATGAGACTGTGTCCCTAACAAGGAGGCTACTAGGACCTATGATGTCCCAAAAGTAGTGGCCCTCAGCCTTCCTAACACCATGACCTAATACAGTTCCTCATGTTGTGGTGACCCCCAACCATAAATTAACTTTTGTTGCTACCTTCTAATTTTGCTACTCTTCTGAATCATAATGTAAATATCTGTGTTTTCCAATGATCTTAGGTGACCCTGGCTTTTCGGATCCCTCCCCACAAAGGGTCATGACCCACAGGTTGAGAACAGCCGCCCTAGAGTCTAGACACCATGGAATCCACTCTGCTTACCAAAGCCTTTGCCTTGGAATGCCAGCAGCCTCAGGCCTTATAGGCAACCATCATATCTATAGCTCTAATTTCCCAGTAACCAGAAGTGGTCAGACTACACGGCCGTCTGTAGGTCCTCTAAGCTGTGGGTAGTACCACGGGTGCTTGGTCAAGCCTGAGGGGTCCCCACAGCATTGTGGGAAGGACCTACATATTGGGGGTTCCAGGCCTTGTAGCTGGGTGGTGTCTGAGCCAGAAGGACAATGTAGGACAGGAAGATGCCGAACAGCAGCATTGGGCTCACCACCCTCCATGTCACCTGCCAGTAGAGACTGGGCCGCCGTCCAGTCATCCACTCAATGTCATCACAGAACCTGCAGAAGACACTGGCTCAGGCTTCCTCGTATGACCCCATCAAACAGCCCATCCTTAAAAATCAAAAATCAAGACCAGTAGGCACCCTGACCCCACCCTGGATCTTAGGGTACTATCTCAGAGCGTTTCCCAAGATCTGGACAGCTGTGCGTACATACGCTGCACCACAATACCATTCCCTGCCATGCCCTGGTGAGGCGTAGAAACAGCTCACCGTTTTATCCCATAAACGTGAATGACGCCCACCACCTCCATGAAGGCAAAGATGATCAAATTCAGAGAAGCTGCAAAACTGTCAAAGATCTCCAGCCAGTAGCTTCCAGACTGCAGTGTGAAGCAGATAGCTGAGAGGAAACAGATAAGGCAGGCCACCCCTGGGGACAAAGGTAGGCAGGGTGAGAGACAGTGGGGTGGAGGGCCAGGAGGCCCTGGATATCCCTGCCCTCAGCCCTTGGTGCTGGGCTAGGCTGTGCTAGAGAAGACCTGCTAGGAATGGGGTTCAGCTTGCTTAAGAGTAGGGGAGAAAAAGCTCTTCCTTCTCCCTTACCCTCACTCCTATCTCCCTTCCCTCTCTCCTTTCCTTCTCACTATTTCCCCAACCTGGGGGCACTAGGGCTTCACAGATTCTAGAAGTCGGCCTGGCACAGCCTTCTCAAAGAACATGGGCCCCAGAGCTCTGCTTCCAAATGGGCTGTTGAACAGTAGGCAGGATGGACAACAGGACAAAGTAGACGTGAGGACAGGCCCTCCAGGCAATTACTCACCAGTCATGGCCTCCTTGGGTATACCTTTGGGTAAGATTCCCATGTCCAATAGTGGTGTGATGACACCCTCCATGTTCCCAAACATGGAGGACAGACCCAGGGTGAATAACATCCCAAAGAAGAGCACAGACCACACAGGAGCGCCTGGCATGTGCAGGACGGCTTCTGTGAAAACGATGAAGGCCAGGCCTGGGCCCGAGGCACTCTGCAACACAAAGTCTGTGCTGTGGACATATACACAGCACACACCTCACATCATAACATGTACACATCCCATATCATGATACACGTGCACCCATACCATTATCTGTGAATGTTCCACTGTAACATGTACACACTCACAGTGACATATGTACACACACACAGATGTGTGTATAGCATCGTAATATATAGACATATCATGATACATGTGTGTCCATATCATCACCTGTAAATGCTCCACTGTAACATGTACACACTCACGGTGACTTATTTACACACACACAGATGTGTGTATAGCACTGTAACATGTACACACCCCATACCATGATACATGTGCCCTATAGAATGACATATCTGCTCCACGCTATAGCACATACACACCCTCATTATAACACATGTGCACTTACACTATAATGCATATGCACCCACACCACGACACATGTATACCCTCACTAAGCCATGTTTGTACTCTATGCTGGGACATATACATGCCCCACACCATGACACAGGTAAACCCTGCACTGTGAAGTGTGCTTTAGCCACAGCATCACATTTGTACACCCTCCCACCCACCATGACATGTGTGTCACATACTATGACATATACACACTCTACACCATGACCTAAGTACACATACGTGCCTTCTGGTGTCAGAAGTGCTACCCTCCCCTTCTGGGAAGACAAGCCACAGGCACACCTCTGAGAAAAGAAAGGTTTCTTTTTGAATAAGGAATTTGGAACAGTTGAACAGGGAACTATGACCTTGGAGTCAGGGGTCAGGAGCCACTGCCCTGAGAATCTTCCCCCTGAGTGGTCATCCCTAGTCTGGTGCCTGTGGGTCCCCAGCATCCACTGGCTCTATGGATCAGGCTCTGACTACTTCCTCCTGGGTTCTCTAACCCAACAGTGTTGTCATGCTGAGATCATCCTGTCTGCCAGATGCAGATGGACTGAGCTACTTTTTTTGTAGTTTCCTGTGGGAAATGTCCCCAGCCTTTTGCAGCTCCACATGCTCCCTAAGTGGCCCTGACTTCCTAGGGACACCCCTCCTTTTCCTTCTGTCCCTGTGGGTACCTTATCCAGAAAATCTTCCAGATGGCAGGTCTTCAGGGGAAGTCGGGCCACCCTCTCAGCCTGAGTGGCATTAAGGTACATGAGGACAGATTGGTACTCATCCCTGGAGATGCTAAACTCTGGAAAGTCGAACTCATTGATCAGGCTCAAGATATTTCTGCAGGATCAGGAAAAAGACCAGTGAGGATGGGACTGGATGCTGTACAATCCAGCAGATGTTCCAATGCTCTGGGAAATTTCTGGAGCAAATAGCAGCCCAAATAAGAACTCCAACTTTCCTGAACCCTTTGGTGTATTGTGGATACCTGTATCTGGCCATAATTAGAAAGGGGAAGTTATTTCTACTTGTGAACCAAGAATGGGGGCATTTTTTATGTGGACATGAATGAAGAACAGGCAGATTCTCACCTCATCAGTGAGAGATCTGGCAGTAAGGAGGTAGCAAACCTTGGTATCATCCAGTTGATACCGCTTTTATGGGCGTATAAAATATAGGAGTTACAGGGCAGGTAAGACTCCCCCTACCTCCCCAGATTTCTAAGAAAAGTCTGGGAAGCCAGGAGGTGAAATGAGGTCACCTCAGTCAGTCAGCTGCTGGGAAGACAGCATGGGAAGCTGTGAAGTGAAGCCTAAGTTGCTGTGGACACCTCACGATGCTGGAGATACTTAGACCTTTTGCTAAGGAAAGCTGTAGGCAACAAGAACCAGTACAAGAGAAAGGCCATACAGTTACAGCTGCCAAGGCCATGTAAGTGGTGATGCCAAGGCCTCTCAGAGCTCAGACCACTACTGTGTGTCCTGGGTACCAGACACAGTGATGCGGGATTTCACATCTGCCTCTTCTAATTTTCAGTCTTGCTTTGGTTTGATCCTTCTTCTCTATTCTCCTGATCCTCCCTTATAAAATGAGAATGTTTCCCGTCTTATCTTGAACTATCTCCCTTCTTGATGTTACAGCTAGGAGTTTGTGCCAATCTCAGTGGAGACTTTGAACTTTGACTTTCAAGCCATGCTACAACTGTTGAGACTTTGAGGATGCTTGGACATAGACTGGATGCATCTTTCATTATGATGATAGCCATGTGACTTGGGGGCTGAGGTGGGATGTAACGGTGGAAATAGAAAGCAACCCACATAGGATATGTGTGAAATCCTAGTCTCAAGGCTGGTAGTGCTGTTCAAAGGTTCTAGAGACTTAAGGAGGAAATCAGTGACTAGAAGTGTATCCTGGGAGAGTTTATTTCTAGATCCTTTCTGTTTCTTTTATCCCTGTTCACAGTGAGTTGAGGAATTTCCACACACACATTTCTGATGATCTTTCTTTCTTTTTCTTTTCTTTTCTTTTCTTTTCTTTTTTGAGACAGGGTTTCTCTGTGTAGCCCTGGCTGTCCTGGAGCTCACTCTGTAGACCAGGCTGGCCTTGAACTCAGAAATCCGCCTGCCTCTGCCTCCCAAGTGCTGGGATTAAAGGCGTGCGCCACCACCGCCCGGCCTGATGTTCTTTCAACTTAAGCTTATGAGACCAAGCAACCATGAACTGAGCCCCTTAAAGTTTAGAATCTAAAACCATGAGGAAAATAATTCCTCTTATAGGTTTTTTTTCCACCAGGTAATTTTTTTTGTCAGTGATAAGAAAGCAGCCAATGCATTCCTCTTCTACAACCCAGTGGCCATAGCCATTGCTCAGTTGCATCATAGCCTCTGCTCTCTCTCTGTGTCACAGCTGTCTCTTCTGTGTCCATTTCTGTCCCATAAGGACATCTATCATTGCTTCAGGACCACCCTACTCCAAGATTACATCATCTCAATTTCTACCTTACTTCCATCGAAAGTAGACTTACTTCTTAGACCTACTTTTAATCAAGTCATATTCTGAGGTTGCCAGTGAACAGGAACCTTCAGAGGACACTATTCATCTCATTGTTCTGGAGAAAGAGGACATGCCCATGCATTCTCTGCATGTGTGGACTCCACTGTGGGCATCTGTCTGATGGCCTTGCCCTGTAAATCTCAGAACAGCACCTATGCTCACCTGTCCAGGCACCTCCCATAGTCATTGGATGCCTTGAACCCCATGATGGAGAAGATGGTGATGGATGCATACAGGGAGGTCATGCTGTTGACCAGGGCAATAATCACGGCGTCCTTCTCACAATTGTTCCTGGACACAAGCACATGGCCATCATGGGACTTTCTGGGTCAGAACCAGGTTTCCTATAGGAGGAAATGGAATGGTTCCCTCCTTAGCACCTCTCTGGCCTGAGATATGTTTACTCTGAACCTGGAGGATGGGGTGGGGTTGATCTCATGCTCCCAGGATGACTTCAGCCTCTCCCCACACTCCTCCACTACAACCCAGCTCAGGGCCACTAAGGGCCTGGACATTCATGGGGTGGTGAGCATGACTGCAGGTTTTTAAAGACTGTCTTCCAATAAGAATGTACATAGGTATACTTTGAGTGAATTCAGGCCAGTAAGATATGACAAACACTCCTTTGGACCCAGATTACATATCCTTCCCTAAAGGCTGGTAGAGAAGAGCCACTCAGAAACCTCTGTCCCACAGAAAGGTGGATGATCACACAAAATTGGTTTAGTAGAGATTGTCATAGTATGACCCAGTGGCTTAACTTAGTAGCACTGCACCCTGGGTACTGTGTGCAGACTGGGTATCTGGCAGCATCACCTGCATGTGTCAGCATCATGACTGTTTCAGGAGACCAGTAAGCTTAACACTATATGTATACTTTCATGGTTCATGTACATGTCATACATATTTGGGTCAGCATTCTACCCAGTATGAAAAACATGTGAATACTGTCATCAAAAATGAAGTTACCGGGGCTGGAGAGCTAGCTCAGTGGGTAAGAAAACTTGCTGCTCTTGCAAAGAACACATGTACAGTTCTCATCACCCACAAACAGCTGTCACTCCAGTTCCAGGAGATCTAACACGTTTCTGGCCTCCTCAGAGACCAGGCACACATGTGGCATGGTAGGCAAAACACCCATACACATTTAAAATATGTTAATAAAAATAAAAACTAGTTTAAAATAAGTCATTAAAAATGGAACTGTCTGTCAGCCATAACAAAAGGGGAAAGCAGAGGTCATGACAGAAGGGAGGTCATGCACAATTGCTTAATACAGGGGCTCTCCTTGACTACAGCCTCACACAGAGGCCACCAGAGTATTTCTGCAAAGATGACTACTAATCCCGATATATCTGATCAGCTTCCAACTGTTTATTGGTCACTGTGCCAAGAAAGCCTGTGAAATCCTCATCTTCTTTCGGATCTGACCATGGTCTACCATGTCACATGGTACACACCTTCCCAGTGCAATGCTCTGCTCCTTCCAAATGGATGCCAAGATTCCTGAAGCATCCTCAGTTGCTTTTGTAGCATAACACTTACAGCTCTGTCCAGCCCTAGGTGAGCTGAGTATTCTGGTAGACTCAAGACTCTGCCACCAAGGCCCAACCTGGCAACCTTTAGAGGATACCCTGCCTTGTCTTCAGTGATACCTCAGGAAGTCTTAACAAAAGCCCTACTCAGAATGAAATTCTCACTTGGAGTTCACACTAATTGTGCTGGACAGATGGCTCAGAAGTTAAGAGTTCGCACAAGTTCCCTCATCCAACAGTGTGTTTCCAAGTGGTTGCTACTATCTCAGGTTTGCTGGCTCAACATTGGAACTGTAAAGGCATCCACACCACAAATGGGTTGCATACCTGGGTGGGTTGTAGCTTGCAAAAGCAATATGCCCTCCAAAGGCCAGGGACAGGGAGAAGAAAATCTGGGTGGCTGCATCCAGCCACACCCGTGGATTCTGAAGAATCTTCATCTGGAATGAACGGGGGTGGCCTCATTATGCAGAGGGCAAATTGTACCAGCTGGTCCATCTGACTATTCTAAAACATTTGGCACACTCATGAGCAAGAGGGTGTGGCTTGTTCTCAGAAAGGAGCAGGCCTGGGGGGTAGCACCAGACCCAGTTCTGAGGTAAGTCTGGCAAACCCCTAACTCAAGAAATTGCAGACCCAGGACTTTGGGGTGCCTTGAGGGGTCATTGGAGCAGGATATATATGTGTGTGTATGTGTGTCTGTGTGTCTGTATACATACATATATATACATATAAACATATATGTGTGTGTGTGTGCATGGTGTGTGTGTATGTTCAAATACTTATGTTCAAATATATATATATATGTTCATATATGTGTGTGTTCAAATGTACATATATATGTTCAATTATGAGAATATATGTGTGTATATGTGTGGTGTGTATGTTCAAATATTTATGTTTGAATATATGTGTTCATTATATATATATATATGCTCATATATGTGTGTGTTCAAATATATAGAGAGATACATACATATATACCCTTATGAGAATATATACATATGTGTGTATACATATATATGTGTGTGTGTGGTGTGTATATGTTCAAATATTTATGTTCAAATATATGTGTTCAAATATATATATATATATATATATATATATATATATGTGTGTGTGTGTGTGTGTGTGTGTGTGTGTGTTCAAATGTACACATATATGTTTCCTTATGAGTGTGTGTGTGTCACTATTACAGGGACTCTCATGGACCACAACCTCACACAAAGGCCACCAAAGAATACTTCTGCAAGGGCACACAATATATATGTGTACAGGCATCCTGAGTCTTGTAGCTCCCTGTTATGGGGAGCAGGACAGAGGTTAGTACCTGCTCCAGATGTAGGACACATGGTCCCGAGTCAGCTTCTCCCCCCACTGCACTCAGTTGCTCCCTACCTTCCTTCATGTGCCTCCCACTCAGTTATCTACTTGTCCTGGATCTAAGTACTGCATGCTACGATGCCCCTCCTAGTTCCTGTGGGAGCCCTCACCCTGCATTACCTTGGCAGCCCTTACCGACAACATGCCCTGGCCATGATCCCCGGAGTCATAAGGTCTACTTACATTGGGAGTAAACAGGTAGGTCAGGCCCTCTGTTGCTCCAGGCAAAGTCAGACCTCTGATGAGGAAGATGGTTAGCACCAGGTAAGGAAACAGGGCTGTAAAGTAGATCACCTGAGGATAACAAAGTGTGAAATGTGACCTGGCATGTGTCACAAAAAAGCCTTTGTAGGAGCAGCTGTAGACATTCAGGGCCTGTGTTCCAGTACTCTTCTGAGACCAAGTTAGAAGTGGGTACTTGGGAATGTGAGGTCAGGTTCATGATTTGGGATCATGACCAAATATCAAGTGATCATGTATACCTTCATTTTTCACATTTGAGCCATGTGGAGTCAGATCAGGTGAGCATTGAAGCCCTAGGACGCACAGGTCTCTCTCAACAGCAAGGACTGGTTCCATAAAGAAGCACCCCATCTTCAGTCTCCTCTTCTTAGCATTTGCTCTAGCCTCCCTTCTCACCCTCAGCCCTTCCTCTTATCCTCCAGTCTCTTCTCCCTCATTCCCAGGCTTTGTCCTCTTTCCCCAGCCTCCTCCTTCTCATATCCTAGACTCCCCTCTTCAATTCCCCTTCCCTTTCCACAACCCACAGCTGCCTCCTCTACACCCCCCCTTTCCAGCCTCCTCTTTTTATACCTCTTTTCTGCAATAGCTGGGGGTTCTACTTAATCTTTCTTAGGCAGCTTTGTTTCTGACCTTGTATCCTTCTAAACTCTTCAAACTCTCTCCAAGCCTCCTTCAAAGCCCATCAGGCACTTGCTATGTGATACAGACCCTCTATCTCATCCTCTTTTCCCTAAAACTTCAGATGGCCACAGGGCTAGGTCCTGTCTACTCCTGCCCACACTCTCCCCTCCTACACTGGCCCAGCATGAGTCTTCAGCTGATATTTCAGGCTTCTTTCTGCTCACTAAATGTCCATGTGAAAAGGACTTGCAAGGGCCAATTATCTTTGTGTGTCCTAAATCCCGTGACACAGACCACAGAATCTGCTGCCACATTTTCAAGAGCTTGCTGAGAATAGAACAGGCTGTGTGGACTCTGTGCAGAAGCTCTGCAGCCATCGGTCAAAGGCAGAGCCGGTGTGTAAGGGTTCAAACAAGCCACCCGAACAGAACCTGCACATGACATGGGAGACTTCCAAAACCTCTCATTCCAAAGGAGCTATGTAATCAGAAGTATCTCTGTTCTCAGTCTCTGAAAGACAATTCCCTGTTTATAGAGAACCTGACAATCTTGTGCTATTAACACTTTATAAGCAAAAGCAGTGCCAAGACAGGAAGAAAAAGAGGGGGACAGAAACAGGAGGAGGTTCTTAAAGGGACAGGATAGGTGGGATTAGCTGGTGATGAGTAGGGGCAGGATAAGAGTGGAGCCGTCAGTGCTTTTGGCAGCTCTGTAGCAATCCAAAGAGGACAAGTGGGACCTATGTTTTCAGAGAAAGAGCAACAGAAGCAGTGGTTTGTTGGAACTCACAGAAGAGAAGCTGATAGAATAGCTGTTCTCAGTCACGTACATTGGTGTAAGTGGTTACACTGGCAAAAGTGGTCAGAATGGGATGAAAGAGACCCAACAGGATACTTTCAACAAGAGCACACATCCAACATATACACCCAGAGGAGGGTGGACATGCTGTGTAAACGCACAGAAGAAAGCCGATCCCCATCAGATATAGATCAGTTCCAGTGCAGGCAGGACTGGGAAAAGGAAGCACTGGGTAGCCAGAGAGGGGTCAGTATAGAAAGCATCTCTGGCACACAAAGCTCCTCATCTCAGTATGCATGCAGTGCAGCTCACCTTCCCTGTGCTCTCAATGCCTCTGATGACACACAGGTACACAGTTGTCCAGCAGGCCACCAGGCAGAGGAACAGCTTCCATTGGATAGTGCCTGTGTTGCTGATGTCAGATGTGATATTCAGAGTCTGCCGGTACCAGAAGTAGCTCACGGTGCCACTGCTCTGGCATTCCTGCACAAATCCTGGAGCCAAGATCACTGTCACTGGCTAGCCACCGAGTTTGGGGCCAGTCTATACCATGACCCAAGCATTAGCCAAGAACTGTAAGTGCCAGCATGGCAGGCCCTTCACAGCTAATCTGTCTGGCTGTGTGTGTGTGTGTGTGTGTGTGTGTGTGTGTGTGTGTGATGTGCACATGTGTGCAGGGAGGGTAAGGGATGACTTTGGGTATCATCCTTAGAAATGTAATCCATCTTTGAGACAAGGTTTTTTCATTGTCCTGATAGTCACCAATTAGGCTAAGTTATCTGGCCAGTGAGCCCCAAGGAGCTTTCTTTTTCTACTTCCCCAGTACTGGGAATATAAGCATGCACTACAACATACAACATGAGTTCTGGGGATCAAACCCAGATCCTCGTGCTTGTGAGGCAAGCACTTTGCCAACTGATTTATCTCCTGGGTCCCCAGGAGCCCTTTCTTGTTTCTCTTTAGGCCCAAGGCTAAGATGGAGAACTCTGCAAGAGACTAGGTGCCTCTATGAACCAATCTTTCTAGATGGCTCTGGACTCAGCAGGTAGTCAGAGGCCCAGAGTGAAGGTGAAGGACTGGATTTCAGATGTGCCCTGCAGGGGAGAGACCTGAGTATGTGCTCTGTAGCTTGATCTGCATCTGTCCCAATGCCACACATAGAACTTCCATGTCCCAGTGGGCTCTCACCTGTTCTGTTGAGATCCAGTGGGCATGTGCTCCAGGGCAGCGGGTCTTGGAAGGAGTTGAGGAAGAACCATAGGACCCACAGGAGAACGGTGTTGTAGTATAGGCTGACCAGGAAGGACACTGAGAAGCAGCCCAGGCCTGCAGACATGGGAGTGCACCCAGGACCAGGTAGGGAATGAGTGGATTCCTTCCCTTACATATGGCCTGCCACCGTAGCTTCTGTGTCTTTCCGATAACCTTTACCCTGTTCTCCTATGCCTGCCATGTCTCTCACCATAGGTGTGCCCCCCAGACACAATTAAGAGGTCCCCAAGAGGTCTAAGCAGACGGCGTAGTATGGGAAGAAAGCATACCTACTCCACCGAGGTAGGGGGAGATGGTCTTCCACACTCCAATGCTTCCCCTCCGTAAGCGCTGGCCAATGGCAAGCTCGATGTAGAAAAGTGGGATCCCCTCAAAGACCAAGGCAATAAAATAGGGGATGAGGAAGGCCCCTGCAAAGACACAGGGTGAGGCCATAGCTCCTGGACGCCTGTAGCACCTCAGTGTGGTTAATGAGATGACACATTTAGGTTGTGCTCAGAAGAGTTCTAATGCAGTGCATGTTCCCAGCGTGTACTTTGGCAACATTACCAGAAAGGGAGGTAGCAGAGGCCTCAGGTGTGACATGGAGCGCCTACCCAGAATTTAGGGCCTTTGTTGCTAAATTTTTTTAAGGTATTATCTTACAGGCTAAGAATATAGCCTGGCTGTTAAAGTGCTCATCTTGGAAGCATGAGGGTCTGAGTTCAAGTCTCAGAATCCATGTAAAAAAGGCTGGTCATGGTTGTGCACATTTGTAATCTAAACTCTGGGGAGAGAGAGAGATAGGCAGATCTTGGTAGCTTGCTGGACATCCGGCCAATGCCTACTTGGTAAATTTCAGCTCACTAAAAGATAGTGTATCAAAAATAAGGTAGACAAAACATCAGCTGAGACTGTCCACTGGCCTGCACACACATGTGCAGACACACACACACACACACACATACACACATTCACACATTCAATATAAACTATGTATCTCAGGCTACCTCTGGAATTCAGTGTTTCCATCTTGGCCTTCCGAGGACATTACTGAAATGCCCTAAGAGACCTGTTTGGAGAAGACTCAAGACCAAGGTGCCTAGCCCCTTCCCATTCCCATGGAAACCCCCCTATGAATTGACAAAAGTCCTACTTCTCTCCTTGGTCCTGTTTCTGGATTTCAAAAGGGTCAACACATCGTGAATCTTGGAAGTGCTTTCTTATCAGAAGGGATGGCTCTGTCCATAAGTGTGCCCCAAGACACAATTAAGAGGTCCCCAAGAGGTCTAAGCAGACCTCTATCTGCTCTTAGCCCAGGGAGTTAGGGTCTGCTCCACCCACACATGCACACCCTTCTCCACCACAACTTTCTCTGTCACACACCCCAGTCAGAGCAGCCAGACTCACAAGCTCACACCTCTGTCCGCTTCCAGGCTGTGAGCTTAGAACGGTGGTCCCTGAAAATGATGCTCCCCATGTTGTTACAACCAATGCAGAGATGCCATGGAGTAAGAAGACAGACCTGTGAGGCCTGGGGACCCCAGAACTTAGAGAAGCTGAGAAATCTGAGTAACAAGTTGTTGGGAGCTGACTTTAAGCAGAAAGTGGCTAGAAAGCAGCTATCAACTTTGCAGCCATCTGGAACCATATACCCTGATGAGAGACTTGTTTTTCAATAGCCTACAACAGCTGAAGCACACTCTGACAAATATATTGTTTATCCCACATAGCTTGTTTTGCTGTTTAGTGACCCCAGCTGCATGGTGCACGTGGTAAAATGTTTTCACCTGTGTTCTCCTGCTTGTGCTTATAAATACCCAGGATTTCCTTGTAATAGAGTCAATAGGGGAAATAAAGGAGTAACCAGACTTGACTACACACTCTGGTTTGTCTCCATTCTTCGAATCTCTTGCCCCTCTATCCCCACTCTCTCTCTTGAACAGAGCACTCAGCCCCAAAATGTGGGGCAGTGTGGACAGCAACATAATAGCCCCAAATCGTGGGGCAGTGTGGCTCTCAACAACAAGTCAGCTTGGTATCCCAGCCTGGCCCCAGAAAGTCACAACTATCCTATGACACCTAAGGGATAAGATTGGGAGATGCTCCATGTTAGCTCTCTGATAGCACGACCTGTTTGTCTCCTCCTGCACCCTCAGTATGGAGATATCAGTGTGAGTGCCATGAGTTTGTGGCTATGTGAAGAGACAAGCGCTTGAGAGAGGGAGGCTCTGTATGTGTATGGAGTGGGGACTTGACTCCTTTACTAAGTAATAGGCTCTCATAAGTAGACAGTTTAATGGTCAACAAAAAAAGTACTCATAGTACGAGGTGTCCTGCAGAATCGCTGCGCTCTCAGGGAGAGCTGCTGACTTGGGGGTGAATCATTGGTGAAGCCAAGGAGCTAGCTATAACATTACCAAAAAACCAGGAAGAAGTTCTGCATCCAGCTGGACACCAAGGTGGTGATGGGAAACCCAGAGGCTACTGCTTGCAACCAGAAGAAAGGCACGATGTAGCAGGCAGCAATGGAGGAACATTCTATCCTTACTCAAGAACCCTGAAAGTTGGATACCGGGATGGGACTCAAAGACACTAAGCTATTCTTTGGACAAAAGCAAATTATAATTTCCAAGAAGGGAAAGTTGCCAGTTAAGGACAGGGAATGCCACAGAGAGGGCATGGTGTGAAGCGGGCAGCTTACCTCCCCCATGGGTCTGGCACAGGTAGGGGAACCTCCATATGTTCCCCAGCCCCACAGCAAACCCGATGCAGCTCAGGAGGTACTGTAGTTTGTTGTCCCACTTGGGTCTCTCATCCTCGATGTCCACAAGTGGGTCCATCCCGGAGGCCTGTGCCATGCTGAGCAGTCACCCTGGGTGTGCTGGGAAGGCTGGGTGGACAACGGGCACTTTGCAGCACACTAGTCCAGAAGGCCCTCTGGAATCTCTGCTGGATTGAGGAAGCTAAAGCAGTCAGCCCCTCCTTGAGGCATTTCTCCATATTTAAAGGAGCCCTGTTAATTGATAACTGGCATCAAGTTTCTGCCTACTGCAGAGTCCGTCTTCAACGCCTGCATCTACCGGCCTACCTGAGGTTTTCTGTATCATGTGATCAGTGGGTACTAGAGCCTGCTAGTACCACACTCAATATAGGCCAGATGCTCCCAGGGACCTGCAGGACTCCCAGAATGGGAAGTTCAGTTGGCCACTAAAACCTATTTATTCTGTAACTAAGCCTGTGGTGTAAGTAATACATGCTCACCTTCTGTAAGAGTCAGTAGAACATTCCCCAAACTGTTCTCTTCCTCCAGGTAATACCTTGAAGCTCATGGCAGTATGTGGACAGGGGTGTTATGGTCCAACACACTGTGCCAGGCCACCTTCTGCTCTTCCTGTGTTGCTCATGCACCCCAGTGGCCCAGCAGCCCAAGCTGTCTGCAGTCTCCTCTCATGAAGGTTCCATAAGTGAACTCTGAGTATTCAGCCTACACCTGCTGCCTTTGCCCAGTACAGCCTGGAGTTCTTTGGGTTCTCCTACTAAGCAGTATGCACTGCCCAGAGTGCATACTACTGTCCAAACCACATAGCTGCTGCACCAGTCCTGTTGGGCTGTCTCAGGTACAGCTGCAATGAGGAGCTGACTTGGCTTTGTTGGACATAGTCTTTATTTCCCTGGGACATGAAGTTAGAAGGGGGATCTACCACATGCTTGATCTTCAAGCACACTTATTTTTCAGGTGTCTGTCTAATGGGTTTTTGTGACTAGTTCTAAACCTGCATGGTTTGAGTTTGTCAAGAAAAACCCCACTTCCACCCCCAGGATGTTCCAGACCCCTGGCACAGCCCAGAAGACCTGGACTGGGAATAGCCTACAGCCATTTACGAACAAGAGTTTTGAGGGGTGGGCACAGAAAGCTTCTTCCTCACGTGCAGGGGTTTGAAGGGCTTCTTTCTAACTTCATCCTCTGTAGTAGTGACCCGATTGTTGTCTGGGGTAGTTGGGAAGGACAGGGTGAAGATACCATGTGTGTTTGTGATGTCGATTCTGATACTCCTCTCTCATGGTGAGACATGGCTGGAGACAGGCTAAGAGCATCTTAAGCCCTTGGGACCTATAATTCTCATCCTCCTGCACACTTCTCTGTCAACTATGCAGCCACAGTTCCAAATATGCAGGTTTCAGAGGCTCAGGATCTGGACATTTATAGGAGATCCTATTTTGAGCATGAGGGTACAGCGAGTAAAGGCCTGAGAAGACACAGGAAATGAAGGGAAGTGGAGGGTATGGAGGAGTGTCTTGGGTAGGGGAGGCACCCCTTTGTCTTACTCATTTGCTGGACATGTTTCTGTCATTCTCTGTCCTCTTGCTTCCTCCATCTCTCCACCTCTGTTTCCAGCCGAACTTATTCCCATGCAGCCCCCACGTCCCAAGTCCAAAGACTGCTGGTCACCTGCCAGTAGGCAGGCAGCAGAGTGTGTAAGACTACACTGCCACTGCCTACGTTTTAGTCTATCCCTCTGGGCTGTAGGAACCTTTTCAGATTAAAACCCCAATCTAGAGCTGTCTGAGAGGTAGGGCTGGACTTGCTGACCACATCATCCCTGGAAAATTTTGGTACCTGGCATGGGCCAGGCTCATTCTTCTATGCCTGAGCAATGACTCTTAATCCAAGAGCGTTTAATATGAGTGCTTTATTGAGAGAGAGATATTTTAGACCCAACAACCAACCTGGATTTCTATCACACAGAGACACGAGCCCTAAACATAAGACATGGACCAAAGATAGCAGAGAATTTGGTTGGCCTCCAGCCAGATCACACAGGACCAGAAAGGAATGTCTACTATGCACACAACAGGGCATATATTGATGGCTATAAATACCAGCAGCATTTTTCCAGCTGAGGCTTCAGAGACCCAGG
This sequence comes from Arvicanthis niloticus, assembly GCF_011762505.2. Classification (NCBI taxonomy): domain Eukaryota; kingdom Metazoa; phylum Chordata; class Mammalia; order Rodentia; family Muridae; genus Arvicanthis; species Arvicanthis niloticus. The sequence continues at coordinate 1,345,455 of NC_047676.1, read as the reverse complement.
AGGTGGAACCCACAACAACTAGTGTGAGACTCTTCATATTCCCCCAAGGCCAACCCCCATCCTGCGCCTCTGTATGGTTCTTGAGGTCATGGTACTCAGGGGATCAGTGTGTATAGAAGGGTGTAAGAGGACTCCATGATTCAACAATAGGAGCTGCAGCTTGTGGTGGGTGAAATGTGGCTGCTGTCACCAAGTAGGAAGAACATAACTGACATCAGGGCCCACCACAGTTTCTTACGCTTTTTTGTGAGGATTCTCAGAAAGTCCAATCCAACTTAAATGTGGGATTTCCCATGGAATTAGGAGGGCAGTAGCTTGTAACAAACACCCCAACTCTCAAGTATCTGTGGCTGAGGGTAGATGTGAACCCAGGACCAACCAGCCTGTTGGGGGAAGGGGCAGACATAGCCCTCCCTGGCTTCACTGACTGCCCCAGGACTGAAGACATCTAGGCTTCAGTCACTGGGTACCCATTTTCCTTGGAGTGTTCTCAACAGCAGTGGCCACAGCTGAGTTATCCTGTAACCCTCCTTTTCCAACATTTGGCTAAAGATTTACAGGCTCGTGCCCTCTTCAGAAGTGCACAGAGTGGTCCCTGCCTCAGAAGAGAGGGCCAGCTTGACTGCTCAGTGACCAATGATTAAGCAGGCATGCAGGAAGTGAGAGTGTATCAGGTCTGACTGAGACAAGTCTTCTCAGCCTTGCCAGTCCACCAGCTTCCCGTGCTTCTCCTTAAAGAGCCTTGGTCCAGCCCTCATAGCAAGGGGCAGAGGGCTGCCTGGGAGTGGGTAGTGACAACATTCCCAGGAGCCAGGCCAGCAGCATATCCTCACCTCCTACCTTCCACTCAGAGGGAAGGAGACCAGACTGGGCCCTCCACATATTCACTCTTGGCTCTCTGCCAGGATTTTGCAGAGCAAGGTAGGTCCTGAGCTATGTCTGTCCCCAGGTTGTAGTCCATGCCCTATAGTGAGAGCAAGCAGAGGTCATCCAGGCCAGAGTGGTAGGCACTTCCATCAAGACTGTGTAAAAATACTTTCACATCTGTGCCATGTGTGCAAAGGTAGCATAGGCATGTGCACATACCTATTTGCAATGCACACACATAAATGAACATGTGCGTGCACGTACACATACAACACACAAAATTCACATGTGAAGATACACACATACATACAGACATACACATATATAATAAGTTTATGAGTGCATGTTCATACATTCATATACACATATCAGTAGATTCCATTTGTGAGTATATGTGTATATACATGTGTGCACAGATATGTGTTAACACATGAACATATATATACATCTAGACAACACATGTGTGCATATATACATGTGTACATAAATATACCCTCCTCAGAATATAAACACAAACATATGCACATCATGTGTACATAAACTCACACACGCATATACACTTATGTATACATGTGGTATATGTGATCCACATACAACGTGTAAAACTGGTATATACACATAAACATGTCTATGTGCCCCATGTGTTTGTGTAACACTTATGTACACATCTGTGTGACATGAATACATGTATATGTACTCACACATTCACACATATTACAGCCTACTTCCCCCATAGGTCCTGCATCTTGCTTCTTCCACACACCATCTTCTGTCTTATGCAGACTAGGCCCATTCAGTTCTTAAGGTCCCCATTCACAGAGGCTGTGGACAGCGTGTTGACCAGCCCGTGGTGGTCACCAGACTTCTGGCAACAGTTTCTGATGAGCTTGTAGATGGCAAAGAAAGGGATGGTGAGGCAGGGTACCCCAGCCACAATGACCACAACTGCATACACCCAGTTGGGGTATGGAACCTTCTGAGGTTTCGGGAACTCCTCCTGGGGAGAGAACCACAAGTAACACATGTAGAAAAGGCCTGCCACCACCATGATCTCACCTTTCATTTCTCCCAGTGGAGCCCTTCTGCTGCCCTTCCGCCCCACTTCCTGTCTTCTTCCCCGACAGTTCTCCTTCCTCCCCATCCAGCCACTGCCTGGGCACTCACATAGTCAGGGTCCCAGATGCTATACATGAGCCTCTTGTTGACCTCAATCACAAAAAAGAAGAGGAAGATGACCAGCATGATCAGCGGACTGACCACTCTCCATGTGACTTGCCAGAAGATGTTGGGCTTATGGCCAATCATAAATTCGATGTCCTTGTTGAACCTGCAGCAGAGGCCAGAAGGCAGAGTCACCGGTAGCTCATGAAGGCCAAAGACTGACCAGACTTTCTATATCTGGACAGTAGCTGTCATCTTGGAATGTTGTGCCTTGATAAGTTCCTCTAATTTTGCAGGCAAAGGTGTGTCTGCACTCAGAGGGGACCCAGGTTGACACTGTCATAAGCTGCCATTTGACCTTCTTGGAATCCCCACAGCACTGTGCTATGAGTTCCTCATCAGAGGTCTCATATCCTCACCTAGTTCCTGTCATGTGACAATGAGGGCAGGGGGCTGTCAGACTTTGCTCCTTCCAACTCACACAAGACTCGGCAGCCCTTGTGTGAGCAACAGTAACCCGAAGCTAGATGTCGCACACTATTTCCTGGCCTGCTCAAAGGCAGCTCTGTGGCAGAATTCCTTTCCTCATAAGAGATTTGTTGTGATCACAACGAGACATACAGAACTACTGGTGATTTGTCCAGGGCCCTAGCAGACACTAGAGCTTGGTGATAACCTTTGAGAAACCGGCATCGAGCCTATCACTAGTCATGTCACCTCCTTTCTTCACATCCTTGAGCAATGACTTTCTTAGTGCTACTACTTACAACGGCGTGGAATTCAGACCACTGTGCGTATGCCAGCCACAGCCACTCCAGGTATCAGTTGATACATTTCTTATCGATGCTTCCCAGCATCCCAAAAGTCACATGGCTGGTCCTGCGCTCTTCGGCCTCTACGTTGCTTTTGCAGGCTTAGCGTCTGGTCCCCACTCATGCTGGCGTAACCCTGCCCATGTCCCCTGTGGCCTTTCACTTTTCAGTGGCTTGAAATAGGTTTTCCAGAATAGGATCTCTAGCAAAGGGCCAACACCAACTTAATTTTAGTGGATCTTGATAGTTCATTTTACAGGGATCACGACACAGCTTCTTTGGAAGGTGTAGCTTCCTGGATCCCTGTCCAGCAATGGCAATGATGCCTTGAGATGTTGGGTGAAACTGACAGTTGGAAGTGGCCCTTAATGGTGGCCCTCTGTGCCTTCCTATGCTTGAGTCCTAGAAAGCTGCTGAGGCCCTCTTCCACCTAGAAGAGCCTATGCCCAATTCCAGAAGTACTCCTGATGTGATTAGCCACCAAGTGGATGGCGGGCATTGAGCTCCATCTTGCCTGAGGATGTGTGATGTCCATGTCCTACAGAGCCCAAGTCCTGCCACCTTGCATGCCTCCCCTACCCCTCCTCACTTCCTACCTTCTCCCTGCTTTTATTCTAGACCCAGTGCTGCTTACTGAAGATCATGTGTGTGTATGTGTGTATGTATGTATATATGTGTATTACATATATACATGTATACATATACATCATATACACATACATTATATACATATATATGTATTGTTTGTGTAATGAGGTGTGTCTGAATTTTCACTTGTATTTTCTTTCTCTGGCACCCAAAGTTGCTACATGTCAGTTTCTAGTACACCTGCAAATTCCTGTTCTTGGACAGGTAGCCGGGCTGTTGGGAATTATACATTCTGTTTAGATCATGTCTAATAAGAAAGGAGGTATGACTTCAGCAAGGCCTACCCTTCATGCTCCGACCTCTCTCCATCTCTTGGAACAAGTGCCAGGACTAAGCCAGTGCCAGACCACTCCTGCAAAGGAAGCCTCCACTCTTGTGCAATAGTGAGAGCTTCGTGCCGTGGCGTGCCTACTTCCCTTACACCTACTTGGCTGGCTCAGCTTAACAGAGATTCTGTGACTCAGATTTCTGTTAAAGATGGCATGTTGCCACGGAGCTACCCCTCCTACCTGTCAATTCCATACACGTAGACGACGGCAAACATCTCACAGAAGGCGACGACTAGCAGAGGGATGGAACCAGCATAGCTGTCCAGGAGGGAAAGCCAGTATTGGCCCGAATTCAGTGTGAAAATGAAGGCGATGAGATATGTCCCCAAGCAGATGAGGCCTGTGGCCAGACAGGGAGCAGAGCTGTGGCTACAAGTCTACTCAACCCAGGACTGCACCCACCACTGTCATGAGGAACACAAGCGTGTCTCCCTTAGATGGCAAGCTTCATGCATACCTGTCAGCAGTTCTTTGGGCCACTTCTTAGGGGTGATATTGAGGTCCTGAAGAGGTACAACCACACCCTCCATGTTCCCAAACATGGAGGAGAGGCCCAGGCAGAAGAGCATGATAAAGAAGAGCACCGACCAGAGTGGGGACACCGGCATCTTCGTGATGGCTTCAGTGAAGACAATGAAGGCCAGGCCTGTGCCTTCCACACCCTGTACCAATGCACAGCACAAGATCATCTCAGCTTTCTGTTCCTTTCCTCCCTCTTGGGTCAGCTACTGATATTGCCCTTCATTGCTTCCCCAGAGATTAAAGGTTAAGTCTCCATTGCTGAAGACGCTGTGCACTTTGGACACAGGACTCTGAAGAGTCCAGCTGAGTATGATCTGAAAACCTCCTCCCCAAAGACTAGCTTTCATAGTACCAAAGGTATTGAGCGAGCTGCCAAGGGAGGAAAGCACAGCAATAGTCCTCCTCAGTTGTGAACTATAACAATGATCCCTCAAAGTTCAACAGTGGCTTTCATATCTTGGCATCAACCAACAGCTGTTTAACTGAACCTAAGGCCCACCCAAAAGGAGGGAAATTATGGCTGGCACTGGACCAAGCCAACTCTCTGGAATGTTGAAGTCATGGATCCAAAAGAAGAACTTGACCTACTTTAATAAACCAACATAATTTTTAACTACATGCTGAGTGTCTATCCTTATACCCACAGATAAGGGTAGGCCTCACCCCTCATCAAAGAAACTTCTCCTTCAATCAGATAGAGACTCTTAACAGAAAACTACAACTGGCCAAAAATGCAGAGAACAATGGACCTTGGGGTGCCCATCCCCAGTGGATGTATCTACCATACAACTCTGTACCCAAGGTCCAGGGAACATTATGAAGGAGGGGACAGAAAGATTGTCAAAGGCTAAGGATCAAGAAAACAGCCATGGTATTGTGTTTTTTATGACAAGGAAGCAATACTCATAACACCTCAAACTCATAACACCTGCTTAAACAAGACCTGAACGAGAATAACACCAGCAGGCATGATAGTGAGGTAATGGAGACTGTAAATCTCACTGAGGGGAGAGGGAAAGGAGGAAGGCAACCCTATACAAAGAACTGTAGGCAACTGGCGAATGCTGAGAGCAAGAGAAGGGAGTTTGCCAAAGAAAAGCCCGGTCACCGGTTATCCAATACCAAGTGATCAACCCTGAAACAATATACATACAAGTCATGGCAAATTGCCTCAGCAGGCTGTGTTCATATAGCGAGGCGTACATGTGTAACAGTCAAAGAAAAAGAGGTTGTGGATCTGAGGACTGAGGGGGAGGAGGGGAGGGGTTGAAGGGAGGATCAGGGGATGTTTTGTATAATTGATTTGAGAGGCTGGAGGAATCAAGCGGGGAGAGTCATGATGGGTGAACAGTGGCTCCTTCCTCCCTGCCTGGATTTTAACTCCTGCCACTCTTGGAGGGTATGATGCTGACTGTGCAAAGCCTCTCTGCATGACTCGCAAAGACAAAAAAAGGATGTTCTCCCCCTCCCCACACATGAGACTTTGATGGCATGGAGATCGCTGCACCTACCTCAGAAAGGAAGGTGTTAATGTTACAGGTCTGAAACTTCAGCTGTGCATAGGCCTCGGGATTGGTCTCATTGCACCAGTGTTGATAGGCCTCAAAGTTCTCTGAAGTCACATTGCCCTCAGGCAGGTCGAACCCATTGATGAGGGTCAGGATGTTCCTGGAAGTAATGAAAAGGGCTTCTGTGTGTCCCAGGCAGGAGCTGCTCAAAGACTGGACTGGCAAGGGTTGGGCAAAGAGGAGAGGGGTCTATGTGCATGCCCTTTGAACTCATCCCCAAATGCTAGGGTAGCAACTCACATGTTGACACAGTCATCAAAGCGCTCAGTGGCTCGGAAGCCAATGATGGAGTAGACCACGGTGGCTGCATACACAGATGTGAAACCATTGATGATGGACACGATCACGGAATCCATCTCACAGTTATTGCTGAGGATGAGAGGAGTGTCACCTCAGGACAACACGGCTGATGCCCAAGGCCCATGCCCCACCCACCGAAAGTCAGTCTGCAGCACAGCAGATCCAGTGTGTTCTGGTCTAAGGCTGAATCCCTGAGTGCCCATCTGTTGGCAAAAAAAGAAGCTAATGTAATCTAGGGGAACCCAGGTCCTGCTATGTGGACATATGTGGCCACTGAGGACTCAAGATGACCAGAGGGCTGTGTCCTGACCCTGAACCAAGCTGCTGTCTTCTTTTCTGTGTTTCAATCTTCCCAAACATACAGACCACAGCTATGGAGACGCTCTGGAAGCCCAGGATACCAAGAGTTGGAGATTCCTAGAATCAATGCCACCTTAGGCCACAGGCAAAACAATCAGCCTCACAAAAAGCACAAGCCTTGAACTCACACTAACAGGTAAACAGGTCCTCATGGCCAAGAGAAAGAGGCCAAGCCAGGTTCTCTACTGCTTTGAAGCCTCTCTCTTAACCCAGGCTTCTCTAAAGATGAGGTTTTACTATTTATGCCATAGAAATTTGTTTATAAGAGCAATTTGGATTAATATTTATAAAAGCAATTCAGTTTATAGTCCTCAGGCCTGGGAGAACCCCAGAGCTAAATGGACTACCTGCCTGAAGTAAAAAGGAGGAAGAGATTCTAGAATTTTCCAGATGGGACTTGGCCATCCTGGCTGGTATTTGAGGCAGGGTAGGACCATCCTGAACATCTGTCCTTGTAATGTCTATGCACCTCAGAAGGATGGATGCTCACCCACAGCACAGAGTGGAAGGGTCAGGTCCCATATGTATTTCAGATGAGAGACCCAGGTTTATGCAAAGAGGCAACACAGATCTGCATGTTCCTAACTCTTAGGGACATGGACGATGTGGCCACAGCTCAGGGGCTGACCCAACTCTTTGACCCTTATTCACCCTCAGCCCTCTGTGACTTAGACCCCACAGTGACTTCCTGATTGAAGCCTTTGAAGTCCCATCTGGAGATACGCAGTACAGCTTGAGCATGCCCTGATCCCAGTCTCTCAACCCCAACCCCACACACAACTACCATTGTGCTGCCCCATGCTGAGTCAAAAGCACAGTACACAACCACCAGAAAAGTACATGTCACACTGCAGCACAGTGCCACCTCACCTGGAAAAAAAAGGGTATCCCCCAAAAACAGATAATTACAAAAGTTGACAAGAAAGGGAAACAGAAGCCACTCTGCACAGCTGGAGAGAACTTGTAATCATGCAGTGCTGTGGAGAGCAGCCTGTGGGTCCTTAGATAGCTGATCACACAGAGTGGCATGATGGCAAGTCTCCTCCCAGGTATACCCCAGAACACGAACACGAACACGGCAACAGCACATGTGGGGCAAGCACCATTCACAGTTATAAAAGCGGAAGCAGCCGAAGTCCCTGCAGGTGTTTGGGCAAGCACATTTAGGCTGTCCTCACAGCAGGTGGTCAGCCAGCCACACCAGTCTGTAGCACCAACATACTCTACATTAGGGAAGCATCATGTCAATGTGAAACCAGATGCCAAGACCCCACACCTCCAGTTCTACCCACAGAAAATACTCAAGCAGACAAACGGACAGGAGCAGGGAAATGCTACCAGTGGACCTGGGAGTTCAGGAGTACCTGCTCATGAGAATGTTCTCGAACTAAATGGTGACTGAACAACTGTGTGATTGTGCTACAACCATTGGATTCATGTGAATGACTTCATGTAGCCTAGCGTGGGTGAACTGCACAGAATACAAACTGTCTGAATAAAACAGTCATAAAAATAATTCACCCACAGCTCCACTTGGGCTCTACCTGCGGCGGCACTTCTAGGGTCGCCTTCTAGAATTTTCCGTGGCTCCAGAATTCGTTTTCTGAAGCCTGAGATCCATCAGTCAGTGACTAAAAGACCATAATCTGATGGAACACCTGCCCATCCACCCAATATCAACACATCATCTGAAGTGCCTGCACTCCCAGACCATAAGGGACCACAGGCCATGCCCTCTAAGAACAGACTGTTCCTGTGTCATACGTATTGAAAACCACACCTCCCAGAACAGACATGCCCTGACTGTCAGGCCCTGCCTCTTCTCTAGCCTTGTCTGCTGCCCAGGTCTCTCCATGGGGTTGCCTATCCTGATCCATAAAACTCTGATGTACCAAAAGCTTCCATCCACTCCCTGCCCAGCTCTCCCTTAGGCTTATCATCGCAAACCACCAACTGATCCGACTGCTTTCCCCTGACCAACACTGGTCACAAAGGACAGGTCTGGTTGCACCAAGCCTAGCTAGTGTTCCCTAAACCTTTGTGGGAAACAATAAATATCACCTGTATCCTCTCTGAATGTTTGCGAGGGTTCTTCATTGCTTAGGGATTTTCCAGAAGATGTCAGGATGAGATGCGTGCCTAAAGCTGTCAGGGTCACAGTTTTCAGGATCTGTCCTGGGTCCAGGGTGGGCTTTGGGGGACAACAACATACCTGGAGCCTGGAGTTCTGAGGTAGACTGGGAACAATGTGGCCATCAAGTTGGGAGTGGAGGAGGGAGCATGATAGACCAAGCAGCAGAGATTATCAAGGATTCAGCAAGGGGTGATCCTCTCAAAGCCTGTGCCTTCTATTCCTGCCAGCTCTGTGCTTAGACAGGGCTGGTCAAGGGCAGCTGCAGAGTCACACTGGCCAACATTGGTTCTGAGGGCTGTGCTTTTGAAAGCACCCTCCTTCTTAACTGCACAGCAGAGTTGGTTCTACATGGTCTGACAGGGAAACCAGACTCCAGGACCCCAGCTCCTATCTCTGCAGGCCCTCCCTCCATCAATATACTCACTGCACAGAGTTGTAGCTGGAGAAGGAGATGAGGCCCCCAAAGGCCAATGAGAAGGAGTAGAAGACCTGAGCACCTGCATCCAGCCACGTGTTGGGGTTGCTCAGCTCCGTGATCTGTCATACAGGGACTCAGCTGTAACCACAGGAAGCATCCCCCTCCACTGAGGAAGAAGCTATCTTCTTCCCCAGCAGTGGATGCCATTCTATACAAGGGGGGGAAAAGACAAGCCACCCAAGAGTTTCCATCCAGGATATATATGTTAAAGGCCCACCCATAGGCTAACCCCTTTCCAGGCCTTTCTCAACAAGGACACTGGCCTGTGCATCAGAAAGTCAGCTGTCACCATATAGAAATGAGCTGGTCTTGCAGCCAAGAGAATCCAGCATGGACTTCTTCCTTGGGATCTGAAGCCCTGGGATAGTCAGCTGGTAGATGGCAAAGACTCACGTTGGGTGTGAAAAGGAAGACAATGCCGTTGGTGGCACCCTTCAGAGTCAAGCCACGGATGAGAAAGATGGTCAGCACAACATAGGGCAGGGTGGAGGTGATGTACACAGCCTGTGAGGAAGGGGGTGGGGGAGACACAGTGTGGGATGGGTGCAGAGGTCAGACAAGGACAAAGGGCCAATTCAGGATGCAGCATGCTCCGTTGTGTACCGCACCTTCCCAGTGGTTTCGATGCCACGGATGATACAAACATACAGCACACTCCAAGCACATGTCAGGCAGAGCAGGATCCACCACTGGATGGAGCCTGAGTCATCGATGGAAGTGGAGATGTTGAGAGTCTCTCGGTACCAGAAGTAGTCCACGGAAGAGCTCTTGGCACACTCTTCCACGTAGCCTGCGGAACCAGGGTGCACATCAAGGTGTGGGTCAAAAGTGGGGATGAGCTAGAAATAAGCCAGGGGAAGTGGCAGAAACCTAGCCTCTGTCTGAGGCATTAACAACAGGGATACATTTGTGCACATGAAGATAGCCTCACATATATACATGGGCGCTTGTGGATGCACCTACACAACTGAATCCACACACCACACACATGTGCACGTACACACTTATTTGTACATAAGTGCTCATCCGTGTGAAGTCTGCTAAGAAATACTGTTGGGCTCTGACATAGGCCCAAGCCTCTGAGAACCAGCTCCTCCCTGACTCCTGGAAGAAACTATTACCCCTGAAGTAGCCTGCACATGGTCTTTGCCATACCCATGATCACTGCAGTCCAACTCCGTGTTCTCTTACCACAATGGGTGGTGGTTATCTTACCATCTCTTCCTCAAAGAATCAACTGGAGCTCTCCCACCAGAAGAAGTCAAGATCCTGGGGAGGACTTGTCCTTTGACAAAAATGGGTCCATCTTAATGGGCCCCTAAGAGTTCATGTGAGACCCTCAGAGCTACTCTGGTAGTCAGGACGGTGGTTATTAAACAGGCTCTCATACTCCTCGGTAGCTATGTGTATCTGTGAGCCAGACGTGTCCCATAGGTCATGGGCAAAGACATGTGCCTCTCTGTCTTCACAGGAGAGAGGCCTGAGAAGGTATAGGTGACAAAGACACTTGTGGCAGTGTGGTCTCTTTGTGCAGAGACACAGGAAGCACAGGGGAGGGAACTAGAAAGTCTCCAAGATACCAAGGATCTGTACCCCCTACTCTTGCTAGTGATGCTTGTTGATCCAGAGCCACCTACACACTTCTCATGGCTCGTCTACTGATGGTATCAGCCATATGACCCGTATGACAAAGGAAATCATCTTGTGTAAGGCTTTCTTCTTGGACTGTGGATTTCTATTTTGTTTTGTTGTGAGAGGGTCTGATACTGAAGCCCATACTAGCCTGGAACACATGGTGTAGGCCTCAGTCTGTAGCAATCCTTTTGCCTCTGCCTCCTGAATATTGAGGTAATAGATATACCTCTCTCTTTTCTCCCCTCTCCTCCCCTCTCCCCTCTCCTCCCCTCTCCCCTCTCCCCTCTCCTCCCCTCTCCTCTCTCCTCCCCTCTCCCCTCTCCCCTCTCCTCTCTCCTCCCCTCTCCCCTCTCCCCTCTCCTCCCCTCTCCCCTCTCCTCCCCTCTCCCCTCTCCTCCCCTCTCCCCTCTCCTCCCCTCTCCTCTCTCCTCCCCTCTCCCCTCTCCTCCCCTCTCCCCTCTCCTCCCCTCTCCTCTCTCCTCCCCTCTCCCCTCTCCTCTCTCCTCCCCTCTCCCCTCTCCTCCCCTCTCCCCTCTCCTCCCCTCTCCTCTCTCCTCCCCTCTCCCCTCTCCTCTCTCCTCTCTTCCCCTCTCCCCTCTCCCCTCTCTTCTCTCCTCCTCCCTCTCCCCTCTCCTCCCCTCTCCCCTCTCCTCCCCTCTCCCCTCTCCTCCCCTCTCCCCTCTCCTCCCCTCTCCCCTCTCCTCCCCTCTCCCCTCTCCTCCCCTCTCCCCTCTCCCCTCTCCCCTCTCCCCTCTCCCCTCTCCCCTCTCCCCTCTCCCCTCTCCCCTCTCCCCTCTCCCCTCTCCCCTCTCCTCCCCTCTCCCCTCTCCCCTCTTCCCCATTCTCTTAGTGTGTATGCATGTGTGTGTTCATGTACCTGTGTCTGTGTATTTGTATGTACATGGAGTGTGTGTTCATGTGTGTACAGGTTCAGGTGTGTGAAAGCTCATGTGTGGAAGCCAGAGATCAATTTTGAGCATCACTCAGGAGGCCCATCTTATTTTTTGAAACGGGGCTTCTCACTAGGACCTAGGCTCACTAATTAGACTGGGTTGGATGGCCAGCAAGGCCTTACAATCCTCCTGTCTCTGTTTTCCTGGCTCACTGGTATTACATGTGGTTTGTTATGTGGGCACTGGGGGGTTGAACTGAGGTCTTCATGCTTTATAATAAACACTTTAAACTGACTTCACTATCTCCATAGTCCATACAACATGAATTTTTAAATGCCATATGCTTTAAATGTTTCTCTGGTTATTTGCTAACTCTGGTCTTTAAGAATCTAATTCCTAGAAAATGAGAAGGCATCTGGTCACAAGGTATGACCATCTGTCTAAGAAGTTGCCAGCAACCATTTCTTCCCCTCTCCTACTATATTATAAGCTATATTATATCAGATGGACAGAGATAGGGGTGGGGGTGGCATCTGCATCCCACTGTGTAGGGCCAGTGGCTCACCTGTCTGATTCTGGTTGAGTGGACATTCACTCCATGGCAGAGGTTCCTGAAAGGAGTTGAAGAAATACCACATGACCCAAGCGATGATGGTGTTGTAGTACAGGCCCACCATGAAGGACACGAACATGGAGGCGATGCCTGTGGGGAGGGATGGCACTGTGCAAGGCGTATCTCTACCAGGTATCTCTACCTGGTGAGTGCATGGGTACCCATCTATGCTGTCCCACCCCAGGGAGACAGTAGGACACTGGGAGGGGCCTGCTCCTCAACCTGAAGAGCAGACACAGCCCAGACCTAGAAATGGGATATCATTGTATGTTCACCTGACTCTCCCAGAATGAGCTCAAGGTCCCAGAACTCTACACCCTCACCTGCTCCACCTATGGCCCCAAAAGATTTATCCAGGTAAGTGGTCCCAGAGCCCTTGCAAAGAACTTTTTGACAATGTCAGTGGGGGTGGCTCTGCCTCAGGGAGACCTACTTGGCAAGTCCCAAGCCAAAGACAAGTGGGTAGATTCAGGAAAATCTCTGTGAAGAAATAGTGAGAGGCGCAAGCCCAGATCTTAGTGGGCAGTGGCTCAGTATCTGGGGAGAACGGGTTGACCTGTAAGGAGTTTCGTGAATGTGCCGTTTTGATTGTGAAACTAAAAACCAAATGTGTGTGAAAGGAAAGCAAAGCGGGGGAACGTTGAGATCCAGAGAGTTGGGGGAAGGAGGGCGTAAGGGCAGGGAGGGCTTGAGGTCAGGGAGAGGCCGCTGTGTGGGCTTTGGGCTGTCCAGCATTGGGCTTCTGGGATAAACATATCTGAACTCTCTGTCCGTGGACCCTGACCTTCTCTTCCCTGGCTGGAGAGCCCACACCACTTTCTTGCATTCTGAGCTCTCAGTGAGCCATGTCCTCTTAGTGAGGCTGGAGGTTGGACCATCTCCAAGCCAGAGTTTGTAAATGAGTGACCACACCTAGGCTGGTGGCAGTGCTGGGCATCTTTGCTGAGTGTGTAGGAGTGGTCAGAGCAGGCAGCCAGCAGCTCCCCCTTCTGGCCCTGGAGGCTTTTGCTCTAGTAAGGTGGGATCAAGTGCTCTCCCCCAACAGCTAGATCTTCCTTGTGCCCTGGGTTGTGGGGACTCAGGCGACCTCTGCTGGCCTTTCTGTTCCCTGATGACCATGAGCCTGGCCTAGATGCTGTAACCGACACTCCCATGGAAGTGTCTTTCATTAGAGTGGACACTCTAATGAAAGGTTGCAGAGGGCGTCTGGAAGAACATGACCCAGGAACTGATTAGGAAAGCTAAGGAGAAACTAGACAAGCCCTGTAAACCCTGGGCCAGCTGGGAGCATTGACACACCTACACCCTTCAGAGCAGGGTGGATGGAGCTCCACACACCCACGCTGCCCTTGCGTAGCCTCTGTCCGATGGCAAACTCCAGGTGCAGCAAGGGAATGCCCTCCAGCACCAGAAGGATGAGGAATGGGATCATGAAGGCCCCTGGATGGGAAGAAGAAAGACATGTCATTACAATCCAGTATACCACCTGGGGATAGGCACTTTAAAACCTTTGTTCTAATGATGCCACCAACAACCCTGTGGCACTTGAACAGAGTTTATAATGCAGTTGTAAGCCATGTGAGTGGGACCACAGCAAACTTCACAGCCTGGAAGTATTCCTCGGGTAGGCAGTCTCCATCATCACATATAAACACTCCCTGCTGGCTTGAAGAAGAATACTGCCATTAAACAAAGGCATGTGACAGCGCCACCATGCTCATCAACAGAAAAAAAAAAAAACCAAAACCAAAAACAAACAAACAAACAAACAAAAAAAAGCAGAGGGGCCTACTGGCTGTCTCCAGGCCTTACACTGACCAGAGCCTTGTGGACAGAAGGACAGAGTCACAACTTCTGAGAATAACTGTGCTGAGGACAGTGTGTCACTGCACAGTCACCTGATGCTAAATCTGCTGTCAGACAGCAGCATGAAAAGGGACCTCTTTACTGGTGGTTCTGGGGGACTTGAGGAAGAAAGCGCCCTTTGGCTTAGAGCAGCTCCCTTTGCCGGTGTATGTTCTTTGCTTCAAACTGTAACAAGTACAATAATGGCCTCAAAAAACTAGCCACATTGCCCTCATCTGTGCAGACCCCTTTGTACTATAGACCTAACAAGCCCTAATACTAGGAAGTGTGTCTCTCCTGTGATTTAAGAAAGCAATCGTTAATGGTGTCCTGTACATTAATTATACTTCTATAAGAGCTACATTAATGAGAAAAGTTTAAATAATGTATACCGAATAACAATATTGGAGCTAGAGAGCTGGCTCAAAGGATGCTAGGCACTTATGCTCTTACAAGTTCCTTCAGATTCCAGCACCTGCATGGTGGTTCACAACCATCTATAACTCCAGTTACAGGAGATCTAACCCCTTTTTTTTTTTTACCTCCATGGGAACTAGGCATGCACATAAAACATATACATATTTGAAGGCAAAATACTCATACACATATAATAACTAAATAAATCTTTAAAAAAAAAGAGCTGAGCATGATGGCACATGACTTTGATGTTAATAGGAGTATCTCTGTAAGTTCTAGGCTAGCCTGGTCTATATAGCAAGTTCCAGGACAGCCAGGTCTGCATTGAGAAACCTACCTCAAACAAAAAGAAAAGAGAGAGCAGTGGGGAATACCACTACCAACAGAGAACCTGTGGAATAGGAGAAAAGATTTGCAAACTACGAATCTGGTGAGGTATTAAAATTCTCAGACTATTTAGAGGACAAAACTCAAACAAAATCTAACTTAAAGATGATTACAGACCCCCAAAAGATGTTGACCCAGAGAAGACACACAGAGTCTATTAACACATAAGAAGATGTTCACGTTACTGAGCATGCAGAAAATTAAAGTCTAAATTGTGAGTCACCACCTCATACCATGAGGATAGCTACAAAAGCAGGAAAAAAAATATAAGGTCAGGAGAGGTTCAGACTAAAATTGTCAATGCTGTTTGGTGAGAAAACAGAGAAGTACAACCACTATGGAAAATAGTGGGGTCATTTGTGGAGTAAGAGTAAACACAGAACCACCATGCTAGTCAGCAATTCCATTTGTAGGTCCCCAAGAGAATTGAAAGCAGAACCTCAACAAGGTGTTTGATGCCTGTGTTTAGGAGCTGAGTGGACAAACACACCATGGTTTACCTCGTACAGTAGGATTTCAACAGAGGGAGGAAAATGGAGGATTAGATTAAGTTAGACAAAAACCAGTCACCAAAAGTCCAAATGGTCCACTGAACAGGTCCCTGGATACAACATAATCATGGAAACCATAAAATGAAGGCTGCAGGGCCAGGAAGCAATGTGGGGGGTGACAAGGGGGACAGTTTCCTCTGGAAAGGATGAGTGTTCGAGGTGTGGACCGTGGTCATACTGTACAACCTTACAAATGCACCTAAGGCTGTTGAACAAGACATTTAAAAATAGCCAAGAGGTACCTTTTACAGTGCGTGTTTTCTCACACATGGAAATTGAGAGCAGAAAACACATGAAGCCCTCCCTATACCTACAGTGGCAATCTTACTCATCTCAATTTCCTCTCCTCTGAGGGGACGCTTTAGCTACCACATTTGGCCTCAAATTTTGAGCATTAAGAATTAACCTTTGGCCTGCAGTGGTGGCGCATGCCTTTAATCCCAGCACTTGGGAGGCAGAGGCAGTCGAATTTCTGAGTTCAAGGCCAGCCTGGTCTACAAAGTGAGTTCCAGGACAGCCAGGGCTACACAGAGAAACCCTGTCTCGGAAAAAAAAAAAAAAACAACAATTAACCTTAGACATATGCTGCCCTGTGGGCATTTGGAAACAGTTGTAGCCCAGTGCTGGGTAGAACTAGACAGAAGATGACCTATCCCACATGCCTCCGTAACAATGGAAAGACTAAAAGATTAAGTACTTGGGAGCTGTTTTAATATAAGGATGAACCTGTGCTACCCAGTGGGAAGTACTGCTTCCATGAAGGATACCTTTCATCCCCATGTGTGTCTTGTAAGAAAGCCAGAACTCTTCTGCTGCTGACAGAGAGAGCTGGCATGAGCTTTGGGGCGATCACAATGCTTAGGAGAATTTCCACGGGTGTTTACTCCCAACATCATCGCATTCTATCTTTTTAGAAAAACATAGTCAGAGAAGTGCAGCTGAGAGCTGCCACTGTTTCTATTGTTTCTGTTGGAGGTCTCAGTGGGGCTCAATAAGGACAAAGCTCTAGATCCCAGAGCACCCTGAAATTGGAAGTGTACAGGCCCAGCCAAGGCCTTGACTCCCTTCAACACTTAAGAGTCACTGACATGCGATTCTGTCCTGCAAGGACTCATGGAAGTTCCTTGGGAATGGTCCAGAGCAAATAGCTGTGATCCCACCATGGTCCCATACGTATCATAGTCCTTCGTGCCCAGGTGTCTCTGGCATACGCCACTACTGGGTCTGTAACAGAGGAACACCAAGACATCCCAACATTCAGGTGAGGAACACACTCAGGATGCAGCTACATTTCTCCAGGCTAGGGCACCATCATCCAACCTGACAGAGACAGGGACAGACACAGAGACAGAAAATCAGGGAGAGAGGCAGAAAGGGGCAGAGGAGGGCAAGTGGGGGAGGTAGATGAGAAGGTATAGAAACAAAGAGACTGGGACAGACAGAGAGGCAAGAAAAGACAGAAAGAAACAAGGGATGATGGAGAGAGAGAGAGAGAGAGAGAGAGAGAGAGAGAGAGAGAGAGGAGAGACACAGAGAATCAGAGACAACAATGAAAGATAAGGAGAAACAGAAAGCCAGACAGGAGAAGCAGACACAAGAAGAGACAAAGGGATGGAAGAAGGTAGAGAGATGTTCTCGTTTCTCTAGAGGTCCTTGGGTCCCTGGGGTGAACCAAGTAAGTGAACCAAGGATGGTAGGCTAGCACTTGTTTTCCCCTGTGCCCCATACAGGGGAGCCAGTCACATGGGGGTGCGTCAGCTGCTGACAATCTTGAGGTTCCTGCAGTGGTGCCCATATGCCAAACTTGGTGCAAGACCGGGGCTTCTGTGGGAGCTGACAGAGTGCCAGCCCTGGATAGGGTCTTCATCTCTGAGCTGCTGTCCCACCTTTCCACAGGGTGTGGAGGCAGGAAAACAGGGTACAGGTATTGACCACATCGACGCTGGGGCTCCAGGATGGAGTAACAAGGACTAATGTCCAAAGGTTCCCAGAGATAAGGCCTTTCATGCTCTGCCTGGAGTCCTCAGCGTTTGCTGTTTACACAGAGAGAAGCACCAGGGGAGATCATGGCAAAGTGGGGCTGAAGGGAAATGGAATGTGCAGTTTGAATAAGACTGGTTCTGTCTTTGAATCATGGTTGGGAAAGTAGGAATAAGGGGAGAAAAGAAAGGAGAGCAACAGAGGAGTCAAGAGACAGAAGGCAAGTGCTTCAGGTGGAGAGAGGTCTATCCTATTCTCTCTTTTCAGCAAGGGTATGTGTTGCACACACTTGCATATCGTTGTACACAAGGTAACCAGGTCTAGATGGGATGATGGACCCACCATGAGGCTGCACAGAGGATGTATGGGAAAAGTTAGGAACTTTTTGTGGTTGCTAACCTGATCCTTAAAGGAAGGCAGTAACTGGCCAGGCACCCATGGCACCCACCTTAACCACAACCGCAAATGCTGTTGTGGCTTAGACACAGAGGAAAAGTGGTTCCCCAGTGTCCTAAGGCTTGTAGCCAGGGCTAGGACATATATGGACAACCATGTCCAGGGCAGATGCCTACTGTGAGTATATTTCATCCATGTGGGTTCTCGAGTATTCTGGGTAGATATGGCGACTTCCATGGGTGAGAATGTAAGATTAGGGGCCAGCTGAAGGTCACTGCTGTTGGAGACACCCTCAAGATCCACCTCTCCCATCATATTCTTTCCATTTCACAGGTGACAGCACCAGAACGAGGATGACCTAAGAGGCTGGTCCCGGACTGCTCTGCGTCTACACTACCTCTGAGTACGCAGTCTTCAGGAAAATGGCTCAGAGCAAGCCCATCTCACCCAGGTTTGCTGTGGGAGTTGGTGACTGGCTTATATAATTTTTGGTGGACAGTCTGAGCTCTCAAGAGTAAAGCTACAGAGGAACCAGGGCTGCCTGCTTCTCATGTCTGCTCAGCTTCCCTGGTCCATGCTGCACTGGGAGTTTCTATAGCTGACAAACACAGGAGCTATTCGGAGGCAGAATATCTAAGAGTCTTGGAGCCCCAGGGACAGAGAAGTTCGATTGTTCTTGTCTACCAATACCTGCCATAGTCTCTTGTGTCCCCCCCCCCCAAGAGTCCTCTCAGTCTATTTAAGTTTCCTCTGGAGGCTAGATCAGGGCAGCAGCCTCACCTGCAGGCTTTCTCTGCCAGGGTCCAGAGTCTCAGCCCAGAACAAATCTACCTTGTGATAGAATTGTTTGTAAGAAGTCATTAAAGCAGGAAGCCAACTGTCAGGTCAGGAGAACCATATCTGGATCCTGTTCTCCTGACTTCACCTGACCCAAACACAAACTTCCTTTCCTCCTGGGTGACTGTCTGGCGTGTGTGTGTGTGTGTGTGTGTGTGTGTGTGTGTGTGTGTGTAGTGGGGGGGTGTCAACACAGGCCAGAGTGACCCAAAGACACATGGCTCCTTCAAGAGGTGTTCTCTCCACTTTACCTAGGCTGTCCCTCTAAAACCTAAGCCCAGGCCTTCTCAGAAAGTCAAGGCTCAGAACAGTGTGTCCAAGGGACCAAGGCTATGGCCAGAACCTTCACTGCTCTCTCCCTCTGTCTTCCCAGAGCTGGCACAGAAGTCCACAGACCACTACACCACACACCTACAGGGACGGTGCCACACCCCTCAGTCCCCAGTGCATTGTTGGCTCAGACTGGCTCATTGTGGGGCCAGCACCCCGGGTGCAGCAGTGATCTCAGGTGCTGGGAATCTCATCAGATTCCCACAGAAGCCCGAACTATAGACACAGTTCTTTTGTGGAAATCCTGAACAGTTGCTTGTAGGACCGGCTCAGGCCCAGCCCTTCTCTCTTAGGCATAGGAGTGACCTGACATATCTGCTCGGTGCCTCTTACCCTTCATTGATTTGACACCTCCACATCCCTACAGCAATCCTCCTCAGCAGGGCAGTGCAGGAGAGCCTACGGCTGCCCTGCTTCTGTGTGGAAGTGGGAAGAAGGCCAGAGTCTGTTTGCTGTGGGAGTGCCTACATCCAAAAGTGGTCCTCAGAAAGTAGAAGGGATCCAAGAACAGGAGGTTGGAAAGCCTTGGGCCAGTTCTGTTAAAATCACCTGGAATCTAGGTGATGTCACTTGGGCAGCAATGCCTGAGACTGTCAGTCCTCTCACTTGCTGTAGAGCCTGGTCTGAGTGAAATGTGCTGGCAGCATCATAAAGAGCCAACCTACACGTCTACACAGCACACAGTGGCCGGTTCAGCTTAGCTGTGACAACTTCTCATCACAATGCCAGTGTATGACTGCACGAACTGGAAGTAAAGGAAGCTCCTGACTCAGAGAGGAACCCATACAACCGCACCTGTGTCACACCTTGGGTCCAGCAGAGCCAGTTTCTACAGCAGCCAGGCCTGCCAGACCTCCACTGACAGCATCACATTAAGAAGGCAGAGTCTGGGCTCAAGGTGAGAAGGCAAAGGCAGAAGCACCCCCGACACACACACACACACACACACACACACACAAGGCTGTTTGTGATGATGTTTGTAAGTATGTGTGAGTGTTGTGTGAGTGTGTTGAGTGTGCACATACATGCATGAGGGCTTGTGTGCATTTGCTGGTACAGAAGCTCTTGTGGGGATAATAGCTGAAGTACCAACTGGAAGAAGTTGTCTCTGTAATATAGGAGCCTGTGGGGCAGCTATGCCTGTGACCTCTGTGCCCCAGCTGTGTCCTCCTGAGCCACCTGGATGTGTGCTGTGGAACACCTTCAGTGGAGCAAGGGTCAGAGCCTGGGGCTCTCTGCAGAGGGGGTGCAGCTGGGGGGACATGGGGCCTCACTAGAAAAGCCAAGGTTCTCTTAAAGGCTGCCACACAAGCTGTGGCTCGTGAGTCACTGAGTGCAGCAGCTCCCCTCTGCGTGTGCTGGTCCAGGGCCAGACAGGAGTCCAACAAGACAGGCTCTGTCTGTGCCCTGTCCTCTGAGGATCATCCTTGAGAACCCAACTTCCTGTCTTCCAACAGGATCATGCAGTACCCACCTTCAAAGTGGGCCCAGATGGGTGTTCTACTCTCAGGGAGAGACACTAGGAAACTACCTGTATCATCCCCATCTCCAGGGGGAGATTTTTCTGCAGCCCCATATAAACCGCCTCATTCACATGGGCACGAGTAGATAGGACATATCTCTTTTCACCAACAACTTGAGACTATTACCCTGCCTCTTCCTTCCCCATCTGTGACTCTCTTTAATGCTGAATCCTGAGGAATGTCCATCCCAAGTCCTTGACCCATATTGTTTACTCCTGGGTTCTTGCTTTGGCTTCCACCCATGCCTCACCCACCGACCAGGGTCCCAGGTCCTACCTCCTCCATGGCTCTGGCATAGGTAGGGGAAGCGCCACACGTTGCCCAGTCCCACACAAAAGCCCACACAGGTGAGCATGTACTGGGCCTTGTTGTCCCATTTGGGCCTGGAGCTGGCCTCTTCCTTTTCAATGACCTCTAATTCATCCAGAGATGGAATCCTGTCCTCTAGGCCAGGGTTTGGCAGCACAAGCCTCACCATGGTGGTCGCTGGGCTGGGCTGGGCCTGGCACTCTCAGGCAGTTCGGCAGCCAAAGGGCAAGTGGTGGTGTCCAGGAGCTCCGGCTCTTTATAGAGAACCTTTGGCACCTCACCCCAAGCACCTGGGCCGAAAGGAGGCGTCAGCAGATCCCCGGGGCGCGTCCTGCAGTACTGTTAATGCCTTATCTGCAGAGGCACCCAGCCTAACCAGCTAAGCCACCCCCTCCATTCACTGACAGGAGGTCCTGCTGCAGGCTTGGACACACTTCCCCCTGTACAAACCCATATGTACAGGGTGTGGAGGGGGACAGTGTCAGACCACCCCCAGGAAAGAGGGGGTACTTCCAGCAAATAGATCAAAATAGATGGTGTCTGTTGGTGTCCTGTGCAGACCAGCAGGATTGTAGTCTCCCCAGACTATTGGAGCTTCCAGAAATCTGTTTCACCTGTAGGAAACGGAGCAGGAGGTCGCCTACCCCAGCATTATTCCTGAAGGTAGTTGAAGCCCTGTTCCCTAATTGCTGTTAGCATGAAGTGCCACAGTATGGCTTGGGATCCCCCCTGCACAGCTCTGTGCTCTAAGTGTCCCTTGGAGGACCTCTGGCTATCCCCAGTGTCTAGCACCCTACAGTATTTGTTCTTCCTGGGAGCACTTAAGTGATGAGGAAACTGCTTGTGCTGATGTCAGTCAGCGACGATGATGAAGTCCTGCCACTGGCAGAGTGACCAGATGGGAGGTACAGAGAAGCTAGCATGACATCGGGGATGGTCACTGGTTGCCAGGAAAGGCTGAGGGTAAAGGGCCTAACTTGACCTTTGAAGCTAGAAGGCCAAGAAAAGGCTCCCAGGGGTTATGTCTAAACTAAGACCAGAAGCAAAGATAGTGTTCATTTCATGCAAACATTGCAGGGTAGGAATTAGGTGGGGCATGCCCTCTGTTCTGAGCCCTTCCCCTCTGCCTCTCCTGCCTACCCCATGACTCCCCAACCCTAGGAACTATCCTGAGCTTCCTGAGGGCAAAGGATGTTACCCTATGCCCCTTCTCAAATCCCCCCCCACACCTGCCTTGGTCCAGCCTCAAGGGTCAGCTCTCCAGGAGGGCCCTTCCTGGACTCTACTGACCCAGCCTCCCCCACATCATGTCCTTGGCACATGTGACCTTCCTAGAATTCACAGGACTTTTAGTGTTCTGTTGTCTTTTTCCCTTTCCTTCTCATTGTCCTCTCTTATTTTTTTTAATGATGATAGGATTTTTTAAAGTCTGTCTCTGCTTATTTATTTCATCTGTGATCAAAACACCACTATATGATAACACCCAAAGCCCAGCTTTGTTCATTTCCCCATATTATTAGTTCTTCCTGATATTCCTGAATAGCAGAGATGAAAGGAGGGGTATCACTCAGGGTAGAGCAACTGCAGGGGCCTGACCTTTGACCAAACACACTGGGAAACTAACAGGGGGGAGGCTAAAGGCGAGACAAAGTTTACATTCAAAATATCCTGCCTACAGAATGTGAAGGAGAAGGTGAAGAAAGACCCAGAGAGACACAGAGAGGAGACACGAAGCTAGAGATGGAAAGATTCAGAGAGATAGAGAAATAGGGAGATGAAGGAAGAGACAGAAAGACACAGGGAAATGAGAGAGAGAGAGAGAGAGAACAGAGACAAAGAAACAGATACCGATACAGAGATCTGTCCCCAAAAAAAGACCCACAGAGACAGAGATAGAGAGGAACAGAGACCAAGAGAGACACACAGAAATAGATAAAGGCACCAAAGACAGCAATGCAGAGATGAAGAGAAGCTCAAACACAGGCAGAGAAAAACAGAGACAAATATAGAGGCAGATATAATAGAGATAGAAAAGAGGCATAAATAAAGGCAAAGACTGAGATGCAGATAGACAGAGAGACAGACAGACATAGAGACATAAGGAGACAGAGATAAAAACATAGCAATACAGAGACAGAGAAGAAGGAACCAGGCCAGGTGGCAGGACCTGGGAACAAGGAAGGAAGAACAGTGTGGGCAGGGAAGGAGATGTAGCCTGGCCCAAAAGACTAGCAAGGAAGCTAAAGTGAGGACCCAGACCTGTTCTAGAGACACAGTGTGAGGCCTATGGGGGTGGTAGAGAGGACTCTATCTATGCAAGCCTCTCTAAGAAGACCACACTCTTTCCTCCCCTCAAACCCTCTAGACCCTTCCACAAAAGAAATGAGATAGAGAAGCTGGGTTAAGGACCCATGTCACCTGGGCAACAGCCTACACAATCAGTGCAGAGACCTTACTTCCTGTGGGTGAACTGTACACAAGCTGTCTAATGTCAGTCATTTCCTGAGAAAATGGCGGAAATGACTCTTACTGCAAGGCTGGTGTCCAGGTTGAGCGGACGGGTGGGGCTGCGATCCAGGACTGGGGTCCAGATGGGGATGTTACTATGAGCCCTGTGGGGTCCTATCATTACCACCTATGTTTTCTGCATGTGCCTTAGTCACTGAAGGTGTGATGTCAGGTATCTCTCCTGCGTCAGAACCTGAGTGGGCAGATGAGGGCAAGGGCAGCTCTCTGGGGTCAGGGCCAATCCTTTTTCCATCTCTGGATCTTGCCTCGTAGCTGTGTACGGAGTGAGGTTCAGGTAAATGCCACCCTCTGTGATGCCACCATTAAGGGTCTCATGGTATCCTGCCTTTCTGCATGGACAGAAAAGGCCTTCCAAGATCTCAGCTTCTCAGCTGTAGAGCAGCCCAGAACAACATTTGCATGCCCAGATAGATATTGTTACAAAATCCTGCTTTCTCCTCAGAATGCTCCAGTGTCACTATGGGCAGACACCACCAGCCTCTGGATGGTCAGCAGGGTGCTACCTGCCTGGCTCTTCCTCAGCTCTCTAGCCTGTTCTCAGTCCTCACCCCATTTGAAGCCCCATCTAAGTCTCTCTTTTTACACAATGCTATTTCCTCCCTAGGCTATCTATATAGCTTACAGGTTCTAGGCAAATTGCAGAGTCTTGAGTCCGTGCCTCAGGCTGGCAAATCCAGGAGATCTGTGGGTCTCTTTTCAGTAGAAGAATCCATGTGGCCAGAGAATCATATATCCAGCCCCAGATAATCTATCCAAGTTTTAACCTCTCCTTTCTCAGCACGTACACAGAAGCAACTCAATAGGACCTCAGGAGACTGGCCACACAGGGCCTTCCAGACAGGCAAGTTCCCCTTCAGGATCTAGGACAGTTCAGGATGGCAAGTGAGAGGGTGGAGTGGCTTGTGGGCCTTTTGCTTTTTACTAAAACAGCATGTGAAAATAATAATAATAATAATAATAATAATAATAATAATAATAAATATTAAAACTTGCAGAAAATATTGTTGACCCAGTCCTAAAATCTCAATGGTCAGAAAAGGCACCTGAGCTGAGGAGGTGATCAGGACAAACAGGACAGGGTCCTGCAGAATGGACTCCACACTCTGATGGGTCTGTATCCACACACAGCCCACCCCACTCTATGCCAGCACCTGGGAGCAGGTGACTGGCTCACTTTCTCAAGAACACTTTTTACTATAAACACAATGCCTACTATATTGAGAAGACAGGAGTTTCCAGTTCCATGCTGGGGAAGACACAGTGATTCCTCTTTGCCCCTTAATTCTCAGCTGAGTGTGCAGAACACTTTCCATTCATCCCCATCCATCCATCCCTCCATCCGTCCTTGCTTCCCTCCTAAGTCCCAATATCCATACTTTGTTTTCACTTAACATTGTAGCTTGAGAATTTTCCTTTCGTTAATTTTTCAAACAGTTTACTTGACTTTAAATTCTTGGATAGTTTTAAATTTGAACTTTTACTTAGTTTTTCTTCCACGTATCATTTCTGAGTTGTGACACAGAGAGTTCTTAGCATACTGGGTACCCACAAAATTCTTTACCAAAACTTCCCAAGTGCAGCTCATCTGGCTTCTGCCTCCTATCTGTGGTGTTGTGTTGAAATGCCTGTGTGTGTCCAGAGCATTTCCCACAGGACACATGCTTCATCTTGGTCCTTGGAGTGTCGGTATTGAAAGTGATGGGACTGAGGCTTGGGGAGGCCTTAGGTCACTGGGAATGTGACCTCAAGGGGAAAAGTGGAAGCCTGATCCTTTTTTTTTTTTTTTTTTTTAAATTCTTGGCCATGATGTAGGGAGTTTTGCTCTACTGTATGAGACTGTCATGATATGCTGCCTTTGCTCAAAGCAACATGGACTAAAGCTTCCACAATTATGAGGCTAAGCAAGGCTTTCCTCCTTGTGAGTGCATCATCCGAGGTGTTTGTTACAGCAACAGAAAGCTGATTGGCTCAAACATATATTTTTTTCAAGTGGATGACTCTTTGTGGTGTTGATAGATTCATGTAGCTACCACTCAGGTCAAGACCCAGAACGTTCTGTAATTCCATAGCTCCTCCTCTCTCCCAGGCATTGGCCTCTCCTCCTGAGACTGTTTTTTAGGCTCTTGGGCATCTTGAAGGCCCCATGCAGTCTGTGTTTTCAACTCGTAGCACTCTATCAAAAACTTCTGTCAAAACATTTCTAAGAACAAGGAACCAATCCTCAGACACTCCAGGGCTACAAGGGTCTTCTTATGCTCCGTGCCTCTCCTGCATAGGGTCCTGCTCTTACATTTCCACCACAGAAGCCCATATTAATCATGGGTTCTATTGCTGTCCCATGCTGGCCTATGACACTGAATCGTTGAGTTTGGGCCGTGTTAGCACTTCATCATCTAAATCACTTCCCAGTCCACTTCCTAAGGGATGGTGACCCTTCCACATGCATTCTTGGGGCTTATTATTTTTTGGAAGTTAGTGCCTTACAAATGTTTCAACATACTCAGCTGCTGCCTTTCCACTTCTGATGGACAGGAGCTTTTAGTATGAAGCGAACCACCCGCCTTTAGGAGAAGTTTTATATCTTCAAGGTGCTGAGCTACTCTGGGACTTTTCTTGCATTCTTCAGGCTGCCTTGCTGAGAGGCTGTTCCCTGTGTGGGTGGTCAGTCCTTCACTCTGGCTCCTGAACTGTCCTTTGGCTTTATACTGTCTCCACCCTTACAGCTTCATCAAGAACCATGGTGTCTAATGGCCCAGGTCCCATGGCCACATTCATCTCTTCAGGCAATTTGGAGTGTTTTCCCCACTAGTTACCAACCCTCAACCGTCACTCCAGCTCCTCAAGGCTCCTGTTCTCATTAATGAGATGGTAACAAAATCTATGAGATTCTTTTCTACATTTTGGAGACAAGTAGGTTGTGCCCCGTTCTCTTAATGTGACTGCATGGTTCCTTCAGAGTTCTGCCGCTCCTCCATTCCTAGGATGATCCCCAACTGGTCCAGGGCTGTAGCTTTCATATTCCTTGATGGGATCAGCTCATAAATCAATTTTTGCATCTCCGAGACTCCACCATCCACCCCATCCACAATCCTGTCACTCCTTAAAGTCAAATGTCTCTAAGTAATATCTGTGCCCATATTGCTGCAAAAAGCTGGGTTTTCTTCTCCCACTAAAGTAAAGGTCTCTCTCTCTCTCTCTCTCTCTCTCTCTCTCTCTCTCTCTCTCTCTCTCTCTCTCTCTCTTTTCCATCCCCTGCTCCCCTACCAAGCCCTATCTCCAACCTCCAACTAATTCTTTCAGTTTAAAAGGTATATTTAAAGGCCAACAGGAAGGCTCATCAGGTAAAGGCATTTGCAGCCAAGGCTGACAACCAAGTTCAATACCAGGAACCCACATGGTGGAAGGAGAGAACTTCTACAAGTTGTCATCTGACCACCACTGATCCACTTTGGTAAGAGGTGTGTGTGTATGTGCATGTGAGTGTG
The DNA here is from genome assembly GCF_011762505.2 of Arvicanthis niloticus. NCBI lineage: Eukaryota > Metazoa > Chordata > Mammalia > Rodentia > Muridae > Arvicanthis > Arvicanthis niloticus. The sequence goes on along the minus strand of NC_047676.1, from coordinate 1,318,546 downwards.
CGTGTGCATGTGTGTGTGTGCTTTCCTATTGCTGCAATAAAAACACCACAACTAAGACAACTTATAGAGCGAATGGTTTATTTGAACTTACAGTTTCAGGAGGATAAAAGTCTAATACCATCATGATATGGAGCCTTGTCCCTATAGGTTAGCCTTTTGGGGGCTTCTCTATTTTATTGGGTTCTTATGTCTACCGCCCTTCCAACCCCCTATCACTAGGCAGAAGAGAAAGAAGGTTAGAGGGAAATGAGGGGTAGACCTTAGACTACTTCCTACTGAATAGGGGCATCGAGTTCCTTGGGGTAAGTTCAATCTTCACTGTGAGGATATCCAATTTCTTCTTCTTGTCTCTCTGCTCACAACCATTTGACAAAAACACAACAGGAACCAGCAGCTGCCTCAGAGCATGCCCCCGGACTCTTGCGAGGCCCTCGCATTTATACCCTCTCAAAAGTTCCCAGAATTCCAAATGTCAGACACTCACAGAAACTATCCTCAGCTGGCAAAACCACACCTCTGCTAGAGCACGAAGCAAATCATAATCACCTGCCGTGAAGCAGCCTCTTACCCTACACCTGGGATTAAGACAAAAACACATTTACATAACATAACTAGGTTTTTAAAGAAACCAAAATTCTCACTACACGTCCCCAACACACACTTTCTCAGCTGCCATGGGGTAAGTAATTCGTGCTCCACCATGACATACTGCCTCACTACAGGTCTAAAGTAACAGAGCCCAGCAACCAGGAGCTGAAACCTCTGAAATCTTTCCTCCTGTAAGCTGCTTATCTCTGGTGTTTGTCAAGACAATGGAAAGCTGTCCAGCAGGGATCCTTTCTATCAGTACTGTAGACACCTGCAGTTCAAATCATAAAGAGGCCATTTTATTCAACATCTGCTTGGCCCTGGCTGCAGTTACAAACACTCCCAACGATGCAAAGCAACAAGTGTTGATGAGTCACAGAAAGTGTCCTACAGGCTGACCCTAGGACAGCTGTATATTCATATCTACTATGGCATCATGACCGAGGAGAAAGGGCAGGGATGAGCCATTCTGCTGACCAAAGAAATCAGATATCTACCAGCTTCTTCAAGGGGTGAGGAGGGCAGGCCCACGACGCACAGTGGGGGATGGAAAGTCCTGGTGACAGGCACTCATAGTTACCGAGTGGATGATGGTTTATTAGACAGAATGCATTTTCCCAACCCCATGCTTTGAGCCACGGTTCTTAAAGTGTTTTCTACTGTGCATGGCAGCCTCACCCAGCCTTCTGGAACTTGTTTCTGAACATCCTGACAGAATAAGAAGCAGCTGTGTCCAAAAAATGATGACCTTTCAGATTGAATGTCCACCGGCTATGTGGTCAGGACCCTGAAGTCTGTAACAACTGCTTGGTTACTATAGCTGAAGAAGTGGTCAGCCACATGGCCTCAGTCTCACCAATGGACAGTGCTTCTGCATTACCAGGCCCAAGAGCTGGTCCTCAGGTGGTCAACATTGTGAACATTCCTGACCCTCAGAGATATTTGTGTGGCAGATCCTACCACAGGATCACTCTGGTTCCCACCAGGGTGCTAGGAAACAGAAGGACCATTGGTAAGGATGCCTGTCCCTGACCTTGGCTGTCTCAGGGTTTCTTCTCAACTCTTCCCCATCCTTACCCTCCTCCATGAAGAAGAATGACTTCTTCTATTGGGTGGGGACAGTTGCAGAGAGACTACTCTTTCAGGGAGAGGAGAATGTCATGGAAGCTAAGTTTGATCATTGATCCCTGTGTTATACACTACCCCTGTTCCACCAAAGCAGGTCTCAAGGACACCAGTGGCCCAAGGTTAAATGTCTGTAGGACTTAGCATTCTGCAGCCTCTACCCAGATATGAGCAGCAGGCGTGGAAGGGCATTTGGCATGCTCCTGTGTCCTACAGAGGGAGGACCAAAACTCACACTGTTAAGAGATAATCATTCACAGTAACATCCCACCTTCTGTGACTGACAGCCACCCAGGCCTGTGTTGACCAAGGTGAATGGCTGGGGCTTAAATTGTTCTTAACAGCACTGAGAGGTGAACAGGGAGAGTTTGAAGCTCAGTCATGATGCCCTCAACAATATCCACCTTGTGTCTTTCTTATGAGAGCAGAGGCAGGAGTTGGGTGAGGAGCTGGAGACTGAGCAGTAATGTTCTGAAAACTCTGGTGCCCGGGCCATGTGGCACAGAGGAGAATCCACTCTGATGGCTCTCCTGAGCCCTGCGAAAGGGGATAATTGGAGGAAGGCCATGGAGGAAAGCCATCAGGAGAAGGCTCGTGATGGGCAGTCATTAACCTTTGTCTGGAGCAGTTTGTTTACAGGGGAGCTGTGTTTGGAGGTGAGCAGCACTCAGAAGTCACAAGACTCCGGATGCACCAGCCTCTGCTAAGCTCAGTGTTGACTCTGAGCCCACAGTTAAGCCCACAATATTAGCCTCACCCCTTAAAGTCATCTCTGCACATTTGTTTGTGTCTCCTGCCCTTGTCTTCCCTGAAACCTTTCTGTGGCAGGAGGGTGGAAGTGGGATGCAGAGAGAGGGGAGACAGGGGAAAAGAAGGAGAAACAGATATGGAGAGGAGATACAGAAGGAGCAAGACAGAAACAAGGGGAGAAACTAGACCTTGATGCTGAAAGCATCAGAAATTTATTGTGGGCCTTTGAGCTTGGCTACTAGAAGGAGGCTTCCCCAATGAAGCCTTGCCTGCGACTTTAGCCCTGCTCCTCACCTCTCAGGCCTAGCAAGGCAGCATTCAACCTGTAAGTGATTACTGCCAGCCAGGTATTTCTTACTGGGGATCTTGGCAGAAACAATTCAGGATGCAGCCTGACTTTGTCTCTGAGTTCTAGCAACCGCTGACCCTCAGCCTTGTGCAGACAAGAAAGGGAGCCTGAATGACCAGCATCTCCTTGAGCACACCCACTACCTCAGCCCCAGAGCCATCTGCCACTTTGCTGCTAGTGGCCAGGACTTCGCTGCCATCCTCAGCTATTATTTACACTGCTGCAACAAGCACCTTGTTTCAGAAGTCTTTCGTATGTTCTTTGGACACAGGATTTCTCAAAAAGTGGCTGATGGTTAAGAGAGATGAAAGCTATTTCCAGGAAGGAGCCTTCGGAGGGGGTCTCTCTCAACCCTTTCTAAGCACTGGAAGGAGCCTTGGGGAGGATCTTCCTCAACTCCCTGGGAGCACTGGTTAGTTTTTATTTCAGTCTTGCTCAATTTAAGAACTAGAACATCATATCTTATGGAATTGGTTTATGTCTCTTTAACTTCCAGCTAGCTTGGCAGTTTCCATATTCATGGGCTTCTGTACGTTTTCTATGACAAGTTGTACTGCCTATTTCCATGGGTTGGCAGTCTAAGCAGTGCCCCCTTGAGCGTGTCACAACTGAAAGGCACAGATAAGCTCAGAGCAGCCTCCATGGACCCATGTATCTATGGCAGGCTACTGGACTGAGGTACTGGGTAAGGAGAATGGGAGCTGTATAGAAAAACTCTGAGGCAAGCCCTCCCCTGAACCCAGAGCACCAGCTCCCCACTATAAGATGCAGTGAGTGACCTTCAGTGACTTCATGGCAGCTATCAAGCTGTGTTAGATGTTTTACCGGGGACTAGTGGAGCCCACAGTATCAAGGTAGACTGGGTGTTTGGGGAAGAAAGGTGTAAGAAGGGAGGAATTCCTAACTGTAACCTGAGGAGCTTGGCTGATCTGCCAAGACAAGTCCGAGGGGCAGCAGCAGGGGGTCTGGTGTGAAGGTGGAAAGCTGGGGCTGAACTAGGAATAGCCAAGGGCTTGAAGGTTCAACACGAGAGTCAAATAAATGTCTTTGGGGGTAGAAGTGTGGAGTGTAAGACCAAGATTGGGATCAAGAGCTGTTTAAGGAGATGACTGAGAAATTCTATGGCTGTTTACCTCAGAGGGAAGGAGTCCTTGGTCTGTCAACCTAACCCTAGGGACCCAACAGGAAAGTGGAGCTGTGGTAACTAGAACCCGACCCTCTCAGGGCTCCAGCCTGTGAATAAGACCCAAGGTCGCGGCACGACTCCACCCCACTCTGAGTTATCATTTGGCTTCTGTTCAAGCCATGTTTAGAAACTTGCAAAATGGTCTTTAGGTAAATGGCCCGTGCCGGATTAACCATCAACCGAGGGCCTGTCTTCTGGATATGCTCTCTGGTCAGTACTTTTCCAAGATGAATACATGCCTTGAAGATATCTCTGAGAGAAGCCAGGGTAAAGATGGGGCCTAATGCCTGTGCCTGTCTTGAATTTATGGCCTTGAAATCCTGGAACAGCTGTCCTAGGACCAGTAGTGCTTCCAAAAACCTGCTTATTTCTATTCTCAGAGCAGACACACTGTTCTTGGTGGTCTGATCCCTGCCCCCAAACCTTCTGGGATGTCTTTCAGGTCTTCTTGCTTTCTGAGTGTTTTCTATAGCCAACCCTATCCTTCAATTCACCCTTGTGCCTTTCTACATTCAAATACCAGCTCAATTCCATGATGTGAAGAGCCCTGCTTGTGACTTCCCAGAGAGTACTGGCTAGCTCTTTGTGTGTCCCCAGACTAGCCTGGTCACTGTTCTCCAGCAGACTGTACTTGTTAGGAACCTAAGAGTCCTGCATCTCAGCATTTGAGATCTTGCCCTGACCTGGGAGTTGGCTTCCAAGTAATTACAGTTCTGGTCCTGTGTAATTGCAGTCTAATTGACTTCTTGTGCAAAAAGGAACCGCTATTAAAAAGTCACTGGGCTTGGCCCTTTTCACTGACTTACTAATCTCCTTGTAGACAAAGCAAGGCCACATGCAACTGTATTTTCAAATGGAAGTGGATAGAAGGAAACATAGTGAAGGGGACATCTCAGAAATAGAATTAGAAACAGCCATTGCCTCTGAATGAGGCGATAGCCTTCCTAAGGTGCTTCCCACCCTCTACCATAGTTCTCAGTAGGACTTAAGTTCACTTTGAACAAAAGCAACAGAATTGTTTAGCGTTCTCTCTGGTTCATACACTGTGAGGTCTCAGGGCCAACACAGATTTAGCACTGACACTCCCCTTTGTTTTTCCCTTATAAACAGTGTAAGGTGAACAAAGGTTAGCTTCTATAAGCTCTTATTGCATCACACTCAAGGGCCTTCCCACGTGTTACCTGTAGCCAGTGGTGGCAGGAAGTCTGGGCCATTGAATCGTTTCCCATGGGAGTTCAGAGTTATGCCTGAGGGGGCTTCTGCCCCTGGGAACCTTGGAGGGTTTCCAGTAAGGTTGGAGCACAGGAAAAGGGTTTGCCTAAGTAGCTAGGTTTGGGGAAACAGGAGCCTTTTTATATCACCACGGCTTGCTGCAAGATGATGCCAGAATCTTTGTAAACAGTCTGTTGGTGCTTGGGTAGGGGGTCGCTTATATCCAGGGCATTTCTGAAGGAAAGAAAGTCTCTGTTCCCTCTGTTTTGACAGCAAGCTTGGGTGGAGCTAGCAAGATCTGGCCCTTACATCCAGGGCAAGAACTTCCTGAGGACCTTTGTATGCCTGGTCCCTACAGGATTCTCCTACATGTTGAGAGTTTAGGATATAAAAGAGAGAGACACATTCAGGTAGGGTAGAGAAGTAGGGTGCTCACATGAATGCTCAAGTGAAGCAATCAGGTGTAACCAGAAAATACAGAACTCAGGAAGGCAGGAAGAGCTGGCACAGGCAGAGGGAAGGACCCAGGGCATGGTGACAGAGGTGGAGCTGGTGACAGAAAACCAGAGAAACCAGCAGAGCCCAGCTGGACAGGATGGCAGACTCACTGCCTCATCTGGGATGCAAACTGGGCTTTCTAGAAAAGGGCTGACTGTAGGAGAGCCCCCAGGAGACCAAGGAGAGCAAAGCACCAGGGATCCCATAGAGATACTGAGATCTGGCTTCAGTGACCAAGACCCAGGGGAAAACAAGAGGAAGCTTGGGGGACTAGGCAGAAGAGTCAGATAGGAAGAGTAAGGAGAGAGAAGCAGAGAGGGTAGAGCAGAAGTGACTACCAGAGTTCAGGTTGGAACTGTTGATCGCAAGGTGTGGTCTTGAGATTGGTAGCCAGGGTCCAGAGGACAAAGCTGGGGGAGGGATTACTGGGGTGGGGGGTGTAATGAGTCATTTTAGAACTTTAAAGAATGAGACAGGTACTGAGCAGAATTGGGTGGCAGGTGCTAAGGTCACCAGAAGCTGGAGGAAAGGCTGGCAGTCCAAGTGGAACGGGACTTCTGGAGGAATTTTCAGTGAGGGGTCAGGATCCTTGCCTGTCATATCCTGGCAAGTACATGACACTTCACTCCTTGAAGGCAAGGGTAAAAGGGAGAAACTAGATCCCTTCCGCTCCTTATTCCCTCCCCCTTTACTCAAGTCCTCTCCCTCTTCATCCCTATTCTTTTTCCTCTACTTCCCTTTCTTCTCTCTTTCCCTCATCCATCTTTCCCTCTTCTCCCCTCCGAATTCAGAGAGGGCGTGGCCTGTTGTTCCTAGGTCACTCCCATTACCCCCGCTCACTACTCTGTGTCCCTTCTAGCTTGACTACACATGGACCCTTAGTCACTGTAGCCCAGACCCCAGCTCTGCCCTTAGTTCCCACTTCAGGAAAACAACAAAGGCTTCCTGAAAAGCTACCAACCCTGGAATGTGCAGAGACCAGACTCCCAAGCTGGCAGATTCTATTTGACTCCCTCCAGTGGTCATGATGCAGAACTACCTAACCTGAAGTACCAAAGGCTAAAACTCACCTCTCTGAAAAGGACCCCAGAGCTACAGAGAACAGAAAATATGTACAGCAATACCAGAGACAGAATATCCTAGTTAGGGTTTCTTCAAAAAGCAAGTTGGGGAGGAAAAGGTTTATAGTTCATCATTGGAGGAAGTCAGGACAGAAACTCAAACAGGGCAGGAACTTGGAGGCAGGAGCTGATGCAGAGACCATGGAGGGTGCTACTTACTGTCTTGTTCAGCCTGCTTTCTTATAGAACCCAGGACTACCAGCCCAGGGATGGAAACATCCACAATGGACCCCCCCCCCCATCACTAATTGAGAAAATGCCTTCCAGCTGGATCTCATGGAGGCATTTCCTCAGCTGAGGCTCCTTTCTCTTCCTTATGTCAAGTTGACACATAAAACTAGCCAGTACACAGAGCAGTTAGAATTTGCGCTCACAAGGCAGGGTCGTATGGAAACAACACCATGAAAAGAAAGGGGGCCTAGAGAACACTACTGTATTACCTAATCTCTCTAGAAACCTCGAAAGTACAAGAAAGGTTTCTTTTTTCTTTTCTTTCTTTCCTTTTTTTTTTTTCAGCTCTCCATCTGCACATTACTTTTTCTCTTCAACATCTTGCTCTGCAGCTTCCTTCATCCTTTTTGCTCAGATGCCAAAGAGCTGGGCATTGGCATGGGCCAGGCAGAGACTGGCAAAAGCCTTAAAATTCTTTTCTTCTTCTGTGATGACTCTGGTCTTTTCCTTGTTGTACACATTCCAGGTGGACATCACAGGTCCTGTCAGCTGGGAGGCCAATTTAAGTTCTTCAGCAAAACTGTCTCCCGTCTTTGGAGCAGAAGGCTTCTGAGGAAAAGGCTGAGCTTGGAGCGGTACACCTTCAGGCACTGCACGTTTGCCTACAGTGATTCTGTGGATTTGTTTTGGCTCCTTGGGTCCACAGAGATGACGAGGATTCAAGCCATTTTCTGTGGATACCAGCCACACTGCGTTCCTCCAGGCTGAAGTCCCTGCCAGCCCGGACCTTGGTGTAGTATCTAACTGTAGGGCACCTCACGATGGGCCGGGACAAGGGGCATTGCGGCGGGCGCTTTCGCCTGCCTAGCCTTGCGTCTGTGGCTCTTGCATACCAGCTGGCTGAACCAAGTGTCCACTTGTTGGGAGCCAACTTTAAGCAGAAAGCAGTTAGAAAGCAGCTATCAACTTTGCAGCCATCTGGAACCATATACCCTGATAGAGACTTGTTTTTCAATAGCCTACAACAGCTGAAGCACACTCTGATAAATATCTTGTTTATCCCGAATAGCTTGTTTTGCTGTTTACTGACTCCAGCTGCATGGTGCACGTGGTAAAATGTCTTCACCTGTGTTCTCCTGCTTGTGCTTATAAATACCCAGGATTTCCTTGTAATAGGAGTGGGTATGGGTGTAGTAGTAGTAGGAGTGGTGTGTGTGGTGGAGACAGTAAAGGAGACTTGACTATAGATCCTCTGCTTTGTTTCCATTCTTCTCATCTCTCCCCCTTCTTCCCCCCACTCTCTCTCTCTTGCTAGACCCCGACCTGCGGAACAGAGTGGGCCGCAACATCCACTCGATGCTGCCAATCCTTGTGGAATTGGGGCTTTGGGATCATGCCATTCCAGCTGGGTGCCATGGCTGCCTCCTGTACAGGAGAACCCTTACAGGGCTTTTTTGCTGAGCGCTAAAGGTGAGGCCCTGGGGAATCTCAATTCTGGGCACCATCTCCTGTGTGTAGTCTGCTCCTGGCCTCTGAGCATAGAGAGGTTCCACCAGATGAGTGACTGAAAGATAGATAGGGGCTGATGAATGTGGAATGGGCAGATGGATGGATGAAAGGTAGATGGATGGAGGATGGTGGGGTAAATAATTAAATAACTAGATGGTATGTGGATGGTAGGTAAATGGATTGTGAACAGGTAGTTCAGCGGTAACGTATAGATGGTGAATGGATAAATATGATAGACAGATGTGTAGAGCTATAGATGGTGAAGCTATAGATGGATGACGATTAATGACAGATATGGAAGAGCTTAGTTCTTTATGGGCAGTGCTACCCTGGACAGGTGGTCCTGCAGTGCATAAGAAAGCAGTCCTTGGGCTGGAGGGATGGCTCAGCAGTTAAGAGCACTGATTGCTCTTCCAGAGGTCCTGAGTTCAATTCCCAGCAACCACGTGGTGGCTCACAACCATCTGTAATGGGATCCAATGCCCTCTTCTGGTGTGTCTGAGGACAGCAACAGTGTACTCACATATATAAAATAAATAAAATCTTCTTTAAAAAGAAAAGAAAAAAGAAAGCAGTCCTTGGTTAATGCCTCTTTAAGTTCTGAAAAACCTTCTAGAACTTAGAAATCCATTCAAGTTTAGTGAGTCCCTGAGACTGAGTTTCCTTGAGGGCCTGGTATAGAGATTTAGCTATTTCTGCATAACCAAGAACCCAAATTTTAGAATATCTGGATGCTCTATTTAGAAATGTTCTCACCTGTTCAGCGGGGTTTTTGTTTGTTGTTTGTTTTGAGTGGACAATTAAGATGGATTTAATCTATTTGGATTCCAAGGCTCTGGTTTGTTGGAGAAAAAAAAAAAAAAAAAAAGCAAATGCAGCTGGGCAGTGGTGGTGCACACCTTTGATCCCAGCACTTGGGAGGCAGAGGCAGGCAGATTTCTGAGTTTGAGGCCAGCCTGGTCTACAGAGTGAGTTCCAGGACAGCCAGGGCTACACAGAGAAATCCTGTCAAAAAAAAAAAAAAAAAAAAAAAAAAAAGAGCCAAGCCAAAGTAAGTAACCTTGGTTTTCACAGAGCTGGACCATGACACAGTGTGTAGTTCCTGTCAGCCAAGAAATTAAGAGTGGATTTTGTTCCTAAGGCAGTAAGTTCTACAGTTGGCCTGCATAGAAGGAGATTATCTGTACATTGGATGAAAGTGGTATCTGTATTTAACTGTTCCTTCAGGCTCCATGGTGGTGGTGTATGCCTTTAATCCCAGCACTCAGGTGGGCATATCTCTAAGTTCAAGGTCAGTCTGGTAAATAGATCAAGTTCTAGGACAGCCAGGGCTACACAGAGAAACCAACCAACCAACAAAATATTCCTTCACGTCTTGGGAAAGTGCTAAGTCAATTAAGTAAGGGCAGTCTGGGAACCTTGGTGGAAGGACAATGCAAGTGGGTTGCCCTTGTCACTGAGTGGCACCCTGAGAAGAGAATGAAAGTGACTTAACTGGATGGGACAAAATGAAAGCATCCTTAAAATCTATCAGTGAATGATAGGTCAGAAGAAAGGGACTCTAGGTGAGGAGAATCTAAGAGTAGGAAACTACATGTGGAATTGACCCACAACCTTGTGGATCAGGTGAAGATGGTGTAGTCCCATCTATTTATTGGGTCCTTAACAACAAGGATTCAAGTATTATATGGGTTAGAACTTTTAACTAGGCATCCTTGTTTCTTTAGTCTTTCTATCATGAAATCAATCCTATTTTGCCTCTAGGCTTGAGGAGATAACGCTCTTGATAGAGGAAATAGATAATTCTCTTTAAAAGTGTGCCCACAGGAATGGCCACATTAATACCTCCTATCATATCCCCATTTGTCTTTACTGAGACCTTGGCCCTGGAGGGAGACGTAGTTTAATTTTGAATTTAGACAGAGGTACTTTCCAATAAGGCATGGGCAACAATAAAAAAGAAATGGCAGAAATGGTGGCCCAACCTTGGGGCTACCCAGTACATCCTGAATAGTTGTGGACTTTCGAGATTGGAGAGTAGGGGTGCTAGACAAGGAATAGAATCTCCCTGCAGAGTCTATCATAAATCAAAGCTCACAATTGCTCACACTCAAAATTGTCCAGGGCTCCTTGAGATTAATGGGCATACCATTAAAGCTAGGTAAAATGTTAAGGCCTAGGTAACTGTTACCTGGCTAGACTGTCATTTTGTGCTGTTACTAATATTATAAGGAAACTTCCTTATATATTGTTTCTGCTGTTACTAAGAAACATTCTCATGCCCAAGTTGATTACATAATCTGTTGTGTTCTGTGCCCTTGGAAACCAATCACGATGGAAGTCAGCAGAACTGCTTTGTGTAGCTACCCGAAAGAAGTTTGGACCCGAACCAACCACCCAGCAGCACCTCCTGCACCTGTGTATAAGTCCTTATGGTATTTGCTTTTCTAAGCTGCTCCTGGGATAGACACCAACATAAGGGAGACACCTCCATTTACTTAGAATAAGACTTCCATTTTGAGTAGGGGGTCAAGTAATGTTTAGGTTCCCAAGACCTCCCAGGGAACTGACATCCTACTTAACAGAAAGAGACATGTATGTGGACAACTGACATCCTGATTGGCAAGTTAAGGCATGGATGTTAGGTAAGGTTCCCTGCCACAGTTGAGTACCCCAGCCAGTGGAAGCAGGATAAGTATTATACAACAGATACCTGTCCCTACTCCTAAATCCTGATTGGTGGAGTAACTTGGTACACGTGTTTGAGCTCAGGCTTAAAAACCCCTATAGGATTTTGACTCAATGCTATAGTTTTCAGCTCCTGAGCCTGGAACGTGGCCCTGATTGATCAGTCTTGGCGTATGGCATTCAATAAATGCTACCTATTTGACTGAGATTGGTGTTTGAGTGGTTTGTGCAGCGATTCCCAGACCCCCAACACATAATAGAGCCAGCCCATTTCATTTATTTATTTATTTATTTATTTATTTATTTATTTATTTGGTTTTTCAAGACAGGGTTTCTCTGTGTAGCCCTGGCTGTCCTGGAACTCACTCTGTAGACCAGGCTGGCCTCTAACTCAGAAATCCGCCTGCCTCTGCCTCCCAAGTGCTGGGATTAAAGGCGTGCGCCACCACTGCCCGGCTTCATTTTCATTTAGAGGTGTGGTAAGCACAAGGGGAAAAGTAGCTTCAGACAAAATCCTGTGGCTAATAAAATAAAAATATGCTTAACAGAATCAAGCTGAAAATCTCATCCAAGGTTAAAACTTGTGAAATTTTCCTAGAACCAGATGTCAGTGATTATTAACTCTAAGATCTCTCTGCACTGATCCCAAGGGAATAGTTGCTAGCTGAAGGGCTTGACAAGAGCTAACTGGAAAAAAAAATTTTGTTTTCCCAAACAGGCATTGAACCTATGGTCTAAGGGGGAACCCTCGCCTGTCAGAAAGAAAAGAGAGAGAGAGAGAGAGAGAGAGAGAGAGAGAGAGAGAGAGAGAGAGATTAAATTATCAGCCTGGAACTCCTACCATCCCTAGATCATGCTGAGGGGTCTCTCCTATCCCAGTACGGGGGAAGAGTACTGGGAGCTCAGTGATTACACTTTCTGATCCTTTTGCTTTTGGGCTTGGCTTATAGTGACCTTGATGAGTTGGTGGTCCTCAGAAGAAATCCTGAAGCAAGATTCCCGAAATAGTACAAAATGCATTCTCACTTACATCATGCTCCCCCTGCTGGCTCAAGGCAGATTACTTCTCGAAAGCAAGATCTATTACTGAAGGATACATGCTCAGAGACAGCATCCTTCCCTAAGCCTAACCCTGAGTTGTCTCTCTCCAGCTTAGAGCACTTTATCTATGGCAGGACAAGAAGAAGTTCAAACCCTGGCCTTCCTATCAAACGTGAGGAAAGAGAAGAAAGAAAGGCTTATGGTCCATCTCAGAATAAATGAAAATCTCAATTCCATACTCCATAAAGGAGAGAACTGATTCCAGCAAGCTGTCCTCTGATCTCCACACTTAAGCTGTGGCACATGTACATGCTCATGCGCGCACAGGGGCACACACACACACACACACACACACACACAAAATAATTAAATGAATAAAAAATAATAAAAATTTTAAACTTCACTTTTTATTACAGACATTCTCTTCTTCGCCTTGTGAATCCTGGATATTTCTCTGTGGTGCAGGCTGAGATGTCTGACAGTCGCTTATAGTTAATGTGCTTGGTGTAGTTACATATTACATATGTGACTTGGCTTCAACCACCCCCACCTGCTCTCCCTTCCATGCCTTTTCTAGTTATGTTAAGCATGTCTTCCAAACATGGCCACAAGGTGGCAGCATGGCTGCACGCTTGTTTCCTAAGAGCACCTTCGAAAAATCAGGCTGATAGAACTAAGGAAAAGCCACCAATAAAGCAAACAGGTTAATTTCCCTCTCTCATTAGATGACAGACCAGAGCTAAGTTAGAAACATTTGCAATTATAACTGAAAGGCCCCTTAAAGAAACGCTTGTCAAATGGGCTTACAAAGACTGCCCAAGTTACTAGCTTAAAAAAATTTTTTTTTGTTTTTTAAATTGTGTGTGTGTGTGTGTGTGTGTGTGTGTGTGTGTTTATACATTTTTCTAAAAATACCTCTTGCCTTTGAGGAAACTAAACATTTTCCAAACCTTGCAACTAAGTTGATAATAGCCCTTGAGGTAATTTAAAATCGTATACTCTATCTGTTGTTCTACTATGTATTCAACCAGTTTAAGCATAACATGTCTTCAGAAAAACAATGTAACCAACCTTATTATGCCTTAAATTCTTCATGTAATCAACTTTCTCAACTGTCTTAGGGTTTTACTGCTGTGAACAGACACCATGACCAAAGCAACTCTTAGAAGGGCATTTAATTGGGGCTGGTGAACAAGTTCAGAGATTCAACCCATTATCAGCAAGGTAGGAACATGGCAGCATCCAGGCAGGCGTAGTGCAGGAGGAGCTGAGAGTTCTACATTTTCATCTGAAGACTGCTAGCAGAATAGTGACTTCCAGGCAGATAGGAGTAGGGTCTTAGAGCCCATGCTTACAGTGACACACCTACCCCAAAAAGGCCACACCTCCAAATAGTGCCACTCTCTGGGCCAAGCATATACAAACCCTCACAACAACCAAAGCTAAATGTATAACTTTACTCTTAAATAATGTACTCTTCCATGCCTTGACCCAGAATGTGTGTGTGTGTGTGTGTTGGTATTGATCATTTGCTGAAAGCAACCAACAGGCTGAAATCAACCTTAAAGTCAACAAATATCACATAAGTGTTGAAAGCAGCCTGTGGATGTAGCTTGATAACACCTGTGTGAGGTTTTGAGTGCTGTCTTGGACCAGTAAAGAAACTTTTATAAATCTCTGTTAAATATTTCTGTTTTGTTTTTAAAGTGTTCACCTTCCTTTCTCATAACAGGTTTTTTGTGATGTTCAATAAATATAGGTCAACGGCAATTTTAGGGACCAACAACAGGGTCAAACACAGACGACTATGAACAGACAGAAGATGCAGGGAGGAGGGAGAATTCAGATCTGAGCTGGATCTTGATCTAAACTACCCGTTTCATGTGATATCCACACACGTGTTTATATACCACATGTGCCAGAGGTGTTTGTCTTCCTAGTGAGAGGCCAAATCTTTTAAGTTCAGACTTCATTTTAGAGAATCTAACCTAAGTTTGAACCCAGGTAAACTAACAGGCTGGTACCTAACATTAGTTTCCAAGTTGACCCCCCAACAAAACCGGAGCCTAGCTCCAGTCTTTAGCTAATCCCCAAGACCAGCGTCTCCAGGTTATTCCCCCAACAAACCTGCACCCCCAGGTTACAAGCCCACCCCCTGCCTAACAGCCACCAATACAGAGGAAGCAGAAACTAAGTTTATGATATGACTCCCAGCACCAGCCAATTATGTTAAAGGCCACAGTAGCTTTCCAATTAGATGCTTGCACACTCACCCCCTGCTTGCTGCTTACTATAAAGCCTTGCCCAGATAGATATTCGGGGCTCAACCACCAACAAAACCTACCTGTGTAACAGTGGGGGGGGGGGGGGGCGGAATCCTAACTAGCTCAAATAGAATAAAGACCCTACTGTGAGTTGCATCAGATCGGCTCCTGACTGTTTGAGGGTGAGGGGGATCACTATCATTTCCCTGGCACTACACTAGGACTGGAGTTGCAGTCAGGTGAAAGATCTGTTGGGAGCCGACTTTAGTAGAAAGCAGCTAGATCAACTTTGCAGCCATCTGGAACCATATACCCTGATGAAAGACTTGGTTGTCAAAAGCCTATAACAGCTGAAGCACACTCTGATAAATATATTGTTTATCCCACATAGCTTGTTTTGCTGTTTAGTGACCTCAGCTGTATGGTGCACGTGGTAAAGTGTTTTCACCTGTGTTCTCCTGCTTGTGTATATAAATACCTCAGAATTCCCTTCAAGAAGAGAGACTTGATAAAAAAGAGACTTGATCACACCCTGTCTTGTCTCCATTCTTCGAGTTTCTTGGCCCAAGAGCCCCACTCTCTCTCTTGACCAGAGCACTTAGCTCAACCAAAGCGTTGAGGAAGAATAAAGGCCACAACATTGTGGCGCCCAACGAGTGCAGGTTCTCAACATTGTGGCGTCCAACGTCGGGCTCCAGTAAGCGGGATACAGTGGAAGACACCCTGTGCTGGAGAACCAGTGGACTGACAGAGTCTCAACGTTTGAACTCCAGTAAGCGGGATACAGTGGAAGACACCCTGCGCTGGAGAAACCAGTCGACTGACGGAGCTGGCTGAATTCGGAAGTGAAACAAAGGTGATTGCATAGTAACAAAAATGGGGCAAAAAAATAAGCAGAAACAGATGAAAAAAGGTTTTAAAGATGCAAGGAGTAAATTGCAAGCTGCTCTGAGTCAAGAGAGCCAAACAGATAGATAAAGGTTATAGTAACAAAAACGGGGCAAGAAATAAGTAAGCAGAAACAGATGAAAAAGGTTTTAAAGATGCAAGGAGTAAATTGCAGGCTGCTCTGAGTCAAGAGAGCCAAACAGATAAATAAATAAAGGTTATAGTAACGAAAATGGGGCAAGAAATAAGTGAGTAAAAAACAGATGAAAAAGGCTTTAAAGACGCGAGGAATAAATAGAAGGCTGCTCTAGACAGAGAGCTAAGAAGAATGATAATGTTAATTGATTTAACTTTCAAAATGGGTGTGATTCTGAGTTATATAGTTATATTTTTCTGGATAAAAACTCAATGTAAAGGTTTTTCTGGTTACTGGCTTAAGAAAAGGCTAATTTGGAAAAAAAGGTTTTTCTATGAGTTTTCTGATGAGGTCATTAAGGTAGTAGTTATGTCTTCCAGAATTATATGGATCAAACATGACAGAGGTAGGCCTCCAGAACACTAGATGTCAGAGAATCAAAATAATTCTTGATACTAAAACTTGTTTTGAGATTTGTATATTGCAGAATACACAGCTTTGGAGAATGAATCTTATCACCTGCATGTTCACTGATGCCCTGGACTTCCAGCTGGATGCAGTTAAGACAGACTTCAGATGCTTATCAATTTACCCTTCCCCTCATCCCTCTTCTAAAAGTCAACGCCCATGTTCAGCTTGAAGAAGTTAATGAAGAGTCGGTGCCCCAATTCCCTGGACTTGGGGACTGAGGTGGTTAATATTAGGCTGTCTTTATCTGTATAATTGTTACTAAGCTGATGCAAAATTCAAGGATTTCATTGGTATAAATTTGTGGGTACAAGGCATAGACCTTTTACTTCAACAGGGGAAGTTGTGTGTTGCCTTAAAGAGTGTTGCTTTTATATCAACAGTCTAGATATTAAGTCTCTTGTCTCTTGGGTTGATGCTGTTCAACAGACTGATGGCTTTGGTACGGCAACAGATAACAAATGAAACCCATACAGGTCCAATATTACAGGCTGGAAGTAGGGGACTCTGACAGGCACGGTTTCTGTAAGTTTTCCCAGCCTTCCCTTTTGAAAAAATTTAAAAAGGGGGACCTGTTGGGAGCCAACTTTAGTAGAAAGCGGCTAGATCAACTTTGCAGCCATTTGGAACCATATACCCTGATGAAAGACTTGGTTGTCAAAAGCCTATAACAGCTGAAGCACACTCTGATAAATATATTGTTTATCCCACATAGCTTGTTTTGCTGTTTAGTGACCCCAGCTGCATGGTGCACGTGGTAAAATGTTTTCACCTGTGTTCTCCTGCTTGTGTATATAAATACCTCAGAATTCCCTTCAAGAAGAGAGACTTGATAAAAGAGACTTGATCACACCCTGTCTTGTCTCCATTCTTCGAGTCTCTTTCCCTGCAGCCCCACTCTCTCTCTCTCTCTTGACCAGAGCACTTAGCCCCAAAGCGTTATGGCGAAGTAAAGGTCACAACAGATATCTGAGGTGGGTGGGTCCTGGGACTCAAACTCTGGTCTTTTGTAGGAACAGTGTGTGTCCTAAATACCTGAGCCATTATTCCAGCACCCCAAGGTTATTATTTAATTATGGACTCTGATTCTTCTGGTAGAGCCCAAGAACTGCCTCCCCCTCAAAGTTTCCACTATTGTAAAAGGCATCAACATCGAACTGAGCTGGAGGGGCATGTGTCCCTCTGTGTATATCTGGGAAAAAAAAAAAAAAAAAAAAAAAAAAAAAACCTCAGATCTTGAGCTTTGTCATTAACAATATTAGGCAAGTTCTAATTGAGGCTTATTTTTTTTAAGTTGGCTAATATTCTCCCAAAATATTAAAGACAGCCAAATGTTGTGTTAGAATATGTTATTTGAGCAATTGAGAGCCTTTGGCTCATAAAATTCCAGGCCAGCTTGAGCTACCTAGTAAGACTTTGTAATAACAACAAAACAAAATGCTAACTGGGTGTGGTATCACAAACATGTGATCTAAGTACTTAGGAGATGGAGGTGGCAGGATCACAGTTCAAAACCAGTCTCCACAGTGCAACAATTTCAAGAAGAAACTGGCCTACAAGATGAGATGACATGGTCTTTTTAAAAAGCCCAAAAAACAAAGCCTAAGGAGGTATTGCAGGCCCTTAAATCAAGTATCCAGGAGGCAGAAGCAGGTGGATCTCTACAAGTTCAAGGCCAGCATGATCTACATAGGTAGTTCCATGCATACCAGGGCTATATAGTAAGACCCTGTTTGGAAACAATCAAACAAGCAAAACCAGTGAACACACACACACACCAAAACAACCTACCCACAACCAACACAAACTACCAAACTAAATATAGAAGCCAAACACTGTGCAAAATCTTTAGGACCATTGCTTAAAATCCCCAGATGTTAGTTGAATAAGTCCCAAGTCCAGCTTGAACCACATAGTGAGTACCAGCCTAACCTTCCCTCAGGCCTCAGGCAATACTCCAGGTAAAGGATCTTGTCAAGGTGGGACTATTTATTATTAATATTATTATTATTATATTTATTTATTTTACATATGTGAGTACACTGTCGCTGTCTTCAGACACACCAGAAGAAGACATCGGATCCCATTACAGATGGTTGTGAGCCACCATGTGGTTGCTGGGAATTGAACTCAGGACCTCTGGAAGAGCAGTTAATGCTCTTAACCTCTGAACCATCTCTCCAACCCCAAAGTGGGACTCTTCAGCAATGCCGTCTAATCTTTCTGCTTACCACAAGGCACCTACTGTCCTTGAAGCTTGCCTGGCCTATTACTGGGTTGGCTAGACATTTGACGGAATGTCTAGCATAATGTAGAGTAAGCAGCATAATGAATTTACATTTACATAAGACATGAATTACATCATGTCTTAGATCCTCTTCCTGTGATAATATACTGAGAAGACAGCTAAAGTAAATATAAATAAATAAATAAATAAATAAAAGGTGATTGTTCTGGTTCAAGAATACAGTCCATCCTGGTGGGGAAGTCAAAACATCACCTGGTTGCATCCTATTCACAGTCAGAAGGCAGAGAACCATTCAGCATGCTCTCTCCACCTTACAGTATCTCCTGCCTAGGGGATGGTTCCGCCCACAAAGCTAAGTCATGCCATGTCACTTAACATAATCAAGATAACCTCTTACCCTCAGAGGCTAACACTTTTTACAGGATCCTTTATAGGTGTACCTAGAGGTTTGTCTCCTACGTGATTCTCTCAATTGGCAGGACTAACCATCACAACTACCCATTAATAACATCTAGGAAGTTTAGAAATTGCCAGTGGTTGGGTTGGTTCCCTTCTAGACAAATTAAACCAGAATCTGTGAGTGGGACCTAAGCATCGTTTCTTTTTATAAATTTCTCAAGGATTTCAAGGTGTGGCCACATTTTCTATTATTTTTAAAGATTTATTTATTTATTTATGTGAGTATACTGTAGCTGTCTTCAGACATACCAGAAGAGTGCATCTGATCCCATTACAGATGGTTGTGAGCCACCATGTGGTTGCTGAGAATTGAACTCAGGACCTCTGTAAGAGCAGTCAGTCTTCTTATCTGCTGAGCCATCTCATTTTCTATTATTCATCAGATTTTTCCAAGTCTTGTTGCATGATATCTGATCACACTGTGTACCCTGAGATTGTGGTTTTTTACAGTAAAAGAAAAAAAAAAAAGACCTGTTTTCAGTTGTGGTGTGACTCAGACCTTAGCATACAGGAGCCAGAGAATGAGAAGGAACCAGAAGATTAGAGCTGATTGCCAGCGTTACTTTGAGGTCAAACAGAGCAAAAAGTCAGAGACCAAGAGAGGAGCCAGTTTGAATCAGTCAGCTTGGAGAGAACTTTGAGCCAGAACAGCTGAGTTGAACCAGCCAGTCAGAGCTCAGGAAGAACTAGAAAGGGTGAGCTTATTCAGCAGTAAAGCAAGCTGTAATCCCAGCGGTAAGGAGGTAGAGGCAGGCAGGGATCATAGCAAGTTCCAGGCCAGCCAGGAGTACACAGTGATATCCATAGCTTCCTGGATGAGAGATAAAGAAGACAGCCATGACTTCTGAATAGAGGTCGACAAGTAGGCACATGGCAGACAGGCAGTCCCATAAGGGAGGGAAAAAAATTATAGAAAGACCAAGTAATCCCAGAATATCAGAAAAAGCATGTCCAGCCTTCTTCTAATATCTGAACTAAAAGAAAGGAGTTAAAAACAAGGAAAAGAAGTCAAGCATAGTGGCACATGCCTTTAATCCCAGCACTCAAGAAGCAGAGGCAGGTAGATCTCTGTGAGCTCAAGGCCAACCTGCTCTACATAGTGAGTTCCAATAATGTGGAGAGACCCCGTATCAAACAAAACAACAGCAAAGAGGAATAACTGGACGTCCCTAAAGGAGAAAGAATGCTTCAGGCTGCTGCAGGTGGCAATGTGAGTTGTTGTCTCTGGCCTGTTCCTCTGCTGCTGGCATCCTCAGGCTAGTGCTGCTTTGGACAGAGTCTGGCAGAAATGATTGGGCATTTGCCCTGTTGCAGTGCAGAAGGAAGAGTTGGGGGTTAGGGAGTGAGGTAGAGTGGAGTGCATGTGCAGGCTTGGAGGACCTATTTACCAAAACCTCTAACCTTGATAAATCATCCAGAAGCAGGGTCAGACAACTTAGGCCAACGACGGGGGAATAGTGTAGGAAAGTAGCAACTTGGCAGGCAACCTCTCACCTCCAGCAGCGTCACTCAAGAGTGGACATGTTCCTCCTCCTCAGGGCTGCTTCTTGCTGGCAAGCCTGAATAGCCACCTAGGGGCCATACGGACAGGGTTCACTTGCGGCTGGGCAGTCTGTATTCCTGATCTCAGACAAGTCTACTCCAGCTCTGACCCTCATGCTGGAAGGAGAGGGTGGTTTACTTGGGGTTGGTTTAAAGCATTGAGCAGGAGTGAATCCTGTGAGTTTGTGCTGAAAGGGCTAACTCAGGAAAACAGCTAGCAGCACCACACAATTGGACCAGCAGAGGGCACCAACACAGAGCAAGTTCACACGAAGTTTGTACTAAGGTGGGATTTGTTCAGCTTGAGTGGGGACCCAGTGTGGGTTGTTGATCATCCTGGGAAAGTCAGGACTGAGAGCAAGTTTGGCCAAAATGTCTCTAGGTCCCTGGGGGGTTAGTGCTGCCGTAACATGGGAATAGAGGCAGGCCCGTCCCACACTCATCAGGCTGAGTAGTCCTTACACATCAAGTCACTTGAGACAATGAATTATAACTAATGCTTTCAGAGGGACAATCTAATTTCCACAGAGGCAGGGGTGAGCAGTCAGGATCCTCAGAATAGTCAGCTCCCTGGACCTGACATCTGTACACTAGTCCATGGAAACCCTGCTGAACAATGTCACCCTCCCTCCAGCTCAAGTCACCCAAGATTAGTCCACTTACGTCATAAGGACTCTGCTTGGAACTCCCAGGTCTCTCCTGCCGTCCTGGCTGCCCCATGCTCCCACCTCAATACTGCTGCAGTAGGCTCCCATCACAGAGCCTTCTCGTCCACTCACCCAGAAATCTTAGGCCTGGGTTTGGATATCCAGGACACAGGTGGACTATCAGGAAGATGCATGTTAACGCATGTTAAGTTGAAGAGTGAACCTCATCTGAGGAATTGCTTCAGTGGGATTAGCCTGTGGGCATGTCGGTTGGGGGTTGTTTTCTTAATTGGTAATTGGTGTAAGAGGGCCCAACCCACTGTGAGCTATAGGCTTGTATGTTTCAAGCCTTAGGGAAGACCTCAAGGAGGCAGAGCCAAGGACAACTCAGGGTCCTTGCAAGTTGAGACATCTGAAAAACTAGACCTTGCCAAGGAAGGAAGGACCCAAGAAACACAGGAGACCCATTTGGTTGTTACGTGAAGAGAGATAGTCAAATGGCCCAAGCTTCTGTTTACATTCTCAAAGTGGGCAGATCTCATTCAGGGAGGCCATAGCCAGGGGCTGAGCAGCTGACCTGAGAGTTGTGTAGCCAGGGATGTAGGATGGATGTCTCTTGAGAGCTTCTGGGCATCATGACCTTGAGAGTCTCTAAAACTGATATGTGTTCTCAAACACCTGTGATGTTCCTACTGACTGCCAAGTACTGGTCACCACTGCTCAGTAAACCTAGACAAGGACCTAGCTACCTCCACTGACCGCACAGTGTCTCTCGTAGGTAGAACCATCCTGAGCAGACCTTGCCTGGTCCCACTGCTACCCACACCCCACTCTGACCACGTTCCTTTTCATAGTCACTGGGAAGACGCCACACACATAACACAGGTGCTGAGGAAGAGCAGAGAGGAGCCCTGAGATGCTCCAGCACCTCTTAGAAAGACAGTTTATGGCCAGGACTGTGATACATCAAGAAAACATCTGGGATGTTCTAACTGACCCTGTACCGATCTCATGTACTCTCATGCATGTACATATATACCTTTTATTCACCTGACACAATTGTCTCAGAAGCTTACCAACCTAGCTCTAATCCTGGAAGCTTCTAGCTTCCATACAACCTTATCTAGTCCTAGATTGTTTTCAATCTCTGAGACTTGCTGCTAAATAAGCTCTCCACTTCCTAGTTCTTTCTGATCTCTGGCTGTCTGATTTAACTCAGTTGTTCTGGCTCAAACTCCTCTCCAAGCTGAGTCTGACTCTTTTCTTGGCTTCTGAATTGCTCTGCTTGGCCTCATACTGACTTTGGCAATATGTTCTAATCTTCTGGCTCCTTCTCATTCTCTGGCTCACTCTGTCTTCACCTGTGACTAGTTTGTTCTCTCTCTCTGCAACATGTCTGTCTGTACAACTGTCCTGGTAAAACTGCCTCCCTTCTCTCTCTGCACTGCTCTCTTAAGAAACCTTTCTTTTCCCTCTGTTCTCATGAGAGTTGGGCATATCCTATACTGTCTAATCTTTCTCTAATTCATCACTTTTCTGCTTCTTAATTAGACATCACATTCAAACATGGGTGCTTCCTTCTACAAACTAACATTACCTTCATTGTTTGGGATTAAAGGTGTGTCCTAAGGGTATGTCTATATCCCAGCCAGAGTAGCCATGTTGCTGGATTAAAATTCTTGTACAATACCAAAAGAAAAACCACCTGTAGGTCTCGTTTGAACAGAGCTTGTCTTTGCTCCAATGCCCAGGAAAGCTCAGGAGACCCTTTGCCTACCCACTGTGACCCCTGTAGCTGGAAAGCATCTTCCAAAGGCAGTAAGGAAAGAAACACCAGCTCTCCTGGGCCTTCTTCCATGGCCAAGTGTCAGATACAACCAAGATACTAGCTGACTCCTTCCAGTGTCTCAAGAATTAATGTGTCCCATTGGTTTGACTCTAAGTTCAGATCTCATTTTAAAGAGAAGTTTAGAATTACAGAATTTAGTGAAGAGAACAAGGCAGATCCCACATGTCTGTCTCCCCCACCTTTTCCCCATTGCTCCAGTGAATTCACAGAAAAATGCCACACCTTTGATAAATATTCGAAACACTGTTTGGCTGACTAAAGTGTCTTGGGATTTTGAAGATTTGGAACGTTGTAGCTCTGGAGTCAAATTGTTCTGGGCTATCTTTAATACCCTTAATACTTAGCTACTCACTGGCTACCTCTGGGTCTGATATAATGTCCTTATGATTGTTAGATAAATTCTTGCAATGTGTTAATTTAGCAGACCACTAGCTTTCACCAACCCAAAAGCTAAGAATGTCATCAGATAACATCTAAGACTTCTGGTGGAGATTCTCCCACTTTTCTATACATAGTCTATCTGAACCAATGTATTTGGGAAATGCCTTGATTTATGACCGTATTTGTAATTAAAAAGCTTTGTGAATCCATTTCGTCATTGGTGCCTGGTGTTTTGGGGGCAACCTGAATCTGTGTTCTGGGTCTGTGGTCATTCATGTTTGGTTCAAGTGTAAACTCTGCTTCCCTCTGAGCTATGTACCACCTCCACGAAATGCTGAGCCACACGAACTACCAGTATCGGGGGCCATCTGGCCTTTACTTACCCTGTAATCTCTCCCATCCATGTGGAGCTAGGAGTAGGGACAGTGAGCTGAATGGGGAGGGGTCGCTCTGCCTCTCTCAGCATCCCAGGTCTGACAAGACAACCTCAACACTGCCACCAGGACAAAATGAGAGTCTTGGAACAAGGGGATGAGGTCCAAGACTTCCAGGAGAGGTGTCTCAGTGCAGGGACCTCCCGTGAGCCTTGGAGATACAGATCTCAGAGAGAATGCCATTTCCAGAAGAAGAGGCCAAAATCAAAGAAAATCCTGTAGGAGCACATGGTAAGCAAGGATGCCATTTGAAATGGAATTTCCCTTTCTGCCCAGACTGGTCTACGGCAAATCAGATGCCTTTTCCTTTCTCCTCTGCTCGGGAGAGGCCCAATTGTTTTTCTGGGAATTCAGGGTTGGCAGCAGGGTGTCCTAAAACCCATAACTGGCTGAATCTGGTTACTGTGGGAACAGAGCCTTGGGGAAAGGCTGACCTCCTGCTGGGTGAGAACATCCAGGAATTGTTATAATAAATGGCAAGCTCCAAAACTGACAAGGATCTGTGAATATTTACAATATGTACACAACCCCTCTGCTGGCTGGGATTTGGTCCACCTTAATACCTAGGGTGCAGGGTGGGGACAGGACAATGGATAAGAGAGTTGGCAGGATCTCACCATCTGCAGTGTATCAGTGTGAAGCAACAGCTTCTGCTCTCACCACCCCACAAAGGCAGCTAGCCAGACAGGCTCCCCTGGGACCCTGGCTCACACTAGATCTGCAGCCTCTGGTTCACAGCTCTGGCTGATCTTCTCCTGTGGAGAAGAAATGCTGCAGGGCCTGAGAACAGTTGACAGCATCTCCCAGGCTACTTCCTGGTCCAGGTGGATGGTGATGAAGGTCCCTGACCAATCATGGGCAAGCTTCAAACCTCCTGTGATTGGCATCTAGGGTCTCCTTGTTCAGGGTCGGGCTTCTTTATCAGCACTTGATTATGTGCAGACATGACACAAATCTCCATTCAGGACAGTAAATGGAGACCCAAAGATGAACAGGGACCATCTAAGCATCCAAACCCCACCGCCCTCTTCTGAACAGGGCTTCCAATCTTTGTCAACTACTGTAGTTGCAGCGGGGCACAAAGACCCTTCCCAAATGGGCACCAATGAGACTGACTTCCGAGAACCACGCTGGGTCTTGGGGAACCAGCATTTCAATCCACGGGCCACGTCTTTAGCTTATGTGGTGGTAACTGTTCTTATTGCCTCCACATTCCACTCAGGAAAGCACACCCCACGAAAGCCCTGAGACACCCCAAGCCCAAAAGACCCTGTATTGTGTGGTATGTGGGGCACCTGTCATCTTATAGAGAGGTGGCTGGTTACAGCGCTTTCTCTCTGCCCACACTTCTCTGTCTCTGTATCTTTGTTTCTCTGACATCTCTCTGTGACTTCCTTTCCCTGACTCTTCGACCTTCCTGCCTTTTGATCACCTCACTTCCTTGAAAACCCATTCCTGGCAGGAGGAGACACACCCTGGAACACTCCCCACCTCCAGGGATAAGATTAGATGTGCTCCCTGAGTGAGATCAGAGGAGCCTGGTTCTGATTCTGGTAACCTTAGAAGTAGCTTCCCAGGCCAGCCCTGGAGTCCTGCTCTGCCAGGGTCTCTCTGAAATAGTTGAAATAGGTTCATTCTGTAGTTGCCCATTTGAGATAAGGTCTGAAATAGCCTAGTTCACAACTCTTCGTGGCTTTCTGTAAAATGAGGGCTTGTGGGCTTCACCTCCCTTTGGTCACTATCTCTCTCCCTCTGCTGCCCCCAAAGGTACCATCTTCGCTCCTGGCCCCAGAGATGCCTGGTGCCTTTGCAAAGGTTCCTGAAGCCTCTGTCAGCTCTCTTAGTAGCCTGGGCAGTGATCAGACATGTCTTAGTGTCCTTTCTGGAGGCCTTGGTTCAGGCCTCAAAAGTGGTATGAGTAGAGAGGTCACTGCTCAGTATGGTTAGTAGGATGTTCTAGGGGATCCTTAGGACATACAGGCTTGGTTTCTGTCGCCAGGGCCTGTGGCTGATTGGGGAATGGAGAGGCCTCCTGCTTGTGAAGCCCCATGATGTGAAGTGTTCTAGCTCTGCTATTTGCTTTCATCTGAGTCACCGCCACACCCAATGCTTCCTGTGCCTGTCAGGGTGACATTCAAGGTGCATCCAAGGATCCATGCATTGGCACCTCTAGTTTAGAGAGGCCTCTGGGGTCCTGATCTGACAAAAGGGCTAATATTACATGGCCAGGGAAGTGTCTTCCTGATCAAAATGCTCTGTGCAGTAGGAGGTACCCTTCAGAAAAGACAAACTAAATGGGCAGAGTGGGTATGAGGGATTGTGGGTATGATCTATGGGACTTAGAAAAGTATGCCACTTGCAGGGTTAGGTCAGACCTCATGACAGTCAAAAAATTGCAGAGGCTATAAATAGTCTGCTGGCCATCAAGATTGGGATTACAATTATAGACCAGGAAAGTGTGGCACTGAGGCCAGGTCTGTGTTGGAAGGACACTGTATTATCATCAATGTTTTCTTTATTTATGGAGACATAACAGAGACAACTTAGTGAGAGCTGGGTGTGGTGGCCCATGCTTGTCCCCTCAGTATTTGAGGACTGCCAAGGGTCCAAGGCTACCCTGAGCTATAGATTGTGTTCTAGACCAACCTGGGCTATAGCTTGAGCCCACACTTACCACTCAGATGGAAAGAAGAATGAACAAGCTAAAAGAAACAATCACTATGGGAACCCACTGATGGACTGGAGAAGAGGCTGGAGAAGCTCTCGTTTCCTCAGGACTGTACTCCATCCTGTGCCCTACCTTCCACGTGACACTGTGTCTTCTGTCTCCACCTGTGCCCCCTCCTGTCACCCCATTTACTGCTCAAAATTGGGGTCTTATGTAAAGCAGGTTTCATTTCCCTATTTGTCATTGTAAAAACTCACTAGACTTTGATGGCTTTTCTCTTGTGCAGAGCTTCCCACGGGTCAGTCATGTCTGGCCCCAGCCTAGATGTGCCCAAGGCCTATAGAAGCCTTTCTAGGACCCCACACTCCCTGTGGAAAACTCTTGGCTGTGAACAGTTCGAGGATGCTCCCCATGGAAAACTCCTTAGCACTGGCTGTGAACAGTTTGACTAACACTTCCAGGTGGCTACAGAGCCTTGCAGATTCTTGGAACACTTGCAAGCAGAGTGACGAGGTAAGTAGGGGTTGTGTCCAGAAAAGATAGAGCTGGGCTTTTTTTTTTTTTAATTTAAAGGTGAAAGTATTAGCTGTCTTTGAGGGGCTTCCTGGGGAGCCTTCACCCTTCCAGACGCCAAAAGGAAAGAGGTTGTGAGACCTCTTCATGTTCATCTAAAGTCATATCTGAGCAAGAAGGGTATGTCTAAGGTACACGCCACTCTGACCTGGCCAGTGACTGTCTTAAGCAGATCATAGCCTGAGTCTAAGTCACAGAAGAGACACTCCATAAGCAGTGACTGTGAGGGTTGCCCTGAAATGTCTTAAAATTTTCCAAAATGGGCTGAGGAGATGGCTCAGTGGCTAAGAGCACTGACTGCTCTTCCAGAGGTCCTGAATTCAATTCCCAGCAACCACATGGTGACTCTGTAATGGGACCTGATGCCCTCTTCTGGTGTGTCTGAAGAGAGTGATGGTGTACTCATATAAATTAAATGAATAAATGTTTAAAACAAACAAACAACAACAAAAAACCCAAGAAACACACATGCAAAAAACAAAACCTCCAAGAAAAAATTTCCAAAATAAGATGAAAAGAAAACAGGAGAGGCCGGGCAGTGGTGGCACATGCCTTTAATCCCAGCACTTGGGAGGCAGAGGCAGGAGGATTTCTGAGTTAGAGGCCAGCCTGGTCTACAGAGTGAGTTCCAGGATAGCCAGGGCTACACAGAGAAACCCTGTCTTGAAAAAACAAAAACAAACAAACAAAAAAAACCCACACTAAACAAACAAAACAAAAAACAAACAAAACAAAACAAAACAAAAAAAAAAAACCAAAAAAACAGGAGAGGTTTGGTGGGGGGGTGAGGGGTGGAAGGAAAAGGTTATCATTATTTATAACCTAAAAATCAATCCAATGCCATGCAGAAAAGCACTTGAATAATACAATTTAGAATTCCATGAAGTAGTAGTCTACAAAAGAAACACAAAACCACCAGTGTCCTCTTTTGCTTTTCTCTTTCATCAGCACTGCAATTCCTTCTAAGAGTAACACGGACAGATGTGAGTCAGCGTGATGAAAATGCAGGACCTCAGTGAGACATTCATTTGACAATGTAAAGACATCGGTTTTCAGCAAGTTAATGAATGCATTTCAGCATGAATGGGCTTGCATGTAGAATCACCATGGAAACATACAACTGTAGAAGGAAAGATCTACTTTTGGTTTGGTTTGGTTTGGTTTGGTTTGGTTTGGTTTGGTTTTTCAAGACAGGGTTTCTCTGTGTAACCCTGGCTGTCCTGGAACTCACTCTGTAGACCAGGCTGGCCTCGAACTCAGAAATCCTCCTGCCTCTGCCTCCTAAGTGCTGGGATTAAAGGCATGCACCACCACTGCCCGGCAAACTCTCTCTCTCTCTCTCTCTCTCTCTCTCTCTCTCTCTCTCTCTCTCTCTCTCTCTCTCTCTGTGTGTGTGTGTGTGTGTGTGTGTGTGTGTGTGTGTGTGTGTGTGTTAAGGTGTTTCCAGAGAGGTTTAACTGTAGAAGGAAAAATCTACTTTTTGTTTTGTTTTTTGAGACAGGGTCTTGCTATGTAAGCCAGGTTGGCCTTTTAACTCCTCCTGGCTCAGTTTTCCAAGTTCTGGAATTAAAAGTATAAGCCATCGCACCTGGTAGCAAGACATTCATTTGACAATGTAAAGACATCGGTTTTCAGCAAGTTAATGAATGCATTTCAGCATGAATGGGCTTGCATGTAGAATCACCATGGAAACATACAACTGTAGAAGGAAAGATCTACTTTTGGTTTGGTTTGGTTTGGTTTGGTTTGGTTTGGTTTGGTTTGGTTTGGTTTGGTTTGGTTTTTCAAGACAGGGTTTCTCTGTGTAACCCTGGCTGTCCTGGAACTCACTCTGTAGACCAGGCTGGCCTCGAACTCAGAAATCCTCCTGCCTCTGCCTCCTAAGTGCTGGGATTAAAGGCATGCACCACCACTGCCCGGCAAACTCTCTCTCTCTCTCTCTCTCTCTCTCTCTCTC
Organism: Arvicanthis niloticus; assembly: GCF_011762505.2. NCBI lineage: Eukaryota > Metazoa > Chordata > Mammalia > Rodentia > Muridae > Arvicanthis > Arvicanthis niloticus. The sequence goes on along the minus strand of NC_047676.1, from coordinate 1,289,794 downwards.
TCTCTCTCTCTCTCTCTGTGTGTGTGTGTGTGTGTGTGTGTGTGTGTGTGTGTGTGTGTGTGTTAAGGTGTTTCCAGAGAGGTTTAACTGTAGAAGGAAAAATCTACTTTTTGTTTTGTTTTTTGAGACAGGATCTTGCTATGTAAGCCAGGTTGGCCTTTTAACTCCTCCTGGCTCAGTTTCCCAAGTTCTGGAATTAAAAGTATAAGCCATCGCACCTGGTAGCAAGAGTCATCTTGAATATGGGAAGCACCACCAGCCCACGGGCTGAAATTCCTCACTTTATAAAATAGTGGGAATCAGCCAAGCACTGGCACTTATTTCTCTGGAGGGTTCAACATGACCAACTGCCTCATGACATCATCATGACTTCCCACCACAGCGGGCTGTGTCCCTTCCTAAGCCATGAGCCAAAATAAGCCTTGCCTTTCTTAAGTTGCTTCTGTCAGATATTAAACAATAAGCTTAATAAGTAATAGTTACTTAATAAGTAACCAATACATGGCAACTTTAGAATATGACCCAGAAAGTTCATCTTGGGAGAAAGGGCCAAGAATGGCCTTGGAAAACTGAAGAAGATTGATTGGAGGAGAGCTTCTTCCTACAGGGACAGGCTCCCAAGAAGATGCCTGTGCAAGTGAGAGAATTCCCATCCTGGTTGGTTTTCCCCTCTCTGGCTGCCAGGCAAATGGAGGCGGGTGGTGAAACTAACTTCCTAAGAAAGACACCTGGTTTTCAAAAGAGAAACTATCTTTCTCCTTAGCTGGATACATACATCTTGGAGAGAGGCTTAACTCATCATTAACAGTTCTATATGTAACATCCAGTTACATGTACAGTATAGGTGGGAGCAGCTAACTGACCTTCTCCTGTCAGCCTCTGTACCGCTGAAGGACAGATATGAGAGCTGATCGACAATTAACCATAGTGGGCTGTGATGACTGTAAGAATGGAAGCCCATGCCGGGCAGTGGTGGCACACGCCTTTAATCCCAGCACTTAGGAGGCAGAGGCAGGTGGATTTCTGAGTTCGAGGCCAGCCTGGTCTACAGAGTGAGTTCCAGGACAGCCAGGACTACACAGAGAAACCCTGTCTCGAAAAACCAAAACCAAAACCAAAAAAAAAAAAAAAAAAAAAAAAAAAAAAATGGAAGCCCAGTTTCATTAAATTTCTTTCCTTAATTCTTTGCCTCTTTATAAGATACCTCCTTCCTACTCCGCTCTACAAGATGTGCTTCAGAGAGGCTTAATATCTACCTCCTGCCACTTTCAGAGCTTGATGCAAGGAGCTTCTGATTAATGTTTGAGTGAACAAATACACAGCCAACGTTATATAAGGTGAACGTCTTAGTTAGGGTTTTCATTGCTGCGAACAGACACCATGACCAAGGCACCTCTTATAAAGGACTGGCTTTAATAGGGGTTGGCTTGCTGGTTCAGAGTATTCCAGTCCATTATGTTCATGGCAGAAAGCATGGCAGTGTCCAGGCAGGCATGGTGCTGGAGGAGCTGAGAGTTCTACATCTTCATCCAAAGGGTGCAGACTGACCTCAGGTAGCTAGGAGGAAGGTCTCAAAGCCCAGCTCCACAGTGACACACCTCCTCCAACAAGCCCACACCTCTTAATAGTGCCATTCCCTGGGCCAAGCACATTCAAACCATCACAGTGAAGAACTATGTAACAACCATGGGCACAGAGTACTCGGTGTTCCCCTTCCAATGTCCACTTGTTCTAAGTCACCCGAGTAGCTCTTTCCCACCCTTGGCTCTCCCAGGAGTCTGGCAACCCTTATACATAAACCTAGGAGGCCAACAGTATCAAAAACCTTATGTTGTGATTGATGCCCAATCATAAAATTATTTTTGTTGATACTATGAATCCGAATATAAATATTTTTGGAGGTTTGCCAAAGGGATTGTGACCCACAAGTTGAGAACAGCTGCTCTAGGACCAGTGGCCAGAAAGGCCTCCACATGCCCCTACTTCCAGAATCCCTTACCTTGGTCCTCATCAGACACTGCATTCCCTGACCCTCCTAGACCCTGAATGAACTGTGCTTGGCTGGAATATCTAACTGTCCATTCCATACCCTGTTCCATCCCAGTCTGGCCCAGTGCCAGATCCCTCTGACTTGGTAGGTTGTTGGCAGAGGATGATGGTGGTGGTGGGACAGAGGTGTGTGGGGGATAGGAGTATCCTAGTCATTTATCAAGGCAGGGCGGGGAGGGGCAGGACAGGACAGGAGCAGTGGGGGTGGGGATGGCTGGATAGAAGTGGGTGAGTCTGGGAGAGTGTAAGAGAGGGCTGAGAAGCATGGGGGCTGTGAAACATTTGGGCTAGGGGCAGGGGTGGGACCCAGGCAGGAGAGCTACACTGAAGTGACCGTCCTGGACCAGTAAGATCTGTACCGCCATCACCAGGTAGGCCATAGAATGCCCCTCCTTCCCAGGCCATATGCCCTGCGTCTTCCTGCCCAAGCATCGTCTGTTTAGGTCCAGGACAGGTCCTTCCCTTAGGTCCCAAATCGTCCCTGTCCCTGCCCGCAACCTCATTCAAGTCCAACTCCACGGCCGGCCGTTCTCAGCCTTCTCATGTCTCTTCCCTGCCTTCTTCTATTTCGCTCCCCTGTCCTACCCATGTCCTTGTTTCCTTTCCCATTCTCTCTCTTTTCTGCTCTCACCTCCTGTCCCACCCACCTGCCCCTACCCCAATTTTCCCACAGCCCGGATGCCTCTCAGCCCTCTCTTATACTCTCCCAGACCTACCCTCTTCTATCCAGCCATCCCCACCCCCACTGCTCCTGTCCTGCCCCTCCCCGCCCCTGCCTCGGCTTCCTCCTGCCCCGCCCCCACCTCGTGCCCCGCCCCTGCCCCGCCCCGCTCCCCGAGACCCACGGTCAGCACCGGCAGACTTCGCATCCAGCAGTCGTCGCGGCGCCTGGCGTTCCGACGCCAACATGTCCCAGCGCTTCGTGGTGATCCCAGCACAGAGCGGGACGGGGGACGCTGGACCCAGGGCAGAAGGTAGCGGCGGCGGTGGCAGCCAGAGCCTGTGCTCGGATCCCGACCCCGACCCCGACCCTGACCCCAACCCCGACCCCAGCTTGGCGGCCGCTCTGAAAGCACAAGAAGTAGATGCGCTGCCCATTCTGCGCTACTGCCGCGAGCCCAGCCGCTATGGTAGGTGCAGCTAAGCCGTCCTCCCAGTAGGTCACTGCTGCCTCTGTGGGAGCAGCGAGTGACAGATTCTCTGCCTGCTGCCCAGGTGTCAGGAGATAGCCATTGCCTGCTGGCCTTGGGAATAGCTACAGGTCATCAAGTGTTACAGCGCTGGCTCTGGAATCAGCTGGTGTCCTTTGTCCCACAATTTAGTCCTGCTAATCCTTGGCCCTGCCTGACTGATGTCCTGTGGACCTTGTAGGTCGTAACAGTCTGTAGAGTGGTTGTAAGAACCGTAGAATATTGGTGTCTGGTGGAGGATAGCTTCGGGTTGCCTTCTGATCACTAACTCTGGATCCCCCACAGTTAGGACTACCACTGAGAATAGGAGCTGTCTCCTCTGTCCTGGTGAGGGATTCCAAGGTGCAACAGAGACAGAGGCAGCCAGCCTTTGGTGAGAACTGTGTGTGTAACTTCACTGTGGATGCCCACTTGGCTTGCTGTCCTTTAGAATGACTTGTGACCCATGCTTGCATGTGGGAATCCTGGAACAGTACAATTTATTGTTGGCCACACATGTGCTAAGCCAGTTTTTCTGGGGAAATGAGACAGGAGCAGGCTCTCACAACGCACTCTCTAGATTGTGCTAGAGCCCTACTTTGGGTCTCAGAGTGAAGATGAAACCAGATCTGGCCCATGAGTTGGTGTTTGCCCCACCCACTTGGAGGACAGATGGCACTGGACGGGCATTCTGTGAAAGACCGCTACCTTCTGAACACCTGTCTGTCTTCCTGAGTACAGTCTACAGCTGGATTGGTATTGGTCTAAAACAACGTATCCAGTACCCAGATGCTGTGCCTTAGTCAGCTAGGGAGAGGCCCTATCACAGGTACCCATGTTCATGTTGCACACATGCAGTCTTCCAGAGACCTGGGTGAAGGTATGCTGTGACATTGTGACTAAGAACTTAGAACTGTCACTTTTCTGGGGAGTTAATGTATACAACAAAATCTGATCAATTGCTTTCCCCTGTGAACTTGGGCATTGCAATGATGTGTGTGTGTGTGTGTGTGTGTGTGTGTGTGTATACATACTTGTTACACTTACCCATCCCCAAGATTGCCTAGACTGTAGGCATGCTGAGCTATGTCTCCACCTGTCTTTGTTCTGAGCTCTAGGTCAGGAGTTGTCTCATGCTTTTAGAGGACAGACAGGGTTGCCAAGATGCTTGTCCTGCTGGATAACAGTTGACTTTCCTTAATCTTGGCATGGCAGTGAAGTCACATGTGGCTATCTGTCTGCTGGCACGGGGTGTGGGTAGGAGGAAAAAGCAGGACAGCCGCAGCTACTAGGGTCCCCTTGTTACTGAATTAAGGAGTCCCACTGTTCCCCCACCCTTTAGACAAAGGATATGCTGATGGATGGTGTGATCGAGCTGGGGTCTATGCTGACTTTGACCTGGGCTTCCTGGCTCCCACCGTGATCGTGAAGAACTCAGGCCTCTATACTTAGTCTCCTCACCTTTTGGGTAGGAGATCGGTGCCCAGGAATACTGCACACCTACAACACCTTGAGCCAGGAGCCTGAGTCAGGCCAACACTGTAGTGTCTTCTGCCTCTCATCCTCCAAATCCTTTATGCTGGACTATAAATCCCATCAGAGGCCCTTGGAGACAGGATGCCAGGGGACAGGCATGGGTGGAAACTTCTCCATGGTCTCCTTTCCCATTTCAGGCTGTTAAAGTAATGTAGATGAAGAACACAACCCAAAGTCCTGGATGTAACAGATGAGACGGGGTTGGGCGGGCCCACCAGGAGACCTCTCAGCCCTGAAATCTCCACCCTCCTCTCCTCTCTTGTAGGTGATGTCTTTCATTTCTGTCTAGAAGACCCAGAGGTTAGCTGTTCAGGGGTCAGACCTCACTGGAGGCTGAAGATAGGGCTGGGCCAGTCCCTGTCACCCTCATGTGGGGTCTAGGGATATGGGACTCAGTACTCTACTGGGACCCCAGCTCTGCAGTCTCCTGGCTGGTTGACTGCATCTGTCCACGGACAGCTGGCTCCAGCTGTGTGGGATTTCGTGTGACAGTTCCAGACAACGGTCAATCCAGTGGTTCTGTGTTGTGCTCCTACATGGGAACAGAAGACCTATTATTTGGTGTTTCATTAACACAGTGTAAACTAAGTTTGAAAAAACAAACAAAGGTTTTATTGGTCCGACTTAGGCACAGTGCCAGGAGCCAAGCACTGGATAGGGTATTGTCCTGAGTCAACCTTTGATTACAGATGTGTGGCAGGTGATGACAATGAACTTTCTAAATCTCCAGAGACATCAGGTCTCATGGCTTGCAATTTCCTTCAGAACCAGCTCCCAAAGCTTTCCACTTTTATCGGATTCACCATGATACATGGATGCTGGCCCAGTTGATCCTTTGACTCAGACCAGCACCCTTCTCTTGAGTATTTTGGTCTTATCCCATTGGGTGGGGTATGTAGGAGTAGATTGCACATGGTGACATGGTCTCCCTTTGCTGTATGGAAGGACATGAGTGTGATATTATGTCTCGTGTCTGCAGAACTTGTGATCTCGTGTCAGCCTATGTCCCATAAGACATGTGTCTTAACACTGAGCCTTCGAACTGTGTTCTGTTTACTTTGATGAAGATGACACTCCTAGAGGGACAGAATTGAGTCTGCCACTTGCTAGGTGTGACTGCCTGCTCTCTGGTTGTTTTTGCATCTCCTGTGAGCAGAGAGGCAGAAGGAAGGGTGCATGGGAGATAACTCAGCCTAAAAGACCCACAGGAAAGATCCTGGCCCCATGGCAAGGGTCCAGAGAGAAAGCCCTCTCTGCTTTCTAGTTGAAGGGATTCTGGTGAGAGTTCTCATGGCAATGACAAAGGTGGAATAGTCCAAAGGTGGTCTCAGAACCATTTACTAACATAGTCACCAAGTGGACAGTCACCAAGAGAACCCCCAAGACAGAAGGGCCAAGGAAGAGAGAGAGCCCTATGCACAAGGCTTCCCAAGCAGAGCTCCTGGGAGATCACAACAGCCTGGAAGTTCATAAGTGGCCTGGAGCATTCTCTGTCTTCCCTTGTTCCCCTGCCCTGCCTGGCATTTGAGCTGCAGACTCCTGTGGTTTCACTCCTGTCCAGGACAAAGACCAATATGGGTCCCTGATTGGAGGTTGGCATTTTGCTTCCCGTCACTGTTATGGCTGGTAGGACTACATGTCTGCCAAACCTTGATAATTATATTTGGAGGGGTGGTGGTTCAGGGCTTGGCCACAGAGATCTAGTGAAGGTATTCCTGCCTCCTGGAGACCCAGATCAAGAGAACATCTCACCTTCTACAAAAATGGCCTCTCCAATGAGTCCAAGCTGAAGTATCCTGATGTGTACATTTATCATCCACATGTGTGTAGTTGTGAGTCTATGTGTCCTTGTGTGTCTCCTTACTACCCGCAGTGTCTCCATGCTGTGTATGTATCTTTGTGTTTTCTTGTGTCTCTCTATACTACCGTGTTGTCTTCATATGAGTCCTATGATGTGTTTGTCATGTTTCTTCTTTGTGTCTCTGCCTGTCTCTGTATTATCTGTGTGTTTTCATGTTGTGTCTGTGCTGTCTGCATGCGTGTTTGCGTGTGGTCTCTGTGTCATCTGTGTGGACGTCTGTATGTAGATCAGTGCCGTCTTGTCTCTGTGCTGTCTCTTTGTTGTCTCCAGTGTCTGTGTGTGAGTTGGTGTTGCCTTAGTGTGCCTGTCTCCATGTTACCTATGTGTCTCTGTGTCTCTGTGTTCACCACACGTGGCTCTGTGTCTCTGTGTCTCTGTGTTTGCCACATGTGGCTCTGTGGACTCAGCTCTCCTTAGTGTGGCTGTCTCCATCTTACCTATGTGTCTCTGTGTCTCTGTGTCTCTGTGTCTCCGTGTCTCTGTGTTTGCCACACGTGGGTCTGTGGACTCAGCTCTCCTTAGTGTGCCTGTCTCCATGTTACCTATGTGTCTCCGTGTCTCTGTGTTTGCCACACGTGGCTCTGTGGACTCAGATCTGTGGTTTCTTGCTTAGCATATTTTCTGTGGCCTCCCAGGCAGTTTCTACCAGAACACTTCTGAGTTAGCACTGTGAGGAATGCCAGCCAGCTTCTCGATGTGTTCAACATTAGGCAACGTCTCTCACTACAGCTCTAGGCCCTGCTTAGGGAGAGTCTTGGTAAAATTGTATCCCAAGCCATACCTGGGTTTCCTGGACAGAAACATTACTAGTCTGCCTCCCTTCAGGCTACTGAGGCTGGAGAGCTGATGCCAAGAGATGGCCGGGCTCTGGTGCCTGAAAACCTGCGGCCCGCTGGGCAGACTGTTTACTTTTTGCTTAAATATTTCATAGGGTGTGGCCCTCCTGGTAATGGGTGAGATGCCTCTAGCTCTCGGTGAACAGCGCCAGCTCAAGTTCTGTCACTTTGCTGTGAAAGAAGCCTTGCTTCGGTGATTGTTAACTTGGCCTGACAAGAAAATGCTCCATGCACGTCCTGTTCTCTTTTTTGCTACATAATATTTAACTTGGCTTCTTCTCTCCCCCCCCCACACCCCGCCCCCTGGGATAAGCTAGGGTTCGAGACATCACATCCCTTTTGGGGAAGGAATTTTCTTTAAATAAAGCAACAGCATCCAAAGGAGAATCACAACCAGGTCAGGAAGAACCTGTGTTGGAGGCCTGGAGATGGGATTGGCCCTGGGCTGGCCTCCTAGAGCTGGTGCAGACCCTGCAGCGAAGCAGGGAATCTTGACCCCAGGGCATCCAAGATGACAGCCATTCTGGTGTCTCCTGCCCAACAGGAGAAACAAACACATGAAAACTTTCATGTCCAAGTGACACCCACCCTCTCCAACCTACTAGAGAAACAAACGCACAGGAACGTTTGTGTTCAAGTGGACACATGGCCTTCCCTAACCTGATGGAGTAACAAACACATGAGCATATCTGTTGTCCAGTGTACCCCAGCCTGAATCAAAGCAGCAGCCCAGTTGCAGAGGAAGCAACTGGGGGAAGTTGGTAGTGCTGCTCACATCTCTCTCTCTCTCTCTCTCTCTCTCTCTCTCTCTCTCTCTCTCTCTCTCTCTCTCTCTCTGTGTGTGTGTGTGTGTGTGTAGTGTGATGCCAGTAACTGCGTGCATGATGTTAAAGTGGGGGGACGACAGTTCCTAAACCCACAAGGTGAAGTATACAGCTGCAGAGTCAGAAGAATCTGTTAAATATTATGAATAGGTGGGACACCGGCAAATTATCTACCTGGTACTAGCAATGGGGTTAACTTCCGTAACTTGGCAACTAAAACGCCCAAATAAACCAGTCTAGAAACTTGTTAGAGGGACTAGGAACATAGCTCAGCGACAAAGCATTGCCTAGAAAAGGCCCTGGGCTTTATTCTCAGCACCTCAGAATGAGCAAAAGGGCTTGGTAGCTGGCAAACAAGCTCAGCCGACTGGTCAGTAGAGCAATGCAGGTTGGGAACCGTAGCTAAAGGTGAGGGTGTGGTTCACTGTTAGAACCCCTGACTCCTATCCATCCCAGTACCAAAATACAACCCCAAACCAAACTAAAATAAAACAATCTGACCCATAATGAAAAATTACTTTATACTCCTGATGGCTATTTTTAAAACGTTGAAGATATCAAATATTATCAAGGCAATGGAGAAATGGGAACTGCGGGTTTTTTTGTTTGTTTGGGGTTTTTTGTGTGTGTGTTTTGTTTTGTTTTGTTTTGTTTTGTTTTTTCGAGACAGGGTTTCTCTGTATAGCCCTGGCTGTCCTGGAACTCACTCTGTAGACCAGGCTGGCCTCAAACTCAGAAATCTACCTGCCTCTGCCTCCCAAGTGCTGAGATTAAAGGCGTGCACCACCCGGCGGGAACTGCGGGTTTTACTGTTAGATGTCAAATAGTATAACCCTAGGAGAAGACAGTATAGAGCTCCTCACGGGTTTAAAGATAGATTTGGGGCTTATCAAGATGGCTCAAAGGGAAAGGCACCTGCCACTAGACCTGGCAACCTGAGTTCAATCCCTGGGACCCCATATGGTGAGAGGAGATTGCTGACTACCATATATCATTGTCCTTTGACCATGCAAGTGACATGGTGCCTGCTCTTCCCATTTTCCTGACACACATACCACAGATGAATGGGATACAAATTTTAACTTAGTTATGTGATAACTAAATTAACAACAGTTGCATCCCCACGGGTTCCGGAACTCGGTGATACAGAGAGATCTCCACACACTGAATCCACAGCAGTGTTGTTCATAGCAGCAAAGGTGGAACAGCCTAGTGTCTCTCAGAGGGAGAGTTGGGAGCCACAGTGAAGTAGTAACGATGTGAAAATAATTCACGGAGGATGTTGTCTAGGTAGAATTTCTGCTCTAGGCCCCAGCTGTTGAAACCAGACCAACATGGAAACCACTCATGCCAAATTCCATATCATCACATGGACTCTTACAGGAAGAGGCAGGTAGCCAGCCTGACAAGGCTGGTAAAGAAGTCTCTGCTACTTTAACCCTTTAAAAAGAGGAAACCTGAGCTAACCAGTCAGGTGTTTCCTGTGGTTCTATTTCCCGTTCCCACTTATAAAACTCACCAGCCAAGACTGGTGACTCAAAATAGCTTGGTTCATTAGAATTTTGCCTTTTGATAATGGAATGTCACCCAGCCTTTAGAAAAGGACACAGGTGGACTGGAGAGCAGTCTGCCTAGTGACAGAAAAGGACATGTCTATATAGACCTGCTTCTATGAAGCTCTGGGACTGTCACATTATCAGAGACAGAAGATGGTCCAGAGGTGGTGGGCGCTGTTACTTAGTGTCATATAGAGTCTCAATTTTGAGATCTGGATTTTACCAGGTGGATGGATGCAGGTACGCAGCAGGGTCCATGCACTTCATGTTGCTAACTTCACTTAGAATGGGGGGTAAAGTTTATAAAATTTATACTTATTTTAAACAAATTTATTCATTTTTATTTAAGAGAGAGAGAGAGGAACAGAGAGAGAGAGAGAGAGAGAGAGAGAGAGAGAGAGAGAGGGTGAATGTGAATGCCACATGTATACTGGTGATTTTGGAAGCCAGAAGAGAGTGTCAGATCACTTGGAGCTGGTGTTAACAGATATTTGTGATTTGTGAACTACCTGATGCAGGTACTGGGAACTGAACTCAGATTTTTTAGAAAAGAAATATGTGTGCTTAACTACTGAGACATCTCTCCAGAATGAGCAGAAAATAACTTCTGATACACTAGATAGGACTTCCAATACACCAAAGATAGCTTGCCTGCCTGCCTTCGAACACAGGTGTGTGTGTATGAACACACATGATATAGCCACATCCCACGCTTGAATATTTTATCACACACACACACACACACACACACACACACACACACACACACACACCGAAAGAAGATGTAAACAGGAAGTAGAGGTCTGAATAAACCACATCTTCCCTGTCCTCCCCTCCTGGAGGTGAGAGCACCTGATGCTACCTCCTTTCAAGGAAGTAGGAGGGGCGTCAATCTGATTAAATCAATTTACACCAAGGCAGCTGTTCTCAGAGGAGCCCTTTATCATCTAAATTACTCTCAGCAAGGTGTTCTTTGAGCAGATATTTTTGTCTAAGGATCTTCCTGTTCCAAATTACATCCTATTACCTGTAACTGTGGTCCTGTAGAGGCCAAGTGTGGGATTGGGGTATGGGTATGTCATGCGTATTCATGTACACACACACACACACACACACACACACACACACACACACACAGAGAGAGAGAGAGAGAGAGAGAGAGAGAGAGAGAGAGAGAGAGAGAGAGAGAGACTGTGATTGCAGGCAGGCAAGCTATCGTTGGTGTATTGGAAATCCTATCCAGTGTATCAGAAGTTATTTTCTGCTCAGAGACCCTTTTATTTGCTTTGTGCTTTCTTTCTAATTTTAAAGGCAAATCATTATACCTTAGCTTACAGTCTCATGTCTGTAATCTGAGCACTCAGGAGACTGAGGCAGAAGGATTTTTAAGTTTGTTGTCACCCTGGGCTGCATAGTAAGTTTCAGGATGACACAGTGTCCATGATTGGCCATAGAATGAGACACTGTCTATTATAAACAATATAGACAAAACAACAACAACAAAAACTAATTGTAAACCCAAGCAGACAAAATTTAAGAAAGCACATGGCTGGTATGTTGGTACACACCTGTAATCTCATTACCCAGGAGGTAGAGGCTAGTAAGCTCCAGCCTGGTTTACAGAGTGAAACTGTCTCAAACAAGCCACAAAGGGAAATATGACTGCTGATACTGGAGGTGTAGCCACTCTTCCTTGTGACCCCTAGAAAGGCCCAGCCTCAGTTTCCCTCTGTCTAGACTGCCATGACTCAGAATTCTCAGGCACTAAAGCAGATGAAGCCAGCTTTCCATGCAAGCCCAGAAGTGATGGGGCCAACTCTGTGTCCCCAGCAGGCTGTCAAGTGGCTTATGGCCTTGTGTCCAGGCAACAGTGTGGGCTGCATGGGATGGGGCCTGGTACTGTAAAGTGGTAAGCCTTCTGCTTTAGGCTCTGGCTTCATCCTGGGAGGAGACAAGTTTCAAGTAAGCTGATTTCCACAGGTATTCCTAACCAGTCATACCTATGTGCTCTGTATTGTGCAGTCAGTATTGTGATTGAACAAGTTGGTCTGCCGTTTTTATGTGATGAAATTAGCATAAAGCTGGCTGTGAACAGGACATTTGGGTGCTGGCTGTTTTCTCCTTGGTTGCTTTGCATACATCACTCTCTCCTCTGAGATTATTGGAAGCCCCAGCTGGAGGACTGTGAATCTGCAAGCAAGAACCAGATGATAAGTGTACACTCAGTAAGCCACACAGTATACCATTATGTGTCTGCTCCTTCAGACAGACAAACAGATAGACCCCTTGCAAAGCAAGTGTCCGTGGGGACAGCTCTAGCATCTCATTTTCATTCTGGTGTGTCAGTTCCTGCAATGTGAGGACCACTCAAAGCCTGTGCTGATGAACAGTGGTGGACGAGGAAGGCTTGTATGCTCAGAATTTTGTCTATGGGATGTTTGCAGAGCAGCTCTCTTCACTGAAGTCACTACTGTGTCAGAGGCCCCGGTGGTGGCCGGCTGTAGACTCGGGTACTCGACAACGCTCCCTGGTGGATGCTGGTGTTTTGAGATGCCTTTCTAGAAATTCTACATTTGAGTTCTTTCCTGGCTCTGGGCTTCAGCTTGAGAACATGTCAGGTGAGCCTGCACAAGCCAGGGTATAGGGCCTCCTTGCTTAGTGGAGAGGTGGGGTGAGCAAAGAAGCAGCCAAGGAAGACCTTTTGAGCTGAGATTTTGCTAGCGATAAGGCCCTACTGTACTCGGTTTGTTTGATAGACTGAGGGAAATCTGTGGTGTGCTGAGACCAAGCAGTGACAGGCACCCAAAGGTGAATGAGGGTTATCTAGAGGTGCCAACAAAGATCCCTGGATGTGGGAACAAGACTGTAAGGTTAGGGGATCCCTCAGAAAATGAATATAAATGATACATCCTGCTATGTACTGATGTGTAGGTTAAAGCCCTTGCCTCCAAGTGAATATCCAGGATAGAGCCTCTAAGGAGGTTGTAAGGAGGCCCTGCAGTGATAGAACTGTGTCCTTACCAGAAGAGAGGGTCCAGGGACTCTCACAGGGAATAAGTGAGGACACAGAGTATTGGGGCCATCAGGAAACTCAGGGGCACCAGCCCATCTCAGCTTCTCTGGAAAATACCCTGAAGTCATGGCTTTTGTACCCATGTCCCCATTTAGCTCCCCCTATCAGTCTTCCTGTTGTGGTCCACTAGGAGATCATTGTAAGCCTGCAGGGTCAGCACCCTGACTGTCTCTCCCAGGCCAGGTGTTTGTCAGTTGCTTACCAGGGAGTCCCCTGAAGCCACCTCTGCCAGGCTCTACTGCACCCCCTCTGCTGGCCACCTGTGTCCTCCCTGGGGCCCTACGCTCTTCTGATGCTTGCATCTCGTTGCTTGGCAACTACAGCTTTCTTGTCCCCCTGGGCTAGACAGCCCAGGGCTGGGACAGCCAGTGTTCCTGGGCAAACCAATGCCCCCATAGCGCTGGGCCTTCATCTCTCTGTTTACAGAACAATGCTCCCTAAAGGGGGTCAGGGGAAAGCAGAGTAAATTGAGCAGGAAGTACCAGCAGCTTGAAGTTAAAACCACCTCCTGCAGTTCACCTGTGTCCATCAGGCCTGGGGATAAGTGGGGATCAGGACACAGATGGTCCTGGTGTGCAGGAACTTACAACCAATGAAGAACCTTGGAGACTTGATGTCTTCTCTTTACCTGGGATAAGTTAGCTAAGGGCTGGACCTGCACTGGTATGGGTGGGGAGGGGTTGCGAGTCCTTCAGGCTTGGGTCTCCTCCAGCTTCAGTCACAAGAGATACCTATGTCTTCCTAGGAACAGGTCCTTGTCACACTGGCTTACAGGCAGGCATGCCCAGGACATGTTCTTTGTACCTGTCCAACCCAGCACAACTCTGCAGTTCCCAGTACTTGTGAATTCAGCCTGAGCTGTGGGATGCTGATCCCCAGCCACCTGCCACTAAACTTAGCATTTCACAAGTGGCTCCAGAGAATAGGATGGCTCCTGTGGGAGACTCTAGCAGATACAGAGGTAATGTGGCTCCCTGGTCAACATGTGCTGGGTATTCTGGGTAATAGCAGAGTTCAGCTGGTATAGCCTCAGCTCCTTGTTTCCTGTGTGCTGTGGCTTGAGGATGCTCTGGATGCGGGATGCAGGCAGGACATATACTGAACATTCTGGCATATTCTGTGACCACAAAGGTATTCGTGGACCAGTAGGGTCCACAACAGGTCTCAGTCACAATGACTCATTTTCTGAAACTCCTGGAAGGAGACAGGGTGTAGAAGTGGAGTAGTCAGTCCTCCACTGGGTCAAGCAAGATTCCTTCCCCCCACTCATAGGACATACAACTGAGTTGACCTCTGACAAGTATCACTAAAGGTCATTCTGACCCCTCTCCTTAGGCATACATGTTTCTGGGACCATTGGCCAGCCAGTTGTTGAGGGGACTCTGTGTGGCACTGTTACTGCAGTGTGGTTCCATTCTCAGAGGAAACAAGTCTCACTATATAGACTTACCAAGTCCCAGGTAGTAAAGGCTATCTATCTCTTCATAGTCCTGGTCTCTGCCAGCTATGCCTTTGTGAGGACATACTGAGCCACATTGACTGGGAGTGTTCCATGTCCCTTGGGAACTGCCTTTCCATTCAGGCGTGGTGTGGCCATTGTGTCACTAGCCAGGATCCCTCTTCGGGAAGCCCTTCCAAGCACCAGCAAAGGCCAAGGGATGCTATCTCCTATCTCCAGAGTTGGGGGTAGCCTGGATTATAGTATCAGAGAGGCTCCCACAGGGGACCTGCAGCTGCTCAAGGCCTCCTCATATTTGGCAAGACCCTGAGCCAGTCTGCAGCTCTAGTGGTCAGAACTGCGAGAGGGTCACCTGTATATGAAGCTATCCAGTTGTGTTTATAGAAGCCCCAATGTTATCAGGGTAAAGGTCCAGGCTGCCAGCTGCTCAAATGCCATGTCCTGGGGGAGCTGAGCATTGGTAAGAAGGAGACAGATTTTAGGAAGGGCAGCAGCCCTGAGAAGGCAGTAGCTTCCTCAAGGCTCAGTCTTGGGCAACTCAGAGCCACAAAAGGCTTTCTGGGAAGGCAGGAGTTCTAGAGAGACAATACGCAGGGAGGTGACTGCTGCCGAGCAGTCGTCAAGGTGTGTTTGATTCTTCTGCTCAGGAATGAATGCACACTGGACTTAGACCTCCTGGGGACAGATCCTGCCTCTCTCTTTTTAGACCAATCCCTTCAAGAACTGAATATAAAGCGGGAGGGAGGGCTCACTAAGGTCATTAGAGGTCCTGGGATCTGAATCTAAAGAAAGCTAATGTGCTGGGACATAAAAGGCTAAGAGAGGCACAACAGATTTGTTGACAGTTGCCAGGGACAACCCTCAGAGTTGTTTGTCCTGCATCAGGGTGGCCCATGTTGTAGGGAGGTACCTGTCTGGGACATGTTTCTAGGGTGCTCCTATTCTGGGGGGGATTTGCATACCTGTTGCTCCTGCCTCATAGGGCCATCTTAGCACCCCCATCAGTTCTTCTGTCACTCCTTGCTCCCCATATATGACTGCTTTGCATGCCCTGCTCAAGCTGAACAATACATCTTGTCTCCATGGAGACTGAGCATCTAAGCCCTTGCCCACTGAGGTGGTGCCCTTATTCTATCGGATATCATGGGGGACTCTATATGAGACATTTCCAGGAGGGATAAGCATGGTATCCTAGCACAAGTGGACAGCAGTGTGGAGTGGAGAGGATTTAACTTATGGAGCCCCCAAGTGTGGACCTAAGTCAGAAATTTAGTGACCAGGGCAGGGCAGCCAAGCGGGTACTCAATGGGCAGGCCATCTGCTTAGAAGGGAATAGAGGTAGGCACCCACGTGGGTCATTATTCCCAATGGGCGGGGGAATTTTTTTTTAAGATTTATTTATTTTATATAAGTTTTCTGACACACCAGAAGAGGGCATCAAATCCCATTATAAACAGTTGTGAGCCATCATGTGGTTGGTTGCTGGGAATTGAACTCAGGACCTCTGGAAGAGCAGCCAGTGCTCATAACCATCTCTCTAGCCCCTCCCAGCCTTGTCTTAGCAGAGAGGAGCCCATGTTAGCTTCTCCATTCATATATTGTTCCTAACTCTAAAGCTTCAGTCTTAAGAAGTGGGCCCTCAGGGGATTTGTGGGGAAGAAAGGTGTCTTAGTAAAGCATGGTAGCATCCAGGCAGACATGGTGCTGAGAGTTCTATGTCTTAATCAGAAGGAAGCCAGGAGAAGATTGTCTCTTCTGCAGACAGCAAGGAGGAGGGTCTCTTCTGCACTGGGTGGAGCTTGAGCATAGGACCTCAAAGCCCACCCACACAGTGACACATATCCTCCAACAAGGCCACACCTACTCCCGCATTGCTACACCTTGTAAGAGTGCCACTCTCTGGGCCAAGCATATTCAAACCACCACAGGGGATCAGCCCAGAGAATTGGCTGTTGGGCCTTCCCCAGGATGAGTGACTAGTTTTGACAATGGCTTCTGTGAGCCAGGATGCTGGCCATCAGCAGACACTTTGATCCTGACCTTCCAGGACTGTAAGAAATGTGTGCCCTTCATGAGTTATACAGTCTAGGGTGTCTTGCAGCTTAAAGAGGCTAAGACACAAGGCCATATGCTATGTTCTTCTTTTGGAAGTTTACTTGAAGACTGTGATGGCTATTTTTGGTTGTCAATTTGGCTACATTTGGAATTAACTAAGACTCAAGCAGCGAGTAAAACTGTAAGGGACTTTTCTTAAATTATTTGAAGTGGGAAGACCCACCTTAAATCCAAATATTTTGTGGTGGGAAGATCCACCTTAAATCTGGGCCACACCTTTTGGTGGCAGCCTGTATAAAGGATGTGGAAGAAGATGTGCTCCCTCTTTGCCTGTTTGCCCAGGTTCTTTAAAGTTCATTCTTTCACTGGAATTAGAGCCTACTTCTTTGGGATTCCAGCATATATTGAAGACCATCTGAGATAATATCCAGCCTTGTGGACTGAACTACTGGGTTCTAGGCTTTCTATGGGTAGACAGCCAATGTTGGACTAGCTGGACCACAGCCTGTAAGCTACTCTGGTATGAATTTACCATATATATCATATAATATATGATATATATGATAAATCTACTTATATACACACAACAACAACACACACAAAGCTTTGACTACTACAAAGACAGGATGTTTGCGTTTAGCTCAGTGTGCAGCTTCACTTTATGTAGGCTGATGGGACAGCTGGATATTCTCCCTTTTTATCTGGGCAGGGTCTGTTTTGATGGAGTAGCTAAGGCTGATGAACCCTCTGGGGAGCAATTCCTGGTTGGGGGTGTAGGGGTCACTTGGCTGGAAAGTGACTCTTTGGCTAGCAGGTTTCCTGTATGTTCATGTATCCTGTGTGTAATGATCTCTAGGAAGGATCCTCATGGTCCTGCAGCCTCTTGTCCTTGGGAGACAGAGACACCTTCTAGTAAGGACTCTTCCCTTAGCCACTGGCACAGGAGGGACTGCTGAGGAAGGAGGTCACCAGGTGGGGGCCACAGGTGTCTGAGGAGCATAGACCTTGGGCAAGGACAGCTGTGGGCTATGCAAGTGTGCCTGAAGCTCAGAGTTGCCCAAGTCCCACGGGGCCTCCTCCTGCTGTTTGTTGCCTAAGAACAAGTTCCTTCCTGATGATCTGCCTCTCCTGAGTTTTCCTGGAGTTCTTGCAGGATCTCCTTGCACCTGGGAAAGCCAGAGCCCCTCCTATACCTTCCACCTGCCCAAACCAAGCACAAGAGGAAGCAAAGCAGCAGCTCCTTCCTCTCCGTCTGCTGCTCTGCCCAGCAGATGTCGTTAGAGCTCAAAAGCTGCTACTCAGGTGCTGAGGCAGGAAGTTGGAGGGGGATCTCCCAGGTAGGGGTCCTTGAGTCACAGGCTCAAGCAAATGCCCTGGAGATACTGCAAGGTTCTGATCTGCCACCTCAATGGAATAGCCCGAAAGTTACTCAGAGGTGAACTCTCAGGTCAACCAAACAAAAGCAGTTTTAGGATTTGTTTGTTTGTGGCAAGGTTTCACATAGCCTAGGCTGGCTTTTAACTCATTAGGTTGGGGAGGCTGACCTTGAACCCCTGATCCTCTTATTCATCTCCAAAATTAAGGTTAGTAGTGTGCACTACCACACCCAGTACCAGTGTGAGTTCTGACCCACATAGAGAAATAAAGCCAAGTTGGAAACATCCAGACCCACATGGCAGTTTACACTCTCCTGCTTAAGGGGGAAATTCAGAATGAGCCTCTATTTTCTGCGTGCTTTGTTTCTGACCCCAAACCCACAGCTTTATGGCCAGGCATAAGTTGATGGCTTCAGGTTTGGGGACAATGACAGAGCTGAGCTGCCTCTGACAACAACAGGAGTGGTTAATCACTAGTTTCTAGCAGTGGGTAATGTAGAACCTGGAGAGCTAGGCTTCTGAATGTAATCTCAGCCAGAGTCTTTTATTTCCTTCCTGTTTAATCATGTCCAGAAATTATATCCAGCAGAGTGGAACTGCAGCCTCCTTCCTGAAACAGTGGGTGGTTCCTGAGAGTTCTTGGGTTTATTTGTGTGACTAAATCCCTGCCTGGAGCTGCCAGTCATTCTGGGCAGAGGTTGGCTGCTACTAGCCAGACACCTGGCCCATGCTTCCCCATCTTCTGGATCTCACAAGGATGGAAAGGACAAGAAGGTGACCTTGTATCAGGGAAGCACTGAAAGTATCCCTGGTCAACCTGAGGTTGGAGTTGGGGCATATTCCTTGTAGTCTCATGTGCCATGAGCCCTTTGTTGGAGATACATGACTCTGTCCCAGAAGGAGGGGGAGAAGTATCACTCACTAATGCATCCTAGGCTTCCCTCAGAAGTAAGGCAGCACTTTCTGCCACCCAGGCTGGTCCACGAGGATGGATGAAGGAGCCAGCATCAATAGCAGTTAGAATTTTGTCTGGGCTCTGCCCCACAGTTACCTGGCAACAGCCAGGTGTGCCTGACTCACTATAAAGGGGGCTGCTTGCCCCCCCCCCTTGCCTTCTTGCTCTCGATCTGTCCTCTCATCCTGCTCCCTCTCTCCCCACATGCTCATGGCTTCTCTCTCTCTCTCTCTCTCTCTCTCTCTCTCTCTCTCTCTTTCTCTCTCTCTCTCTCTGCCCTTCTCTTGTCTTTACTACCCTCTCAACTCCCCTCCCCATGCCCTGAATAAACTCTATTCTATCCTATACTGTTGTGTGGCTGGTCCCTCGATGGAAAAGGATGCTTCAACATGGACCCGCAGAGGCGCCCCCTTCCACCACACCTGACTGCACAGTCACCAAACATTTCTTCTTTCTTTATCTTTTTATAAAACACAACGGTTGTGGGCTGGAGAGATGGCTCAGCAGTTAAGAGCACTGACTGCTCTTCCAGATGTCCCGAGTTCAATTCCCAGCAACCACATGGTGGCTCACATCCATCTGTAGTGGAATCTGATGCCCTCTTCTGGTGTGTCTGAACACAGCCACAGTGTACTCATACATTAAATGAATAAATAAATCTTAAAACCACACACACACACACCAGTTGTGACTATGTGACTATGTGACGCACATTGGGGGAGGACATAATCGTGCTCCAGGAACAGCAAGCTCTGGGTGCCAGTTGTTCTCAGGACTTTCGAGGGTACAGTTATCACAGAAAAGTACCATGTATGCTTATCAGATTTGTAATCTCCACATCCTACCGAAACTGTGCAGGAGTGGCAGGGGTATGCCGGCTGTGAAGAGAGGACAGCAGAACCAGAGCAGGCAATGCCTGCCATAGAGAAAGAGAAGGTGTGGCACATCAAGCCACAAAGCGCTGCAAGGATGGGACAGCAGCCAGGGTGACTCCGAAGCTCCCTTGAGTGTCTGTGCAAGCATGTTTGCAGTTGTGCCCAGTCTAGAACAAGCCCAAGGGGAGGAAGCAAGGCAGTGCTCTTAATGCATCTGAATCTGGTACTGTGGAGAAGAACCTAGGTTACCACAAGTAGATTTCAGTCAGGGTATCTGTGCCTAGGGACATTTTATGAGGCATGTTTATATGACATTTAAATAAGGATTAAGTCTAAGTGTACAGTTCTGTAGGAGTTGTAGAACCTGGTTTCAGCAGGACTTCTCTGGACCACAGCTCAGCCTGTTTTCCCCAAAGACTCTAGTTATGGAAGACGTCCACCTCAAGCTATCTCTGATAGGTCCTTGAGGAGCACATGCCACTCACACATGATGGCACATTTATACGCAGTGTGCATACTTCACAGATGTTAGCCAATGGTCACACGGATGTGCCAGTGGTCACACGCATGTGCCACACCTCACTGGAGTTCTCGGCCTGTCAGATTCTTGATAGTTAATGCAGTTCTTAATTTTTAAAAATTAGTTTTAAGGACTATTGTTCTTAAAGAATTAACTGGATGTACCGAGTGAAGGGCCTCCAGCCAGCCTGAGCATGGCAAACAAAACTACAGCAGGCCTTGCCCTTCTCCCTGATTACCTCTGCCTTGCTAAAACAAACAACCAAACAACCATTAGATTACATTCCTAAAGCTAGCCAGCAAGGTCTATTCCTTGGCCACTTCTGCCTCCTGAGGCTGACTACTAAGGTCCAGGAATCAAAGTGTTGAAGTCCAGCAATCAAAAGCCCCTTTTGGGTCATCTAATTAACATGCCCAATTAAAATTAAACACCTCATCTTAACAGGGAGCTTCCTATTTTACATTTATAAACTGCCACTTGCCAATGGGTCACCTCTGTCACCTCTCTACCAAAGGCAGTCCTTTGTTCCCCTCCAGGACAAATACCCCTTCCCCTTTCCCTTGTTCCCTTCTCCCTCATCCTCTGTCTCCTGTGTTTGTCTCTTATTCCCTGCCCTCTTTCCCTCTGGGGCAATTAAATCTCCTTTGTGCTGAAAATGTGGTCTTGGGGGCTCCTGGACCTATACCACTCCTTCCAAGAGTGTGGTAGTGTTGTTACTGGAGTATGGAGAATTGGAGCCTGGACCTTGGCTGTTCTAACATTCCAGGCTCAGTCTCCTGTCCTCAACAGACCAATTAAACAAACAGGGAATAGTGAGAAGCAGAAAAAGATTTATCTGGTATGGTCACACTTGGAAGAGGAATAAAGAGATGCAGTCATTCTCCTAACCCAGCCTCTCTCTGAGGAACTGAGGGGAGGTTTAGGTTTAACTAGAAGCCAAGATATCTGCTCGACTAAGAGTCCTGGTCCAAGGGTTCTTCTACCTATCTCATTGTCTGAGCTCCAGTCTGCCCTGCAAGGTGGTCTGCCGAGTTGTCACAAGTGTTAGACATCTCTTTCCTGGAAATAAGCTTTTCTCCTGCATAGCACTAGACTTCATTCAGCCTTTTCCATCCCCAGCATGAGATTCCTGAGAAAAATTCCAACTTCTTCAGGGTCCAAAATTTCAGTAGTTTGATAGCCACAGGGAGGGGCACAAATGTCTCAAATATCTTTATTTCTGCCAGGATGGTAAATGTTGTTGCTGGATTCATCTCCACTCAAAAGTCAATATTCAAGAAATGTGAGCTGGAAGGAAAATCAGATTTATCCAAGGTCTGGGCCCTAGAATAAGAATGAGGGCCTCTCATTCTCAATGTTCTGCCCGAGGGTACTTGGGGATTTTATAGAGTGGGAAGGAAGGACACAGGACAATAGTCTGGAAGGCTGTGTGCTGAATAGAGTCTTTGTCATCTCTTGTGAGTCCTGTGTCTCCCTTCAGAATCTTCAGATCTTTTTCCATAAGGGTGCCAGGCATGGAATTAGTGCCCACCTTATACCACAACATCACCTCATCTCAACTAAACATTTGCAAAGATGCAGGTTCCCATCATGGTCTGTTCCTCTGGGTCCACTGACGTTGCCCCTGATTTCTGTGCTAGAACCCACTGCGGTTGTATAGCCCAGTAAAGTGAGAGCTGCTATGTAGAGTAGCAAGGCACCTGGGATTTGATTTCTAAATGGCTCTCTGGAAACACAGTGTAAACCCCCTGGATTGTCTTTGTAATCACTGCTAGACCCACAAGGAGGAAACTCCCCCACTCCTACCCTGGGGAAGAAGATAGTGTTTGATTTCAGTCAGGACTCCTGCAAGACATCAGGTCCTTGGAATGCGTTGCTTAAATCCTCAAGGCTCTAACAATTTTCTTGTGGTCTTTCTGTGGCTGACTTTCTGCTCCTTCCTTTGTGAACAAAGGTCACATTCTCTTTTGTTCCCATGCTAGTGGAGGTGAGACGCCTCAGTGGAAGGGGGTATAGCACTTGTGCCAGCTTGTGCAGTCTTGTCTTAATCTTAATCTCTGATTTTTTTTCCTGCCCAGTGTTTTTTTTTTTTTTTTAATCAGTTACCAAGTCCAGTGTTTTGAAATCTCTAGCTTCTCACAGCAAATTATCCATTATTTATTCTCTTGGGTCTACAGCCTCTACAGTGAATGCCAGGGATGTTTTCTTTTGACTCCTTTGGGACTGAACAAGCAGTATTTGTTAGTTGCAATACTAGGGATTGGACCTAGGCATGTGCTAGGAAATTGTTCTACAACCGAACCATATTCCTCTCACAGAAGATTGATTTTTAAAAGGAGGAATCACATTCTTAGTATATGGCCCTAGCTTTCGTTGAAACAGCTGCCCATGACTTGCTCAGAAAGCTTGTAATTAATGCCATTTGCACCTGAGACCTCTGTGCTCTTACCTTGAAGGCATCTCTGGTTTTTGGACTCTGTTCCACACAGCTGCCATGATGAGGCGGTGGCTTAGAATGACCTTCATGGCCAGCCCCCATCTCATGGTCTGCATTTCTGAACTTTCTCTGGGCCAGGTCTGTGGTTTTATGGGTCTGGAGATGTCGATTCTGCTGTTGTCTTCAAGACTTTTGCCGAGTGGTCATGTAGGTAGTAGATATCTCAGTCTCCTGGGCTGACCCTTCCTTTGACCACCAAAAATAAGAATTCTGCTATGGTCAGAGATGAGGTTAAAGTTATTTTTGCTTTTGTTCTTTTTTAAAATATAGTTTACTTACCTGATAACCTAGAACACCAAGTTAGAGAGGGAGAGAGAGAGAGAGAGAGAGAGAGAGAGAGAGAGAGATTGATTTTTTTTTAGTCAGGGTGAGCATATCTATCTCCTCATACACCACGCCTACGATAAAACATTCATAATCGTAACACTGTAGGGTACAATAGAACTACATGTACCCATTAGCAGAACTAACGGCTACTTGGTGATCTCTTCCCCCCCCCCCCATCTAAGTATTGAACTCAGAGCCTCATGCATGTATATAAGCAACTGCTGTGCGTACCTCAGCTGTGACCCTGCCTCTAGAGTGGTTTTTGTTTGTTTGTTTGTTTTCTGTTTTTTGTCTCTGAGCTTGGCCATAACCTGGTATTGTACATCCATGGACTGTGTGCAGTTTGTCTTGTACAAAGGATGGAGCTTGCCGTGGGGGGAGGCTGACCTGGTATAGTGAGTTTAGAGTTGTGAGGGCCATGTGATATTGCTGTACTTCAATAGCAATCAAAGCTCATTCTCAAAATGTATTTTTAACTCATGCCCCGAGGAAATGGAAATTAATGACTTGCATTATTTACACAAAGAAGTTCATTCTTGATGGCAGCAATTTTTAACATTATGTTTGTCTGGCTCTGTCATGGGATGTAAGTCAAATATTTAAGGTTTGAACAAGGTGATTAAGCCAAGAGAGTTATCTAAGTCAGCAACTGCTAAACAAACATATTTCTCCTTCTGTCTTCTTTTAATGAAATAGAAGAAGAGAACTGGGGGGTGGGGGGGTGGGGGGGAAGGTAAATTTTAAAGGTCTTTAAAGCAAAATTCAAACTTTAAAACGTGTGAAGATGAAAACGGAGTCAGTTTGGTAAGAATTCGCTGCCCTTAGCAATGTGTATGCAGGTCCTCCAGCACACACAGAAATGCTCAGAGGTTGAGTGTTCCTCAGCCTATTGGGAAGGGTCCACCCACAGTGGACCTTTCAGTCTCCAGCTGCCCTGTGGTCTCACTGAGCAGTTGCCCCTTAGGGTGTAAAAGGTGGCTAGAAGGGTTTTTTTGTTTTTGTTTTTGTTTTTGTTTTGTTTTTTGTTTTGTTTTGTTTCGTTTTCTTTAAAAGATTTATTTTCTCATTTAATGTATGAGTACACTGTGGCTGTCTTCAGACACACCAGAAGAGGGCATCGGATTCCACCCCAGATGGTTGTGAACCACCATGTAGTTGCTGGGAATTGAACTCGGGACATCTGGAAGAGCAGTCAGTGCTCTTAACTGCTGAGCCATCTCTCCAGCTAGTTTTATTCATTTGTCTAGAAGTCCTGGGAACTCTCTGGGTTTTTGAGGAGCTGGTATTATTTCCCAGCAGGGCTGTACTGCAGATGTTGAGTTCCAGGGTTCAAGGGCCTTAGGTTGGTATCTATGGCTCCTCCAGTGGGCTGAGGGTCCTGCAGTAGTTTCTGCTCTGCTTGCTGAGGTGCCTTTCGGTGGGTGCAGCAACAACATTCCCCCAGTGTTTATAAGACTGCCATCTCCACCTGCCTGCAGCCAAACAATGACCTGTGTCACCTTGCTGATGCTAGTTTAATAATAGGACAGGGATCATGGTGGGAGGTAGCCTGCTTATCTCTGGGCAGTGGCATCTGGTTACTAAAGGACAGTGCAGTATTCTGTCTGGCCAGCGCTGTGCATGTTACAGAATATGCTTGGTTTAGGCAGGGCAGGAAGTCATCCCTTAGCCCCTGCAGACAGACCCCACCATACTGTGTCTTGCTTTTCCCAGATAGGTTGTATGTGAATGTCTGCTTCTCTACAAAACAGTGGTACCCCTTAACCACTTTCTTTCTGCTTTGACATATACCCCAGGAACTGTGCTGTTCATTCCATATAGGAGAAACGCCTAACAGGAAAAATTATTCACAATAGCTAAGAGGTTGAAAGAACTTGAGTGCCCATCAGGTAAGTGAGACGTGGTCCATCCCATGGTGTTACTGGCTCAGAATGTTACTGGCTCAGAAAAGGAAGGACACTCTGACACAACCCGCACCATGGATAAGCCTCCAGGACATTGTGCTCAGTGAATCGAGCCAGTTACGAAAGGACAAATGTGTGACTCCAGTCCCGTGATGTCTCTAGAGTCACTGTGTTCATAGACGGGAAGAATGGCAGGATTGGGGGCTGAGGAGCTACAGTCTGAGAAGAGAAGGTGCTGGTGTCGCTGTATAGCTGTGGGAAGCATTTCAGGCCAAAGCATGATGTTAACATTTATTCTATTTGTATCTTTTTCTTTGCAATTAAACAAAATAAATTATTTTAAAAACAAAACAAAAAGCTGTGTGCGGTGGTGCATGCCTGTAATCCCAGCACTTGGGAGTTAGAAGAGGGTGAAGTAACTTCAGAGGTCTGTCTGGTCTACATATTGAGTGGCAGGCCAATGAGGGCTATTCATGGAGATTCTGTCTGTCTCAAAATAAGCAAGCAAGCAAGCAAGCAAATACTGCCCACCCCCTTTGCCCCCAAAAACCAACCCTTCCAAACCATGAAAAAGCAACCAAATGACTAGATTAATTTTTTTCTTTTTTATTCATTAGCATATATGAGCAATGTTGGGGCAGGGATATCTCATGGCATGCATGTAGAGGTCAGAGGGCAACTTTGTGGACTTTATTCTCTCCTACCTTTGCTTGGAAGACCAAACTCGGGTTTGAGTGGCAAGTGTCTTTGCCAACCAACTGAGCAATCCTGCCAATTCTAAGTAGATGTTTTTAACAATCACCCACAAGGTGCCAGCAACCTGTGGACAGTGATCTGCGGCCAGCTGTTGTTAGTGTGACATGTGACAGACAGCTCAATGGCCACAGTTACTCTGCAAGGAGGGATTTTCAACTTGGATAGATGTTAGCCATGATTCTGACACTGAGTGGGTTTGTGAATCTCACCTCCAAAGTCTCCTTGACCTTGACCAGCCCACGAGGGGAGGGGCCTGGCTTGGTCAATAGGGGCATCTTGTCTTGATCTTCAGTCAATCTGGAAGGAGATTGCGTCAGTCAATGCAGCTTGAATGTGAGAAACACCAAGTCTAGAGCATTCGGGTGTGGGCACTGTGTGGGAAGAGCTGGCTCTATCTCTGTAGCCTGAGACAGAACTCCTACTGTGTGCACAGTCACAGCTGTGATGCCATCTGGGAGCTGTGACTTAGGAGTGGACTGCAGGACTGAGGAGGTTGGTATGGGACTGTGAGGACACCCTGATATTCAGAAGCCACACTTATCTTCTGGGCATCCCACAAGTCACTGGATGCCAGAGTGGGCATCTACTCTGTGGCCAGGATGTGCACATAACGGCCTCTTCCCATCAGAACCTTCTCAGTTCCTACGGGCTGCCCAGGCACGTCTCCCATGGGGCCTGGGCAGGGCACCAGTGGGCAGAGGCTTCCTAGACCTTCCATCCACTCGAGGCTCTTAGAACTTGTTTCCTTGTCCTGACCCTGCCCTCCTTTTTGAGCAAGTGACTTGGCCACCCTGGAACCCACAAAAAAAAAAAAAAGGCATGTTATTATTGTGCTTATAGATGTGTGTCTTCTTTTTGGGGGGTTATTTGAGGCTACGTACAAAAAGGGCTTAGGCTGTGTATTAGTCAGGTTCTCTAGAGGATCAGAACAAATATACATAACGGACACACACACACGTGCTCACACTCACACACACATGCAACACACACCCCAGTGTAATTAAAGAGCATCAAGTGTTCCTGGTGTAAATTAAATATTAGACTTCTGACTTGCATAGAGAGAAAGCACTGACCTTGAATTTGGGCCTCCTCCCCACCCAGTGTGGTTAAGGTTGTGAGCTCTACACCACACTGGGGTTGATAGGGAAGATAAGACAAGGGCTCTTCCTGTCCTTGATGCAGGCTGGTCACCTTGGGGCCAGATCTTTGGTAATTCTGCTTCTAGAAATTCATGCCTTGGAGCTAGGCACCCTTTGTCACGGACTGGGGACCAGATGAGTTCTTATATACTTTGTCAGCTTTGTGATTTAACAAAAGTTTGCTGGATTGTCCTGTTCTGTTGACAAAAGGATGTGTCAGAAATAACCTAGTTCTCTCCTTGTGTGGAACTTGCCGACTAGCAAGCAGTCACTTAGGCATAGTGGAGGGTACTGGGTTAGGTAGTTCTGAAATCTCTGTTACAACAAAAAGCACAGCTTTGGGCATTGCGGTTAGAATAATAACCTGGGCTAACAGCTCTATACTTTTTAAAGGCTGAATCAACTTCCATTTTCTTACTGAGGGCAGCTCAAGCAGAGTGAGACCTACTTCTACAGTCTGAATTCTGTGCATATAACCAGATCGGATCAAATGGCATGACCATCTCCTGCACTGGAGCTATCTTCTATATAGTCCTCAGTTCTGGGGTTTCCACTTCAAGCCACAAGTGGACAAAATTGCACCTGCTTTAGCCTTCAGCAAGGTCACAAAGGCACCTGTAAAATGTGTGCCACTAGCTCCAATTTTCAATACTGTGGACGTGGATGTGCTGGGGAACTCTGTTTAACATTTCTGTGGACTGAGCGCTCAGTCTTCTGGTCTCTGTTGAACTGGTGTTTCTGGATCATTGGCTTTTCTGGTCCCTGCTATACAGTGTGCCAAGGTGGCTGCAGGTTACACGTGCCTCTGGGTGGAAATTGGGTTTGCTACAACAGGGTGGAACTATGGCTTGGAGCAGTCTCTTGCATGTGCCTACAGATGCCTGCCCAAGCATGATGTCCTCGGTAGAGCAGCTGATTAGTCTTGCCCTCTTTTGTATTGTGCTGTGTCGTATGCACCGGCATACAGTGGCTGTCATGTTTACTGGGCTCCCTTCTCCACCCATGCTATGGGGGGAACAGAAATGTGCAGATTTTCATGGAGAACATTTTTCCAGTTTTCCCTGGGAAATGATTAAGTTTGGAGGTCACAAAGGGTTGCTGATGGCCAATTTGCACTTGGCAGCTGCTGCTGACAAACAACATTGAAAGCTAGGTTTCTTTGTCAGCCTCTAGAGGCCACGGTAAGGGATCTCCTGCCCAGCTGGGCTCCCATAACTTGAGAACATCTGAGCAGTGAATTGGACTTTCCAGTCTCTACAGCTGGGCAGAAGGCCCTGAGCTGATAACAGTGATGAACAGTGGAATCTGAGATAGTGACCAGAGAGTGGCATTTAATGGTCTTTTCGGTGACACTCTATGTATATCATTGGTCTAAGTGGACCGGATTTTAGATGAAGAAAGAATAGCATTGTGGAGCTGGTTGACTGAAGGCAGATGGACCTTATCAGAACCCAAGGTTCCTATCCGTAGCTTACCCCTAACAGAACAGTGCTAGGTGGTCCCTTCCTGACCATTGCTGGGATAATGTGCATTGTGGAAGTCCTATGAAGCAGGCTATGGCCTTGATTTACCTTGAAGACAGCCTCCCAAAGAAGGGTTCAGCCTGGGCTAACCCTCAGGTTCCAGAGTTTTGTGGGTGACAAAGCCAAGACAGAGGCTACAGGAAGTTCCTTTCTGCCTATGACTATGTGCACCAAAGCCCTGGACCTTTATAAGACAAGTGGTCACAGGTAGGAGTAGGTGTTGCCGGTGTGCCTTGGTGTCTTGAAGCTAACAGCTTGGGGTGGATGATACCATATATCAGTAGCTGGGTATCAGTGCTTCATTGTGACCTTGCTGGTCCCTGTGAGCAAGAGCAGACTCATCTCTGAGGGTTAGGCTGCGGAAGACAGTGACAGAAGAGCCAGGCCTTTGCATTTGATTTCTTGAGTGCTTTAAAAACACTTGGAAGTACTGGGGAGAGGGCCTGATTGCAAGTGTTTTACTGAATCCTGTAACTCATGTAGAAATCTGAGTACTCCTTTTGATCTGTAATCCCAGCACTTCTGGGAGATGGTACATGGAGACAGGTGACTTCCTGGAAGCTCAGTGGCCAGTTAGACTAGGCTCTGTAACACGAGTGCCAAACCAATGACAGACCCTATCTTGAACAAAAGGAAGAAGAGGCCTAAGGGCTCACAGTTGTTGCCACATGCACTATCCATGTGCATACCTACAGCACAAGCATGCAAAAGCACACTGGCGCACACACATGCTCACACCTCACACATGGAGAGGGGGTAGAGGGAGGGGGCACAACGGATTGTATGATGCATATCTTACTGCAGCTTGAGAAATTTTACAATGTAGTGCTCATTGAATGACATGTTCTCAGAGTTTCCTAGTCTTTAACCTCAGCATTCATGGTCTCATGTCAAGAAAAAGGTAGTTTCATAGGTTGAGTATTTATGCATCAGACTTTGGTGTCCTGTCTGGAGCAGTTATAAAGCACAGTTACATTCCGTTTTTTGTAACCCTTGAAGTCATCAGAACATCCCTCATGTTAGATGTCTAGGAAGGTTTGGTTCTGTGTGAACCACTTATTTTCTTTCAAGTTAAAACACTTGGTGCTACATTGGTCCTGAGGCTCTCCATACTGGGTTGATAGAAACCTTACATCTCTACATTGTGGGGATTAAAATATTTCCACAGGCTACTCTGCCCTGTTCCATGGGCTCTTCCTTCTGTAGGTAGCCAAGCTCAGTGGGCACCCCCTCTCCTCAAGCTCCCAGTGTACCCGAGTGTATTGATAATACTCTTCCTTAGTTTCACTGGGTGCAATGTTTGTATTGTCTGAGTTCCCAGCTTGTGTGTATCATGCCATAGTAATAGACCTTGCTGGTGTTCAGTCAGCCAGAAGAAATGGGGCTGAGAGACAGATACGTTTGAAAAAAAGAACTATGGCTGGGCATGTCTATACGTGTATGTAATCCCAGTACTTGGGAGGTGGAGGCAGGAAGATCAGGACTTCAGTCATCTTTGGATATATATCAAAATTTGAGGCCAACCTGGGCTATGAGACCCTGTCTTTAAAACCAGTAGAGGAGAAGTGCAGGGAAAGGGGCAGGGCTTTCCTGCTTAAGTGCTTGCCTGTCTGGACCTTGTTCTGAGGAAGAGGTCACTGTTTCCACCTAAGGTCCAGCTGATCAGGGGAAACAGGTGATAGCCCTTCCCTATTTTCTATGGTATGGTTAACTCCTGGAGGGAGGTGCCGTGGCAAATGGCAGTATGGCCTGAACAAGCGGCACCCTACCCCCTCCAGGAGCTGGAGTAACTTTATAAGAGGTCATTCCTGAGCAACTTGAGTTTTCCTCAAGCTCCTTCCTGGCAGAGGGCAGAAAGCAGGCCATGCTGGGCCCAGTTGGGCTTTCACAGAAATGCCTTTTCTGAGTTGGTTTCAAAATGTTTTTATTCTCATTGGTCGGATATGCAAATCCCTGTAACTTCCAAGTCACTGGTCTGGCAGCTGCCTTCCAAACCTTGTCCCTGATTGAACTGGGCCAGGCCACCCGCAGCTGGCACTGTTCCACAGGTTGTGAGCTACTCTAGCTATATCACCTGTGTTTCTCTTTGAGCACCTAAAACAGTTTTGGTTGACTCATTCCACCTAGGGGCTATGGCTTTTCGTAGGATGTGTCCGGTATGACACCGGGGTCTCTGAAATGGTAGGGAACCCTCTCTTACTGAGCTGTACCCCAAGCCTGCCCCTAACATTTTAGCTCCATTCTCTCTTGATGAGTATTTGTCTCCAGTTTTTCACCAGTCTTTCACTGAAAATGCACAAGGTACTGGAATTTCGGGAGATCTGTGACCTCCTCCGTGTGGTATTCTGGAACTTTTTGCTCGTATCTTCATGTCACACTACCCTCGGAATTTACTTGTCCTCGGAGCCAAATGTAAGGAAGTGCCATCCTCCAAGTTTGGGCTGCAAGGGTTCCCTAGGTTGGATCGTGAACACTCCTGTCAGCAGGTACAAAGAGGCTGGGGCTTGGCTGGCTTGGCCTGTCCCAAAGCCCAGTGACCTTCTTGGGTGGGATTACTTAACCGTAGGGTGCACAGCTTCCCCTGAATAGCCATGGATTACTCGCTGGGCTACGTTAGCAGCCTGACCTGGTCAGGGGTCGGGCCGAGATCACCAGCGTTGGTAGGGATGGGGAGTTGCAGACAGGCTGAGAGAAAGGGGCCATGATCTGTGGGGTGGTGGGAGAAGAGCCTCACGGGAGTCTGGAGTGAGAACAGGAGAACTGAAACTGAGGAAGTGGGGAATGACCAGCTCTTGGAGGGCGGGAGGGCTCGGAGCCTGTGTTGTGAGTAGGGGTGGAGGGAGAATGGGGTCCTGCGGGGCAGAACTGGTGTCTCCTGTACTGAGGGAGGTCTGCAGCTGTCGGCAGTTCATTCGGCGGTGGCCTCTAGAGGTTGGGCTTGTGGGTACGGAGTCCTTGAGGGTACACGGTTCTGGCGGGGCAACCCTGGGACTATGGCTACAGGGGCGGAGTTTCAGGGGCGGGGCCTGCAGTGGGCGTGGTCACCCGGGAAAGCCGCCCGACCCTGCTCCGGGCAAACTTTTCCTGCGCCGTGGGGGCGGGCAGGTGAGGTCACGTGGCGGGCGGGGCGGGCCGGGCGGACCCCGCCCCTGCGCCGGAGTCCGGCGGCAGCTCCGGAGCAGCGTGTGGCTGCGAGGGACAGCAGAGTCTAACGGAGCCATGCCCACGAACTTTACGGTGGTGCCGGTGGAGGCGCGCGCCGACGGCGCCGGGGACGAAGCTGCTGAGCGCACAGAGGAACCCGAGTCCCCCGAGAGCGCGGATCCTGCCTCCCCTACGCCGGGTGAGCTTGGCCGCACCTGCAACCGGACAAAGGCAGAGGCTGGGCCCTTCTGCTGCCGCTGGGCCGCTCTGGGTCCTTGGTTGGCCGCGGCCCGCGCGGCGCGTAGCAGGGCGATGGGAAGGGATCAGAAGGGCCAGCTGGTGCCTGCCTGGCTTGGAGGAGTGACCCGAGACCGGGAGAAGATTCTTGGGCTGGTAGTTTGTTGGCTCTGTTCATTCAGTCTCTTGAATTCAGTGCTCTGCTCCTCGCTCCGGTTGCATGGGACACCCATTGCATGTCTCCCTGTTGGCCTGACTCAGTCAGCCCTGGGGGCGCAGTTCCCACCTCTCTTCATGGCCTGACTGGAGCACTGAGGCTGGAGCACCGGAAACTACTTGGTTCGGCAACTCTGACGGGACTAGGGAGGAGTTGCAGAGCTACTGGAGGTACCTATGGAAACGAGAAGGCCCAGTTGTCTAGGTAGTACCTGGGAGAGCTGGAGGTACAGACCCCTGGATGGGTCATCTCGTTGACGTACAGCTTTCTCTGGGCAAGCTTTCCTTTGCTCCAGGATGGCCCAGTGCGGTTATCCAATAAATCCGACTGGGATCCCAGATCTGCCTCCACTGACCTTGGACCAGCCAAACCTCCCTTGGGATCTTAGAGGAAGGACAGAGGCCCATGTAAGCCTGGGGAGGGGGCTGCGCACTCTGAGCGCGGGCTTCTCTTTGCTGCTCTTTGTTCCCTGGATCCGGAGCTCTCTGGCACTTTCACTTTCCACAGGGTGGGAATGGGCCTGAGAATCTCTCTCCATCCCACTTCTAAGCACCCCCTCTGCTGATGGCAAGTCACCTTGAAGTGACTGCTTCCTCCCTGTTCCAACTCTCCTTTAGACCTAGATTCTAATAGGCCCTACTCCGCCCGTGGAAGTGAGAGGACCCAGCACAGACCCACAGCTGCAGCTGGCCTTGCACATACCCCACGTCTTACATTGGAGGCTCGGGCTCCAGGCTCTGGGTCTGGAAGGAAAAGAGGGAGCAATCCTCAAGAGAGGGGCCTTTCATATGGCCTCAGAGCTTTTGCTGCCCAGAATACAGGCAGTAGAAACTGCGCTTCCTCTAGGTACACTTTCAGGAGCCTGCATTCACAGGCTAGGAGTGCTGGCCCGGAAATGGCCTAGCCCAGGTCAGCAGCCTGCCCGTCTCACTCTGTGACCTTCTCCATGGGATGCTGGACTGTTCAGCTTTCTCTGCACAGACAAAGCATGCTATGTCTCAGGACTGCTGCCTGGCTAAACACAGAAAATCAGTTGTAAGGTGGAGTCAGAATCTAGAGGTCGAAACTCAGTGTCCTGCAGGGATCTGTGGAGGGTTGGCAGCATCACATAGATTCCCCAGAGTAGAGCACCACTGGTGCCCAGTGGCCTGAGGTAGACAGTTCTACACATCTTCGGTCGTCCCATATGACTAGTGTGTCTCAGGCAGAGGTAATTTTCCTTTTGATTCATTTCTTGTTCCCGGCACTATCAGGGCCGAGGATTCAGCTTCTTAGAAGGGAAGTAACTGTCAGGCTTCTTACGACATGTTTAGGCTAACAAGGGGACAAGCGTGCACTTTTTTTTTTTTTTGGTTTTTCGAGACAGGGTTTCTCTGTATAGCCTTGGCTGTCCTGGAACTCACTCTGTAGACCAGGCTGGCCTCGAACTCAGAAATCCGCCTGCCTCTGCCTCCCAAGTGCTGGGATTAAAGGCGTGCGCCACCACTGCCTGGCAAGCGTGCACTTTTAATTTTAAATTAATTAGTTGTTTCGAGACAAGGTCTTATGTAGCCTTGAATTCAATATGTAGCTGAAGATGACCTTGAACTCCTGATGCTGGTGCCTCTACCAACTGTATTACAGTAATGTGTTGCCACACCCACTTTTTTTTTTTTTTTGTTAATTGTATTGCTGGTCAGGATTGAACCAGGGCTTGGTATATTGCTAGGTAAATGCTCTACCAGCTGAGCCACATCCTGAGTGTATGTGTTTTAACGATCCTTTTATGGAAGGTCCAACCTCAGCTTAAATGCTCTACCAGCTGAGCCACATCCTGAGTGTATGTGTTTTAACGATCCTTTTATGGAAGGTCCAACCTCAGCTTAACTTGGCTGAGCTCAGATAGCACTTGCAGTTTGGAGCTGTGTATACTTAATATTTCTGTAACGATGATTTTGGGAACTTCAGCCACTGCACCATGACAGGGGTGAGTGTGTTGTAGTCACAAGTCTGCTGGGGTTTGTCTTGATTTTTTTTTTTTTAATTTTTTAATTTATAGTTATTTATTTTTGTTTGTTTTCAATTTTTATTATTTTACTTAATTTACATTCCAGTCATTGACCCTCCCCTCCAAAGTTCCTCATCCTATTCCTCTTCCCCCTTGCCTCCGAGAGGGTACTCTCTCCCCTTCCCCCCC
The DNA here is from genome assembly GCF_011762505.2 of Arvicanthis niloticus. Classification (NCBI taxonomy): domain Eukaryota; kingdom Metazoa; phylum Chordata; class Mammalia; order Rodentia; family Muridae; genus Arvicanthis; species Arvicanthis niloticus. The sequence continues at coordinate 1,255,730 of NC_047676.1, read as the reverse complement.
CCCCCCAGGCCACCCTCTTCCCTGGGGCCTCAAGTCTCTCGATTAAACGCATCTTCTCCCACCAAAGCCTGACCAGGCAGGCAGACTTCTGCTGTATTTGTGCCAGGGGACTCCGACTGACCCATGTATGCTCCCGGTTGGTGGCTCAGTCTCTGGGAGCTCCCTGGGGTCTGGGTAAGTTGAGACTGCTGGTCTTCCTATGGGGTTGCCATCCCCTTCAGCTTCTTCAGTTCTTCCCCTAATTCAACCATAGAGGTCCCCGACATAAGTTCAATGGTTGGGTGTAAGTGTATCTGCTTCTGTCTCAGTTAGCTGCTGGTAAGGCCTCTCAGCAGACAGCCATGCCAGGCTCCTGTCTGTAAGCACATCACAGCATCAGTAATAGTGTGAGGCCTTGGTGCCCTTGCATGAGATGGATCCCAATGGGCCGGCCATTGGACTGACTTTTCCTGATTTCTGACAGGGGTGGCAGACCCCAGCCAGGGGTAGGGAAGGGACCTCACACTTAGTTTCTGTGGGGAAATTCTGTACAGGCAGGGAAGAAGGCTTTCCAAAGGTCGACTGTGTGGATCTACACCATGTGTGTGGGCATGTGTATGGTCATGTATGTAGACATGTACGTGGATAACAGGCTAGGGCCAACTCACCTGATCACAGGCGTCATCCTTGTCTCCTGCAGCCTTGTCCTGTCTCCTATTCAGATCCCTTGGCAGTTCTTGGAAGTATCATTTTCTAGACATGTCTCCTTTGTGTTGCTTGTGATGGAGTGAGTTTGGAGACCACATTAGGTCTACACAGATCCAGGCTGCAGTTGAACTGGGGCCTCCTAGGCCATCCCAGCTTACACCGCCAGTGTTTTTGGAACCAGGAAGTGGGTCTGGCATTGGACCTACATTCTATCTAGTCTGCTTAGGGATCTCCTCAAGCTGTGAACACATGGCTATAGGGAACCCACAGCCCTCTTGGGCCTGGAGCAGCTTCTATCCCAGGTAAGCAGGTAGTGTGAGGGTAGGAAGTGGACCTTTCCCTGGGCCATATATCAGGCTGAGTCTTAGACTTGACCTCCCCTGGTGCTGTGTGACCCAGGCAGGGGCTGGGGCTGCCAGTTTAGTGGCAGAAATGCAGTTGGTCCTATATTCTAGATAGTGTATTGTTGTTGACCACACTGCCCCACGCTTTGGGGCTAAGTGCTCTGGTCAAGAGAGAGAGTGGGGATGGAAGGGCAAGAGACTCGAAGAATGGAGACAAGACAGGGTGTGTGGTCAAGTCTCCTTTACTGTCTCCCATAGACTATATTCATACCTCCTACTGACCACCACCAACACACCACTACACCTACTACTACACCCAAACCCTTACAAGAAAATCCTGGGCATTTATAAGTGCAAGCAGGGGAACACAGGTGAAAACATTTTACCACGTGCACCATGCAGCTGGGGTCACTAAACAGCAAAACAAGCTATGTGGGATAAACAAGATATTTATCAGAGTGTGCTTCAGCTGTTGTAGGCTATTGAAAAACAAGTCTCTCATCAGGGTATATGGCTCCAGATGGCTGCAAAGTTGATAGCTGCTTTCTAGCCACTTTCTGCTTAAAGTCGGCTCCCAACAGTATATGTCTACTTATAAAGTCCTTGGCCGTGTGTGAAGAGCTAGCCTCCCAACCCATATAAGTGGAAATCGGTGGCAAGGAGAAGGCAGGCGTGGTGAGTGTGACATTCACATTTTGCTTCCTCAGTTTTTTTTAGCTTCTGTTTCTCTTTTGCTCAGGGCCCTTCCCTTAAGCATGTGTTCTAGAAGCACTTGGGATTGTGCATCTGGGCAGGGAGCATATCCCTGCGCCTTTCAGCAGGATAGATGTTAGACCTGGATTTTATTCATTGTGAAATTCCTTAGAAGTGGGAAAGGATGTGTGAATTCTTGGTGTTCCGTTGGGATTTTTTTTTTCAGTGTGTAGGAGTGGAGAGGATACTGCTTGGGTCCAGGACCCTTCCTATCAGAGTGGGGCATCATTAGATCTCAAGACCTATGGGGAACCTGTCAGGGACTGTGCAGGGCTCCTAGTGAGGTGCCCCAGGCCTGAGAAAGGAGATTCCATAATGGAGTCTTTCTGGATTTATTGCACGGTAATCACTATCTGGGGGCCCTTCCACTCCAGGTCAAATCTGACGTCTGTGCCGGCTTCCTTTCAGTCTGGTTGCAGGTCCCCTTTCAGATTCCAACCACGTGGTGGCATACTCTGTAGCTGACTGCATGTTAGTCACCTGGGGACTTCTTCCCTCTGTAGAGGTGACCCTCTACCAATACACTAATGGAGGCAGTCCCGAGTCACCTTTGTTCTGTCTGGAGGTTGAGTGGAGGCTGGGCAGAGGATAGTGTTCTGTGCCCTCAGGGCTGCTGCTGACAGAGGTCATAGTTAGGACAAAAAGATTCAGAGAAAAGTACAGTTAGGAAGAGGACTGAGCAGGAGACTTTAGCCTCTGTTATGCTAGGCTAGGACAAGAATTAACAGCCTCATCCTGGGATTTTCAGAAAAGGGTGTGTCACACTGGTACTGGAGATCCAAGCAGGGGCTGGTGGGCATGGGCCTTCTCTCCATCTTGCCTGGAGTCCTTGAAGGTGGGACTGAGTGTGTGAGCACGGACCCTAATACCTTTGGGAGTTCTTCAAGGTGGGGTTTGAGGGTCATTTACAGAGATAGCAGCACCTCATGTGTGTGGAATCAGAGTAAGAAGGAAACAGTTTTCTTTTTCAAACCAAAGAAACTGCTGGGTTATTGTTCAGTGGTAGGGTGCTTGCCTTGGGGCCATAGCTTTGATCACCAGTATGCCTATTGTATGACAAAGCTGCACAAAACAGCTGGGGGAAACAAAGGATCTCATGGAGCAGGTGACTGCTGGGAACCCAGGTGGCTCCTCTCAACTGTATCTATGCAACAGGCCCTTCCCTTAGGAATCAGTGTCAGCACAAGTCATCTTGCTAGGCTCATGTTCATGTGGGTGAGCATGCATCCGTGTAAGCACTTTGCGGGCACATGAGGGTTAGAGGAGCTGGTTCCTCTACAGTAGAAGGTCACATGGTATTAGGCGTTGTCATTTTCCATTCTCCATAGTCAGACTTCCTAGTAAGTGGTTTGGTATCACTGGCGTGGCCTTCAGGACTGATGAGAGACCTGAATGTTCTGACTCTTTCCCCAGTCATTGCCTTTTTTTTTTTTTTTTTTAAATTAAATTAATCTGAGGGTCCTCCTGGATCCGGAAATGCATCCTTTTCTGGAATGTCGCCCAGGCTTCCTGACCACTGTGCTGGGTGGATGTCTTAACTGCTCCAAAGGGTTGAAGAGACAGCTTTTATGATGATAATGCCATGTGCCTCAGGCCTAGCAGACTTGGGCTGTCTGGGCACTGGGCGTTGCAATCACATTGATCCAGAAAGATCACCTACTGAGGTAGTGTTTCTCTTGAGCCTGGTGCATCTGTGACCAGATGGATTCCCTGCCTCATCCTGGCACTATAGGAATCCAGCATGGTATGTAGGGCAATAAGTGATGGAGAGTGTGTTCTGTGGGGCTGAGCATCAAGGGAACATATGGAGGAAGCTGATATCTTGCCTGCAGAGCAGTGGGAGAGTGGGCATGCGCTCCTTGGGGCATGGGAGCAATGAGGAATCCTAGTAGTGTGTGCAAGGACGATATGGACCACGCGCCAGTGGTGGCATAGACAAACTGATGGCTTCCAGAAAGGCAGCTTTTTAGCCTTAGAAGACTTGTGAAGGGCCTAGGCTGAGGATGAACTTAGCTTTTGTTGGTGGTGACTCAGGGTAGCCACGTGGTGCTGAGGTGGCTGGGGGGAATTCTTAGGAAAGATGGCCTTGAGCCTGGCAGGTGGAGTCTTGTGTGCAAGTGTGTGCATGCTACAGGAGCTGAGGCAACTCTTATCAGAGCAGGGCTACCATGGATTCTAGTATGAAGAGGCTTCCCTTAGGAAGAAGCCAGTAGTGAGTAGCATTGCAGGAACTGCTGGGCTCTATGTCCTTAGCATATTAATTCACCTGTTTGTGCTGGGTGTGGTTCTGTGACATTGCCTGCTGTTCATAGTACACCACAGGTGTTATATGTGTAACCTAAGAGCTGCTTTGGGTGTTAGACTCTGGCTGAGGAGCATCAGACATAGGCAACCACATGTCTAGACACAGTGTCACCTTCTGAACCTGGAGAGGAACCCCATTTTGCTTTTTGTTCTGGACACAGCTATGGGAGAACACCAGGAACCATGCTATGCCCCCTCTGTGAGTGGTGCTCATGAATTTCAGGGTGGTTTTTCTTTAGGTAGGCAATCCCAATATCCCTTACTTAGAGTTGTTTGGCTTCAGGTGTACCTATTTTGTCAGGAAGGAGTGGTGCCCAGGAAGAGAGAGCTGGTTACTCAGAAGCAGCACTGCAGCTCTCAGCAGTGTCTGACTTGATGGGATTTTTGCTGTACCCCAGAAAACATTTCAGACGTCAGCGGGGTTCTGGCCACAGTCATCTTTAAGACCATTTAGGAGTTGTTTCACTCTGCCTGCCTGGCAGTGAATGTGTGAGAGAGGTCAAAGAGCAGACACGATCTGACCAGGGAGTGTTTTGGCAGGCCCACGCTCCAGTGTTGAGGGGCAGAGACATTGGTCCAGGCCTGCTGCCTTCTGGTGCTTCGATGGCTCCCTCTTGTTAGCTGTACAGTTGGGTGCAGCATGGGGTCAGACACCCAGCAGTATAGCAGGGAGTGCAGCTGGCAAGACAGCCTGCAGTTCCTGTTGCTCTTTGGACATTAAACCCTTCCTTTGCAAGCCTGGAGGGCAAAGTTTGGTGTAGGGTGTTAAGGATTAACCACTGGTCCCATGCTCCTCTGGTCAGGCACTCACCAAGTGACTGGGTGGTGTTCTCTGTCATTTAGAGTGACAGCTACACAGGAGGCAGCCACTGGAGTGTGAGATCTGCTGGGCTGGACTTCATAGGGAAGACTCCTCTATGTAGAGGCGAGGAAGCCCTGTGTAGACAGGAGTGGATGACACTCAGGAGTAGGTAGATGGTCTTGGGGCTATGGTGGCTTATAGTGCCATGTCCTAATGGGTGTTGACTTTGAGTCCCCACTAGGGATCAGTCATAAAGCTTGCTACCTTCCTGTTATGCAAAGGAGGGAAACTGCCCTTTAGGGTAGAGACTGGGATAAGCCTTCCAGTTCTGCTCAATGACAGAGGCTTCCAGCTCTCTGTTCATGTGTATGTCCATGGTGGCCAGGATACAAGCAACTCTGGGGTATCCAGGTTTGGGGGTTCTGAGTATGTAGTTATGGTGTCCCTGGATCTGAGTTGCTTAGTAAGCATGTCAAATGTCCCCTTTGGCGGGGGGCTTCTTCAGAATCACATCCTTCCTAAGTAAGGGCCTGTGCTGCTGGTGCTGGTATCTTAGGATCTAAGATTCCTATAGGTAGGAGGCAAGACTGGTGCCACTGGCCAGTTGTTGAGATACTTAGGCTGTTTCCCTCCTTCTTGGCTAGGCTCCTTTTAAGGTGTTTCAGGTGTAGAGGTGGGTTGGTATATTGGGATATGAGCTGGCAATGTCGCTTCTTGATCTGATATTCTGAGAATCACACATGCCTTTGATCACAGCCCCATGAGGGAAGGGTCTGAGGAGTTTTAGGGAGGAAAAAGGGTGGCAGTCCAGACCTGTGTTTTCATGGTTAGATACACTTTCACTTCCTTGCTAGTCTGAGATGCTTTAAGCTTTCAATGTAGGGGCTTGGGAGTCACCATCTCTGGCCTTATGTTGGCCTGAGCTCCTGTCTTTGATGTCTGCCTACTTTAGAGTGACCCATTTCTGAAGATGGCAAATGACTTTTGAGTATTTCTCTGTGCCTCAGTTTTCCTCACCAGGGCCTCGTCTCTTAGAAAGGCAGCCGTGACCTTTCATCTTTAGGCCCGTCCTTCTGTGGGTCTCTGGCGCCAGCAGGCTGGGGCCTGGCTTTCAGGGAGGCTCAGGAAACATCTGATGGTCACTGGGGAGGACTGAGTGCTCTGGAGGCCAGAGGAGGGAGTGCCAAGTGGCTCTTGGGTTTCCCTTTTCATTTAATGGAGGGATTTGACCACAGCCCAGACAAGTATGTAACTGAAGCTGCCCCTGGGAGGATCTGACTGATGTCCTGTGGGGGTGCTGATGCAGGCACTGGCCCCATCCTCCTCTGCTTTGTTGTGGACCTCTTTCATCTGGGCATTTGGGAAACAGCATGCCCCTTCTCAGGTCTGATGAAGCTTTGGTCTCTGAGGAAGAGAAACAGGATCATGGCTAGCACCAGTTGTATGACATGGGATGTTGGAGAGTGAGGTCACCAGAAGCTGCCTTCCTGAAGGGCATGCCTTTTACATTAAAAGTCCCATACTGCTAGGCAGTAGTGGTGCACATCTTTAATCCCAGCACTTGGGAGGCAGAGGCAGGAGGATTTCTGAGTTCGAGGCCAGCCTGGCCTACAGAGTGAGTTCCAGGACAGCCAGGGCTACATAGAGAAACTTTGTCTCGAAAAACTAAAAAAAAAAAAAAAAAAAAAAAAAAAAGTCCCAGACCTACCTGCTTAGGTGGCTTCTAGGGCTGTCGTCTCATAGATGACTAATGTCCTGAGGTTTGCCCCCTACAATGGAACAGTCTGGAGCTCTGATTTCTTTTGGCCTGTGTGGTGAATATGTTGCCATGCAGATGAACAGTGGTCATGTTTCTATGCACATGTGTACATGTAAGTATGGTGTATACCGTGAATAGGTGAAAACACGAATGTGTGTGAGTATGCATGAGTACACATGTGTAAGCATATACATGTGTATGTATGTACACTCATGCAGGTATATATTGTGTGTACTGTATCTGAAGTTGTGTAATTGTAGTTTATCAGGCTCTGACCTCTTGTCTACATTGGCTGCTTCTTTCCAGAGAACCTCTTGGATGGCAGGCTGCAAGTCTCCTCTGTGCTTCTCTGGGTTTTAGCTGGTTTGAATGTAGATTTAAAAGCCTATTGGAGGAGATGCCTACCCAGGCTGCCTTGTAAGTGGACATAAAGAATGCCAGTGACCTTTATGGTCATGTTTTGAGGACAGTCCTACCAATCCCAGGGTGGGAGGTAGAACAGGCTTGCCACATTGTTTGGGAAGCCTTGCTTTACTACTCCCTGGGCCCCCAAATCTTTTTACTATTCCTCTGAGAATCTTTGCCTTTCAAACTATATGAGACCCAGTGCTACTGAGTTAGGTTAGGGTGAGCAGGAGAGTGGACAGCTAGCTGTACATTTAGGTACTAACCGAGGTTGCAGGGTTTCCAGCCCTCCTAGGCATTAGCCTTGCTCGCACACTTGGTTTGCCAGTTTCTGTTTAAACCTGGATCTGTTCCCATGGAGCCTTGTGGAGAGAAGTGGGGCTGCCTGCCACTCTGGTGCAAATGTTCTTCCGCCTGTGCATTAGAGCCCCATCTGCATCCGTGCAACCTTGAAGTAAAGTGTATTGCTTTGCAGGAAGAAGGCTGGGCCTGATTGCACAGGAAACACTCTAAGCCGCTAACTTCAAAAGTTCCCACACTGAATCAGAGTGATAGAGAGGTCAAGTCAGGCCTGAAAGTGTTGAGCAGGACTCAGAACAGATGGGAAAGGACTGGGCCTGTTCCCTGAAGGACAGAGTGGCTCTATTGGACTTCACTGTCCTGGAAACCTGAGATGGGAGGCAGGGGTTAGAGGAATGTGCATGGAAAATGCCACAAGAAGTAAGTGGCCCTCTCTGGCTGGAGCTGTGGGTGGTTCTTGTTTCTCAATTATTTCCTTTGTTTTCTCTTCAGAATGTATTGTTCATTCAGCCAGCAATTTGCTGTTGAGAGTGGAAAGCTGTCAGCCTGGGGCCTGTCAGTCAGCCTGTGGCTCTCTGTCCTTAACCATGCTCTGTGGTCTGTCCCACTGGCCTGGATTTTCCAGGTTGCTTGGTTTTTAGGATGCATGAAGGTTCTGAGAATCTGGAGGGCAGTCAAGAGGTGGTGGGTATTCTTTTTGAGTTTTCAGGGCCCTGGAACTGAAACCCATTCTAGCACAAAACCATTTTACAATGCAGCCACCAGGGTGGTTTTATGGTGGTGGTCCTGGCTCGGGATAGGCTGTTCTTAGGAAACCAAAGAGCACCTTAAGGTTACCAGGCGGGACTTTATTTTATTGTGGGTGCTTAGTAGTCAGCCCTATGAGCTAAGCAGTTTGCCTACCTCCTCCCCCAGGCCTCTGTACACAAACTCAGCTCCTCTGTGACCCATGCCCCATCTCCTGTGTTGCTAAGCTGGGTAGACCCGCCTACACTTGATGGCAGGAAAGGGAGGAGGCTGCTGGTCTTTGCAGCCAGCTCTACTGGCCAGGCTCTTCAGCCTATCAGGCGATATGGCTCTGAGTCTCAGGGGTTGCTTTCTATCCCTCTCTTGAGCCATTGAGGGATTAGTAGTAATACCCTGGAGCCCTGCCTGCCTCAAGAAGAACAAGGGTGGGAGGAGGCTATGCCTGCCTGGGTCATGCTGTTAAGGCCTGGCTGCCTGTGAATGAGTCTGTGGGCCTGCCAGGTTGTGCCTGGCTTCTCCCTACTAAGACACCACTCAGCAGGGAGCAGGCTGGGAATGGGGAGTCAACTTGCTGTCCTGGAGCAGATCCTGGGCTGAGGGCCAGAAGTGGCTCTGGCACTGCTTGGCTCTGCCTATGAAACTTGGCTGGATTTCACAAATACCTGATGCTTATCTAGTGGAGAGGTTGTCTCCTCCCATGCCCAGGACCCTGGCCACCTCTGACCTATGCACACACCTCTCAGACAGACATAGTCAGAATTTCTGAAGGGACAGGGTTCCCAAAGCTTAAAGCCTTTAGTCTCTCCTTCAATGGGACCAGACCAGAGAGACTGCAGCTACAGGAAGAAGCTGTGCATTTTGTTATCTGCTTGGTGAAAAGGGATGCTGCATTTGTATACCTTAGAAGAATGCATTAAGAAGTATGACCTGAGAAGCCAGACCTGAGGTTGCCTCTGAGGACAAGGGTCTTAATGAGAAGGTGCTTGAGGGGTTTCTACGTAAAAGATGGATAGGTGCTGGTCTTTGTTAAAAGTCAGCAAGTTTGTATTTCCACAGGTAAGTCACATCCAAAAACAACCTTGCTTGTTATATCCACGTCGCAACCAAACGCAGCGTGGGAGCTTTCCCCGGGCGTTGTACTTACAACTATCTCTGGTCATATCTGTACACTTTACAATGTATCAGGCTTCAGTTGGACATCTCTGAAACAGGGACAGCTTACATCTAGTGGGCAGCTATGAGCAACTATCCCTAGGCTATCATTGGACTGTCCCCGTGTAAGATGACAAAATGAAAAACCAAGGTGAGGCTTTTCCTACAAGTTGAAACACATGCTGTAGCCTTCATGACAGAGGTCAGGGTTGGCCCAGGTTCCATGCAGCTTATAACATGTCTTCCTGAAGCATTTGATGCACTTTTAAGAAAACTCTATGATCTCTGTGGGCCCAGGGCTGTGGTGAGTTACCGTAGGAGGCTCTGGCATGGCTTTTTCCCTGTGAAGAACTGCAGCCTATGAGGATACATAGGCTTGGGGCAGTGTCCATAGAACCGCCAGACCTTGTATGGTGGTAACAGTGGCTAAATCCTTTTATGCCAGAGACTGGGCCTCCCTGGTTCCAGTTAGGAATGATACAGTCCTCCTGACTTCATGGCGGGATTATGGAGCTGTGTTGCACTAGTCAGCTGTAAAGAGTCATATGATGCTACTGTAACTCTCTCTGCAACTGCTGCCATATTCCCTGGAGGTTCTCTGTCCACTGCTGCCTAGGTTCTGTGGGGTTTCCTTGTTTTCCATGCGTGTTTTACTTACACGTATGTCTGTGTACCATGCGAGTGTCTTGTGCCACCTAGTACTCTGTAACCTGTTACAGTTGGTTGTGAGTCACCTTGTAGGCTCTGGGAATTGAATCCTGGTCCTCTGAAAGAGCAGAGGATTAGTGTCTTAGCTGGGAGAGTTTCTTTTTTTTCTTTTTTCTTTTCTTTTCTTTTTTCTTTCTTTTTTTTTTTTTTTTTGGTTTTTCCGAGACAGGGTTTCTCTGTAAAGCAAGCCCTGGCTGTCCTGGAACTCAGCTGTAGACCAGGCTGGCCTTGAACTCAGAAATCCGCCTGCCTCTGCCTCCCAAGTGCTGGGATTAAAGGCGTGAGGCAGCTGGGAGTGTTTCTTACACTTACTCATTTCTGGTAACCTGATGTCAGGGGAGTGAGGTCAGGTCTTGGAGAGTTTCTTCTGTGGGGATCATCTCACTACCATCTTTGTACAAGATGGTTTGGGGAGTGAGTGCTGTTCTTTAGCATAACATTGGGTCTTTCACTGTCCCAGGATTCAGCCCTCTTGTCCTCTTGATCACTGGGGACAGTTGTCTGAGGCCCCTCTAGGTCTCTCTCCCTTAGTGAGTTGGCTGCCCCATCTCTTCACTGAATTGTCCACAGTCAGACTCTTTAGCCTTTGTGTCTGACATTGAGCCCTTTAATTTTTCTTTCTCTTTCTACAAATGATACGAGGCATGGGTACTCAGCTGCCGTTCTGCCCTCTCTGGTTTCTGTTCGGGCTAGCTGCCCTTGGAACGGTCCTTTGCTGTTGAGGCATGAGCTGGCAGGTTGTAGGTGTTACACAGGGAGGAGGTGCTGGCTGCCACAGGGGGCAGTGAAGGATTATGGAGTCGCTGCCGGAGATGGCTGGGACACTTATGCATGCATCTTAAAGGCCAACAGGATACAGATGTCAGAGGATAGCTGCCTGTGGCACAAGGGAGTCATGGTACCTCCAGTTGTTTCTTTCTAGGAGTCTGTTTGGCTTCCCTTGGTTTTGAGGTTCTTTGCTGTTTCTGCAGTTGATTGTTTTATAGTTTTATACATGATGTTGCCAATGCAGGCACCAGCTTGGCTGGAAGGTTTGATAGGGTTTGTGGCTCCCTCTACTCTAAAGGAAAATTCCCTCAGTATCTTAGGTCCTTTCTTCTGTGGCTCTGTAGGCTCAGAGGCTCTAGGGTTTGCAGCAGATACTTGACAGCTCAGCCAAGCAGTCTTTGTCTTTCTGTTGTTTCTATGAGTGAGGCTTGCAGGGAGGAGAGGTGCACATCTGTAGCTCATTTGTTCTATTCTAGACTTTATGGCTGAAGATCCTGACCTGTCATTTGTTGTTGTTTTATTGTTGAGTTTCTGAGACAGGGTTTCTCTATATAGTTCTAGTTGTCCTGGAACTCGATATGTAGACCAGGCTGGCTTCAGACTAACAAAGATGACCTGCCTCTGTGTGCTGTGATTGATTAAAGGCATGCATCCCAGCCATCAGACTCTGTCACATTCCTTAATGCCAGGAAAGATACACTGTGAGGCAGAAAAGGGGGAGGGTTGAATGACTTATCTGCATCTGTATTCTATCACCAACCCTTACAGACCCCAGGTATCTCCAAGTGGTGCCCTCTGTTTCCCCATCCTGCATTTATAGGGAGTGCTTGGCTTTGCAAGTTTCTAAATCTTGCTGCATCTCAGCTATGGAAGGTTCTGGGCTCCGCCTGTCCCCTGACTTCTTAGTGAACCCTTTCTGGTTGTTCTGTCGTGGAGTAAATGGCAGGCCATTGCTAACCACGTGTGAAATAGACAGGTTTTTAGAAGTATTTCTGTAGTGAGGGAAATGGATTACTTCTGGTTCACAAGTGTGGAGGTTTATCAGAAGAATTTGTCTTTGGTGGAGACTTAGCCTTGTGGTCTCTTGACCTGGCCATATCTTACCCACAGGTGGAGAGCTTCTGTCTGCCTACCAGCAGAGTACTGGTGCCTAGATTTCCTCCCAGCTGGCGGAGAGGCCATGTTTAAGTGTTTGGCTGGCAGCCGGTACCTGACCTAGAGTTCATTCCTTCTCATGCCATCCACTCCCTCTGCCTCCTTGGCAGCTGTAGACTCAGCTGTCCCCTGCCCAAGATGCTTCTAGTTTTAGTGAATGTGTAGTCTGATGCAGAGAGACGCCACCTCGGATGAGCAGCTTTGCCTCAGAGCTTAACAGCTTTCAGCTCTGGTGACTCCTGAGCTCTGGGTTTGAGTGTTTGGGTGTTGTGTGTTTAAATCAAGGTTTCCTCTGTGCAGACCTTAAGTGTCAAATATCCTCTCAAAAATATGATTCAGACTTAGGTTTATTTAGATATAGAAGTAATTAGCGGAGACCTGAAAATTAACAGTCATCTAAATGACAAAGGGACCCTGGTGTTTTCTTTTCATGTAGATGCAGGTGCACTTCTCATGGAAGTATTTCATTCATTCATTCTGTCTGTCTGTCTGTCTGTCTGTCTGTCATCTATTACCTATCATCTATCAATCTATCTATCCATCCATCTATTACCTATCATCTACCTACCTACCTACCTGTCTGTCTATCTGTCATCTATTACCTATCATCTAGCTATCTGTCTGTCTGTCTGTCTGTCTATCTATCTATCTATCTATCTATTTATCATCTATCTAATGTGTATGAGTACACTGTCACTCTCTTCAGACACAAGAAGAAGAAGACATCAGACCCTATAACAGATGGTTGTGAGCCACCATGTGGTTGTCAAGAACTGAACCCAGGACCTCTGGGAGATCAATCAGTGCTGAGCCATCTCTCCAGCCCCTATTTGATTCTTAGTTATCTTGTGACTCTTGTGGAATTAAGAAGGGAGGACCTTGGATGTCCTCTCAGTGTCCTGAGGATGAGGTACCATAAATACATCTGTTTGGTTTAGGTATGATCCCACCTGTGATGTAATCTCTTCGGATCTGCCCAAAGCCAGAGCTTGGTTTTTGATGATGGGTGTATCTGTTAAAGAATTGTAGTTGGTACTTGGCGGACTAGAGAGAATGGTCGATTGCAAACTTACTGTCTTTAGCACAGCCCCCAGCTGGAGGGATGTACTGAAATTCTCATGATGTGTTTTACTGTCTTTAAGATTTGTGAGTGTGTGTGTGCACGAGCATGCACATATGTGTGTTTCTGTGTTGTGCGTTCATACATCACTTTGATAAACGTTGAAATGAAAAGTCAGAGGTGTACAAGCTTCCACAGAGGACGGCTTACTGTGAGCCAGGTTGAGGCTGTGTGTCACGTCTACCCACCCCAGTCTCCCCAGCATCTGTTTGTATCCTTACGTTTCTTTCCAGGACTAGCAGCCTTGGCCATCCTGTATAGTCATCCCACTGAACTGTTGTTCAAATGTCATCTTGTCGACAGCTTCACAAGTGTCTTGCCACTGCTCCCTGGAGTGTTGGTCAGGCTATGGGAGTGCTGCTTCCTCAGACGAGTGATCATCGCTATACCTGTGCATCTGGGCAAAGGGTCAGAAAAGTTTCTTGAGAACAGCAGCTGTGACTGCTCAGAATGGCCTTATGGCTGCTTTCTGTGAAAGACCCAGGCAGGTGACTCCTAAACTCAGGCTATGGGTGGAGGCTGGAGGTATGGTTTCTGAAGAGCTTTTGCCCTTCCGTGTCTTTCCACGTAGCCCTCCTCCCTGGAGACTGGTAACCTGAGCTAAGCAGGAGGTGAGTAGCAGAGACTTTGTTCAAGGTCATGAGCTTGAGTTGGCTCTATCTGAGCATCTGAGGGAGAATCTGAAACCCTGTCTCCTGACTCTCTGGAGGGTTGTTGGGCTATGAGTCACACCCTGGTCCTCTGTCCCCAGAGCTGGTGATACCAGAGTGGGTTGCATTTATATTTGCTTTTTTTGTTGTTTATTTGTTTCCAAAACAGGTTCTCACTGTGTAGCCCTGGTTGGCCTGCAACTTGCCATGTAGACCAGGCTGGGTAGCAACTCACAGAACTCTTATCTGCCTCTGCCTCGAAATTTCTGGGATTAAAGGTGTGTGCTACCACACCTGGCTTCTTTAAACCTGATATTAACTTATTTCCAGACATCAGAAAATCATAAGAATACAAAGAAGTCTCTCCTATGCTTGGCCTCAGCTCTCTGCATGTGACTTTTTTTCTGTGATGAAATAGTCTTTCTCTTTCCCTTCTCCTGCATCTATCTTCTCTCACACACATGCAGAGGCTGTGAGGCTCTTTTGGGGCATACCCTCTCCAAAAAGACACATTTTCTTTCAGAATCTCTATAGCATTTAGCAGGTGAGAGAATTAATGTTCACACAACAAAGATCTTATTTGAGTTTCTCTGGATCATATAGCGTTGTAATGTCATCACAGAAAGCCTGCTATCTTGCTTCATTCTGGAATTTCCCTGTGTGCCTCTGCTTTCTGGGAAGCAGGAACTGCAGGCTTGTGTCTGTGGCCCTATAGTCTGGATAGTGGCATGGTGGAACACCCCATTGATACGTAGGGTCAAGAATGCTTGCTGTCCAGCTACCCTTTACTATGATATGATAGCTGTGACCCCTCGATAACTCAGCCGGGCCTACCCCACTAGGCTCTATATCCCCCATTGTCTCCCAGCTACAGGATTCCAAGGCAGTTTGTTTTAGCCTGACCACTGGTCTGTACACCAAGGTATTGTAGCAAGTCTCCATGGCTTGTGTTGTCCTCAGATGCTTGTGTGTTTCTGTGCTCCAATCAGTTGATCCTTAGATGGCCTCAGAAGTGGTCATGGGTAACTATCCAGATGGTGCCTCTTGGCTTTTGACATGTCACTGACATTTCCTGGCTACATTTAGTTTTAGCATCCATCCCCCTGCCTTAGCTCTGTAGTCAGTGGTTCTCCTGAGATGGTCTAAGTTGAAAATGATCTTAGCAAGCCAGTTGTAGGTGCTGAGTATACATTTAGCTACTAGTATGCCCTGTTCCTTTGCCTGTTAGCTAACAGAGGTAGGAAGCTACACATATGTATGCATGTGGGTAGCACACCCTGAAAAGCCCAGTTTCCATTCATTCTTCAGATGTGTCACGCCTCAGGGCTTATCTGGCCCTCCTTTTCCAGGAGGGGTAAAAACTGGCCTCCACTGTCCACAGTGTACTTGGGTGTTTGTTAAATTTATATCATTTATTAGGAGACCTGGGATGCTGTTCTAGAATGCTTTACCCATACTCTGGAGAAGGAACTGACCAATGAGGATTCTGTGTTTGGTTATAGTGTTTTGAGTGGTTAGCATAATATTTATGTAAGTTAAAGGTTAAAAAAGGAAAAGCATTGGCTCAGGATCCCCAAGACCAAGTTCTCAGCACAAAGATTTATTTGCCCCACAGGGACAAATGGTAGGGAATAAGAAACAAAGGCAGGAGATAGAGGATGAGGTTGAAGTGGGAAGGGACCAAGAGAGAAGATGGAGGGTTATTTTCCCTTGAGGGCAAAGGACTGTCTCTGGATAGTGAGGAGACAGTCAAGGCCAATTGGCGGCTTATAAAGGTAAAATAGGAAGTCTCCTGTTAGGATGAGGTGTTTAATTTTAATTGGGCATGGTAATTAGGTGAGCCAAGGGGGCTAAATAATCACTGGACTTCAGTGCTTTGATAGCTAGACTTCTGGCAGTCAGGCTGAGGAGGAAGGATTGGCCAAATAAGGGAATAGGCCTTGGAGGCTAGCTCTAGGAATGTAATCTAATGATTTTTAGCAGGGCAAAAGGAACCTGGGAGAAGGGCAAGGCCCTCAAAGGCGATGCTGGAGTTGGCGAGAGTCCCTTCAGGTTATACCTTGTTCCTTGGAAGATTTAAGCTACTCTCATCTGCTTTCTCTTGGCCAGGGTCTCTTATACCTATTAAGTCTCTGCCTTGCCATGATCCACCCCTCCCGTTTCTTTTGGTGCGACTTCATCTGTCCCTTGACTCTCTTACATCTGCCACATGTAAGATTTGAAGTTGGTGAGATGAGGAGATCTCACACTGGGGACAGTTGAGAGTACAGGCTCTTGCCTCCAGATGGAAGGGGGTTGTTCTGTGGGATGCTGGCCTGGTGTCACTGTGTGGGGGGCAGGTATGGGTTTGATGAGAACCCAGGGAGGTTGTGCCTTGGCCTGTAAGCCTTCTCTTGTAGAAAGGCTCTGCATGATTTCGCAAGGGTGAGCATGTATGCGTAGGCGGATCAGCAGAGCTCACTCTGCCCCCAGCTTCCTGACCATCCAGGAAAGGACCAGCCTGCCATATTTTCAACTTCAGTCCTTGATGTGGCAGACAATCTTGTCCCCTCCTACTTGCTCCAAGGTTCTGATGTGAGTGGAATTTGAAGAGTTTGCGGTCCCCACTAGGGAGGATAGTGTATACAGAACACACAGGCTCTGAGCTCTGGGTGGGGTTATGCCTTGCTGTGTATATTCCGCCGTCTTTAGAGCTCCTGTCTTATCAAAGACACTCTGCTGAGAAGGTAGTGTGGCTGTGTTCTCAGCTGTCTGCGCTGCCCGTGAATTCTCTGCAGAAGACTGTCAACAGTTCTGTTTCTACCTTATTGTTCCTTGGTGATCTGGGGGAAGCTAAGGGCCATGAATTAGGAGGAGGGGGACACCAGGGGGACATTTGGGTGAGTACTGGTGAGGGAATTTGTATTAGAACACTAGAACAAAGTCACTTCTGCACTGTGGGCCCTAACAAAGGTTTCTCCCTCTGCTTTGCTTTAGTATGTGTAATCAGATGCCATGGTTTAGGGGCCTACTTAAATTCAGGGCAGGGCACTTTGTGTTCCTTTGTTCCCTGACCCCTGATGACCTTGATTATTGGAGTTTGTTACTAGGACCTGGGTCAGGTGTATCCTGAGACAGAAAGGGTCTAGTGAGCTTCAGGGACCTGCGTCAGCCTCTTCTGTTTGGGTACCAATCCCGATTGGTGGTTAAACCGTGGTCTGAACTAGCTAGCAGAGTAGGAGGTGTTGTGTGGGCCTTCCCCCGGAAGGCCAGCATAATCCCATTGGGATTTGAGGAATTTGAAATTCAAAGCTACTGTCAAAACAAAACAAAACAAACCTCAGTGTGAATGGTGTTCCCTCTCAAAGAGGGCTTTAGTCTTTAATGGGGCCAATCTGTTTGTGAGGTTCTTGGTTTTTAGGATAGTCATCCCCAGAAGTATCACATGCCTGGTTAGTAGGACTTGAAAGGGGACGTAATGTAACTTGCTGTTCCCCAGCTGGAGACTGTTTAGAATCTTTACCTGGTGCCTCCTTCCAAGTAGCTACCTTGAAAAGGTCCAAATAAAGAATCATTTCTCTGATCCTAGTATCCTCTACCCTATGCTGCTGGCCCACGGTATGCTCAGGGATCAAGCAAGGCCTGGTTCCAGATACCAGCACAGGGGACTCAACCTGTCACATCAGGACTCAGTTCTCGGTCCCCCTGAAGATCTTAGTTTCTGTCATCTGAGTTTGTGAGCTTAGTCTTAAAAGGTGACCTGGGCTTGGGGAGAGGTGTCACAGCAAAGATCTCCTTCAGGTTTGTTCCTTCTTCAGGGATGCTCCCTTTCCACCCACCTCTGACTTCGGTGCCTCAGGGTCCTGACTCAATGGATGCCAACCTGTAACCCTATGTTTTTTATGACTGAACAAATGTCTATATCCTTGGGCAGCTGGAACATGAGGTATCGAGACCATGTGCCCAGTGCCATGGTACTCCATGCTCAGGAATCCAAACCCCAAGGTGTGTTCTCCTCTCATCCTGGACATCATAAGATTACACTGGTTACTGGACCTGCCTGTCAAGGGCCTTGAGCGTCCAAGACTCCCCATTGACTCTGGGCATGGAGAGGAAGCAGAGCTGAGGATCCTACTTGTAGGGTACTAGTGTAGAACACACTTCAGGACCTAACCTGTCTCCCCCATGAAACCACCCCCTCTCCCAGCACCATTTGCCAAGACTGTTCTCGATTTTTTTTTTTTCTTTTTTTGGTCCCCTTCTTACTATCCCTTGTTCCTAAGATTAGCAAGAGTAGGATCACTCCCTCTGCCTTGGGTCTGCATTTCCTGACCCACGTAGCCCTGTGCCCCCACTCATGCCTCACCAGAGGTCACACAGCTGTAGCCAGGCTAAGCTTCCTTTCCCCTTATAAGGTCATGTCCAGCAGCCCCTGAAGTTCCTCCTCATGCAAATGAGACATCCCTGGCACTGTGGTCCCAACCAGTGATGTCCATTCACCCTTGATTGCCTGTACTCACCCCCCCTCCAAAGGTTTAAATAAACAGCCTTTGATCTCTCCCCATAAGCTGAACCTGTTCTCTGAAGCTGTCCCTGGGTGTTTGTGTTCTTTACTTGAGTACTCACCAGTCCAGTCAGTGTACAACATGCCTGGCTACCCCGAGGGGAGAAGCAGACACAAGATGTCACCGTCTCATGAATAGAAACTGAGGCAGAGAGGACTGGTCTAGGAACCTGGCAGCATGAGGATGAGGCCTGTCCTGTGTACCAAGGGCTAAGGAGTCCCTCAGAGGCACATCTCTGCCAAGATCCTGATGGGGAAGGAATTAGAATACAGGGTCCCATATCTGCTGACTTGGCTACTCCATGGCTCAGGGCTTGCATGGCTTGGGATCCTTAGACTAACCTGACTGTCTTCCACAGGAGATGGAAACCCCAGGGAGAATAGCCCGTTCATCAATAACGTGGAGGTGGAAAGAGAAAACTACTTTGAGGGGAAGAACATGGCACTTTTTGAGGTAATTTTGTTTCAGTTTCTACAACAAGAAGGTATGTTAGTGAAGAACCTGTGGGAGAGTAAAGGAGCAGCCATCTCTCGTGTCCCAGGCAAGGGCAGCCTGGGCTGATAAGGAAGGAGCAGGGTGCTTCTGCCTGAGATCCACTGAGCTTATCTGTTTCTGATAAGTGAGCTGCAGCCTGGGCAGGAGCATTCCCTAGAGTTCCTGAAGCCTTGAGGACTCTCTCAGTGCCCCTGACTTCTGATTCCACACTGGCTGGACAGATGTCCTAGGGCACACGGATCCGGGGGGTTCCATTCATTTGACTGTGGGCTCCTGGGCTCTACACAGCCCTGGGGACGATGCATGTGCTGGGCCAGGAAAGTATTGTCCTAGTATGTTGATGAACCTGGTTCCTGCATATGTGATGCTTTGCACCCATAGGAAGAGATGGACAGCAACCCCATGGTGTCATCACTCCTGAACAAGCTGGCCAACTATACCAACCTGAGCCAGGGTGTGGTGGAGCACGAGGAAGATGAGGACAGCCGGAGGAGGGAGATCAAGGTACACATTCTGTGGATAGTAGTCTTCCAACTTTCTACACAGAGAACACCCTTGCCAGGCTTTCAGATCATATGTATCCTTTCTCTTCATGAGGCTTGGCCACCTTCATTTTCTGGCACTGTGTCTCAGTGGACACATCCAATGTCCTGTGCTTCCGGGAAGGGACAAGGTCCTAGAGGTCCTGTGTAGGCTTCCCTGCACAACTTTGAGTGGGCATCCATGGGGGCATATAGCTCCAGTGAGACTTCTCAGGCACTAAGCTCTGCCTGAGGTCTGGTTTCTGTTTAATTTTATTATTTGGTTGTGGTGTTTATTTGTTTTTGAGATAGTCTCACTCTGGCCAGGAGCCCACTATGCCACACAAAGTTGGCTTTGAACTCACAGTAATTCTCCTGCCTCAGCTTCCAGGTACTGGGATTACAGGTATGTGCCTGCCATTATGTCTGGCTTAAAGCCTTCCCTAAAGACTTTTGAGTTTTATTCACCTCATGCTCTAGCTCCCTGAGGCCCCTGCTTTGTCTGGAGGGAGGAGTTTAATGCTGGTGAGCAAAGATGAAGGTGATCTACCCTCTTTGTCACATCTAGCCTCTGCCTAGGTGCTTCTCACGAGCCAGTTCCCAGCCTGACTGTGGCTCTACCAAAGTCAGGCCACAGAGTGGCACTGGCTGTCTTCTTTCCCCCTGCTGCAAACACAGCAGGATCAGTACTGTATTTCAAGTTTAACACAGTGTTCAGCGCTTTTGAGACTGGGTTGTCTTCCTGGCAGAGTAGGGCAGTGGCTTCCTCAGAAATGTTGTCTGGGCCATGCCTTTTCCTGCTGACTCCCAGATACTCTGGGCATCCTTAGCTGACCCTGCTGAGGTGGCAGAGTCACAGCTGTCCAGATGTGCGGAATGATGGATTATAAAGGAGAATTTAGGGGCTGCTGTGGTGGTAGGTTTGTCACTCAAATGCATTAGTGGAGTTTACTTGTGTCCCCCATACTGACTTACAGCCTAACAGGCTCTTGGACTTCAGAAGCCCAGGCCTTCCTTGTCCACAGTACACATGTCCATTTGTCCATCTGTCTGTCTCTTTTGTTTGTTGGAATTTGTGTCCAAGGAAAACTTGGCCTGTGCCAGGGAACAAACACTGAGCTGAATACATCTTGGAACTGACCCTCAGCCTCAACTCTCTGCATAGTCAAGGTCCTGCTCAGGTTGATCCCACAGTTTAGTCTTTATTTCCTAAGAGTAGAGCCCAGCAGGCTTGGCTGCCCATAAGGGCACCGTGGAAAGAATCCATCCTTGTAAGCATAGCATCCAGGTTTGGGGATATTATACTTAGTATGGCCTTAGTATATTTTGCCCTAACTCAAAGTATGGCAGTTCTCTGGCTACTGTTTCCCAGGGAAACATGCTTCTGGACTGGATTTCAGATTAATGGACAGGCCCACTGCAGAGCTGCTTATCTTGGTTGAAATGTCCCACTTAAGGATCCATTGGGTCAGCAGGACAGAAGTAGAGCCTGCCCCTGGTATCTCCTTTGATGGCAGAGAACTTGTCCCTAGAGACAGGAATCACTTTCTTTTGAGCTCCACCTGGGTTGTAAACAGATCCGGATCATCTGGACAAAGCTGAGAGTTTAGAGGTGGCCATCCCCTCTTCTCGAAGGGTCTGGGAATCCCAGGCACTAGGATATTGGGCAGACAGCTAGCTCCTGAGCCCATGTCTCAGTGGGATCTGAAGCTAAGCCATGTGACCTGGCAGCCGCTTGTGTATCTCGGGCTGCCCATCAATGGCCTGCCTTGACAAGTTGTTTTCTGCAATGTTTCTATTAGAGACATTGACTCTCTCTAGTGTCCATCCCACACTGTGGTCTTGTACACATACATTCTTTAGTTTAACTGAGAAATTAATAAGACAGGCTAGAGAGATAGATGGCTCAACAAGTGCGAGGAGCTGCTACTCTTCCAGAAGATGTGTGTTGGACAGCTCACAACCACTTAGGACTCCATTTCGAAGGGAGCCCTTTTGGAATGTCCTTTCTTTTGTCCTCTGTTGGTACTTGCACTCATGTGCATTATACCAACACACATATGTACGTGTAACATAATAAAGATGAAAATAATCCTCACTCATGTGCATATACCAATACACACGGATGTATACATAACAGAATAAAGATAAAAATAACTCTTCAAAAAGTCCCAAAAGCCTTTTTTTTTTCATCTGCCGGCTTGCAGAGTCTAAGTCCAAAAAGACTGTATCTTCTGACCCCAGAAGGCAGTGTCCAGGCCTCAAAGATAGGGAGGGCATGAGGTCAAGGCCTAGGCCTCCCTCCTACTATATATACTTCTCCCTTCAGTGTGAACCCTGATGCTCACCGGCCTTGGGCTCAGGGCTAAGGCCTCCAGGCTTTCAAGCCCAGAGCTCTCCATACACTCTCCTTTTTTCCTGTGAAATCTTTGATCTCGAGTTGGTGGAAGTTAAGCTGCCCTGCCCCAGGTGGCTCACAGTGGCAGGGCCCTGTGCAGGCCTGAGCTGCCATCTTGTCCTCTCAGGTTTAGGTGGTCTTTTCTCCTTGGACTCTGCCCTCTGGCCAACTACAACCATCTAGTACCATTCCTCAGCTGCTGGGCTCTCCCTGTCTGGTCTCAGGATGGATGACATTCTCAGCCAGGCTTCGGTGTGAGCATTGCTCTGTGCCAGCCTTGTGGTCATCACCACAGTCTGCTCAAGCTGGTTCTCTGTGTTCATGCTGTGTTCACCTAAACTGAGATGAGCCTCCTTTTTTGGGGGTCTGGTTTCTCAGCTCTTATATTCCCAGGTCTCTAGTCTGTTTCCTATCATACTGAGACTTCTGAACTAAATACCAGTAAGGCAGCCTTACTGGTATCTAGCGCCTCTCTGGCCTCCTTTCTTTCATGCCTCAAGTTTCCTGGCACCAAGGTTCAGGGCCCTAGTTGTCCCACAGATATAACAAGGACCCCATCTTACTGTTCCAAACTTCCCACTCTGGTTTTCTCCCCAGTTGGAAAGCAGAGCCAGGTGGCTTAACCCTGTGCCTGCCTAGGACAGTTTTTTTCCCTTCCAGCACAATGCCCTAGATGTCTGTGGTCTGCTCCAGAACCATGGAACCTCATCTTATTTGGGACATAGATTTTTGTCAGACATCTTTGCTATCCTTGTAACTTTAATGGTATGGCCATCATGTTCCTCCCCAGTTTCTCCTTTCTTGTGACTTCCAAACCAAAGCACAGGGTAGGTCGGGTTCCAGGCTGAGTTACTTAGGTACAAGCTGTGAGCCTCTCCGGACATCTGATACTCTGTTCCAGGCCCCACGCATGGGCACCTTCATCGGAGTCTACCTGCCGTGCCTGCAGAACATCTTGGGTGTTATTCTTTTCCTGCGCCTGACCTGGATTGTGGGGGCAGCTGGCGTTCTGGAGTCCTTCCTCATCGTGTCCATGTGCTGTACCTGTGTGAGTGTTCTAAGTTAGTCCTGGGGCACTTTCTCAGGAGCGAGACTACTATTGGGAAATCCAGGTCTGCCTTTTTGGTCCCTCACTAGAAACTAGCTCCTATAGAGGACTCGGGAAAGATGGGCCGGCCCATTCAGCCTGGAAGGCCAGGTTTCCCACTAGTCTGAATATCTTATCTAGCTGTATCTATGTTGAGGGTGGCATTTCTACATCTGGGGATGTGAGGGGCTGAGTCAGGAGCAGGTGCCTCTTACTGGGTTATGATGAATGAGACTTTCCCTAGTTTGGAAGGATCATGAATATTTTCAGGGTTTCTCTTGAAGAGAAAGGGGCACAGGTCTGTGACTTGTTCAAGCCCAGGCCTCCAGCATGTCTCCGTCTCCTTATTTCTAGTGACATTTCGTCATGCTGGTTTAGCTTTCACTCACAGCCCCTTTGTTTACCAACTGACTGTCTCTCCCTCCCCTTTCTCTAGTGAGGAAGAGTATATATTTGTTTTACTTACCTAAGTGTCACTGGGTCCTTTCTGTAGGGAATTCAGATAATATGGTTGAATGGGAGTCTCTTTGACTCCTACCACAGGCTACCTGACTACTTGTTCCCTGGTAGCTCACACCTGTGTGTCTATCCCAGGCTACTCACTGTCCTTTGACTGGTCATTCCTTGTGAATACCTGCTCACTTGTCCCATGACTGGTCAGTCTATGTTATTATTCCAAGCCTCCAGCCCATGCTTCCCAACTGGTCACTTCATGTGTCTGCCCCACCATGACCACCCTAAGGCATTCGACTATTATTTCCAGACTGGTCATTCCATATGGTCACCCCCAGGCTGTCTTTTGGTTTACTCTGTGTGGGTACCTCTGGCCACCCACTTGATTTATCACCTGAATGCCATTCTTTGTGATATTGGCATTCCTGGTACCCACAAATAAACTTTTTGAGCAGAGGGTACTTGCTGGAGGCAAGGTGGATACACAGTGAGGTGCTGTATTCCCTGTTGGATGCACATCTGGATAAAGTGTCCTTCTTGTGCTTCATGGGTTGGTAGAAATGTGATTGGGTCAGCTTTCAGGGCTGTGGCGAGCAGGGTCTGAAGCCTGTGTTTTCTGTGACCTTCAGGAATGGATTTGTGGGTTGGGTAGAAAAGGGTTGACAGGCAGGTCGTCTGTCTTACCTGGTCATTTACCTCCTTTGAGGTCAAAAGCCTGCAACCTCAGGCTGGGCGTGTTGGAGCATCTTAGGGCACACGTTTCCTGAAAGAGCTGCCTCTCTTTGCAGACAATGCTGACAGCCATCTCCATGAGTGCCATCGCTACCAACGGTGTGGTCCCAGGTGAGGGTGCTGCCAGTGCCTGTGGCCCTTGAGTTGGTTTATTGGTCTTTCCATAGTACAGGACAAGAGCCTACATGCGTATGGATGCCATTCCTGCCCCAGGCTCATGTAGTGACAGTGACGTTAACTTGTTTTCACCAGGGTGGCACTGGAGTATTGTGCTGCCCGTGGAGAGAAGAGAGAGGCTCTCTCCCCAGAGACTCTGGTGTAGACACACCCTCACTGCTTGCCTGTCTGTTATTATGAAGATAGAAACCACATCCTTGAGTTGGTTACAAACCTAAGTAAAATGCAGGTTCTTCTGAAGCAGTGTACTCTTATGCACTAGCAAGAGACACCAAACAGTACTGCCTGTCCTCTGCATAAAAGAGTTGGCAGGCCTGTGCCAGTCTCTCCCCTTTAACCAGCTGAGGGCACAGCAGGTTTTCTGAACACAGATGAGTTACTGTACCTGCCTGTTTCAGACAGTTCTCATCACGCTTGAGCTAGCCTGTGCCTCTGGGCAGGGTAGACATGAATTCATAGCCCAAGGCTTTCTAGTGGTTCTGTTTTGAGGGCAGACTAAAGCTGCTTGTCCCTTAATGGGGGACACATCTTTTTTTATGAGTGTTCAGGAATGGCACCCCCTGACCCATATTTCTCTTTGGACTATCTTTACAGCGGGAGGCTCATACTACATGATCTCCCGTTCACTGGGGCCTGAGTTTGGAGGGGCTGTTGGCCTCTGCTTCTACTTGGGTACGACGTTTGCAGGCGCCATGTACATCCTGGGTACCATCGAGATCTTCCTGGTGAGTCCGTCTGTGGAAGTCTTCCTTACCCGGGCACTTTGCCTGTGAGCTCATTTGTATGTTACCTCTGATCTCTATCCTGCTGCTCTGGACATCTGGGCTTTCAAAGTTGCTGTCTGGGCTGAGGGTCTGGGTGCCTGATAGGGGAGACCAGACCTCATAGTCCGTGCTGTCTCAGGAGGCATGGCTAGAACTGGACTTGTGTAACTCCTTAAGCAGGACTCGAGTCTGAGAAGGCAAGGCAGTTCTGCTCATCACTGATTCTTGCAGCTCCCATTGCAGAAGGGCTTCCCTGCAACTTGATGTTTGTCTTGGGCTCAATGTTTGATGGGCTTTGTAGCATAAGTTTCACCATGGGTACCGTTGATCACAGTCAGGAAATCATGGGGGCAGGAGCTTGAAGCAACTGGTCAGCTGATTCCTGACTAGGAAGAAGACAGATGAATCCTGGTGTTCAGATAGCCTTTTACTTTTTAATACAGTTCCAAATCCCAACCCAGGGAATGGTGCCACCCACCCTAAAAGTGGTGGGTCTTTCCATCTTTAGTTAACTCAAAATAATCCCTCACTCCTGTGAGGTAATCTAATCCCAGCTAATCTTGTGAACTGATCCCAGAGGCTAATCTAATATGACACAGGTCTTCCCAGAGGATTTCTCCTGGGTGAATCTAGATCCTGTCAATTGATAATAAATATTAACCATCACTATAACCGTCTCCATGAAGTTGGCTCTTTTTTTCTCTGCAAGCTTCCTAGAGCCAGCAAGGAAGCCTTCCCATGCTTTTAAAGGTTTCATGGGGGCAAATGCATATTCTAATTTGGGGAGTCTGGGCAAGGACCTAGGGTTCCTTGTCTCCCTATGGGTCCTGGATCACAGACTCTAGATTGTCATGCTCATTCTGAGGGTCTGGTTGGTTTCTAAGGAAGCCCCATTCCTACAGTAGAGCAGCTTGAAGGACAACCTTGCTATCTGGTAGCTCTCTGGAGATTGCACTCAGCAGTCAGCTGGCATTAGTAAAGACAGAGGAGCTGCGCTGGACTCTGCTGAGGCTGTTGGCAGGAGTCCTTGGCCCCTCACCACAAGGGTTCTCCCCTGCCTGTTAGTAACATGACCAACGTTACAATCTGGCTCTGGCAGTTTGAGGGAACTGGACAGGAGTGACTGTAGGCCCAATGCCCTGGGTCCATCTTGGATGGTACACAAGATTCTGTCTCTGTGCACCCAGTGGCCTCAAGCCTGACAGGCCTTCTTTGCCAGTATCAGGGAGGGAGCCAGTATGAGGTCAAGGCTGGGTGAGTTCCTGGACAGGACCTTCTTTGCTGACCTGCCATATTCCCACAGACCTACATCTCTCCAAGTGCGGCCATCTTCCAGGCAGAGACGGCAGATGGTGAGGCGGCAGCACTGCTGAACAACATGCGTGTGTATGGCAGCTGTGCGCTGGCGCTCATGGCGGTGGTGGTCTTTGTTGGTGTCAAATATGTCAACAAGCTGGCACTGGTCTTCTTAGCCTGTGTTGTACTTTCTATCCTGGCCATCTATGCTGGTGTCATCAAGACGGCCTTTGCCCCACCTGACATCCCGTGAGTCTCAGGCCATCCTGGTGGTGGTGTGGGGGTGTGAGAGTGGCTTTGATCAAATGCTGGGTTCTAGTTCTCCTCTCCTAGTTCTAGGGAAGAACATGGAGGTATCCCTGATAATCATTCATTTCTGGGTTCCAGTGTGGTTTTAAGGAACTTTGAGTATGTGGTGGGCACAGTGCCCATGCAGCTGGTTCTGAGTGCATCTGTGAGGTTGGGAGGCTGGTGAAGGTTGTCCATATGTCAGGGTGGACAGTTGACTAGTTACTTTTTGGTGCTATGATAAAGTACCATGATTGGAAATAGGCTATGGAAGAAAGCGCTTATTTTGGCCTGTGGTTCTAGAGGGGTGAGAGTCTATCATGGCAGGTAGAAATAGCAGCAAAAAGCGGGCACAGGAGTAGGAAGCTGAGAAGGAGGGTGGTGGTGGGGGGAGCACAAACTGAAAGTGAGACTGACAAAGTTTGTCCCCAGAACATAACTTCCTGAAACAAGGCCATATGTCTTGAACCTCCCCACAAAGCACCATCAACTGGGTATCAAGTGTTAAATGTCTGAGCCTATGGGAAACATTCTCATTCAAACCACCACAGTCAGACGGCCTGCCATTCTCATCCCATGAGACATGGCTTCCTCATCTTCATAAAAACCCCTCAAATGGGCTGCCTCTTGTCCTCCTATGGGATTGAGGAGGTTAACCAAGGTGGCTGGTATTACAGCAAGTGAGTGAGCATGGGACCAAGGTGCCGTCTGGGCGTGTTGGGACTGACTAAAGCCATGGCCCTTGGTACAGAATGTGGGAGCCAGGATGGGATGAAATCCACAGAGCTATAATTTCACCATCTTTGTGGAGGGTATGGCCACCTTCCAGAGTGAATTGCCCTGGGCAGGAAGAGGACGACCCTGACCCATGGAGGGTTTGTATGTGAGATCAGTCTTCAAGCTGCTGGACTATGACTTGATGCTTGCTCCTGACATGTGCACCCTGCAGTAACATGGGTCAGGTTTATTAGAGTTACTCAGGAGGTGTTGAGCCCCGCAGTGAGTCTGCTGAGCAGCTTGGTGAAAACAAGCTCTGCCCTTTCTCTGCTCCAGGGTCTGCCTTCTAGGGAACCGCACTCTGGCAAATCGCAACTTTGATACCTGTGCCAAAATGCAGGTTGTCAGCAATGGCACAGTAACCACCGCACTTTGGCGCATCTTCTGCAATGGCTCCAGCTTGGGTGCCACCTGTGATGAGTACTTTGCACAGAACAACGTCACTGAGATCCAGGGCATCCCTGGTGTGGCCAGTGGTGTCTTCCTGGGTGAGTGTTGGTGGGGACGGCTAGGGCCAGCTCTCTGGGTTGTTTGAGGTCACTCCCAGGGTCCTGGTTCCTCTTGCTTAGTCATATTCCTGGGGTCCCATCCAGCCAAACCCTAGGCTGGAATGGCCTTCTTCATCTGCTGCAAATCAGCTGGGTAAGGCCAGGCATTCAGTGTTTGTTTGCAGCCCAGCATGGCCTGGAAATTAATTGCTAGGTGGCCCTGATTGGTCTAGAACGTATCCGTGTCATCACCATCCACATCACCATAATATATAGGTGGCAACTTCATCTTAGAGAGAAGGACCCAGTCCTGGGGAGCCTGAACATTTGGTCCTCATAGTCTACTCTGTATGAGGTTGGGGTTCTGTATGCCCCCCAATGAATGGTGTGATGTCAGTGGGCAGCTGAGGGCTGTGTCTGGGTGATGGGGGAGGAACACATGGGTCCCATACTCAGGACCTGCTGGAGTCTCTGAGGCAAGATATCTGGAGAAAGCAACCCTCAAAGGATCTCAAGGGAGGCAGCAAGGGCATATGGATTGCTGGCTGGAGGCCACCCATGGTGTGGTCCCTATGGGGTGTTCACAGTCAGTGCAAGACTGCACTGTGCCAGTCTGGAGTATAGTAGAGAGTGAAGGTGGCCACACTCCCTGGATCATTGGAGGAACCAATGCAGTTGCAGGCTCTTATGTTTCTGCCTTGTTGGTGGATGCCTAACAGGGAGGGCACGAAGACTGGGCAGCTAGCTGTTTAGGAACATGTGGGTGCTGTGTGAGAGGATCCCTTAGTGCCAAAACCTCCTGATGAGGTTTGGGGAGAGTGGCTTCTTGCATGTGGTCCTCACAAGCTGAGTGCCTGCAGTTGTGAGTGGTGATGCTGAGTGTGGACAGTCCAGTGGGCAGTCTTGACCAAGGGCTGAGAAATCCTGACTGTTCTTATTACAGATAACCTGTGGAGCGCATACTCGGATAAGGGGGCATTTGTGGAAAAGAAGGGTGTGTCCTCAGTGTCTGTGTCTGAGGAGAGCCGGCCTGGTGGATTGCCATATGTCCTCACAGACATCATGACCTACTTCACCATGCTAGTTGGTATCTACTTCCCCTCCGTAACAGGTGAGGCCCCCCAGCCTCCCCTCCCCCGTCTCTGTCTGTTTCTCTCTGTGCTCCCACCATGACTGTCTCTCTCTCTGACTCCGTCTTTCTCTGTTTCTCCATCACTGTCTCTGTCTTTTGGTCTGTCTCTATTTTCTGGTCTCTGTGTGTCTGTCTCTGTTTCTGTCTTTCTGTCCTCAGAGACCACCTTTCCAGCAAGCAGTGGTGGTGTTGGCTTCTCTTCTCTGACCTACAGATGAATCTTTCTGTGGGCAGCATCCTCTAGGTTTTCTGTCACTGTTAACCCCTGTCTGCTCTGCAGGGATCATGGCAGGATCCAACCGCTCTGGGGACCTCAAAGATGCCCAGAAGTCCATCCCAACAGGGACCATTCTGGCCATTGTGACCACATCGTTCATTTGTATCCTTAAAGGGGCCCTGTGCCAGAGGTGTTGAATTCAAACGCTGCTGCTTTTGCTCCCCTCCCCTCAGTCACATCCCTGTTGTGCCCATCTGTTGTGCACTGTCCAGATTCAGGTCCTGACCACAGCCTGCCTTACTTGTACAGCCTTAGGTGATGTGTCATGTTAAAGCATGACACCTGTATACCTGTTTTCTTATGATTGTATTTGATACAATGTCCCTTTAAAAAAAATCCAAGAAAGGACCAGGGGTTGTAGTTCAGTGGTAGAGTGCTTATCCGGCATACACAAGGCCCTGGCTTCCAATCTCCAGTAATACCAAAGGAAAAAGAAATACAACCCACCATTAGATTGGTGCACACTAAGGATGTATAACCTTGGTTGGGTGTAGTGTGGGATATGGCATGTCTTAGGGTTTTACTGCTGTGAACAGACACCATGACCAAGGCAACTCCCTTTTTTTTTTTTTTTTTTTTTTTTTTTTTTGTTTTGTTTTGTTTTGTTTTTCGAGATAGGGTTTCTCTGTGTAGCCCTGGCTGTCCTGGAACTCACTCTGTAGACCAGGCTGTCCTGGAACTCAACCTGCCTGTCCCTGCCTCTCAAGTGCTGGGATTAAAGGTGTGTGCCACCACCGCCCGGCTTCCAAGGCAACTCTTAAAAGAATGACATTTAACTGGGGCTGGCTTACAGGTTCAGAGGTTCAGTCCATCATCATCAAGGTGGGAGCATGGCAGCGTCCAGGCAGGCATGATGCAGACAGAGCTGAGAGTTCTATATCTTCATCTGAAAACTTCTAGTGGAAGACTGACTTCCAGGCAGCTAGGAGGAGGGTCTTAAAGCCCATGCCCACAGTGACACACCTACTCCAACAAGGCCATACCTCCAAATACTGCCACTCCTTGGGCCAAGCATATTCAAACCATCATATAGCATAAGCATAGACCATAGTTGCTTTGGGGAAACTGATGTTCCAGGAGTCCTGTCTTCCCTGCAGGGTGGTTTGGTCACCAACCAAGCACCTTTTGAGTACCCTGTGGCTAGCACTCTGTAGCTAGACAGATGTGAGGACAGTACCCAGAAGACTGTGGAGGTGTTGAGCACATCTGTGAGGACAGGATATCTAGGTGGCCCTGGCTACAGGGTTGCTCCAGGCCCATGGGCTGGGACCCGCTGGCCAACATGTATCTACCTGGAGCTTGCATGCTACTCTCTTGCCCCAGGACTGTCTATTCCTTGACTTCAACTCAGATCTTTCCTGCATAGTGCTGTTTGGGGCCTGCATCGAAGGTGTGGTCCTGCGAGATAAGTATGTTGGGTTTTTACTGCATGGAATGACTGTAGTTGGTATTGTCTTTCCTGAGGGAGACTTCAGCTTTGAAATTAAACTACCTCCGGGCCTCACAGTTGTATATAAGTTAAACGCTCTTATCAGAGGGTGACACTGCCTTTTTGCCTGATTAAAAAGCATTGATGTGTCACCTCTTGGGCCTGGAGCCTGAAGACTGCTCAGAGCAAAGTTGGGGCCTGATGAAGCTGGTGATGAGGAATGAATACTGGTGTGAGAATGGGAGAGATGGGACCTAGGGACTCCAGTCCTGCTGCTCAGTCAGCCGAATCTTAGTGTGGATTATGGTGGACCCTTCATTCTTAGGGCATGGGCTTGTCAGAATCTCAGGGCTTCAAGGGTTCTTACAAACAGCATGGTGAAGTATAGTACCACCAGACCTACAGAGATAGGACCTCTGCAGAAATGGCAGTGGCCAGAACCACCTTAGTATCAGCCAGGGTTTCCTGCTCTTAAGAAGATTCTAAGGGAACAATTTCAAGCCACCTAAGCCCTTTTTTTTGGGGGGGGGGGGAGGGGGATCTCAGGCTGGCTGGGTCCTAGTTGGGTTGGGCCTCTGAGATGAGCTTTTTACCTTCCTTCTCCCCAAGCCCAAGGGTTGACATTCAAATAGGGACAGATTTTTTTTTTTCCTGCCTTCAGATCACTTTTTGGAATCTCTACTAACCATCTCCCCTACTTACTTATAGGTTTGGGGAGGCCCTGCAAGGAAACCTGGTCATTGGCATGCTGGCCTGGCCATCTCCCTGGGTCATCGTGATTGGCTCCTTCTTCTCCACCTGTGGTGCTGGTCTGCAGAGCCTGACAGGAGCACCCCGCCTGCTGCAGGCCATTGCACGTGATGGCATCATCCCCTTCCTACAGGTGAGTCCTTCACACAAGCTGCAGCAGATGATGCTGGCTGCCCTGAGAAGGGACCGTGCAATGTCAGGTCCAGGTGTGTAGAGGTCCCTAAGAGTCTGTCCTGCATAGCTGGACAGATAGAATGAAGACAGCGGACATATGTCCTGCTTTTGGACTCTATACTGGTTATCTCTCATGAGCTGCAGGGCTGAGGGTGCAGGCCCAGGGCAGAGGTCACCCAATACTATAAAGTTCTTTTCTAGTCAGCCATGTTTATCCGTTGACCTATTGAGACCATGCCAAGGATGGTCCCACTGGTGTTAACCATGGACTTGGTGTCCCTGAACCTGGCCTGTATAACTGGGACTGAGGTTTCTGGAATGAACTTAGAGGTACAGGATGTAATGAGAGTCCTGGGATCATGTCATCAAAGTATCATATTAAACCAAAGGAAGTTGTTTCCCAAAAGTTCTGGAGTCTGGATACTGACCACACAAAAGTAATTTGAAGATAGAAAAAAAAGGAAAAAAAAATGGAGGTTTGGGTGTGGCAGGACTGTCCCCTGAGTGTGTCTATCTATCTGTGTGGCTGTTGGGTTTGGGACTTGGCTGCCAGCAGCATGGTGACATGTGACTAAAGCCAGGTTTTGCCTGTAAGCCTTGTAAGTTGTTCCACAGGCATTTTCCTAACCCAGCCCACCCACCCCTCTGCATACTGCAGGTGTTTGGCCATGGAAAGGCCAACGGGGAGCCCACATGGGCCCTGCTGCTCACGGCCGTCATCTGTGAGACTGGTATCCTCATCGCCTCCCTGGACAGTGTGGCCCCCATCCTGTCCATGTGAGTAGCCTGCAAGGACACCAGGCTGGAGGGTGTGAGGAATTGGTTACTCTTCCTTCCTATCTGAATACAGAGTAAGGATTACAGATACATAGAGGGTAGGCACAGAAGGCCAGGTAGTTGTGCTGTGGGCAGACAGCTGTTGGGCCAGCTGAGGATAGACAGACGTTACGGTAGGTGCAATGGCTGCTTCTGTGGTATATGAGGGACAGTAGGCATGTGACTTGTTCATAGGGTCCCTCAGCTGCTGTGTGGAGGCCTGTAGAGGAGGCTCCATTGTGTAAACAGGGAGGGTCTCCCTAAAGGGTGGTGAGCAGTGAGTGGAAGAACAGCGGCAGGATACTACTGTGTCATTATGAGTGGTCAGCAGCCTCACTGGACCTTCCGCTCCAGGTTCTTCCTCATGTGCTACATGTTCGTCAATCTGGCCTGTGCTGTACAGACCCTGCTGCGCACACCCAACTGGCGTCCACGCTTCAAGTTCTACCACTGGTAAGGCCTTCTGTGTGGATGCTCCGAGGGACCCACAAACCTGAGCACATGCAATCTGTTCTGGAGGCTGCCTGCTGCTGGGCTTAAAACCATTTTGGTGAAAGGAGCCCCAGATGAAGTCCACGAGGCCATGGCCCTGTCCTGGTCTTGCATTCCTGAGTACACTTGTGCTTCATATGTCAGCTTGGTCCTCTCTAGCCAGAAATGTGGAGATCTCAGAGCTGGGATTCCAGAATATCCCAGTGTTCTTCAGGCCCCTTTCTAGGACAGTGCTGGGTGGGTGGGTAAAGCCCATGCTGTGTTCTGCACGTAGCTGGGTGTCTTACGCACATCAGGAGGGAAACAGACAGTTGCACTGTCTCCAAGCTGCCACAGCAGGATCCCTGGGAGCCATTTCGTATTTCAGGGATGACTGAGTGGCAGCCCTGATTGCCAGGGGTCATGGGCTGATATCCTGTCTGTCCAAGGAAGAGTTTCATAATGGGGAAAGTGCCATGGGTGAAGCAGGTTTTCAGGTGCCAGTTAGGGCCTGTATGGGCCGGGTCTGAACTTCATGTCCATCAGGACCCTGTCCTTCCTTGGGATGAGTCTCTGCCTCGCGCTGATGTTCATCTGCTCCTGGTACTATGCCCTCTTCGCCATGCTCATCGCCGGCTGCATCTACAAGTACATCGAGTACCGTGGGTGAGTGGCAGTCCCTCAGGAAGCTGTGACTTCATCACACTCCTCCTGCTCACACAGAACCAGAGCAGTTACTTGACCTGCCTGTGGCATGAGTCTGTGTGCTGCTGCTGAGGTCTCATGGAGGTTAAACACCTTGTGAGTCCTCAGTGTCTTGTGTTGTCCCCTGGTCCCAACCAGGCTGACTTACTCAGGTCTATGCTGATTTCCTGCCCGGGATTCTATTGTTCAGAAGCTGGGCAGGGTTTTCAGGTTTTTTTGTTTTTGTTAATTTCACTGTATTCTAATTTATTAACAGGCACATCTGTGGCTTCCACTGTTGACAGTCTGTTTAAGGAATCTGGCCCTCTGTCAACCATAGCACTGGCATGTCTCAGGAGCTATGTTACATTTCAGAGTTCATCCCCACAGTGTTGTCTTTGTCCTTCCCTGATAGTTCTGTCCTCACTCTGGGCCTTGAGACCAATCTAGTTCAGGGCTCCCAAGTTATGATCTCAACCTCATTCTTCTCTCTGTCCCTGGTGTCCTCAGTGAACGGTACCACACAGGAAGTTCTGCTGCTTGAACCTTTTCTTTTACCCAGTAGCCCTGCTTGTCCTGGGGAGCCCCTTCCTGTCAGGTTTACCCACATGTGAATGTCCCAGCTAGGTTACATTCTTAAGAGTGTTCCTGTGACAAGGTGACCATCCTCTGTTCCCACACAGGGCTGAGAAGGAGTGGGGGGACGGCATCAGGGGCCTGTCACTGAATGCTGCCCGCTATGCCCTGCTGCGTGTGGAACATGGGCCCCCACATACCAAGAACTGGAGGTGAGTGCACCGCACAGCCACAGCCCCAAGATAGCAGAGTGGAGCAGAGACCCTTATCCTGCCAACTGGGTAGTGCTATCTCAGAAGCTATCTGACAGGGCATCATTGCCAAAGAATGGGAGACTGTCCAGAGATGGGTCCTGAACATCCAACAAGCCACCAGCAGTATGGATTGGAGGCATGATCCACTAAGGGATCCTCTGTCCTAAGGCCAACAAAGTAACAGCTGGGACACCTGAAGCCTCAGACACAAGGTCCCAACTGTCTCACCAATCCCATCAGTCCCACCTGTCCCTCCTATCCCACCTGTCCTTCCCATTCCACCTGTCCCACCTGTCCCACCTGTCCCACCAGGTCTTCCTGTGCTGTCTGTCTACTTGTTCTCCCATCTCTAACCCATCTGGCTCAGTGAGCATGGGAGCCCTGGCTGTGTGTCGCTGTTGTAACTCATGTCCCTGCCTATCCTACCACAGACCCCAGGTGTTGGTGATGCTGAACCTGGACTCTGAGCAGTGTGTAAAGCACCCCCGCCTGCTGTCCTTCACCTCTCAGCTGAAGGCTGGCAAGGGCCTGACCATCGTAGGATCTGTGCTGGAGGGCACCTACTTAGACAAGCATGTGGAGGCCCAGCGGGCTGAAGAGGTAGGCAGGTGGGGTGCCGGGTGAATGAGGTACACATGCTGACACTGGTTTCTGTCATGGTGGCTACTTAGTCTTGAAGAGATGCAGTGTGTGGTCTCCTGAGACAGATTGGGAGTGACAGCTGCCATGGGACTGAATCCCTGAGGGCCCCTGTGCCTAGCCTTGGCACTTCATTCCTGGTGTCTGTTAGCTCCCTGTGCACCTCAGCTCCTTCTTGTAGGTAGAGATTGTGGGTCATGAGGCTATGAACTGCCAGATGTCCTGATCCTTTGGGTAAGGGGTGAGTAACCAGGACCTGCTTCTACAGCATACTGGAGCTATCTCGGATGCCTGCTGCCCACAGTTTGTTGGTCCTGTAACTCCTGGGTTTCTACACAGGCTTTTTTATTTCTCTCCATTCAGTTGTGACAGGAAACCTCCAGCCTAAGCAGAAGCAGAACAAGTAGTGTCATCAGTCCCTCGTGTCCACCTCCAGCCTCTGCTGTCCTCGCCAGGCCAAGCAGGGTCCTGTCACTGCCAGTGTCCAGCTACCCAGATTGTCAGAAACCATTTTACTCCTCTTTCTCTGTTTGTTTATGGACCTTACCTAAGGCTCCATCATGGCTGCCATGTTTTGCTGGTACTCTCTTCTCTGGAGGGGGTTGATCAGTGTCCTTTTTCCTTTTCTTTTTTTAAAAAATATTTATTTATTTAATGTATATGAGTACACTGTCACTGTCTTCAGACCCACCAGAAGAGGGCATCTGATCTCATTACAGATGGTTGTGAGCCACCATGTGGTTGCTGTGAATTGAACTCAGGACCTCTGCAAGAGCAGTCAGTGCTCTTAACCACTGAGCCATCTCTTTAGCACATGTTCTTTTTTCTTACGGCTATCCTTATCTGGTCTTACTTGTGTATCCAGACTTCTTGTCTCTGTGTCTGTAAGCTGCATCCCAGTTTCTGAGTCTAGTCCATTCTGGGTGGAGTGTGGAGTAGATTCTGTCGAGTGGATTCTGAGGACTGACTGTGGGCATTGATGGTAATGACTATTGATAACTCTGGTCTGGAGTGATAGTCCTGTGGCATTTTTAGTGATGACATCACTTGCCTGGCCAGCCTGTCTCAGGCCGCTTTGAGATTCAGCAAGTTCAAAGAGGACAGGAGAAGTGATGGATCATTTTCTTTCCCCTCCAAAAGGACCAGCAATTGTCCCTTAGCATGTGGAGCCTCTGATCTGAATGCTGGCTGCTGCTGACTCCAAACCCACGAATATAAGCATCATAACTATCGTCTTTAAGGATGGATGGTTTTCTGTCTTGTCCTTTGGTGTCTGACGTGTAGCTGCTCTGAGGGGCATTTTGTTATGGGAGAGAGGATGGCTCTGTCTTAGAGGTGCTCTGTGATATTTCTTGAGTACTAAAAGGCCAGTGTCTGCTTTAAACACAAATACCTTTCCAGGTGTCTCCTCCACACTTTAGAGGAGGTCCCTGAAGCTAAGGTCACCCCTTGGACAGATTCTAAGGGTGTGCATGGACTCTTGTTAAATCTGATGTCACTGGCAGAACATGGGGAAAGGAATTTGTATTGGAGTGAGTGAGTGCCTGCTCGGGACCCTCTGACCTTGGTTTCAATCTCCATCCTGATAAGGAATGAGAAGGGTACCTGTGGCTTTCTCACTTATGTCTGTTAGACTCATTTATATTCTGTAGTCCTGGGGGTGGGACCCAGGACCCCAAATGTACTCCAAAGCTGGTTGGATGATTTTAATCTCTATGTACTTTTAGGTGGAAATGTTCTAAAGAATCTGAATCAGGAACACATGTTGAAAAGCAGAAGCCAAGTGTTTGCCTTTCCTGGTAACCATAGGGAAGGTTTAGCATTGGAATTACTCATTTCTACTTATCAGCAAAAGTGAGGCGCTGCCCAAGGGTCCCCCTGTCCCTCGTGCTAGCATCTGGGACCTGTCACTTTTCTAATGGAGTTCTGCCCTATAGTTAGACTATCAGTAGTATAAAAGAAGGCAGTTTGGGAAAGCCATTTTAAATGATCAAAGCTTGTGTAAGAAACTTGTTATTGGCATTTCCTTAACATATCAGGATTAATATTGCTTTCCCTCCACTGCAGCATTTGCATGAGAGGGCTTGAGGGTTCGAGTCACCCTATCTTTTCCTAACTAAGGGTTCTATCTTCCTCTTCTGTGAGGTTTCCCTGCCCACAGTGGCTTTGGCAGATGCCTGCCTGGTCAGGGCTCTGGCCTCTAAAGCTTTAGGCTGGGCAGGAGATTCTCTATCAGGAAGGCAAACACTAAGATCCAGCTCCAGCTCCTTGGGTCTAGCATGGGGAACTTAATGTTGAAGCCAATGTCAGGGACACGGGCATCACAAAGCCAGGGCAGGGGTGTGTAGGTACCCTGTACGGTAGGCGTGTCCTTCTGGTCAGTCCTCCACAGTG
Organism: Arvicanthis niloticus; assembly: GCF_011762505.2. NCBI lineage: Eukaryota > Metazoa > Chordata > Mammalia > Rodentia > Muridae > Arvicanthis > Arvicanthis niloticus. Next base: position 1,218,460 of record NC_047676.1, on the reverse strand, counting down.
TTCTCTGTGCTGTGACCTTTAGCCAGCTTCGGCCCATAGGAGGACAGAGTAGCCCTGCCACATGCCACTGAGCTGAGTCAGCCTCTCTAGTACTTCTCCTGTGAAACCCCCATCATGGTCACTGTCCTTCCTGGCTGGGAGCAGCTGTGTCCCTATGACCACACCTCCCTCCTGGGCTGCCTCTCACTCACTGGCATGTTCCCCTTTTAGGACAGTGTGTTTAGATTGTTTCTGAATTACGCAGAATTCTATAAGTGGAACATGTTCCTGTGAGCCTGGTCTACCCTAGATGGCTGGTGGTTGGTGGAGGTGAACATAAAGTAAGGGAGGGGGTGAAAGAGGATGGCTGGGAACCGTGTGTATTGTTAGTACAGCTTTAGTTGTGGGGACGTAGTGCAGGGCAGTGTCATGTGGGGCCAACATAGGAGGCAGTCAAAGGCAAAGGAGGGAGGAAAGTATGTCTTGTGACCAGTGGAGCAAACCCAGACTGGGTGAAGTCTAAATTTGAGGTGTGGGCAGGGTGGGCTCAAATCACTTCCTTCCTCTTCTGGCTTTGGGGGCTCCAGGGATTAGGCTCAGCCTGTCACCATGTAGCTGCCTTCCTTCTCAGATCTGTCTGTTTGTCTTCTCAGAGTTACTTGTTACTGGGTTCAGGGTCCCATTGAACAGTTAGGATTCCTCTGCAAAGATACTTATTTCCAAATAAGGTCATGTTTTCCCGTTTTGGCTGTAGCACGGTCAAAACGAACCCCTCTTGGGAACACCATTCAGTCTCTCAATAGTCCTCGTTCCCCAAGCACATCTACCTCCCATGCAAACCACGTTCATTGCACCGCAGTCTCCAAAGTCTTCAGCATCAGTAAGTCTGAATCTTATCACAGACTACACCAAGAGGGACTCCTCTCTGATGTGGAAAAGCATTTGCCTGACAGTAATGCGGTCCTCCTGTTCTAAAAGGGAGAGTGCAAAGGCATGAGGGTCACTGTCCACATAAGTGTGAAGTTTACTGGGGCTGCTTCTCTAGGTACCATCCAACACCCTGCACCCAATGGGACCTAGTAGCCTGCTTACCATAGAAGGACGGCATCTCTAGGGCTGTTGACTAGTGAGTGACGTGTCCTGAGTCATAGTGTCCAACCTCTCCATTGTTCCCAAGCTGCTCTAGAGATGGAGGAGTTGCCAGATAGATCCTGGTAGATCCCTGACATAGTGATGGAATGATGGAAGTGGACATTGTGGAGACTGACATTGTGACTTGTCTGATAGCTCTTCCATTTGCCCAAAGGCTGTTAAAGACCACCCATGAAGCATGACCCATGAGCATTTGATGCTTATTGTCTGATATGACCCCTCCCCCCCTGAATCCAAATGATAAGGGATGGTTGGTAAAGTCAGAGATTACCTTAAGGCACTATCTGGTCTGCCCTGGTGGTGATGTTCCTTGACACCTGTACATGGCTGTGGGTAAAAGCTGCTGGGGAAACGCAAGAGTTCCTCATGCCAGTCTGTGGTAGTTGGCTGGGAACGCTCTGGGTTTCTCCAGTGAGAAGTTAGGCCCGGCTGCTCACTAAAGGCCTCTCCATGGCTCCTCATGGCGAGGCCCCAACACACAATAAAGTCCTTGGGTTTCCAAAAACGGGTTTATTGACATGACGGATGGTGGATGGATCTGGATGCACCTCCCCAAACCCAGGGCAGTCCTGAATTAAATAGGGAGGGGAAGAAGGGGGAGGGGCTGGGGAGGAATGCTTAATTGGCTCCACCCTCTGGCCTTCTGGTACCTCATTAGTATGTAAATCTCTCTAGGGCCTGAGGCCTGTTTATCACCCCCCTCCACCTGTGTACTTGACTGAAGGGCGAAGGTTGAATGGAGATTAGGCCTCATGTTAGGAGCCTGGGTTCTTGGGGCGTGGCCGAACCCACAACCCAAGAACCAGGATACCCTTCCACCACGGCCTGACATCGCTCCTGACACACAGCTGTGTCTTAAGGTGTCTGGTTCACTTTGTCTCTTACACATGTGTGCAGACACACATGGCCAGCAACTCCCGAGTCTCCATCCCTAAACGTCAGGCTATGGAATATGTGTGGGGCTGCCTCACTGTAAGGACGAAGGACATGTTGCTCTTGACATGTGTCTTGGCATCATGTACTAACACCCACCTCCACAACTTCTGCAGAATATTCGGTCTCTGATGAGTGCAGAGAAGATGAAAGGCTTCTGCCAACTGGTGGTGTCCTCCAACCTGCGAGATGGTGCATCCCACCTGATCCAGTCAGCTGGCCTTGGTGGCATGAAACACAACACTGTCCTCATGGCCTGGCCAGAAGCTTGGAAGCAGGCAGATAACCCTTTCTCCTGGAAGAACTTTGTGGGTGGGTGTGGCAGCCATTCTCCTCCCAGGTTCCATGATAGTCCCAAGTGTTAATGACGCACTAAGTATGGCCAGAAAATATATACTTGGGGCCTTTGAATGTGTTGGCCAAGTTGTTAGTTACTGAGAAAGCAAATGGCAGCTTTACATTCTTAAATACTTTCTCCCTTAATGTCCAAGCCCAATCCCCATTTGGGGGTTTTCCTAGAATGTGACACACAGTCTTCTGGAGATCATGGAGTAGCTCTGATATGGAAAGTTGTTATTTGATGGCCCCCTGGGTAGATGACTTCATGGGACCCTACGTAGCCTGTGGCAGTCTCCCCACTGCCTGGAGGGAAGCTAGCTCCCTGCTCGTCCCCCCATGAGATCCCATGGTCCCGCTGGCCCTTTTGGTAACTTACCTATGGATACCTCTTTCCGCAGACACTGTCCGTGACACTACAGCAGCACATCAGGCGTTGCTGGTGGCCAAGAACATCGACTTGTTCCCACAGAACCAAGAGCGCTTCAGCGATGGGAACATTGATGTGTGGTGGATTGTGCATGATGGGGGCATGCTCATGCTGCTGCCCTTCCTGCTGCGCCAGCACAAGGTGTCTGCCACAGGGCCGTAGGCTAACACCTAGGCTGCAGGGCTACCACTGTGTGGAGGGTTTGGCCTTGCCTGAGTTCCTGCAGAAATGTCCCCCTCTTCCCCAGGTGTGGAGAAAGTGCCGGATGCGCATCTTCACTGTAGCCCAGGTGGATGATAACAGCATCCAGATGAAGAAGGACCTGCAGATGTTCCTGTACCACCTCAGGATCAGTGCTGAGGTGGAGGTGGTGGAGATGGTGCGTGCACAGCTGTGTGCTGGGGGTAGGGGTGGGGTGGACAGACAGACAGACAGACCTACCTGGATGTCATGCTACACTTCTGGACTGAGAGATAGTACATTCCGACATGTTCCTTAGGGTAACAGTCTTAATGTCCCCATCCTGGCTGAGCGTGTCTCAGTTGACAGCAACTTCTGTGGAGAAGACCTATGGGGTATAGTCCCTGGGGGTGAGGTCTGGAGCCTGAGGCTCTGTTATTACTATTATTATTATTAATCATTCTATTCATTTACATTTCAAATGATATCCCACTTCCCGGTTACACCCATCCCACAACCTCCTTCTCTTCCCTCCCCTTTGCCTCTATGAGGGTGCTCCTCAGCCCACTCACACTCTCCTGCCCAACCCACCCTCTCCTGCCCCACCCCTCCAGCATCCCCCTGCACTGAGGCATCAAACTTCCACAGGACCAAGGGCCTCCCCTCCCATTGATGTCAGACAAGGCCATCTTCTGCTACATAATGTATCTAGAGCCATGGATTCTTCCCTGTCCACTCCTTGGTTGGTGGTCCAGTCCCTGGGAGCACTGGGTGGTCCGGTCAGCTGATGTTGTTCTTCCTATGGGGTTGCAGTCTCCCTTAGCTCCTCCAGTCCTTCCACCAGCTCTCCCACCAGGGTCCCTGAGCTCAGTCAAGAGGCACTTGCTGACAGGAACTTGATGTGACTGTTCCCCGGGAGGTTCAGCCAGCAATTGACCAATGCAGATGTGGATGCTTGGGCCTCCGTTTTTATCTATAACTTCATAGTTCCTCTGATAGAAATTATCTGCCTGTCTGTGTGGGTATATAGGGGCATGAGTGAAGTCACGCTGGGGCTAACAGGTTAGACTAAAGTGACTGGGTTACAGTGGAGGCGGTTTACTGTGTCTGAATGACTGAGGAGCGAGGTTGATTCTGAAATGCCCACTCCAGCTGTCCTTGAGGACCCAAGATTGTTCCTATGGACTGAGCAGCCCCGTGTGGATTAACTGTATCCTTTGTTTCTTACTGCCTTCTGCTTTCTCAGAATGCCATGTTCTCACTTGTGTGGTCTATATGGCTTTTCCTCCATCAACTGATCATGGATGACATACATGATCGCCCTGCATGGTCTGTGCATGGCTGTGCAGCTCAGTCCCTGGAGTAGAACTGTCAGGGAGTCACATTCGGTAGAAATAGCCCCAGAGAGGCCTGCTTTTCTACAGTCTCACAGAGGGATCATGTTTGGTGAAGGATGTCCCCAAGGGCTCATTTCTTTTCCGTGGCCATGTAGAGTGCCACATTAAGTAAAGGGACCTCCCACTACCCTTCATGGTCACATAGAGCCTTAGCTCCAGGTCTGTAGAGGCACTTCTTAGCTGGAGCTTGCAAACTGCTTGTCTCTGCCTGTGTCTCTTTAATCATGGATGAGGTCTGGCATCTCTCTGCATTATTGACGACCTCTTGCATTTTCTTGTCAGCTCCCAGGGAACCTTGTAATATGGGTCTATGTTTTCGCCCTCTGTAGGAGCTTTGTGTGAGACTTTGAGACCTCCGTGAGAGTTTTTGGTAAAGTGCAGGTTAGGTATCACTGGTTTGTGTACTCTGGGTGTGCTGTTCAGAAATGCATATCCACATTTGGACATTTCCCAGATATTTGGAGTTGCAGACTCACTCTCTGTGGCTTCTATTTGTAACCTCCTCTGTAGGTGGCACTCTCAGGTCTGTCTGCATTATTAGTAGTAAGAAACTACCTTTTTGACTAAGTAACAGGAGCTGCCCAGAAAGAATTCCTGGAAGCAGACAAGGTCAGTCCAGGCTAGGCATGGAGACCAGCAATCTGTTGGCCTGGGCCAGGGTCTATAATGTACAATGCGTGAACTGCCTAAGCACTCAGCTTCAGTCTTACCTCAGGAGCTTGGCTTCTAGAGCTAAGGTCCCTATGAGTTCCCACTAGAATACAGACCTCTGTCCCTAACCGGGGGACATGGTCAACTGACAAGGGGCTACTCAGAGTGTAAGGTGTTAGGTGTTTGGGTATAACAGGCAGGGCTATTCTGAGTGCCACCAGTCAGGATCATTAGATCACTAGTGCTCAAATGCTGCTGTCCTTGGTTTGTTATCTCTTCCCTATGGATTTAATAACTCTGTGAAGAGTGAGCCTGTCTGAGACAGGAAATGACACTGGTTATTTAGGAGTATGTGTCACACATTCTCATGTCTTCCCAGGCTGTTCTGGGATAGAGCTCTGACACTCCAGGGACAGAAATCTGGGCCTGGGGTACGTGGCCACTGCCTTCTCAGGTCCACTTGACAGAGCGGGTCTGGTAGGTGGTGGTTGGCGGTAACACCGTGTTCTGTATACATTGTCTACTTCTGTGGCTTGTTGTTCTTTAGGTTGAAAATGACATTTCCGCATTCACCTATGAGAAGACGCTAATGATGGAACAGAGGTCACAGATGCTGAAACAGATGCAGTTGTCAAAGAATGAGCGGGAGCGAGAGGTATGTGCACTGGGGAGGAAGTAGGAGGTGTCAGCACCATCTGGTTCCAAATGCTCTGTGCTCCCCTCAACACAGAGCAACCTAGCCACAAATGGCTCTGGATTCACACAGTTTCTGTTCGTCTTTGATTGATAATGAAGAGCAAGCATGGCCACCTGTGCCCATTGGTACATCGTGACTCTGAGGGTTGGCGTCTTTGTGGTCACTTCATGCCTTGGAAAGACACAGATGGTGGATAACGTGACATCTACCTTGGGACTATGCCCTTGGGTCTTTTGTTGCTCAAACTCCAGACTCTTACATGTGATTCTGCGGTGGCCAACTGGGTGGAAGAAATGATTCTCTATGGAATCAGTGATACCACACTGTGGTCACAGAGGCACAAGAACCCTCTGCCTCCTACCACCTTATAACCTCGTATGTTGTTCATGAGAATTGGCCATGGTCAGCACATAGGTCATATGACTAACAGGTAGAATCAGAGTAGTGATTGCCCCAGGTTTCTAGGTGAGTCGGGGGCATAGGAGACAGAAGACCTAGGATCTAGATGGGATGCCCTCCATGTCTGTGGACAGAGACTATAGCATGGATGCCTGGCAGATAGCTCCAACATGTCTGGAAAGACTCAGTGGCTTTGTTTCTCACTGTCCCTTTGGGCTGCAGGGAGTCCTAGTGCAAGCCAGTCTGTTCTGGCCTTAGCCAGGCAAAGAACCTATAATAGATTAAGTGGTATCTTTAACCTGGAGAATTGCTAAACTCAGATAAAGAAGGGTTTGGGGTACGGGGATGACATTCAAGAGTCTGACTTCAGCAGAGATGTGCTTCCACGTGGGACAGAGGCCACTAGTTTGTTTGGGGCTCGTCAACAGGGTGGGTGGGAACCTTTGGTTGCACTATTAGACTATACTGGATCTACTATGGTAGGTGACCAACAGGCTATTCTTCCCTATGGAAGCTGTGGGAAAGTTAAGGCCATGTTGGATAAGGACACTAAGGGACTATGAAGTTCATATATAGCTGAGTTGACCCATGCCGCCACCTGAGGAAGTCAAGGCTGAGCCTTACCTCATAGGTCTTCCAGTGTCCATCCTGGAGACCCCTACTAATCCCTGATATATATAGACAGTACTGAGTGGCTACTGAGTAGCATTCCCTGATGGATTTTGACCCACCTTGGCTGGAGCTCTGCAGGTGAGTAGGCAGTAAGTCCTTACCCACGCAGGCTGAGGCTGTGCAGGTTAAGCAGGTGGCAGGTCCTCACCCAGCCAGACTCACTTGTCTGGATCCCACACAGGGCATGTGCCCTTATGTGCCCTCATTATTCACTGGCTCACTCACATTGTCAAGTATGAAGAAAGCATGTGGCTACCACTTGCTGTTAGCTCCTCTTGGAATACCAATTTGTCATGCAGCGACATTGAGACCTAGTTATGAGGGGCTTCTGTGTGGGGGTTTCTGTGTCTTCAGCTGCATGCTGTCCCACTTAGCCTTCCTGTGGGTGGATGTTCTTACTGGAGCAAGGCCTCCTAGAGTCTTGTCCTCAGTGGAGCTCCAGAGGTCCTTCTCTCTGAGCTTATCTGTGGCTCTATGAGACAGATACCACATTCCATTTTGTCCTTGGTTGTTGACATCCCAGATTTAGAGCATCAGTGATGACTCTTATAGCCCAGACTAGAGGAAGGTCTGTTCAGACTTTTGACCCTTGACCTAGGGTGCAGGTTGGTCTCAGATCTTTAAACATTCATTTTGTTCCCTCAGTGCCTAAGCTACAGGAGGGGGCTACGTAGGAAGGCACTCCCCATTTTCTCCCTCCCAGGGCTACCAGGCACCACCTACTTATGACCCTTTAAAGCCTCTGTGAGCCTGCCAGCCAGAGGGGTTGTTGAAGCAAGTCCCTCCCTGAGATGGAAACTGCCACAGAGGTGCTCCATGGTGTGTCCTGGTCAGGGTTGATGACAGAGAGGTCAGGGGCTACACCAAGTAAGGGGACTCTGGCACCAGTGTTCTGATAGCTCAACAGAGTTCTGGACAGGAAGAAGCAGTAGAGGGAACCCCCATCTGGTAGTATAAGAAATAGGGGTGGTCCTCATGGGATGGGGACAGTGCCAGACCCCTTTGTGGAGTTGCTGTCTACCAGTTGTGGAATCTCAGCCAGCTGCACATGAATCCTTGGTTCATTCTGCAGCCTGCTTGCCTCATTGGGTTTCAAGAGCCACTCTCTGTTCTGACCTGCTCTTCCCTCACCAGGCCCAGCTGATTCACGACAGGAACACGGCATCCCACACCACAGCAGCTGCTAGAACCCAAGCCCCACTAACACCAGACAAAGTGCAGATGACGTGGACGAAAGAGAAACTCATTGCAGAGAAACACAGGAACAAGGACACCGGCACATCAGGCTTCAAAGACCTCTTCAGCCTAAAGCCGTGAGTGTCTGTGTGGCCTGGGCCAATGCATAGTGAGGACAGACTTCCAGCCCCGCTCTCTAAGGAGTTTTGGAGGACAGCCCACTGGCTCACAGGTCTGCAGAGAACTGGGACCAGCCCAAGGCTATGCTGTCAGTGCCAGTGAGCCAGGTCACTAGAGGATTAGGTTATTAGCACAACAGAGTTCTGGGTTCAATTTTTTTTTTTCTTTCAAGGCAGGAAAGTGAGGTAGGCAGAGGCATGGGAGGGGAAACCGAGAGTCCATCTGGTAGGACAAGAAACACAGGAGATCCTCGTGGGATGGGGACAGCTGCCATCCTTTCGGTTTCAGTGAGAAAGGGTTGTGGGATCAATTTTATATAGTCAGACCTATGGGGCCTGGATGTCAGGGCCAGAGTCATAGGCTGGGATACAGAGTCCAAGGGTCTATCTGCAAGCCCACGGGTGGGAGTGTTCTGGGAGGACATATGCTGAGGTTGCCTGGAGATGCTACTGATGACTTCCTAGACCCTACCCCCACCCTCATAGTCTAGGCTGCTATCATAGACTTTTGGGGTCCTGTCATCTTGGCTGACTTAAGGATCCCAAGACTGAGGTCCTTGTGGCTGTCACAGGGCTATGGGGATGCCATCATGACTGATTCAGTTAAGTCTTCTTAACACAGCCTTCAAGCCCAAAAGAGAGCCAGAGTCCCCTTTGACTGGGTCTTTCTGGCGGGATTATTCTAAAGCTCTAAGTTCCTAGGGAGAGAAAGAAGGTTTTAGGGTCCCGAGGAGTGGGAATCGGTTGAAGGGCCAAGGCCAGCCATTTTACCACTTAGCACAGCCACCACCAGTGCTTGAATTGGTTGAATCATGTGGAGTCCTCTGCTGGAGTAACCTGCTCTTTGTGTTCTCTTCCATGTAGAGAGTGGGGAAACCTGTAAGTGCACTTTCATTTTTTAGACTGCCTTAGACTGAGTTGCCTTGCATGCCTGTGTGTGTACAGCCCTCTGTGTGTAGAACATCCTGCTGACCTTACTGCCTCCACTCAGAGTGGCTCAGGGCACATACCCAGATGTCATTCTCTAAGTGACACCAAAGGCAGTGTGGGAGAGCTGATTCTGAGCTGCTCTGAGACGGGGCAGGTGTGTGCTTCCTGCATCAGTGAACAAGTTCACCCCCATCCCTCCAGGTCTACTCAGTCAATATAAAATTGCTTCCTCGGCTCTCTGTCCATCTGGGAAGCTGCCATCCTTTCCTCTCCAGTAAGAAGGGGTTGTGAATCGATTCTGTGTAGTCAGAACTATGGGGTCTAGGTGTCAGGGCCAGAAGTCATAGGCAGGGATGCAGAGGCTGAGGGTCTGTCTGCAAGCCCACGGGTGGGAGCATTCTGGGAGGACATATGCTGAGGTTGCCTGGAGATGCTACTGTGGTCCTTTCATCTGTGTTGTCCATGTCCTGTCTCCCTCCAGTCATTCTGTGCCATTGTCCCTAACAGGCAGGTAATGTGCAAGGTGGCTGGTTAGGTGGTCACATGACTGTAGCTGAATTACTCACTGAGGAAACTTTGAGAAGCTTGGACAACCGGAGAAGCTGAGAGCACCCCAGGCTTCCTGCTGTCTGCAAATCTAAAAGCCCCCTTCCTCCCACAGTTTATTAAAACACATAATCAGAAAGGCATAGTAACAGAGTTTGACCTATACCACTTGTACACATGTGTCTGTACATAACATACAGATTCCTGGACACATACATGGGGACTGCTGGTGGGATACTTCTCTGTCAGGACCCAGGCTTAGCCAGGGTCAGGAAGAAGTTCTAGGATTCAGAGCTATTTCTTGGTTAGTCTAGCAAGAGATGTGTTTCCTTTCACAATCTCCCTGGAGCATATATGTCTGTGGATGTGTGTTGGTTAGAGTGCATGTGTGAACCAGTTAGAAAACATGTAAACTGGCTAGTACATGTATGCACCATGTTAAAGCTCATGCATGTTGTCCGATGAGCATGTGTGCTGGTCTGAGAACATGTGTATTGTGTACACATAGTGTACCTACCTGCATGTGTGTGTTGGTACACTGTTGGCACTCGTAGACATTTACATGCATGTGTTTTCTACTTTGGATGGTCTTGGGCAGTTATTCCAACAGCCAGCCAAGGACATGCGACTTCACTTCCTGCTTCCAAGACTCTTGTGTAGACTTATGCTCCCAGGTGTAGACACTGTGTAGAAAGTTCATCTTGTGCGAGGCATTTTACTGATTAATTCTGTTAGATTGCTAGGAACAGAGGCAGGATTGAGTTAGCTTTCAGAACTCAGGGGCCTTTCCTGGACCCTCTGGTGTTTTTCTGGCTTCAGCAGGGCATGCCACAATGGATTACAGGCCAGACCCAGAACTCGGGCTCCATGTGACTGCTGTACTCTCCCCACCGCCAGGCTCCTGCATTTCATGCTGTTTGAGAACGGCTGTTGGGCCAAACACACAGTAATTGTGCCCTTTCCATGGAGTGAATTCAGGGTTCCTGTAATGAAAGGCCTGACTGGTGCCACAGAGACTCACCTATAATTTTATCAAATTAAACTGAAGAGAGAAGATAAAGGGCCCATGACTGTTTTCTTCCTGGAGAATGGCAGTTACAAGCTGTTATATTTGGCTCAGAGTTGAGTTGATCAGTGGGTGTGATGATGGGGTATCTCGGGACCTCTCTGTGACCCTCAAATGGCAGCTTCGTCTGCCTGTTCCTCTCTCTGAGGCACAGATGCCTCTACTCAGAAGAGCTGCAATCAAGACTGTATGGGGGAAATTAACAGGCTAGCCAAAAATTCTGCCCTGTGGCCTGAGCCCAAGGATGCTCCAGATGTCCCAGTACTAATAGAAATACAAATTTATTGGGACAGGTAGCACTCTGTGGCAAAATTTCCCAAGGTAGTTTCGTAAACATTGGTCCTGTTCTCTAGAGAGGGGATGTGTGGTAGATGAGAAGCTGACCTCTGCCCTACAAGCACCTGAGTGCTTATATGTGGTAGTGAATATAAACCTGTGACATCCTCACACTTAAGTGGCTGTGGTCCCTCCTACCTGGGACAGGGCCCCATATGACAGTAGAACACATGTGAGAACTCAGTGATGTTCTGCTCACTTCAGAGGCTAGAAACATGAATCTAAACCGTGTAGCGCCAGAAGCGCTTGTTTCTTTGTCACGGCTTGACCATGTAGGAAAGAGGGCTGCCTAAGCCCAGACCTCGTTCTCTGCTGAGTCCCAACTTCCACACAGAACCTGACAGCACCAGGATGGCACTGACTTGTTAGAGGACACTCTAGAGCTCTCCTCTTGAGTACCTAGTTCCAACTACACCTAAGTACTGTGTACTCAGTTCAACAGATAGGCTACTTGGCAGCACCAGGCATGTCAGGAGGATGCCAGGGATCCGGCAGTCGTACCAGTGCCTTAAGACATAGGCTTGTTCTCATGCCTGCCCAGATAGCTACTGGCCCTCATATCCTGTTTCTGCCTGTACCAATGGTTGCTTTGCAAATACAGCTTATTGAGTGTGTTGTAGTTTACCTGCATTACTTTATGGTCCCTAGAAGCTTAGCGGTTTAGTGATGCTATGCTCTAAACTGTCTAGAGCCAAATGCTTTCTGCTGCTAAGTCGCCCCACACCCCATCCTCAGCTAATCTGCTGAGCCTTGCCCTTCTCATGGACATAATGGGAGGGCCAGGCAGACTACAGGCCTCAAGCCCACTGTGCCCATTCTGCCACCCTTCTCCCAGGGACCAGTCCAACGTCAGGAGGATGCATACAGCTGTGAAGCTCAATGGTGTAGTTCTCAACAAGTCCCAAGATGCCCAGCTGGTCCTACTGAATATGCCAGGCCCCCCCAAAAATCGCCAGGGGGATGAGAACTGTATCCTTTTCCAGTGTTTCCTGGTGGTGGTGGTGGTGAACAGTAGTACAACTATGTCACTGTCAGGCCTGGCTCCTCTTATTTACAGAGCCTCAAATCCTGTGAGTTGGGGAAGATGGGGGGCGGGGGGGGGGTGTCAAGGCAGGCAGGGGTGTGTGGTACAGTGAGAGGTCCACCTAGGCCCATCAATGCCGAAACATGTTTTTCTACCTGTTGTGTATTGTGCATTACCCTGGGGACCTTGGGGGATCTTGGGACAGAGGTAGGCAAGTGCCATAGTCTGAGCAGACTGGGGAGGGCTGGGGAGTCATATCTTTCCTCAAATTTGAAGGAATGACACTGCGTTTGAGTTCCTAGGATCCGTGATGGGGCCCTTCCTTACAATGCTGGGATCAAACACAGAGCCTTGAGTATGCTAGTAAGCACTCCCATCACCCCATCCCAGGATATTCCTTTGATTTGCTTGATACCTGACCGAGGCATCGGCAAATCCACATGTGTGTCCCTGAGTGACAAGCTATGATGCAGAGCAGTATACATTGGGACACAGACTGGGTCCTCTAAATGTTTAGCAAGTGCAGTGTGACCCTAAGCCTGCCTGAGTAGAACAACCCCTCACAGGAAGAACTGCGCCTTTGCTCTCCTGAATGTACCTGCCCACTCTTGGTCTCAGTGGCTCCTTGCCACACACAGAGTTGTCACTGGGTCAGTACTGAGTCTCCCTGCCTACATGCAGTATCCTCTCAGGATGCTTTGAGCTTAGTCTCCTCCAGTAGCAGTTCAAGCAGGACAGATGGCCTGCTTTCCCATTTCATAGCTCAGGCTATTGGCCACAGCTTTAACAGTTTGTGCTTTGCTAATGTCAAGACATCTCTGGGGGCCGGGCAGTGGTGGCGCATGCCTTTAATCCCAGCACTTGGGAGGCAGAGGCAGGTGGATTTCTGAGTTCGAGGCCAGCCTGGTCTGCAGAGTGAGTTCCAGGACAGCCAGGGCTAGACAGAGAAACCTTGTCTCAAAAAACAACAAAACAAAACAAAACAAAAGGAGATCTTTGGGGCCTGGTTGGACAGCCACTCAGGACCTCAGAATGACAAATGATGGAGATGTTTCCTTGTTTCCTGGTCAGAGACCACTGAACCACCAGGGTTCCTGTGACCCAGTTGCCTATTGGTTTCACGTGGATGGGGTTAATAACTGGAGGCTCCAGGGATATCTCTGCCCTCTGGAGGTGGCAGCTTCATTTCTTTTCTTTCATGGTACCATCTCTAGCCTCTTGGGATCTGTCCATCTCCCACAGGCCTTGGTTTCTCAGAGTGAGTCTGTAATATGAACTGGGGTCCCTGATATGGCTAGTTGAGATTGGTATGGCCTTAACTATCAATCCAGACATGGAGTTTCTTGAGGTCTTGACTGAAGGGCTGAACAGGGTCCTCCTGGTCAGGGGTGGTGGCCGGGAAGTCATCACCATCTACTCCTAACACCTGCAACCTGGACACACCTGGATGGGGTCAGGACTGTGCAAGCTGCCTGTGGCCAGGCTGGGGCTCACCAGCATGCCACTGACTGATGGCCACTGTCCTGGCACTTGTTGCCTGGCCTACCAAGATGTTGCAGTGATTCTGGTCACCCTGACACACATGGCTTCCCACAGACATAACACTCACTAGGCTTCTCCAAGCATAAGATGCTTCATGGGGGCGGAGTATCTATAGCTGTTCTGACAGGAATGGCTCCTTGATGTTGCTGTGGGCAATGGTAGGTATACCCAGGGGGTCTGAGGCAGCTCTTCCTACTACTGCAGGGCCTCACTTCAGACACTAGGATCACCTTTCTACAGATGACTGTCCAGCATTTTGTGGCAGTTACATTTTACTTCTACTGTGTACAGAGAAAAGTACAGAGGCACCTCTGTACTTTTCACGAACCTGACAGATGAACCAGAACACGTGAACAAGCACAGTTTCTTGGGGCTAGAATGTCACTGAGCTGTTACCCATTGGCTTCTTTGTTCCTTTGAATATCCGTCCTGTGCCTTCTGTATAGTAAGCACACCGAGGACTGTCCACCCTCACCTCCTCATTCCCTCCCCACACTCCTCAGACTTGGCTCAGGGTACCGCTGGAAAGTGAGATAGTGTTTACAGGGTAGGAGTGGGTCATTATTTGAGCTGGTGGTACCTGCCAGCTGTGTTCCCATTTGAGTTGATGCCCTAGGAGCTCCTGCAGAGAGAACCTTTGTTCTGCAGGACTATCTGCAGCTAGCCTGCTTTCTCTCCTCATGGGAACTCAGCCACTTTCATTTCATAAGCACTGAGCTGGGACCCTCAAACAGGTGACTACAGAGAGCCACAGTGTAACAAGCAAAACGGCAGGAACATTGAGAATTCTGCACACAGCCCATGACAGCAGGTGCCTTCCTGAGTGCGAACCATGATGGGTCTCAGCTTTGCACATGACATGCTGTCCCTTCCCTCACCCTCCTGGAGAGAAAAGCCAGGCCCAGCCCAACACCCTCAGCATCAGCAGCCACAGCCCTGGGTCTTACTGGCTGAGTCTCCTCTCCTGCTCAGCCAGGGCCATCGGCTCCTCTGCACTTTTCAAGAACCTGACAGATGATTTGCACTTTACCCTTGGGCATTCTGCTCTGTAGGTCATGGTTTGTTCACAGACTGCAGGCGTCAGCATCGATCCGTTCCTCGCGTTCTGTATGGCGTGTTTATTTATTTAACCCTCCCTGGGGAAGCTTGATAGAGATACCCTCTGTGTGGATGGCCCGTGGTGCCAGGCTCTGGGCTTCTCTGGCTTCCTCCCAGAGAAACAGCTCTGTCCACATTCACGATGTTCCAGTTAGGGTAGAGGCCAAGTTTGCACCTGCACAAGTTCCTCAGACTTTGTTAGGCAGCCAGAGGTAAGCTTGCCAGAGTAACTGCTGCCCAGTATGTGTCTCCGTCAGCATAGTGATTTCCACACCTGCTTTTGACTCAACTCTGAACTTGGCTCAGGCTCCTGAGCCCTCAATGTCTAGAGCAGAGCAGGTGGGGAGTCTCTCCCAGCTGTTAGGAATGCCTGGGCAGCTGGCCTTTTCAGGTTCTGGGTCACTGCTTACAAGAGCTGCCTGTCAAAAGTCTCCAGCCTCCTTTCTGTTGTAAACTCCATGTTCCTGGTAACTGGCCATTCAGATCAGTTTCATGGTTTTTTTTTTTTTTTTTTTTTTTTTTTTTTTTCCTTTTTATAGGCTTTTGTCTTTGTATGACTTTGTTAGTAGAAAAGTTCTATGAAATATAAATGTTTAAGGAACTCTGTGTGTCTCATTTCCATAGAATTCAGTGGTGGGAGAAGATGCACTTACTTAATCCTTCCCAGAGGCCCATTTCAAGACTGACCACCCAGGGGGATTGACGGCCCAGGGCACTCAAGGTCAGGGGTGAACCTCCTGCATTGGAAAAGCTCTATATAATATTAGGGGAACTCTCATGCCAGCTTGTTAGACTCAACTCAGAATTTTCTAAGGATGGGAACCCTGAAATCACCACAGTGCAATCTAGAAATCTATAATCTAAAAAATGGGGAATGGGTAGGAGGTATTGAGTCACTGGGATATAAAACTGTGCAGCCATGGGAATGGCATTGGGGTCCCTACAATTGTTAAGTACGGTTATCTCTGTGGCCCAGGACATATCCCCTACAAACCTACTCCCTGGCATTCATCACGGTGTCTTCCATACCCAGACATTCTGCAGTAGAGCAATGTTTGACTATAGGAACGGGGCTCTTGACCCGTGGTAGCATGCACAAACCTGACTTAGAGAAGCTGACACTGCTCCCATAGTATGGGAGTCTACTCATGTTATGTCCTAGAAGAAGCAAATCCAAGGAAACTGTTCGTCTATAGTTTGAGGAAGGAGTATAGTTCCGGAAAGACTACCAAGGGAGCACAGCTGCTTTTTGGAGGATGTTCTGATGTAGAAGCTTGACATGCTAATGACCGATGTGTGGTGTAGTCACTCTGTCTGTGGTGAGCCATGAATACCATGGACACAGTAAGGACTCAGCATAGCCATGTGTTGGCTATGGAATGGCCTGGGAGAGAAGCTGTCCTTTGGCCCTACTGGGGACCAGAGTTGTCATGCCTGGCTTAGAGCACATAGGCCTGGCATTCATTGCAAAGATTAGGAGCTCAGGAATGGGGAGTTGTCATGGGGAACATATAGACACAGAGAAGAGCTCGGGTATTATCCAGAGTCCCACAATAGGTTCTATGGAAAGTATGAAGCTTAGGCAGGCAGTGTAGTCTTTGTAGCCTGTTACACCTTGCAGATGTGATTTCATGAATATCATTTGCCTTTGGGAGAAACGCCATGGTGCAGTTTCCAGAGCTGAGGGACCATAGATGTCTGTCAGTGACTGATACTTTCTGCTTAGGACACTAGAAACAGAGGGTACCACCTCAGAATCCCCCTGAGGATGGCCTTGGTTCACTGACAATCACATTCATGATAATACCACTGTATCGAGATACCCCAGGGCTGGGGAACAGCAGATGGTCTTACAGGTGGGAGACAGCATGGAAGGGCTTGCTCTGTCACCAAAGTAGAACATGGGCCAGGCAGCAGATACCTTTGAGGAGCTGCCCAGCATAGGCCTGAGCTGTGTCAGTTCACATGGAGATGCTCCAATGGATGTCAAAGACGGACTCCTCATTGGTTCTGAAGCCAGCTGAGGATGGCAGAGACTGACTTCTACTCTTAGAACTGGCCTTTGTAGCAGGCAGGAGCATTGTGTCTATGAACCTTGACGGGACAGAGTTACCTAAAGGTTTAGAAGAACGAGGACCCTACACGTGCCTGAATTTGCTAGGAGACCTCCATGTGTGAACAAAGGACATGGCCTGCTCAAGGCAGCAGGATTCCAGATCACACTTGAGAGGTTAAATAGAAACTGGAGTCAAAAGATTCACCCTGAAAGCGATGGGGTTACCTGCTGAGAGCGGGGCATCTTGGCGACACCTCCGTTCCCTTGATGGTTTTTATTTGGGAATGTACACAGATCAGGTTGTTCAGTTCTGAGAACACACAGTAGTCACAGCCTCCACATGCACAGACACGGTTGTTTTCCTCACAACAAGCCACCCTCTAATGTTGCCAGGTACTACCAACTGCCACAGAGACACCATCTTGGCACCCAGCAACAGCTTACAGAGGGCTGATGATCCCCAGGTCAGAGATACCACATTTAGATCTTCAGGAATTCCTTAGAATAGGCAAAGGGTTTGGGGGAGAGGGGGTAAGCACAAAGTTGTGTTGCTTCTCAACGGTCTGCATAAGCTGTAGCCCACAAAGCCCATATGGGGCTTGGTGTTCCTTGTTAACATGAGCTGAGTTCCAGGGTTGGAGTTCTGATTTTTATTAGTCTAAAAATCCCTTAGTAAGAAGTACTATTATGGCCGGGCGGTGGTGGCGCAGCACGCCTTTAATCCCAGCACTTGGGAGGCAGAGGCAGGCGGATTTCTGATTTCGAGGCCAGCCTGGTCTACAGAGTGAGTTCCAGGACAGCCAGGGCTACACAGAGAAACCCTGTCTTGAAAAACCAAAAAAAAAAAAAAAAAAAAAAAAAGTACTATTATGGAGTCATGTGTGTCAACCAGCATAAGCCAAGATGGTTCTACAGCACCCACCCTCCACAAGTACCTGTCATCTTTACCTGCAGCTACGATGTGTCTGTAGACTGACCACAGCTCTCAAAAAAGTGTTTTTAATACAAGGGTATGTATTCCATGTTACAGAACACACAGTCTTCTATTACGCCAAGAAGGCATAATACCACCTGCACAAACTCACAAGGGGTAAAAAGTTCCCCTTGGTATGTCCTGTTGGTAGAACCACAAAGATCATGGCTTGTTGAGGCCCCCATACCTTTGGAGGGACACCTAAGTGTCACTTGGCTATGCACAGCCTGGATGGGGACCTTCAGCATAGTACCTGATCCATCTCATCCTAACCTGTCTGGGTCTTATCCACATCTACCTAGTATGCTAGAAGCTCTGGACACCAAGCCTCAAGCTGCCCACTGAACATCACCCTGCCCCTCTGCTCAATCGTGCCCCCTCCACATTTGCTGATACTCCGGCCTCTTTGTTCTGCTTTGTACACTGAAGAAGAACCACTTTCCAAGCCCAGCCTGCTGACTTTACAACGTATAAATGTCACAGAAAGCATTGCCTTTCTCATTCAGGTACCCAAAGGTCAAAGAACCACGAGGATACAAAGAATGTCCAGGCACAGTCCCTCAAACATCCCATGGCCACCCTGCAGCAAAATGGGGAACAGATATCTTGTGCCCTCATGTATGGGCTTTGTGGACCAGACAGGAGCACATGTTACTGCTAATCACCTGCTGCATCAAATGTACTGGTATCAAATGGCATGGAGAAAGGTAGCTTAGTCCACAAATACCAGCCTGGTGCCATCTCCCTGGTACCCACTTGACATCTGCAGCTGCTGTTGGGCCAGGAAGGAGATGCTGTACTCTCTACTGGGCACATGCCAGCACCTGCTGTGTCCCCAAGGGCATTTGGGCAGAGTGCTTGTTTGGGTGCTAGGATGGGTGGAAGTGGTGGTGGTGGTGATGGTGGTGGTGTTCATGGTGATGGTGGTGTTCATGCCTCTGGATCACAGGTACCACGTAGCCCTCAGGCCCCAACATGGGAGGCAGGTCCCGTACCACTTCATGCTCCACCATGGTAGGCTGGCCATGCCCTTTAAGTGGTGAGTGGCCTTCTCTGCCTTTCTGCCGGTACCGCTTGTGACCATAGGGCTGTGGTGGAGGCTGTGGTGGGGGCTGAGGAAGATGGTGGCTGTCCTGAGCACCCTGAGGCAGTGGCACAGCCTGCAGGCAATAGCTGAGCGCTTTCCCTGGCTTGCTGCTGCTTGGTGCCCCAAGAGGTTTTCCTGGACCCTTGGGAGACCTGAGGAACTGCTTCTCCTGCCCCTTCAGCCGGGGCTGTGCAGCCAGGGCCCGGGTAGCAGGCTCATTAGCTGGTACGACATGCTCAGCCAGGACTTGAGACCTGCGGTGGTGTACAGCATGGGCATCCGACTCCTGTGATCGGGACCTGCTTGGAATGTGTGTGGCCCTGCCATGATGTTCTTGCCTGGCCTGCTCAGGTGGTGACCCTAGGGACAAGACAAAGAGTAAGGCTTGGTACATGTCATATATGTACTGTGGGTTTGCAATAAAGCTGGCTTTCTGGCTAGGTCACATCTCAGATGGCCACATGCCCCAAGCTGGGCAGGGAGAAGTAAAAACTCAGTCCCCCATATATTCTACACTCCATCTGGGAGTCAGATACCTCATTAATGCCACTCCTTAAAGGGGTTTGGCCACCCTGGTAATTCACTGCTTGGCTCAGCTGGTCCTGTGTCCCTATTGTGGGTCCTATGAAGGAGAGTCTCTACTGGGATAGCCAGAACCTTTCTAGGCTATAAGGAGGGGTGACAAAGTTGTATCATATTAGAGGGCACTCCAGTGAAGGAAAATAATTAATATATACCCTTCACCCTACACACAGGGAGGGATGAGAGAGAAGGCAGGGGAGAGAAACAGAGATCAAGCTGACTCCAAGAATAGCCTGGTTGCAGCTTCATGAAATGCTTAAACCCTTAAGGTCAGCCCTGTGCAGTGGCCTTAGAACATGGGGCCAGTTGAGGCCACACTTCCCACTAACCCCTTTAGAGTCCCTCTCCAGATGCCCCCATTGTCAGAGGATCTAAGCTTTAGTACAAAGCACTTCCCAAGTGTGGGTCAACTTCAGCCAGGGACATCTAGCTGATCAGAGATACCGCCACCATGTACAGATTGCCTGAGTGGATCCTCAGGGATTCCTAGTGGACACTGGGTGATAGCAGAGGACCTGGCCTCCAGCTTTCAGAGTGCCAGCCAGGTGGCACTTCATGAATCTCTAAAGGTTACAAGAGGCACAAAACCAGACAGGAACATTGTGTCTACAATGCTGGCTGTCCACTTGTACACAAGCTGGTAGTTCTGGCCTAACTGCCAGCTTCCTCTGACCCCACCCCCCACAGCCACAAGGCTCCTGAATATACTTCTAGTAGTTTTAGATCTTCCCAAAGCCAGAGTATGTCTCAGACATATACCTGGATGCTGAACCACCTTGATTTCCAGGCCCCTGCCAATGACAGAAGGGTAAGCTGTGAGCTCACATCTAGGCAGAGGATAACAGGGTGCCCAAGTAGGGTGGGGACACCTGGGACGAAACACCATGGGAATTCCAGAGCCCCTCGCCTACCTGCACCTTTAAGGAGGCATCTATACCCAGAGGGTAGATACAGGGTGGGAGTCCTTCAGTACCTACCAGGACCAAACTTAGACGTGTAGTTCTCGATGCCAGCAAGGTCTAGGTAGTGGTTTCTCCGCTCCGTGTTCTCGTCCACACAGTAGGGCACTCGCACAGAGCAGGGCTGGGGATCGGCATTGGGCTTCCTGTGTGGGGCAGAGAGAATAGGCCCGACAATTTGCTTGAGGCTAGACCTTTAGTCATATGACAGGGGTGCCTGCAGAGGTGGATGGCGGTCTAGGAGGCGTAAGTAGGGACTTTGACTGGTACCCACTACCCAGAGAAGGCAGAAGGGACACAGTTGGGCAGTGTTGTACGCTGTCCAGAGAATTAAGGTCCCCAGCTCGTGGAAGGGCTTCCAGCACCCAGCATTACTACCACAGGTCTCACAGTGGCCCTAAACTTAGGGTGTTCTCTGTTTACCTAACTGGGACCACAATGGCCCCTGCTCCCTTCTTTTGGACAGACATGGTTCTCGGTCCCACGAGGTACCCTCACACTTCACAGCACACACAGTGTCTACCTGTTTCGGCACCCTGCCTGACAGGACACTGGGGAGGCCAGCAGGAAGCAAACGCCAGCTCCACATCTCACCTGCTGTAGGCAGACAGCCTTCTGTCAGCCACTCGGGGGTCATCTGTGAGCTCACTCTCTGTTCTGCCACGGACGGGCTCCCGGTCTGAAAGAAAGGCATTATGTTCATTCATTCATTCATTCATCTTTTGCAGTTCAGTCACTCACGCATCCCTGACCCACTCATTCATTCACTCATTCATTCATTCATCTCATTCATTCATCTTTTGCAGTTCAGTCACTCACGCATCCCTGACCTACCTGCTTATTCACTCAATGCATTTCTTCTGCCTCTTCATTTTACAAATCTGGACATCCACCCACTCATTCTTTGTTGGTTTTTTTTTTTTTTTGAAACAGGCATGCTATAACCAGTGCTGACCCTGAACTCCCTCCCTCCCCTGCAGTGTTAAGGCATAGGGTTTATTTCACATCATACATCATTATACAAGACATTGCCTCTTGTACACTGATAGTTTAGGCTTTCTTAGAAGCACAGTATGTGTGGAGTTAATGGTTTGAAACAAATTAATTTTGGATACAAAGAAAAATGATTTGACTTGCAGAGCACATGTAACAGAGGTGAAGTTGAATTTTATCAATGTACAGGATAAAGTGTGGGAGACTGTCCATGCTGATATGAACAGTTAAAAAAACAAGTTAAAGCTGGCCTTGAACTTTGAACCCGGTTGCTTCCCTAGTGCTTAGATTGGAGGCCTACACCACTATGCCCTTCGTTAATGAATTACTTTTCTTGCTCATCCATCTGCTCACTAAGCAAACAGTTTCATCCCCTTCCAGGTACCAGCTTCTGCTTGGGACATTGTGGAAATAAGAAATTTTTGGCTGGAAGTAGTTGGAGAATGTGAACAATGTTGGTGGGGGAGATAAGTGTGAAGTCTTTGGGAAAGGCAAGTGTGAAGCATAAATTAGGTGGCTGAGGGCGTGGCCTGTACCTGCAGGCCTGGCTCAGGGGTAACACTGCCCCTGTAGGCCTGGCTTAGGGGTGGTGCTGCCCCTGCAGGCCTGGCTTAGGGGTAATATTGCCCCTATAGGCCTGGCTTAGGGGTAATACTGCCCCTGAAGGCCTGGCTTAGAGGTAAATACTGCCCCTGCAGGCCTGGCTTAGAGGTAAATACTGCCCCTGCAGGCCTGGCTTAGAGATAAATACTGTCCCTGTAGGCCTGGCTTAGGGGTGGTGCTGCCCCTGCAGGCCTGATTTAGGGGTAATATTGCCCCTATAGGCCTGGCTTAGGGGTAATACTGCCCCTGCAGGCCTGGCTTAGAGGTAAATACTGCCCCTGCAGGCCTGGTTTAGAGATAAATACTGTCCCTGCAGGCCTGGCTTAGGGGTGGTGCTGCCCCTGCAGGCCTGGCTTAGGGGTAATGCTGCCCCTGCAGGCCTGGCTTAGGGGTGGTGCTCATGGAGATGACACCGTTTGAACAGGAAAGCTCCTGGCATAGATCCCTCACCTTGGCCAGTGATAGGACATTCCTTCTTGCTGGAGGGTTCAGGGCTGACAGTTAGCTTCACTCGGAGGGTCTTGCTGCTGCCCGAGGAGTGATTGACAGAGGCGTCGACCACCTCATAGATGGTGTGCATCAGGCTGGACATGTCCTGGGACCAAATGACAGACTTTAAGGAACATTTTTCCTTTCCTTACCAAGCATGCATTTACCCCCTATCCTCAGCAGGCATCTTAGGTCCATTTCTTCTTCACCTGAGACTGACTTATACCCAGATTAGACCCAGGAAGTTGTACATGCTTAACGGTAGCGGTAGCCAGGTAGCCAGTATCCCCCGGTAGCCGGTAGCCCCGATGTCTGTCTTTGAAGCCATACCTCTGACTTTTATATTCTAAAACATTAGATAAACAAACAGATAAGCTTTCTACCTAGATACACTCTTTTTTTTTTTTAAGCACCAATGTCACATGGCCAATGAAGGTGCTTCTTCTGCCTCTCTTAGACATTGTTCGATGGAGCAAGGGCACTCCACAGACTCAGGCTTCCTTGTGAGGGACCCAGGCTTGGCCTAGGGGTGTCAGCTATAAAGAAAGACCATGCTGGATTTGGTGAGGAGACATATGCCGACTGCAAGAGTAAGGAGACACTAGCTAGGTCAGGATGTTAGAAATGGGCCCTGCCTCCCCTTCTGTCTGAGGAAAAATTCTAGTCTCTTCTTTCTCTCTAGTCAGGGCTCACTCTGTCTCTCTAAGGATTCAGACATTATCTATCTGTCCACCGAACCAGACTGGTTCCAGATCTCAAGAGGCCACACCCCTGGCTCCCCATCCTATGGTTGGACTGACAGATGTGGGCACATTACCTCTCTGGTGACTTTCCCACTGTTGTCAAAGTCATACAGTGTGAATGTCCACTCTTGGCGGTTGTCTTCTTCCACTGAGACGTCACACTGCAGTGCCTGTAGGCAGCATGCAAGGGCAGGAGGCAAGGAAGAATCAACTGGGGCTTGAGACTGGAGTGCCCCAACTGTGGTTCTTCCTGGTTTTCAGCCAGGAAAAGGTAGCTCAAGAGCAGTTGGCCTGCATCCCTCAACTCCTCCTCTTTGCCCAACTCTATCCCCCCTCCAAGTGAGGAACTGATTCTGTGCCTCTTGACTCAGTTTCTCCTTTATGGCATCTGTCTCTGCTCATGCAAATACTTAGGATCACTTTGAGTTGGAGGAATTAGAACCATTGTGTGTTCCTGCTGCTCCCCTGTCTGTTGGGGTAGGAGATCCCCCTGTTGATCTCTGACCAGTAGTGCCAGATAGCTATTACATCAGCCCAGCATTGCCAAGTTCACAACAATACCAAGCAAACCACCAGGGCAGCACATTTTAGTCCTGCTGTAAGGCCTCAGAGAGGCTGAGGAAACCGCAGGGCTACGGTGGCCATGGTTCCCGTTTAGGGCCACCGCTATTCATCCTGGGGCCCAAGGAGCCACTCATGCAGGTGTACACGGGAGAGGGAGGACTTACGTCAATGTTCAAGTGCTTCTTGCCGAGTCTTAGTGGACCCTCACGGCTTGCTGCCTTCTCCCCATCATCTGAGCTGAAGAGATGGCCCTGGCCCTCATGGCCCTCAGTCTTCTCAGGGGGCAGCACAACTGAGGGGACAAGAGGAGGTGAGGGAAGGGCCTGTCCCATGTGGGTAGTGTGAGGATAGAGGGGAAATGGGTTGACTGTCTCTGCTTTCTTACATGAGCCCTGAGCTAGAGCCCGCTCCCGTAGAATAGGAAAGTAGAAAGAAGAGAGAGGCCTCACTTGGGTATACCCTTGCTACACCACACAGTCCATAGTGGCTGCCAGTGAGCAATCTGTCACCTCAAGGATGACACTGTACAGATGGGATGGGAGAAGGACCTTCAAGATCAAAACAGAGTAGTCTCTCTACTCCTGAGTCCTCCAGGAGAGTGAGTCCCTGTATTCCCAGCTTTTCTCCTCATTTTCTAATGCCTTCAATCCAAAACGTACCGACAAGGCCACGAGTGGGCTATCTGTTGGCCAAGCAGCGTTGTCTCCTCTGACTCCCATTATGGACAGATAAGAAGCCCTGTTTCTGGGGCTCACATATTCTCAGGGTCTCAAGCTGTGTCTTGAGAGGGGCCTAGGCTGTTGGTCAGATATCTGTCTAGTTATGAGCTGAGAGGATGCCCAGTGCCTCAGTTCTAGCAGACACTGCTAGGAAGTCCCTCTGGGCTTCAGCAGATGTCTGAAGGTGGATCTATAGGCTAGTGCACCTACTGACTAGAAGAAGCCGATAAGAAATCACCATATCTCTGAGTGGGGCTGACTCCACCAAAGATATACACATATGACAGTGACTCATGCAGGGCTCAAGTCACAGGTGGCATGTTAAGGACAGCTCCACCACTCCACTACTGGTGCAGCAAGTGGCCAGGACACTAGCTCAGAATTCAAGAACACCAGTCCCTGCAGCCCGACCTCCATGCTCAGCCCCAGAACTACATACACAAAATAAACCACTGTCTGAGAACCCTGTAGCTCAGTATTTTGCTTCTCCCATGGACAGATCTGAGCTGCCTGCTTGGTAGAGAATCACATGTGACTGAGGTTCCTGTTTATTAAAGAACTAACTTCTCTTGAGACTAGGAGCCAAATAGGATCCAAGCTTTTGTATGCCAGTGTTGAAGGTTCTGTGGTGTGAGTCTTAGGGTCAGGGTGAAGTCTTGGGAGCATTTGCTGGAGCTAGACTCACCTTCTAGAGAACACTTGTCTTCCCAGAAAGGCCCCTCCTTAGGGTCTCCATTGGGCAGCTCCTGAAAAAAAAAAAAAAAAAAAAAAAAAAAAAAGGTGGCAACATACAGCTACGAACTCTCAGACTTAGAAGAGCAGAAGAAGACAATAAATAAATAAATAAATAAATAGGCGCTCTGTGAGCCCGAGACCGAATAGAAACCAGTATCAGACCTCTAAGGGGCCTCGATCAATCTGTGGGCCCACATACACCAGCTCCTTCTATCTTCACAGAGCAGAATGTACAAATACCATGTGCTGGAATCATTTCTAGGACTTGGCCCCATTGTCTGCAAGCAAAACCCACTTTCAAATGAGACTTGGGATCTCCCTGGTCTCAGCCCAAACACTGCCACCCACAAGGATAAGAAGCCTCAAATCCAAGAACCCTATGTGGCACTCTCTGTTCCTGGCCTAGCTTGCAAAGCTTTCCATCAAAGCTGCCCCCATGGTACCCATGGGGCAAACTCAGGGTGGCATTCACTGGAGCGGCAAAGGGGTCTCTGCCTCCTTCGGGGCTGGGTTGAGGAACAGGGATGGCTGCCAAGAAACATCCTCAGCCCACAGCTGATCTCAAGGCTAGTTACGGAAAACGTGGGAAGGACTTCAGACACATCCAGGGGACGTTTAAGCCAAGAAACTCTGCAGAACAAAAGCTCACATGGTTCTTGTAAATAATCCACAGGAGCAAAGGCTACAAGAAAGGAAATATAAAATGTGCCACGGAAGCCATCTGCAATCAAAGGGCCCTTCGGGACAGGAGAACTCGCAGCCGCCCCAGCCCAGCACTCAGGGCCTCCGGGAGCATTTCTCACCAGCTCCCTGGCATTTCTGTTTGATTCCAGGTGGCTTCAAAGTTTTGAGAGCCCTCAAGTAGGGTGGGAAGTTGATCTAAGACCCATTCATCTGGCGAGCTGGCAATATCCCTGGGGATCACATGGTCCAAATGATCTCTTTGGTTTGTAGCTGGGAACAGGAGGAAGAGAAGGCTCCTCAATTTTGTTTCTCATCTAGAAAACTGAGTATCCCAGGTACAGTATGACACATTGTCACCGTGTCAGGGACTACAGGGTGGTCACTAACCCCTACCCTACTCCTCACTGTGGATAACATGGGATGCCCGGCAGGCGGCTCAGGCCCATCTGCAGACCTCGAAGGACATAGGTCTCATTCAAACCCAGAGCATGGAATGACAGAGCATATTTTAAAACCTGATGCCTTTGGGATAGGATGGGGGAAACATTCTGTATCTAGCAGCAAACAAGAAAATAACCTTGAAGCCCCACGCCTGAATGGGCAGGTTGACTATTCCGAATGTGATGAGGAATACCAGAAATGCCCAGGTGCGTGGGACAAAGACAGAATTCAGCAGTGTTCTGGGCAATATTTGCTGTGAGGAGGCTTGGTGAGGACAAACCCAGTGTTTGTCTCCTGAAAGGAGAAGCCAGGATAGGATTGAGGGCTCTTTAAGACTACCCACAATGCAACATGGGGAAGAGAGAGGGGTTCCTCTCTAGGTGGTGTTTGTTTGTTTGGGCTGTGCAGCAGTTGTAGGAAACACAGCATTTGAGGAGCCCTCACTGCCAAAGACCAAAGGCTCAAGGCTGAATGACTAGGGCCAGGAAGTAGGGGACACCCCTGCTCATATATACATCTTAGAAGTACCCCCAGAGTCTTCTCTCTGGACCTCCCAACTCATGGGAACCATTATGAACAGGATGCACACACAGCTTGTTCTTAGGATGTCACTTAAGGGATTAGAGACTGTCATCCCATTGAGAAAACCTCCTAATTAATAAAAAGTCCCCTTTCTAGCTACATATGCCAGCATGTGTCTTTAATCCCAGCATTTGGGAGACAGAGAGGCAAGGGATCTCTGTGAGTTTGAGGCTGGCCTGGTCTACTTAGCAAGTTTCAGAATAGCCAGGCCTACATAATGAGACCCTCTTTCAAAATGGAGGAGGAAGAGGTCCTCATTCATTCACTGATCAAATAACCCACAGACTGAAGGCTCAAAAGGATCTGATTTTAATGAAGAGTAAGGAGTCTGTCTTAGCTCTGCGGAGCTCTTTTAAGTCTGCAATGCATAGTGGCATGTCCTTCTGAGATTGGAGGCGGGAGCTTAGAGAGACAGGAACCAGCTTGTCCCAACTGAACATAAGCTATAAAACGTAGTAATTTCTAAAAACCTGATTTGAGGCTCTTTTTTTTTCTTCTTTGAAATCAGAGTAACTTGTAGAGCCTCAGTTCCAGATCCTATGAGGTATGGAACCTGGGTTCGAGGACAATGAACCCCAAGGGTTCAGCTTCATCCTGGAGGAACCTCAGGTGCTGTGGCTGACAGGTCCATGTCTGATTACAAGTCCAGGGGTTACAAGTTGCTGCCTACAAAGGTGTGCAGGGAAATCAAAGCTGGTGGTACCAGGGAGAGGGTTGAAGACCTGAGTTGATGTCTAGCCCAGAGCAAGGGTAAATGGAGCAAATACCACGGCGTCATCTTCTGAGTCACCTGCAACTACCTTCAGTGGCCCTACTGGGCCTGAAAAGTGATACAGGTGATAGCAGGGAAGATCCCTAAGATTCTTTCCCCATGGGACTCCCCAGACTTATCTCTTCCCTCAGAGAGCTTGAATCCTTCATGAACAGGTAAGTCTCCTCTTACTAAGAAACTGGTGAGTACAGCACCCTCAGATGGAGGTACAGCTGAAAGGCCAGAGCCTAGAGTTGCCAGTCTCTGAGTTGCTACAAACCTCCTATCACTACCACACTTTATCCTGTATGTGAGGCTGGAACCACTAGCATTCATGAACACCTTCCAATTCTTTCTTTTTTTTTCTTTCTTTCCTTTTTTTTTTTTTTTTTTTTTTTTTTGTTTTGTTTTTTTGTTTTGTTTTTCGAGACAGGACTTCTCTATGTAGCCCTGGCTGTCCTGGAACTCACTCTGTAGACCAGGCTGGCCTCAAACTCAGAAATCTGCCTGCCTTTGCCTTCCAAGTGCTGGAAGGCGTGCGCCACCACTGCCCCGGCCCATTTCTTATTTGAAGACACAGTCTTGAGTTTTGGAGCCTTGCATGCGTTATAGACTTTAAATGCACTGTTAGACAGGGTAGCAAGGACATGCAATTCAAAAAGGGAGCTGGGAGTTGGGCCTAGTGGGGGAGCATGCTCAGGATGCACTCCTCTAGGTGCAATGCCCAGCACGTCAAGAAAAGAAGAAAAATAAAATAAAACAAGAAGATCCTACACAAACTCTCGGTTGGTCTTCTGGGACATTCCCAAGGCTACAATAACAGGCCAGGGCTGCTATAATTGACCAAAGCCGCACCATCTGCGGGCAGGGCCACTGTAGCAGATTCTTTCAGCACACACCAGAACCCAGGACATGGATGACTCTAAGCACTAGCTGAGGGGTGGCTGGAGAGGCTCTGGATCAAAGGAAAAAGTGAGTGTGTGTGTGTGTGGGTAATTCTGGCCTCTGCCTGGTGATTTAAGTCAAATCTGTCCTGCTTACATAGAAATGCCTTTAATCTGCACTGCTTTAGTTAAGTACAAGAGCCAAGAGCTTTAATTACATCATATAAAACCTGTGCAGGGCTGCTAGCCCGACATGCAGCCCCTTCCCCAGTGCAGCCAAGTCCCCGTGACTGAGGCTACCAGACAAGGCTGTCAAAGGCAGGCATTACACACCCCTGTGTGACAGGGTCTGGTGACCTCAGGACCTAGCAGATTCTCCTGAGGGTTCCACCTCCCCATTCACCCCAGCTTCTCTTAAAGAACTGCAACCGCACCCTCTACCGGAGCCTTCTTGCTCTGGCCTTAGAAGTCACTCCTCTCTGATCAAGCTTTCCTTCCTCTTTATACTGTTGGGAGCCAACTTTTAGCAGAAAGCGGCTAGATCATCTTTGCAGCCATCTGGAACCATATACCCTGATAGAGACTTGTTTTTCAAAAGCCTATAACAGCTGAAGCACACTCTGATAAATATATTGTTTATTTCACATAGCTTGTTTTGCTGTTTAGTGACCCCAGGTGCATGGTGCACGTGGTAAAATTTCTTCACCCGTGTTCTCCTGCTTGTGCTTATAAATACCCAGAATTTCCTTGTAATAGAGTCAATATGAGTGAATAGGGGAAATAAAGGAGTAACCAGACTTGACTACACACTCTGGTTTGTCTCCATTCTTCGAATTTCTTGCCCCTCCATCCCCACTCTCTCTCTTGACCAGAGCACTTAGCCCCAAAGTGTGGGGCAGTGTGGACAGCAACATAATAGCCCCAAAGTGTGGGGCAGTGTGGTCCTCAACATTAGTGGCTCCCAAAGCGTGGGGCTGCCAAGTGTGGAGAGTGCAGTTCTCAACATTATACTTTTGTGGCTAGACACTCCAGATGTCCTGTCAAGGTCAACTGCTTGATGAGGCTCCAGCTTAGCATTCTGCACACGTCCTCAGTGCCTGACCCATAGGTCACACGCCCTACAGTGCACACCCTACCCCAGGTTGTTTGCTGCCTTTGCATCACTTTCCAGTCTCCAATGGGCGTTCCCCTAGTCATTGGGGACCAGTGTCATGATTGTGAGGGGCCCACGCCACAGTGTAACCCATAAATAAGGTGGTAGCATCTAAGGTATGTCTGGGACCAATTTGTGCTGGCCTAAGGGCCTCCTTGCCCTGCTGCTACATACATGGATAGTCCCCATACTAGAAATACCCATTTATTCACAGCCAAAATGAGGGGTCCACAGTTCTTCACACGGCTTTCACTGTTCAGTCACCCCACAAGGTGTTGAGGAGGTGACAGGACCCAGGACAACCACAGTCCTCAAACATTCTCTGTAATTGCCACTAGGTGGCAGTAGCGAGCGGGGGAAGTTTTTGACAAACCCTAAGTCCTCGTTTTTCTAAATAAGATGACAACTTGTTCTACTGTCAGCAAACAGTAAAGTCAAAGATGGTGGTATCTACACACACCTTTGAAAGAGGGTCATGTTCCTGAATCGTATCACCTAGTAGACCTGCAGGCCCTGGGAGATCTCACCTCAGCTTCTTCCAAATGCCCAGCCACCTTAGACAGCTATAAAAAACAAGGAACAGAACAAGCACAGGGCAGATGGGCATGTGCCAATTGTTCACTGCCTGAGGTTTCCCTGGACTCAGAAACACAAGACCACTGTCTCCACCTGGGCCTCTCATGCAAGGAGGCTTTGCTCCTGTCCAGAGAACAATCTGTGTCCTTCCTGAAGCCAGGTCCAAGGACTTCTGTAAGGAAAATCCAGTCTCAGGTAGAGCACCAAGTCAGGCTTCAGGTGGAAGGACAGGCCATGGCAGATCCCATAAAACCCTATTCTCTGTGACCTTTGATGATCTCTAGGCTTGTAGAAGCTCTGGCTCCACCTGTCAATTTTAAGGTCAAGGTTGTACATCCTCAAACACAGACCTTGATGAAGGCAAGTGTCTCAGAGATGGGGTGAGGTTGTGGGGAGGGATACACTAAGAGACAGATTTCCCATAAAGAAATATAGAGTCAGAACCAGGCAGGGGTGGGGAGAGAAAGAAGTGGGGATTAGGCCGTAAGTGGGTACTTGAGGGTAGAGGAGACAAAGGAAGTGAGCTAGAGCAAACAGACTGGAGCCACTGTCCAGAACTGTGCCCAGCAGGACAGCTGGCACCACAGGGCCCCTGGGGAGGGTGTGTGGTCTAGAACGCCTGGTTACCGAGTACCAGACACTCTCCAACATTAGCCCCTGACCATCAGAAAAATCACCCACATTAACTTCTTAGTTGTTTCTACTCAGATGCAGAACTCTCCGGAAACACACCATCACAGAGGCCACCAGGATGAGCTTTGGGGCATGCAGTGTCAGACCTGGCCACTCTCTAAGACTTAGCTGGGTACGAGCCCGGGCTAAGAATAGCCTGCTGGTGGGAAGATAGTACTACAGGACCTATAAGAGATTCATGCCATGTTTGTAGAGTCAGACAGAGGTAGAGACATACAGAGGAGTGTAGGCTGCAGCTTCCTGGGGGCCATGCAGGAGAGCCCGGGGAGCCAGGAGAACACTTGGGCTCCTGCCTGAAGGCTGTTGATTTGCTGGGTGTGGAGTTAAGGTGAGCATCCCTCACACACCTCAAGTTTAGGGCATCTCCCAGGGGATAGACTACCCTTGGAGAGCCACAAACAGCTATGATGCCCTGAAGGAGGTGACTGAAGTCAGGACGGTCACAATACTGGAGCAGGCAGGGTCATAAGAGAAATGAGAGAAGAGGCTGCAGGGTAGAGACAGCAAGGCCACAGCCTCTTCTGCTGAGGAAGATACCAGGTGGAGTAAGGACTAGCAAAAAGCAGGGAATGGGAGAAAGGGGGCTGCAGACAGATTTGGAGCCGGGAAGCAGCCTCACACAGGCTTCCAGGTGTGGTATCTAGCTCCAGGCTCTGAGGAACAATGTTTTCTTAGGGAAAGGTGAGGAGGCCACTCTGCTTGCAGCCAGGGGCTGGAATTCCACTTCCAGGTGCCGGCCCACTCTCTGTCTGGAAACGCTTGGCCAGCTTTGAAGTCTCGACTCAGTTTCAGCAGCTAAACAGTTTCAGATGTGACAATCTAGTTTTATGGGCTTAATAATTCCGACACATGTGCAGTAGGGGCCCAGCAGTTCCTGTGGTGCCTGGCGGGTCCCTTGCAGGGGCTGAGAACCATGAAAGTCTGGAGTGCCTGAGAATCTAAATCGAGGTGTTTAAGGACAGTGAGTCCAGAGCCTCCACAGGAAGGGAACACAACAAGTGCATGTTAGTGACTTACTTTCTTCTAAGATCTGCAGGGTGTTTTTACTCTACACACACATTCATTTTGTTTTAAATTGAGGGAGGGGAGGCTAGGACCATTTTCATCAGGGGTTGTATAAATGAACCCCTGATGAAATTTATATAATGAAATCTATAAAGGGTGGGTAGTTGGGAATAACAGGGTTTCCTAAAACACACACTCCTTCACACCAGTGTCTGCCCTCCTCCATTTTCTCTCCAGGCCAGAAAATACAAATATTTCCATCACCTGTTCCTACCACAGTCTCCCAATTGTTTCTATCATTTGATTAATAATAGAAGATATAACATGGACCACATTCCCAACACCTATTCATCCAAAACTACACTAATCCCCAGTTTGTGTAGGAATTAATCAGACACATGTACCATAGGGAGTTGACCATCTACTGTCCACAAGGAAGTGGACACCAAAGAAGCCCAGTTCACAGAGAGTACCAGACAGATGGAAGAGGGTGGATGAGTCCCTGGATGGGTGCATTACAGGAATGAGCCTGGGCCACTTGCTGGAGAAACTTCTGCAGCAAGAGATGCTGCCAGGAAGGTCATAGGCCGTAAAGGGTCAGCAGCCTCCCTTTAAAGTCTGGCAGTCAAGATTCCTTATCCCTCACTCAGAGAAAAGGATTCACGTGACTTGTGTCACACTAACCCAGACAAGTGGGAAGCCCCACACCTCAGCAAAGAAAGAAGACTCCACATCCTCCCAAGAATCATCTCCAACAAAGACATCCACAGAGGACCGACCATGAAACAAACCGCTTCCAGCACACACAATAAGTCTCTGTGTGAGTGTGAAGATTACATAAGAATGTCTGCACTCACTGTACATGCAAACACACGTGTATGTGTGCACACATACACGCATGCACACAAATGTGCACATGTGCGCACAGACACATGGACGTACAGACACACACAGGTGAACATGCACCCATGCACACACATTCAAGTACATGTGTACATACAGACGTACACACCCATGTATATACATGCACATGTGTGCACACACAAATACATTACACACAGGAACACACACATATGCACACGTTCATGTACACGCTAGCACACATACTTGTGCACGCATACATACTTATGTTTTTCCAGAGACAATAATCATGAGCCATGCTGAATACTTCCCTCGTTCTCACTCTTGGCACACTGAAATTGCTTTGCTTTAGTCCTTCGTGTTCCAGTCACTTTGCAACTGGTCTACACCTTGATCTTCTTTAGCCTGACACCATGATTGTCTTTCACAGAAAACGATGGTCAAGGCTGGCCAGCCTTCCCTAATGGTGACTATTCACAGTTCCTATTCATAGTTCACAGGCCACAGAGGTTGCAAAATAACAAAATGGAACCCATAACTCAGCTCTCCCAGACTCAGATCCCTTTGCCTCTTGCTTGGATGAAGGTGGACTCGACAGACCCCACACAATTTCTTCCATCTCGACTCTTACTCAGGAAACCCACTGGCCATCTTTGTTTCTTTTCATTCCTATTAAAGCTTTATGTTTCCTATTTCAAAGGCAGATTAATTCCCAAGCTGGAAGAGAACACGACTGAACCCTAAGTTACTGTTTTTGTTTTACTTTAGAAGGTACTGTGTGATGTGGTGTTCTTACCAGAGATAAGCGGGCTAAAAACCGGCGCCAGGCTCCTGGGGAGCTCACAACTCAGAAAAAGCAATAAATGGTGTTCATTTTTGTTAAGTGCTCTCCGTAGAGCCCTGTGGAAACATACCCTCACTGGCTCTGCTGCCTGGCTAGGCTGTGAAGATCAAAGAGGGCCTCATAGCTACCCTGTCTGGCAGCAGCTGCATGAACTCCTTAAAGGGAAAAGAAAAAAAAAAAAGCCAAACCTATATCCTTCAAACACACTGTAAGGAAGTGTAGTAGGGTCCCGGTGACAAACTTGTATTGCAGATCTTAACAAATAATATTGTTTCAGAAATGATACCAGCTCCGGGCAACTGAAGGTTGCACAGCTGCAGGGAAGTAAGCCCAGGGCCATCCAGACACAGAAGGAAGCCTGGACATAGCAAGGGTTCCTAGGATGTAATAGCTACTAGAACAGCTCCAAGGGACTGGCTAGTGGGCCAAGGACATTCTGGCTGCCAGGACTGGCCAGGGATTGGTGAGAGCTCTGACCTGGTTATTTCATCCACCAAGGCTCTGGTCCCCTGCACCACGGGCAGATGTGGTACCCAGTGATCCCCTCACTGTTTCCTGAAAAGCTCTTCCACATAAACAGAGGCTCCCGTTCATTCTGTCCCATGCTAACCTCGGCCCCATACTCTGTGCATCACAAACAAAAGGAACCCCAAGTCCAAGTTCACAGAACCTTTTGAGAAGCTTCCTCTCCCACAGATGAACTAATGCCCTTTCTGACAGGATGCAGATATACAAAGCAAAGCCAGTGGCCAGCTCCTGCTGCCTTGCCATGCCTGGAAGGGATGGGGTCCCTAGTGCCACCACTTCAGTGGTCTCCCCACAGAGGGCGTGACTCCTAAGGTCATCAGATGCCGTTGGTTCGTTATCCCAAGCATGCCCAGTCACAACCGACCCCACCAGAGCTGGCTACTCTCAAAACACAGCTAAGGAGGACCAAGGATAAAATGCCGATAGGTTATTTTCCCAGAGCTAACACCAGCTGTGTTTTTAAGAAAGTCCAAATCATTACAAGTCTCATGTAAAGATAAAGTTATCCCACCTTCCTGTTCCACAGCCATAGAGTGGGTCCTAGAATCCCCATAAGGTTAGCAATGGGGGAGGAAGGGGTTGGGGTGGGGGGATCAAGACAGATGATGGCCCTCCTCGAGGGCTTCCTGTATCCTTCCAGCCGTAATGCCTGTCCCAGACAGTAAGTAGCCTTCTAGAGCCACAGAAAGGTTGGCATACATGTCTTTGTTAACTGTAGCTCCTAGGAGGTAGGTGTAGGTCACTGTTAGTTCTCTGTGTATATTTCCCCTCCTCTGTTTGCTTCTGCCTAGGGGTCTTTCACTGTGATGTCTGGACAACCACCCTTTGTCAATGCTGCCTTTCGTCTGAATCCACACCAGGGCAATCCCCTGACCATCCTCTAGTTCACCCTCTGAACCATCCAGGAACCCTTGTCTGGCTCCTCCTTCAGTCTAGGTGAGATAGTGAGCAGGCAGGCAACCTTGAGGCAGAATAGCAAGCAGCTCGGGGGTGAGTGGAGGGTCAGGAGGTTATGAAGATTAGAGTCCAGGCTCCAGGACTCAACA
The DNA here is from genome assembly GCF_011762505.2 of Arvicanthis niloticus. Taxonomy (NCBI): domain Eukaryota; kingdom Metazoa; phylum Chordata; class Mammalia; order Rodentia; family Muridae; genus Arvicanthis; species Arvicanthis niloticus. The sequence continues at coordinate 1,183,186 of NC_047676.1, read as the reverse complement.
CAGCATGACTCAGTAAACTGCCAAATCTGTTGTACCTTAGTCACCTCCTTTCAAAAAAGGTCTTGGGGCAGGATCTGAGAGTCCATAGGTAACCCTGCAGGAGAAGCTCAGGCACATGGGGTCTGTATCTGTGTGAGCAGTCTTCTTCTCACCTTATTCCTAAGACAGTTCCTCTTTGACCTTTTATCTTTTCTCTTCAGATGCACCCGGATGTGGCTTCTCTCCTACTTGGGGCACTCCGCTTTCATCCCCAATACCTCCTTACCATCATTTCCATTCCAGTCTACACAGGCTGGGCTGCTCGACGGCGCCCACTGCAGCTAGTACTCTGTTAGTGATGTGTTCTGGTACCTTCTTCCTAGGCCTCATGTTGAGCCGCGCCTATCCCTGTGGCCTCACCCCATCATTTTGGACTCCACACTCCACTAGGGCTCACCAGGGTTCACCATTCTCCCCTCCCACTGCTCACCTGCCAGTGATCCTTGTGGCCTTCTGGAACCCACTGCTTCCTGTAACACAACTCTTAAGCATGTGGACGCCCCCCCCCCCCACCCCCCACAGCTTTCCAAGGGGTCCAAGTACAGTGAGTGCAGTTCTCTTTCCTCTACTCGTCTTTTTCAGAACACAATGTCATCTTCATTCAGATTAAAGCTGGCTCTCCCAAACCCTAGGAAAATAGGCTCCAGGACTCCCAGCATAGGTGAGGCTCACCTTAAGTTGATGGAAGCAGAAGGTAGCTCCAGCCTAGCCTAGGCTCTTCTCCTACTAAGTCACTATAGGAGTCCAAGGGCTAACCTTGCCAGCAAGGGGATTTCGGGCAACCAGAGAGAGCACAGGGGTATTTATACAGGGAATGATAAGAACGGGCCAAGTGCAGAGACACACCACTCACCTGGGAGACCTGTGGGCCAGACACCCTGAACTGAGTGAGATATGTAGGAGATTCTGAACACCCCCGGAAGGGCAAGGGCCAGGGTTGGATGGAGCCTCAGAGACCAAATGCCAGTCCAGCTAAGACACCCAGTCAGCCATGGGAAAGGAGGGCTAAGTGGACAGGGGACACTGACCAAGATGTGAAGACAACAGTTTTGGGTGAGCAGCCAGGACTTCCCTACCAAGAACACAACCAGAGGAGGAAGGCTAAGGAAACCTATAAGAGCCCACTGAGCAGTGTGAGCAGAAGGGACTAGCCAGCCCACCTGTACTCTCAATTGCCCTGTAAGAACACTGGCGGTGCCTGTAGTAGGGGCTGCATGCCAGGTCCTTGGGGCAGGAAGAAAGAGGTACTGTTTACCAGGCTGACTATTTCATGCCATTTCTGAGCAGGTTCTTCTTCAGAGCCAAGCCGAGGTCAGGCTTTCACTTCAAGGAGATACAAGTAAATCACATCCCTTCAGTGAAGAAATGTATCAACTCTGGGCCTACACATCACAGGCATGAGAGAAGCCAGGAGGGCCCTGCTACCCCCTATACATGGGCAAGCAGCACTTACGATTCTGGAGACAAAGAAGACAGGAAGGGCTGCGATTCCTAGCACACAGAACATCCTTTACAGAGCTCTAAACACTGATCAACCAGGATGCCTAATGGTATGTTAAAATAATCTCCATCTGAATTTCTGTATTAAAATATTACATGCGTCTTTAGCTTCTCTGATTTCAGGGCTCAACACTCACTAGGGCTAACTGAGGAGATTCTGAAGAACAAAAGTAAAATTAAATCCTCCCTTCTGGCTGCCAGGCTTCATTGCCATTAGTCCATTCCAGCTGTGCGTGGCAAACAGGATCGAACAGACCCAATTTGTTCAGTGTTGGCATGAAGAGCTGCCAGGCGGATGCTGCCAAATCTCCCATCCAGATGAAAGCTGATTACAGCAAACATCATCCCAGCAGTAGGTGAGGGTTTTTGATTACTAACAGGCTTACCTGTAAGTAGCAGCTCCAGCAAACCAGTCATGCCCAAACCAGTGCTGTGCTTTGCCCAGGATGGTCCTAGCATCTAACCATGTCTACCAACTACATGAGAGACCAGACGACTCTGTGTAGCAGATCAGTCCATAGCTGTTCCTGGTGAGGTAGCCAGCACATGGGATAATCACTCTCAACTCTCATAGCCTAGGGCAGTGTCGTCCTCCTTGAAAGTAGCCAGTCCACGTTCCAGGCCAGGCTTCAATGTTACCTGGCACCAATCTCAGTTGATAAAACAGAATAGAGTCTGAGGATTACCTTCGTTTCCCCACCCCCGCCCCCAATCACTACTGGGTGGCCCAAGAGGAGCCACTTGCTCTGACCCATGCTGGGTCACAGTTGGCAGAGAGCATTCATGTTTTGACAGCACAAGGATAACCATAGAAAGCCAATCAAGCAAAGGGCTGGGAAGGGTGTGGGGGCTGTGTGAATAACCTTTCCATATGCCACCTCAAGTATGAGGAGCCTAACTTGAGCCACATGTTCCAGTGACCCTGTAGCCACCCCAGGCCCCAAGTTCTTCCTGAAGCTATGGCCACCTGGGCTCCACCTGGCTCTGCTTGTCAGCATGCCTACCAACTACCTGACAGACCAAGCACATAAACAGTGCTCTACTGGGACCAGATGACTCCATGTAGTGGGAGGACTTATCCCATTCTTTCACACTAGTGGTATTTCAGTTTCTCACATGAACCAGGACAGGTTCTGGGTACCCGAGACAGGCTTGTCCTCTGCACCCTTCTAGGGAATCCTTCAGCCAGTGGGTAAAGTTGACACAAAACTCACAAGACACAGAACTGAATTCTCAGAAGTATTTGGGTGGGAAGGATAGGGATCTCTTGGGTTCAGGTCCCTCCCTCTTGTAAGAAAAAATGTCTACCAAGAAGCTATAAAAGGGAGGCAGGCACAGTAATAACACACCCATCTGAACCTCCAGGCACAACTGTACTGAGCGGTTTTCCTGTTTGTCAGGGTCTCAGGCCTTACTCTGGTTACTGGTGGAAGGTTCTGCTCTGGTCTCAGAGCAAAAATTTTGTATCGATGAACTCGATGGCATTGGGTGGGGGGCGCTGTACCATTCATTGTTGTCCACTGTAAGAGCAGCCCACAGAGCACCCACAACAGCTCAATGAACTGACATTACCATGTGATGCTAACTTCACTCTCAGTAGCACAGCATATATCCAGGGGTTATACAAGGGGATCTCCCTCATGAACAACTCTTTCCTGTGATCCTCAGAGCCACAAAGCTCTATAGGGCTTCACCACCAACCAGTTAGGGACATCAGCCTTCATGAGCTGCTGTGTGTCAGCGTCTCCATAGTCTCCTGGGGTGACACAAGCCTGTCCTCATAACCCAGAGACTTTCTGACACAGGCAACCTTCTGGGAACTCCTCTCACCTGTACAGAGAAGTGGTCTATGTCCACAGGGCTTCGCTTTCCCAAGCACAAGGCTGGCCACTGTGTTTCCAAATCACATGTGGGTGGTTCTACTGTGTGTTGGCACTGACTCCCTGGTCCTGGCCAGGATGAAACACAGTGGACAGCCTCTGCCAAGCTCCTGCACCCCATTCTAGACCCTCACATCTGTCCTCTCACCGTTGCTAGGGCCAGTTTGCTGCCTCCTAAACATAGGGGAAAAGAGAGTCATGTTTTCACTAGACCTGGCATGGGGCTCCCAATGTTAGCTCTAACCAGGACTTCAATAACCTCTGTGCAGATGACTAGTGGGTACCCCCTGACCCGCAACCTCACTACTGAGGCTTGAGACTGAAGACACAGCTCTGTCCTCTCTTTCTTTCTTCCTTCCTTCTTTTTCTTTCTTTCTTTCAAAGATTTATTTATGTATATGAGCGCTCTATCTGCATATCTGTGTCTAGAAGAGGTCATTACACATGGTGGTGAGCCGCCATGTGGTTGCTAGGAATTGAACTCAGGACCTCTGGAAGAGCAGCCAGTGTTCTTAATCTCTTCTTGCTTACCAAGAAATAGAAACCACCAACCCCTGTCCCCAGACTATAGAGCAAGTGGCAAGAGATACAGAGCAAGTATGCCCATCCCTAATGCTGGGAAAGGACTGGGTCTGGATATGTCACCTGCATTATCTAGCTCTGGACAAGCTATAGTGATTGGGAAGTTGGGCAGCCTGCTCTTGCACATGAAACTGGCCCACAGTGCTAGAACAGAACGCTGATGAGACTAGGCCATTATCTTGCGTATGGTTGAAACCGTGGTTCCTAGCCGTGCCATTGGCTGGCTTCCTGCTAGCCTTGCTCCCAAGCTCATGTCAGACACCTCCCTCCTCACCAGGGCTCCAGGTTGAATAGGACTTCTGGTCAAAAGTGGTCATCACAGGCTAACTCTTGGACTGTCTCAAAAAAAAAAAAAAAAAAAAAAAAAAACCCAAGGTGGGTAGTTCCTGAAGAACAATGACAAAGGTTGACCTCTGGCCTCCACATACATGTGCATGCATGTCGCATATACATGTACATGCACACACACGCGCACATACACACATATAAAGCACAAAATGTTCATATATAAACTACTCAGCTATAAGCAAAACTGTAGGAAGTAACCTGAATTCTAGAGAGGTGGCACCATTTGCCACAGTGGCCAATCTGCTGACAGGGCAGGGTGAAGCTACTTTTCCACTTTTATTAATACTTCTGGAAAGCCAAGATTTTAGCTCCTTCAGCAGCACAATGAGTGGCTGTGTCTTGAAACTGTTTTGGAAATCTAGATAAAGACAAGTTACCTGGTATTAGTCTTAGTCCTAGCTGTCTGTGAACTCCTCCTCTGGCCCCCAAATCCAGGTGGTGCCCTGAGGCAAAATGTCCCACATTCTGAGAGCCTTGACCTAGACACTTTATATGGGGCTTTTCAGGTGCAGAGGTGTGTAATAAGCGTATCTGCACATATCCACTCCCTCTGTGCCTATCAGAGAGCACTTTCAGATCTTCCTGGGAGCCTCTCAAAGAACTTGAATCCCAGGGGAACACTACTCCAGTGACCAATGACCTTTATAGAGAGAGGCTGTGCCAGCCAACTTTATTATAGACACCAGGAATCTGCTCCTCCAGTCTCTGTGGCCACAACCCTAACCATGGCCTCATATGGTCAGTGTCCCAGAGTCCCTGTCATAAGACACCAGAGAACCAGGCAATGAGCAAAGGCAGAGGCCAACCATACACTGTCCCTCAGTGGCAGAGTACATCAGAGCAGTCTCAGTGGGTCAGACACTGACTGCATGGCACTTGGCTAGTCCTTGAGGACTTTGCCTCGGAGATGACTCCAACACAGAGATAGCCCCATGGCCTCTTTTCCCTCCTCTATATAGTCCTATCCATATCCATAACCTTCAGCCATGTGCCTAAAAACATTGTTACCAGCTCCCTCGGGTTCAGTCCTCAGGCCAGTTTTGTTTCACCTCGCCTAGAGGCCATTTCCTCCAAATCAGCAAGGTGATTCCCGAGGCCTCTGCTAATTCAAATCCCCTTGGGTAAGAACCACTCAGCTTATCACACATTTGTGGGGTTCGTCGAGACCCCTGCACATTCAGAAGCATAGAAGGGGCAGGTATTCGGTGCCACCTGACCACTTGACCATGGGAATCCTCAGTGCTCCTTGATGTTGCCAGTCCCCCAGGCTTGTCCTTGATGTTCCCGAATCAAACTGAGCCCCTGGATCCTTTTGCCCCTGGATCCCTTTGTACTTCTGTGCCAACGTCTCAAGACTCAGACTGGGTCCCAAAAGCCAAACACAGAAGGCGTAGAGATTATGGGGAGCAATGAGAATGTGCTGTGTTGGTTGTCCCTGACACCCAAAGTATCCCTCTTCTACCCAGGTGCCTCCAGGGCCTCCACTCCAGACTTTGTGTAGGCACTCCCAGGGAAATACTGCTTCTTCTTGTGGGCTGTAAAGCTTAGCAGCTGAGGACAAACCATGAGGCCCCCATCAGTTCCCTGGAGCTCCGTATATCCCCTGCAGATGTCTTGTGGCCCAGGTGCTATGTTTCTGTGTCATCTAGGATAAGGAGATATTCAGGCAGTGACAGAAACATGAGGAGTGTCTCAAAGGCTAACATCCCTCCTTCCTTAACAGAAGCATGTAAATTTGCGGGTGAGGTGGCTCCTGGCTCAGGTCAGATAAATGACCCTGCCTGAACAGGAGCATCAGAGTTAAGGGGCTGAGGCTTGACAGCCAGCTCAAGAGAATTCTAGCCAGTCAGAAATGATCAAAGCATGAACAAGAAAGATTTCCAATCCTGTGGAACCTATAGACAAGATGATGAGGAGGACTGATGGGTTTTGTTAGAAGCCAAGGTCTGCACAGTAGATTCAGCCCTGAAGGTACCACAAGGTCTCACATTGATCACCCCCATATCTTACAAGGTTATCTACCTCCTTGTGAAAGGTATAACATGTCAGCACACACAGAGTGGCTATGGAGATGTGGTTGGAGCTGGGGAGTGGCACTGTGAAGCTCCAGTTTGCTCAAGACAGCCACACAAGCCCTCAACAGGCTAAGCAGCCATGTCCTTTCCTCTTGCAAATATGGACAGCTGTAGAATGTCCACAGTCAGCCATGGTCATGGTTCTCAGTGGCCTCCTCAACTTACATACAGAAAGATCCCTCAAAGTCCAAGTTAAAACCCCACCACTAGAATGAGCAGAATGTTCCTTCCTCAGGCTCAATGGAAATCTGTGTTTAATTCACAGCAACAACAAAAATAACAGTGACTCTTGTCTTCTTAGCAATTTCCTGCCAGCCTGGGGGGGGGGAGGGAGCTGAAGAAATTAAAGACAGTCTTGTGGAAGAAGGGACACACATAAGGAGACTGTCTTGTGGATGACTACTCAGCCACTTTGAGAAAAGCCTTCACCATCTGCTGTTTGAACTACAGCCCTATCAGTACTATCTCAAAGCCTGTGACCACAGTACTGAAGTCACATTCTCTCCAAACCAGCACTTGGTTATTGTTAACAGACCCATGCCCCACCCCCTTCATATCCCCACAGGCAAGGAGCCACACAGGTGCTGACACACAGCAGAGCTTCTGGGAATAGCAATGGTGGCCACTCAAGGCAGGAAGTAGCATCCAGGAGACTTTTAGATGTATACAGATGCACAGACCAGTACAGACTTTTAGATGAACACAGGTGTACAGCTCAGTAACAAAGTCTAAAGCAACTTCATCCTTCTGGGTTTAGGGAATGGGGAGAGCAGATGAGAAGCAAGTCTCCCGGTGACCTGTCATGCTTCACTGGGAGTTGGTGGTTGGAAGTGTTATTCAGTATAATCGGGGCTGCCCTTCCTCAGGGTACAGCTCCTGGAAGGACACTAACTTGAGCAGAACTCTGGACACTGTGAAAAGAAGGATTTCAGAAAGGACATAGACCCAACACTAACTGTCCCTACTGAGCTTTCCAGATAGAAGAAAGAGTATGGTGATATAGTCCCTCCCAGACCTGAGCAAGAGCTACCTAGTGCAGCCCAAACTTGCTAGGCACAAGGACAGCAATGTGGCTTCAAGAATACCTGAACCGGGGCCTCAGCTCAAGGTCTTGCCCGGCCAGGAGCCACAGACAGATAAGAAAAACCCAGGAAATAGAACGTTGCTTATAGCTACCTAAGCCGAGTCAGCCTTACTAACTCTGCTCTTAGCCACCTTAGAAAAGCTTTATTGGGCTGGAGAGATGGCTTAGCAGTTAGGAGCACTGTCTGCTCTTCCAGAGGTCCTGAGTTCAGTTCCCAGCAACCACACGGTGGCTCACAACCATCTGTAATGGGATCTGATGCCTTCTGCGGGGTATCTGAAGATATCGACAGTGTACTCATATACATAAGATAAATAAATCTTTAAATAAAAAAGAGAAAAGCTTTATTATAAAAGGACAAAGCTAAAAGAAACAACGTAAGCCACAGCCCACACAACTAAAACAAAACAAAAATGACCGAAAAGTGTAGTGTTCATGGTGCTCCTACCTTCATACTCCAGTGACACCCACTTCCTCGTCAGCTAAGGTGTGCCCCATTCTGAAGTGCTCTCAAGTGGGGATTCTAAGGCTTGAGCGTAGACTTACTGCTAGGGAGAAAGACCTTAGGCTTGACAGCTAAGGGGTAGGGCCAGTCTAAATGCTCTACCATGGCATGAACAGGTTCCCAGAGACCAGCCCCAATTTTGTATCTCTGGCTAATACGCATCTGAGAACCAAGCTGTCCTGAGGCATCAACTGGCCACCGAGAATTCCTCTGCAAATGTAAATGGTAGCAAGATGGACCTCGGCAGCACTGGATGTCAGGCCTGGCTTCCTCTCCCAGAAATGGACAGCACATAACTGTAATCTCCACATAACTGAATATCCACACTGGACCCACAATACCTCAGCATCCAGAAGTTTCTATTCATATGCCAGAAGGACTGATGCCAGTCCACTTGCTGACTTCACAGAGCTCACAGCCAGTAAGGGGCCTGTCTGTAGTGGGAGCCGGTAGTGGTGAACCAGACGTAGGTGACCAAGTGTAGTGTTCTTGTCCTTTCAAACTCTGCTCTCCCTAACACCAATAACCCAATGTCTACTTCCTCTTGCTGGCAGATATACGGGTGTTCCACCCAAGGTCTACCACATCTCATCCCTTTTCTTTTAAACACAGCACATGGATCATCTACTCTGTACATGGGGTAACACTTGTGGTTTGGAGGTACCATTTTCCCACTGCCCATCTGTCCAGGAACCCTCCCTGCAGGACTGTAGTCAGTTCTCTAAAAGATGGGCGGCAAGGGTAGCCCTTACCTCTTGACAACTTCATTGTGCAAGCAGTCAGCCCTATAACACCCATCAACAGATGGAGAAGGTCCTCCAACTCAAGCCTGGAATTCTGAGATCATGGCCCCCAGTTGAGTCCCAACTCTGCCTTAGAATCCCTTCACCAGCTCCTCCTGCCTGAGGAGTGGAGCCACCAGTCCAGCCTAGGGCTTGGAGGTTCCAGTACCTCCACCCAGCCCCCTCTGGGATACTATGCCAGATGCTGGGAAGGGATAGCCTATCCAGGCCAACCATATGAGTCTTCTGCATCTCCCGGTGGTAAAGAAGCACGACTCCGTTGCCGCGAGGCCCCTGGTTGCGCGACCCCGCCCACCTTCCCCGTCGCCTACCTGCTTGTCCCGTGCGCGGTGTTCCACACCACTGCCCGCGCGCCGGTCGTTCTCTTCCGCTCCTTTGCGACTACTCGCGTACGCTGACACCACGAAGCTGTCCCCTGCGGCCCGCCCGCAGACACGCGGGAAACACGGCACCCACGGAGAAGGAAGGAGACCGTGAGCTTCGCGGGGTGCGCTTCTGCCCAGCCTGACTCGCTGCGCCCACCCGGTACCCAGAGCCCCGGGGCCACGCGCTCCCGGAGACCCAAGGCGTGTCCCACCCGAGGGCGCGAGGCAAGGCGCGCCCCAGGCTTGGAGCTCTGCGCATCCGGCCCCGGGGCCGCCTCGCGCCCTGGCCTCGCCCGGGCTCACCTTCGGGACTCTCTCTCCTCTTGCAGGCTGCTGCGGCTGCGGCACGGTCGGAGGACACAGGGAAGAGGGAAGGGGCAGTGAGTGGCGGCTCCCACCCGCCCCCCTCTCTCCCGCCCCTGGCCCGCTCCTCACCGTGCTTGGACTGAAATTTCCCCATGTCTCCGCTGGGCCTGGACCCACCCTCCGGCCGAACTCTCAGGTGCACGTCCGAGGTTCGAGCCCGGGGCACATGGACCGCGCGCCGAGAGCGACTCGTGGAGCCTGGATCCGGGGCCGGGCAGTCGGGTGAGCCTTGGCCCGGCAACCGGAGACACCGGCGCGGGCAGCGGCCGGCCTCCCTTTGAGCGCGCGCGCCCGCAACGGGGCTTTAACAGCAGTTCTCGCAGCGCCCCACGCGGCCGCGGACCATAGCGCAGTGGACCCTTTACCCTACCTAGGACTTTACTAGACAGGCAGTTTGTAACCTGCTCTGAGCAGCGACTGGCACAGGGCATCCGTGAGTGCAGACAGGGCCTGCCTGCACTGGACTCCAGGTTTCTAGCTCTTTGAGATTTCTTATGGGGGAGACACCCTCTACCCCTCACCAAACTTTTTCTTGAATTCCCAAATTCAAGAGGTCGGTGTTAAGAGTCCTACTTTGGCAGAACCCTGGAAGAGAGTTACCTAGGTCTTAAAGAATGTTCTTGATTTCTTTGTCTGGGAGAGGAGTTAGGCACAGGCTCATTGTGAGGGGGTTGGGAGTGATTAGGGTGCGAAGATAGAAAGCCACAGGAAGGTACCTGGAAGAGAGGGAGAGCAGGTAGGACCAAACTGTGTCCTGGTCTGCTGGAGTGGACCTTCCGCCCTTCTTCCCACATTGATGAAGGGCCAGCACTACCCAACAACGTGGACAAGCCCTGCACCCTTCCCTTTGACTTTGGCTGGGACAGGGTCCTTGCTGGGCTGTGGTTTGGACCATATGGCTCTGACCAGCTCCTCTTTGGCTGGCTAGCCAATCTCAAAAACCCTCTCAGTATTCCCTCCTGCAGCTTCCCCCTTAGAGGGGCTCACCCACTCTTGTTTATCTTGCTTATCTTCAGAGAAATCTCATTTCCCCCTTCTTCCTTGGGCTCCAGCTTGTTCTGGTGATACTTCTCTGCTTGGTTCCCTCTTTGCCCAGAGAGCTCTGTAACACACAGATCAAGAACAAGTGCATAATTTTCTTTCGCAGCTTTCTTGAGATGTGGTTCATATACCCTACGACTCTCCCACTCAAGAGTCACTACCCAGTGGCCTGTCATCTGTTCATAGATGTGTTGGCATAGTCTGCTCTGGAACATTCAACTCCTAGAGTGACTTAATTTTATCACATACTTTCTGCAAAGAACTGCAGCCGGGAGTATAGTCTTTTATGGCTGGCTGGCTCCTCCCTCCCTCCCTCCCTCCCTCCCTCCCTCCCCCACTCTTTTATAGCTGTCTGTCTCTCTTTCTTCTTTCTTTCTCTCTTTCTTTCTTCCCTTCCTTCTTTCTGGCCTTGAACTTGCTGTATAGCTAAGATATCCTTGAACTTCTGAAGTTCTTTGGAGTTGTTGATATTGAGGATTCATGACTGGGGGGGGGGAGGGGGAGTGCAAAATGGCTTACCTTGAACAGGGCTCTCTCACAGTCATGGGTGTGACACAGGTAGAATGGACTCATGTAACTATGGGGACTCCTTACCCACCAGGTCACTCACCTAGCCTCATCCCCCCTTTATCCTCATCCAGGGTTCCACGACAACCAGCAACTGAGGAAGAAGGAATGGGGTACCAGGAGGAGACTCAATGATCAGGGTCCACAACTGTGTTTGGGGGAGTGTTTGCAAATACAGCCATCAATGAGGCCATAAATAATGAGGAATATTCCCACAAGGGCAGGCTTCACTGTGCTCCACTGCCTACCACAGTCCAGGCTCACCTTTGGGCAAACCAGGTGAGGTTGGCTTGGTTTATACCCTCTGCTTCATCCTGTTCAGGCGTAGAGAGCGTGGCTTCCTAGTTGATGAAGACAGACTCGGATGGAAATTTCCAGAAATGGCCATTCTTTCCACCCTCCCAACTCGCAGAGCCACTGCTCAGTGAGGAAGGTACATTATTGGCGTAAGAAGACAAGACCCAGTGTAACTGTCAAACTGGGCAAAAGTAGCCTCAGCCCCAGGAGGCAACCTGGGGTGAAAGTGAATTTCCATTTACTGATCCTGTGTCCAGATCTATCTCCATCCCTTGAAATCTAACCCCCACCCCATGCTGCTGTAGTCTCTCTGAGCTTTAAACCAAGGACTTTTGACATCAACAAAGAGCACAAAAACTGTGTGTGGCTTCCTAGGGAGAAATAAAGAAACATCTTTTCGCCCTAGATAAAGAGCACATACAGACCAAAACCAGTTCCATCCAAGTGCAGCTTGGTGAATCAATTTGTGTTTTAGGGTTATTCACATGAACATAGGCAGCTGTACCACCAAGAATTCCAAACCCTTGGCTTTGCTTCTTACATAATATCAGAAAGGGGAGGAGCTTAAGGGGGTCTCCCTGAAGGTTTCCTGAACCTCATGACTTTCTCCCTCATTCCATGATGTAAAATTAATATAATATCATGAATATCCAGAGAAGGTGGCTGCAGCTTCTCTGCTTTAAGATAGCAATGGTCATTTCCAGTTAAGAGGAAACTGCCATACTACAAATCCACAGGTATGAAAGACCCATCTCAGACTGTGGGTTCATCTCGAGTCCAGTGGAGCAGACACCTGCTTTTACATGCAGCCAGCCTGACGTGTCCTCTCTGGACCTGCCTCTGGTTTAGCCTTGGCCCGGAACTCAAGCTTCTTCTCAGCTTGTTCCCACCCCCCATTTCCCACTCTCATCTTTTCGAATAGCCTGAGCTTGGGTCTCTGGCTGGAGCAGTCAAATATCCTCTCCCACGTGGCTGCTCAGTGTGAGAAGATTGAACACAATTGGGCTAGCTATATGAGAACTTACCTCTGCCCAGTATCCAACATCCTGTGTCCTTGGTCTAAAATCTTGAGTCCTGCATCCCACACCTAGTATCCTGCCTTACTCAGGCCTAAGGCTCTGGGAAGAGTTCATCAGTTGATAAAAATCAACTCTCAGGACTTTCAAAGAGCAAGGCTGTGCTACAGCCACACCTGTCTCATTAAGTCGTGGGCTTGAAGCTGTTCAAAGCACTTTGTCATTAACTGTCAGAGGTGGGTAGGGCAGTGCCCTTATCTCTAAGATGAAGAGACGCTGCCTGGCGTCCATCTCTGCGTCCAAGCCTCAGCTACTCACACCTGCCCATGCTGGTGTCCCATCTTGTGCCACTCACTTCCAACAGTGAAAGCTCAACAGCTCCAATAGTAGTGTGGCCTTTGTTCTTCACAGCTGGGCCCCAGTCTAAATGAGGCATAGCTATGGGGGCTCTCCATGAATGGCCCTCCACTTTCCCATTTCTGCCTGTGGTGGTGATCTCTTGTTGGGTCTATTTCAGGCAGAGGAAGGGGACCCTTGCTTTCATAAATCCTTCAGAAAGAAGCCCACTGTGTGTGTTCTTCCCTGGGAGAGCATGCCATCATGTGGCACCTGTTATGAACTGTTCTTGCATGGTGTCCTTAGGGCCCAGAACTGAGCACTGCTGATTCTGGCCTGTTTGAGGCCACTCAGCACACAGGGAGACCACTTGAATTGTGGACCAGGGTGCACGCAGGCAAGTCTCCTTGGGAGCCTGGGATCTTGTTTAAGAAATAGGGCCTGCTCTGGGACAAACACAAAACATTAGGTAACAGAGTCAGATAGAGTAACCCAATCTATGGCTTCAACCTCTTCCATGAAGGTTTCACACATGGAGACAGAGATAGAGCTTGAGGGACTAGTTCCTTCACGAACTATGTGCTCATTATTTTGTGGCTGGATTGTTGCTTCTGATTGTTTGTGAAATATTAGCTGCCAGCTCTCCACAGGCATCTGTTTCCATTCCACCAACACACTCTGGTATTTTACAGATCCTTCTAAGGCCTGGACAGAAAAGCCAACACTGATTCACAGAACACAGTGTCTTGTATTTGAAGCTGTGTCTTCCTGACTATCGCGACATAAGACCTTACCCTGAGCACAGAAGAGTTACAGTGTCATTGTGCTGGTGTGGCAGCTGCTAACAGCTAAAGGGGCACGAATTTGAGGTAATAAGCCCTACCTCAGCACATCTGAAAGTTTCTACACAGTGAGGTTCTTGAAGCATTTGCCAAATTACTCTGACTGAGAGTCAGTCACCCCAGTAAGTGAAGTGTGTAACTCTGCTACTCGAAGAGACTGAATTGGTTTTACTTTATGGATGGGAAAGAGATGTAGCTTTCAATATCAAACCATATTTGTGCAAACATTTCATGCAAGTTTGTATTTAGAAATCAAAGAGAGGAAAATCTACCCTATTCACAGAGTGGTTTTTCAAGCAGGTCCTCAACATAATTTTGTGTGTGCGTGTGTGTGTGTGTGTGTTACTTGTTTTAATCACAGTTAAGATTGAGTTTTGTAAGCTGTAAAACAGGGGCATCTGGAAGGTGTAAGTGAGCAGTAAAGGGTATGGAAGTTGAACCATCTCAGACCTAAGTGCAAACATGCATTGACAGGTGCATACATAAAAGCCTATAAAAACCATCACTCATGGGTAGAAGATTATTTAAGGAAAGATATATGGCAGAGAGTGTGAGCCCCGTGCACTCACTTCTGAAAGCCTGTCCCATCTAGCAGTGCAGAAGGTTGCCAGATGTCTGAGAAGTGTATCTGAGAGCCAGTAGATCATGACTAGGCCTAACCACTTGCATACCTGTAATTCCACACTCATCCATACAGAAGTTTGGATTGCTCGCTCTCTGTGTCCCCATCAGCTCTTAGATGGAGAAAACCCCCAATCTGAAAATAATACAGGTCTATGGGTAAGCTCCTGTTATTCTCAGATTATGATTCAGGCTTCACGTCCCAGGTACTGGACAGAGCTGACCATTGGATGAGGGTGGTCTGACAACATCTCTGTTGGCCTGACAGAGTAAGGCAAACACAGGAAATGGACATCATACCAGTCCAGTGTGACTTCTCCCAAAGGTGTGTAAACAAATGTTGACCCCCAGATAAGTAACAGACTGAAGAAAAGAAACTTTCACCCAAGCCTAGTTTAGTGAACCAGTGAGTTTGTTTGCGGTTATTTACAGGACAGCTCAGGGGCAGCCCCATTACCAGAAAGCCCACCACAGCATGAGTAAAGACTCACAAAAGCTTCTGTACTGGAGCACCTTGCGTGACTGGCAGGCAGCTTAGTAGTCAGAGAGCACTTGTTATGCAATTTTGGGGAAAGGGGTTCATGAATTTTGTTTCAAGAGCTTTCTGAGACCCGTAAGTTCTGTTTACTTCCAAAGACTTAGCAGAAGAACTCTAGGGTCCCAGGTCCACAGCCCATTTCATCATCACTGGAACAACTCCTCCAGCGTCCCTGAAATGAGAACCCCAACCCCAGAGATCCCAGGAAGTGGGATGTGAAGCACAAGGTCTTCACAGGAAGGATGATATGGTTTATATATACTTGGTCCAAGGAGTGACACTATTAAAAGTAGTAGCCCTGTTGGAGTAGATATGACCTTGTTAGAATAGGTGTGTTACTGTGGGAGTGAGATTTAAGATCCTTATCCTAGCTGCCTGAAAGACAGTCTTCTCCCATCAGCCTTCAGATGAAGATGCAGAACTCTCAGCTCCTCCTATACCATGCCTGCCTGGATGCTGCTATGCTCCTGCCATGATGATACTGGGCTGACCTTCTGAACCTGTAAGCCACCCTCCTTCCCCAGTTAAATGTTGTCCTTATAAGAGTTGCCTTGGTCATGGTGTCTGTTCACAGCAGTAAAACCCTAACTAAGGCAGATGATATAGAGTCAAGGAACAAATGCAAGCCCCCTTTAAACTCTTGCCCACAAGTTCTCTTCCTTTGAAGAAAGTTCCTTTTAAAGTCTTTTCTTCCTGGTTTCCCCACTGCATTTCACACAGAAAATGATTAAGTACAGGCACCCAAGGGTGTCTGGGGGTAAGAAACACATGGTGGCAGTTTATGGGTCAGAAATTCTAGGCCAAGTGGGAACAGATTCAGATGGAGTTGCTTTGAGGTACTCCAAGCTCAAGCAGGCAGACCCAGGAGACAGGGGCCAATGAACTTGTCCTGTTACAGGGACTGTGCATCTTCTCCTGGGGCTAAGAGTGTGAAGACACAGGAAACAAGACTGACACAGACAGAGTACCTGTCTCGGCTGGCTGGAGGCATTCACAACCCTTTTGTTGGTTGCCTGGAGTTATTTACATCATAGTTCAGGTTAGGAGTGTCTTCTACCCCAGCCCTCTGGGCCTTTTGGGCCTGGGCCACGAACTAACTGATATCCTTGTAAAGCAACAAGGGGTGAGTCTCCTCATGGCCTCGGGCACTGCCCTGCTATCTCCTGCCCCACAGTAGAAGGTTGAACAGCTGAGGGCCCCTCTCACCTTCTATTTCCCTTCCCACTCTCTGCCTGTAGTGAGGCTGGCACCTCCCATGTGTGCTGGATCTAGATTCAGACAATGCATTTATTCAGGGAGGTAAATGTCTATACCATTTAGGGTGAACATCTGTACAGTTGGCCCTTGGGGAGCTTGAGGGTAGCTTGTTTTGTCCCCAACTTTCACCTCAATTTAGAGCCTGGCCCTTTGTGACTGGTCTCACCTAGCATGCCCCAATCCTCCCGAGGAGTTCTGCTTTCTTAAGGAAGAAGAGATCTTACTCTAAATATGTCTAAGTGAAATAAATACTCCTCACAGTTATGAGACAACAGGAAGTACATCCAGAAAACTGCTTGGTTTATGGAGAGTTACCATAGGGTTACTAGGCATGGCTCAGCCCTGGAGCAGAGAGCTGAGGAGGTATCAGGACAAGGTGGACTTCCCAGGGAGTTCCCTGTTGAGACCCACTCCTCATCTTGCTTTCTCTATCAGACAGTACTAAGCCTGTCTTGTGGTTGACAAGAACAAAGACTGGGGAATGACCTCCAACAGGCATGTAGCCATGCCAGCAGGCACCTACCCATGCACAGGGAGGCAGCCAGGGTACTAGTGCTGGGCAAAATGGCATAGCCTGTGGAAAGCCTGTGGCCTAGGGAAGGAATTGCTAAAACTGTGATCCTGTTGTAGGCAGTAAAGCACTGCATCCTTAGCAGATTGTGTGGTCCCTCTCTGGTGAACACCTAGTGTAATCTTGGGTGTTTACAGCAGATACAGTCTTCCTTCATGTGGTTCAGTTGTCTGTGGAAAAGGATTGCCCTAGCCAATTGGCCTGAAGGCCTGTCTTAGTGTCTAAACTAGGGCCTAAAATATATTCTAAATATAACCAGTTACATATTCCACATTGCCCTCTCTCACCACCCCTTTTTGAAACCAAGTCTCTCTCTGTAGCCTTTGCTGGCCTAGAGTGTGCTACGTAGCTCAGGCTGGCTGGCCTGGAACTCAGTGAGATCTACCTGCCACCACATCTGTCTTGAGCTACTTATGTCAAATCCTATGAATCTGTCTTAGAGCATCAGTAACCGCCATCTCATTTGATACTAGAGGCTAAGCAGGGTCAGGCCTGCTTAGTACTTAGATGGAAGAATGCCAGTGTCTCTAAAAGTCACAGATATGAGCATAAAAGGGACTGTAGAATTCCAAGGCAAAGGGCAGATGCCAATAGGGAGAATTGGGCACAGGAAGGCAGCTTCTGCAGGGAACACAGACTGGGGAGAGTGTGTCTGAGATAATGTCCTGTGGACCACATTGTGTGAAAACTGAATATAGAAGGAGGAGGCTGGAAAGGTTGGAGCAAGAAGGCGGCTCATTTTTGCAGACTCTGTGTCATCTGTAGCCCTGAGGCCTTCCCTAGGGCAGAAGCTGTTCAGCCTCTCCACATCATAGCTCCTTCCCTGTGGTAACAGAACCTCTGAGCTCTGGGCTTCTAGACTAACAACATCTGGTTGTGCTTCATGATGTACTCAGATCAACGGGATGCTCAGGTTACTTTCCAACAGGCTCCCTAAAGGATAGAGTAAATAGTGTTCTGGGACAGAGAAAAGATTGAGAAATTCACTGCTCCCTCAGAAGGCTCTCTGTGATGGATGTCATGATCCAGGTCCCCAACAGTGACTTCAATCGGGATCCATGCCCAGCTAAGTCAGAGAGCTGGTGCCACCCAGGCAGTGTATTCCTCAGGGTCAAGGACCAAGGCTTAGGCCACATGTAAGAAGCCATGTGTTAACATAAAGGGCTGTATTCAGATGACTGCGGTAAGTTGCCCCAAACATCTGCACAGGGTCCCCTTAGTAAAATAAAATCTTTTCTTTTATTCTATGTGAGAGTAACCACAGCTGCTCTTCACCCCAATGAAAGGCCTAGAACCTGAGCCATCATGAGAGGCTCCAACTCCTCAGGCTCCGCCTCAGGAGCTGTTGGTAACAAGCAGAAGAAACTTATTCTAAGTACTACCATTTAATTTTCAGACTCCATTTAATCATAGGGAGAAACTAAATTCAACATCCCAGGCCCTAAGGGAGCCAGGGACTTCCCAATAATTGAACAGTTGTCTGAATCCAGACGTTTCAGGGACAACTTGTAAGGAGACAATGTCTGAGTCCAGCCATCTCAAAGATAACTTCTCTTTCTTGCTGACAGGGTTTAACAAGTTCATGTTCCCAGGCCCAAGAGACTAACATCTATCCTCATTGATGGTAGCTCCCTCGCTCAATCCCTATGTTGAAATATGATTGGACAATGCTAGAGCCCACCCTGCTTCCCCCCCAACCCCCACTCTCCAGCTTTATCTTTTAAATATGCTGTACAACATCCCTTCAGGGTTGTAGTTCAGCTCCCGAGCCTGTTCTGCAGCCTTAATTGATCAGTAGTAGCTTGCTTACAATAAATTTTTGTCATCTGCATTGACATGGTGTTTGAATTATGTTGGATTGAAACACACCCCACAATAAGGTGATTCTACCTGGTCTTCCAGCATCAATGGCCATAAGCTCCAGGCTCCTTCAGGGCCAGCTCAGTGGAAGACACATTGTACACATCCATTAGGCACCAGGCTTTGATGAGAGGCTCCTGTGTGAGCTGAATTCTGCCTTGCTGGGGTAACCTCTTGGAGCAAGGTCAGTCCAGAAGTGCATTCTTTTTTAACCTTGTATCTTGCAACAGCTCCACATGACCAGAACCTCAGTGCTGGAAGTTTGCAGTGTTCACCCTCAGCCTTTGCTGCTGCTTGAGGTTTAATTACCTCCAATCAAAATGTCCAGAGCCTTATTCGGCTCAGAATTGAGAGGCTATAGCTTATGCAATGCTTGCATCCCACCTCAGCCCTGTGCCTGATTGCTCCTCTGATATATGTCTGTGTCAGCCTCTCTGATAGTCACTATCACAGCCTAATGAAACCAATCCAATTAACTGACAATTTGACTACATTGAATGTTTTTCTCATGAAGATAATAAAACCGTCTTGGAGGGTGTGTGCGGCAGAACAGGTGAAGACAAGCCCCTAGAGGCCATGTTGGAGATCCTGAGAAAGTCTTGCCTTGGGATAGTGAACAGGCTGGGTCAACAGCTAACTAGGAGCTCACAGCAGTGGAGGTCATGGCAGAGAGACAGCTGGCTGTGTCTAGACCTGCTGTCTCTCTCTCCTATAATGTGGCTCCATAGGAAGGAATAAGAACAGATGCCTAGAACCACCAAGACCGACCGAGCTGGGCATCCATAGTAACGAACACTTCTGCTCAGTACAGCAGTGGCCAGTGTTCACATGCAGGTTTTTCTGGGTCACTTTTTTCCAAGGTTTGTAAGAAAAAAATATTATCTTTTGTTACGACCACAGGTCTATATGATCATGCAGGAGAGTCAGGAAGTACAGAAGAATATAAAAGGGGAAATACAACATTCCTTCAATGTTAGGGTATGCCTAGGGCCCACCTGAAGGACTGTACGGGACAGCCTTCTCCTTCCACTTGTCCCTAAATATTCATTTAAGTACATACAGTACCTGCTTTGGCGTGTGTGTGTGTGTGTGTGTGTGTGTGTGTGTGTCTGTGTGTCTGTGTGTGTCTGTGTTAGTCTGTGTGTGTGTGTGTGTGTGTGTGTGTGTCTGTGTGTGTATGCCTTCCCCAGAAGGTGTTGAGCTAGGCTCTGCTGCTCTACATTTGCTCAACGGGGACCTTGGAGCCCAAGTGTTATTTTCTTCATATGAATGTCCTCAGTCCCAAATTCAAGATTCCATCTGGTGGGATTCCAGGACCAGAGTAGCACCTGTGGGATGTATCATCTTCAGGGCTTGCAACTTAGCTTAGCCTCATCCTCCCCAAAAGGTCAGACTTTGTAACTCTACAACAACACCAGTCTCATAGTTTAGAGTTATAAGTTTCTGGTGATTAACATAAGATAGAACTCACACACAGCTGGCCACCATGTGGTTCTTACTAGTCCCTGTGACATGTGATCCTGTGTGAATGTGTCTGGGGTGAGGTTGAGTCTTAACTGACAGGACAAGGGCAGGGGACTGTCCTTGGGGTAGTGAAATTCTCTTCCCTTTATTTCCTGGCAAGATAGATCAATTTGCAGCTTGTGTTTGTTCTTATGTGCCTCTGTCCCACAGCTCTAGGCCCTCCATCCCTTATGTCAGGCAGAGCCACTGAGACCTCCGTGGAGAGAAGAGTGAGTAGCATGGCTCAGTCCTGTGGATAGGAAGATCCTGGCAAAGACAGGATGGGGATAAAGTGGAGCAGATCTGCCTGGCCTCTGTGGGTGGAGGAATCTCTGGACCCTGAACCGAGTGAAAAGCCTGGAAGGTCCCTGAGCAGGGTTTTTGTCCAGATTGTCATATGAGGCAGTGCACATGTGTGTTTTTGTCCTCATTAGACTTAATCTGCTCCAGCACTCAAGGACTCTGACGCTTGCCCTTGGTCCCATTCTACCTGAGAGGGCAGTAGAGACCTCTTGGAGCACGGGTGGGCTCCATCCGCAACAAGCTTCTGAGCTTGAAATGGTTAGCTCTCCTCAGGACAGGAGTGGCTGCTATAAGTGGGATGTAGCATTACACGTTCAGGGAGATAGCAGACTTCCTCAGTAGTCAGACAGAGATGGGGAAGCATTCCCCGTGGAGGAACTATCTGGACTGGGTCTCAGGCAGCCATCCAGGCAAGACCCTAGGCATGTTCAGTTCAGTGACTCATAGCGATGGAAACCCCAGGCATGTCATGTACAGTAACTGGGAGTATATCCCAGGAGTGCCCATGGGTCATAGTCAATGCTCCAGAACATTCTCAGCCTCCAGTTAGCTGAGGACCAAAAGTGTTTTTTACCTTTTGGTGCAACTGTGGCCTAAGAAACGTAATTGTACTCCATGTGGATGATCTTGAGCAAGGTCCCCACTATTCCTAAGGTTCCAAGTAGAATATATATATATATATATATATATATATATATATATATATATATATGTGTGTGTGGGTGTGTGTGTGTGTGTGTGTGTGTGTGTGTGTGTGTGTGTGTGTGTTAAAGGGAGCCAGCCCAGAAGATTTGAGAGGTTCTGGGCACTGCCCCCACAACTTTCCTTCCCAGCACATGACACTCAATAGACTATGGTGGCATATGTCTATATCCCTTCTCAGGTATCTAGAATTGAGGATGCAGGAGTGAGAGACCAGGGCTCCTTTTACCTAGGGGCTCCCTGATTTGGCTGCCCATGAAACCAGACTTAGGGTCCTTGTGTCAGCAAGGTTCCACACAGCTGTAAGCACTTGTGTACAGTTAAGGTTCCACCCTGACTATAAGCACTTGTGCACAGTCAGGGTGGGGTCTGGCTTAGGGTTGTTAGGTTGTGAAATACTGGGCAGGTTCTTCACTTTGTGGTTTGGTAATAGGTATAATTATGGACCTCTCCAGCCAACAGATTGATTGTAAGGATAGACCAAGGCAACTATTAACAAGGACATACAGGAAGCTGATATTGTCCTACCTTGTCCTAGTGCTAACCCAGCCATATCTGGACACTGGTGCAGGGGTGGGGTGGGGGAGCTCTGGATGGTCAGTGACTAGCAGGAATTCACACCTTCCTTCCTTGGTCTCTCTTGTTGAGACCTTCTGCTGTGCCTGGGTCACAAAGGTCATGTTAAGACATGCCATTTGTCTCCAGGGACTCATAGATGAACACTGTACCTGGAACTAATTGGGGAAGGCTTAGGTGTCAGGTGGCCTTCCTGCCAGACAGCTACTGGCCCCCTTGGGTAGGCCCCATTACTGAATGCCTCCTGACATAATGAAGCATTTATTTCTAAGTACGTGTGCTCTGCTTCCCAGGACCCTTAGGCCTCAGTTTAGTGCCATTCCTCAGGCTAGGGGCTATGGGTGATATCTCATCAGTACTGTAAGTTGCTGGTGCTACTTCAGTGTAGGTAAATCCCAGGACTGAGACAGAAAAGACACTGGAGAAAGAACATGTGATTCTGTTCTGAATACCAGAGGGGATTCTGAAGCTTTACAGAAGAAGCCACCTTTCAATTACTACTGGAATAATATGGGTCAGCTCAACCTCAGAGAAAGAAGGGGCCAGGGGCTTTCACTGAAGACAGAGGGTCCCACTTCCTACCCCGGGCTAGCTATTCTAGGAATTTTATTTTTGTCCAGATAAAAAGATCAAATAACACCATAGATTCTCAGGTGCATGTAAACAGGTATGGCCAAGTACCACCAGGTCCTTTGAAGTGTTTAGACACAAGGCTGGGCTGGGTAGGAAGAGAACCATCTATCAGGTCCCAGAGGATAGACTATGGCTATTCACCTTTCTGCCTCCTGGTACATAGAGTACCCTTTCCGAAGTGTTCCGGTAGCCTCTTGCTGCTTCTAGCTTTGGTGTTTGTCTTAGTCAGGGTTTCTATTCCTACACAAAACATCATGACCAAGAAGCAAACTGGGGAGAAAAGGGTTTATTCAGCTTATACTTCCACATTGCTGTTCATCACCAAAGGAAATCAGGACTAGAATTCAAGCAGGTCAGGAAGCAGGAGCTAATGCAGAGGCCATGGAAGGATATTACTGGCTTGCTTCCCTTGGTTTGCTCAGCTTGCTTTCTTATAGAACACAGGACCACCAGCCCAGGGATGGTACCACCCACAATGGGCTAGCCCCCCACCCTTGTTCACTAATTGAGAAAATGCCTTACAGCTAGATCTCATGGAAGCATTTCCTCAAGGGAGGCTCCCTTCTCTGTGAAAACTCCAGCTTGTTTTAAGTTGACACACAAAACCAGCCAGTACAGGGTTCTAGCAATGACACTTGCCTGATAGTCACCACCCCAAAGAACATGCAAAGCAGTGTAGCAGACAGAGGCTTGTGACTATAAATCCAGCTCTGACTTATAGCTCTTGTGCCATTTAGCAGACTTTTCCCAGACAGGAAGTCAGCAGGGAAAATCATTCCATGCCTATGAAGTTTGGGCATAATGTGTCCCCCGACAGGTTCATGTTTGAACACTTGTTCTCTGGCTAGTGGCACTGTTTTGGGAAGTTGTTGAACTTTGGAATGTGGGTCCTGGCTGGTGGAGGCGGGCTATGAAAATGATACCCACTCCCATTCCTTCAGTGAGGGCTCTGATTCCTGCTTGCAACCACAATGCCCCCGGTATCTGGTATCTGTCCTGGTCTACATAGAGAGTTCTAGGTCAGACAGAGCTACATAGAGAGAACCTGTCACCTGTCTCAAAATACACACACACACACACACACACACACACACACACGCATGCATACATACAGGTACTCATGGTGTATCAGTCTGTCCTTTTCTTGTTTCTTATGCATGATGTTTGTTGAAGATTGCAAATCTTTGAAGAAGTGGGCTATTATTTCTTCGAATGTTTATATATTTCCAGTCTTTGGAAATCTTATTTAACGTAGTTTCCTCTCCTCAGCATTTATTGGCTGATATTTTTATTTAAGGAAGGGTCTTGTGAATCTTACTGGTTTCCCTATGCTTTGTATGTTTCTTTAGCTTTGGAGAGAATGTTTCAACTTAGAGCAAACATCTGTGCACAACACTGTTGGGAGCCGACTTTACGTAGAAAGCGGCTAGAAAGCAGCTATCAACTTTGCAGCCATCTCGAACCATATACCCTGATACAGACTTGTTTTTCAACAGCCTACAACAGCTGAGCACACTCTGACAAACATCTTGTTTATCCCACATAGCTTGTTTTGCTGTTTAGTGACCCCAGTTGCATGGTGCACGTGGTAAAATGTCTTCACCTGTGTTCTCCTGCTTGTGCTTATAAATACCCAGGACTTCCTTGTAATTGGGTCAATAGGAGGAGTCAATAGGTGGTGGTCAGTAGGAGGTGTGAATATAGTCTGTGGGAGACAGTAAAGGAGACTTGACTACAGATCCTCTGGCTTGTCTCTATTCTTCTCGTCTCTTCCCCCTCCATCCCCACTCTCTCTCTTGACCAGAGCACTCAGCCCCAAAGTGTGGGGCAATGTGGACAGCAACATAGTAGCCCCAAAGCGTGGGGCAGTGCGGTCCATGACACAACACACTCAGGATGTTCAGAATTTTCCACTCTTCTTACTAAATTCTCTTTTTCCCACTTCCTTTACCTGTGTCATTTTTTTGGATAGATTTTTTTCATTGCAACTTCCAGGTCAACAATGCTACTTTCTGGAACATCTGTTTTGCGTCCACCACATCCCACCCCAAATTTAGTTTTAGCCACTAAAATCTCGTGTTTCTACATGCCTCCTAAGCCTCTATCCTCTGGTGTTTTGAAATGTGGTCACATTGTTTTGATGTCATTGTCTGTGGAATTTGTGTCATTTAGAGATACATTCTGAGTCACATTTTCCTGCGTCTTTGTAGCTTGCCAGCTTCTGGTTGACTCTCAGGCAATGTAGACTGTGCTGCATAAGGTACTGGGCATCTTCCTATAAACATCCCAGGCTTTGCTCTAGGCTTAAGCTATGCAGAGATAGTTTGGCTCTTTCTGCTTTTGCTTTGAAGCCCTCCAAAGTAGGATCAGACAGCATTCAGCCTAGCGACAGTTCTGTGCCTCTGCTACTGGGGGCTGAACTAGATCTCCACTCACTCCTTAGTTGAAATCCTGATGCCTGGTATCTGAGAATCAGACTGTATTTGAAAATAGAGTCTTTGAAGCAGAGTCAGATAAGGTCATTAGGTTAAGTCTTATGCAATGTGAACTAGGATTCAGATGCACATTGGAGAACCCAACCGGATCATCAGATGATGCTCCTGCAGGACAAGAGTCAAAGCCATCAGGGTGGAGTCTCCTTATCTCCAGGAGAGTCAGCCTTGCCCATGCTTCTTCTCAGCCTTTAGACACCAAAACTCTGGATGGAATAATTTATTTTACTTAAAACATTTGCTCCGTGTGCTTTTTACTGACAGTGCTAGCTAGCAAAGGCAAACACCTGTGGAGCAAATCCCTCTGGGTGGTGAGATGGATACTGGGCTTACCCTGTGCAGGCCTTGAAGATGGGGCCTCTGTTGTAGTAGGCAGCTTCATGCTGAGGGACTCATGTCTCCTGTCTTCTTTCAGGTGGCTTTGGCATCCTGTGCCTTCTGTTCTTCTCAACCTGTCTGGACTAGCATTTCCCTGGCTTAGTGAGACTCCTCTTGAGCTCTGCCTGAGCCTTCCTCCCTCAGACTATAGAAACTGAGGCAGAAGGACACTGAGGACCATGGCTGTCCTTGTTTATTCTCTCCGGTGTCATTATCCTTTGTTGCCCTCTGACTTGTGTCTGGAAAAGCACTGTTTCATCTACTTTGTCTGATATTTTAGTGTTCAGATAGGAGGGCAAACTCAGTTCTTACTATACTGTGTCTGAAAGCAGAGGTGTTAGAACATCTGAACTGAAAATCATGTTCAGGCAGAGCATAGTGTCTTTCAGTTTTGTTCATTTTATTTTGTTTTGTTTTTGAAAATCTTCTCTTTGTGTTGGTTTATTTAGGTGCAAGGCTTTTTTTAAGGTGCAAGGCTTGGTCTGATTTTCAGTTACTCTGGGTCTCTTGAATATTATGTAGCTATGCATAACCCTTTCAGAACTGCTTGACTGTATTCAGAGGTGACTAAAGACTGTGCTTTGGATAAGCCTTGCTTTGTCTATGTACTGATCCTTATTTCTTGCCAACTCAACACAATGCTTATTAAATATACAAAAGAGTTTTTTTTTGTTGTTTTCTTTTTTCTAGCTAATTAAAACTGTTTGTACTCTGCGATATAATCTGTTAATCTGTCTACCATTAATCTCAGCACTCCTGAGAAGCAGTATGATCTCTGTGACCAGCCTGGTCTACATAGTTCCAGAACAGCCAGTGCTATGTAGAGAGACCTTGTCTCAACCCCTGCCCTACCACACACACACACACACACACACACACACACACACACACACACACACGGGGCACACAGAGGAGGGGAGGGAGGGTGGAAAAGAGAGAAGGAGACGGGGAGGGAGAAGAAGAGGGAGAGGGATAGGGAGAGGGAGGGGGAGAGGGAGAGGGAGAGGGAGAGAGGGAGAGGGAGAGGGAGAGGGAGAGGGAGAGGGAGAGGAGGGAGAGGGAGAGGGAGAGGGAGAGGGAGAGGGAGCCTAACTGCTTTACTTCAAGATAAGGGGGGAGCTTGGTTGGTTGACTCTGACTGGGAGGGGATCAGCAAGTGGAATGTAAAGTAAATAAGTAAAAAAAATTAAATTACAAAAGAGAGAGAGAGAGAGAGAGAGAGAGAGAGAGAGAGAGAGAGAGCGAGAGCAAGTTTGGAGCTAGCACTGCTCCTGACTCACCAACCTTGTCACATGTCACATTCACTATTAGTGAACTTAGCTTCAACTTACCCTCCAGAGTTGGGAGCACAAGGAAGGACAGCTAGCTTTCGATTCCTGTGGTTAGTGGTGGGAAGCTCTGCCCGTGAGATCCTGTGGCCAGGGGTGTGGATCTCTGCAAACAAGATTCCTGTGGCCATCAAGACAAAGAACCACAGGTAAGCAGCTCTAACAATGAACATTTATTGTCTCACAACCTTACCTTCAAGTCAAAGAACAAGGGGTGTGTAGATCTGTCTCCTGAAGGCTGAGGAGTTTGGCCCCACCCTTATCAGCCCTCAGGCTATCACAACCCTTGAGATCTTCAGTGTGTAGACCTTTACTTGAGCTCAGTCTTCAAGTCCTGTACACTCCCCATCTGCAAGTCCTTTAAAAGTTTTCCTTTTCATAAAGACACCAGATACCAGACTGAGGCCACTCTAACTAGTTCACCTTGAATGAGCTTGAATTCTGAGATTCTGAGGGGACATATCAGTGCATGACCCTCATGCCGCTCTTGTTCTGTAAGATGGTCTCATCTCCCTGTCTTCTCTCCCTTCTATGTGTGTGTCTGACTTTCACTGTGTTACTCCATCTTGTTTTTCTATATCTCTTTGTCTTTCTATGTCCTTTTATGTCTCTCAGTCTTTTCTTGGTGTCTCTTTCTGTATCTCTGTTGGGAGCCGACTTTAAGCAGAAAGCGGCTAGATCATCTTTGCAGCCATCTGGAACCATATACCCTGATAGAGACTTGTTTTTCAACAGCCTACAACAACTGAGCACACTCTGATAAACATCTTGTTTATCCCACATAGCTTGTTTTGCTGTTTAGTGACCCCAGGTGCATGGTGCACGTGGTAAAGTGTCTTCACCTGTGTTCTCCTGCTTGTGCTTATAAATACCCAGGATTTCCTTGTAATAGAGGGAATAGGGGAAATAAAGGAGTAACCAGACTTGACTACACACTCTGGTTTGTCTCCATTCTTCGAGTCTCTTGCCCCTTCATCCCCACTCTCTCTCTTGACCAGAGCACTTAGCCCCAAAGCGTGGGGCAGTGTAGACAGCAAATTAGTAGCCCCAAAGTGTGGGGTACTGTGGTCAACAACATATCTCCCTATCTCTGACTTTACAGCTCTCTGCCTACCTGAAATTTTGCTCCTTTGGAGGCCCTCATACTGTCCATGAAAACAGGTCCAGGCTTTCTCTAACCCTGAAGTGAAGGAAGCCACTCTGTTTCTGACGCCTCCCCAGGTTCAAGGGAGGAGCCAGAGATACCCCTTTACATCTAGTGTCTATGAATTTCTGCTCCAACATTTATCAACTCTTTTGTTTTGTTTTGTTTTGTTTTGTTTTTTTCAAGACAGGGTTTCTCTGTGTAGCCCTGGCTGTCCTGGAACTCACTCTGTAGACCAGGCTGGCCTCGAACTCAGAAATCTACCTGCCTCTGCCTCCCAAGTGCTGGGATTAAAGGCGTGCACCACCACAGCCCGGCAACATTTATCAACTCTTAAGGAAAACCTCCGAACAGATTGCCAGTGACCAGCCTTGCAGATCTCCCCTGCATGGGGGCGAGGATGTTCTAAAACCCAGGGTTGCTCCTGTAATATGTATACTTGGCCTTACGGCAAGAGAGGATTGCGGTACTAATCTTCTTATAGACCTGAGACATCTTTATATGGCTCTCACTGGCCTGAGAACAGGTTGTTGTACCTGAGACATCTTTATATGGCTCTCACTGGCCTGAGAACAGGCTGTTGTGAGTCAGTGGAGAACACTAACCTTAGAATTTTCAAATAAGAGCAAAAAGATAGACATTGCCTTCTCAAAATCCAGCACCTTCACTCCTGTGACTTGTCTATGAGCTGGAAGTGATAAGCTACACTCAACATGTAGGTGGACTCCGACGTGTCTCTTTGTTATTGTCTACATCATTCTCATTTCAACTCTCTGGCTAGCACCAGATGAGAATAATTTGGATAGAGTGGCAGCTTTCTTCTCCTGGGAGCAAGCTGAAGTGTCGTGTGCTCATAGCCTGGTTCACAAACAGATTTAAAGATTAGAAACACTAGATGTTTACCCATGGAGAGTTGAAGAGGGACTGATCATGTCTCTGGTATAGAATACTAATCAGCCTTTTAAAAATGGTCAGATCTAAGACTTGGTTGTCTTAGTCACTGTTCTAGTGCTGTGAAGAGATACCATGACCAAGGCAACTCTTATAAAGAAAGTATTCAATTAGGGGATTGTTTACAGTTTCTGAGGTTTAGTCCATTATCATGGTGGGAAGCATGGTAGGCAGCAGGTAAGGCAGGCATGGTGCAGAAGTAGTTGAGAGCTACATCCTGATCAGCAGGCAGAGCGAGAGAGCGAGAGCGAGAGCGAGCGAGAGAGAGAGAGAGAGAGAGAGAGAGAGAGAGAGAGAAACAGACAGACAGAAATGCACATACAGACATATAGAGACAGACAGAGTCAGAAAGACAGAGAAAGTGACACAAAGACACACACACACACACACACACGAGAGAGAGAGAGAGAGAGAGAGAGAGAGAGAGAGAGAGAGAGAGAGAAACAGAAGCAGAGAGACCAGGACTACTACAGGAGTTTGAAACTTCAAAGTACCTCCTCCAACAAGGCCACGCCTTATAATCTCAAACGGTTCCACTATGTGGTGACTAAGCATTCAATTTTAAGATCTTATGGGCTGGGGTCCGCATTTTCATTCAAATTACTATACTCAACATACCTAACTAACCATTTGTTCTATCTTGTGGTCAGTGTCCAGAAAGATGCACATTGGATTGTAAATGGAAGGTACTTATTTTAGAACTTGTTTTAGTTCTGAACTTGTAGTTGTAGTAACACATCTTTTTAATAGGTAAAGAGAAAAATTTCTTTAAAATTTAAGAGTTGCACTTAGGGCTGGAGACATGGCTCAGAGGTTAGGAGTACTGACTGCTCTTCCAGAGGTCCTGAATTCAATTCCCAGCAACCACATGGTGGCTCACAACCATCTGTAATAGGATCCGATGCCCTCTTTGGGTGTGTCTGAAGACAGCTAAAGTGTACTCACATAATCTTTAAAAAAAATCAAATATATAAAAAAGGATACACTATTTTAAAAAAATCATATACCAAGCATCTATCTGGTAGCTCCGTCTGACTTAAAAAAAAAAAAAAAAAAAAGAGTTGCACTTAATTTAATTTAAAAGGCACACATCTTTAGTTTCAGCATTTGGGAGGCAGAAGCAAGGACATTTCTGTGAGTTCAGAACCAGCCTAATCTACACACAGATTCCAGGCCAGGTCAAACAGGGAGACCCTGTCTGAGGAAAAAAAAAAAAAAAAAAGAGTTGCACTTAATTTAATTTAAAAGGCACACATCTTTAGTTTCAGCATTTGGGAGGCAGAAGCAAGGACATTTCTGTGAGTTCAGAACCAGCCTAATCTATACACAGATTCCAGGCCAGGTCAAACAGGGAGACCCTGTCTGAGGAAAAAAAAAAAAAAAAAAAAAAAAAAAAGAATTGAAAGAAAGGCAGATGGCAAAGCATGCTGCTCACTCTGTAGAATTGGCCTGGGCAGAGTCCCCAGTCCTGCTCAGTCTGGTTGGTTCCATAGCTTGTGAGTCTTGAGCAGTTCAGAGGTAAGAAGGATAGCTCCTTGTTTCCCCAGAAGTTTCACAAAGGATGGTGTAGAAAGAACAGAGTTCTGTGTCCTAGTCTCTTCTGTACTGCTGTGACAAAGCACCATTTAAAAGAGAGCATTTAATTTGGGCTCATGGTTTATAACCACCAACAGGGAGCACGGCAGTAGGCAGGCAGACATAGCCCTGGAGCAGTTGCTGAGAACTTATATCAGGTCTACAAGCACAAGACAGAAAGAGAACAGACTGAGCGTGCTGGGAATGGCATGGACTTTTGAAATCTCAAAGACTACCACTAAACACACCTCCTCTAGCAAGACAACACCTCCCAATCATTCCCAAACAGTTCCACCAACTAGATATCAAGTATTCAAAATTATAAGCTTATGGGAGCCATTCTTATTCAAACCACTACAACCTGAAGGGTAAAGAGATGTTTTGATGACAAGTCTGTGGAATCTGAGTATGGATAGCTGAGATAATGTTTCCTTTATCATTCAGTTTGCTTTAAATGAATAAAATAAGCACCCATATTTACTCCAAAAAACAAAAACAAAAAACCCACACATCGAGATCTGGCGTCAGTTTTTCCTCTCTGCCCCATACCCAGACCCCAAAGGCTGGCTGTTCTTACTGAAGACACAGAGGAAAGGCACGTGGTGGGGCAAGGTCCCCAGGGCACAGCCACTGGGGTTGATACTGGACATAGAGCTTCTGTAGCTTTATAAACTACCAGGCATAAAGCATTTCCCTTAAACAAAATGGAGTGGATAAAGTGGGGTTTCTCTTGTCAATAACAGAAATAAAAAAAAAAAAACAAGTTTTTTTTTCCTAACTTTGAATTTGTACATAGTACAGAGAAGGAAAGTGGAGGGAGAGGGTGAGTGTTTTTCTTTTGTTCCCTCTCCCGGGATTTTCTTGTCTGCTATAACTATGCTCTCAGCTCCCAGGGCTGCTTTCCAGGAGGCTAATACAAGAACAAGGGCCCCAAACGGAGAGGCTCTTTTTCCTGCTTGCTTTGAAAGAGAGTTAATTAGAGACAGAAGGAAGAGGCTACATCCAGTCTCTCAGACTTCTCAAACCTCCAGAAAAAAAAAAAAAAAAAAAAAGGCAGTCCCCACCCTAACCCCAGAAAGCTTCAGAACAAATACATAAATAGATAGATAGATAGATAGATAGATAGATAGATAGATAGATAGATAGATAAATTCTCCAAGGGGAAAGATAACACGCCACAGCCACCGTGGTCCTCCAGAGGTCATTGCTCTTGCCTCCACGCTGTGGCAAATGGCACAAGGGGCACAGTTGGAGTCCACAGATAAAAGCTCTTGGCCAACTGTCTTCTTAGGCTTCCAGAAAGGCCTCTGTTATCTCTAGCACCTTATAAACATCAGCTAAAACAGCCCAGGGAAGACATACTGATCCTGTCCCTTCTTTCTCAGACTCTCGAGATAGTTATCTATGTACCCTTGCGATATCTTTGATGGGTGTCCATGGAGGACAAACAGTCTCTGCTTGATGGCAGCCGAGTCTGAATATTTCCTCTGCCATAGGACACAGTTCATCCCTGGCTGAGACGCTGGGAAGTCAAGATAGAGCAAAGCCTGTGGGTGGTGTACACTGCTCGCCTACATCAGGATGAAAGGAGCAGCCTAGAGAGAGAAAGAACAAAGGGAGACTGGCTGGCAACCATCTAAAGGACCCTTCCTTCTCTCAGAAGACGGATGCTGTTGGCAGCACTGTGAACACTGACAGCTTGTATCAAGCTTTAGACAAATATCTGAAAATCCCAGAGGCGGAAGAAGGAGGGAGATGGTAGTTCATCCTGAGATGTGGAAAAAAGATGACCCAGAGTTGCTGGAGAGATTGTTCAGTGGTTGAGAAAGTATGTGCCGCTCTTGCAGAGGACCAGGGTTCGTTTCTCAGCACCTACATGGTGGCTCAGAACTGCTTGTAGTGCCAGATCCAGGGGGTCCAATGGTGTCTTCTGTCCTCCACATCCCCCTGCACACTGTGACAGAAACACAGATGCAGCATGCACAAATAAACAAATCCAAACATACTTTTAACAAAAAAGTTGGCCCTAAGGGCAAGGCAGAAAGGAAACTTTCCTCCCTGATGACAGCCAGGGTGAAGGAGATCTATGGAGATGGAGGTGCTTTCTCAGGCATCTCCATCAGCTCCGAGACCAGCCTCCCTGAATGATAAGACAGGACATGTTTGACGTTAGCATCAACACGTCAGGTTTTCATCCTGGATTCAGATTTACAGCTAGACAGTTCATCTCTGCAGGAAGACAGCCGTGCATTCTAGACATCTCTATGAACATGCTCTTCTCTGTCACTTCATACATCTTAAATTTGCCTCAGCAGCTAAAGAAAAAACAAAAAACCCAGGCTGTTCCGCAGCCTCCCTCAACACCCTGGCTGGGCCATCCTCAGCCTCTGGGTTACTGTTCTAATGAACCCCAGGGAGCAGGACCAGACCCAAGCTGGGCCTCCTGTGGACACACTTCACAGACATACCTGTGAATTTTGGGGGGCAGTCACTCTGCCCTTATTACCATAAGGGCAGAGAATTGGGGAGAATAAGAAAAGGCAAAGTCAGGCTTTGGTTCCTGTTCTCCTGTTCAGTTGGTTGTTGTGGTGGTTTGAAAAGAATAGCCCGCATACGCTCATATATTTGAATTCCTGGTCCTTAGAGAGTGGAACCAGCTGAGAAGATTAGGAGGTCTGGCCTTGTTGGAGTAGATATGGCCTAGTTGGAGAAAATATGTCACTGGAGGTGGGCTTTGAGGTTTCTTTTCTTTTCTTTTCTTTTTTTTTTTTTTTTTTTTGTTTTTCGAGACAGGGTTTCTCTGTGTATCCCTGGCTGTCTGGCTGTCCTGGAACTCACTCTGTAGACCAGGCTGGCCTCGAACCCAGAAATCCGCCCGCCTCTGCCTCCCAAGTGCTGGGATTAAAGGCGTGCGCCACCACCGCCCGGTGGCTTTGAGGTTTCAAAAGGCCAACAGAGGCCCAAGATCATTCTTCCCAGCACATCCAGGTATAGAACTCTTAGCTGTGTCTCCAGCACCATGTCTGCCTTCATGCTCCCTACCATGCTGGCAATCAACTAAACCTCTAAGACTAAAAGCAGGCCCCCGATTAAATGCTTTCTTTTATATAAATGTCTTTTCACAGCAGTAGAGCACAGACTGACTAAGATAGACATTGTGTTAGTAATACTTTTTTCATTGTGAGTTACTAAAAGGAACCATGGAAGGAAGGAAGGAAGGAAGGAAGGAAGGAAGGAAGGAAGGAAGAAAGGAAGAAGGAAGGTTGGTTAAATTGGCTAACTTTCAGAGGTTTTAGTCCACTATTGTGGGAGGGGAGTGGGAGAGCAGAGGGGAGAATATCTGTACTCTCTGGCTTCTTCTTTCTTCTCTTACTCTATCTGGACCTGGTTATAGATTAGTTCCATTGATATTGAGGAAGTTCTTCCCTTACCTTGGTTAATCCAATTTGGAAAGAGCCTCACAGATACCTAGAGATGTACTTTATTAATCTCTTGGGCATCTTTCAATAAGATAGTCAAGATGAGCTATAGTCTATACTCAGCACCCCCTGCACGCTCCCACCCTGTTCCCGAAGCCACAGAAATCTCCACAGCACCCAGGAGAGGATAGGAACTCTGACAAGCCAGGAGAACTGTGGTAGAGCAGAGGTCTGCAGCCACTGTAATGCTATCATCATATCAGTGGTAGAAGGGATAGAGCATGATTCTTATTGCCCACAGCAGTGTGACCCTGACTTAGGTAAAGCCAGACTTTCAGAACAAGCAAAGCTGGACTTTATTGAAAACAGAAAGAAGGGCACTTAGAAAAGAACACGGACGTGGGCTTCTCCAGAAGAGGCACACTTGACTTTCTACGAGAGTCATATATAGGATGTTGGTGGATCCTGAAGTTATCGTCTTTAAAGGGAACATAAGTGAGATCACAGGGTGATTCCTGGAGAGGCACTGACAAGGTTACAATTGAGACGCCAAAATTCCAGCTCACAGAAAAGCAGGACAAAGTTAATAAAGAATGATATCCTACCTAAGATCATGTACACTCAGGCCTTAAATCTGGGTCATTGCTTTTTTAACATAAAACGTTTGCAGATAAAAAGAACATTGTATGTATAACAAAAAGCTTTCACAGCAATGTTAATTGTGCTGGATTCTTTGATTTTTTTTTTTTTTTTTTCTGCTAGCAAGAAAGCTTAACTGGACTTTGGAATGAGGAGCTCCTCCTCCTTCCTGTGTCGTCCTAACTTACTGGTCTTTCTATCCTGTCTTAATCACACTCAGCCAGCTCTCCTCCTGCCCATATGGAATCCTTTTCTAAGGTACAACACCACAGGTAACTTTGCCAAAGCTTCTCTCATCACACTCTGACCAGGCCTTCTCCAAAGGCTTTTCCCACTCATAGCCTCCCACCCAAAGTCACTTCTATGCCTACTTAGCCCTTCCTTCCATCCATCATTGTCTGTCAAAGCTCATCAGATGAGGTGGACTGAATGGTAGTGAGGATTCAAGGAGCAGCATGGTTCTGCGGGTCCATGACAGCAACCACACAGTTACACATGTATGTATATGCAAGCAAATGTACACACAGGTGCACACACATACACATGCACACGCACACGCACACACACACACACACACACTCCAGGCCCGTATTTGTATACTATGTACAGTGAGTTCTCATAGTTCTGTTGTCAGCCAGGAAGCAGTGGAAACTTTCAAACTTAAAAAATGAAGACCCTACAGACTCCTCCCCAGATACCACATGTACAGATTATACGTATCACACAACTCCAACCCTCTTCATCCCACAATCTCAAAAGCAAGAACTTCTCCTGGTGACTAGGGAGTAAGACCCTGCCCACAGCCCAAGCAGAAGCATCAGTAATAAACAATACGGCCCTGTTTCTTTTGGAAACACTGAACACCAGGTATAGACACATCCCCAGGAGTTCATACAAACCAGATTATTTCATGTAGCATCCCTTCCAAGAAGCAAACAGAAGTCTGTCCTCCAGGTCCTAGAGTGCCTAGAGGCACTGGAGACCACTTGGATGCCTGCATACTTACAGAGTTCTTGATGGGGGTTTCTGACCAGCATGACTGGAAGGAGTAGACCTGCATGGTAGCATTCGGCAGGGCCCAGGGCTGGTCTGTTTTGTTTTAGGGTGCATCTGCTTATGGCAGAAAGTATCATCCTAAGCTAGTCAGATATGTAAGATCCTCGATGATAGTCTAGGCATCTCCACCGAAAGCTCTAACCCAGCCACACCTATTCTTTCAAAACAGGTCTTAGGATCTGGAGCCTGGGCATAGCACCAACTTCTAGAAAGTTCTAACTACCCAACACAACCTTTCTGGGATGTTCCCGGGAAGGACAGGGTTCCTCTGGGCTCAGGCTCCCTACTATCTCCCACTATCTCAAGTAGCACAGACGTGACAAAAGACTTAATCCTGTCTGAGATAGGGTTCTGGAGTGAGTTTCTGTTACTCTCTCACTAAACTTTGATGATAATAACACCTGAAAGATACCCTGAGAGGTGGCCTGGACCTCACCACAGGGTGTGGACCACCACAAGCCAAGGCAAGACTCTAGACTTTCTCTGTGAGTGGATAAATAAGGCTGTGCTTAGGACATGAGAGAGTTGTGGTCTTGTGTCTGTGCTGGGGTTATGAATGGCTAAGTATCAGCTATGGGCCAGCAAGTATGGTGATGTTCCTCTTCTAAGAAGGAAGAGAATCGGTGCCCCTCACTTCTTTTGACATACTTCATGTATTCCAGCCTGTCCTTGATATATAACTAAGAATGACCTTGGCTTTCTGATTCTCCTGCCTCCACTTCCCAAAGTACTGGAATTGTACTCATGTACCATCATACCCACTTTATAAGTGCGAGGAATTGAACATTTAAAAACAAAACTAAACTAGGTCACTCCACAGCAAGCAGAAAGATCTCTGATATGTCTGAGCCAATCAGAAGAGACTGAGTTGTTTGGGCAAGAATCCTGGGGGAAATGTTTTGAATCACAATGGAGTCAGTGAGTCCTTACAGTTTTATTCTGTTTCATTAAGGTTTGTTCTTGGTAGACTCCTACAAAATCAAAGCACTATATGTTCTCTGTTTAAAAAAAAAAAGTGTGTGTGTGGTGGGGCGGGGGCTGGGGGAGGGGATACCAGATGCTACTAAAAATAAAATCACCTCATATCTCCATGCACTCAGAAAAATGGCTTAGGGTCTAGTATTTGCTGCTCATCTTGGGTCACAGGCTAAGCTAGTCTTGAGCCCTTTGTGTGTGTGTGTATGTGTGTGTGTATGTATGTGTGTGTGTGTGTGTGTGTGTTGGCTAGACTGATGAGCTAGTGAGACCCAGGGACCTTCTTTCTCTCCTTCCCCAGTGCTCAGATTACAGATAAATGTCACTGTATCTGGCTTTTTGGTAGTTAATTTCAGCTGATGTTTTGAGACTTAGCACTTTGATTTGATTAAAAAGTTATTTCAATGCTCCTGTGAAAATAGCTTTATTTTATGTAATGTATTAATGCACTGCGACAATTTACAACCTTCGTATACAACTATTCGAACCCTGTCTTCATTCCGTTTCAGGTCTAGAAGCTTACTTCCTCCTTGTGTCTGGCCATTTGTTCTGTGGACTCTCTGAAAAGTCTGTATTTTGAGTGCTCTACACAAAAACAGTGGTTTTAGATGATGTATCTCCTTTCAAAGGTGATCAAATACATTTATAGGGCAAGACAAGCCCTTAGTCAAGGGCACTACATCAAGAAACTCAAACAGCATATAAGAAATGGATACAAGCTAGAAGCCAGTGGCAGGTGAAGTAGCGATTCATATATCATGTGTCCTGTGACAGAGGGACAGATAGTCCAGAGGAAGTGCATCACATTCCTCAAGTCAAGGCAAGAATCAACAACATGAAAAAAAAAAAAAAGACTGAAAAGAAAACAACGTGAAAACAGAGGAGTAGAAATCTGAGCGAAAAGAAGGAACTATCTTAAGACACAATAAAAATATTCCCACAGGGCTTCAGAAGATCTTCCAGTACAACCCACAATAAAACTCCCAAATAAAAAGAAAAATGAAGGCAGGAAAAGCTGCACGACATGAGCAGAGAGGAAGAAAGATTAAAACAATATGAAGTCTGTTGTTGACTTTGAAAAAGCCAAAACCACACACACGCAAACAAGAGTCCCAGCCAGATTGACAAGCAGGAGGCAGGGAGCAGATAGGAGAGAGTGGCCAAAAGCGAGTCTGGACAGGGGTGCCTCACAGTGTCAGCCGGAGAAAGAACGCAAGAACAGGGAAGCAGAAAGGCAGAACAAACCAGAACTAACAAGGTTCAGAGAAAGCCCACAGGCATTCAGCTTAGGACTGATGTTGCCTCTGGATATAACAAGGCCCTGGAGTTTCCACAGGGAAGGGCACCAGTATAAGACACGGCCTTTGTGGGGTTTGCAAGACACTCTTCATTCTGTCTCCCATCTGCCCGACTTTCCTCTGTACTGTCGTGAAACTTGCTCTACAGTGTGGGTGTGGCTCAGAAGGAAGGCACTGTCCTGTTAGCTAAGGGCCTGTGGCCCTGTCTATCTCCCTGGGACCCTGGATTTTAAATGTCCAACTGTCCTTTGAAATGCTTACATGGTATCACAGAGAACACCTCCTACCCCACCTCCAAGGCTTCTCAGGAACCATTTATCAGCTGCCTCCAGGAGGGGATCCAGAACAGCCTACTTTTTACCCAAGGGGAAAAATAAATGTGTTCTACACTCCACCCTCTGAGCCATCAGCTGTCCCCAAATCCATTAGACCCACCAGCGCCCCTAGTGGTCAGTGCAGCTGCACCACAGAGCATATTCTTTACCTCTCAGCTTAGGAAGTATTCTTCTGCAGAGTAGATTCCTGCACAAGTATATCCTCTTAAACAGAAGGCCAGGCCACTCCTTGCCAACACCTTAGTATCTCCAGTCTTTACCAGGAAGATCTGGAGTCCTCCATTCAACCTCAGCTCTTTAGGACCAGGTCATCAAGGACACTCAGTGTGACTGTTCAGTCCTGACTCTGTGCCCTTGCAAGTGTTTCACTCCTCAGAGGACTTTTTCTGAGATCTAGACCTAGACCTTGTCAGGCTCCTGGTCCCGTCAGCACTCATGGAACTATTCACAGTTCTCCTGTCTCACTACACAGCAGTATCTAGTGCCACAGAGGCCTGCTCAGTGCCCAGCAAAGAGCCAAGTTGAAGTGGAAAATTGTCCTACTTCTGTATGTTATGAGACAATTCGAAGACCCCTCTCCACTCCCTTGGCCTTCCCCCTCTGTTCCTGGGACCTTCCCAGATCCATTCTGAATCTAGGTCTGTGCTCTACGGTCAGTTAAGATAGTCCCTGTCTCTCAGACCTGCAATCCCATCTCCTTTTCTGCAAAGAAACAGAGGCTCTTGAGGCTTGGGACCTTGTCTCACTCACTTTCAGAGGCTGGAGGAGCTAGAAAGACTGAGTGCATACAAGGCATTCTGGAGGGTGATGAAAAGGGAGGGAACCAAGAAGGAAGGAGGGATGGAGGGGGATTGACGGATAGGCCATGGGTTCTCTGATTTGGTGAAGGGTCAGGCAGAAAGCAGGCTGCGGTGGAGCCTGAGGCCATGGTCATGTCTGGTGTTACTGCTGAGGTAGCTGGGGCTGCTGTCGCTGTGGTTACTGGACATGCTTGAAGGAAGAGTTTTCAGTTAGTGTCCTGGCTCTGATGTTCCAGAAACCCCAGGACCCTGGCTGGCTTTTAGCTGACCAAAGACACAGAGTTGTGGAAACTTGTACCTAGGGTTCCACAGAAGGACCCACAGCTGGGAGACTGGGACTGAACTGGCTCCCAGCATGTCAACTCAACCCCAGAGGCTTCTTCCTTTCTGTGCCCTCATATGGAAATGATACTGGCCTCATAAAAGACCCAGGTTCTTATTTCAAATTATGAAACAAACATTCTCCTCAGATAATACCATGTGGAGCCATGGTGAGGTTTTGAATTCCAGCTTCAAGGGGAACCTAAAATTAGTTCTAAGCCATAGCGTGTAAGTTTGTAATAAATCGGGGGTCATGCTCTGCTGCCAATTAAAAGTAACTGTTGGATCCGTTTCTTCAAATTATTTGAATTTATGCTCTTCAGAAACCCTTAAGTTGTGAACAAAAGTATAAGCTTCAAAAATAATTAATGCAATTTAGTAACAATAAATAAACTTCAAAGTCTTGAAGAAAGAAAAAAAAAAAAAAAACCCAGTACTTCTTCATCAAAGCAGAAAAAACAACCACGCTTCCAGCTCCGATTTGGAGCCGGCAAATGCCTGGTGATTTTGTCTCGAGGGAAGGGATTGCGAAAGATTGTGGAATGAGGGCGTGTGGGCCTTGTTCAATGTCATTTTTTCCCCTGGACAATGAAACATTGTCATCAGCAGACAGACACCTTGTTCCATAAAATGTCCTCAGCTCTAGTTTTCTAAAAGAGAAAGGCATGTTCTTCTACAAATCTACCCTTGGACCTCCCAACATTTAGCAAAGCTGCCCTTCAAACTTTTGTTTTAACTGTTGCTACTTTTCAAAGCAACCAGCTTCTCTGCTTTTAGAACTTTCTAGTAAACTTCAGCTCAGAGCCTTTTGATTGACAACCATGCCTCCCTTGGCTGCCTTTGGAAACTGAAAACAAAAGATTCTCCAACCCGAGGAGTTTGTTAAAACACACGAAGATTAGTATGGGGTGTTTATTGGCTTGAACTTCATAGAGGTGGCAACCTCCTCATCCTGTCTTGCATCTTCCCACTATTCTAGAGGTAATTTTATGTGTATAAATAAGAGCATTGTCCTATTTCTTTTGGTGACATCTGGCACCAAAACCACCCAGTTTCAGGCCCTCAGGATGTCTATCTTCCCGACTTCTTTTTCCGGCCACAAATATGACTGCACAAAGCTGACCAAATATCCTCCATGGAGTCTCCAGAGAGGAGAATAATGGAGCCTTTCTTGGAAATTCTTATGTGTGAGCCCCTGACTGGAGGCCATTCTTTCTGTGTGTCTCCATGACACCAACACATGAAGTCGACTGAGGCAAAAATTGAATCATTGCCCCATTGTGTGTCTGTGAAGGGCTGAGTAACTGGAGTGTCTGCCCTGGTGGGAGGTGATATCACTTTAGCTAAGTTCTGTCTGGACAGGCATTCCCTTGGCAGAACATAGATCAGCTTCTCTCTCTTCACTGCAGCTCAGGGTGCCATGAACCTGGGGGCCTTGGCACCCTGATACTCCAGGAAAGCTGTGCTTCTCCAAGTCACTCAAGAAAATGGACAGCTAAGCAGATCTCAGAATCTGTGCCTGAACCCTGCAAGCCCATCCTTGCCAGGCAGAAGTGTGGTGTTCTCCTGTGAAGGAGATAGGAGTACAC
Organism: Arvicanthis niloticus; assembly: GCF_011762505.2. Taxonomy (NCBI): domain Eukaryota; kingdom Metazoa; phylum Chordata; class Mammalia; order Rodentia; family Muridae; genus Arvicanthis; species Arvicanthis niloticus. The sequence continues at coordinate 1,142,676 of NC_047676.1, read as the reverse complement.
TGAGTTTGAAGACCCAATTCCAGTTCACTATGACTGGGAGGTTCCAACAGTGCCATAAATCCACCTTTCTCTGCCTCTTGTCCTTGCCATTCATCTACCCATCTTCATCCATGAATCTATTGATCCAGCCATACCACCAGCACTTAATGAGTCCCAGCAGTATGCAGTCACTATGGACTGAGAACTTGAGTTTGCCTGTTTCTGCTTTAAGAGACCCAGAAACCGAGGAAAGGCGAAAGTGACAGAGGATAACAGGGTCCCTTGCAGCCTTTATGGATCCAATGACTCCCTTCCCCAGTCTTCTGGGATTGGGACACCAGCAGAAATGCTGTCACTACCCATATCCCAGCATGATTGCTGGCCCTTATCACCTCTTTTCCAAGCAACCTGCTGAGCAGACAGGGGAACCAAAATTTGATTCCTTTATAGACATTTTTTTTTTTTATGCCAAGGAGACCTGAATGATTCTCTGCCAGCCAACTTTATTTCCAAATTGAAACAACTTAAAAGTTGACAAAAATAGGCAGTCAAGGTCTGTGTACATGTTTGTGTACATGTTTATGCATGTATGGGCATGCCCATGTGTACTCATGCTTGTATATGCCTGAGTATGCATATGACTTGGTATGTGCTTAGGGAGTGTGTCTGTATGTGTGGTGAGCGGGTGAGTGCATGTTTTTTATGTCTGTATTTGTGTAAACTTGTGTTGCACATGTGTACAGTTTTATAGTAAACCTACAGTGTTGTTTTTATGAGACTTTCCTCTGAGGCCCACTTGGTAAAGTCCTTGACTTAAAGGCACGAGGACCTGTGTTTTTGTGGCAAATATTTGTTATCTCAGTGCTGGGGAGGTTCAAATGGGTAGATCCTTGGGGCTCACTGGTCAGTCTACCCAGACAGAATGGGGAACTCCCAGCCAAGTGAGAGACTGTGTTTCAAAACACAAGGTGGATGGCTCCTGAGAAATGACATCTGAGGCTGACTTTTGGTGTGAGCAAACACACAAGCATGCACGTGCGCACACATACATGCACACACACATACACACTCATGCACACACATGCACAGGTGTACATCTAGACTTCATCTTTTTTCTTCAGAGCAGTGATCATAAGGGTGGGATGTTCTGAACCTTGAGCTTTTTGACCCCAATTTACATTAATTGCTTGGATATAGTTCCTTGGTGGCCCAACACTGGGGCCACAGACCCTATTGTTCACCTAGACATATGGAGCCTTCAAGACTCCTTAGCCTCTGCACTCATTTGACTTTGGGACTTCTGAGACCCTTGGTGCCCTGTGTTTCCACTGATGCTGCCCATCAGTATAGGCCCCTCTGCCTTCATTTATTTCACTGGGATCATGAAAGATCATCAGTGTTCTAAAAGCACAGAGGGGTTACTGGTATTAAGAGAGCATTGGGAGCTTACAGCAGAGATGGAGCAGAATCTGGGGTCTCAGGTCCTCATGTAAGACTGTCTCCCATCTCAGTTATAGCTCTTCCCTTCCTGCTCTGCTCTTTATATGGGGACACCTGGTTCAGAGGGAAACTCACTCTCTTCCACATCCTCCTTTTACTCTTGGCAGGCAGGGGTTCCCCTTTCACCTAGGAGAACCATGGGAACTTCCCCTGGACTCTTCAGGCCCAGTGTTGTGGCAATCATAGACAAAGTCCCCATGGCATCATCACTTGGCTGCATTCTAGAAAGTAACTCCCTGCACCCCATCAAGCTTGGTCTCAGACAATGGTCACCCATTTCTTGCTTTCAGTTTCCACACGGAGTCTGTAAGTCAAGGGCATGGACCAGTCAGGTAAAAAGGACTGACTCTGTAGCCATTTTCAAAGTGATAGAGCAGCAGCAGACAACATAAGATATTTCATAATGCACTTCCTGAAGGAAGATCTCAGCAAACAGACTCATTCAGGCTCAGGGTGATCTTGAAGGAGAGGCAGGCTTGGGATCAGAACAGAGGGCTCAATATTCCAGAGGCCACAAATGCTGAGGCATGAGTAGAGACTTTGCTGTTTTGCTGGTAGGATGGAGGCATGTGTCCTGTACAAATAGAGGGAGTAGATATTTCATGAAGGATGATTACATGGGCCTGTGGAGATGGTCCACATCTACAAAGCTCCTTAGAGTTTCCCAGGAGCCTCCACCCTGACCTTGGACTCCTGAATCCCAGTGGTTCCAGTCAGGCAGTGAGAAAAGACTAAAAGCATCCTAAAGTAACAGAAAACTCCCAGAACTGAAGCATGCAGATGTCAGTAATATCGGTGGCTACACTTCCGTTTACAATCTGGGAAACTGGACTCTTGCAAAAGAGTGTGGGATTTTTATTCAATAATCATTTTAGACAGTCTCCAAAACCACAGGATGACTTTGTGCTGAACCTGAGGGTGGCAGCAGGGAAGGTTGAAGCCGGGTTGCCGACTCTCCAGCTCCCTCAGAGGGTATATTCTGTCCAAAGCTCTAGGCCTAGTCTCCTCCCAGTGACTAGTGGCAGCCTTGGCTCACATCGGTACCATCTTTCCCTCCCTGTATAGTACAAGGTAACCTTTAGCTCCAGTACCGTGAATTCCAAATCATCTGCTCAAACCTGAGGTCTTCAGACCCCCGTGAGCTTTAAATTCTAGTCAGAAGGTCAGAGGTGAGTTTCTCTCAGCAATGGGCTTCCCAACCTGGCAGGCACATCCATCCCGGAGAAAAGAAGACGGGAGTAGAGAAGCCAGCTACTGCCGTGAGTCACTGGCTTCTGCATAGCACTGTTTTTGGAGTCAGAGGATAGCAGGATCTTCTGGTTGGCTCTCTGGCCCTGCACATCATACTCGTGGCCATATAATTGTGAAGAATAATCACTGGGGAAAGTAGGGGAGGATATATGGATATTTTATCTATATCCCCTGGTCATAGACCAGTCCTACTTAGAAGTCTAGCCTGAGCTGGGCACATCTTTAATCTCAGCATTTGGGTAGCAGGGAGGCAGAAACAGGTGGGTCTCTGTGAGTTCCTGTATAGGCAGAGCTACAAACAACAAACAAACCAACCCTTCCATAGAGGATATGGATGCAGTTGGCAAGGACCTTAGCCCATTCCTTTTTACAGACCTCAGCACCCGATGCTACAGCTGCTTTATGTGACTCAGTAGACTGTGAAACGAGAAGGTGTTAACAGGTGCTAACATCTCCCTGTTCCTTTTTACCCCTTCCTGACTTCCTCTTCCCTTCCTTCCGCCATGGCTCCCTCTCTCCCTCTCTCCTTTCCTGTGACTGGGCATCCTCTAGACCAGGCAACTTGCCAAGGAGGAGCTACTTCTGTATCTCAAGACGCCCCGGTCACTACCAGCAGCTAATGCCAGCATCATTCTAGAGGGAGCTGGGGGTGGGGTTGGAGATTCCCTGCTCCAAGTGGAGAACAGCAGGCAGCCAGAAGTGACTTCAATAACTGTGAAGGACTCTGGGTCTGAATCCCTCAGCTGAGTCGTTCTTGAGGCCGGAGCTAGCAATTGCGCTTGGCAACCGAAGAAAATAGCCATGTACATTACTATTTATTAAATAATAAAATGTTTATTTGCTAAATAAGAACTGAACTCATCTTTCAGAACTGCTCCAAGAAGTCCAGCTAAAAGTCCCACCTGCATGACCCAATCCAATAGTTTTGCCACAGCAGTTCACCCTGCCCCTAGTTCATAGGTAGGAGACAAAAGGCTTGGGAATATGTGCACAGTCATGTGGCTGGGTTTAGAGTCCTACCTTTTCATCCTAAGTCTGTGTTTGTGTGACTGTGTCCTGGGAAGGGTAGGCAGCCCCATTGGCCTTTCTCAGTGGCTGTTTGTATCCCATCTCATATCACAGCATATCCCCTTGAGTGTGGTAAGGGCTGCCCCTTTACACATGGGCCCAGGCTTCTGAAAAGTGCGCCGCCTGCTATGCCCACATGTACTGCCTTTGTGGTACAGCCCTGTCTGGTGTGGAATGTACAGGGTGACTAGAGGTGGCACCCACACTCATCCAGGGTCCCAAAGCTCTACCAGTTCTTTGTAAGCCTCCTGGCCTGTTGTGCACTTCCCCTGCTCACAAGATGACATGGCTCCCTGATCTGTTTTTCCTTGCTCTGTCCTGTTCTTTGGGATTTGCTAAGCCCTGTGAATATGCAGTGTGTGTGTGTGTGTGTGTGTGTGTGTGTGTGTGTGTGTGTGTGTTGCAGCTCACTGTCCTGAGCCCAAGCCACCATATGGCCCTCACTAGTGTGTCAGTAGCCATTCATGGGTACTTTGCAAGCCTAGTGGGCCTGTATCGTGTACTCCAAAGTCAAGGCTGACAGGTGAGGAGAGGGAGAAGCTGCCCAAACCATAGTCTGGAAGATGCAGGATTTTCACAACTGTGATGTATTGGCCTGCTCGCTTCTCAGGTTGCTGTATTGCTCATGTGGTTATTCTCTTCAGTTTTCAAATACCAATAATCAGCACGGTGAATCTTTATTACCTCTTATGCATTTCTTTCCATGATTATTTGTATTATTGTTTGCTCCAATTGTTTTATTTGCCTCTTGCATAGAGTCCGAGACCTGACTGAATTGCCGTGACCTGAGGCCCTCGGGGTATAGAATAATGTGAGCTGGAAGTTGAAGATATGGTATCCACAAAATCAACTACACATGAACACAAGTCAAGTTTGCAGCTCGGTTGATTTTATGGCAGTGTAATCTTCTCACAGAACTGGAGAGGAGCAGGCTTTGTAGGGTAATTCCACTCCAAAAGCAGAGGTTCCTGGCTCCTCCAGAGCCTCCTGACTGTATGGTGCCACCCACTGTCATCACATGAGGAAAGAAGAAGGACTGTGTTGGTTGGCTGCTGTCAAATGTTTATAACCACTTGAGCCCCACAAGGCCAGGCGTGTGCACTTGGACTGTGTTGCAAATGTTCTGAGCTGGTCTGTGGACATTATTTGGAGCCATACTCTGTTCTACATGCCACCATTACCTTGACTGGTGAAACAACAGGGTCAGATTTGTAGAGCAGCTGGAACCTGTAAGTCCAAGAAGTCAAAGTTGGGTTGTCCTGTCACAAAGCAGTGGGAGGACACCCTAGGAGATTAGGACTGTCCCACTCATACTGTGAAACAGACTGATGTCTCTAGCTTTCATCAAACACCTGCATAAAGATGGGTAGAGCCACCTGATGCAGCTCGTGGGATTCTCAAGCTGCACTGAGTAAACACTAGTGTAATCTAGGGCACAGCCCAGGGGTCCTGGAGCTGCCACAATCCAGGTTCTGCTCTTGTTCTTGTTCCTCGATTTGCATGAACGGTAACTTCCTAGAAAGGCCCCTTCACAGCATGGGCTGCTTTGAAGGAGATGAACTCAGGTGGTCTCTGGTTTTATTAGGAGTATGGAACAGAGCCTGGGCTCTGCTTTTCAGCTTTTTCCATAAGGGAAACATTTCCATCTGCTTTGTTCTTGCCGCGGTGTGTAATGAGAACCTTATGTCTGACTGGCTGGGCTGCTTTTGTCTGGACACACTGGTCAGGGAGTAGCCATCTCCAGAAGGGCCTTACTTGGGACCAGGCCAGAGCTTCAGGCATCTGGACTTTTTCCCTGTCCCATGACAACTCTTTTCCCTCTGGGAGTTTAGAAGTGGGAAGCTCAGAGAACAGCCGCCCTCTATTCAGGCAGGGGATGTCAAGATGCTGGTCCATGTTGTTGGGTGTGCCATATGTGGCAAGAGAGCAGGATGCTGTCTGGATGGAGTGACTAGTGGACTGTATAGGGTCAGGGGTAGTTCTAGAGAGGAACTATGTCCAAAAGCAACTAGCCACTATGGCTCAGACAGGAAAGAGGATGTGAGTCACCCCTCAACAGGTAAGGTAACCAATGTCTCCATGAGATGTGGTTGTCAAGAGAGGTAGTCTGGGTTTCTAATGGTTTGATCAGGTGGGTAGACACACTCTTAAGGTTTCCTCACCTTCTGACTCTACTAGAAAATAAGGCATAAATTCAAATGTCAAATGTGTCTAGAACAGTGGTTTTCAACCTGGGGCTTGAACGACCCTTTTATGGGCTCACTTAAAGCCATCAGAAAACACAGAATTTTAAATTATGATTTATAACAGCAAGATTACAGTTATGAAGTCTCAACATAAAATAATTTTAAGGTTTGGGGGTCACCACAACATGAGGACCTAAATTAAAGTGTGGCAGCATTGGGAAAGTTGAGAAGCACTGCTCTGGAAGCTAGATTAAAGGTGCAGAGAAGGCTTCCTGGAGACTAACCCTCACACAGAACAGTGCTGATATAGGAGTATGATATTATGGTCTGGATCCCAACATCTCAGATGAAGCTAAGGACAAGGAGCCAGGGGAGAAGGTGACTATGGGTGGGCTTATGGCAAATTCTTGAAACAGAGGGGTGTCTGCTTGGCTCCATGAAATGAAACAACAGCCACACTGTTTAGTTATTTTAAAATGACATGAGACAAGTCTCATAGGCAGAGTACAGTTAGGACCCAAAGTACTCATTTCTCTGATTTGAAGGGCAGATCAGAACTGAGGGCAGCTGCAGATACAGATAGACGTAGCTGTTCTCAAAACAGGAGCTGTCATTGAAGGGTAGAGGTAGATAGCTAACCCTTCAGCTACCACCTGCTCCTGATAAGGGAAAAGGGGCCTTGGCAGTTTACCCTTCCTCTGCAGGAGGGATATGATACGATCCCAGCTTGCCATGGAGGTCTGTATTCACATGAGCTCAGATGAAACTAGAAATTCTTGCTTGAGGAAGGCAGGAAGGAAGACCCCAACACAGAGAGTACTAGGATACCCCAGTTTGAATCTGTGTCCAGGCCTGTGAAGACAGGAGTGGGCATCAGAGACTTAGGCAAAATCCTGTACCTACAGGTTTGCTGGCCAAGAGGGTACATGAAATATGGGTACCAAGGAGGCCTAGGGAGTGTGGCTGCCGGCAGCCTACCCTTGGACCTAGGTGTGACCTATACATGGCCTACAGCTACATTCTGGGGACTTCATCAGGAAGTTGGTGGTGGATGGTCTACAGTAGAAGGGTTTAACCCAAGGGATGGACCTATACAGTAGTTCTTCTGTACATGGCAATAGAGGCTTGGATGAAAGACAGGATAATCAGCTCAATAGAGTCCCATATACCCCATGTCTGGCTGACTTGGAGCCGCAGGGGAACTTCTGACTCTTCCTGTTATATTGCTTCTAGTACCTGTGGCCTGGTTGTTCAGCCGTCCTTCTGACACTGTCCTGGTGGATACATCCAGTCTTATTTAGTTACATGATGCCCATAATGTCCCTAAAGGGACCCATTTATCTAGTAGGAGAAGCTAAGGTCAGAGAAATCTGCTTTATAGGCAGAAGCTCTGAAGCCAGGGAAGGCCACAAGAAAGGCTGCTTGATATCCTAACCTCACACCGCACACTGGAGAAGACTTTTACTGCTTCCATCTCTGGATGTGTGATGGATGACCATAACATGGTTACCTGATGTATAGGGCTGGTCAGATGGTTAAGTGCTGCCCTTGGTAAAATGCCTGGCTCAATACTCTAGAACACTTCTCCCTCCCTGTCTTAGTCAGGGTTTCTACTCCTGCACAAACTTCATGACCAAGATGTAAGTTGGGGAGGAAAGGGTTTATTCAGCTTACACTTCCACATTGCTGTTCCTCACCAAAGGAAGTCAGGACTGGAACTCAAGCAGGTCAGGAAGCAGGAGCTGATGCAGAAGCCATGGAGGGATGTTACTATACTGGCTTGCTTCTCCTGGCTTGCTCAGTTTGATTTCTTATAGAACCCAAGACTACCAGCCTAGGGATGGTGCTACCCACAAGAGGCCCTCACTCCTTGATCACTAATTGAGAAAATGCCTTACAGCTGGATCTCATGGAGACATTTTCTCAACTGAAGCTCTTTTCTCTGTGATAACTCCAGCTTGTGTGAAGTTGACACAAAACCAGCCAGTACACTCCCCAATACTGAAGCTTTTTTGTCCAGCAATTACATTTATCTAAGTAAATTAAGTCTAGTCTATGTCATTTCCCCCAGTTGAGTCACCTGTTCATGGAGAAGGATAGAATATAGACCATCGTTGGCCTTTGGGCACAGTACATGAGTTAGGTAGCAGTTGTGACTTGTCCCCTATATCCTGAATATAATACCCTTCAGATAGAAATGCTATTTGGGCACCAGAGGAGCTGAGATTACACTGGTTATGCTTCTGATCACTGACACCCAGAAAGACTTCCTTGTGGCACAAGACACCTGGAGCCATGTTGCCAAGGTCAGAACACCCTAAGTCATAACTGGAGCTGCTCAGACTTCAGCTACAGAGCTAAGCATGTACCTGCATCTATTTGGTTTACTTCATCATGAGTTTGGGTTTGTATTAAAGGGAATGTAACACCATCCTTGGCTCTGTAGTCCTTGTCTACAAAGGGGCATATGTGCCTGATGGAGAGCAGACTCTTATGTTCCCAGCAGCTGGGAAATCTCCTCCATGCCTAGTCAAGCCAGCTGTTGAGAATAGCAAGTAGAAAGGGCCTTATCAAGAAGGTTCCAGAAAACATAGAATAGTTGTTTTTCTATTGTACAATGCCCTCCTCCACGGAAAAGAAACTGTGTAGCCCACAGGAAGATGTTGAGTCCTTGGACCTTGGGTGGCTGGGATGTGATGAACTTTTGTGGTCTCCAAGGGATACCACCATGGTGTCACCCAGGTTAAGCAAGGGTGCCTGTCAAAGGAAGGCTCAGAGAAAGACAAACAGGTGATCCTGCTCCAAACTGTGGGAAGCTTCAACAGGGCTTTGCTCATTCATTGCCCTGGTAAGCTGAGCCAGCCACCTCCATGTTATTTGTTTCTTTATAAGCCCTGAGCCTGGATACAATGGCTTACACCACAGTTTTTACCTAAAGAAGCTCACTGCAAGAAGAGTGTCAGAGTCCCTAGGAACACATCATGCAGCTCTATGACCAGCCCCCTGATTTATATTCCAAACGGGGGTTTCCTTCGTGGACCAATACCTCAGTCCTGGTTAGAGCTAAAGCAACCACACAGAGCTGAGGTATATAGTTTGTGAGCTGGGCCCTACTTCATTGCCCTTCAGAGATGAGGCAGAGGCTGACAGAAAGGGATGAGATAAATAGGCTTGGTGAAGCATCTTGGAAATGTCTAGCACAACTGTGGCTGAACTTGGATGGTGTAGGTAGCACAGAAGTCTGCTAGCCACTGCAGGTCTGGCCTGGGCTAAACAGTGGTTGGAGAGGGTAGGGTAAATTAGCAGCAATCACAAGAAACTATAATACATCCAGGATGACCTGAGGTCACCCAGGACACATGCCACAGCCCCTTTGAGAAAAGAACAGAATCCAAACAGTTGTTTGATCCTATAGTTTATAATGACAAATCAGACTAGCAAAAGTTGCCAAATTAGGTTGACACAGGGTGCCTGTCAAAGAAAGACCCAGAGAAAGACAAATGAGTGACCCTGCTCCAAACTACACAGAGCCTCATCAGAGATTATTGATAATCCCAGAGCAAGTGGAGGTGATAGCCAACATCTTAAAACCATCATCTGAGGGGTAAGATACTGAACAAGAGATCCAGGGAAAACTTGACAGTACTCTAGGGGGTCTCTTGGACCTGAGGTGAGATCAGCCCCAGGCTGCCTCAAGAGTGGGCATCATAGGACCAGAAACTTGTCTCATTTGGGGAATCTGACAGGCACCACAGCTCCATCATTTCATTCTAAGATGCCACAGAAAAGAGGTATTGTACAGCCCCCAAATAAATGGAAAACATTCCAAGAATCTCAGCATCGTAGTTGTGTTTTCTCTTGGCTTTGCAACAGTTTAAGGAATGTGTAATTATGAAATGCCATTGCACTGGCTGTGGGGGTACTGTTTGAAGGGACGGCAGGGTACAGTGGAGCCCCTCATTCTCCCAGGTCACAGTGCTGTGGATATTTTGCCTCAATGGCCACAGGCATCAGCATCTTCAAAATACGAAGAGCTGGATCCACGTACTTGGTGCTTGCTAGGAACAGATGATGATGGCTCTTCCTCCATGATGCCCACCCATGCCCTCTGGGCACCTCATCCCACCGTATTACCTGTGGTCCTGAGCCAAGACTGGCAGACCTCAGCACTGCTGAGTTTCAGTTGGGGTGGGCAGAGCTTGTTCCAAAAGATCTTGTGTCTTTACAGGCAAGTCCAGAGAGTGTGTGGGTCTCTCCTGCTGGAGCTCTGGGATGCCCCTTCAGAGGCAGCTTCTCAGGTTTGTGTCCCAGATGTGGCTGCTGGAGTGAGGTTAAGCTCCTCAGCTGGTTTATCTCCTATCCCTCCTAAGCCCTGACATCACCTCAGCTTGGCCTAACAAGAGCAACCGTGGGACCCAAGTTTCCATCCATGGTCACTGAGAGGGACCCACTGTTCAGATGGAAAAGTGAAGATGCAAAAAAAAAAAAAAAAAGAATGGAGCACAAAAGGCACTTTGTAACTGTGTCCATCTGAGTGGGTTACTAAGGCTGAGGGCTGCAGTAAAGGCATAGAAAGACCTACTTCCTGGGGCCCACATTCACAAAGGGAAGAAGGAAAGCACATGACCACCCTAATAGACACAAGCCCACATCTGGGAACACTCAGCTTTCATTCATGAAAAAAAAAAAAAAACAACCCTCAGCAGACTAAGAATAGAAAGGAATTTCCTTAGCTGAATACAAGTCTCTTCAAAAGACCTTCAGCAAGCACAGTATTAAGTGGAGGAACAGCAAACATTCCCATGTGACCAGGACATGGTCAGGGTGGCTTCCTTCTGACATTTCCAGAAAGGCTGCTGTGACTGTCATCTTAGTCAGAGAGGTGGTGGGGAAAGCATAGGAGGGCCCTGATGTCACATACTGGGAAAGATAGAGAGAAAACCATTTTTTTGAAAGTGGTATCAGTATGCAAATTAAGAAGATGAAGACAGCTAGAGGAAATAATAAGTGTGAGAAAAATAGATTACATGATGGAAAATCTAAATGAATTCACAGCCCAGTTGTACATGATCCAGTACCGCCTCCCTTGAAGACTGCTGGATTCCACCCACACACTCACCATGGAGTCTTTATGCCAGTGACCAGTGGTGCAGAAATCCCCAGAACTATGGCCAGGAAGCATTGGGGATTCAGGGACCCTATTGAGGTAATACTTAACATTTTCAGAGGCAACAAGGAACAGTAAATGAGCTGGGAAGATGGCTCAGGAGGTAAAGAAACTTACTACAAAAGGCTGGAGTGTGCTCTCCAGGACCACATAAAGGTCTAAGTAGAGAACCAACTCCATAAAGTTGTCCTTTGGTCTATAAACACACACACACACACACACACACACACACACACACACACACACACACACGTACGTACGTGCACACACTCTATGGCATGTGCATGCCCCTCTTCCACACCACTTACACATACAATGAATATATGTAAAGTTTAGAAAGAAGTAGCAGTAGCCAGGTGTGGTGGTTCACACCTTTGAATTCTAGCATTTGGGAAGCAGAGGCAGCCAGTGGATTTCTGTGAGTTCAAGGCCAGGAGGAGGAGGAAGAAGAAAAGGAAACTTAAACTCAACTTCCAAGTCACAACACCGGCCTTGGTATCCATGCATATAGAAGCAGATGTAGTTTTGACTCCATCCTGGAACAGCGCCCCATTGTGGTAGGGGCTGAAAGTACACTCATTGTGATCCATCTTACAGAACCTTCCAGCATGTCCAGCAGCATGGTAGAGACAGGGTACTCAGGGTCTTTAAGGCAGGTGCCTCTATGTTGGCAGGTGATCCCTCCATAGAAATTAGTGGCAGTTTTACAGTTCATTCCTCAGTGCCCAGGAGGACATAGGCACAGGAAGCCCCTTTCTCCTGGCATTTCTTTGGCAGGGACTGGAGAAACAAGGATCTTTTAGATCTTCACAGTCTTTGTCTGAATTATTGGTTATGTCTAAGCAACAATTCTCTTGGGGAAAACCCTTGCACATAGAATTGTTTTGGCAAGAATTCAAGAGACACCTGGTACTTTTTTTTTTTAATGGCAAAATGAATACTGGTACCTCAAGTCACTGCAGGACTAGGCACATCCTTTCCCACTGAGACCAGACAAGACAGCCCAGTTAGGAGACCAGGATCCACAGGCAGGCAACAGAGTCAGGTCAAGCCTTGTCTGTAGTTCTTGGAGGACCCATATGAAGACCTAGCTGGACATCTGCTACATTTGTGTGAGGGGCCTAGGTCCAGCCTTTGTTCTTTGGTAGTTCAGTCTCTGGGAGCCTCCGAGGGTCCAGGTTAGTTGACTCTGTTGGGTCTTCTGGTGGAGTTCTTATGCCCTCCAGGTTCCTCAATCCTTCCCTCAACTCTTCCACAAGACTTTCTGAGCTGCTGTGGGGAGCCTTTCAGAGAATAGTTATGCTAAGCTCCTGTCTGCAAACATAACAGACTATCATTAATAGTATCAGGAATTGGTTCTTGTCCATGGTATAAGAAGGTACATGTGTGTCTGTCCTCAAGAGTATTCTGGTGTGAACTGTGACTTGGAGATTGATGAATGTGGATCCCAGTCATGACTACGTAGTGCCATGAGTCAGGATGTTCTTGGGGCTTACTTCTGTGACCATGCACCTAGACTCCTTGGAGACCACTGCGAACTCAACTTTGATGAATGTGCCAGTTAGACACATCTCCATGGAGACATGTGTGGATGGAAGAAACAACTACCACTGTGTCTGCATGGGGAGTGGATTCACACTGTGAGACCTTGATGCCTCTTTGTTGGTCAAAGCCTTGACACAATGATACAACATGTGAAGATACTGTTAGCAGCTATATTTGTCACTGCTGGCCTGGATACACAGGTGTCCGGTGTGAGACAGACATAAATGAATGCAGTAGTAATCCATGCCAATTTTGGGTGTGTGTGTGCCAAGCTATCCTTAGAGGATCAATAGGGACACATTGCAGACCTGCCTTCCTCCTTCAACTACCTTGGAGCCTAAGGCTATATTTGTACCTGTCAGCCTGGATTCATAGACAGGAGCCTAGCATAACTGCTCTCTGGGAGGCTCCACCTAGCAGCTGACTGAAACAAATGCAGAGACTCACAGCCACATGTTAGACTGAGCTCAGGAAGTCTTGTGGAAGAGTTGGGGGAAGGATTGAGGGACCTAGAAGGCATAGGAACTCCACAAGAAGACGAACAGAGTCAACAAATCTGAACTCTTGGAGGCTCCCAGAGACTGAACCACCAAACAAAGAACAAAGGCTGGACCTAGGCCTCTCACACAAATGTAGCAGATGTGCAGCATGGTCTTCATGTGGGTCCCCCAAGAACTAGAGACAAGGCTTGACCTGACTCTGTTGCCTGCCTGTGGATCCCCTAACTGGGCTGTCTTGTCTCAGTTGGAAAGGATGTGCCTAGTCCTGCAGTGACTTGAGGTGCCAGAGTGGGTTTGTTCCCTGAGAGGGACCTCTCTGCTCTCAGAGGTGAAGGAGGAAGAAGGGGCCCTGTGAGGGGGGACTGATAGGAAGGGCAGCAGTGATTGGGTTGTAAAGTAAATAAGTAAAATAATGGGAAAAAGAACTTAAACACAAAAGATACACAAATCTCAATGTTATAAAGACAGTCACACAACTCTCACCCTAATAACCATTGTTATAAAACTTGACAAATGACTGTAATGTCCATAAGATGAGGGTAAGCCCCAGGAGGAAAGCAATGTGACTGATTGAGACTAGGCTACCTCAAAAGAATAGCACAAAGAGACTTAAACAGGCAAATGTGCAAAAGGACTGAAGTGAGGGTGAGACAGAGACATGTCCCCCAGGCAGTGGCAGATAATGGGTCATGCTAGGGACAGATTTTACAATGACAACTGTGAGAAAGTTAGTCATCTGCTAATAAAAAAAAAAAAAAAAACACCAAAGTTGTGTTTCTACTTCTTACTATAGATATAATAAAGACCCAAAGGATACATAATGAATTAAATAAATTAGAGATGTCATGGAGTGAAACATTATGTTTCTCAGAGGAATTTCATAACTCAAAAATGTACAAACCATCAAGGAAGGATGAATACACTCAGTCTCATGAAAATTAAGGCAGTAATGCACATCCAAAGACATCGCAGGCTCTGAGGAGACAGCTCAAGCGAATATGAGGACCTGAGTTCAATCCCCAGCACTCACATTAGAAATAAATAAATAAATAAACAGCTGAGCATAGTGTCCTGTGCTTATACTTCCAAGCACTGGGGAGGCAGAGACAGACAGGAGGATGTCTGGGGATTACTGGCCATCCAGTATAGCCTCAAGGCAGCTTGGTGGCTTCAATGACTGTGGCCCTGATAGGCTCATATATTTTGGTAACCAGTTGGTGAACTGTTTGGGAAGAACTAGGAGGTGTGGCCTTTGATATGTTTTGTAAAACCAATGATATATTTTGTAGAATACAGTATGGTGCTGTGGGAGGGGGTGCCTCTGTGGGCCCATGTTGAGGCATCCCTCCCCCCTGAGAGCCATGAGACCGGTCTAGTATAGAATGAAGTTTATTTGGGTGCATGGGAATGGGGGTTGAGAAGGGAGTATAGGCAGAAAAAGAGAGAGGGGGGAGGAGAAGAAAAAGAAAGAGAAGGAGGAGGAGGAGGAGGAGAAGCAGCCAGCTGGGAACACGTGGTGGGGTTCAATAGTTTGTATATGCTCGGCCCATGGAGTGGCACTATTAGAAGGTGTGGAACTGTTGGAGTAGGTGTGACCTTGTTGGAGTAGGTGTTTCACTGTGGATGTGGCTTTGAGGCCCTCATTCTAACTGCCTGGAGGTCAGTATTCTGCTGGCAGCCTTCAGATGAAGATGTAGAACTCTCAATTCTTCTGGCACCATGCCTGTCTGGATGCTGCCATATTCTTGCCTTGATGATAATGGACTGAACCTCTGAACCTGTAAGCCAGCCCCAATTAAATGTTGTCCTTATAAGACTTGCCTTGGTCATGATGTTTGTTCACAACACCTAAGAGAGAAGTTGGAACCAGGGACTGGGGTATTGCTGTGATAGGCCTGACCATGCTTTTGTTTGGAAGGATGTGGATTTTGGGACTTTGGATTTGGAAAGCCATGGAATACTTTAAATGGGGCTTAATGGGCTATCCTAGTAGGACTATGGAAGACTTTGTTGCTGTGTGTGACTTGAATTGTGCAGACTTGGCCCAAGAGGTTTCAGTGGAGAATTTCAATATGTGGGCTAGAGACTGTTTTTGAAGTATTTTGATGAAGAATGTGGCTACTCTTTGCCCTTGTCTGAAGTGTCTTCCTGAGGCTAAGGTGAAAAGATTCAGATTAATTGCATTGACAAAAGAAGTCTCAGAAATACTGATCATAGACTTTGTTCTTTGGTTAAGTCTCATGAAGAACATTTTAAACAAGCATAGCAAGTTGAGAAAGGAAAAATATAAAATATATGATTTGACTATTAAATATATGGAAGTGAAATGGAGCTGAATCCTGCATTCAAGGGTATTAAACTGAATTAAGGGAGTAGTGACCTTGGGGCAAGATCCCACCCAGCTAAATTTAGGTCCAGGTATGGTAGTACAAGCCTTTAATCCCCGGAGGCAAAGACAAGCAGATCTCTGAGTTCAAGGCCAACCTAGAATAGAGCACGTTCTAGGTGAAGAAAAACTTAAATCCAGGCTTGGTGGACTATACCTTTAATACCAGTGCTTAGGAGACAGGCACGCAGCTCTCTGAGTTAAAGTCAGTCTACAGAGAAAGGTCCAGGACAGCCAAGCTTACGAAGTGAATGAGTTGGAAAACAGAAAGCTTGTGATAGTGTAATAGAACAAGGGGGTCCATGTTCCAACCCCAGGAAGCAGCAGAACTCTGCAGCTTTAGTCATGTGGCTCTGGCTTTAGAGTCCAGAATAGAAGGGACAACTGGGACAATTGATGCTGCTTGACTAGAGCTAAGAAATTAGTGGTGATTAAGAAGAGACCAGCACCACTGGGGTGAAATCTTGTGGGAACTATTTTCTGAGAGCACAAAGAAGAGCTGTGTTCCAGAAATAGCCAAGGTTGGACCTCATGCTGCAGCTGTACTTGGTAATGTGTAAGAGTCATCCAGGTGGTACTGGTTTTGAAGGCATGAAGGGGTCATGAAGAGCAGCTGAGGTTTGGCAGTGTGAGAGGGCATGGAAGGCCATTGGTGAAGGTGCAGCCTCAGTTGCAGTTGATGGCCCAGGACCGAATGGGTCATGCAAAGCATTCGAGGCTTGGCACCATGAATGGAGCCTATGAGAGGCTATTGGTGAAGCCTAGTTGCAGCACAAGACCCCAGCATATTGGAGATGCCAGTGCCATGGGATGATCACCAAGAACAGCAGTGGCAGTGAAGTGGATCAACTTAAGAGTGCTACAGAAGGCAGAGCTGGAGAAGTGATGCCAACCCTTTGGAGGATGCTGGAAGATCATGTGTGGATCACAGACATTGAAACAAGCAGCTGTAACATTGAAATTGTCTTGGAGACTCCAAGATGTTAAAGATGCCAGAGCCGTGGGCTATCTGCTGAGGAAAGCTGCTAACAGGGAGTGGAACCAGCCCAGGAGAAAGAAGTTTGTTGCAGTCAACAAAGATGTAAAAGGAGTTCGAGGCTGGGCAGTGGTGGCGCACGCCTTTAGTCCCAGCACTTGGGAGGCAGAGGCAGGCAGATTTCTGAGTTCAAGGCCAGCCAAAAAAGGAGTTGGAGATGTGAAGACGCCTTTGACATCAGCCATGGAGATGCAGAGTTTGGAGTTGCCCAGCTGGTTTCCTGTCTTGCTTTGGGAATTACAGTTAAGAGATTGAATCAATCTCAGAAGAGACTTAGAACTTTGGACTTTTAACATTGTTGAGACTACTATAGACTATGGGGACTTATGAAGTTGGACTAAATGTATTTTTTTATTTTGATACGTGTAGGTAGGTATGGCCCCCATAGAATCACTATGTTTGAACAAGTCTATGTGGGCCAAGGAGTGGAATGTGATGGTTTGTATATGGTTGGTCCAGGGAGTAGCACTATTAGAAGGTGTGGCCCTGTTGGAGTAGGTGTGTCAGTGTGGTTGAGGGCTTTAAGACCCTCACCTAGCTGCCTGGAAGCCAGAATTCTGCTAGCAGCCTTCAGATGAGGATGTAGAACTCTCAGCATCTCCTGCACCATTTCTGTCTGGATGTTGTTATGCTCCTACCATGATGATACTGGACTAAACCTCTGAACCTGTAAGCTTGCCCCAATTAAATGTTGTCCTTATTTGAGTTTGCCTTGGTCATGGTGTCTGTCTGTTCACAGCAGTAAAATCCCAACTAAGATGGGGTGGGGTAGGAAGAAGGAGAGAGAAGGAGAAAGGAGAGAGGGAGGGAGGGAGGGGCAGAGAGAGAGAGAGAGAGAGAGAGAGAGAGAGAGACAGAGAGAGAGAGAGAGAGAGAGAGAGAGAGAGAGAGAGAGAGAGAGAGAGAACGTGAAGAGAGGCCAAACAGCCCTCTTTATAGCCAGTCAGGCCTACCTGGCTGTTGCTAGGCAACTGTTGAATGGAGCCTAGAAGGAATGCTAACATGCTAACAGCCTTGTTGGAGAAGGTGTGTCACTGGGAGAAGGTTTCAAAAGCCCATGCCAGGCTCAGCCTCCCTTCATCCACCCCACCACTTCTGCTTATGGATCAGATGATAGATAGATAGATAGATAGATAGATAGATAGATAGATAGATAGATAATGTAAGCTCTCAGCTACTGTTCCAGTGCCATCTCTACCTGCCTGCTGCCATGCTCTCTGCCATGATAGTCATGGGCTCACCCTCTGAAACGGTAAACCCCAATAAACTCTTTCTTCTATAAGCCTTTACAGCAACAGAAAAGTAATGATGTCAAAAATTAAAGAAGGATAGAGGAGGTTGGAGAGACTAGTCAGTGGTTAGGAACCCTGGCTTCTCATCCTGAGGACCCAATAGAAGCAGTAATTTAAAACTTCTCAACCAAAACAAACAAATAAAACCAAACTAATGAACAACACACACACCAACAAACATACAAACAAATCCACAGGGCCAAATGAATTCAGAGCAGTCCTCCAAGAAGAAATAATACCAATACTTCTCAAATTATTTTTCAATTTAGAAACTGAAGGGACATTTCCTAATACTTTTTATGAAGTTACTATTATCCTGATACCCAAACCATACAAAAATCTAACAAAAGAGCATTATAGACCCCATATCTCTTATGATCATAGATGCAAAAATTCTCAATAAAATACTTGCAAATTGAATTTTAAAAACACAGCAAAAGGTTATCCACTGAGGTCAAGTTGGCTTCATCCCAGAGATATGGGGTGATTCAACATAAATAAACAAATAAATAAATGCAATCTACCACATAAACAGACTGAAAGACAAAACAAATAAAGGAAAAGCCAAATGATCATTTCATTAGAAGCAGAAAACACCTTTGACAAAATCCAACATCCACTCATGATAAAAGTAAGTCCTGGAGAGAGCTCGGACTAATGGCACACACCTTTGACCTCAGCATTCTTGGGGAAGAGGCAGAGGCAGACAGATTTTTGTGAGTTTAAGGCTAGCTTAGTCTACATAGTGAGTTCCACATCCAGGGCTATGTAGAGGGACCTTGTCTCAATTTCTTTTCTTTTCTTTTCTTTTTTAACTTAAGCCCACAGCCAACATCATCTTAAATGGAGAAAAACTCAAAGCATTTTGATTAAAATTGGGAACAAGGCAGATGTCCACTCTCCGCATACATAGTCAATATAGCACTAGTGCAGCTGAAAGAGATAAGGCAATACAGAAAGGGAAAGAAGATGTCAATCTATCTTTATTTGCAGATGATATAATTTTACACATAAAAGGGCTTAAACACTTCAGCAGAAAAGTCTACAACTGATAAAAAACACTTTTGGTTAGCCGGGCAGTGGTGGCACACGCCTTTAATCCCAGCACTTGGAAGGCAGAGGTGGGTGGATTTCTGAGTTCAAGGCCAGCATGGTCTACAGAGTGAGTTCCAGGACAGCCAGGGCTACACAGAGAAACCCTGTCTCAAAAAAAAAAAAAAAAAAAAAAAAGAAGGAAGGAAGGAAGGAAGGAAGGAAGGAAGGAAGGAAGAAAGAAAGAAAGAAAGAAAGAAAGAAAGAAAGAAAGAAAAAGAAATGGAATTTCAGGCTGGAGAAATGGCTCAGTGGTTAAGAGCACTGACTCTTCTTCCTGGGGTCCTAAGTTCAATTCCCAGCAACCACATGGTGGCTCACAACCATCTGTCATGGGATCTGATGCCCTCTTCTGGTGTGTCTGAAGACAGCTACAGTGTATTCGTATACATTAAATAAAATTTTAAAAATAAAAAGAAATGGGATTTCATGAAACTAAAAGGCTTCTGTATAACAAAGAACGTCACCATTAGAGCAAAGTCCATCCTCTCCTTAAAAGAACAGTCCCTTATTGAAGACTACAAAGGTAAGAGAAGAGACCACACTTACTTAGAGCAGCCCATCTATTTGCTGGGATCAGTTACCAGGCTGCTTTGTCAACCGATGACATAGTGACCTCTTAGCTATGCCTGATGGCTTCAGTGTGGCCAGGTGTGATCTGGACCAGGGATTTGGATTTGGATCTGGGATCTTGTTTTAATGAAACTGATGTGATCATGTGGGCAGTCTGAAGCAGGTTTTCCAGCAGAGCCTTTCACTGCACAGTTCAGACGGGGACACTGGTAAAGTGAGGCTGGGGCATGGCCAGAGTGGTCTACTTTTGGGACTTCTATTGGGCTTGGCTCAGAGATGCTAGTTGGCTTCCCAGATAGAAGGATAGCTGTAAGTTGTCTCTCTAAGGGTGGAGCTGGACTACTGGGAACAGAAAAGGGAGTCTGGGCTATCTGCTGAGCTCTAGAGCTCTAGAAGGTAGTTCTGGCCAGTTCGTCTGAAGATCAGTTCCAAGGGTGAGCCCCAGACTTGGCCAAAGTCTGTTCTTTCTCCATCTTTCCCTGTGTTATAGTCTCTAACCTCTGTAGGATCACACTCCTTTACAAGTTCAACTGATGATACAGTGACAGACATCACAGCCACCCTCATACTATTGCCAATCTGAGAAGGAACAGTGCTCCCACTAGAGGCTAATAATGGAAGTAGACAGCCCTGTACTAAGCTTACTTGACACTGTTGCTTAGGGAGAGCCTTTTGTGCATTCTTCTTAGTGGTGAAAGAAAAGCTAGGAAGATCTCCAAGCAGTGCTGAGGAGCCATGGGAGACCTCTCCTTTACTGGGGAAAAGGGGGGAGGGGAGAGGGAAGGAGAGAGGGAGGGACTGGGAGGAGAGAAAGATGTAAAGTGAATAAACAACTTAGTCAATTAAAAAAAAGAAAGAGAAGAGAGTTATTTGTCTCACAATTCTGGTTTACAGTCCAGCATTGCAGTGGAGTCAAGGCAAAGAAACTTGAAGCAACAGTCAAGATCAGAGCAGAGAGCAATGAATTAACACACTCATCCTGACACTCAGCTCGCCCCCTCTTCTTCCGTACAGAGTCCAGCCCATGAAATGGTGCAGCTCACATCAGGATGGTCTTCTACCCTGAGAAGAAAGGAAGTAAGAACTCAATGGGGTTGTAGGGAGGTGATCAGAGAGCAGAGGAAGAGGAGAAAGAAGAGCCTAGATCAAGGAAACATGGCCGTGTGTTTCATACATTCTCTTCGTCAGGGTCTGTAGTGGGCATAGAGCTCTGTCCTTAGAGACTTACCCATTTGCTCCAGACAGTCCTTCACAGCTCTAGCTTGAGTGGTCTTGCTACGTGTTAGGGTCAGTCACTTGCCTTTGAGTGGTCCAAAAAATGTACTTAAACATTTTGTGAACAGGGTTGGGTTCTTTCCTTTAAGTGGCTAGTTCCCTGAAAAAGGGTACTTCTGATGAACACAATTCCTTTTATGGACTGCCCCACTACACTGCCTTTCACCTTTGCCTTTCACCAAGCTGTCCCACACTGTAACTACTGAGAAGCCCAGACTACTACTTAGGGACTAGCCAACTTCTTCATTTCCACTTAAAAATACAACTTTACTTTTTGGCTGTGTCAGTTCTGAATTGTCTTCTGCTTTGTCCAGACACTGAGAAGAGGCAGAGTTACTGGGGACAGTGTTGCCCCTGCCTAAGTGCACTGCTCATACCCCAGGAACTCAAAATGGTGAAGGGGAAATGACTTCTTTTACAAATGCACACAGTGGTCAAGAATGTTTGGTCCTTACAGGAGTCACAGAAACTCTTAGATCCCATATTCAGACTCCAGCCGCAGATGGGTGTGAGACTGGGCCGTTTCAGCTTGTGGTTTGTCTCTAGCACCTCACCCCTAGCTCTTGTCTTTGGTTTGGGTTCTGAAAGCCTGGCTCAGGGTGTCCAGGGAATGAAGAAAGGTAGACCCATAAAACATACAGAAAAGTTAGGATGGGTGTTTTGGGCTCTCAGATAGAGAAAACAGCATCCCAGAAGTTCAGCATATTTATTATATACAGTTGAACAGGGAGGCAGGGTTACTGCATATAGATAAACAAAGAGGCAGAGGTTTGTATGTAGTTGAACAAGGAAGCAGGGTTGGCTAACTTGTAGGAGCAGTTTCTGTAGGTGCAGAGTCTTCAGGGGATGGCTATAGTGGACATTTTCTGCATACATTATCAACACTCAAACCTAGATCAGAAGGCTTTGCCATCCCCCCCCCCCAGGCTTATCTGGGGAAGGTTCTGCCACCCCCAAGGGTCTAAAACATTAGGGTCCTTGACGTGACTAAGTCTGTGTCAACAACACAATTCATGAAAGACTTCACTTGGTCTCCACAAGTTCTCACACTCACAAGACTAAAATTTGCCACAATGGGCAAAGAGCTAGAAGAAGTGGAGGAGAAATGAAGAGACAGACATGATTGGGGGTTTCTGGGAGGAGTTTTGCACATGGACTGTGAGTCATTCTGAAGGTCTCTCCTAAAATCAAGAATATGAGAGTAGCATCCCATTTGCCCAGGGAAGACCCTGGAGGCCTTTCCCTGCATCTTATATATTGGGTAGTAGCCTCTCACAGCAATAAGAATACCTGAACTGGTTCCTCCTCATATCATACTATGGACTGTGCCAGACCTGGGAGCACTGTCTCCCTGAGAAAGATGGCATGGCTATCAGTCAGCCTGGAGAGACAGCTGCAGAAGACTTTAAGAATGTGTATTTAAGACTTATCAAACGTACACAGACACAGGGAGCAGAGGAAACAGTGGCTGGGTCTTGCCTAAAGCCACAGTATGCTGGGTAGCTGTGATAGCACATTCCTAGAAGCATTGCCAACCAGCGAGAAAGGGTGTCTTCTGCATCCCCATCCTGAAGAAATGAAAGCCAGACCAGAGCCTGTCTTACCTCAGGAAAGTCTGCCACCTCAATGATGCAAACAATGTTTATTTTCTAGAGACTGGGGGGTGGGGGTGAATTCTGAAGACAGGCAATAGGAGAAGCATCCAAAGAAAAGGTGGTCACAGTGGAAGGACTCAGGGTCAGTCACAGAGTGGTACCAATTTCAAGGTCTAAAGAGATGACAAGCTTGGGAAGAGCATCTTCTCTGTAACTCATAACAAGTTTATGGGCCAAGTGAGCTTCTGTCATTGTAGTCACCTTCCTGGGAGTCTGATGTCCAAGGTCTACTTGTTCGTCTTTATGTGGTTCAAGGCTAGCATTGTTTCCAGGTTACCAAAAGAAGTAAAATATCAGTTTCCTATGTAGGGTACCATACTCTCACACACGCCTCTTCTCAAGGCCTTCTAGAAAAGGAGATTCAATAAAACGTAGTAGCTTGCAATGAAAGTCCTTCAAAACAGCAGACAGGATACTACTATCTGTTGACTAAGGAAACAGAGTCCATGAGCGTCAGAGGTTAAAAAAAATAAATAAATGGGCACCACGTGCTTTTAGACATGTAAAAGAGACTTGAAAGTAGTTTAAAGCCAGCTGAACCTGAAAAGCAAAACCAGGAAATTAAGCAATAATTGAAACTTAAGTCAGTGAGAGGTTAAGTATTATATTAAACACAAGACAAGAACTTGAGATCCACAGGAAGTCATGAAGAAACCATCTGGAATGAAGCCCAGAGGAAAAGCAGAGTGACAGTGATGTTCAGGACCAGAGCCCTCAGAAAGAAATGAGAGGGAGACTGACAGCTCAAGGCTCCCAAAGTAGACTGAGTCTACAGCTCCCAACAGAAGAATCCTCCCGGGTAAAATGAGAAGGACTCTGTCCTAGAATATCCAGCCAAATGGAGTCCTGGCTGGCTGTGGGGCAGCTGACTTCAGAGAGTAGGCACAAGTATGCATCAGGCTGCAGAAACACACTCGAAGGAGGACAACATAAAGATATTGTGATACAGCTAAGCAGTGGGGCTAACACAAGAGCCACCATACGGGAAGAGCTGAAAGGGTACTGTTGACAGAGAACCAGGATGAGGCATCCTGGGAGTGGAGGGAAGAAAATAGAGAAGGTGTGAGCCAAGCTAACAAATGGTACAAGTGAAAGTGTAATGCCTGGTGGGGTCATCAGACCGCACTGCATGGGACTGACAGACAGGCCATTTAGTCATTAGGATTATACCTCAGAGGAGCTCCTACAGAGCAGTCAGCATATGTAACTTCCTTTTGAGTTAGTAAAAGGCACAATGTGAAAAATCCCTAAAGGAGAAGACTGTACCATGAGAGGCAAGTGTCATGTAAGGGGACTGACTGGAACCTTGGGGCTACAGTCCAAAGCAATGGTCACATCCACATAGGATCCAGGGGCAGAGGAAAAAAATAAGCGAAAAGAATGATATGGAAAAACTAATAACCAGCTAGTTTTTAGGATAAGAATAAGACTAGATTGACTAGATGTATGGACCACCGAGGAGACCGATAAAGGTCCTCACCACAACCTCTGTAGGAAAGCTTCAGAGATCGTGGTCTGGGAGAAGAAAGCACACTATCCAAGGAATGTAGGTGGAGATCAGAGTCAGGTGAGCAGAGCCATCTTCACCATGGACTTTACACAAGCTACTCCATAGCTTAGACACAGGGATGCTATAGGCACCCTGGGGCATGAGCCTCATGGACACACAGAAACCCCATGTGAGGAATGCTAGTCGTGTAGAAACTGAGAAGCTGATAGGAAAAAGTCCAAATGTGAACCCAAAGCTAGGGCGACAGAACAACAAGGGTGAATGCATCCTTTCACATATCCTGGAGGAAGTGAGGTCCAACATGAAAGCAGAAAATGCCATCAGGAAGGCAGAACATGAGGTCTTCCCACAAGGGATTACCTGTAAGCCCTAATGCTTGACTATATCAGAAGGAAGAGCCTGAGTGTGCTGAAGACCATCCCTGAGACCTGTGGCAAGCATAAGGCTTCCAGAAGAAATTCTGGACACTTCTGTCCTAAGAAGATAAGATGGTTTCCCAGGTGCTCAAAATTGTCAGCAAATAGAGGCCTTGGTGGCGTTGGTATTGAATGGAGTTATTGCCTTTTGCATCTTTGTGTTTGAATTATTAAGACCAGGAGGATGTTGGTGTGGATGGTTCTGTCTCTCAAGCCCTATGCTAGCCTTGGAATGGCTCTTTCTCTGTACAATTGTCCCTTTCAGTGTGATGCTGTAGTGCTGTTTTAACTGTCACTAGTAGAATATTCGGAATCACAGTAACAGAGAAATCTAGAAACAGGGTTTATGTAGGGATCGATGGGACCATACTCATCCAGGTGGACAGACATGCTGCCCTGCATGTTTTCTGAAGTATCTCCCTCAGGTCATCAGTGAGGTCAAAGATCAGCCACGATTCCATTATTTGGATGCAACATCCTCAGGAAAGGAGTCAGCAAGTCTTTGAAGGGTCAAAGCAATGTTCTTCTCTGGGTCAGATGCAGAACTCACTGTAAGTGGTTCCAGTACACCATCTGTCTATAGCAGTGTCTTGGCTTGTGCTTGGCAACACCTGCCTTCTTGGGGACCCTGATGACAGAAGCACTGAGTTCTGTCAGTAGGCAGCAATTCCATTTCCCACAAAGAGGAGTTGAAGAGTCTTACTGGTAGTTATCGACAGTGTAAGATCAAAGCTTTTGATCATTTAAAATTGACAGCTAGCCGGGCAGTGGTGGCGCACACCTTTAATCCCAGCACTTGGGAGGCAGAGGCAGGTGGATTTCTGAGTTCGAGGCCAGCCTGGTCTACAGAGTGAGTCCAGGACAGCCAGGACTACACAGAGAAACCCTGTCTCGAAACAACAACAACAACAACAACAACAACATAAAATTGACAGCTTGTTGTTTGTTGGCTGGAAGTTCAGATCCCAACAATTAAACTCTCTTCTTTCCTGTAAACAATGAGCTCTTCCTCTCTGGAGGAGGGAGAAGTGAAAATACAAAGACAGCATTAGTATGGTTCCACATGGAATGGAGGCTGCCCTGTCATTGGTCGCTAGCTTCTTGTCAGAAGTCCTGCTTCCCCTTGCACATTCAACTTCTCTGCTAGGCCAAGTTCAGGAACAGCTTCCTTTTCACCCTAAAGTTTGAGCCAAACAAAACTAGCCAGAATACTTGGCAGTTTTTCTCCCAAAGTAAAATATAAGCAAAAGCTCAGCAAAAAGTAGATCCCTACTCTGAGTCAGCACTGGGTCCATGAGTTGGCTTTCTGTTGGCACTCATGTGCTCTGACTTTCTTGGGCACAGAAGACTTGAATTCTGATCATTCAAAGTCAAGAGCCACCCAAGCCACGTTCCCCACTGGCAACACACTGTAGCCAGAGGTGGAGGCAGGTTCTCTCAGCCCACAGAGGGGCTGGGAAGGATGGATAAATGGTAACCATTGTCCTGTCGTTGTCTGAGCATCGCTGTTGATGCTTAGATCAGCCGGGAAAGTGGCTAACAAGGCCTCAGCCATGCAGCCTGGATGATCCCATATATACACAGTCACCATGTGCAAGCACTGGAAGTACTCAGCACACTATGGCAGGCTATCCTTTTACTTCTGAAGAGGGGGAATGTGGCTGAAATACTTCAGACTCAGGACACAGGACCAGCGTGAGTGCGGTGGTAGTACTGTAAGGCCCCCACGAAGGGAGGACCTCACCCAAGCTTCAGGAATTCTTGGCCACCCATTAACTCACAAGACACCGAACTTGATGTAATCAGCATGAGGTATATTTCAATCAACATGTTGAGGTCAAGACCTGTAGCCCACGCAGGGGCAATGGGGTCTGACCCCGGGGCTTTGGAGACAGAGAGAATTTAAAGCCAAAAACCACAACTCGGGGGGGGGGGGGAACTGCAACCCAGGGGGAGTAAAGGAGAGCTATTGGAGAGTACCTGTGGAAAGTCCCAGTCCATTATTCAGTTTGTGACAGGGTACAAGGAACAGTCATGGGGAACATTTTATATAGGCTATTCTCTAAGAGCCTATTCGTAACCAACCATCTATCTTGTGGTCAGCCAAGTTCCTGAAACACAGAGCTCACGACCAAGCTGATCTGCACTCTTGGTTCTGCTCAGTCTGTTAGGAGTTTTTGAAATTTTTTAACCCCTTCAGTACTATCTCACATCCAACACCTCACTACAAACCTAGATACAGACACATGAGGCCCAAGAGACTCTGGTCTACACTGAGACCATCAGAAAAGAAAATGAATGGAGCTAATTGGCAGGTTATTGTCCATTTCTACACTCAGCCACCCTCCCAAAGAGACCCCAGAAGCCCCCTATGGAAAAGACCTTTTTGATGGAGTGTGGCCTGTCTCCAAACTGAGTGTGACCTAAAGTTTCCAGAAAAGAGCCATATCTATACTTATTATTGTACAAGAACGACTAATTAATTTAGGATTTTGGGACTGTGGAAAGTTGAAATACTGAAGACATTACAGCAGTGATTCTCAACCTGTGAACTGCTACTCCTTTGGGGGTTGAAGAACCCTTTCATGGGGGTCACATACTCAGATATCCTGCACATCATGTATTTATATTATGATTCATAATAGTAGCAAAATCACAGTTATAAAATAGCAATGAAAATACTCTTATGGTTGGGGGTCACCACAACGTGAAGGATTGTATTAGGACAGTTGAGAACCACTAATCTAGAGCAAAATTATATTGGGCACCCTTTAGTCTCCTTCATTGTTCACTACTGTGTCAGATACAATATCCTTTGATTATCAAGTAAAATCTTTTGAAATGTAGTATCTCAATAGTTGACTAGCTTCTACCAATGTCATCATTGCTCAAAGATCAGAATGTCATCAGATAATGTGAGTCCTATAGCTGACTTCCTTTGCCAACCTTTCCAACCTGATGCTTCCAGCAGCATATTTGAAAAAGACCTTGATTTATGACTTTTAAACAATTCTATAAGCATAAAAACTGTAGAGAAAAAAATAAGGCTGGGGATCCCAGGGTTCCTCCCGCCATGCTGTGGGTAGTCGGCTGGGAGGCTGGGAACTCTCTGGGTTCCTCTAGTTGGAAGTTGGGCATGGCTGCTCATTAACTAAAAGCCTCTCCCCGGCTCCTCACGGTTCCTCATGGCGGTGCGGCCCCAACACACGAGGAAGTCCTTGGGTTTCCAAAACCGGTTTCTTCACATGGCGGACGGTGGATGGATCTGATGCATACCCCCTCAAACCCAGGATCGAGTTAAAAGGGGGAGGGGGAAAAGGGGGAAGGGGCTGGGGAGGAATGTTTAATTGACTCCACCTCTGGCCTTCAGGTACCTCATTAGTATGTAAATCTCTCTAGGGCCTGTTCACGCCCTCCACCTGTGTAGGTGACTGAAGGGTGAAGGTGGAATGGAGATTAGACCTCCTGTTAGGCCTGACAAAAAACTTGGCAAAATTGGTGGTATGTGGGTTTATTGGGGAGGGCAATCTGAATTTATGTTCTTGGGTCATGATTATTTCTGTTTGGCTCAAGAATTAACTCTTCTTTCAGGTAAAAGCTGTGTTTTGCATCAACATGGGTGATCTGCTTTAAAAGAGAGTTGGGCCATGAGCTTTGCTGATGTTTCAGTTCCTGAAGTCCACACCCTGTCCTCAAGACCCACGACTAGTTGATGTAAAACTGTTTGCAGATGGCTTGCTGTTTTAATTCTGAGGAGCAGCTTCTCTTAAAGTGTGGGATCAAGAAGCCTTCTATGTTCTTTCATGACACCATGTGAAGGAGTTAAGACTATGGTGAGTTCACAGCACTTAGAAATTGCAAATGTGATAGCCTCACTTCCGGATGGTCTCATTCTAAGAAGTAGGAGGTGAAATTCCGTGGGAGGAAATACCAAAGGCAAGACTTTTTTTTTTTAATCAGCAAGGAGCAACTGTTAAAAATCACTGACCTTCTTTTAGCCCCTCTCAAATCTCCTACTGTCCTGATTTGGCACATGGGTGTTCCACTGTGCCATCAGAACTCCTTATGAAGGTTCCTATGCTTCTGGAAGCTTTAATGGAAAAAAAACACATGTGTGTTTGACCTGGTCATTTGCCTTTTGTCACCTGAGACTGTGTGTATAAGTAAGTACACCTGTAGGTGAATGTGCTAGTGGCATTCCCTCCCAGACACAGAAGACATGAGAAGTTCACACTCAACAAGTTCTACTTCTACTTATAGTTTTAAAGTGAATATTCACTTCTAGACACGACTGACATTAGCCAGCACTCTCTCCAGCCCCAGACAAAGCTTCTTCTAAGTAGTTCTCAACCTTCCTAATGCTGTGACCCTTTAATATAGTTCTTCATGTACTGGCGACTCCTACTCATAAAATTATCTTTGTTACTACTTCATAGCTGTAATTTTGCTGCTGTTATGAATAGTAATGCAAATATCTGATGTGGAAGATATCTGAATATGTGACCCCTGTGAAGTGGTTCTTCAACCTCCAAAGGGGTTGTGACCCCTCAGGTTTGACCTACCCTTCTAAGCATAGGAACATGAATTCTGTACTTCTTAGGTGGCTACTGGCAGAATGAAATGTAAAATATCGCTGGGCAGTGGTGGCACATGCCTTTAATCCCAGCACTTGGGAGGCAGAGGCAGGCGGATTTCTGAGTTTGAGGCCAGCCTGGTCTACAGAGTGAGTTCCAGGACAGCCAGGGCTCTACAGTGAAACCCTGTCTCAAAAAACAAACAAACAAACAAACAAACAAATAAACAAACAAAACAACACAACAATAACAACAAAAAAGTAAAATATCCCAGAAGAGGTTGATTGTTTAAACACATTTTTAAAAACTAACAAATCAATGTAAAATGTAGTAACATTAGAAGGACTCACTAGCAGCTAAGCCAATTTGAGGCAGTTTCTGTCCCACAAGAAGCCAGCTGCCACTCTGGCACCCTGTAAATGAGCACTTGTCTTTGCAGACTGAAGGAGTATATGCAGCAGCTAGGAGGAAGGGGAGGGAACTGAAGCTAGGCCTGTTTTTGAGCAGAAGCTAGGTCTGTTGCTAACATGCAGAGTGAACACAGGCTGGCCATGGTATGGGATATATTCCATACATGGGATAAGTGGGAAACCTCAAAGTCACTGGTGGCACCTGCTGTACTCACCATGGGATATATAGTCCTGATTATGTCATTTCCTCTGGGTGGCCAATGGGAACTCCACTGGGAAATCAGAGTCAACAGAGAACTACAAGAGGTTTGTATCAGATCCTAGTGAAGTGAACGTCAGGGCTATCAAGCACCCTAAGACCCAGGTTCTGTGATCACATTTCAGGTAAGGCCAAAGGAATTATCAGTTTAATCTTCATGCTAAACTGTCCTTGGTGATGAATGAAGAGAATGTGGAGACATCAGGGCCCAGCTATGCAACCGCTAGAGGAATGAAAGGCAGAGAGAGGAAGGCAAGGTGTGTCACTGGGGAACACTTGGACACCAGAAATGAGAGCAAGAAGTAAGGTGTAGTGGCACAGACCTGTAATCCCAGCACTCAGGAGGTAGAGGCAGGATAACAGTGAGTTTAAGGCCAGTCTGGGACTGCATACCAAGTTCCAAGGCAGTCATTGGTACATAACAATCTCCTGTCTCAAAACAAACAAACAAACAAACAAACAAACAAACAAACAAACAAGGCAAAGATAAGAGGAACCAATGAATTGCCTCGTGCCTTCCTGAAGCTAGGAACACTGTGATTCCCTGAAGCCAAGAGAGAGACAAAACAAACACCCTTCTACCTAGCAACGGTTCTCAAATGCAAAAACTCCTTTCACTTGAGAAATATGGTAGAGGACCTTCCCCAAGTTTTAGTAGGGTCTTTCACAATTCAGTGTGGAAGCTCAACCTTAGGCATTTCTGGCTTCCTAATGTCCTAGCTGTGTGGATTGCACAAGTCCCTTAAGAGCTAGTGATGTCCCTGACCAGCTGGTGTGAATTCTGGGCTCCTGAGTGAGGTGTAAATAACAGACAGGGAAGAGTCAGAGGCAAACTTAATCCACCAGGATGATACGCCATCCAGAGGAAAGCCCATGCAGATAGATGCTCTTGTATCCTAGTGCTAGTGCTGCTGAGTTGTCACTCTGGGGGCAGCTTGGGATTGTCTAGAAAAGCTATTGTGATTATGGTTAAGGAGTTGAGGGAAACATGAAGATAATGGAAATAAAACCTTACTAAGAAAGAACAAAATAGAACTTTAGAAGATATATGTGTGTGTGTGTGTGTGTGTGTGTGTGTGTGTGTATTACTATTGCTAATATTATATATAAGCAATATTATATAATATTTGCAATACTAAAAGCTCTCTACATAGCTTCGCATTAGCCACATGGAAGACAAGCTTGGTAAACTTTGCAGCAGAAAAATAGCAACAAGTGAGTGGTGCCTTGAGAGAAAAGGATGGATCTTGAAGTCTCAAAGCCTAACCCCAGTGATATGTTTTCTCCAACAAGGCCTATTCTAACAAGACCACGTCTCCTAGTTTTTGCAATCCTTTCACACAGTTCCCCTCTCTAGTGACTAAGCATTCAAATATATGCACCTATGGGGGACAAATAACCATACAACATTTTTGTCTTATCATCTGAGTTATTCTTTATGGCTAGATAACTTTGCTGCCTGAATTATAACTTACAATTCACACTTAGACAAAACCTGGGTTGCCTTCATGATGAAACCTTTCTTTCTTTATAATCTTCTCTTTTTAATTGGTGGAGTTATCATTTTTACTGAAAAACCATTCATTCTTCTTCACTTGAGTCATAACCAATGAACAGAAAACATGTCATCACCACTGATGACTAAAAGCCTTTCTCAGACACCCAAATCATTGCTTATGACTAGAACATTTTCTCCCCTCATCTGAATTTGTTTTTCAACTAAAACTGTTCTCTTCAGCCATCTTTATGACTGAAGAATTTTCATATTTTTATCACCCAGAAAACATCTTAGTCACTCTATTGTATTGCTGTAGAGACACCATGACCAAGGCAACTCTTAGAAAACACTTAACTGGGGACTTGCTTGTAGTCTCAGAGGTTTAGACCCATGTGAGCAGGTGCTAGAATAGTCAATTAGAGCTATATTGTGACCCATAGGCAGAGAGAGAGAGAGAGAGAGAGAGAGAGAGAGAGAGAGAGACACTAGATAGGACTGGCATTGGCTTCTGAAATCTCAAAACCCACCTCCAGTGACACACTTTCTCCAACAAGGCTACACCCACTAAGCCTTATAATCCTTTCATACAGTTCTGAAACCACCACAATAGGTTTGTTGTATCATGAAGACCTTCATCTGATTTGAGAGTCTTGTGTTCTCTGCTAGTAACTAGTCTAAAATCAGAAACTTCATAAACTCTATAGCCCCCGCCCCCAGCAGGGATCAGAGGCTCAAAACTCCACTAATGAATATTCTACTGGGCCAAAAGGAGACTAATTCACCGTTGTCCCTGCTGAGAGGTGGTGCTCTGGACCAAGAAGAGACCAGATGAGTATTAAAACTGTTGATACAGTGGGTGGGACATATTGGCCATGCATATGCTTATTTAGATGAAGGGACTGGTGGTTGTAACTGAGTTGAAAGAAATGTTGAGGGAGGTTTACAAGGGACCATGAGGGTAAAGGGGCAGAGGAGTGAGTCTGTGGGCACAAGCCAACTATCAACAGATCAAGATGGACTGAGTTTTCCTCTAAGAGGCAGTACACTCAAGACCTTATGCAACCCAAGAACTCTCACGTTTGTCTAGAAACTCTGAGGCTGTTAAAATGTCCCACCTCTAACACAAGAAACAAGGTTAACCTCACCACAACTCCACAGGGATCTGTTGGATGCCATGAAGAAGTGAGGAGCTCCCTGCTGAGACATGTGGGCACCAGCATCTCCCAGTAGGTCAGCATGGCCAGGGGGCAGAGCTGTGAAGCATAGCTAAAGACAGCCATGGGGGCTTTCAGGGATAGAGGGACTTGAGGGGGCACCCCTGGCCTCAGTATACAACTGGGATCAAGTTATCTAATTCTGCAATGCTGCCGTGGGAAGTTTTGAAATGACTTCCTAGGATGGTACACAGGTACATACAAGGGATGTGAGAAGCAGGAAGGTGATAATTCTTTTGGCTAAGAGTACAGGATCTTTCTAACACACCATCCTACCACTTCAGAAAAGAGGTAGGGTGACCTAGTCCTACACTACTATGTCCTGGGATCTGTGGCCCCTGATCTACAGGTCAAATCTTATCTGGCTGAATGGTAACCATGTTCAATTACGGCTTGCAAGGAGCACTTACACTGTTCCCGAGTCAGTAGACTCCTGAGGCCACTTTACTACCCATCCCATTAAGGACAGACAGGAAAAGAAGGTTATTGATAAGCAGGGAGCTCCACAGGTGTTTCAGATCTACCTACCCTTCTCTACTGACCATTACTGGCTCTTCAGAAGCAGACCCCTTTTCAATTTTGATGGGATACCAGATTCTATGTGGAGGTTACAAAGTGATGCAGGGTATTCATTGCCTGTGGAACACTACAAGAGCCAGGCGCATTGTGTGAAGAAAACTGTGGGCAGTAACCTTGCAGAGGTCCTTGGGTAGGGTCAGGCTTTTGGCTGTTAGGTCCACACCAGCTCCATCACATTGCTACTTTACACTTGAAAGGTTATGTCTGTCCAGCAGGGTCAGAGAATGCTTGCAACAGCTTGTAAAGAGCTCAGGCTGGATCCTGTGCGGGATCCGGGTCTCTGGTCAGCCTACCTTCTTGGCAGGATCCTCTGCTCTTCTATAGCAATTTCTTCCAAATAGAAATAGTTTCTACTAGGGGGAGGAAGGAAGTTCACAAGCAGGATGCTCAGGCAATTTACAAGAGTCCCAGATTCATTACTGAGTTTATATAAACAGTGGGCAATTGCTAGTGGGAGGAGACTCTGTAGTGGGGCTTTCTGCAAACTGCTCAAGAAACTCTGGTGATAACAGTTTTCATAAATTGCCAGCCATAATGGAGTGGGGCTTTATTTTTCTGCAAATGATTCCCCAAAACACTGACTTCCCAAGCTGTACTTAGATGAAATAATTTCTTTCTGTCATCAGTACCTTATCTGACGTAAAAAGCTGTTTGTTCGTATCTCTCAGGAAAACATCTCTATTATAACATATAGATGACCATACACATCCTTGCACTGAACACACAGGACCAGGAGGAAAGGGCTGCTGCAGCTGATGGAGGGTTGAGAAAAACTCCACTGACAATGCTCACCACTTCTTCCGTGGTCCTGTCCTGATTTGCAGGATGATATTACCCTCTACTGGTCTGAGAGGGAACTGTCACATCAAGATGGTCAGCCCCTAGTTACCCAGAGGGGCTTTTCCTTATCTGTGCCTTACTATCTCTTGTCTTGTCTTTGGCTCTTCCGGCTGGGTACTCTCCATTCCATACGCTCACATCCCAACTTCTCTCTTCCTCCTTAGCTCTCAATCTCTTTACCCGAACACTTGCATGTTGAATATCTTAGTAGTAGGAAGATGGTCCTTGCCCACTCTAGCTCCAAATCGTGAAGTATAGAACAACCCTCCTTCACTCCTTCCTGACCTTTGTGCCTTCAGATAATGTGTCTACTCATTATCTTAGGTTGTCCACAGGATTAGAGTACATCATAAGGCGAGAGTGGGAAATAGAGGGGCCAGTAGCAAGTCAACATCGGGATGAGGTCCCAGCCACACACATAAGAAATGATATGTCCCTCCATGCATGATCTGCATTTGCACAGGTTACCTCCAGCGTCTCTATAGATCACAGCTGTTAACCTACAGTCATTAGGTATCTGCCCATCAGCGCAGGTATTCCTCTAATTCATTTTCAGGAAATTTCCTTGACTTGCCAGGTAGAAGCAATCACTCTCAACACTGTTGGGCTTATGTTAGAGCTAGTCCTTATGGACCTATCCTCAGGGCAAGGAAGAGCAGCTCAGGAGTCCTCGACCTCTACTGGGCTGCTGTCCTGGTTCTGAGGTGTTAATCTAGAATGGCCACTAGAGTTAGGATGCCTGGACATCAGTGAAGGCATAGAGGCAAAGAAGAGTCTTGGAAGGAACTTATTTTAAAAGGCATCAGTATCTATGGGCTATACTGAGAGCTTAAGTTACAGGAAGTATAATGGGATGAGGGCCTGGCCCCAGTCACCTCCCCAGATACTTACCAGACTCAACAATAGTACTAAGAAAAAAGAGGAACCAACTGCAGATTGGCACCTTACTCCCCAGCCCACAATTTGTCTGCCTCTCCAAAAGCCTGCT
Organism: Arvicanthis niloticus; assembly: GCF_011762505.2. Lineage (NCBI taxonomy): Eukaryota > Metazoa > Chordata > Mammalia > Rodentia > Muridae > Arvicanthis > Arvicanthis niloticus. The sequence continues at coordinate 1,107,883 of NC_047676.1, read as the reverse complement.
TCCACAATCAGGACAATCAGGTGAGAAACCCGTGCCCTAATTCCTCGTCTGCTGGGACTCCAGCAAGCCCAGCAGCTGTGAGGCCTGCCCCGGTCTTTCAGAGTTCCATCTTCCTTCTGGTCTTTAACGAGGAAATAAAACAGTTCCCTAAAGAAATACAGGAAAACAGGATCAAACAGGTGAGGGAAACAGACAAAACTGTCCAAGATCTAAAAATGGAAACAGAAGCAATAAACAAAATACAAATGGAAACAACCCTGGAAATGGAAAACCCAGGAACAGGAACAAGAACTAAAGACAAAAGGATCACCAACAGAATACAGGAGATGGAAAAAACAATTTCAGGAGTAGAAGACGCAATAGAAGAAATTGATAACATTGGTCAAAGAAAACAACAAATCTAAAAAGTTTCTAACACAAAACACAAAGGAAATTTGGAACACATATGCAGCAGATGTGCAGCTCAGGCTCCATGTGGGCCCCCAACAACTGCAGCAGAGGCTCTCCCTAAAGCTGCAGTCTTACTGTGTTATATCTGTTCCCCAACAGGGCTGCCTCGTCTGGCCTCAGTGGGAGAGGATGCTCCTAATCTGACAGACACTTGATATGTCAGGGTTAGGGGAATATCCAGGGGGCCCCACCTTCTCAGAGGAAGAAAGGAGGAGGATGGGGGAGTGTCTCTGTGAGAGGGGGACTAGGAGTGGGGAGAGCGTTTGGGATGTAAATTAATAAATAGTAAAAATGGGGGGGGGAAATATCTTGGAGAGATCAGGGATTCAAGGCACATACCTAAACACAATAAAGGCAATATACAGCAAGCTGATAGCCAACATCAAATTAAATGAAAAAAAAAAAAAAAACTTGAACCAATCCCATTAAAATTAAAGACAAGGTTCTCCAGTCTCTCCCTATCTACTCAATATGGTACTTGAAGTTTTAGCTAAAGCAGTAAGACAACAAAAGGGGGCCAAGGTGATACAGATTGGAAAGGAAGAAGTTGAAGTATCACTATTCACAGATATGATAGTATATAAATGACCCCCAGTATTCTACCAGAGAACTCCTACAGTTGATAAAGAACTTCAGCAACGTGGCTAGATACAAAATTAACTCAAGGAAATCAGTAGCTCTCCTTTATACAAACGATAAATGGGCTGAGAAAGAAATTAAAAAATAACACCCTTCACAATAGTCACAAATAATAACATTAATCAAGCAAGCGAAAGACTTGTATGGTAAGAACTTCAAGTCCCTGAAGAAAGACATTGAGGAAGATATCAGAAGATGGAAAGATCTCCCATGCTTATGGACTGGAAGGATTAACATAGTGAAAATGGTCATCTTACCAAAAGTTATCTACAGATTCAATGCAATTCCCATCAAAATCCCAACACAATTCTTTACAGACCTTGAAAGAGCAATTATCAACTTCATATGGAAAAACAAAAAACCAGGGTTAGATAAAACAATTCTGAATAATAAAAGAACTTTTGGAGGAATCACCATCCCTGATCTTTAGCTGTACTATAGAACAATAGTGATAAAAACTCCATGGTATTGATATAGAAACAGACACATTAATCAGTGGAATAGAATTGAAGACCTGGAAATAAACCCACCCACCTATAGACACTTGATTTTTGACAAAGAAGCCAAAACCATTCTATGGAAAAAAAAAGAAAGCATTTTCAACAACTAGTACTGGTCTCATGATGAAGAATGCAAATATATCCATATTTATCACCTTGCACAAAACTCAAGTCCAAGTGGATCAAAAACTTCATCATACAACCAGATACACTAAATCTAATAAAAGATAAAGTGGGAGATAGCCTTGAACGCAATGGTAGAGCAGACAATTTCCTGAAGAGAACACCAATGATTCAGGCTCTAAGACCAACAATTGATAAATGGGACCTCATGAAACTGAAAGGCTTCTGTAAGGCAAAGAACACTGTCAATAGGACAAAATGGCAGCTTATTGATTGGGAAAAGATATTAACTAACCCTATATTCAACAAAGGAATAATATCCAAAATATATAAAGAACTCAAGAAGTTGACTCCAACAAACCAAATAACCCAATTATAAAATGGAGTACAAAGCTAAACAGAGAATTCTCAACAGAGGAATCTTGAATGGCTGAGAAACACCTAAAAGAAATGTTCAATGTCCTTAATCAGGAGGGAAATGCAAATCAAAACAACCCTGAGATTCCATCTTACACCAGTCAGAATAGCTAAGATCAAAAAACCAGGGACAGCAAATGCTGTCAAGGATGTGGAGCAAGGGAAACACTCCTATGTTGCTGGTGGGAGTGCAAACTTGTATAATCACTCTGGAAATCTTGCAGTTTCTCAGAAAATTGAAACTAGTTCTACCTGAAGACCCAGCTTTCCCACTTTTGGGCATATACTTAAAAGATGCTCCACCATGCCACAAGGACATGTGTTCCACTATTCCATTGTTCACAGCAATCATGATAGCCAGAAATTGAAAACAAACTAGATGTTCCTCAACCAAAGAATGGATAAAGAAAATGTGGTTCATTTACACAACAGAATACTATTTAACTATTAAAGACAGGGACATCATGAATTTTGCAGGCGAATGGATGAAACAAGGAAATATCATTCTGAGTGAGATAATCTAGACCCAAAAGGATATATATCATATGTACTCACTGATAAGGGAATATTAGTCATAAAATACACAACACACACACTACACTACACAAACCCAGCGAAACTAACCAAGAAGGCCCAAGTGAGGATGTTTGAATCTCACTCAGAGTGGGAATAAAATAGTCACAGGAGGCAGAGGGAGGATGGGTGAGAGAGGGGATGAAAAGGGGAATGGGGGACCAGGATCAAGTCTGGGGAAACAGGAGAGTGCCAGAAGGCCAGGAAAATGAATGGACATGTGCAGCTGCCGGAGGTGGGGGAGGGGGCATCTCTAGGAAGTGGTAGAGACCAGGGATGGGAAAAGCTCCCAGGGGTCAATGTGGGTGACCTTAGCTGAGATTCGTAGCAGTGGGGATATGGAATCTGAAGAGGGCACCTCCTGCAGCCAGGCAAGACTCCCAGTGGAGAGATAACACCAACCCACTCACAAACTTTCTACCCAAAATGTTCCTTGGCTGTCTTGCTTGGCTTCAGTGAGAGAGGATATGCCTAATCTGACAGACTTGATATGCCAGGGTTGGAGGGATGGGGTGGGGGTGGGGATGGTGGGGGGGTCCCCACCCTCTCAGAGGAGGAGGGGGACAGGAGAGGGACTCTCTGAGAGAGGACAAGGGAGTTATTGGGATGTAAAAAGATTAATAATAATAATAATAATAATAATAATAATAATAATAATGAAAAAAGAACCATCAGTCCTTTCTGCATTAGAACCTGCCTATGCTGGTTATCCAGACATGGCTGACATTCATTATATCCTGGCACTCAAAATACACTCACATCTGGCACAGACCCTTACAGATACACAAAAATAAACTTTTGAAAGATCAGAATCCAAATAATGTACTGTAATAAGGCCAAGTCTAAAAGCAGTAGGCAGAGATAATAAACACTGAGATTTGCACTGATGAGGGGAAACCAAAAGGATTCTGTAATCTACCTGTTGGTCTGTACCTCTGGATTCTACCCAGGTTCAACCTGCTTCTTCAGCAGGTTGCTGGTTCATGTTTCTCAAGTAGGGTTTTGGAATACACACACACACACACACACACACACACACACACACACACACACACACATCCTCAATATAGCAAAGTGCACTAGGTTTTAATACTCAAGAAACTCAAAGGTCTGTGAAATGTTGTCTTATAGGCATGGCATAGTCATGACACTCACAAATTCACAGCAGCTGAGATTGCCTGCAGAAGGTCTGTATAAGACTAGGGCCCTGAACATTCAGTTATGGATGGAGAAGGAGCTCAGAGCTCATCCTTGCCCAGACCTAATGACAACCAATGGCTGTTGAGGAAGAAGTCTTGTCTTCAGTGGTATGGACATTGATGAGTCAGTCAAGCCTTACACCTATGCCCTTAAAGGTGGCCTGCTGTGAGTACCCAGCCCTGTCACCTGAGGCCATGACACAGGCAACAACATAACCAAGAGGAGTACTGGTGAGAATCTAATATTGATGGTGTAGCAGACGCCAGAGGCCTTGAACCAGACCAATGACTCATTGCAGTGAACATTTGCAAATAAAGATGTGTGGACAAAAGGGTAATCTGTTGACACTCTATAGCTTCTATGAAGAGAGGTTTTCTAGGTTTTATTTATTTATTTATTTTCTTTTGGGGGGGTTGCAAGGATGGCAAGATAGGTGGGACTAGGGTGCATGAAGTCAAACTTACACAGAATCAGTAATAAGCTTTATTTTTATTATTATTATTATTATTATTATTATTATTATTATTTTTTTTTTTTTTTTAAAAGCACTTACTAGTCAAGAAAATCAGAGTCCAGATCCTAGGACCCACATAACAAACCTGACAGTCCATACATTCCTGTAACATCAGATCTAAGACAGGAGATAGGAGGACTTCTAGCCAGCCTAAGAAAACACCAAGACACTGGTGGTGCACGCCTTTAATCCCAGCACTTGGGAGGCAGAGGCAGGTGGATTTCTGAGTTCAAGGCCAGTCTGGTCTGCAGAGTGAGTTCCATGACAGCCAGAGCTATACAGAGAAATTCTGTCTCGAAAACAAAACAAAAACCAAAACAAAACAAAATCTAGGGAACCTAGAAATGATGGCTCATTCCTGTGGTCCTAGCACTCAGGAAGCAGAGGCCAGCCTGGTCTACATTCTGAGTTCCAAGCCAACCAAATCTACATAGTGAGACCATCTCAAAAACCAAAACCTAGATATAAAAGTCCAGGGTAGCCTGCTTTGGTTTACCCTTGATTTTTGTTGTTCCTCCTTTTGATTTCCTAATATTTTATGAAAAGTTTTGTATATTTATGAGAATGGCTGAAGTTTTCTGTATTTTTGTATCAAGACTATGCTATTTTTTTGAACTGACAAATTTTTTTCATGAATTTGTATAGAATTCTTGTTAACCTTTTTTCCTTCTTTCCAGTTTGTTAGAGATAACTCATAAAGTAAGGGAATGGTTTAGACACTTCTTTTGCAAGTACATGAATGAGAACAGTCAGAACAACAAAGGACAAATTTATTCCAAAAAGGGGAATAAATACTGGGAATCATGAAACCGCGTGGGTCAGATGAAAACCCTGAAAGCACAGATCAATAGGAAGGATGCATAGAGAGAAGCAGGAAGTGGCCCACGACTCCAGCCATAGCCCTGTCCCTAGCTTCAAAAGAGGAAGTAAAGCCAAGCACACTTGGGAGTCAAGGAATCAAAGAGCAGGGCTCTGCTTTCAATGCCCTGTAACAGGAGGCAGAGTTTAGTAGTTAGGCAGTAGCCATGGCCTGAGGTGTCTCAGAAGTACTACCCTCAAACCTGCTTGGCAGAGTGGGTGAGCTCCTGCCAATGATACAACTGTACCATGAGCTCTTGTGAACACAATTCTGTGTGAATATGCCAGTCGTTAGTAAAACTCACAGCACTTGACGCAGACGTTAGAATAAAAATAAGAGCATTCTGAAAACAAGTTTAATATTACAAAAAGTTCTATGACAAAGGCAGCATTCCATTTAAAAGTGTATTCATGTACAAAGTATTAATGACAAACTACTTTTAGCAGAAGATGAAGTAAAACATGGTATTCTGTGAGATGTAACACATAGTGACTTATTTTATATTTGGTAACATGAATTTTCAATTGAAATAGAAGTAAAATTACTGGAGAAACAAAACACATATTGCCTGATTCACTTGACCATAGAAAGTACTCACTGCTCCTGTGAACACAGTATCTGATCACGACCAAAGAAGTCTTTATCTTCTTATCTGCAATCTTTTTCTCAGTTTCTGTACCATAGGAACTTGTCTTTCTCACCCATTACATAGCATCTTGTGCTAACCAGAGCAGACTCATGCCAGAAAGTAACTGCTCGCTTCTAGCTTGAGCAAAGACTCTATCTTTCAATGCTGTAACGGCGTTACCAAGCATCCCTCTCATTCTACGATAGCTGTTTCGGTCTCCCTTTATTTTAAACAAATTTTAACATCTTGTGTCTGACAGGCTAGAGTCAGGATGGGGCTTCACAGATGCAAACAGATTGGAATTGTCTTTTAAAAACAGTGAAAAAGATAGGCAGTTCCCTTTTAAATGTGCATTGTAAAATAACACAAACATAGTCCTTTTGACAAAGTTTGCACACCCATCTGTCTGGCCTGCAGACCTACATGGCTTAGTGTAATTTCTGATGCACACTGTGAGGTAGACAGTATCACCTCCTACTTGTCCATTGAAAACCATAGATATGGATGTCTGGGATCAATTATAAGCTGAAAGTTTCTTTTTCTCCTCAAACTGTTTGTCCACTGCCAGAGACAGGGCCTGGAGGAATCCCTCGATGGTGACGCTGGGAGCCTGAAAAGAAATGACCATTACTGAGTGGACCTGTGCTTTAGTAGGGCTACGTGACAGTTACCATCTATACATTTGTGGAATTAGGAAGAGGCACAGTTCTATGTAGGAGAGACAAGACCAGGACCTCTCAGGACCACAGCAGGGAACCCAGATGTGGTTTGTAAAAGATGTAATCCACTGTTTCCTAGGCAGGGGAGACCAGCACTCATCCCTGTGAAGCTGTTGGGAACAGAACATGGGGCCTCAAACTCTGGCATTTTGGAACTCTTTGCAAAGAGCTCACTGTGAGGTCTAACACTGATGCTGTACAACTGAGAATTACTATAGAGCTCAACACCGAGCTCTCCCTTTTGTGTCAAAGCACTCATAATAGCAGGGCCCTACTGAAGGCCACACCTACACAGCAGGTGTACATACCACTGGCCCTGCAGAATACCAGGATTTAAGAGAACTGTGTGGCTGATGGGCTTGTGCTGGGGCCTGGTCCTGGGCAGCTAAAGGAGTGATTCCAGGTCATCACTGAGTGTGAGCAGAACCAGGCTCCTGGGGCACGGGTACCGAGGAGGAGGAGATGGGCTCTAGACACAAGTTCCCCGATGTACGATGGTACATGTATACCTGCGAGCATTGCATATGTATAGGTGTGCACGTATGAGCAGACACCTACAAGAGTCATTTCTTCCCAAGTACCTGCTGTGTCTATGACGGACAGTATTGTCATCTTGACAGAGTCTAAAGTCACCTGGGAGACAGGTTTCTGGGCATGTCTTTAGAGAATATCCCAATGACATCAATTGTGGTAAGAAGACCTGGCCATTGTGGTAGCATCACTTCTTGGTTGGGGGTCCTGAACTGTATAAATGGGAAAGGGAACTGTGCAGCACCATCTATTTATTATTCATTCTCTGCCTCTTGACTGTGGACCAGCAGTTTCAAGTTCCTGCTGCTTTGACTTCTACCCCATGATGGTCTGTAGTCTTGAACTGTGAGCTAGAATAAACTTTCTCCATTAAGTTGTAAATAATGTTTTACCACAGCAACTGGAAAAGAAACGAAGACACTATCCCAGAATCCTGTGAGCAGTGTAAGTGAGGGACTACACAGGGCAAAGGGAAGCTTACCTGGATGTAGAGTGCATGAGCCAGGAAAGGGAGTTTCCTCAAGACCCGGCCACTGAGGCCCTCACTCTTCCTGTATGAAAATAATCATATTCATAGATATCAACTTCATATACAAATGTACACAATTCAGAGATGATTTTCCTGTTTATGGTGAAGCAAAACTCAAAGGCTGGCCAAGGCAACCCAAAAGCATAAGCTTCTGTGTGACCCTGGGTACAGTCTTGGCCTCAAAGACTGTTGTCCTCTCTCTACCCCAACATGATTTGTCATCTTTGGTTCCTGCTCCAAGTGAGACTATAGGGCCAAGTTCCCACTGAAGAGCATCAGGTGTGGAGCAGAACATGGTGGCACAAAGCTGCCAGCAGAATCCACAACCAGGTCACTATGTCTTAAATTTTTACAGAAATCTCTGAACTGTATTCCTTCTTATTGATTTAACAACATGGCATTCTTCATGTTAGCCTTTCACTCAAAATCTTACACATGTTCCATGGCTTCCGAATAAAGTCCAAATTGGCCAGAAAGTGCAGTTCATAGCATGGTTGTTCTGCTTCTCCAGCATATCACACTGATCTGTGGGAAATACTCCATTTCCCACATATTGCCAACACACTGCCCAGAAGCCTCCTGATGTTCTGCAACTCTAAGTCACTTCCCTTCTACGAGCTGTAGGCCCCTGCTGCCCTTGTCAGCTACTCATGTCTACTTTTGCAGTGCCTGGATAGCTCACCTCCAGAGCCTTCTCTGGCCTACAAAGAAAATCACAATACCTAGTTACCTCAGCAAGTGATTTTTCTCGGGTAAAAAATAATACCAGGCAGGGTATAGTGGCACATGCTTTTAATCCCAGCACTCTGAGAGTTCAAGTCCAGCCTGATCTACAAAACAAGTCCAAGACAGCCAGGGCTTGTTAAACAGAGGAACCCTCTCTTGAAAAAAAACAAAACAAAACAAAAAAGACATCAGTTTATACCTTGAAATTTCACTCAAAAGGAGGCTCAGCTTTGATACATTATTTTCAATGAAGCCAATCATTTCTAGCTCTCGAAGGGTCAACAGCTGCTGACGAGGATATATGATCTGGCACTGGGGGACAAAAGCAGCACAGTTATGACAGAATCCACATAACACAAAGTAGATGAACCATGAGCAAAAGGACTAGTACTTCTAGGGTGATCACAGACTGTCATGACTTACCTAAGTCCAAAACAATCACTCAAATACAGGCACTAGAACACAGCTCTGCATACTTTAATGTTCTTTCCCAACATACCCGTGTTTCTTCAAAGATCAGTGTGCAGATAGTTAAGCATGGCTCAGAGCCAGCAGCCAGCCAGATGCTGAGCTTTTGGCCAAGGTATTTCTTGGCTTCATGTCAGGGCTGGGGAAATGGGTAGGGGGCTGTGATGGGTGGTATTAAGCAAGCTGCTGCCTTAGTTCTATGTGTCAAACCTGGAGAAGCAGAACTGGATTGCAGAGCCAGGACCACAGCTGTCCTCAAAAGAAGACTCTCAGCCTGTTCTTCAAGGATGACTAGTTTATTAGAATGACAGATAAGGCAGGAGGTCCCTGGAGCTCTCCCTTACAGATTAGAGGCTTTGTCAAGTTGCTGCACTAAGCCTTCAGAATGGCACTGACTGCTTCCACAGAGCCTTTCTATGTATACTTTGGAGGTTTGTGGGTAAAAAAGGAAAGAGGTTTCTGTATATGTATATGTGGTGTGCATGCATGTATATGCGTGATCAGTATATATTCGGCCAGATGCTGATATCTTAATGGCTTTCCATCTTGCAGGAAAAAAGGCAAGATCTTTCTCTTGAACCCAGAGCTTGCAAATTTGACTAGTTAGCTAGTAGGCTAGTTAGCTAGTAGGCTAGTTAGTTAGTAGGCTAGTTGACTAGTTAGCTAGTAGGCTTCCTCCAAGGATCCCATCTCCATCTCCTAACTCCTGGGAGTATAGGCAGGTTTGTCACATTTATGTGGGTACTGGGAACCTGAGCTTTAGTCCTCATGCTTGGCTGGCAGGCAATTTATCCAATAAATCATCTCCCAAACTCTAAATTTTTCAGAAAATGACTAAAGCAAGAAACTGGTTTCCGCTACCTCCAAAACCTGTACCTCTAAGCTAAACCTCAGAACACTCTAGATTCATGGTACAAGTGACAAATGTACCATTATGAGGGCTGAAAACACATCAAAGGTGTCTTTGACCTCTAACACACCCAGCTTCCTCACTGGACCTGCATCATGATACGTTCTTTGGTGGTGAAGAAGCTTCACATAGGTGCCCCACACCCACTGCAGCTAGGATAAGTTGCCAATGCCAGAACAATGTTAACTTGAGCACCCTGACTGGGCTCCTGGCTGAGCTAGCTCCCTATTCCTGTCCAAAAGTGACCAAGCTATTCTTGGTAAGAACAGCAGGGCCCACTATCTTATGAAGTGTCAGGCATTGGCTACAGGACCCATTGAGGATAACTGCACTCTGTGGGCAGGGAACAATTCCACTACAGCAACTATTATAAATCTCTACTTGTTGGCTTGCTTGGTTACTGCCCAAGTTCCTTACATTCTATACTCAAAAGAATGTTCTTGCAGCATGAACTATCAGATGCAGTCTGAGGACCACAGCTCTCAGTCAGTCATAGGTCTGTAAACTTCAGTTACTGTAACTTTCAGTCTGATGGTATTCTGAAAACTCTGGCCTTCAGTCAGTGTACTCTGTGAAGCAAGACTTTCATTGTTCTTTGTTTTCATTGTTTCATTGTTTTCATTGTTCTTTTGACCAGATTAAGAGACTGGTCACTTTTATAGTCTTCCTGCTGGCTTAGAACAAGGATGTGTATAACAGTCTGCCTACAGCCCTCTCACTAACCTTCTACACACTGATACCTCAAATACTGAAAAGTGTTAATCACAGAGTACCAGAAGAACAGAAACATTGTTAAGAGTATGGCACAATGACATATATGTATAAAAGTGCTATACAAAACCATTATTTTACAGGCTTATTCAATTTTTTTTTAACTCTTAAAGGAAATAAAAATCAAAAATACTGAGCCAGCAGGCATAATCTAGATATAACATAACTATAATTTACAAAGTGAGAAGCCTATAATAAAATGCCAATTAGAACTAGTATATATTAAGCTATCCCAATTAACTACTAACATGTAGAAATATAGTAATAGTCAGGAGTGAAATAAACAAAGGTACCTTCATCAATTCTTCTAAACAAGACTGGTAGATTCGGAAGATGGCTGCTGCAGAGGGTGGGCCAATATATTGCTTGATGTCAGCTCTATCCACAAAAGCCACATCAATCTTCTCGGTGATGTTGGAAGTGGTCAGAATCACCACATTGGAATGCCTGTTGTAATGAATAAGAAAGAACTAGGCACAAGTGCACCAGTCCTGCCAGTGCAAAGTCAGAGAGTCCTCTGAGGGGGGAGTGAGGATGATTACAGGAAAGACAGAAAGAATATACAAGAGACAGGTATGGAGGGCTGCTCGGTTAATAACCATGCCAGCTACAAGTGTATTTCTCATAGCCTTCTTATACTTCAGTACCGTGGGAGGCAAAGCCACACAAGCTAACAGAAACAATTTCCTAAAATATACACAAGATATTTGTTTCTATCCCCTCAAACCTCTGTTCTTTCCACCAAGGTCAACAGACTCTTCAGCTCCTAGCCTTGAGCCTCAGGTGCACCTCCTCTTATCCTTCCAAGCCTCAGCAGGTTGGGAAATCTGCCAATAGGCCCTGACCTGCCTTGACTCTGCCTGGCAGGCAGACCTTTTCTCTCTCTTTTTCTCTTCTTCAGAAGTGGCAAACAGCTCCCAACACACAATGTGCTTTAAAGATTCAGTTCTGTTCTGCCCTATTTGGGAGGCACATGGTAGGAGGGACAGTCGGTCCATGAGTAGAAGGGCCTAGCTAGCTTTATTTTGGTGGCTGTGCTTTATGCCAGAGTAACCTTCCAATACAGCCTTTATATCCTGAGAGCCCTGACCTCTTAGTCAGGCTCTCCCGGCTTGTAACAGGTCTATGTTCAACAGATACTCCCAAAACATCTGCGTCTGGAAAGTTGTGGTATATTCTACTGGACTTGTTGACTCACCTACTTGAGCTTTGGGGAAGATCTTACTTTGTGCAATACTCCTGACCACCTTATCTACAGCCTTAGTGAGGAACTTGAGGCAATGGAGACTATCAGCCTTAAGCTTAATACAGGCAAAAGGGACACTATGGGGTAGTGGCCTTCTGACCCACAACACCTTTTAACTAATGAGAAGAAGATGATGACTGCCTCTTCTGGTGGCGGGGGCTGGGGTGGGGGGTGGGGAGGGGAGACAACCAACATAATGAGGTACTCCAGGCAGGCAGGTGGGAAGCCCATCAGGGCAAAAGGGGACCCCAGGAGTGCAGAGCCTGTCAGTATGAGGTAGAAAGCTGATCGTTCAACACAGGACCTAGGTAAGAATGGTTTGAGGCTTAGTGTTTCTCTGGTCTATTATTGGAATCTGGCATTCAGAACTGGGAGTGATGCTGGAAAATAGAGTGGTGATGGCTTCAGACAGGCTGTGGAAGGCGCCTTCCTTGGAGACTGTAGGGAGACACTGGCAGCAAAAGCCAAGGTGAGGGAAATGATTATAAAGTCATCAAGCTGCTGGAGAGCAACTTTAAGGTTATGTGCTCATCATGTTTCTCCATCATACTCATGCACTATTTATCCCAGTGTTACCTTTTAATCTGATCAATCTGAGTCAACACAGCATTGACTACACGGATAGCATCTGATGGCTCTGCACCTGCACGGCAAGCATTTCGAGCAGCTGTAAGACTCTCCACCTGTGGGGACAGAGTAACAGGTCAAAAGGAAGAGTGCCTGGCACTTCACAGGCAATTAAGGATTGTGTCAATTGATTGAATGAAAAGTATGTGTCTATGTGTGTTGCTGCTCCTAGAAGCTCAATGCATGGGGTGCTAGGAACAGAACCATAGAAAGAGCTTGCAACACAGCAGACCAAGTGAGAGGGATCAGGCAGTAATAGCAAGAGGCAATTCAGGCAAAGACTGACTTTCTTTGAGTGCCTACCTCATCAATCAGAACAAACACCAGAGCTTCTTTATCATCAATCAAGTCCTGAATCTTCTGGAACATTTTAGTTACCAACTTGCCACTCTAAAACCAAAGTACTCTTATTAGTGGTGCTAATTTGTAGTCAATTGATACAGCAGCACAAAAGCATCACAACTGTGGTCACCTCTCTGATGAACCCTCAGAAAACTCCCAACATGAGACAAGATCTAGAGCTGCTCTAGAGATTAGCACAAATGCTACTGCATTCTTGGATGTGGATATCTGAGACTGCATCTGTTGTTGCTCGGGGAGACAGAGTGCAACAAGGCAAACCACTGATAGCAATACAGAAACTGATGAGGGAAAACGACAGGCACTCTGCTCCCAGTTGCCTGTACACTGCCTTAATACCTTCCTAAGAGCAGACTGAGATGAGATGCTTGGACACACAGGCTTTCAGGACTCAGGTCCACCCACAACATCGAACTGGGGTAGTTCAGATCCAGAGTACAAGAGCATGAAGGCTTCTTGGCAAAAGGGCAGTCTAAATGAGACCAGAGAATCTGGTACTTGTTGAATGTCTTGTGCGTGTCTTGCCCTACTCAATCAGAGGTCTGGTATATGACCTTGAAGGGTTTCCTCTAGCTCTAGAGTCCATATCTGACCATAGTTAGGTATTTCACCTACCTCTTTCCAGAAGCGTCTGTGTTTGCAATGTTTGGTCTAGACAGAAGACACTGTTTTCCAATTATGTCTGACAATATCAACAATTAAAACATTTAATACTTACTTCTGAAAACCACTTAGAAAATAGGCTGTGGCTGTTTATTTCAATCAACTGGCCATATCGGTACCTAAGATGATGAGAGGAGAGGTAAGGAAACTATGCCTTTGACACTGCATTCCTCCACTGCCCACAGTCTGAGACCGACCCCCATTCCTAACAATATGCAGCTCCATATAATTAATAATTGTAGAAAACCTAATAGGATGTAACTACCAGGTCCAGATAAAAGTAAATCAAGTTTTCCCATTGGAATCAAGTAGCAAAAACTCTCATTTTAATCTGCTTATAACTTTTATTTCCAATATAGTGAATAAAATAAAAAGCATCAAGAAATTTTGGCAGTATCTACACAGTTGTTTTTCCTTCCACAAACCCCAAAGTGGTGTGACAATGCCTTTTCCTACTCAAATCTTGGGATGCTTAAAGGGTCAAAACTCACTAATGCTCTTAATCAGAGAAAGTCTAAAATGGCACCGCCCTCTGCCCAGAAATAGCACACACTGAGCCTCACTATGCAAGAGGAGAGAACAGGCTCCTAGGACATATCTCCCCCAATACCCACCCCCCCCAACACTGCCACCCCCGTTTCAAACAGTTTATATAGCTCTGGCTGTCTTAGAACTCTATGAAGATCAGGCTTTATAGTTCTCAGGTCATGGGTCCACAGAAGAATTTCTTGCTTTTAAAAAGCACCAGTAGCATTCCATTTTGAAACCAGAGCACGGATTACTTTTACTGCTTACAAAGTATAGAGAAGGGCGTTAAAAACAACACGGCAAAGGGATGGCAAAGAGACTGAGGTAACTATTAAGAAAAATTAATTATAAAACATATTTAACAGAGTAGAAGAAAAAATAATTTACATATAAATTATTTATGTGTATGTATATATGTATATGCCACTTCTAACTTACAGGATAAACACAAATTCCCACATTTCTCTAAGTGAAAGTTAGATTTCTTATAAGAATATTTTGCCTCTTTGGTATGCTAGGAAACTTGCCTTTGGAGGCCTTTAAAGAAAAGATGTAATTTAATCTATTAGAATAGGGCCAAGTTGCTAAATATAACTGGTGAAAATAAAGTATTCTCTGTTTGTAAACATACTGAGACACTTCTAAAGAAACAATGTAGACATATACCAGTGTATCTCATAGGAGTCCTGCTTCACACTGGAGTAGTAGAAGCCAAACATACATTATTTTTGGCAATGAAAAATTGGACAAGATCAAAAACAGTGACATTTTTGTTGAATTTTGTTGAGGATTTTGTTGAATAGACGGGGAAGAAAGTGACTCCCAAGGGAAATGCTCTAAAAGCGACGACCCTGGCTGTCCATCAGGCCTCTTCCAACTATAAACTAAGGGAAGCTAGACACTGTGGAGCTGAGGAAATCAAGGCTAGTTTTGAGGAGAGGTATCTGTAGTTGAAAAGGCTACAGACCTAGCCAGATTTCAAAGTTAAGATGTAAAACTCTAGATCCTTTAAACACAGTGTTAAGTATTTACGTAAAAAACACCCAAAACGCTGAATTTGGTTTTTCATTATTGTGACCCTATACTTGACAAGACACAAGTTAAGGGAGGAGGGCATTATTTTGCTCGTAGTTCTAAGGTACACAGTCCATCAAGGTAGAAGAGGCAGGATGGCAGGAGTGGCTTTGCCCACAGCATCAACTACAAGCAGAGAAACAAGGCTACCTGTCAGCTGGCTTTCTCTTCCCTTTCTAGTCAGATCGGGTCACTAGCTTAAGGGTGTCACCTAAATTTAGGGCATGCTTTCCTTTCTTTGTTAAACTTCTCTAGAAACTCCCTCAAAGACAGACGGACACTTATCTTCTAAGTGATTTCAATTCCATTCAGATGGACAATGAAGACAGCACACATGCCAGGAGGAAGAACCAAGTGGCCCGAAAACAGAAGAGAAGTCAGACAACAGAGATAACAATGCAAGTGATAGGTAAGAACATTCTTTTTAAAAAGCCATATAAATTGATTCAGGACTTTAACAACATGTAAAAGAAGGAAGAACACAAAGAAGAACCAAAAGAAATCTTTAAGAGAAAGAAAACATTGTGAGAAAAAAAAAAAGAACTAAATAAATGATTGAGAATAATCTAGACACTACAAAAAAATATATGAACTTAAGGATGTAGCAAGAGAAACTATTTAAAATTAAGTACAGATTTTTTTTTTAAACTGAAAAAAGAGGAGCTGGAGAGATGGTTAAGAGGTTAAGATCACTGACTGCTCTTCCAGAGACCTGGGTCTGATTCTCAGCACCCACATGGCTGCTCACAACCATCTGAAACTCCAGTTCCCTAGGATCTGATGTCCTCTTTTGGCTTCTCTGGGTACCAGGCACACATATGGTGCATAGATATACACAGAGGCAAAACATGTATACACATTAAAATAAAGTAAAGCACATTTTAAAGTAAAAAGCTGAAATAAAAGGGTAAAGTACATGGATGGTTTGTGCACAACACAGCAAGCAGTCTCACATGCTGAAGAATAGATTCCCATGTAATAAGTCATCATCAGATGGTCATCAGATGTGAGGAGAACCAAGACCTCAGACAGACAGAACTCAAGGAAGGACAGATAATGTAGGGTCCAGCATGGCCTTAGTAAGAGTGAAATGATATGAACCCTGGGACAGGGTCAGTAGGCGTGGACCTCCATGAGTACTGATGGCTGCTGTATAAGACTTGTTTGTATAATAATGCACATTATTTTCACATTCCTCAAGAGAAATGTCCTCCCTGTTAAAGTTAATGACTCCATGGTAATAATCAGAAACAGCAAGAATATGGGAGGCAAGGGTGTGGTTAGTGTCTCAGCACAATGGTAACCGACCGGGCCTTCCAGACCGCCCTTAAGGCCGTGAAAAACAATTCTAAAAGCATGAGTTTGAAACTATATAATTTCTCAACTGTGCAAAAATATAAGGATGCAATATGAATGATATGAGGGGCTTCACAAATTTAAAGTAACAAAGGCAGCAGCACTATGAGCCAGCTCAGGAAGACACTAAAGGAGACAAAGAGATTTAGTGAGTGGTGTTCACAAGGCAAGGTTCTACCCAGCTAAGCTTTCTTAATGCTTATAAATGCAGGCAGATTTTTGCGTTCAAGGTCAGCCAGGTAATCTCAGGACAAGGTCACACCCAGATAAATTAACAAAGGCAGGCAGATCTCTGAATTCTTTTGCAACCTTACAGAAAGAAAAAAAAAAAATGTTTTTGTTGTTCTTTTCCTAAGAGTCAAAGGGTCCTGGAAGGGTGATTTGTGGGATGGTCAAGAGGGAACCTGGATTAAATAACTGAATTGATATGTAAATGTAAAAACTGGACTTTTGGTCTCCACAGATAGCAGTTCTTTTTTTTTAGAATTTTTTTCCTCTAGTGAGAGCTCTTCAAGAATTTATTCTAACAGGATTTCTGATTTTAGTTGGAGTGTACACAGCTCTTTAGAATGTTTTCTAGCAGCTATCTAGAGAAGCCTGTCTGAAGACACAGCTCTTTTAGAATTTTTTTTTTTTTTTTGGCTTTCTGATTTTGATTGGAAAACTCAAGAATTACTTTTAGAACTTTTTAAAACAGTATTTCTGACCTCATCAGAAGACTCAAGAATTTTTTATAGCAGTTTTTCTGACTTTGGTCAGAAAGCTTTTAGAATTTTTACTAGCAGAGAGCAGAAACCTAGCTGTCTCAACCAGAGAGTCTGGAAAGCCATCTCAGCAGGACATAGGCTTGGACCCATGATCTGACTTTGAGTCATTTGTTTTCACCACTCTCAGACACTTCATCTCTCAGGAACCCCTCTCCAAGCCGAGGCTGGTCGGTGGCAAGATAAGACAACAGGGACATCAACGTCCTTTTCCTACTAAATGATAAAAATACATGGACAGAAAACCTGCTCAATATCTAGACCTGTCTGTCACCCATGAGCATGACACCAGGAGCAGAGAAACCTTTATTTTAGTACACATGCTGTTGGACAGTGCGAGGCTGCCACCATTAGCCTCAAGGATACTTTACAAGACTGAATCAAACATGAGACCATGCTGGGTACAGAGGCATAAACTGATCTACTCCCAAGGAGAGGAACTCATGAATCATGACTGAAAATAAATGTCGCAACTCCTGTGCCTGCTTCTTTCCTCTCTGTTGTCACCAAAGTTACCTGCTTGACAGTCTGATGGTCAGTTTCTGGGCTAATGCTTTACAAAGGGATGTTTTTCCAGTACCCGGAGGACCTGTAATAGCCAAGGAAATATATTCAAGCCAGTGCTATATATATTACTTTTAAGCAGAGTTAAGTACTATTACTGTTCTTACTGTAAGTATTAATTGTTAAGTTATAGCTTAAAAGCTCTAGGGTCTCACCATGTAGCCCCGATTGGACTTCTCTAATATGAGCTCTCCTGTTTCTGGTCTCCTAGCTGACATACTGCTTTCTGGCTCTGAATTCTCTAGGCATACTGAATACACACATCTGGTCTACATCTTGGTGACAGCAGCCCTTGTCTCCACACTTCCTTTATGAAGCGCACAGTCATCAAGGCAGGTTACAAAGGCCAAGTACAGCTTTCTTGGTAAATGAAGGTACAAAACCACTCCTGCAGTGGTATCTTTTACTACAAGTAATGCAAAGGTGGCCTGTACCCCACGTTAGACCAGAACACCAGAACAACATTTACACCTGGAATGCCACATAGATTCATTTGTTAAAGGTCTGGTCTTTAACAGGTGAAGTGTGGTTTTAGGTCACTGGGGTATGTACCTCAAGGGGACTGAAATAGCACAGACAACTGGTAATGGACTGACCCTCTAAATATGAACCACATCCATAGACATTTGTTTTCTTCTTTGAGACAAGGACTCTCTATGAAGCCAGGGTTGGCCTCAAACTTTAGATATCTGCCAGCTTCTTCTGCCTCTAAGGGCTGAGATTAAAGGTCTACTCTACCAGCCAGTTCTCTCTCTCTCTCTCTCTCTCTCTCTCTCTCAAAGATTTACTTACATTTTATATATGTGAGTATTTGGTTTTTACCCTGCATGGAAATGTAACCCGTGCAAGCAGGACCTTCACAGGGCATAAGAGGTTTTATCAGGTCCCCAAGAACTAGAGTTATAGATGGTTTTGAGTTACCATGTGGGTGCTGGGACTTGAACCCCAGGCTTCTGCAAGAGCAAGAGTTCTCCGAAACTACTTAGCCATCTCTCCAGCTCCTTAAATGATACTTCTTAAAAGATGTTGGGCAATCTGATATTCATAATTGGTATAACCAGGGTAATTAACACAGACTTCTTTGCTACAATGTGGGTGTTGTCTTTTTCTGATGTTTTGAGACAGGATTCCTCTGTGTAACAATTCTGGATGTTCTGGAGCTTGAACTCACAGAGATCTGCCTGCCGCTCAAGTGCTGGGATTAAAGGCGTGGCCACCACCGCCTGGCTGTGGGTGTTGTCTCTATACAGCTCCATCTCTACACAGCAATGGGAGTGGGAGCAAATCAACAATTTCCTTTATAAAGGACCTGACAGAATTTCTTTAAAAACAGGGCTCCTGTAGTTCACTCTCATGAAATGAAGCAGGAACCATTACAAAGAAAAGAAAGTAGATGTGTTTATTCTAAGCAATTATGTTCAGTTGGGAAAATAGGCAATCATTTAATATAAGAATAGTCAGAAGGAGGCAAACAAGTTGCCCCCAAGAGAAAGTCAGCTAACAAATTTGCCAGACCTTAATGAACCTAATTAGCTTCACATATATGGAACATTCAAGAACAATTCTGACTCCTTCAGAGAAGAAAGGGCTATAACATTGTAGAAGGAATAGATATAAATTATTACAAGTCATTTCTAGGCCATTCTTTTTTGTCACATGGAAATCCGCCCACCTTACCATGCAGCAGTACCACCCGGTTCCAGGTGATAAGGTTGCTGTCCACATTCTTGTCTGAGAACAGTAAGGTGGTCATCACATAATCAAGAAGCTAATGGGAAAAAGCAGAAAGGCAGATCAGGCACCTGCAAGGCAAAGGTTTCCAAAAGCCTGCTATGAAGGCCTGCACCTCCTGACATTCAGAGACTATCTCCCATCAGTTGCTCATGTTCTAGAAGGCACCTTTAAAAGGTAAGAAGATAAAATCCTGGTTGGTACCATTCTAAGAGGAAAAACAATCATTACTTTTACTTAGAACCACAACATACACTAAGATGTCCAAAGTACTTATCAGATAAAAACAACAAAGGAGGTAGTGGGGTATGCATATAACACATCTGTCAGAAGCCTGAGAAGGTGGCTTCCAGATGCCAAGTGGCAGTTTCCTAGTATGCCCTCAATAGGGCTAGTCTCTGACCATTTTCCACTGAAAGGATCAGTTCTATGCTGGGGAACCTCTGATGGATTGGCACTCAGATGTGGGCCACTAGTAGACAAGATTTCCAAAAACCCTCCTGAATCACAAGACACAGCAAGGCTAGAGAGCAAGACAATAAGTATATTCTGAAAAAAGTACAGCAACTTACATGCGATTTGACCTCCACATCATACACGAGGCTATCCCAAAGCCCATGAAATTCAGCTGTCAAAGAGAAGATAAAAAGCCCAATTTTAGGAAGAATTTGAGACCAATGCTTTCCAACTGCAGATCAAGACTGATACAGAAAGTGGTTTATCTTTTTACCCAAAGCTCAACTTTTCTTAAAAGTAAAGATCTAAGATAAATGCCAGCCAAATAATTTTGACAGATAAGTGAAATAAAAGGATTCTTCTTACCAGTCTGGTAGCTCAAGGGGAAGGAGGAGGATCACAAGTTCAAGGCCTGTTAGGGTTAAGAGTGAGTTCAAGAACAGCCTGGGTGAAACTCTCTCACAAACAAACAATAAAGACCTGGCATGAAGCTCAGAGGTAGGCTGCTTATGAGGTAGTTAATGTGAAGCCTTGAGTTCAATCCCCAATGTAAGAGAGAAAATGAACTACTCTGCATGTTTGGGGACTGGTGCTTTTACAAATGAATTCTCCCTATCCTCCAGGTTAGCTGTCACAGTGCTGGAGGCTCTATGCATGATACTGCGAGAAAGTTAGCAACAGTTTTACACAGCTGTTAACCCTGGAAGCTACAATAAGTTCTGACTGGCCTGGCAAGATATGTCCATTGGTGCACTAGTGGACTATATGTTATAGGAGTAACTAACCACTTTCTGATTGTGTTTAAAGCTCAAACCACAGGATTGAACTCAATTCTAGTATCATTAACTGGACTAAAACTCCATGGCTGACTAGGTCTTAGGCCTAGGGGAGAAACCTAATATTATTTGTTAAGTAGACACAGTAATAAACTCCCCCTAACCCTCACCCCGAGTTCTTTTACACTCAGAGATTAGTGTATCTTTTGACCCTCATGAGAGAAGCCTCTTTTTGTAATTGATATAACTGCCATACAGAGGGAGACAACAGATCTAGGTGGAGAATAAGAGACTGTGGAGTTCTTAGCTCTAAATGTGACATCTATATCATATGGTACCCTCAGGCTTAGGGATCATCAAGGAAGTGAAAACAATTTTAAGAGCTAGAATTAGTGGATGTTGCAGCCTAACAGAATTAGTTGGATGTGGCTTGTGAAGTTCCACCTCTATCTCAGAATTAGTGCAATTGATGGCTGCTAGGTGAAGGAGAATCAGTTTTCTTCAGGGTTGCAGGCCCTGGAAGGCTAAATGTGCTCCAGCAAATGCAGCACCAAGTGGATCCAGTGGGCTTATGAAAAACAACAACAACAACAACAACAACAACAACAACAACAACAACAACAACAACAACAAAAAGCCACACATGCACAAGTGGTGGTGAGGATAGAGGTGGAATTAGAGGGAGGGGAACGGAGCTGAGCCCATCAAAAACCATCATCGGCACATATGAAATATCCATGCACTAAAATGTTTTCCAGGAAAAGTTCATTGTTTAATAGTTTCAGTTTTGCCATTTCTGTTACATCCTCTTGTTTTCTCTGGGTTTATTGTTTTTCACCAGTTTTGTGTCTCTAGATAAAAAAGTCTAGGTCTAAGATATTTATTTCAATTGCAAGCCTATAAATTTCCTTTTTGGGCTAATGTATTTCCATAAATAGTGGTGTACTGTATTTTTGTTTTCACTGAACACTGCAATTTCTATTTCATCTTAGACTTGCCTTTAAGTTATTATTTAAGTGTGTTTTAAACAATCGAAAAACAAATTGTAGAAACATAAAACTTGGTGACTGAATTAATAATTCCTGGCTACTACCTGTTGGGACCCAGTAGCAAAGTCCTCAGAGAAGCACTGTCATAGCAGGCAAGGACTGCCCGGTAGAGGAGACAAACTGAGTAGGTGTTGTAGAAATTTTTAATCCCAACCCAAGGTTTTTGACCCACCTTTGACCATTTAGTTTTCAGATAAAAGACACACACACACAACCTTTATATTAATAATAAAATAAGCTTTAAACAGTTCCAACAGGCACTTGACATCCTTAGTCAGACACAATGAGGTGTTTGTCTAAAGGAACAACAGTCTAAGTTCATATGGCCATGAAGAGAACAGGCTTCCTCTGCCACCCTTCCCTTCCACAATATGGTACTTTGCCTTGCTAAAGGCACAAAGCAATGGAGCCACTATTTCATGAATTAAAACTGTAAGCCAAAATAAACTCTTCTTATTAGCTAATTGTCTCAAGCATTTATTATAGTAATAGAAAGCCAACAGAGTGAGATTCTTTTAATTTATTTCAAAAGGGATAAAGCATCCTAAAATCTTACAAAACCAAAGAACCAAATCTTCTCACTAAGAGGCATAGAATACCTCAGTTATGTCTTAAGCTTTTGATTTATGCATTCTTTGGCTGCCTCCCTCTGCCTCTACCCTACTGTCAGGATCCTGTACCTGCAGGCAGAACCCAGTGACTCGCTGCAATTATATTTTCTGTTTCTTCATCCAAATTTTCACTGCTGGGGCCTTCTTCATTCAGCTGGAAGATGTGAAGTGCAATGGCGCATGCACTCAGATCAATGGGCTGTTGATGAAGTAAAGAGAAAACACATCAGTGCAACTCAGAGCACTCCTTCTTTACTTGTAGTACATATATGCCGAAGTCCAAAAGAAAGATCGAGGCATACTGTTATTAAAAAATAGTTCTCAGATTAGATGAAAAGTCTAGCATTTCTTTTCTGATTTAGGATTAGCTCTTAAGGTATTTATCCATTTCTCACCTTCGGGCGGGCTCTTGACACCATGCCAACCCTGAAAACAGGGTTTTGGTATGTAGGACTGGCTTCCTGGAATGCTTTATGAAGACCAGGCTGCCTTAAACTCAGAGATGGGACTGCTTCTGCCTCACAAGCTCTGGGATTAAAGAGATGTGCTCTACCATTCCCAACACAACTAATAGTCACATGATTTTCTTTTTTTTCTTTTTTCTTTTTTTTTTTTTTTTTTTTGGTTTTTCGAGACAGGGTTTCTCTGTGTAGCCCTGGCTGTCCTGGAGCTCACTCTGTAGACCAGGCTGGCCTCGAACTCAGAAATCCGCCTGCCTCTGCCTCCCAAGTGCTGGGATTAAAGGCGTGCGCCACCACTCCCGGCACATGATTTTCTTTTCTTTCTTTTTTTTGCCATTGTGAAGTTAACAATTGAGAAAAATACCAACATTTACATAAAGAAGAAAGTTCTCTACAACCAAACTCAGAGGTAATACAGTCATTTGAGTGGGTTTGAGTAGAAATGGCTTTCAATACATCCATACTTTCCTTTCTATTTCTTTTCCCAGTAGGCCATGTTTATGTCTGTTCTTCATTTAGAATGGCCAAATATCTTGTTTCCTCCCCAAAATCAGAGTAGGATTCCTAGTTTCAAAATGAGAAATAAAGTGCAATTTCACCATGACATCATGTCAAGGCACAGGATACATGCATTGTGACTGATGACTTTAGCCTTGACCAAGGGAATGCTGTCACTTATGTCCACTGAGAAATTAGTGTCTTTCCTTTTCTAGTTTACCAGTTCTGTGTTACCTCGTTTGAAGAGGGATACTAAAGAAGGTCCAAAGATGAGGACTTAGGTAGGTGGATTTAAATGCTACCTCGTGAAGGGAAGCTACAAGATTTACGAAGAATATCTGCATCTTTCCCTCGCTTATTTATCATTTACTTGTATCACTAGGGACTTCACATTGTCTTGGGTAATGACTTAAAACTACAGTAGTTACTGTAAGAGTCATTGTTCTAGATTTGGATCCTGGGAGAAAGTTTAGATTGGCTTGTTTTCTTGTGACACATCCTTAACTTTTTGCTTAAATCAATGTTCTGTCACTATAAGAAAACTCAACTAATTTTGTAATTTGTCTGCCAACTTTAGATTTAACTATGTAGCCAAAAAACCTAAGTATTTATCACTAGATTACATCCAGGGCGTATCAGTAAGAAGCTGAGCTTCCACCCCCTCATTCTATCAACAAGACAGTCATTATGAGAAGGACCCAGTAGGTCCACAGAGCCTGGAACATCCACTTCATCAAACAGCAGCAAAGTGTCTCGAATGGACTACTCTTCCCTTCCTCCCCCCCCCCCCCCCATTCAAAGTGGCCTAATGGAGGCTCGGTCTTACACTTCGTTTAGAGGTAAATAGGCTATGCCAACTGTGCCCCCTTTTTGGGATAAAGGCCATGGAGCTATGATGAAAGAGATCTTCGTTTTAACTTTAGACTTTTAAATTACAATGTGAGCCTGTGCTCCACTTTATCATCTCATATCAATAACCAGAAAAATAATATAAACTAGAGAGTAAACAAATATGAACACTGAGGTGAATGGAGTTCATGCTACTATAGTCTTATAAAATGGCCTATCTGCCATTATATAACTGTTTTTATCATATAGTCTTCAAAGCTATTTTGTTACTAACCTCATTTTTCCCTTAAATCCCTACAGCTATAATTCATTGGACTGGCAATTTTTTATTTAAATGATCATGCTGTGTTTTCCTTGTGACTGTATATAGAGATAGCAATAATTGTGTTTTGGGTCTTGTCTTCTCTGAGACCTTTATAATGAACCAGATTATGGTCATGACTCCTCTGAAACTGAGGAAAAGACAAGACCAGAGAATTTCTAAGCTTTGGGTAGTTGTTTGACAAAGAGATATTATAGAATATTTGGTTTCCATCTAAGTGACTGAAGTGCAATTCAGAGAACTTTAGTATGACAAAAGCACATAAAAAGAGAATATGGTCTGTGATATATTCTAATGCAACATAATTATTAATAATTAATTAGTAATAGCTCCTTTAAGGATCTGAGATATTTTAAGTAATTTAATGGATGTACTGATCTCTTGACCATGGCTCAGCTCCCAGACTAAGTGCTTGGTAAAAGTGATGCTGTAGACTGCAGGGGTTTGGAAACCACACATGGTTGTCTACCTGGGCCTTTATCTACTTATCATAGCTTGGAGACACTAAAAAAAATAAGACTGATTTTACTATGTGTACGAGTGTTTTGTTTCCATGTATATATACACACACACCTTGCATGTATGTGGGTCCCTGTGAAGTTAGAAGAGGGCATCAGGTCCCTAAACTCAAGTTTTGGATGGTTGTGAACAATCATGTGGGTGTTGGGAACTGAACCTGTGTTTTCTGCAAAAGCAACAAGTGGTCTAAACTTTGGGCCATCTCTCCAGCACAGCTTGGAGATGTTTTTCCATTAGTAAGTAATCTATTTCTTTTCTAATGGTGATATCATATTTGTTGTACATGTATCAAATCTATTTCATCAATCATATTTGATAGATAAACTCAGAATGTTGGCTAGCAACAATGTGCAACACACATTTATTCATATGTACAGAACTACCTCATTATCAGGTAAGAAAAATTCTTGTAAGTAGCTCTGTAGTCAGGTTGTTGGAGCTTTTCAGATTACCCTAAAAATGAAACTGTGGTAGTATGCCTTCCACAGCAGCACTGATGAACTCCATCCCAACAGTGCCTAAGTCCCAGCCAAATAAAGGACATCATATTTTAGTATTGATACAAGTGGACAACTGTCTTAACAAATGAATGACGTCTAGTCATGCAGTCATGACTGGCCTAGAATTCCCTACGTAAACGAGGCAGGCCTTGAACTCACAGAAATTCGCCCACCTCTACCTACTGAGTGCTGAGATTACAGGCAGGTACCATCACACATGGCAGAAATAAAATTTTAGGCCTAAGGCTCATGTTTCAAAATAAAATTCCTATTTTCTTTTTTTTCTTTTTCTTTTTTTTGGTTTTTCGAGACAGGGTTTCTCTGTATAGCCCAGGCTGTCCTGGAACTCACTCTGTAGACCAGGCTGGCCTTGAATTCAGAAATCTACCTGCCTCTACCTCCCAAGTTCTGGGATTAAAGGCGTGTGCCACCAGTGCCCAGCTTCTATTTTATTTCTATTTATGTATTTATTTTCTTTCTAAAATACTTAACTCAGGACCTTAAAATGTAAATGTAACGGGGGGGGGGGGAGGGTTCTTCCGTTCCTTTTACCCCCAAGTAACTATGCCTTTTCTAGCCCATTTTAGTGCCCAACTAAAGGACACGGAGACTTAATAAAATTGTTAACAAGCTGCAAGCACTAATAGTAGCTAGGCAGATACTATGCTATTCTGACTAGACCATGCTGGCCTGCTTACTTCTTAGCCATGTATTGTAGCATTGCCTGTCAAGTTGGTCTTGCCCTGGCTGTTCCTAATCATCTATCCTCTCCTCATGGTGAATCCTCCTGGTCCTTTTCCTCTTCCTTTCTGCTCCTCTCTCTTCCTTTTGCTTGGAATCCCCTAACTGGGATTGGAAGTCCTGCCCTATTCTATTCTGTCCAGCTATAGGCTGAATCAGCTCTTTATTAACTAATCAGAAGTGACAGAAAAGAATTTTTTCACATCACCGAGACAGAAGCTCCAAGTATCGTGACAAAGCCAAAGACCAGACTGTAACCAGATCTGGGCACAGCAATCAGCATCTGAATACACAGTACATAAAACTATCCCTCAACAACCTGGTGCAAACTAGACAAGAGGTTTATCACTAGCAGCTACATTCCCAGCCCTCAAAATCATTTCACTGTGAAAGCAAGAACCATATAGTGCTCACTGAAGCTTCTTCCTTAGGGATACGCTTCCAAGTGTTTTTGTTCTAGTGAAAGACCGTCCTAGTATACCGACACTGTTAACACAAAGCTCCCAAGTTCCCATAAATGTGATCAGAAGATAGTGATCAAGTCAATCTGTATGCAAGATGAGATGACGAGCTTCCATAAAACAGACAGACTATAGCATTTCCGACTTCCACATAATCTACTGTCCTAATACACTCCCAAGCACAACACGGACAGAATGGCATTCAGGTACTCAGGCACAGCTTGGAATTCTATAGCTCTATATTCCAACTGTGAAATTCTAATTCCTATTTGTTCCTGGTTCTGTAAAGAGCATCCTGACACATAGTGTCCCTACTCTAGCACCTAGCTCTAGGACACAGAGCTAAAACTTATCTAGCTACTGTTAGCAATCAGATATCAGGGACCCAACCGCAGCAGGATAAGTCAACACTAGCTGCCAAGATGCTACACATTCCTACCTTTGCCACTAGTCACATACCTTCCTATGCACATGTGCTATATCCCCTTGTAAAAGGCAGTCCCTCCTCTCTGTGCTTTTCCCTCTCCCCCTTCACCCAGAAGCAGCCTCTGGATTCTCCCTCACTATTAAACCTCCCATGTGATATCTGTTACATAAAGTGACTTTATGGAATCTGTTGCTTAGATCATAACAGCCATCAAAACCAACAGATAGGTAAATAACCCAATATCAATGTCAATATTAGTTATAAATTACCGTATACTCCCTAAGGGCTCAGTTACCATCATTAGGAATTTACCTGAGGGTCTTTAGCCTTTAATTCTGTGTCAACAATAGACACCGACTGAACATTTCTGGTTAGAAAAGGCTCATCAAACTCAGTCCATACGTAATCTCCAAATACAATATTATGCCTGTTGAGCAGTTTGTAAACACTCATCTTTATATCTTCTTTTTTTGCAGTGCTAGAAAGATAAATAAAACATACAAAAAATAATCTTAGTTAAGAAAAAACACTAAAGTATAGCCAGGTCTGGCTGTAATTTCAGAATGCAGGGAGCTGAGACAGAAGAACTTGTTTCAAACACAGATATGCTCGCTCTCTAGCTCTCTCTCCCTATCTCAGAACTTACACATACACAAGAAAGTCACTAGTCAAGATCAGGTTTGGCAGTGTACTGTCTTGGGATCAACTGTAGGGACCCAGGCCTACAGTCACACTATCAACCACCCTCAGGCTCCCAATTAGAAAAAGGAGGTGCCACTAGTTTTTGACATACTATTATGAAAATTAATAAAAATTCAGTGTTTGGGATAAGCCTGAAACATAATGAGCATTCAATCCATGTTAGCAGCCCTTTTAAGGAAAACCTGAAAATGCATAGCTGTAGGGTCTAACCTGGAGTACATACGTAATCTCTGTAACAGGAAATCTGCCACCAGATTCGGGCTTAGCAAACGAAATACTTATTCACCTCCTTGCTCTACTGACACTGCACTTTCTTGCACCCCTAATTGACTAGATCACCTCTGTCGCTCAGCAGGTGCTGTCATGGTGGTCATCATATCACTCATTGTTAGGCTGTGCTCCATGTCAAGTCAGTTGACATGAGAGCTGTGGTGTCCTCCCAGATAGTATGGGACGGTGGTAGGGTCTGGATAGGATATGCAGCAATGTAAGAGGTGAAACTCAAAGAGTAACGTGTGGTGGGACGGAGGGCAAAGTTTTGGATCATGCTATTAGGGTCAACTGACGTGGGGCGGAGTCGTGTCCGGTCATATTTGGTGGGTTAATGTCAGGCTGCTCCGGTCGTGAGAAGTGGGGCCGTGCTGAGGGGTGGGATCCTAAGAGTTGGGGTAAGGTCGTGTCATTCGGAGCCACGCGTGGTGGGATCGCGCCCCACATGGTCGGGCTCCGTGTATAGCTTACCTTCCGCTGCGCTGCAGAACCTCCACATGGACCGCGGGCGACTCCGCAACACAGGGAAGCGCTTGCTTCAGGTCGCCCACTGCCTCGTCCATGGCGCCGCCTCCCGGAGCCGAGGGAATGCGGCCGGAGTGAGGCCGAGGACGTCTCCCTGCGCCCTGTGGGGCAGCCTTCTCAGCTGTAGGAGGATCCACCTTGACTAAGTGCCGGCGAAAAGCACTTCCGCCGCCCGAGCGGCGCGGCGCCTCACAACCCGCCCCGCCCCGCCCCGTCGAGCTTCGAATCTGCCGCGCTTTGCGCACCGCCCGACCCTGACCCGGAAGCACTCGGCGAAGGCGAAGGAGCCACTTCCGACTGGCGCAGGTCGGGCTACGGGCAGCCGCTTCTCACCGGATCCCGTACTACCTCAGCCATGGGCAAGAAGCACAAGAAGCACAAGGCGGAATGGCGCTCGTCGTACGAAGGTGCGGAGCCCACGGACACGATCTAGGTTGCGGGTACTGGCGGGAGAAGGCGTTCCAGGGGAAGGGCGTGGTCTGCACTGGGCGGGGTTGTGGAGGAGGTGCCTGAGACGGGCGGGGTCCCGTGAGAAGGAGGAGCTTAGAGCCAGGTCTTGGACAGTCGTAGGAGGGGGCGGGGTTAGGTCTGAGAAAGTGCATTTGTTGTGAAGAAGCCATAGGCTTCGTTTTGGGTCTTGTAGCCACTACGTACCTCCTCTCTGGTACCAGAAAGACCCGAATCAAAAGGAGGGCTTCCGTGAAGGAATTGGGGGTCTTGGGTCTCAGGTCTGGCTGTTTTACTTTCTTCTGGTAGGGAGGACCCTCAGAAAATCCTCAGTGGTGATTCTGTGGTTTGAAAGAGAGGACTGAACACAGTTCTGTCAGTTTGAGATTACATCTTTCCCCGTGGTTTTAACAACTCCTTGCTGTCTAGACTCACCCACAGGGGTGCAGTATTTCTCCTCAGCATTTTTTTTTTTGCAAGTTTGACCTATGGTCCGTGTGCAGATTATACAGACACGCCACTGGAGAAGCCTCTGAAGCTGGTGCTCAAGGTGGGAGGAAGCGAAGTGACAGAGCTCTCAGGATCTGGCCACGACTCCAGCTACTATGATGATCGGTCAGACCATGAACGGGAGAGACACAGAGAAAAGAAGAAGAAAAAGAAGAAGAAGTCAGAGAAGGAAAAGCACCTCGATGAGGAGGAGAGAAGGAAGCGCAAGGTAAAAGTTCAATGGCATAATGATGCCTGGCTATATCTGGGCCATCGCCACCGTCCTGGGCTTCCAGGGTATCTTCAGGTGATGCCTGTCCAGTGTCAGGAATGGATCTTCTTCCCAGTCTGGGGAAGGCAGAGATGTACAGGGCCTGCAGTACCAATCTAAAAGACCTCTGGCTGTTCTGTGCCCTTTGTTCTTTGATACTTACAGGAAGAGAAGAAACGGAAGCGGGAGAAGGAACACTGTGACTCAGAAGGGGAGGCCGATGCCTTCGACCCTGGGAAGAAGGTGGAGGTGGAGCCACCCCCTGATAGACCAGTGAGAGCATGCCGAACACAGCCAGGCAAGACCCTGTCCCTGCACATGAGTTTCCTACCTTGTCCATAGCATGGTTATCTAGTTGTTGGGTACATTTCACAAGCTAAAAATGGGTACGTTTTCTTGAAGACTGGTAAAACAGACATGTTGATGCCAGAGACTAACCTTATGTGTTCTGCAAAACCTACTGTATTTTTATTTGGTTGGTTAGTTGCTTTTTTGTTGCCGTTGTTTCTATTTTTTGCTTCCTTGATACAGGGCTTCTTTATGTAGCCCTGGCTGTTCCGGAACTAGCTCTGTA
Organism: Arvicanthis niloticus; assembly: GCF_011762505.2. Taxonomy (NCBI): domain Eukaryota; kingdom Metazoa; phylum Chordata; class Mammalia; order Rodentia; family Muridae; genus Arvicanthis; species Arvicanthis niloticus. The sequence continues at coordinate 1,077,465 of NC_047676.1, read as the reverse complement.
AGCCTGGCTGGCCTTGAGCTCAGAGATCTGCCTCCTGAGTATAAGATTAAAGTCATGTGCCACCACTGCTCAGTTTATCTATAGTATTTTTAATCTGGTTAAAGTTTACCATTTTTTAGTCTAGAAGTTTAGCTTTATCTGCTTTACAATTCCAAACAGCACCATCAGGTTGGTGCCACTACATCACTCACATAAGAAACACATATATTTTGGAAACATGGGTAATCTTCCTTGGGAAGAAGAGACCCCAACACAGGCACTCATGATAGGTCTGAGTTACTTAAAGTGACCTCAAGATGGCATGTTGGAAGCTTGAGGTCTTTGGTAAGTTTCTGACCTGAGCAGCCGCTGCCAGGGATGACATTTCAGCTGGAATCTCAGTCTTGGCTTTTGGATTCCCTGGCTCCTAGCCTTCTTGTATAGAACTCCAGACTTCTGTGTTTAAAAGGCAAGAATGTCTTCTCCCACATGGAGAGAAACTGAGGAGGCTGAGTGTTGGAACATAGATCATCAGGAAAGCTAATACTAGAATAAGTTACCATGTGATTGTCTGTGCAGGCAGTAATTTTTCTCTTTTGAATGTCATCCTTTGAGTGTGGATTTGACAACCCCTGAACTGGAAAAGCCTGATAGGTTTTGAGATATGCTGTGTGTCCCTTTGCCAGCCTGCCTGTGTAGGGAGCTGCACCCAAGTTCTCAATTCTCATTGAGGCTTCAAATGCCGAGAAGTTTAACACACAGATGAATATGGACCTTTCTAATGAAGGAAATGAAGTCTTGCTGTTTGATTTTATTCCCTTGCTTTCTCTTTATAAACTCAGCTGAGAATGAGAGCACACCCATCCAGAGGCTTCTGGAGCACTTCCTCCGCCAGCTACAGAGGTAACCCCGTGTCCCACCTGTCGTCTAGCCGGGTGTGGGCAGCCTGGGTGCAGGTTACTACATTAGGGCCAGGGAGCTCGTACGCTGCATTCCTCCCCCTTGTTTCCCATCTGAAGTTAGTGTGCTGCTTCCTCCAGAGCATTGCCTGTCATGGGTAGAGCTGGGTGGGATGGTGTCAGGTTTTTTGTATGTAAAATATGTGTTACAACCTTAAAAAGGCATACATGTTTTTCCACTGAACTTTTAAGAAGCCAACTTAAATTTTAGCCAGTTATATAAATCTTTGGATTGTAAAAATTTTTATGTCACTTAGAAATTTAGACTTTAGAATTTTCTTTTCACTTTGAAGCTATTTTTGCTTTCAGAAAAGATCCTCATGGGTTCTTTGCTTTCCCTGTCACGGATGCAATCGCTCCTGGGTATTCAATGATAATAAAACATCCCATGGACTTTGGCACGATGAAAGACAAGATTGTGGCTAACGAATATAAATCAGTCACAGAATTTAAGGTAAATGAGTTTTACTTTCCAAAATAATGTTTGTAAAACTGTGTGTGCAAGCATGGTCCTGCGTGTGGGTGTGCTCGTGCCCTCTCACACAGTGAACACTGTGTACTTGAAGTCATTTTTGTTTGACTTTTATAATTCTGACAGATGTATTTATTTTGCTTTGCTCGCTTGTGTGTATGTGTACCACATGTGTGCTTGGTGCCTTCGGAGGTCAGAAGAAGACACTGAATCTCCTGGAACTCTAGTTACATATAATTGTGAGCCACTGTGTCAGTGCTGTGGAATCAAACCTGAGTCCTCTGCAAGAGCAACAAGCGTTCTTAACTGCTGAGTTATGTCTCTAGCACCCTCAGGTAGTTTTTAGTCGCAAGTGTTTGCAGAGGACTGTTCTGGGTAGGTGACTGTTTGCTAGTGTTAAAGGAGAACTGGAAGCTGGATTGGATGGTGTGTGCTGCTATGAATGTGTTCCTTTCTTCTGTTGAAGTTTCTGTCCTGGCACAGGCAGGACTTGTTTCTGTGGGCAACAGTGTGTCTAATTTGACTTGGTTTGAAAGTGTTTTTAGAAGCATGGTTTTCCTAATTCTTAGTTTTTCCTGTACTAATTGTGTATTTTCATTTTTTGTTACTTTTGGAATTTTTTTTTTTTTTAATCTCTTGGCTTCTTTTCTTTTAGTCCTTTGCTTCTTGATTTTGGCTCTGTGAGTTACAAATTACTTAGTAGCTTGGCGGGCAGGAAGAATGAGTGCATGATGACAGGTTAGTGTTTTGGGAGGAGCATCATCACATCATCCTTAGTGTTGGAAAAGTTTGATTTTCTGTTTTTCATGTTCCTACAAGATAGGAAGAAAGGCTGGAGGAGAGAAGGGATCTTAGAATATTTGTACAATCTCTCATAAAATTACATATTAATAGACACAAGGAAATTGGAGACTTTGACCAGCTTTTCACTGGGAGATTCCTCGTGCACATAAAACCTCGTAGAGCATTATGAAAATTTCTCTTGAGTTATTAAAAATCAGTCTTCCCAAGTATGCTTTTTGCCGAATTTCATTCTTTCTCTTTGGCATCATTTGCCAAGAATGGAGACCTTTGCTATTAATTATGTGGCAAATTACTTGTTTCTTCTTCTTAGGCAGATTTCAAATTAATGTGCGATAATGCGATGACGTACAATAGACCAGACACCGTGTACTACAAATTAGCCAAGAAGATCCTGCACGCGGGCTTTAAGATGATGAGCAAAGTAAGAAACCCACTAGAGCAATGGCACTGAGCTGAAGTCTTCTAACTCTCTGTGCCTAACAGGCTCACAATGAATGACACTTCATCCATCCGCCACACCCAGGTGCCAACCCCTGCTCTAGACTGCCCTATCCTCCAGGCACTGCCCCCGTCTGCACCTTCACACAGCTTAGAGGTGCCATTATATGGGGCTGACGAAAAGTTCTGGATCTAGGGTCAGTCTTGTTGGATCACAGCCAGCCCTGTGGTTTTTGCTTTGTGGGGCAGCCTCACTGACCCTCGGCACTACAAGCTTACCCTTTGGTCATTCCAAGTGGCTGCCTAGATCTGTACCGTAAACCAGGCTGTATGAGCCACATATTGGCAAGGGATACTTGCTGGGCTCCACCATTCCCTCACCACCATCTCTGGGCCATACCTTGAATGCTGAGCCCTCGCAACCATTCCCGCTGCAGCGTCTGGGAAGGTGGCGATTAGGCCAGGTGAGGCCGTGGCCATCCCATGCCATCCCATCGTCACGGCTCCGTGGCTGAGGGAGAGGTAAAGTCCTGCTGCTCTGTCCTTTCTGATTCTAGGAGCGGCTGTTAGCTTTGAAGCGCAGCATGTCGTTTATGCAGGACATGGATTTCTCTCAGCAGGCAGCTCTCCTGGGCAGTGAAGACCCAGCAGTTGAGGAACCTGTTCCTGAGGTTGTCCCAGTACAAGTAGAAACTACCAAGAAATCCAAAAAGCCGAGTAGAGAAGTTATCAGGTAAGGCTCTTTGGGAGGCGTTTGCTTGTGGAGCTGCTGGCTACAAGCAGGACTTCGGTGCTTTGCCCAAGCAAGGGCAAAGGGAACCTGTGGAGCATCTCAGCCTGGATGGAGGAACATGGTCTCTAAGGATTCCTAAAGTTCCACGAAGCCCCTTGGTGTGTAGCCCAGGGGACCTTGAACTGGATGCCGTCCTGGCACTGGAACTCTAGAGGAAGTGGCCACCCTGTTCTGCTTGCCCTAAGAGTGAAGTGATTGTATCACATAGGTGATACAGCCTATCACTTGTGTATGTTTGCAGACTCTGGATCCTTCAGGGCAGTTCTGTGGGGTAAGATAGCCACCCATCACATGCTCTCATGCTACTATCACAACTCATACTATTAATAAATGTGAGATGTAAGGGGACTAAGACCACCCTCCTGTGTGCCAGCACAAGCCCTGGGATCGATCCACAGGCCCATGAAGTTATCCCTGCAGTGCATTTTGCTAGCTTGTCATTACTGTATGAAATACTTCTACTTGCTAATCTTCATTCCTTTAGTATGTGCCCACCATACATACCACCTGGTAATGACCTGTGTCCTTACCTGTGCAGAGCACAGTTGCAGTAAGTCCACTCATGAGACGGTGTCTGTAAGCTGACTTCTGTAGTGCTATAGGGAGATGGGTAGCCTGGTGGTGAGCATCAGGAAGGGCAGGGTGCTTCAGACATAGCTCCCTGAAGCTTTGTTCCTGTTCATCAGGCCACAGTTAATTAAGGGACCTTCAGAGGCCTTATGTATATCTCACACCAGAGGGGTTACAGAGTGCCCCCTTGTCTCATGGGTGCTGAGCACTGAGACAGAATTGGTGTTACCCCTTCAGTAGCAGACCCCAAGGAGCATTTAAGCAACCGTAGGAAGTTGGAGCCCCGTGTGGTTTCTTTCCTGTCACTGTCTAGCATGTGGCTGCCCTGCCTGTGGTTTGAACTCTATTGGGTGACTCACCTGAGTAGCTCAGAATGAAATGATGAGTCCTGTACAAGGGATGGTTGGGAGGTCTCAGCTGTATTTGTACCATATACCTCTCTTTGGGTCTGTGACCAACCTGTGGCCGTGTAAGGTTGAGAGAAAGCCACATTCTCCCAAGGCAGGCTCCTCTCAGCAGACAGCTCTCTCTGATGCACTGCCCATTGTCCTCTCTAGGGACACCTGCTGCCATCTGTTCCCTTAGGTTCCTTCAGCCCTACAAGTTGCCTTGGATTCCCCAAGTTTCTAGCTAGTGGCCTTGTCACTAAAATTCTGCCCTCATCTGTGGGTTCTGTGGCTTTTAGATAGAATGAATAGTTGTGCAGTTTTTTTCTGCATTCCCAGACTTCAAAGTCCATCAAATGCTACAGATCATGTGGACCTGTCAGTGCCATTGCTGTGGCACTCTGGTGAGGGACATTTTTATCCTGTGCTGGACTTTCAGGGAGCAGCTGTGGCTGTTATAGGGCCATCTTCTTGTTGCAACATTTCTGTTGCATTCTGCCAGGGCAGAGAGGAGCCTGTGTGCCTGTTTCTACTGCCTGCAGGGGACAGGCTATGCCACAGTGCCTGCACTTCTCACTTTGAGTTAGAACTATTCCTCCATGGGGAACCCAGGGCTTCCTGACTTCCAGAAGCTCACCCTTACTGCAAATGTGACACAGAATAGAGGAGACTGTGTCCTGTTTCCTTTCTTACCTATGCAATTTCTGTCACTTTTTCTGTTGGTAAGAAGACTTAAAAGTGTTTCTCTGAGAAGGAGTTCTATTTGATTTGCACTTTTTTACTTCAGGTAAAGATCATGATTGTAACATGTAGGAATGCCACGAGAAGTGGAAGGATTAAACCCCACCCAGTGTTGCCTCTGCAGGGGAACTATTCATAAAAGCGACTACTGTTGGAAAGCAACAGGCTGGGCCTGTGATGACACTTGGTTTTCATGCCTTACAGCTGCATGTTTGAGCCTGAAGGGAATGCCTGCAGCCTGACAGACAGCACGGCAGAGGAGCATGTGCTAGCCCTGGTAGAGCACGCAGCTGATGAGGCTCGGGACAGGATTAACCGGTTTCTCCCAGGTGGCAAGGTAGTATCTGTGGCCCTCCCCTGAAGGCCATGTCATTTGGCCTCAGACAGTCAAGTCTTTGCAACTAGGTACCACCACCAAAACTGGGAGTATTACTGTCTGGCCAGAGTATCTCTGGGTTCCAGGGGTTCAGGCCAGAGTCAGATCAGCTCTTTGGTTGTCTTGGCCTTATTTCCTCAGAAGGGTCTGGGATCACTATGCTGGCAGGACCACCATAAACTTGGAATATGGTATGTCCCCACTACATCCAGCTTGGGTTGGGGCCACTTCTGACTGACCCTGTTGCTTTAAAAGGCCCTAATAGCCAGGATTCCCTAAAAGTAAAGCCTACTTCATAGTTAAGTACTCACAGGGGTGATGTTAGCATTCCACTTCTTTGTTCATCTGTGGCTCTCTCCTTCTTGTGAGCCATTCATAGATGATTGCTGGATGTCTTAATGCAGCTGTCTACAGTCCCAGCCACAGCAGAGAGATCCACCCATCTATTGCCTGCTTCTCTGTAGAGCAAGGCGCTGCCACTCTCAGGGCGCCTTTTCTAGTACAAGTTGATGTAGTGCATGTTAAAATGAGCCTCCACTGGACCTGACATAATCTAAATCTTACTATCTCAATGTAAGGTCCATCTTAACAGTAACTAGGACTTTACATTCCTTCTCATATCAAGTCTTCAAAATGTGCATTACGTTTTAAATACTGAACATAGAAATGGCAACATTTTGGACCCTCCAATTATAGGACATGCCTTAAGCTAGTTAAAGGTATGGCTCAGTGGTAGAGCTCTTGCCTAGCCCAAGGAAGGCTATATGATCCCTCCTTAGCATTGCAAAATATCCAGAATTAAACAGGAACCCATAAACACCTTAAGGTTAGTTTTGCCTGTTTGTTTGCTTTTGTAAATATGCCTATTAGAAAGCTCAGCATTAGCCGTATATAGCTTGCAGGCAGTTTATGCTCCTGCTGTGTTCCACCTCTGAAATTAGCTATTTCTCTGGAGAGCCTGGTTCCTTCAGTGGTAAACCTTATTTAGAAATGGATATTGTCTTAGTTAGGGTTTCTGTTGCTGTGATGAAGCAGTGATCATAAAACATGTTGGGGAGGAAAGGGTTTATTTGGCTTGTACTTCATCATCAATGGAAGTCAGAACAGGAACTCAAAACAGGACAGGGACCTGATGCAGAGGCAATGGAGGGGTACTGCTTACTGGCTTGTCCCCTGTCTCAGGGTTTTACTGCTGTGAACAGACACCATGACCAAGGCAACTCTTAAAAGAACAACTTTAATTGGGGCTGACTTACAGGTTCAGAGGTTCAGTCCATTGTCAGTCCATTGTCATCAAGGTGGGAGCAGGGCAGCATCCACGCAGGCATGGTGTAGGAGGAGCTGAGAGTTCTACATCTTCATCTGAAGGCTGCTAGGACAAGACTAGCTTCCAGGCAGCTAGAATGAGGGTCTTAAAGCCCACGCCCACAGCGACACACCTACTCAAATAAGACCTATCTACACCAACAAGGCCACACTTCCTAATAGTGCTACTCCCTGGGCCGAGCATATACAAACCATCAGACTCCCGAGATCGCCAGCCCAGGGATGATCCTACCTGCCATGGGCTGAGCCCTCCCACATTGACACGGTTTTTTTGGAGACAGGATTTCTGTGTGTAGCCCTGGCTGTTCTGTAAATAGGTCTGTAGACCAGACTAGCCTTGAACTTACAGAGATCAGCCTGCCTCTGCCTTCCAAATGCAGGGACTAAAGGCCTGTGCCACCACTTCCCAGCTACAGCTGGATCTTACGGAGGTGTTTTCTCAATTGAGGTTCCCTCCTTTCAGTTAACAGTAGCTTGTGTCAAGTTGACACAAAACTAACCATGACAGATATGCATGTGGTGGGTAAAAGACTGTCAAGTGGAGGCAGGAAATGTACCTGTGTATGTACACAGTATAATTATATTGATAACTGTGTTTGTGTATACTGAAATCTTTGCTGTCTGGTGAAACTTCCAGTTCCCTCCAATATCTCAGGCCACTTCAAATCGCTTTTTAGTGTATAGTACTGCATTGAGAAGCCTGGCCCTAGTCCCCTAGGTATATTGTTGCTGCCCTCTTTCCAGGATCTGCACATGTCCACCTTCCACACCCTGACATACTGTCCTTGCATAAGACTGCAGGTGACTGGAAATGGTCAGGCCTTTTGTGGTAGTTTTTTAGTGGAGTCATGTTTCTACTTGTCTTAGAGACGGAGTCATAGACCACTGTAGAGTGGTGTGATGCTTTTACTCAGATTGTCAGTCTTCAATCTCATTTTGTTCTGGTGGATGGATGGTTTTTAAATATTTGCTTCTGGGTCAAGGCTTTTATTTCAGAAACTCTTTGGAAGGGGTCATGTGCCTCAGCAGTGCTTTGACAGTGTGTGTCTGTGTCTGTCTGTCTGTCTCCTTGGTCACAGTCAGATATATTTAATCATGAACAATTGGCCCCAGTCACAAGCAGGCCATTCTTTAGTCCTTGGGCATGTGAGAGGGAGTCTCTGGTACTTTCTCATGGAGAAACTGGTGGAGCATGTCACATGTCTCTAGTAGATGTTACTACTGGGGGATGACACTTGGCTGCTACTTCCTTGCAGATGGGGTACCTGAAGAAGCTTGGAGATGGAAGTCTACTCTACAGTGTGGTGAATGCAACTGAGCCTGATGCTGACGGTGGGTGCTCTGTGCAGGGCCTCAATGCTTGCACGTTGTCTTCTGAACTCTGTGTATACTCTGAGATGCAGAGTATGTATCACACATTCACATGTCACCACTACTAGTAATGAGACTGCAGAACAGTTGCCTGGCTTTCATGTGCACAGTGGAGCCTGTGTTATGTAAGGAGCTAGGATGTCATCAGGCCTGTATTGGGTTTCTCTAAGAATGTATTGTGTGGTACATTCTTAAGGGCTGAATGTCACTGATGATGTAGGAAGGTTTTGTCTTGAGTTCTGCCAGCACTCCTTCCTCATGGCCCATATGCTGACCTGCACACTTGAAGCTCAGAAATATTCTGAAAGGAAGGTTAGATGATCATGTCAGGGCATCTCTTAGTTGGAAACATGAATGCTATCAGTGCACCAGCCTGGAAGGGTATTTCATGCACTGAAACATCTTGAGAAGGTAGCAGCTTTGCCTGTGAATGACTGCCTGGGACTGCAGCATGCCTACAGACACACTTGGAGAGGTGGGACATGGTGGATGTCTCTTTTCCTGCTTTGCCTGAATTTCTCCTGAACAGGCAGACATCTCCCTCAGCTCTTGAGCTTCTAAACATGCTTGTACGTAGCCCTCTGTCATCAGGGTTGTTTAATTTTTTCTAGTGTGTACAGGATGGACACTCTGATTTTAACTGTTAACTCAGTGTTAACTGAGTGAGCAGTTTGCAAAGGTGAAGGTATTACTGGCATGATAGCCCCAGACATGATAAAGAGTGTGTGTGTATGTGTGTATGTGTATGCACATCTGTGTATGTGTGTGAGTGTGCGTGCATGTGTGTGTGTGGCTAAAGGGACAACATTTGTTAAGCATCATCTCCTTGTTCCTTTTTTGAGAAAAGGTCTCTCATGGTCTTGAACTCGTAGGGTAGGCAGTCAGATGGTGAGACCCAGCAATCTTCTTATTTCTACTTCCCCAACACTGGGATTAGAAGCATGCACCATTGTGTCTCATTGTTATTATTATTTTCTTAATAGGAATTTGGGGGATTGAACTCAGAAGCTCATGCTTACAAGGCAAACACTTTGCCAATTGAATCATCTATCTGTCTAGCTCCAGACATGATTTTTTTTCATGGTGTTGATGTCAAGGCAATTACAGAATCAAAATTGAAATGGTGTTAGTTTTAAGAATTATATTTTGCTTTTGCAAAATCAGTTTTAAGTGGATATTGTAGCATGCCCATGCACCACTCCTCTGTGTTTGAGGAGCTATAGAGAAGTTGCTCATCACTGAGCAACTGAGCTGTGGCCAAGCCCTCCTGATGGTTCCCTCTCTCCTGTGTCTCTGCAGAGGAGGAGACACACCCTGTGGACCTGAGTTCACTGTCTAGCAAGTTGCTCCCAGGTTTTACAACACTGGGTTTCAAAGATGAAAGAAGAAATAAAGGTAAGCACAGTGACTGGTGGGAACCCTCGAGCTGAGGGTGGCTGGGCTTCCTCCATGACTTTCTTCACCATTTTGTTACTGTGTCTAGAATCAGTTTAGTTAGCTACTTTTTTTTTGTTTTGTTTTTTGTTTTTGTTTTTTTTTTTTGTTTTTTGTTTTGTTTTGTTTTGTTTTTCGAGACAGGGTTTCTCTGTATAGTCTTGTCCTGGAACTCACTCTGTAGACCAGGCTGGCCTCGAACTCAGAAATCCGCCTGCCTCCGCCTCTGCCTCCCAAGTGCTGGGATTAAAGGCGTGCGCCACCACTGCCCAGATTAGTTAGCTACTTAACCAACATTCCAAATGCTGTTCCCCTCCTGGTCCCCCCTTTACAGAGTCCCTCCCCCATTTCCCTCCCCTTTGCCTCTGAGAGGGTGCCCCTCCCTCCCCATGTCTCCCTATCCTGGTGTATCAAGACTGCAGGATTCAGATTTCTAAGACAAATGAAGTTTAGATCCTTTAAAGTAGGTGGAATAAAGTCATACTTGGTGGACTGTCCCCACTGAAGGTGAGTTCAGACTGTGCTCACAAGCTTCCTCTCACAGGCTGCCATTCCCTCCCTTCACAGGAGTCTTAGTTCAGGATCCTGCCGGTTCTTATGGAGGGCTTCATTTCTTACATCAGACTTAATCTTAACTATTATCAGGGTGATGCTGCTGCCTAGCAGCCAAGAGACCTAGACAGGGTGGTTGTGGGTGGCATGGCCTGAGAGAGGGGCAGGTACATTTGTGTTTGTGATGGTCTACATTTATAATGGGTCTTCTGGTGTGTTTGGAATGTGTGGTTGTACATATGTGGTAATATGTGTGCTTGTGTGCTTATAGTGCTTGCTTTGACCTGTTCATGTGTTTTAGTACATATGTGTGTCCGAAGACTTGCTTTGGTGTATGCATATCTATATGTGCACAGGTATGCACTTTAGGACTGAAGAACATTCAAGCCCATGCTTCTTTGTGGAGCTGAAAGAAATAGCACTTCTTTCTTCTCGGAGGCACAGTAGCCATCCTGGTCTGAACCTAGATTTGCCTTGATGACATTTCTTCTGTGTTTACTCAACTACAGGCAATATAATGAAATGCCCATTCTAAGGGGAACATACTTAGAATTGGCGTTTCACTGCCTGTCTGTAGTTATTCTGGCTTGAGTGGTGGGACGGGGCAGGGTGAACATGGGGTTGTCCTTTTCTGTGTCATTGCTTCGTTTCTTCTGGAGAAACAGCTCAGGATCACCTCCACACCATAGCCTTTGACCGTGTTTCCTTATCCCCTTCAGTCACGCACAACTTCTGCTTTTTTGACATTTCTTCTTGGTACAGGGAGGCTTGGAGCCTCACTAGAGGAAATTTTCTTTTTGGAATGATATTTCCTACATCTCTGAGTATTAGAGACTGTATTGGTTGGTTTTATGTGTCAACTTGACACAAGCTAGAGTCATCAGAAAGGAGCCTGCCTCCCTTGAGGAAATGCCTTCATGAGATCCAGCTGTAAGGCATTTATTTTCTCAGTTAGTGATCATTGGGTAGGGCCCAGCCATTTGTGGGTGGTGCCATCCCTGAACTGGTGGTCCTGGGTTCTGTCAAAAGCAAGCTGAGCAAGCCATGGGAAGCATGGCATTAAGCAGCACTTCTCCATGGTCTCTGCATCAGTTTCTGTAATTTTCCTGTCCTGCTTGAGCTCTTGTTCTGACTTCTTCCTGTAATGGCCTACGATCTGGAAGTAAGCCAAAAACCAAAACCAATCCTTTTCTTGCCAACTTGCTGTTTGGTCATGGTGTTTCATCACAGCAGTAAGACAGAGACCGACCTGCATTTGGACCTTCTGTGATGTGTGATCTACCCACATCTTCCCTTATCTCAGCCCCTCCCTTGATAGTGTTCACACTTTGCTTTTGAGATGTTGCTTGTGTTTGGTTCTCAGCTCAGCAGTTTTGTCCTCAGTAAGCATTGATTACAGGGAAGAGTGCTTGCAGCTGTTGTCCAACAGGAGAGAGAAGCAGTGCTGTAGCAGAGCACAAGACATGGCATGCTTGCCACCATAGTGGATGTCAGTGGAGGTTGAGAAACATTGAGCCATGTAGACATAACCTGGTTTATGGTTATAACCCTGGGCAAGAGAGTATCCTGTGTGGGCTCAGTTCCTGATTCTGCCAGAGGGGGTTCATGAATTAGCTGGACCCAAGAACCACTTCTACTTGTCCAAGTTCATCTCTACCCAAGGGTCAGTCTTTGCTTTGTAGCCCTTGGCCCATAGGTGTGAAATAGAGTGCTGAGTAGGTACTGCAGTTACCCATGGGCAGTTTCTGCTGCTGTGTTTGTGTTCAAACAGGAAGGAAAAAAGGAAGAACCAGGCATGGGCCCAGGTTGTGATCACCTGGAAGGAAAAATGGCTCTGGCCATGCTGGGTGTGCATTGAGCATGACTCTGACCTGGTCTCTGCTTCCCTCTCTTCAGTCACATTCCTCTCCAGTGCCAGCACTGCACTTTCAATGCAGAACAACTCTGTGTTCGGGGACCTGAAGTCAGATGAGATGGAGCTTCTGTATTCTGCCTATGGAGATGAGACTGGTGTGCAATGCGCACTGAGGTAAGTCAGGTCACACAAATATGTGAGAGCTGTTCCCTGGTAAGTAGCTTGGCCCTGCTGAGAGCTCTGAGAAGTACAGCACTGGCAGTAAGGTGGTGTCAGCACAAATTCCAGTACTATTTGCCATTGTCCACACCTCTGCCATAGACTTACCTTGCAGTTCAGCACAATTTGAAGAAGGCAGTGATCCAGACTAGCATAAATGTATGTGTGTTTAGCAAACAGGGTATACTTACAAGGAGTTCTTTTTCACAATTGTTTTGAGATATATTTCCTAGTGACTGTTAGTCAGCTGGAGCCACAGTAATCAAGTTCCAACACCAAGGCCTCGCTGTGCTGAAAACTGGTGGTCTGAGGCCCAGGTTTTGGCAATCTTGGTTTTATACAGACACTATCTTCTCTCCTGTCTTCACACAGCCTTTCCTCTATCCTGATCTCCTCTTATTATAACACTAGTCAAATTGGATCAGCAACTACCGTACAGACCTCTTTTCACCTTAATCAGTTCTCAAAAGTCTCCAAATACAGTCACAATCTCAGGTGCCAAGGTGAGGACTAAAACTGATGAACTTGGGTGGAGTGAGGTAGGATGGCGGAGGCAAAATTCATGACAGAGCCTGGGATGCAGCCTTAAAACTACAATTGTGAAGCTAGAGAGATGGCTGTCAAGATCTGCTGTCTGTACACATGGCCAGGTATCACAGATGATGGCTTGTATTTTGTCAGTGACTGGTTTATCTAGGATTAGCTCTGGGCCTTGCTTGTCTCGCTGAAGAGTCTTCAGGATATAGGAGCCTTAGGCTATCCTTGATGCTTTATTCTATGGGATTTTTGTTCTCTGACTACATTTTAAATCTTACTGATTTTTAACGTAATATATTCATATGGTTCAGAAATCAAAGTGTACCAAAAGGTGTGCCCTGAGTCTTACCCCTGTTGCTCCATATGTGCCCACTCACCACATGTTTCCTGCTGCTACACTTCTGGATGTTGGACTCTCAGGTGTAGACAGCCCTCTTTAGAGATTAACGAGTGTATCTTCTGATTTTATATGGATCTATGTACCTGCTTATTGCCTTTTGTTTTGTCTTTAATTTTCCTGGAGATTTTTTTTTCCATGAACCTCTTTGAAAATTGTTAGAGAACCATCAATCCAATGCCTCACACATATATGGGAAGCTCCCAGAGGACTTCTGGAATCAGCATCATTGTCACTGTTGGGGGCAAGTCTTGAAATTGGAACATGATGCTTTTTCAGTGCCTTCCATCACACAGTTCCCCTCTAGCCTGCAGGAATTTGTGAAGGATGCTGGAAGCTACAGCAAGAAGATGGTAGATGACCTCCTGGACCAAATCACAGGTGGCGATCACTCCAGGATGATCTTCCAGCTGAAGCAGGTGGGATTTGCAGTTGGTGAGCCCTTTTAGGCACAGGCCCTGGTCCTGAGCTTGGGGCTGCTCCTGTGCAGAGCACTCATCCAGCCCACTAGAGTCCAGGGAGATGGGCTCTTGGGGTCATTGCTGCCTGTTCTTGGCGCACTAAGCTTTAAAAGTTCTGCCGTTAAGAGCTGTCTTTTAAAACAAAGTTTGGCAGTTCCTTGTCATGTCTTCCATAACCAATGCCCATGTTCCTTTCGCTGACATCATCATCATTCCTCCTGGAGAGTGTGCTATTTTCCTACAACACAGATGTGAAGGCTGAGCTTGTCTCAGCTCTTGTATGTCTTTGCCTTTACCTTCCAAACTTGTCTTTTCTTGGCATTCGTCTAGATGGACTTTTCTTTCTACTCTAACAAAGACTAACATTAGTTGTTTCTAAGGAAGCATCTGTGGCCCTTTGTGTCTTTACTTCTGTTTGTGATGTCTGTCAGGGTTGACACTAGGCTTGTTACACTGTAGCCTGAGGCCAGTTCAGACCCACAGTATGTATATTCACAAGCCAGAGATGTGTTTATGTTCAAATTAGACAGGTGTGTACAATGCTTTCCTGCTGGACAGTGCTGGTAAGATTATTTCTCCAATACTAGGGATCAAATGCAGGACTTTTTACATTCTAGACAAGTGTTCTACCATGGAGGCACACCGCAGTCCAAGGATGAGTAGATTTGTATTTGTGCGCGCGCGTGTGTGTGCGTGTGCGTGTGCGTGTGCGTGTGCGTGTGCGTGTGCGTGTGTGTGTGTGTGTGTGTGTGTGTGTGTGTGTGGTGCATATGGATGCCAGAGACCAACTGCAAACATTGTTCCTTAGGTAAGGGTCTCGCTGATCTGGAGCTAGCTGGGTGGGCTAGGCTGGCTGAGTCCATCTTTCCATCTTACTGCCTCTGCTAGATAGAACTACAAGTGCACACCATACCCAGCATTTGTGTGGGTGTTCTCGGGCTCCAACTCAGGTCCTCATGCCTATGAAGCAAGTACTGTACCAATTGAGCTACTTCTCAAATTCCAAAGATTTTGTTTTCTTCATTTGAAGAGCATTGATCTTCATTTTGGCAGGAAGTTGTTACTTGTGACCTTTGGTCTAGGACAGGCATCATTCCAAGGCTGTGTGACCATAATGCTAAAGAGTGGTGTTGCTGGGTCTCTTCTCATGGCCAAAGTTTTCTAGAAGGTCTCTGCTCTGGCTAGGTGGAGTTCAAAAAGTATGTCCGCACTAGCTCTGAGACTGTTTTGGCCCATGGCTTCCATAGCTCTTGGTCTGGCCTGGTAGCTTCCTCTTTGTCTAAAGAGATGGGCATAGAAATCTCGTGTTTCATCGAGACTTCAGCCCTGCCAGCCATGTGCTTGGCTTCTGTTCTGGCTGTCATCTTTTACTTGTGTTTCTTCCCAGGCCATTTATTTAAAGCCTTTTCCTTACTGCTTTGTAGATGGGCAATGCCTGGTGTACATAAAAAGACGATGGAAAATTTTGAGAATCAGTTCTCCCATTGTGGGTTCCAGGGCTGAGCTCAGATTGTCAGGCTTGAGCAGCAGGTGCTTTTACTTGATGAGGTATCTTGCTGGCCCAGCATATTGCTGTTTTTACCCAAACTTTGTCTGGTATGGGCAAGAAATTGCTCCCTCTGGTCCTGAAATGAGCTTGTGCTGTTGGTGAATTCTGAATTCATTGTCTAAGGATGAACTCTGTCATTAGGGTTGAATAATTTTATGCACTCAGCAGCAGTTAAAAATGGCACTGAGTACTCAAGATATAATGTTAGAGGAACCATCTGCAAGGAACAGATGGTAAAATAAAGGCTATGTTTCTAATTAAAAGTTGGTGAAAATAATTACATAAGTAAATCTCAGAAACACTGGGACCAAATTCATGGGTGTGGAAGTACACACTGAATGACCCTTTTTGAGGAATGTGCACAAAAGAAGGGTGTTTTTAAGGTCATGTTCTTACCAGCGCACAGGGTGAAGGTACATGCAGTTCATCCCATTTCAGTAATGGAATAGATGTCACCACTACCTCTGTCATACCACATCCTGTCTCAGGTACTTGGTCATGTTCCAGGCTAAACAACTAGGTCTGCTTTTCTCAGGCTGCCCATTTTGGTTTGTTTTAAGCATTCACTCTGATGTAAATTTGGAGATCTTCTTATCCTCCTTCACCCCAACCCCAGCCTGGTGTTTGAGCACTTGGCTGTTACAGGGTAAGTTGACCAGTCATGGTCGACCTTGACTGCTACCTGCAAAGAGCCTCTTATAAACACCCTGCTTCCGCCATGAACGTAGGGAGGCTTCAATGAGCAGACCCACAGACAGTGAAAAAGCCACTATTAGTGTCATGTGAGTGAATTATCCGTAGTGTAAAATTACATTGGAAAAACCTGTTTCCTGTCTTGTTACTTTTCAGAGGAGGAGCATCCCCATGAGACCTGCAGATGAGATGAAGGTGGGTTTCCCAAGCATGTGAATAGAAGCCCAGCTTTGGGGTTTGTGTGGTAGTGGTCATTAGCCATTGCAGTGAGTGGCTGGACAGCCTCCTGTTTTTGTTCTGGCTGCTTGTTTCTAATGAGGGACTTCAGTGGCACTGCTCTTCTCTTGTTTACGTATGTTGGTGACCTGAACAGAGGGCTGTAATTTTCTAAGCCTAGAAACAAGTTCAAAGCAGTCAGCTAGGCACTGTCCTCAAGGAGGGTGGGGACCCTTTTCCCTGTGTGACTTGACATGGTTGGCAGCACTATGGGCTTGTGCTGTAATGTTTTCTCACTGGGCAGCAGTGACCTGTATACCTGAAATGATCAATCATGGGGTTGAGTCTCAGATTACAGGGAATACTCTAAGGCCTCAGTATGGGGACATGACAGCAGTGGGCAGAACTCCAGAGGCCTGGGGAACTGTAGTATCACCCTTTCTGAGAGAGAAAGCTTTGGTTTTGGAATCTGCTGTATTGCTTCTGCAAGTGTGGTGGTGGGCCCTTGAGTTCCATGTGTCTCCTTGGTCTCCTGTGGCCTGCCTCCCATATTCCCATAGTGCTAATGATTTCCCTAAGAAGTTAGCAAAAGTCATTTGTTCCTAGTAGAGAGGAGAGCTGTCAGAGGTGTGCTGATCTGAGTAGGTCTCTGGACATGGATTTGCACTTCCATTAATAAGCTTTGATCCCGTGTTCCTTGGGGTGCAGCCACTAGAACAGTGTTTGTTCATGTCACTTACTGAGAGGTGGCCTTAACTCTAGCACATCCTGTTGACTTGCATAGCCTGCAGTAGCTGACGTTTGTGTTGTCTGTTAGTTGATATTTTTCTCATCTTCTGCAGGTTGGGGACCCACTGGGAGATAGTGGTGGCCCTGTTCTGGACTTCATGTCAATGAAACAGTATCCTGATGTCTCCCTGGACGTGTCCATGCTCAGCTCTCTTGGTGAGGCATCCAGGGCACGACTGCATGTGGCTTCTCACATAGATTCCATCCCTCCCTGTGATGTGAGATGTCATAAGAAAGCATCATTTGGTTTATCTGTGTTTCATGGGTTGCCTTGGCAAATAACACAACCCAGGAGAACCTGTGGGGACTCAAAACTTACCACTAGTCAGAACAGGAAACACTCTGGGGCTGTGGTTAGGGCCTAAACTGTACCCTCACCATATGGGATCAGATGCTGTCTCCAAGGGACAATGTCAGAACTAGAGGAAGAGGACACTCAGTTGATGTGTGCTGGTTGCCCTGTGAGTTAAAAACCCAATTGAGCCTGTCAGAAGTATTGTGCAACTTAGTGATGAAGGGCTTGCTTAGCATGAACAGTGCCCTGGGTTCCATCCCTTTTACCAAAAATACCAAAACCAATTAAAACCCCAAACTAAACAAACCACCAACAAAAGCATTGGTTTGTAAGAGACTAGGAAATAAAAGTGTATGTATGTTTTCTTCAAAGATTCCCTTGGTCAGACTGTCCCATTTGGACCGAAGTGACTTCTGTCACTGATCTCAGACAGGTCTTGGTGCGTGCCACTCTGAAGAGTAGCTTCAAATAGCCCTGACCATGTGTGTGTGTCCTTGTGCCTTTCTGACTTGAAGCTGTAACTGGTAGCTGAGACACTTCGGTGCCGATCTTGTACATGGGGTGTCAGCCATGTGTCAGCATGCTCATGACCTGAAGGGTGAGCCCTCTCTCTACTGGTAGGAAATGTCTTCCATGAGGTGTGTAGTGTCTTCCGTCACATAAAATTGATGACAGCCAGGAGCCTTGATAATGTTTTGTGTTGTGTCCCTTTCTTCTTTTGTGTATAACTGTTCTCCCCTGGGGCAATGCCTGTAGACATCTGAAGTTATTACATGGAGAGGATGCACATCTTACAGTGTAGATGACCCCAGAGTCATCAGTGTCAGGCTGAGAAAGTAGATTTTTATGAACATTATAAAGGTAACGGCAAAGTCTGTCCAGCCTCACACTGCCTTTGGTTGAAGTATTTTTAGGTAATTTGTGTTTAATATAGTTTTTAGGGATTGGGCTCAGATCTTTCATCTTCCTAGTCATTGTCTTTTGTCAGCTCTGTTTTAGTTCCCAAGACACCCCAGATGCCAAGACCTGCTGAGACTCAGGGATAGGGTCTTTTATGACAAAACCCAAAACAGTCACTGGAGAAAGAAGGCACAAAAGGGAAAATCCAAAAGGAACCAGCACCTGGGTTTTGATTGGGTTGGGGCTGTTTAGGGCCCACTATGTGCACACCTCCTGGTTTGGCCTGTGCTGGTTCCGGACCCCATGGGGGTAGATAGGCTCATACTCTGCATATGCATAGTGTCAGTTAGTGGTGGGGTTCCCTGCCTCCCTGAAATACAACCTGAATGCTAGCCTTCCTGAGGACAGTGGCCCAGGCTGCTTAGTGCATTTTCCTGCAGACAGACCACCTTTGTCTTGGCACTTGTAAGAGTTTTCTTTTCTTTACAACTTTTTAGAAGTTTCTGATATTATTAAGAAACTCCATAATCTTCTGGCTCTTACAGTCTTTCTGCCTCCTCTTCCATAATGTTCTGAGGCCACTCTTAGTACAGGGCAGAGGGGAGCTCCTGGCTGCTGGCTAAGCTGTGTCCTTTTCACAGTTCAGGGTAGTGCTTTGCTGAGACAAGTCAACACTGGGTCCTAGTTGTTTGGGAGCTGGATGGATGGAGACCCAGCTCAGTGAGCTTATTTGCACACTCTCTGTCTGTGTTCTCTGTTTAAGGCGGTAGGCCAGCATCAGACACATACTTTCTGTTGACAAAGTTGCCCATAGTGTTGGTGCATTAGGTGGCTGAGATTCAACGTAGCATTCTGCTTGAATGAAAGATACTGGGTCTGCTTCCTTCCCTACCATCAGCCCTGAGCTGTCATTAAATTACGTTCCCTCTGCTATGAACGCCATCAGCAGTGACCTTTCAGACAGTTGTGTGTCTGGTCTGCTGACTGCATTTACCCGCATTACATCATTTTTGTCTCATAGGGAAAGTGAAGAAGGAGCTGGACCATGAGGATAGCCACTTGAACTTGGATGAGACAGCCAGGCTCCTGCAGGACTTGCATGAAGCACAAGCAGAGCGAGGAGGCTCCCGGCCATCTTCCAACCTTAGCTCTCTGTCTACCGCCTCTGAGAGGGAGCAGCACCCTCCAGGTAGGGGCCTCACACAGGTGAGGTTAGGTTAGCCTGCACTGGGTGGGGGACCAGGCCCAAAGGGCCAAGACGGTGGACTTGACACAGGGGTTTATTCTGGGAGGTTTCTACACCTTTGTGCATTCCTGGGGGCTAGAATATTTGTTTGGGATATAGATTTGTTGACACGTGCCCTTTGCCATTCCACATTTTATTCCTTGGCTCTATCAACCAATGAAGTATTCATTTTCTACCAGGAGAACATTAACCATCCCTGGGGAGGGGTTTCCATGTTTAAGGAGAGATGAGACTCACCATGGACACCCTGACTGAGATCCTAGCTGTGTGTAGCTTAGTGACCCAGTGAGTTTATGGGAGTTATTTATAGGAGCCTAAGTAAGTCGTTCATCTTTGTCTTCTTCCGTGATGTTCCTAAGCCTTAGAATAAGTGATATGATTATTTTTTTCCATCTGTGACTGAGCATGGGACCACCATGACACATCAACAGTCCTTTATTCTTAAGAACTGAGGCAAACAGTAGTGCTCCATGGGCATGAACACACATGTCTCAAAGGCAGATTAACAGGCATCTCATATGCATTTAACAAAACGGTAGTAGTTACTTCCCTACTGAGGCCTGTGGCTTCCCCAGCCCCTGCTTTTGCCCTGGATTACAGTACTGTATGTAAATTTCTTCCTGTGTTAATTCAATCAGAAAGTGGGTTGTTGGATATAAAAGTCCACTATTCTATCACTGAGTACACCTTGCATGGTGTCTTAGTTACTGTTGTATTGATGTGAGGAGACACCATGACCATGGCAATTTATAAAATGAACCATTTAAAGTGCCAGACATGGTAGTATACACTTTTAATCCCAGCACCCAGGAGGCAGAGGCAGGTGGATCTCTGTGTGTTCAAGGCTACTAGTGAGTTCCAGGATAGCCAGAGCTACATCAGAGACCCTGTTGTAGGAAATAAAAAAATAAATAAATAAAAAAGCATTTAATTGGGGTCTTGCAGTTTCAGAGGATTAGTTTACACTCATCATTGTGGGGAGTCTGGTGGTGGTACAGTCATGGCGCTGGATCTTAGAACTTACTAACATAGCTAAGAACTTACATCTTCACACACAGACAGCAGGCTGGAAGATAGAGACACTGGGGCTGGCATGGGCTTTTGAAACCTCAGCCCCCAGTGACATACCTCCTCCAACAGGGCCACACTTCCTAATCCTTTGCACACGTTCCACTGACTGAGGAGCGAATACTTAAATATGTGAGCCTATGGGTACCATTCTCATTCACACTATACTCTTAGCATGTATAGACTGACAGGATCTATAGCCAATCAGCCAAGCAGAGCTGTTGATGGCAGAATGTTTGCAGCAAACTGTGCGTGTGTGGTGGTGGGATGTCTAGAGATAATTACCATCTCTACAACACGCTCAGTCTTTCCATTGAGGTTTTATCACTTACATCTTCTGTCAACTGTTGCTCAACTTTAAAGCTCTCCAGCAGCTCACTGCATAGCATTTGACTTTCTGTTAGTTTTTTTCCTCTGAACTCTGGCTTGACACAAATCACAAATCTTACCCTATTTGCCTTTGAGTGACCTGAACAGACAAGAGTCTGCTTTTCCTTTTTCTCATCACCTCTTGATTGCTTTTACATTTTAAAATTTACATGCTGACATAAGCCATTTACATCAGCAGAGCCTTCTCTTCCCGTATGGGTCACATCCCATCACGGGACTCGGTAAAGCCTCTACAGCCTCACATCAATCCTAAGACCTCTGCTCGACCGACCTCTTGACGTTCCTGTGAACACCTCACTATTTATTTAGTCGGGTGACTGAACCAAACCCTGCCTCTTTCTTCAGTAATGTCTTTCTTTTCTCTGTGGTCTTCCAGTCACTGATATTTGAGGGAACATCAGCTCGGGATAACCAAGGCTACCTATTACATGGAATGAATAAGGCCTTTAACTACTTGCCGTGGCCTCCGCTGCCTTTAGGAACGACTTCCTTCCCCTAGCCTCCACTGCCATTTGTCTTTTGACACAGAGTCCTGAAGCACTCTGTGTACAGAATGAATCCTGATGTCTTCAAAGGAAGCCTGGTTGCAACTGCCAGAAGAAAAACTAGTTTTTATGATCACCTTGTGATCAGGGTATCAAGCAAAGTAGAGCCCAAGGAGGTTGCAGGCATCCATAATTCAGATTGGGGTGTGAATGCACCTCTGTCTGGTGCCAGGGGGACATCGGTCTTTGTAGATATCAGTCACAGATGTTGGGTTCATGAGCTTTGCAGTTCTGTATGCTTAAATGCCATGTTCTTTCAAACTTACAGGAAGTCCTTCTCGCCTTAGTGTTGGGGATCAGCCGGATGTCACCCATGACCCTTATGAATTCCTTCAGTCTCCAGAACCTGCAGTTCCTGCCAAGAACTAACTTGTGGGTTTTCCAGATGTTTTATTTTATTTTTCTACATTTTATTTGATACAGTTTTTGTCACAAGACAGAAACTTTTGTCTCATCCTCTCTGGCATGTAGCAGCCTGAGGAAGATGGCGGCTTGTCATGTCTGCAGCAGAGGCCCAGTAGCACCGAATGGTGTCCAGTAAGTTCTGAGCAGTGGCAATAGAACATAAATGGGTTGTAATCAAATGGCTCAGTTCTGTGTCTCCTGAGCACCAGAAGCCCAGCCTGTTTATGATAATGTGCACATAGTCATTCTACATGAGTTTTGCACAGCCTTCCTGCAGTTCTCAAAGGAGAGCCTGCAGAACAGGCCTTCAGAGGGTACCTTCTGTTTTTCTATTTGGTCTCTGAGCCAGAGGATGGAATTGTCGCCCTGACAAATAATGAACCACCCCACCTTTTAGAATTAAGTATTCAGAGTCATAAAATGTTTTAAAACTGGATGTATGTGCTGAGTACCTGTTTGTATTTGCAAAAATACATGAACGCAGGTCCTAATAAAGAGATGCCTAAGGTGGTAACTCCGTATGATCATCCTGTCTGCTTTGATGGTGGGGCCACCTGATGTATCCTATAGACCAACTGGGCATCTTGCTCCTCATTGGGAATAAAGATGCAAAGAAGACCTGGCCTTCACAGGTGAGCTGCAGTGGAAGTTCAGTTGTGAGGGGAGAAGGGCTGCGGCTAGGGGGCTATAGTAGGTGGCATGCTCTGCACAGGCAAGCAGGGCGGAAAGCAGCAGGGCTACGGAAGTCTGAGATTTGCCACAGTCATTGGCAAAGGATAGAACATCTCACAACTGGTAAAGCATTAGTAAGTGATTGCAGCTAATTCTGGTCTGAGCCAGGAGCAGCACTCAGGAAAAACTGCCTGTTTCCTGGGACTACTATGTCTTGGTCTTGACACTACCACCTCCCATTTCAGGCTAATTTAGCTCTGGGCCACTGCCCCGACTGGGAGGGAAACTGGGAAGGTTGATTCTGGGTCTGCAGCATCATGGAGATGCACTGTGCTGCACCAGCCTGCAGGAGGCTCTCAAGCCTAGGCAATTATACAGCATGTCTGAGTGGACGCCTCCTAGGAACAGAGCTTTTCTCCAGGGCCTGTTTCTCACTGGTACACTGCCCTAGGTCTTCTACACATAGCCAAGGTGAATGGGAGCCTGGGCCAGCAAAGGGCATTTGGGCCGTGCTCTGGGGGATCCATTTTTGTGATTCCCATAGTGGGAGGACTATACATGAGCCTTGGGAGATGCTATTGCTTCTTGGCCCTCAGCCTGAGGTACACAGGCACATGGGCTGTTTTTGACAGTTGATCATCCAGCTACCATTTCAGAAAAAAGGAAGAAAGCTTTACCCAGTGCCTTCACTGTTGAAAGACCTTATATCTTTTTTTTTTTTTTTTTTTTTTTTTTTCGAGACAGGGTTTCTCTGTGTAGTTTTGGCTGTCCTGGAACTCTGTAGACCAGGCTGGCCTCGAACTCAGAAATCCACCTGCCTCTGCCTCTCAAGTGCTGGGATTACAGGCATACGCCACCACTGCCCGGCTGAAAGACCTTATATCTTTAATTTGGTGAAATTTACTGCATAAACTTAAACCATTTGCCATTTAAATTATATAATTCATTCACTACATTTCTATTATTATTCAGCCACTACACCCATTACGTTTTAGAACATCACCCTGTAAAGAAACTCCATGCTCACTGAGGTCACCAGTTAATTCTCTGGATTTGCCAATTCTGGGTATTAGCCTTAGTAGGATTTCATATTTTCCTTTTACTGTTACATCTTGGAGGCCAGCCTCACTTAGGTGACTTCTCCTCACCAGACACTGTAGCCTTCCTTGGCCACTGTTCAATACTGGGTACTGGGGAGGTCCTGGAGGCCAGACATTTCCTGGCCAAACCAGAAACACACAACAGCTGATTGGGTGAGGTAGGCTTGAATCTTCAACCTCACTGTCTGGATGTCACCCATGGGCTTGTCCAGTACCCACTTCTCACTCTGGGGAAACTACCAACACCTCAGGAAAGAAAGAGGTGAGGTCAAAACGTAAGATAGTTGAAAGCCACTTTGCATCTCTTTAGACTGGAATGTATATACATCACAGGTCAAACGAGAGGCCTGTGTGCAGGTAAAGGTTTGTATAGGCATGTATGTGTGCAGGTGAGGATTGCACAGGTGGAGGTATGTACAACTGTGTGTGCAGAAGAGGGTATGTGAATGTAAAGTATATGTGCAGGTGAGAGGTGTGCAGATGAAGTGTGCACGTGGACTATTTAGAGGTGGGATGTACAGGTGAAGATGTGCAGTCAGGCATACGACATAGGGTGACTGTTTCCAAATCCTCAGAAGGAAAGAAGAGTCAACACTGGCACCACCTTTTGATCTAACATGAGGACCAGCCACTGCAGACCTTAGCAAATACTGGCCAAACTTCAGGGTTCAGCAGGAGGCAGTAGTTTTCATTAAGAATGAGAAAGTTTTACCAAGACTACTCATGTCCAGCCCTGCAGAGATGTCATGAATATCTGGAGGAATACTGAGAACCACACAATAATGGTGCGAGGGGAGATGCATTCTGGGAGGCTTGCTGTCACCTGTCAAGAGTCCAGCAATACATGTGGGACCTAGGAGAACATGATGTGACTCAACACTCCAGCCCCAGACTGTCCAGAGCAGACATTCTGAATCCCAACATACCAGGCTGCCCTTCCCTCCAGTCAAACTCTACCATGCTCTTACTCCTCTACCTAGTGTCTTTAGTATGTTTCATTCTCTTAATCACATGCTCCCTGCACACTCTGGACAGCAGATTCACGTTAGACTGTAAACCCTGGGCTTTCAGCAGAGCAACTATCACAACATCCTGCCTGCAGGTGACTTTCTAGTGGTGATGCATGCCACCATAGGGACTGTGAATGGAAAGAGATGTATTCTGTCTATCCTATCTCAGTCCCAGGAATGCATTCCCAGTTAGCCCACTCTGGGAGCACCCATGTCATCTTGGAAGCCCACAAATAGGACCTAAACATTTCTTAAGCTAAAATTTGAAATGTTGAGGGAGAAAACTTCAGTAGTATTGTATTTGGAAATTCTCAGGAGAGAATGGGGCTTCATCAACTCACTGCTCAGCATCCATAGTCTAGGAAGTGTTACTTGGCCATCCAGACCGTGGCCACCTTAGAGAAGCAGTCTGCAGGGTAGTTTGTCAGGCTTAGAGTTTTGTGTTTCTCTATGAAGCATGTGCACCTCAGCTTCTACAGAAAAACCCTTGGAGATCAAGTGTAAAGAAATTGGAGTTGGCAGTGCATATCAGAGAGGCCCACACACAAGCCAGTGGCCTTCATTTAATAGACTGCAATAGTTTTTCTAGTTAAAACTCATGTAAAGCAAATTCAGTCTCTTCAGTGGGTGGTGAAGCTGAATTCTGCCTTTTAAAGTCCACACCTGTGGGAACCAACTGGCCCCATTTCCATCCTATCTATGCTACCCACTGGTCTGATACCTCTGTTATGTCTCACAGCCAGCAGTAGTCAGTCTCCTTGGTTCCAGGGGCCATGGCTTTATGAGCTGTGGAACCTTCCTTTGCGAGGTGTTCCGTATCCGCTTTGTTCATAGGAACACCCAACCACTGTTTAACATGTCAGCACTGAGCAAGAAGTGCCTGACCTGTGCTGCTCAATCTGATGAGGGAGGTAAGAACACAGAGTAGACATTCACCAAAGGCAGTAAGTAATGTTTCATCTCATAACTCCCTGGGTGAGAGCTTCACAGTGGAGACTCAGCCCATTGGAGACGCCAGCTATCATATAACCTGTTTGGTTTCTTAGAGCTGGCAAGATTTCTGTCTCAGGAACCTCTCCATGGGTACATACAACGAGAGACTCAAGACTGGGAAGGCTCCTCCTGAGAAATAAGGGCACTGATAGGAAATCATGAACAGGATGGGGAACAGCAGGGTTGAACAGTTCAAAGAATATATGCACCTAAGGCTGCATATAGAGAATTCATGGCTGCGAGTAACATGTAAGAAGTTCTGGGAGTGTTAGCTGTAGCTGTGTTAGTAGTCATGGCAGGATCCTATACTGACGCCTACCGTGAAGAATATAGAAGCAAGAGAACTGAGCCAAATAATCACAGACACTAGAAGCTCCCAGCACCACTGACTCTTGAATCTAAAATCACAATTCAAAGCGTACCAGAGTCACACACATCCTTAGTCAAGTTTTGAGAGGATCAATTATGCTATTATGAAATGAGTAAATGAAGAAACTCCAGACAGTGGGGTGTAACTCTGAGGGAGTCAAGCCAGAGTATTAACAGGTATCATGAGCAAAATATAGACAGAGACAGGCAGAGGAGATAGTTTGGGAAGCCAGGGAGCAAAAAGGAGGATGCCAGGGGACCTAAGAATTGTGTGGTGCGTGCGTATGATGTAAGGAGTGGTGTTTTCTGTGTATTGTGGAGCTGTATGTTCTATGTGTGGTGTGTAGCTTTGTGTGATATGTATATTCCCACATAGCAACTATCAATGCTAAACTTTGGAACTGGTAGGAAGATGTGTGTGTGTGTGTGTGTGTGGGGGTCATCTTGTTGGCTCACTGCCAGGTCCCTTTTCTTGTACCATGCTCTTCTTGTCCTGGGCCCTTTCTCTTAGTGCTCTCCCTCCACAGCAGCACCTTTCTAGGAGGAAGTGTAGTGGGAGGTAGGGTTCTATGAAAATAGATGCATTTGGGTTCTTATATAAGAAGGCCTCAGTGTTCTCTTTATGTCTTTTCTAATATTTGTCATTTGAACATTTGGGGTAGAATTGTGTCATGGAGAGAAGTGGTACTCTAGCAGATCTGACCTAACCAAGGGATCTATTCATGAATATCTGTTCTCACAGAGGTGTAGGATAGACATACTCAGCCTTGTGCCCACTATCTTGGGAGCTGCAAACCTACCTGTCATGATAGGGCTCTCCTGCCAGATATCAGCTTCGGGCCCAGGTTCTGGTGACCCCCCTGACAATGACAAGTGGTATGCCCAGGAATAGACAGCATTGTGCCTTTTTGTCTCTCAGATGAACATCTGTGGCATCAACCAGAACCGGGTCCTCCCAGAAACCCAGGAAAACAATGTGAAGAAGCACCAACCACGCCCTCTGTCTAGGGTGAATGGCTGGTCAACACCCCTCCACTCCTTTCAAGCACTATCCTGGACCACCTACTTCACCATGTCCATTGTCACCTTTGGGATCTTCATCCCCTTTCTGCCAACTACCTGGAAACATGCTGCCAATATTGTATCCTTTGTACTAGAAGGGTGGGCTCCTGGGCTATGTGTCTCTTGGAAGGGGGAGGGCTTCTGAAGGTCTTCAAGAGAACTGGTCCTGAGCCCTACTATACCTATGCAGTGGGCTCTGTCTCTGCCTAGACTACTTTTTCCTGTGGCGCTGAAGTCAGCCCTGTGACCCCACATTGCCTGATAGAAGGTGCTCTTGCTATTGTGAATGTTAGAATTCTGCTAGATACAGGACCCTGGAAGTGGTGACCCAAGGGAAGAGAAGCAGCTATAGACTACAGTCACATCTTTCTTACAGTGTACAAAGAGGCCCTTCTCTGTTGACTCACAGAGTAGCGAAATCAATAAGAAAGGGCTTCAGAGGCATATACTTGGCCATCACTGACCCACGGCCTGCCAGCGTGCTTGGATAGCTCTATAGCGTCCATTCCTAACACATGGAAAGTGTACAGGAGCCCTGCACCTGGACAGGCCTTTAGAGATGGTTCCCCAGGGCAATGGGAAGACCTGTATCCATACTCACTTCTTTATGGCATGGTGTATATCAGGGTGGGCGTCTGATCAAGGAGACCAGGCCCTTAGGGGTAAGTCCATTTAGAGCCAGTACCAAGCTGGTGCAAAGTGGACCTCCGCTTAGAAAACCGCATCTACAAGCCATAGACGAGGACTAGGTGGCATTTATCTTAGTGAGGACATACTCTGGGTGTAGTCTCTACAGGGGACTTTGCTTTGCAGGTCTTAGGAGTTAGGGGAACTAGGCATATGTGGTGGAAGGAGACCTTGCAGGACACAAGACTGAGTGAGTGTTGAAGAGCCAGGGCAAGTACTGCCACATCTTGGGGGTCTGTTTTGCAGAGACTGGATACATTAGTATCTCAAAGTCACCCACTTCAGCAGTTAGAACTGACAAGTCTTTCATTTTTCACATGCATGTTAAGGGTTGCATCTTTTAAAAAAAAAACCTCTCAGATGTTGGAACCTATCACATGTAAATGCTGTGGTGTATAACAGCCTGGCTCTTATGCTCATAACCACTATGCTATTATCTTCCTGGAAAAGCACACTCATCTTCTAATATCCCTATTGCCAGCACCACAATTTTCTTTATTATTTTGCAGTGAGTACTGGGGATTGAACCCAGGGCACTTATTGTACCATAACTTGTAATTGCAGCACCGTGAAGCTTCCCAGAGTGTGGTACCTCTAGGTCTTTGGTTGAAGAAACTGGAGCAGAGTATCTCCCAGTTCAGCTGTGGCTGGTTCTTTTCTACATAGTGGTAGAGACTTCTTTGTGGGAAGGCTTTTGAGAATGAATTCAATGTAACAGGTAAAAAGTTATTCAGGTTTCCTGCTTCATCTTATGTTCATTTTAGTAAGGTATGTTTCTCTTGAAATTTGAGGATTCTAAAATGTCAAATTTCTTAGAATAAAGTTATTCACAATATTGCCTATGCTTTTCATTTTATCTCTGAAGGATATAGTTTGTTTTTGTTTTTTGGGGGGACGGATTTTCTATATAGTCCAATATGGCTGTGAACTTGTGATCCTCCAGGTTCAGACTAAGTGTTAGAATTAGGTGTGTATTATATTCAGCAAATATAGTAACATCTTCATTGGCTGCCTGTTTGCCTTCCTCTCTCCCTCCCTCCCCTCCCCTGCCTTCCCTCCCTACCTCCTTCTTTTCTTCCTTCCTTCCTTTCCTCCCTCCCTCCACACCCATCCTCTTTCTTTTTACCTGAAATTGGATCTTTCTATGTGACCCAGGCTCACTGTGAACACCCAGTCCTCTTGCTTCAGCCTCTCCAGTGCTGGGATTTCAGGTGTGAATGACCACTCTGGCTTTCTTGTAGAGTCACCTTTACCGTTTGCCACTTTTCTCTGCTGTTGGCCTCTTTCTATCTTTAATTTTCCAGCTTTTATTTTTATTATTCCTTCTTTCAACTAACATTGGGATTCTCACCTTTAAGTGGAGATGCAGGTCACTGGCTTCCTCAACATATATTTAGAGTTATGCTACTATATTTTCCCTGAAAGTTTGAGCCCTGTTCTGGGTAGTTTTGTCAATTTGACACAAGCTAGAGTAATTTTGGAGAGGGAAACTTAATTGAGAAAAATGCCTCCATAGTATTGGCCCATAGGCAAGTCTGTATGTCATTTTCTTTAGTGATAATTGACGTGGGAGAGCCCAGCTCATTGTGGACAATGCCTTCCTTGGACCAGGTTGTCCTGGATGGTATAAGACAGCAAACTGAACAAGCCATAGTAAGCAAGACAATAAACAGTGTTCCTCTATGGCTTCTGCTTCAGTTCCTGCCCCCAGGTTCCTGTCCTGCTGGAGTTCCTGCCCCGACTTCCCTCAGTGATGGACTATTACCTGGAAATGTACAATGAAATAAACCCTTTGTTCCCCAAGTTGCTTTGGTCATGATGTTTTTATCACAGCAATAGAAATCACAACTAAGAAGGTCCCCCATTGCCTGTATTCCCAGAGCAGGCCAACACCAGTTGCTCATGTAGTCTTGCTAGTGATAGGAGACTTATTTTTAGAGATAAACCAAAGATGCCTGTGGCAGGTACACTGTGAGCCCACAGACATCCTGGCAATGTGCAACCCTGGAAATACATATCCTGGGACACACATCATGGAATACACACCCTGGATGCTTACATCCCAGGTACATTTATCCTGAGCACATATACATCCCAGTATGCACATCACAGGCACACATGCATTCTGGGAAGACTTCCTCCATCCTGTACATGCATCCTGGGCACACACACACATTCCAGGCATATATACACATATCCAAGATATACACGCTCTGGGGAAATGTACATCCCAAAGCACACTTGTAAACAAGACTCTCCCACACACAACCCTGGTACATGCACCCTGGGTATGCACACATCTCAGGCACATCTATCTCAGACATGTGAACCCTGGACACACTTTTACTCAATTGGTCTTACAACATCAAGTCTTGTCTATGAGAGACAGGCCGAGGGTGGCCTGCAGGCATCAACTACAGGTGCAGTGAAAACCTTCAGATCTCTGCCCCGCCCTCATGCCCAGGATTCAAACAGGCAGCAGCACCCTCTTCCAAAAGGAGTCTTTGCTATAAAGCCCAGGTTCTATCCAGTTAACCAGAACAGAGTGGGCATTTGAACTGTGTGAGACTAAGCCATGTGGAAGTTCAAATGTCCACAAGGGAGGGGGACAAAAAGATGTAGCTGCCTGTGTCATGCTATTCAAATATACAGTACTCCACCAACCTTCTTCTCTTCTCATCAGGGTGACAGGTTCCAACTCTGATCTCACTATACCAAGTATGAAGCCCACAAACCTAGCTGTACCCTTCTTGGTCCTCCAGAATCTCCAGACCTTGTTGTTGGCCTACTGAGCCTCCATTGTATCCTGACACCCAGGCCCTCTGCTCTCCAATAGCATCTGTCTGGGGTAGTCTCCTTTAACCAAGAGTCCTCAGCCCCCTAGGTCTGCAGAGTTGAAAACCAATGCCATCAGTTCCTGTGTGCTTTTTATTATAGGCGGTTGGCCTCCTGGGCCTGCAACCATAATGAGGGATACGAGATGATACTGAAGTCATCATCCCATAGCTCAATGCCCCACTTCTGACTATGCAACACCAGACACAGCACCCTCACTAAATGCCTTAGCATGGACATAAAACAGGCAATAGTTCAACAATTTCTAACATCTCTCAAATGTCCTTTATACAAGTTTTTAAAACCCAGAGTCTAGTCAGCTCTAAGTCTTGAATGTAGGGAGAGAACCTCTCAGTCTCCTTATTGGAGCATGGCGGTTGCCAGTCTGAGCCTGGCTGTAGCATTTCTGAGATGTTAGGTAGCCTGTGGCCTGTCAGGTTGACCAGGAAGTTTCAGCAAGAGTATGATACAGGTGTTAGCACAACCCACTGCCATTAGGGGGTAGTACCTGTGGGAGCCTAGCTACAGTCAGTGCTAAATCTCTAGATCTGCCATTCTTCCTGAACTTGTCCACCTATGCCCTGTAAAGGAGGGATCTCTTCCCTGCTCCCTGCTTTCCATCTTGCTTTCTTTCATATCTTTCCATCAGTACTGTGGAATAATGTGTGTGAGACATATGGCTGTCCTAAAAGAGCTACCCAAGGTGTCTTGGGTGAGAGATGATGTATTTCTCTTAGTTCTGGGGTAGCAGTCTAAAATGAAACTGACCCAGGGCCACATTCTCCCAAAAAAACCACTGGGTAGTACTCTGTTACCTGGCACTGCCTTGTCCTGGGAATGCAGTCTTCTCCTGGTGTTGGTTCATCTTCTGCCTTGGGAATTCAGTCTCCTGTGTTTCCCATAAAAATGTTTAGTATGTGTGTGTTCTGTTCACCATAGCATGTATGTGGAGTTCAGAGGACAACATTCTTTTCTTTTTTTCTATTTATTTATTCACTTAACACCCCGATTGCAGCTGCCCCTCTCCTCCCAGCACCCCACAACCCTCCCCACAACCCTCCCCTTCTCCTCCAAGAAGGAGGAGAATCCCCCCCCCCCCAGGGTACCAACCCACCCTGGCACATCAAGTCACTGCAGGACCCAGCACTTCCTCTCCTACTGGGGCCAGACAAGGCAGCCTAGAACGGGATTCACAGGCAGGCAACACCATCAGTGACAGCTCTCTACCCCGTCCCTGTAGAGGACAAATTTCAGGAGTCAGTTCTCTCTTTCTCTACCACAGGATCTGGGTTGTCAGGCTTCCAGAGGAAGCTCTTTGAACTGCTGAATCACCTTGTTGGTCTCCAGTTGCCATTTTCATAAGGTCTGTGGTCACAGTGGATCAGATTGTTCCCAGTGGCCTCCTTTACCTGGTTTGTGATGACTCTTGTTTTGCAAATGAGGTCTGCAAACTTTGGTGCCAGGACGTGGATATGCTTAGGAGACACACACTGTCTGATAATCACTGCTTTCTTCTCTTTATTCCTAACATGGCCCTGTTTGACCCTGGATCTTTTCTGGTGGTTTTGTGTTTGCTGCAGTGGGTCATTCCTGCCACATACCCAGATGCCTCAGCTCCATTTCTCCCCAGAGCCCTGTTAAACCCACTTGGTAGCTCAGTCTCAGCTGTTGTCCAGAGACACTGGAGCTCCTTCAGCGTCCTTCCTTGGCTTTTCAGGTCAGGTTATTGCCTCTGAAATTCTTTTATTAGCCTGACTATATTGGCATTATGCTCAAACGAGCAGTGCTTAGTACTAGCCACTAGAGGGCAGCAGCATCACTTGGCACTTGCTAGGCACCATGAGGGGCTGGGAAGTGAGGGGCTGGGTTAGAAGAACTAAGACTTTCTGTGGAGAGGATCTGAGAAAACCCTGAGGCCAGAGAAAAGCCTGAAGATCCTTCTTGTGGTTCAGATGAGAAAGGGCACACCAGGCTGGTGGCTTGTGAGGGTCCCGTTGTCAGGAGTGACTCCTTTCCTGGAGACAAGGGAATAGATAACAAACACAGTTTAGCCAACAGGACCCACGGTGCAATATCAAACCTTTAGCCCAGAAATCTTTTTTTGAGTCCTGTGTTGTGCCAAGGCAATGTGAACTGAGGAGGGGCATCAAGCATGTCTTAGGCTGTTGTTGTAGCTCAGCCGCAGAATTTGCCCTGGAGGAATCATGAGTCCAGACAGTACCAGAATGTTGGCTCCTCCTGAGCCTCCCCTCTTCCTGCGGAAACAGGACAAGGGAGAGGTCACTAGTTCGAGGAGGCTGAGGAGGGTGGTGTCCTGAGCTGGCGCCCTTCCTTTGTTTGTTTACTAAACACAGATTGTTGCTAGGGAATGTTCCAGCCAGCTGTGGTTCTCATAGGCAACCCACATGGAAACTTCCAGAGGGAGTTGGAGGGAGGCCCTCATGGAGGACGCCTCACCCTGCTTCTTTCGTATTTAGCTATCCACTGAGACAAGGCTCTAGAGAAGACAGGGGCAGATCCTGAAGAAGTTTTTCTTCTGGGCTCTTCCTTGGGAATGTCACCCTGGTGTGTGGTAAGAAGTGACCAGCCATGTCATCTGAGACAAAATATAGTATAGTAAGGTCACCAGCATGATTCCTATGGGTGACAGGGATATCATTGGGTGGTTAAAAAAAATTGCTGGCAAAGTGTTCCTGGACAAGCTTTGCACAGGAGAATGTGATAAAAGACGCTCTGTAACTTTGTCTTTTGTAGGAGAGTTCCATGTCCTAGAGGGACAGATTGAAGGTTGTATCTGACATCTGAGTCCCTTTTGTGACAGATAAATGCTTTTAGGGTGGCCTCCTGGTACTCCATGTGATGACTGGGGACTGACTGTCCTTTAGGGTCTGTTTGGCAGGTTTAGGTTCAAGGGAACCTGGCTCAGTTGTACCCTGAGAACTACTTTGCAGCCATAACCCCCCTCCCCACTATGATTGGACTGTATCCTAGGAGTCCCCAACAGTATGGGTATGGATGCTGGCGGTTTGGAGAAGATGTGCGGGTATCACGAGGTGTGGTCACAGAGGGCCTGGGCGTTTGACCTCAGCCTTACCTCATTTGCTCCTCAAAATGCCTCTTGGGCTTTCTACCTGCCTACTGGTTTCTATTAGAACAGACCTGTTCTAGTGTTACAGGGAACACTAGAGTCGGCACCCAGGCAGTATAAGACTCCCCATGTCCTTGTCCCTTACCCACCAATGTCCCAGGCTCTGAACATGCTCCTTACTACCTGTCACCATGAGGGAAGCACATCAGCCCTCAAATTAGCTTCAAGGAGTGGGAACAGCTACTGGACCATGTTCTTGTCACAGTAGTATCAACAGTTGTGAGTAACCCTGTGCCCAGCCCCACTGGCTTATACCATATCTGCAATCTGTTTTACAATAGAACAGGTAGTATAAGCCTCTTCTGCCACACACACACATCCAGTCCTGCACCAGCTCCTACTCTGGTCCTCCTGGAATATAGCTTTCTGTCTTCCTCACAGTCACTTCTCTGTGCTCTGAACCTGCTTCTCAGTCCTGTGTTCATGCCCAGAATCCTGCATACTGGCCAGTTCATGCTGGAAGATGAGGTGAGCAAGACAGGGTCCGCACCAGGGTTTGGGTCAGCATACAGGCCTCTTGCAGGCTTATCCTACATCATTGATTCTTTTGGGACCTTCATTAGGGTTCTTCCACAACACATGTCGTCCACAAAATCCAACCCTAGCATGCAGGATGGCTTTGGAAATCAGCACTACAACCAGGCCAACAACCCTGAGCTCTTAGAAGGACTGGGAAAAAGGGTTTCTTGTTAAGTGTCCATGTCCTGTTACAATCTCTGCAGAGTCTCTTGTGTATGCCTATGGCCTTTCTCTTGCCTGGACACAAAGTAGCCTGCCTGCTGGCACAAGCTTAGGCTGTAGGGCATGGGACTTTGTTGGCTTCCTTTAGAGATGCTGTAAATGCTGGTCTATCTGGCCCAGAAATCAGGGCAAGAGAGGGGAGTTTCTGTAACTGATAACTCTTTTTGTATATTATCCCAGGGACAGGAGGAGAGACGGAGGGGACAAAGACCTTTTTCTTGTGGTCATGTAGGCTTAGATGGGCAAAGTCCAAAGGTACCTGAGAGTCTCATGATCCCTGAAGCTCTAACTCAAGCTGAGATTGGAGACTACCCTCCAACTGCTGCCTAACCTTCATGTTTCTGGTGAACATAGCTTTCTCCTGTATTGTGGCCAACAGTAACTCTATTGCTAATGGAACCCACATATATTGCATGGTCTGGCCTGGCCTAGTCCCACTTGTATCCTAGGTCTTTCCTATCTGGGAAACACCTGCCACCAGGTGAACCACTTTGGGCCTCTGAAGCTATCATCAAGGTATAAACTACTCCTTTTGAAGGCTTTTCCTTGTCCCTGGCCACATAAGACATTTCAGGGCTTGTGCACACTGTGACCAGTAGTTAGCTGGCTTGTCTGACTCTCCAAAGTGAGTGACTCTATGGGATATGTCCTCAGATGCTGCAGACATCAACGACTAGGAGTCCCAGGGTCTTTCCTTAGTCTCTGACACTGTCTGTCACATTGGGAGACGCTTTTTACCATGTCAGCCAGGCTCAGGGCTATGTGTTCCTTGACATCCCAGGTGATGGGTGGGGTGTTCATATTCCACCTCATCGTGCACTTGATCGCAATAACCATCGATCCAGCTGACAACAATGTCCGACTCAAAAAGGACTACATGAAGCCTATGCCGACCTTCGACAGGTCCAAACACGCACATGTGATTCAGAACCAGTATTGCCACCTGTGTGAGGTTACCGTGTGAGTGGAGTAGGAGTTTGGGTATAGAGTCCTGCTGACCCGTGGCCCCACAGTTGCCCAGATGAGCCTGGTGTTGCTGGGCACTAGCTTTTTGTTGCATTCCATGGAGGGCTCAGTCACATACTCACAGCCTCCTAGTGGGCCACACTATATTGCCCCATAGGCTGACAGTCCTACCTCCCGGTTCCCAATAACTCTCTCCCTTGGTGTGAAGAGCTGCAGTCTGTTGCCCAGTGGTGTCTTTCTCAGGTCATCTTGTATACGTAGGCCCTTCTTTGTGGTGGTGGGTGGGGCAAGCATTCTACTTCCTTGTGGTTTTTCTGATAAACCTCACATTTCTAATTGGGGAGGAGGGAAGGCAATTTCAACTGATGCCTGGTGAGGTCCAAAGTCTCCAGAACCTGAGCAGGGCAGCACACTAACTTGGCTACAGGAAAGGGCTCTGTAGGCACTGGGTGAGCTACCAGCCTTCAACTCCTAGATAGAACTTTCAGTCTCCCATCTAGCAAACAAGCCTACTTACAGGGAAGTCCTGGGTCTACCTTCCAGGAACAACACCCATGGGCACAGGCTCATCTCTCTGCCCAAGATGGCCTTGTCTTTGCTACAGACTTCTAGTTCCCCACTGTCTTCAGATGGAGACCCCACCCACCATTTCATGATAGATACATAGTTCCCATGGTGCATTTGGGGCTAACAAGCTGTTTCTCTCCATTTCTTTTCCAGGAGCAAAAAAGCCAAACATTGCAGCTCCTGCAACAAATGTATCTCTGGCTTTGACCACCACTGCAAATGGCTGAACAACTGTGTGGGCAGGAGAAACTACTGGTGAGGCACTTTTAGGGTCAAGGCTGTGACCTAGGGGAGGGACCTGTGGCCCTGGGATTCCTAGGAATAAGTGGCAGGTGATGGAGTGGAGGGGCCCATAGACTCTGGGAAACAACACAGGGAAAGGATGACCTTTGGGCCATGTCTGTTTCCAACTATGGCGGAGCTTAGTGCTTGTGGCTGCCAGGTTTGATATGTGTTTGGTGGGGCTGTTCCTAAACATGTGGGTCAAGTTCAAACTCACAAAGTCCATAACTAGGGTGCTCATCATGAATAGTAGGTCAAGCCTGGTCTAGCCTTCTAAACTTACTTCAAGACCTTCTCAATATCATGGCCATCAATCCAAGAACAGTGGCTAGACCCTTGAGCATAGGAGTAAGCATCTAGGCCATCTTAAGGCATTACTCTGCTTGTGAATGCAGAATCCAGAGAGCTTCTGGGCACCAGGTCAGGGTACTCAGCTTTCCTAATGCTGTGAAGCTTTAATACAGTTCCTCATGCTGTGGTGACCCCCAACCATAAAATTATTTTAACTGCTACTTCATAACTGTAATTTTGCTACTGTTATGAATAGTAATGTAAATATTTTTGGAGATAGAGGTTTGCCAAAGGAGTTTTGACACACAGGTTGAAAACTACTGGCCTAGGTTGTCCATCAGCCTTATGAGTCCCGAAGATGAACAGGATATAGTAGCCCCTTACACCAACCCTGTTCCTTCCCCTGCCCTGACAACACATTGGGCTATGATGTCTCTGCCATCCACCCAGGGAACAACTACTGTTACTAGGCATCCCAGTGTGGCCTTCAAGTGATCGCCATGGTTCTGGAATTGACTGGATTAGCCAGGAGATCCTTGCCCACTGTCCCTTTGAGAGCCTCATACTGCCTGGTTACAGAGAAATGAGATTTTTTTTTTTCTGTCTAACCAAGCAGTTTCTGGGAAGGTAAATTGGAATAGATGAAGTGTGGTCTGCTGTTGCGGCCTGAGCTGCCCCGCGTTTGGGGCCAAGATGTCGGGGACTGCTCTATCAATGTTGGGAACTGCACTGCCAAACGCCTTGGGGGCTAAGTTGTTAGAGCCTGCACTGCCCTAAGCTGCTCCGGTCTGTGGGTCAGGGTTCAGCAAGAGAGAGAGTGAAGACAGACATGAGGAATGGAGACCAGACAGAGTGTGATTCAATCCCGTTTATTCTTGAGTCTCTCTTCTTCTCTCTCCAAGTCCCAAGTCTTGAGTTCCTAGTCCCTAGTGCCTCCAAGTTCCAAGTTACTTCTTCCAAGTGCTAAGTGCCTAATGTCTAATTCCAAGTTCTTCCTCCAAGTGCCAAGTGCCTAATACCTAATAATCATTGCCTGTCTTGAGTCTCAAGTGCCTACTACTTAATAATAATTTCTTCTGAGTTCTCTAGTCCAAGTGTCTTCTTCCTCAATGCCTAATTCCTACTCCAAGTTGTACTCCAAGTTGTACTCTCTAACCTAATTCCTAGTTCCAAGTTGTACTCAACTCTTCTGTCTGCCTCTCACCTTTTATATGTCTCACTTCTAAGCCACGCCTCTGAGTCACACCTTTAAGTCATGCCCTTAGGGCTTATCTCTAAATCTGATCTCTAAGTCACGCCCTTAAGTCTCTGCTCTAAATCACAGCTTTAAGTCTCACACACCCAAGGGAAGATCCTGGGTATCTAAAGCAAGATGTTATCAGAGTGTGCTCAGCTGTTGTAGGCTATTGTAATCAAGTCTCTTATCAGGGTATATGGCTCAAGATGGCTGCAAGGATGATAGCCGCCTTCTGTCGGCTCCCCACAGTCTGCCCATGAGTGGGGAGAGGGCAGAAGAAAGCACACTTGCTGTGGCATTGAGATATGGCCTTTGCGTGCCAAAATTGGGGTCAAGGGAAGATCAGAGGGTGATAGAGGTACCACTCATTCTCACTAGTTAGCACTGATTCTTAGCATCTTCACTTTCTGTCCCCTCATTCTCCAGGGCCCAAGAAAGCATAAGTGGGGGAAATGGCATTAAAAAAACACAATTTAAACATTTTTATTTGTAGTTCATGTATGTGGATGTTTTGTCTACTTTTATGTCTGGGCACCTCTTACTCCCAGAGACTAGAAGAGGGCATCATATCCCCCTGGAACTGGAGTTACAAATAGTTGTGAACCACCACGTACATACTGGGAATTGAACCCTGGTCCTCTGGAAGAGCAGTCAGTGATCTTAACCACTGAGCCATCTCTCTTGACCGTCAATGGCATTTTGATATAATTTGACCCCAGAGTTGAATAGAAGCCCATGTCTCACAGTCCTAATAAACAGGAAGCCATATGGATATTGCAGAATGGGGTACAATAAAGGCTGGAGAAGCTCAACACAGTGCATGGGAAGGCAGTGAATGAAAAAGATGCTCAACACAGTGCATGGGAAGGCAGTGAATGAAAAAGATGCTCAACACAGTGCATGGGAAGGCAGTGAATGAAAAAGAAGGAGGAGGAGGGAAGAGGAAGAAAGAGGAAGAAGATGAGGGGGAGGAGAAGAAGAAGAATGGAAGAGAACAGGAAGAGGGAAAAGAAGAAGAAGAAGAAGAAGAAGAAGAAGAAGAAGAAGAAGGAGGAGGAGGAGGAGGAGGAGGAGGAGGAGGAGGAGGAGGAGGAGGAAGAGGAGGAGGAGGAAGAGGAGGAGGAGGAGGAGAAGGAGGAGAAGGAGGAGAAGGAGGAGAAGGAGAAGGAGAAGGAAGGAGGAGGAGAAGGAGAAGGAAGGAGGAGGAGAAGGAGAAGAAAAAAAAGAACAACAACAACAACAACAATGAGGAGGAGGAGGAGGAAGAGAACAAGAAGGAGAGCAAAAAGAGGGGGAACAAGGAGAATAAGAAGGCTAACAAGGAGGAGAAGGACAAAGAGAAGGAGGAGGAGGAGGAGGAAAAAGAGGAAGAGGAGGAGGAACAGCATCAATAAGAACAAGAACAAAACCAAAGACGACAATGACGTTGACAACAACAACAAGAACAACAAACCAAGAAAGGCTTTGATTCCTGAGTAGCCATGATTAGAACACACTTGCTGGAAGATGTTCTGTCCACCTAGGTATTAGTCTGCCATCTCGGGGATTGACTTTTCCTATTGGGTGCGAATGACACTCTTGTGTAGACTGCAGTATAGAAGGACATGAGGGCTCAGGTAGAAGACTATGGGAAATGTGGAGCTGTATAATCATGGGCCAGAATCAGCCTAGAGTATGTGAAGGACATAGGAGAAAGAACACAAGAAGGAAGGGCGGAGAAGACACCAGTAGACTTTGGGTTCTGTGCTTCCACATTACCACACCAGACCTGTGTGTTGATCTCATGTACTCAGCTGGGTGTTAGTCTGTGCTAACTAACCTCTGACTTGCTCATCTCTGAGAAGTATTCTCTCATGCAGGTTCTTCTTCTGCTCTGTGGCCTCAGCTGCAGTTGGGCTTCTTGGTCTGATGATTATCTTGTTGTACATCTTCATCCAGTATTTTGTCAACCCTGATGAGCTTCGCACGGATCCTCTATATAAAGGTACCCATCTGATGCTCAGGGACTGCTACTGCCTGGTTCCCATGTGCCAAGCATTAGGCTTCCAGACCTCATCTCAACCCATATATATTCCCTCACTCTCCAGTTGACCTGAGACCAGGGATTAGAGTGATGTAAACCCTGACCTTTCAATCAGTCTTGGGCACCTAGAAAGTGGATTATTTAGCAGTGCTCGGTGGAGAAGGTAGGTGCCTATCTTGTAGGAGACAACTATTTGTGGACAGGAACAGAAGAAAGTGAAGCTATTATATGTCTAGCTGCAAATTCTGAGGAGAAGCCCAGTGATTCTATCATTAAATAGGTTCAGAAGTCCAAGCCCATGACATAAATGTTTGAAACAAGCAAGAAGGAAAGGGATTGGGTTGAACATGGCCACCAAAATGTGTCCTGTCCTAGACATGAGATGCCACATTATTTGAAAAGAAGTGTCTCTGTGGATATGGTTAGGAATTCTGAGCTAAGAAGCTCATATTAGGCCCCTCATGTGCCCAAATCCAATGCCAATGTCTTCAGGAGAAACAAGAGGAAATACAGACTTGCAAAGGACCTATGGAGGTAGGACTCATAAGCTGGACAATATGACCACAAGCCCAGGAGCACTCAGAGCAGGAAGAGGACAGAAGGGGCATTTTCTAGAACCACAGAAAAGATGCTCTGATTTCAGGCTTGTGGCTTACAGATACGAGAGGATTACTGCATAGCCTAAGTGCCACCAGCTTATGAGCACTTGCTACAAAAGCCCCAAGATACTGGCACAGGTGACTGAAGTGGGATGTTCTTTGCTGGTTATCATATGGGCCAGGGGGTGTCACCCCACCTCCTCTCCAAGCATCATAGTCATCTACCCAAGCCCTGCTACAGGAGAGGTTAGGACCTGTGTGCCACTTGTCTTGAGGCATTCCTGGAGCCAACATGACAGAATGTTATTTTAAGAAAGAGCTTTGTGAGATCCATGTAGAAGGACCTCAGCTTCTGTATTCCCTGTAACTACTTGGGACTTCTTGGTACTCTCTAGCATGCTCTGA
The DNA here is from genome assembly GCF_011762505.2 of Arvicanthis niloticus. NCBI lineage: Eukaryota > Metazoa > Chordata > Mammalia > Rodentia > Muridae > Arvicanthis > Arvicanthis niloticus. The sequence continues at coordinate 1,036,712 of NC_047676.1, read as the reverse complement.
AAACCACCAAAATGGCCCCTTCATTAATAATGCTATTACATTTCCCTAAACAATTGCCATGCTGAGCAAGTAGAGAAAGGTAAAGGAAAGAAAAAGGAAGGGAATAGAGAAAATCAGAGTATGGTGACCCAGCTGGGATCACTGACCATGACATCAGATGTGGTGCAGAGAAGTGAAGCACATCTCTCCTAGGAGTAGACTTGTGATTCTTTGAGTATGAGTGGAGGTCACTTCCCGGTTTGCCATTCCAGGACCCTACAGAGTCCATGGCCTGAATTCAGCACCTTGTGGTCTAAAGTTCACCATGCCATCACTGAGTAAGGGACATCTGTGAGTTGGCATCCAGCGGCCCAGCCCACAAAGCAGCATATAGTATTCTCTTTTCAGAGTGCACCATTCTAGAATGTGATAAGGGTCAACATATTTGGGCTTGGAGTCTGATCCTCCACTGGTCTTCATACAGCTTTGGAAACCCCATATCCATAGTCTTGATCTTGAGGGCCGTAGTGAACAGTGTTTAAGAAATGTACCAAGAGGGCTCGGTCTTCACTGATGTCTGTGAGGTGATTTGATCTGAAATAAAGGTCAAGGCTTTGGAGAAAGGGAAGAGAGGAGCTGGCTCTGCAACCCAGTATTCAGGAACTTCTATCATCTTGAATACATAAAGTGGGAATCATCATAGTGCTAGCCACAGCCACTGGGCCCATAGAATAGGGCAAACCCAGGGCAAAACCCATCCCTTGGCTGGCTGTCCTCACTCACCCTAGCAAGTGCTATCCCTCTGCTTACCTGACCATAGGTGCTGCAGTTTGGATAGGTGCTGGATGGACATATCTCTCTGTCTTCATAGAGATCAGCTCTGAGAACATATGGCTGCTGTTCCTCTCACTGTGGCCTGTGCCTGTGAAGACCCCAGTGGTCCTTTCCATCGTGGTGTTGGTACTGCTGCTAGACGTTGCCAGCTTTGTGCTGCTCGGGCACCTGTTCCTCTTCCATGTCTACCTGAGTATGTACCTCTCCAGTCTTGCCACTTGAGTTCTCCTGTCTTGAGGCAGACAGTGCCTTGGGAATCCTTGCCAGAAATGAGTTCATAGAAAAAGGACAGACTACAGGAAAGAGAGACCAAATGAAGGCCAGAAAGTCCAGCAAGGAGCTGAACTCATGTTCAGAAGTCCACAGAAAGCACAGGAGACATTAAAATATACAGAGATAAGGGAATATGACTATTATACACGAATAGGACACTAGGAGCAGCAGGATTTAGGAAAGCAACAATCAGAAATTATAACAATGAAACTTAAGCTCAGAGGACTGCTTTCCCTCATCCAAAGAGGAGACTCTGTATCCACAAATGTGTATCAGACACCTTTTATGCTATTATGACCATCTCCCTAAGAAAGTGTTGAGTTAGAGCCACCTCTTCTGTACACATGGTTTCTGCTGTAGGGAGACTTCTTTGGTCTCTTACAATGGTAGGCCTGGCTACTACTGCAGTGTGGGTTTCCTCCAGCTTCACTTATCCAGACCTTAATGGTGGTACAGACCCTGCCTGAGGCTGTGATAACAGTATCTAATGGAGTGCTAGCCTTCTCCCATGGAAAACCTCACTTATGACCAATGGTTCTTACTAGCAGCATTGCCATAAACCTAAAGAACATGCTTCTTAGCCTACAAGTATGTTCAACACACACTCCTGACTTCAGCATTGTTGATGACTTGAGACTTAGATTCTTCTTCTCCTCGTTCTCCTCCTTCTTCTCCTCTTCCTCCTTCTCTTCTTCTTCCTCCTCTTCCTCCTTCCTTCTCCTCTTCTTCTTTCTTTTCCTCCCCCTCCTCCTCTTCCTCCTTTTTCCTTTTTCTCACTCATCTTTCTCCCTCTTCTTCTTCCAAGTATAGTGAAGACCCATGGATTGAATCTTGTTGCTTTAATTTGAAGTTATATTTTTAGGTTGTATATAGGAATGACCTGGTTCATTTATATTTATGTGTGTTTGGTTGTATTTGTAGAGTGGGAGAGAACCAATCCTCAAACTTATTTCAGCTGAGCCTATGTTTCAACAGAACACCATGTGCTAGTTTATCAGTAACAAATCTAGGAGGGCACCTCACATTCTCTGTGACTTAGACACTCAGAATGATGTATCTTTTGGGTTACTTTTAAAGCTCTCCATTACTTTTATAAATAGGAATTAAAAAACATTATTTCTAAGCTTATCTAGAAATTTTTTCTCATGTCTAAATGCTTTCAGATTTATCAGTAATGCCATCTTTCCTAGCATTTGACCTCATGTAGAACACATTTCCTTTTTTATCTAATGTCTCTCCCTATCTCTCAGAGTTAGGTCTAGTCCCTGGTGTCACGCCAGTTCTCCCTACAGAACCTATACCCATAGTCCCTGAAGATTACAGGTTCATACTGCCCAGGAACACAAATTTGGTGTTAGCCACTTTCCCTTTCTACTTTAATAGCAAGGACTTTGTGCCTAACGTGCCAACCCAAGGTAAGGAGGAGCAATTTTGCATCTGTGGATGAGGTCTGGAGTCATTCCCATTCTGGTAGAGAGGGGTCAATGACATTGAAGCACATTGTGTGGACATCACTTTACTGAGACATGTCAAAGTGTACTGCAGGTGATACCACATCTGCTATGCCACACCCTGGAGAACAAGTCAGGGGCAGCTAGTCACTGAGAAATGCTGCCACCACTGTTCATAATGACACTCGGGATGGGCTCACGGGGCTGAGAGCAGGACAAGTTATAACCAGTGGCAGCTGGACCTGGTGTGATACTAAGGATAGGGTTGTTCAGTATGAGGAGACTAGAAAGTATTCCTCTGAGAGGGAAGAGCTAGAGTCAGGCTGAACATGCTGAGTTTAGACACCAAGTATTTCCAGGGCATATTGGTTATTGTTAATTATTAGTAAGCCTGCCCCAAACTGTAGCTCTCACTCGTCACTGTAGGGCCAGGGTAAACACAGCTTAACTGAGTCCTCTTTAGGCCACTCACATTGGGATTCAGATTCCTCTTCTAAACTCTCTGAAAGATGACTGGCAGATGTAGCTTCTCTGAGTCACTGATCTACCACTTTGCTCTGATGATTCTTGATGGACTGACTGCAAAGTGCTTCACAACAGTGACTGGCTTCATGGAAGGAGCAGCTGGGCAGTAGAATACTCTGGCTGTAGATAAGGCTCACTGAAAGTTTAGTCTGTAGATCTAGCCTACACCCAAGGAATGAATCTCAAGCACTCATATGGATGGCCTTCTATCAGATACCACTTTAAAGATGGGCTGGAGATTTGAGGGCTCAATGTCCAGTAGGTATGGGAAGCTGAAGCTCCTGCAATGAAGGGATGAGAGAGAGTGTGGTCATGCTGGGTGAGGAACAATGTGTTGAATCCAGTGGAGAAAGGGCAGAATCTATAAATTGCCAGAGCTAGCTGTTGGTACCTAAAGGACATACAGGGACATAACCCATCCTTGGACATGCTCATCAACTGGCTTCCTTCCCTGGGAAGAGGTAATGTTTTAATAAGAATGTAAGGAAGTGGAGGCCCACAGGTTTACTCTGACATAGATGCTGGGAGCTAACGAGACTTGTTGGTTCACAGCTGGGTGGGCCTAGGGAGATCCATCATTCTTAATAGCATAAAGCCAAATTCTGTAGGACCTTTGGGGAATGAGGTAGCCCACCTCAACTGCTACTTGAGCTACAGATAGGAAGATTGGGTGGCCCTGTAGCTCCTGAAAAATACTTGTAAACCATCTTCCCCCATGTAAGTTGGTTTTGAAAAGGCAGACCCCTCCCTGGAAGTGTGGGGCGGAGATAGACACTTACAACTCTTTTCTCAAAAAACACATTAGATCTTCTTGAAGTAACCCAAATTGCTTCTGCTAGGTGTGATTGCCAAAGCCCCAGCCTGTGCTGGAGTTGCTTGCCATGTCTCGCATTTGTTGGCAGCCCTGTGCACTCTGCGTAAGAACACCTAGGGTGAAGTGGCTGCATGGGTTGGAGGAAGCAGGCATAGGGTGAATAGACTGTAGGGTAAGCTCAGGGGTCCATTACTTCTACCAGCAGGACTTCTGTTGCCCCGAGGTAGATGATAGGCTTCCATAAACCTTGGACAACGTAGCCTTTCCTGAGTCTGCTCTCCTAGAGCCATCTCAGGAGGTTCTGGAGCAGTCTGTCATGATGCAGAAAGAAGGGGACCCATGAGAGGCACCATAGTCCAACCCCTCTGCAATACCAAATCTCTACACTAAATTAGATGCTGTGTCGTGGGCAATAGGGAACAGTTAGGTCCTGTCCTGCATAAAATATGCAGGAGCATTGCTTGTCTGGCCTGATATACCTGGTCCTCCTCCTCTTCTTGGGACATGTAAGGCAGGACAGTTATTCCCTGGCAAGGTGGACTGCACATTGCACATGAGATTCTGTACGATATTTTGCATGTCTGCTGGGTGACCCTGTCCTTTCCTGCTCTCCCCTTTGTAGTTGGTAAGAACCTGAGCACATTTGACTACATGATGAAGATCCGATACCAGAAGAATCCACATCTACCAGAGAAGAAAGAGCTACCTCTACAGAAGAAGGGGAGCCTTCCTCAGGTGTGCCTGTCCCTTCATATCATGCTCATGGAAGGGCTGAGGCCAATGTGTGGAGGTACCCTAGAACTTCCAGCTTTGTACTGATATCACTGCTGATACTGTCCTGAGACTCATTGGGAGTGTGTGGTATAGTGTGGTCTGTATATGTGTAGTACTTAGTGTGTCTGTTGTGTAGTGTATAATGTGTACATGCATATGTGCAGTCTTTTCATGTATGGTGTTTCTTTGTGGTATGTAATGTAGATGATGCATGATGTAAGTGTAGTTTAACTGTGTCAATGTATGTGTGTCTATGTGTGACAATAATATATATATATATATATGCATATATGCTATGTATACAATATGTGATATATGTATATGGTATGTTATATGTTTTGTGGTGTGTGATGTTTCTGTGTAGTGTGTAGTGTTTATTTGGCATATGGTGCATTATGTGATATGTGTTTTGCTTGTAGGTTGTATGTGGTATGTGATGCATCTGTGTGGTATGTATCTATGAGTTGTGTTTGTGTGGTGTGTGATATATATGGTATGGGGTATGCCTGTGTTGTAAGTGGGGTGTATAGTGAGTTGTGTGTTAGGTCTGTGTGTGTGTGTCTGTGTGATGTACGCATGTGTACATGTATGGTATGTGAGGTGTTGTTGTGTTTGTGTGATGTTTCTATGTGGCATATAGTGTCTGGAGTATGGTATATGGTATGTGTGGTATGACTATATAGTGTGTGAAGTGTATTATGTATTTATGTGGTATGTCTGTGTGGTGTGTGGTGCACTATCTCTGTACCAATCACACTCTTGAGCAGGCATCATCCTGAGGATACAAAGCATACTTTGTGTTTTGTTTCTTTGTTTGTGCATGTGCCTGTGGTGTGTGTTCTTTTGTTTTTATTTTGTTTTTAAGAGACAGAAAGAACATTATGGGGAATCTGGGAGGGAGAGGAAAGATTATAATTAAAGTATATTGTATGAAATTCTCAAATAAATAAAAATAAAATAGAAACAAGAAGAGGAGGAGAGACAGGAGAAGAAAGAAAGAAGTCTCACACAAATTCGGATCACAGAGGCAGGAGGAACCCATTGAGTGACACCAGAATTAACTTAATACTAAAGCCAGACAATGTCAGCAAAAGAGAGGACTATAGTGAGCTAAAGATATTTGGGAAAACACAAGCAAAACACATGAAACACTGTCCAACCAACACATAATAGTAAATGCAGACATAGGATTGTACACCATGAGTAAGTGATGTTTATTCTAGAAATGCTTTTATTTAACATCTGTAAATCAATTATGTAATAATATAATGATAGAATAAAGGTCAAGAACTTATGATCCAGTCAACAACCCATACAGAAAATGAATGTGGACCATGTTCAAACCCCACTTTTGGTTAAAAGGAAAATACCCACAGCCCAAGAATAACATGAAAACTATGAAGATCTCTTTATTCTGTCACTTTCATGACAAAAGAGTGACCTTCTACCCTGAGCTGGGAATAGGTGAGGACATCCACTCTTACTACCTTTGACATCATACTAATGCCAGCGCAATAATAGCTTAAGGTATACAGTGAACAACAGGAAACTGTTTATAGGCAACATAATTCTTTTAAAAAAATGTGTAAACTATTAGCTTGACAGCTTTACAATAGCCTTGTACCAGATAAATGAAATAAAGAGCCAGAATTACAGCTTTCATTTCTGATCAGCTTGTGTTAGAAAAGATAGCGAGGTTAATTGGGAAGATGGCTTCCCTGGCTGGTCCTGAGCTGAATATAGCCAAGGCTGAAAATCATTTTGAGTTCTTTATCCTGGCAAAACACCCAAAACACCCAAAGCCAACCACAGGTCTAAGTTTGAGAAATCTTGTGACCTCAAACAGTGGAATCAATGTCTAGATAAATGAGACAATGAAGTTTATGAAACGTAAAATTTTATTTTCAAAACTGTCATTAAGAAAATGAAATACGCAGCCGGCAGTGGTGGGCAGCCGGGCAGTGGTGGCACACGCCTTTAATCCCAGCACTTGGGAGGCAGAGGCAGGCGGATTTCTGAGTTCTAGGCCAGACTGGTCTACAGCGTGAGTTCCAGGACAGCTAGGACTACACAGAGAAACCCTGTCTCGAAAAACAAAAAAACAAAAAAAACCCCCAAAAAACCAAAAAACAAAACAAACAAACCAAAAAAACCCAAAAAAATACAAAAAAACAAAAACAAACAAACAAACAAAAAAAAGAAAATGAAATATAAGCCATTGTCAAAGTGTTTCTAAAGCACACACTTGTACCAAAATACTAACAGATTTCAAATGAAACGGACCTGAATCTGATCAAATCCTTCACTAAGGAGAATATGGATATCAAGGAAGACTGTGGAAGATGGTAGACATTTGCTGAGACCACTATAAGTTACTCACAAACCCACCAGCTTACCTCCATCAAAATGTCTGACAGAATCGTGTTAGTGACAAAGCAGAGGGACCAGAAGGCTTACCCCAAGGAGCAGAAGGTGAAATGGAAATATAAATTCACCAGTAGTGAGTGCAGTAGGTGGTCCTTAGAAAGCTGCATAAATATTACGACCTGGCTAGCTGTCAGGCCCTCTCCCACCCAGCCATGGGGAAAGGAAAACACATGTGTACATAAACATGTTTCTGAGGAAGAGAATTGTCCTCTGAATGTCCTTCCTAGGTGCTGTCTCTCAAAACTGCAGACAGGCTCTAGTTGTGAAAGTCAGGCAGGAAGCCTGCATAAGTAGTTTCTTCTCTCAGCTGTGTACTTTCTTTTGCTCCACAGGAAAAGAGTAACAGCTTGACCTGGCCTAAGTCCCCGCCCAGGTGAGTGGCAGTCTCCTGGTGGTATTTTATCTGAAAAAAAAAAAAAAAATGGCTTGAAGGGCTTTAGAAAATAGTTCATCTGTGGTGTGATGTTTTAAATGACGGAATGGCATAGCATAAAACACAGTTGTTTCTCTCAACTTACTGACATTCATAGCGGTTTATGTGGCTGTACAAACTGACAAGTTTCCTTCACAACTCTGCTATCATTGGTAAGCATAAAATAAAACTGCTTTGTGTGTGTGTATTCACTCATGTGTGTATGTACATGTGCACAGAGGCCAGAGATTGATTGATGTCTTCCTTGATAGCTTCCCATTTTGCTTTTTGCAAGTCAGTATCTCCATTTCTTTGTCTCTCTCTTTCTTCCCCACCCACAGCCCACCAGGTGCTTGCTGACTTAGCTAGATTGGCAGGTCAGGGAACTCCAGGGATCCTTCTGTCTCTACTTTCCCAGTGCTGGGATTACAGGCACGAGTTACCACATCTAGCTTTTTACATGTGTGCCAGAGATGAAATTCATACTCATGTTTGCAGGGCAAGTGCTTTACCCACTAAGCTGTTTGCTTGGTTCTGTCTGCTTATTTTCCTGCATCCGTGTATACGTGGGAAGCTGTGTACCCGTCACCCTCTAACAGTGTCTGGCTTAGATGATAAGATCCTAAGAGTCAGATTTTGTCACCAAATTCATTCTTGAGTCAAGGAGGTATTGAGTAAGAATGCTCCCAAGAGATAGCTCTGCCTAAGAGCAACGTACATGCTACCAGAACCAGAAGTCCAATGTCCTTGGCCTCAACACAAAGGAGAGACTCCTGTTTTATAGTGTACTCTGTTCTCATGTTTTTATATAGCCAAGAAAAGTTGTAGCAGAGACGTGGTTACAGAGTAACAGAACGTCCCACCTTGGCTTTCTGCTGTGCTTTCTCTCCTCATCACAGGATAAGTACAAATGCTGGTGTATTTTAAGCAGTTAACACACAAAGCCTTTTTTTCGGGTTTATGGGAGTTATGTTTGACCATCTCGGTTCTGTCACCTCTAGGGCCTGTTAATACAAATTAAAGAAAAAAAAATTAGACATTCACTGGAGCCTCTTCAGACAGACACACATATACATATCCCTATCTAGCCCTCCATCATGGTCCCTCAGCCAAGACATAGCAGGTGATACAGGGGTCTGCTGAGAAGGTTAGAAACAGTCTGTTCTAAGTCAGCGAGGTCTGTCCTTATAGGTCAGTGCCCTGTACAGGGCTGTCCTAGATTAGCATTGAGGTTTTTCTAGTTGCTTCCCTGATGGCCAAGCCTTGGAGTGGAGGTGGGGCTCTGTCATAAGCACAGGAGGCTGTTCTTCTGAAGGGAAAGTCATGGCCTCTCCATGGAAAGTACAAAGAGGTGATAGCCCAGAGGTAGGGACAAAATAGAAAACAGAAAAGAGGCTCTCCATTCCTTTCCTCTCCATTTGGTAGAGGAAAGATATATTCTCTGTGATTTTCTGAGAATTAGGTCTCTTTGGGGGCCCACAAGGCACAGGCTGGTGATGGATTTTGCCAATGTCCCGTTCTCCACATAAGTCAGTCAGATAGCATCACTGGGCTCCCTCTTGCCAATTTAATTGTCACGGATTATCAGATAACACTCACATGGTGGACAGGAAGATTTAATGCTTACTTGATTCTTAGACATTAAAACTGATACTCTTTATTGCTCAACTTTTCACAAGAGCCACCCATTAAATAAAAATATTCATGTCCCCTCTTAATAACATGCCAAGGTAACTGTTTGAATACAGCATGTAGCCCTGGCAGGTTTTAAAGCCACTATGTATCCAAGGTCATCCTTAGCTACATGGTGCCTTCGAGATTTGCTTGGATTACAGAGTAAGGTCCTGTCTCAAAAAAACAGAACAACAACACAGATTCATCCTATAATATATAGGGCTGGAGAGATGACCCAATGGGTAAGAGCACTACTGATCTTAAAGAGAACCTGGGTTCTAAACATAGCGGAGGGTTCACACTTCATTCATGCAAATACTGAATGCTTTAGGCTTTTCCATTCATTGGTCAGAGAGGATAGCTTATTCTGGGAAGGAATCATTTTCTTTTAAATAACTATTTCTTTTCTGAATTGGTTTCTTAGAAACTTGATTGGCAGTACTATTGTGTAGCCAAACCACTGTGAATGTCGGTTTGAAATATCACCTAATCCTGTAAGCAGACTTCCAGAGTGTTTCTTTTTGTTTCTCTTCCTGTCATGCTGGCAGAAACCTAACAGAGCTCTACTCTAAATTCCCAAACACTTCATTTTGTTTCTGACTACCAAGTGAATGCATATTATAGATAAAAATCTAAATGGCAAATTTTCTAAGTAAGCCTAAAAGTCCTCTTACCCAGGTCTCCTGCCCACCAGGAGCCTGGCTGGCATTTCCACGGTCTTTCTTTTTAGTTCTCTCTCATCAGATATTTCATCTTCTGTTTAATCAAACTGTAATCATACCTGTCTCACTCTTGGGACCTACTTCTTAAACTCCACATTTTTTGTCAACATGGTTAAAAGAAAACTAACCATGTTCTGTGGGTATAAATGACTTCATCTTTGCGGTATATACGTGCCTCATTTCTGAAATATTACTTTTACTTTATAGTATTTGTTCTTTTTCAGTATGGTGATGCATTCGCCTTGTATTGGAAAGTCCATTGTGTGTATGTTTGACAGACCACAGGGCACAGTCACAACTCTCAAAATGCAATGCTCGATATAATACTACCTGATCTTTTGTACCACACTCAGCAGGGCTCCAGGGACTTGGATCTGATGGGGGTGGTGAGGTAATGAAAAAAAGACAAACAGGCAGGTACACAGAGAGCTGGCATCAGGTGGCCTGGGCTCTCTTCTGGAGAAACTGCACCCCAGAGGCTCAGCATGTGTATTACATAGAATTGGACAAATAGGTGGAGTTATTGCATACAGCTAGTTAAGGGGACAGGGTTACTACATACAGATAATAAAGAGGCAGAGTTTATGATATACATGTGGATCAAGGGTACAGATTTAGCTAATATCAGTGAGAGATGCCTCCATGGGATGAGGCATGGTATTCTTCATGCCATAATCATCCAGGAGGGAGAAAGCTATAGTGGACATATTCTTCATACACCGTCAACATATGTGCTCGGTCCCCTGAGGAACACTTTGACATCCCTCTGAACCTCATTCTATAGAGAAGCTAGGGTCCTTATCATGACTGGCTTGTGTCAACACACACTTTCAACCAGGACTTGAAACACTCCAGGGTTTCTTGAGTTCTTATACTTTCAGATACAGAAACTGTTTCTATGACAGCCTATCAGTGTGTATGTAGATAATAAACAGACACTGGTCTGCTTTGGTGTGCATCACAGCCCAAGTTTCAGAGAGCACGGTTGTTGACTTTGTCCTATGTGATACTGAACTAGTCATAAGTACAAGCAAGTGTCCATGGCCTATAGTCTCGATCACAGGTATTGCTTAGTGGGAATTCCAGCCCCCGACCTCACAGAGCACTTTTTCTAATGGTTGTTAGACTATGTAGTGGGACTATTTCCTTTGGCACCTGTATCTGTGGTAAAATATTCCATGAAATAGACGGGTAGAGATAGGGAGCAAACAGGAACAAAGACTTCGATTTCACATAGGAAGAATGTTCTTGTCTGATTTTGAGGGAGTTCCGGTCAGCTGCTGCCTGCCATGTGGCTTGAATTGGTTTTCTGGTGCTGCAGAAGACATTAGCACAAGCTCATTGTCTCCACTCACAGCTGGGCTCTCCAGTGTCCCATTGCCTCTTATCGGTCAACATTACCCAGAGGGGTTGAGGAAGAGTCTGGCTAAGTGCTTTCAGGAAGCTTCTGGAATTCACTTTTCAAGAGATTCCTGATTTTGCCCTTGTCACTGTAGGCAGCATAGCAGCAATGTTGTTCTCATGTGTTGAGTCTCTGAGTTCTTCTGCCTTCTTCTAGCTTAATGTGACTAGCATTAGCAGTCACTGGATATTCCAGGCCAGCCTCCTACATTACATTACATTGGATCTGCTGCAAGAAACTCCTATAAGTTGGAGATGTGGGGTGCATGTGGTATGACCTTTTATCCACTTGCAAACACTGGGGATTAGACTTGGCAAAATAGGGTCTGACACAGGGCCCAAGCAGGGTGAGGATGCACCTTTCTGCACATAGCACTGACTAGAAGTCAGGGTCCATCACACTAGAATATAATCATTGTTCCCTGTTGTGCAGTACACATTGCTATTGCTCCAAGATGCTGGAATCTGAAATTCTTTGGCTTCAATGATGGGGTCTTTCTTAAGCTGATGTGTCTCTCTTTCCTCTTTAGAATGGAGACCCCGAGGTTCCTGCTGCCTACTTTTTCGACGCAGTCAAATATGTGTTTCATGGTTCCACCTCCAAAGACTCTGCCACAGTGAAGGTGAATAGCGAGTGCTGCCTGGGCCTCTAGGACACAGGCCTAAATCACCTGTAGATCCACAGTTCCCACAACCTGAGGAAAGAGCAATGCATTGAGCTTCTGCCTGGCTGATACTGATACAGTTATGGAATGGTACTCAGATGAAATTTGCAATTTTAAAATTTTAAACTTTTGTTCCTACAAAAGTGAGAACTAGAAGGAAAATTGGAGGGACAGAAATTCTTAATCATGAGGTGTCTGGGGGACAAGAAGAAGCAGGGGTGGGGAATGAAGTACAGAAATGAAACTACTCAAATGGAAGCAGCATTTAGACATGTCAGTGAGGTGCACTGAAGACTACAGTTATAACATACACTGAGGTTTTGTTTTGTTTTTACAAGATTTACAGTTAAGTGTTGAAAACAGATGGTTAAGTGGCCAGTAATGTTCCCTGACATGATGGCACGATTTAGAAGACTTTGGTTTTGCTGTGGTACCAAATTAATACTAGAAACCATACTTCTAATTTGGAATTTTGGTCTCTTCCTAGGCTAGTGGCAAGGACGAGCCCCTCTCTCATGATGGAAGTATCAATGTGTCAGCCCTAGATCACAAGGAGACCCTTCTACTCTGTGGTGTGTGATGCTGCCGAGCCATGATCTTCAGTAGAATATGTGTATTATGTGTATTTTGGACTTAAGATATTTTCAATTTATGATGAGTTCCTCAGAATGCAAACCCCATTGTCATTCAAGAATCATCTATATAGAAGAATGTTAGCAATGATAGAACCTAGGTGTTAAGTACATATGCATTTTCACTTTCAAATTTTCTAGATGTTTGAAAATTTTCACAATAAAATATTGATGTATGACTTGGTAAAAATAAACATGGCAAAAGTTCATGTATTATGTTGTGTGTAATGTGGTTTGTAGTGTGTAATGCGTGCATGATTGTTTTGTGTGATATGTTGTCTACGGTACCGATAGCATCTTCTGTATCCGTGTAGGATGTGGAATGTTGTTAATACATCCAGCCTCATAAATCATAAATCTCTATCTGGTTCTAAATCTTTCCAAGTTAACCATATCTCTGTGACACAAGGTGCTTTACAAGGCAACGAACACAAATTATCATTGCAGGTTCAACAAAACATAGAAAATCTTGTCTATAATAGGAAACCAAACTGTCGATTTGAATTTTTCACCCAGTGAAAATTCTGGCTTAATGACTTGACTCGTGAGTTACACAAAACAAAAATTTAAGTAATGATACTTTCATAACGGCCTTTTCAGGATGTGGAAAAGAAATGAAAATACTCCAGCTCATTCTGTTTTCGTTTGACACAAAGACTCTGTTATGTCATAAAAAGCACCCTAAGTCAGTATTTTTTTCATGAAAATACCAATGGAAAGCTGGGTTTGGTTAAGGCCACAAAGACAAACCGCTGAGAATGTGGTGAATGTGGAAAACCCACCTCCGCAGGTTTCCCTGAGTGTGTGTGTGGTGAGCAGGAAACCCTCAGCTGAGTGAACATTACAGGGGTGTCATGAGTGGAAGGGTCATGTGCTTCTTACCATACCCTTCCCCTGCACTCCACACCCTCCCTGTATTGTGGTTAGTCTCACACACCTGAGCTTTGTCAGGGTGTTGTAGGCACAGTGACCCCATCGTTTCCAGGTCACCCTCCACAGACAGTTTTTCATGTTCAGTGGGACTGAAGTGCAGGTGTCTCAGGCTTGGTAGAAGAAGGTCACAATGACTTAAGACAGAAGAAACTTAACTTTCCATCTTTAACCCATTTGTGTTTTACGTGAATGGAAGCGTCAATGCTATTTCCACCTCTAACCTGATTTACATGAACAGAAACATCAGTGCTGTTGAAAAATGAATAAACTAGTATTATCATGATCCTGGCACCATAAATATAGTATTAAAAGCTATGGCAGATTAAAATTTATTACAGAAATATAGAATTGTCTTAAGATTCTAAAAAAACAATTATGAGGCCTGAGGATCCTTGATTTCAAGGTCAGCCTGTGTGGTTATGTAGAGAAAAGGGAGATTAGATTGGTTGGAGTTACAACCATCAGGGTGCACATTGTCAAAGAACAAAGTAACAGATATTTAAAAACCTTAATGAGACATTCCAACCCAACCATTAGGATGGTTACATGTTTTTACAAAATAATAAAGCCCAGAAAAATATCAAATATTGGTAGCAATGTAGAGAAACTGGAATTCTTGTGGCCTTGACTTGCATTCAGAATCATTCTGGCTACTATAAATTCCCATAATGCACTATAGGGTCAACGTCTCAGTTTTACCTTTAAAAAGCCTAAAGAACATTCAATAGGGATTATAGGAGATCTCCCATTTTAGCAATATTTGCGGTTCCAATCTATGAACTATAGACTGATGTCTCATTTTTCATAACAATGTGTGATGTTTTGTGTATGCTTGGCCCAGGGAGTGGCACTGTTGGGAGGTGTGGCCTTGTTGGAGTAGGTTTAGCCTTGCGGGTTTGGGCTTTAATATCTTTGTCCTAGCTACCTGGGAGCTAGTATTCTGCTAGCAGCCTTCAGATGAAGATGTTGAACTCTCAGCTCCTCCTGCACCATGCCTGCATGGATGCTGCCATGCTCCCACCTTGATGACAATGGACTGAACCTCTGAACCTGTAAGCCAGCCCCAATTAACTGTTGTTCTTATAAGACTTGCCTTGGTTATGGTATCTGTTCACAGCAGTAAAACCCTAACTAAGACACAATGATTTTTAGATTCTGTACAAATTTTGTACCAGTTTTGTTAAATTCATTGTCTTAAATGGTATTATGAGTTGAATGATTTTAGTTTTTTGACTTAATGTATGCAAATATGGTGTTCTATATACTATTTGATCTATAACCTTGCATTATTATCTGCTTCCCTAGTGTTGGGGTTAAAGGTGTAAACCACCACTGTACAGTGCTTTATTATTATTGTTTTTATTAATGTTTTAATATATTTTTGGATCATGTTGACTGGGGTAAAGGATAATTTTACTTTTTAATCTACACGCCTTCAGTTTGTATTGTAGTGGGAATGTACAGAAGAAAAGCTGTGTCATGGATTGTATCCATCCTCAGCTGTTAAGGTGGGTTCCACAGTGCTACTTGGGAAGGTAGGTAGAGAATATTCAGAGCTTACTGCTGTCACTGTGTTGGAATTCATTCATGAACAGGTATTAGGAAGATAATTTTTTATGAGTCTGTGGATGTCATGTAAGATGCTGATGAAACAGCTTGTGAGGCAGTATCTGAGGACAAGTATGGTGGGCAGGACCATACTTTGAGGAAAAAACAGGGATTATGGAAGCACAATGCTCACAGTCAGATAGCTGAGATGCTTCTTCTGGGGAAACTACAGGACAGATTTACAGAAACACCTATCTAGAAAAACCCTTCATGACACCAGCAAGTCCAGCTGTGGCCTGGAACCTGGAGGCCATAGTCACTGAGTGAAAGAAGGTGGTCAGGGACCCAGGCTTGGGTTTGTATCTAACCCTGTTGCTTAAGGTCCTCAGCTATTTCGGTTCACTTCTTCAGATGGCCCAGTTCTGGAGCTCCTGTGCTGGAGACTGGTGAGCATCGAAAATACTCATGGACTTGGGTGTCACAAAGACCTCACTCCAGGAATGACTGGGAAGTTATTGTCTATAACCTCAAGCTTCTGAAACTTCCCTGGGCTCCTTTTTCATCATCAGGAAATAAGGGGCTGTAACAGTCAATTTGAGAAATAGGTTGTGTGAGAGGACCAAAGAGGGATTGGGGATGCAGCTGCAGCTCCTCTCTTGTTTAGACTTTGGGCCAGAGAATGGGAATTGAAGTTCTTGGTTAGAGACAGACTCTGTGAACAACTTGCTTTTAAGTATCCTACATTAAAAAGAGAGATTTATTTATTTAATGTATATGAGTGCTCTATCTGTATGTACACCTGCATGCCAGAAGAGAGCTTCAGATCCCCATCATAGATGGTTGTGAGCCACCATGTGGTAGCTGGGCATTGAACTCAGGATCTTTGGAAGAGCAAATGGTGCTTTTAACCACTGAGACATCTCTCTAGACCCTACCCTCCATGTTTTAGCCACTTGTGATGGCTATTCTTGGTGGTCAACTTGACTACATCTGAAATTAACTAAAACCCAAGTGGCTGGATATACTTGTGAAGGATTGTTTTCTTAATTAAATCATTTGAAGTGGGAAGACCCACATTTAATTCAGATCTATTTAGGTTGGGAAGAGACCCCTTTAATCTGCCTATATAACAACATGGAAGAAAAAAGCTTATTCTTTTTGCCTATTTGCTCTTGCTCTCACTGGTAAGTTATATATACATATACACACACATACACATACATATACATCATGTATATATATATATATATATATATATATATATATATATATATATATATATACACATCATGTACCTATACACTGTATATAAGCCATTCTAATAAATACCACATATATACTCTATTCTATAGGTTCTGTTCCTCTAGAGAACCTTGACTAACACACTGCTTATCTTTGATAATGGAAAGTGTACTACCTGCTGCCTGGAGCTAGAGTGGGGTCCAGCATGGCATCAGTTTCTGTGACTTACCTTCTGAGACTTGTCCACTTTTTTCTAATGTGTTCCTTTTTCTCTTTTTCTTATACCTTAACATATACTCTCCAAAAGGAGACATAAATGTAATTCATTGTTACCTAATGTTATGAATTTTTTGAAAAATTGTACTTTTTACTTAATACCAAATTGCCAAAATGTCCTGTACTTGACATCCTGTGGTCCTTTTTCTTGATGGACACTGGGTATGGCCTCTGTATTATTGATATCAGAATATGCTGCCATGCCAGATGTGTGGAGGCTTCTCCTAGGTCTGTTCTTGGCAGTCAAACTGCTGGACTTCTGAATGTTCAGCTGTGCAAATGAGGCTGTTTTCTGAAGTTGTCCTGTAGGTTACACTCTGATAGTAACATGCAGAGCACTCTGATGATTTAGAACACTCCAGTCTTGCCAGTGTTGTGGATGGGTAACGCTAGCATTTCCTCCATCACTAATGAGGCTGAGCACATTTGTGTGTTTGAGATAGTTTCTATTATTATTATTACTATCATCATTATTATTATTACTATCATTATTATTATTTCACTTATTCACTTTGAATTCTGCTAACTGCTCCCTCCTGGTCACCCTCTCCCAAAATCCTTCCCCTTCCCTCCTCCCTTTCTCTTCTGAGTGGGTGGGGGCCCCCTTGGGTATCCTCCCACCGTGGCACATCAAGTCTCTGTGAGACTAGGTACATCCTCTCCCACTGAGGCCGGGCAAGGAGAAGAACATAAACTCTCTTACAGGCAACACCTTTTGGGATAGTCCCTGCTCTGAGACAGTTTCTTATGCTGCCCTGATGTTCTCACACTCAAACACAAATGCTGAGGCTATAGGAGTGTTCCACCACACCTGGCTTTCTTTAAGGATTCTGGATTACCTGAGACACACCCTTTGTCAGCTGGGTAAACTACAGGTGGAGTTTTTAGGTGTGGAACTCGATTGTTCTTTATTTAACACCACCCAACGGACCAGAGCCACAAGTGCCAGTACAGCCACCCCATCTTTGTCAGGGTTTCTATTCCTGCACAAACAATACAGAGCCACAAGTGCTAGTACAGCCATACCATCTTTGTCAGGGTTTCTATTCCTGCACAAACATCATGACCAAGATACAAGTTGGGGAGGAAAGGGTTTATACAGCTTACACTTCCACATTGCTGTTCATCACCAAAGGAAGTCAGGATTGGAACTTAAAGCAGGTTAGGATATAGGAGCTGATGCAGAGGCCATGAAGGGATGTTACTTACTGGCTTGCTTCCCCTGGCTTGCTCAGCTTGCTTTCTTATAGAACCCAAGACTACCAGCCCAGGGATGACACCACCTACAATGGGCCCTCCCATCCTTGATCAGTAATGGAGAAAATGCCTTACAGCTGGATCTCATGGGGGCATTTCCTCCACTGAAGCTCCTTTCTCTGTGATAACTCCAGCTTGTGTCAAGTTGACACAAAACCAGCCAGTATGCACACTTAAACTAACCTTATAGATAACACATTTTTGGTCTGATTAATATGTCTTTCTACTCAAATACCTGAAAGAACAACAGTGATTGTCTTTTGCAGGAATACTTAACGATATTTGCACTGTGGCATAAGCCCTTTCCCTATGGTCCATTTGAGCATAGGCTGTGAAGTAGGGATCTGACTCCCTCTGTACCCAATTTCCATCTTGTCCTGTTCCTTTCAGTGGATAGCCTTCCCCACTTCTGTTCCATCAGAGTGCACATACATACATGTGCAGTTCTGTTCCTATCCTCCTTGATCAATACCACTTCTCTGCCTGTCTCTCCCTGTTCTAGTCCTCCCGTAGTCTAAGCCTCCTAAAATTTGATAAGCAAGAATGTCTTCCAGGAGGGCCTCTACTCTCCAGTATTACTGTTCTAGTCTCTTTTCTCCACGGAGGCTCCCTTTCTCTTGTGCCCTAACAGCAGAGTCTCCTTGTTTCCCACGGGGTGGAAGAGGCTGTCTCTTAGATGTGCAGCCCTCACTAAATGCTCTGCACAGAGACAATGGGCCTCTACTCCCAAACCTGTGCTCAACTTCACATCTCAGCCCATCCATCATCCTTTATCCCTGACCCTGCTGTCACTATATCCCTAGGTCTGGACTGTTTCTTGCTTTCTGTGGCAAAGACGACTATCATTGGTTAAGGATCCACCTCTATTTGAAACCCTGTAACAGGGTCTTCATCTCTGAGCTTCAGCTTCTCCTCTTGTATTTCCCCTTCAGAAACACGCTTGGCATGTTCATCTGTTCTTTTTGCCTCCCTGACCCTGTGTCACCAGCATGATGTAGTGTTTGTGACTGTTTCTGGAAGTTTCTGCAAGGACTGTGAACAAGTGCATTAGAAATGCATAGTCAACTTCTCATATTGCAGAATTGTCTATTTCTCCCTTTGAATTCAAATTCATATTGAAGTAACATTATCTCTGCATTTAAATATTTTTTCTTGGGGTCTGGAGAGACAGCTCAGTGTTTAAGAGCATATACTTCTTTTACAGAGGACCCAAGTTCCTGGCACCCATGTCAGGACACTCATAACTATCTAAACTCTGGCTCCAGGGCATCCAATGTGCTTACTGGCTTGTTACTAATGACTTTCCTCTAGAACCCAGCATTACCACCAGCCCAGGGCCTTCCCCCATCAATCACTATTAAAATGCCCTAGAGGCTTGCCTACATACTGGATCTTATGGATGCATTTTCTTTAGAGAGGCTCCCTCCTCTCCAGTAACTCTAGCTTGTGTTGGCACAAAACTAGCCAGCAAAAACTGGCCACCTAAAATAAGAGCACACTCTTAATCTCCTTGCCACTTGTTTCCGGTTAAGAACTGTGAGGTACGACTGGACCACAAAGTGAGGTTTCAGTCCTCCCCTGTTCTGTTACTGTGGCTTTCTAAGGCAGAGCTAGTAGTTCCTGACCCTGCCACTCCATCTCAGAACCATCTTACAACATTTCAGAAACAAGCTGACAGGCAGGAAAGACATCACAAACTTTCTCACTCTGGATTTGGGTGCTACTGACTCCTTTGGCAGATGGGCATCTCTTCCCAGCTACATAACCTGAACATGTGAGCAAACCTGAGCTATATTCTAGAGAGAGAGAGAGACTTCAGTTTTGGGCTTTACAAATGCTCTGGGAAAATTCGAATTGGATAATCTACTTATCATCTAAGCCTAGAGAAAGAACAGACCTGTATCCAACCATCTCTCCTCAGACCTTTGAGCAGTGTGTGAGATATGCAACATGAGGTCTCCAGGAGGCAGGAATGAACATATTCAGAAGAGACAAGCTGAGAAGCTAATAAGCAGAAGTCAAAGTGGGAAGATATGAAAAGACTGGAAGACACTGAGCTCACAATAGCAAAACTGACACCTTCAGAGGATAGAAATAACACCACAGAAAATTGTCTCAGTGAGGCAGAGAATAACTTGGGAAGCAATAGCTTGAACTCACATGGAATGTTTTTTAAAATTATTTATTATTATTTAATGTATATGTAGCTGTCTTCAGACACACCAGAAGAGGGCATTGGGTTCCATTACAGATGGTTGTGAACCACCATGTGGTTGCTGGGAATTGAACTCAGGACCTCTGGAAGAGCAATCAGTGTTCTTAACTGCTGAGCCATCTCTCCAGCCCCACACGGAATGTTCATGGGACAACCACAAGCTGCTGCATCCTCTCTGTACTGCTGACTCTGTATTTCTGTGAGGTAGCTCAGTATTGTGGGCTGACAGGGCCAGACCCTTGTTTACAATATCTCTTGGCTGGCTACCACAGAAGCCATCCTCTTGCTGGCCACACCTTTGCCATCCTCTTGTGTGGCCAACAAAGAAACATGGGCTCGTGTGTGTGTGTGTGTGTGTGTGTGCGCGCGCGCGCATTTTTGTGTCTGTGTGTACACACATATACACTTCACGTGTGTGTATGTGTGTGTTGGCTTCAAGAAGGATTCAGAGAGCAGAGTCAGATGAAATAGCCATGTTAACAAAAACAAGGCTACTTGTGATTTATGCTGCTAAAGCTATAACCAGCCTGGCAGAGATGAAGAGACTGTAAAGAGACATTTGTCTCTCTTGATCTGACTATCAGGCTATTAAACAACAGACTCTTCTCAAATGAGAATTTTCTCAGGAATCCTATTCTAGAAGGAAAGAATACCAGCCAGGGAGAAAATTTGCCTTCTGGAAAGACATTTCATTTTAAATAGGTCTCTGTTTAAACCTTGATCTTACCTCAGGACCTGGAAGACATACTTGAGGGGTTTGCTACATCTTTTTGTCCCTTGTCCCAGTGTGGCCATATTGAATAAATCTTTTTCTGCTTTCTTCTTTTAATTTGGCTCTTTTATTGGTTTATTGGGGACTGGTGGCTAGATATGACTTGGGACACAGGTTGTGACCCCCATGTCCAATAAAAAATAAACAACCGCCTGGCCTCTTCATTAGCCTGCTAAAGTTAGAGTGTTCTTAAGCATTTGTTTTCAAAACAGCTACCATTCAGTTTTTAAATGATTGACATTATGATGGTGCCTCGTGAGGAGTCACTGGGAACATCTGAGCATGCTCTCAGTCCTTCAGTAATTCCTCAGTACTTCCTAACTCTAGAAAAGGGGCTCCAGGCAAAGAGAGTTATGTGGCTTCTATACAACCACAGGCCTAAGGTGCATTTTAAAGATCATCCATACAGATGTAATGCACAAAGGATGGAGTCAGTGTATGGGAACCGGATTTCACACCCACCTGTCTGCCTCCAGAGAGCTGGGAGAGGAGGAAGGGTGGAGGGATGAGATGGAGTAACAGAGAAATGAATGTGTGGCTATTGCCTACTGCCCTAGCTGCTGCCCTGCTCATGGTGAGCGACCCTCAGAGCACACAGAAGCCCAGAGACTGAAGGCTGGCTCACTTCCAACTCAACCTCCAGGAAGAGGCCAGCCTCTGGCCTCCAGAAGGGTGATCTCAGAACTTACAAATAGAAGGTTCTCCAGAAAGAGGTGAGCTGCGTCTGATATCTTTAGATAACTAAAGATATCAGAAAGGGTGGCAGATGCACTCTGCAGTATTTAACCTGAGCATGGACAAAGGCTTAAGGAATAAGATTTTTAAAAGGGAGTGTCCAGGTTATATAATAAATCTTGTGCCATAAAATTATGAGCTTGTGCATAAAAGCATTCTCTTATGTGCACTGGGATCTAGAGTAAATGAAGAGACCTTCTAGAGGCTGGAGAAGAGAGAAGTTAGGGAAGTGGGGTCGGCCTAATAATAGAGCTTCTTGGCTGAGAGTTGAAATGGATAGAGCTGTGTACCAATCCTGAACTCTAAAGCAGGAGAAACCTGTTTGATCTCAGCCTAATAAAAATATAAACTGAACCCATGCTACCTAGAGTTTTAAGATCAACCAAAATATATACAAAAAGATCAAGACATGTGCAGAACCCCAAGTCTATTAATCAGAGCTGGTTTCTGCTCATTGTTGTGGTACAGACTGTCTTTCTTACCTGGTGTCCAGGCTCAGGTAAGGACTTTACGTCCTTCCCATGGCTACTTTTAAGATTTCCACTTAACAGTGTACTACAATGCTTTTATATTCATTCTTTTTCATATCTCCTTTGTGTCTGTCTCTGTGTCTGCCTGCCCTCCCCCTCTTGTGCACTCGTGCATGTGTGCATGTGTGCGTGTGTGTGTGTGTGTGTGTGTGTGTGTGTGTGTGTGTGTAGGCCGGAGGACAACTTCAGATCTATCCACCTTGTTTTTCTTCTGAAACACCAGCTTAAGTTCTACTTAGTGACATATCACTGACCACCCAGGTATGTTCTCTTCATCTTTTCCTGTGCAAAGCTGCTAACCCTGACCTCACATGGATGGTCTTTCCTTCTTGTTACTCACCCTACTCAGTGTGTTCGTCATGTGTATACAGTTTTCACCACTAGAAATTTGATTATATTGTTGTATTTTCCAAATGAGAGGAAATAGTTATGATACCTTTTAAATGGACTTATTCGGGTTTGGGGTCAGCAAATTTGTTTGTTTCTTAATCATAGGTCAGTTTTTCTTGCAGCTTTGCCTAATATTTCTGGTTAGATGCCAGAAAACATGAAGCTTGCCTCTTTTTTTGGAATTGAATATTTCTGTATTCAATATTATTATTCTGTGATATAATTGTTTGATATCAGTTTGGTCCTTTCGTGGTTTGCTATTAAGTTATGAATAAGACCAGAGTGGAGCTCATTCAAGGGTGACCACTGCCTCTGTGAAGCCACAGACTTCTGCAGTTTAATTTTAGTCAGTGACTCTGAGTTTTGAGCATCCTAGACTTTTCAGGATAGTGTATGTACCAGTCATGTTCTCTCTGGCATGTTTTTACCTCCCATCCCTCTCTCCACCCCTCCAGGATTAGAGAGCTTCCTCTTTTGTCTGAGTGATCTGTGCTCTGCTGGACACTTGAAGGACCTTATGGTGTTCCCTCTCCTAGGTTGCATGGCTTTTCCAACGTGGAGATCACTGCCTGAGTTCTCCCCTCTACTCCACAGCTGGGACACGATTAGAGCTGGGTGTTCATTTTTCAGAGACCATAGACCCCATCTTTCAGACATCACATCTGTTTTGTGTTGAGAGAGAGAGAGAGAGAGAGAGAGAGAGAGAGAGAGAGAAACTCCATCTTGCTGGGAGGCCCTTTGTGACAGTTACTCACATGCTAGGCACCACTATGTGTCTTTATAAATATTGCTTATGTGCAAAGCACTTCTCAGACACACTCAGGTTCCCCCTGTTATCGACTGGGCTGTGAACCACACACTTCATACAACAACAGGGTCCTTCAGACCGGTACCCTCGAGTCGTACACAGGAAGGTGGCTGATCTTTTGTCAGGAGTTAGTAGATGACCATCATATGGATAGAATCCAGAGATGTCATTCTGTGCATCACCACCATGAGCCTAGAAGGAAAGGTGGAGTGGGCTGATAACGTCTCTCCTTCTACAGGGATGGAGACTTCCTGGCTACAAGAGGTGACCATAGCTCCATTTGGATATCATCTTTCATTAGTTCTAAGTTCCCATTGTTGACCAGTGTGACTGGAATTCCAGGACAAAGCTGCATAGGCAAATTTCAGTGTGTGCCCCTGTGAAGAAGGAAGCTCTTAAACATGTCCTGCAGGCAACATGGATGCCTACAGCCAATCTGAGCCACATTTTGTCTCCACAGGCTGTAAATTCAGTCCACACAAGCTGAGTTATCTCTTGTGGAGGGAGACACTGTGCCTAGCCTTGAGGTTGCTGTATGGTCAAGAATGTTTTTGGCCAAAAGAAGCAAAACTTTAGGCTCTTAAAACTTGAAACATTTTAATAGCACATTTGTAGAGCTACAGCTCAAAAATAAAATGTGATACTATAGTTAATAAAATGTGATACTATAGTTAATAAAATGTGATACTATAGTTAATAAAATGTGATACTATAGTTAATAAAATGTGATACTATAGTTAATAAAATGTGATACTATAGTTAATAAAATGTGATACTATAGTTAATAAAATGTGATACTATAGTTAATAAAATGTGATACTATAGTTAATAAAATGTGATACTATAGTTAATAAAATGTGATACTATAGTTAATAAAATGTGATACTATAGTTAATAAAATGTGATACTATAGTTAATAAAATGTGATACTATAGTTAATAAAATGTGATACTATAGTTAATAAAATGTGATACTATAGTTAATAAAATGTGATACTATAGTTAATAAAATGTGATACTATAGTTAATAAAATGTGATACTATAGTTAATAAAATGTGATACTATAGTTAATAAAATGTGATACTATAGTTAATAAAATGTGATACTATAGTTAATAAAATGTGATACTATAGTTAATAAAATGTGATACTATAGTTAATAAAATGTGATACTATAGTTAATAAAATGTGATACTATAGTTAATAAAATGTGATACTATAGTTAATAAAATGTGATACTATAGTTAATAAAATGTGATACTATAGTTAATAAAATGTGATACTATAGTTAATAAAATGTGATACTATAGTTAATAAAATGTGATACTATAGTTAATAAAATGTGATACTATAGTTAATAAAATGTGATACTATAGTTAATAAAATGTGATACTATAGTTAATAGAACGTGTACATGTTTTTCATATGTGGTGAATATAGAAAACCAACAAAGCTTTGTCCCAGAGAAGTCCAATGAGAATCACTGTCCAGCTGAGAAGGGCTTTTTGGGCTGGATTAGATGCCTCCAGGTGGGAAGTGTCACTTGCCCATCTCTTATGCTCCGTGGGCCAAATGCCTCCAATATGCTTCTTCTTGGTCTCAAGGCAACCAGATCAAAGTCAACCAGAAGTATCACTGTGGCTGGTAAGAGGGACACTCAGCAAAACCCCAGGCACAGAGAAGCTCACTTAGCAGAATTTTCTGTGACGCCTTGGCTGGACTACTCAGTGACAACCTGACCCTGTTGTGATTCCTGGAGACAAGCTCTCTGCATGGAGCCTCCCAGTGCTGCATAGAAATAAGCTGAGGCCATCAGCAGAACCTTGTTTAAGGGTTTCTGAATTTGGCCCTGTATGGGTAGAAAGATGTAGGGTGGTATGAAGGTAGAATGTGTTGCCATCTTCAGGTCTTGCTTGCTCACAAGGCTCTGGCAGTGTCCAGCCCTGTCTGGTTCTGAAGACACTACCAAGATCAGATTGAGTAGAGGGGTAGCCAGGTCCCAAAGCTGGGCACTTCTCTTTTCCTTTGGAGTCTAACCTCTGACCCAGGCCCCAGAGCTATGAGGCCCCTGGTCTCAGTCTAGCTGCCAGGCTTGGTTCGTGTTTGATAGTCATAGAGGGGCTGAAATTTTCTTGTGGCTCATTGTTAGTGAGGGCCATAGGTAGGCCTCCCTGCCATCTTCAGCTGAATATTTAGTGCTTACCAAACCTCAACTACCCATTCACAATTACAAAGGGTTATAGTTTGGTTTTTAAGACATATATCCCTTATAATTAAGCAGAAGAATCACTCTAGAATTCAGGCTAGGTCTAGACTAGGACTGCCAACAGCAGAGGTGACTTCTTATATGCCTTCCTCAGGACTTCAGAGAGAAACAAAGGCTATCAACAAAGACTCCTGCCAGGCAGTAACAATTTTCAGGAGCTGTTTGCTAGGCACTAGTTGCTCTCCCACAGTGGGCTGCATTTCTCTTTGTAGGGCTATACCTAGTAGGCTTTTACAGTAGGTTCTACCTTCTGGTCTTTGTGTAACTCTGATGGAGGTTTCTGTAGCAGGTTCCTAGGTCATGGGCTGCTGAGTCCCTGGAGGAGACAGGAACACCTGAACAATCCAGACCTGTCAGTGTCTCAGGCTCCTCTGCTACATCCTGTTCTTACCTGGAACTCAGCATAGCTCCCATTGACCCCAGCCATTGTTCTCAGATTTTGAAGGTTGCCAATAATCATTTATCCATTCCCTCCCTGAACTCCATACTATCCCCAGATAGAACCCTTCTTGGCCAGGCTACTTGCCCTGGTCTGCATATCTCTCCTAAGCCTGGGTCACAGAAAAGACGGGGGACCTTACCGTGGTCTGAAGCATTCAAATCTTCAGGAGCCTGAACCTGCACGTAGTGGTCTGCCTAGGTATGTTCTGATACTGCAGGGGTCATGTGGATGCTGACTTGTCACTGGATTTAGGATCCACTGGGATAAACTAGGACAAGCTCCCATCTGAAGATACAACAATTTCATATGCAGATACCCCTCATGGACTTTTTGTGGTCCTGGAGATCCAGGCAAGAAAAGAAGCCTTTTCCACTGAAGTATATCCCCAGACCAAGACCTGTTACACATAAGGCCATATTTTGAGTTTCCAAATGTAGTGAATTTGTTGGTCACTATGAGGGATACTCACCCTCATAGTGACAGAGGCACATCCATT
Source organism: Arvicanthis niloticus (assembly GCF_011762505.2). Lineage (NCBI taxonomy): Eukaryota > Metazoa > Chordata > Mammalia > Rodentia > Muridae > Arvicanthis > Arvicanthis niloticus. The sequence continues at coordinate 1,010,220 of NC_047676.1, read as the reverse complement.
CAGATTTGGTGCAGGTCCCTTATACAGATTGTCTGTAGGTAAGAGCCTTGAAGCTTCAGCAGCTGCTGTGCTGTAGGAGGGTGGGGTCAGAAGACACTATCCAAACCCATCAAGCTGACATCTTGGACCACGGTTGTTAACAGCAGAGCCCCCAGAACTTTGTTATATTGATACAAGTCTGCAGAGGACCTGGATTTGATTCCCAGAAGCCACATCAGGCGTCCCACAATTACCTGTAACTCCAGTTCTAAGAAATTTAACATACCCATCTGGTCTTCGAGGGCACCCAGCGTGCAAATGGTGCACATACTGACAAACAGGCATATACACATACAATAAATAAAAAATGAAATTTAAACATAGAGTCACCATTTGAAAACATGCTAATAGAAATATAAACATGAATTTCAGCTTTCAGAACTTCATTTACATTGTTGATTTTTCAGGGGATAGGAGGTATGTTAGGGTTTTACTGCTGTGAACACACACCATGACCACAGCAAATCTTATAAAGGACGACATTTAATTGGGGTTAGTTTACGGGTTCAGAGGTTCAGTCCATTATCATCAAGATGGGAGCATGGCAGCATCCAGGCAAGCATGGTGCAGGCAGAGCTGAGAGCTCTACATCTTCATCTGAAAGCTGCTAGTGGAAGACTGACTTCCAGGCAGCTAGGGTGAGGGTCTTAAGCCCATGCCCACAGTGACATACCTACTCCAATAAGGACTCGATTCCAAATAGTGCCACTCCCTGGGCCAAGCATATACAAACCATCACAGCAGGGCTTTGGGCTTTGTGGGACATAAGGCAAGTGACCAAGTCAGGACCCCATGAAAAAGGAGAGGGCCTGGGTCTGGCTCTCCATTCCTCATAGTTCCACAGTCCTGAACTCACACGACTTCCATAGTGAGTGGGAATTCTTGGGAGAGCAATAATTAGAAGTGACTTTTTAGTCATTTTTGAGTAGCTGAAGAAAGCAGAGTCTGAGGGATCTGAGGGTCAGAGATTACAATGGGGAAGGGTAATTTGCTCCAAGTGTTCAGGTGGGCCCCATTTCTGAAGTTTCAAAACAAGGTTCCCTCAAGCATGAGTTAATTTGTCAGACACTCAGCAACACACACACACACACACACACACACACACACACACACACACACACACAGACACACACACTTAGGGGTTGACTTGGCTAGAGTCTGAGACAGAACCTGGAGGACCGAGGAGTTACTGCACCAAATCTTCCAGCCCTATTGCCTCCTTACCAACCCCATAATCCTCTTCAGAGCCACCAGTGCGACCCTGACCTCACCAGAGTCAGCGGGGTAGAGATCCCGTGGCAAAGCGTCCCTAGAAGGAAGGAAAATCAGCAGAGACTCTGAGGATCCTTTTCGTGCAGGTAACCCAAGTGGCCAGCATCTCAACACAGGCGCATCGAGCTCTACAGGCACGTAGGGATTAGCAGCGGGTTGTGCATAGTGTAGGCTGCGACTGCGCCACCAGCCTCAGCTTCCCCACTTGAGACTGGCCGCACGCCCGGGGCCCCAGGGCCAGGTGTGCCCCACTCGCTCTTCCCCAACCTCCGCCCGGTTCCCACGCTCTACAGCTCCACAGCGACCGCACCCTGGGTCGAGCTGCGTCCGTAGGCCAGCTGTGCCTGTGGCAGCCTTGTAAGGCAGTGGCTGCCTCGAGTGTCCGTGCGCTGCGCTCCGGCTGGGAGGGGCCTTAGTGCGCGCCTAGGCGGAGCGGGAGGAGGAGGGGCATGTGGGCGGTGCTGGAGGGCGGGGCTCGGGCCGACGGCTCTGAGAGCTCCGCGCCCCGGGGCGCGCGTCTAGTCGCGGAGGCGCAGCGGTGGACGCGTTCTGGAGGTAGGCTAGCGCCGGGCGCTGTCCGTGGTCCGAGGCGCGGTTCTGGGGCCAAGGCTCGGGACGTCTCCGGTCTGTGAGGTTGACCACTTGCCACTCTCTGCAGTGGCTAGATCAGCCAGCTCCCCCTGCTAAAGCAGCGGTTCCTCAGAGACCTTTGGGCAGTGGTGTCAAGAATGGGTATGCGTGTACACTGAGCCAGGCTCATTGCGTCGACACTTAATACGGTGGACCGAAAACACCCCACGGCTCCCCACCAGTCTCAGGTGCCAGGCCTCGCCGGGCCCCGGGTCGTTGTCCGTGGAACCTGGTGGGAAACGGGGTAAAGGGAGCCGCGCATACCGGAGCTGAAGCAGCCGGGGCGGGCGTTCATGGGTCCAGAATCCTGAGCGCGCCTTGCGTCCTGCAGGTGACAGCGCCTGTTCGCTCCTCCACCCTCCTTTCGAGCCTGCATCTCTCTCTCGAGATGGCTAGGGTTCTGTCAGGGTCTGGTGTTTGAATGCCCACGTTTGAGCGAAGGAGAGGGAGGATTCGACCCTTGCTCGGCGGCTTCGGTTACGTAAACGAGGCCTTGAACAAGGTGAGGAAGAGAGTAGTACCCTTTGTGGCGCAGCGTTGGAAAGGCTGTGTTCTGGTGATTGGTCCTGTGTGTGTCCTGAGGCGAATGGTGGCGTTTGGCCCAGCACCCACTTGCGTATCTGACTTCTCTTGTCCGCGTAGGTGGCCTTCTTAGGCGGCGTGAGCTCTCCAGGACTGGAGCATTGTTGGGGGGTGGGGGGAAGAAACCCTGCTTACATAGCCTTTAGCTGGGTTCTCTGGCGGCGGGCTGCTGTTTCTGCTCCCGTGCCAGCCCCTCTCTCATCACGTGACCCCGGAGGATTGGCGAGGGGGAAGGGCACAATCTGAGCGTCTCTAAAGGACTCTTCTATTCAGAAAAGCTCGTGATTACCACAGGGACCCACCATTACAAAAAGTACCCTATTCCAGTGGCGTATTTGAATTGACAGGATTGAGAATCCTTACCGATGGTGAAGTGAGGGCGACCTGCGCAGTGGCATGTTTTCTTCCTTGTGCTCCTTGAGTCCACCTTCTCCATTCTTTGAGGTTGTGGTATATGGCTATTTTAACTATCATCTAAGGTTTTGGAAATTTTTATAAGCATTAGAAAATTCTGTTTAAGAACACTGAAACCAGCCATGTGGGGTGGAGGGTTGGGAGAAGTCTGCAGAATGGGGCCTTGAAGACAGCTCTGCTGAGTTCCACGGAGGATGAGATCTAGCTTCCTCAGCAGGGCCTGCTGTCCTATTTATAGTGCACAACTGAAGGAGGAGCTTGTAGGAGGTGTGATTTCACTTTTGCCAGGAAAGGGAACCTTGCAGTCGTGTCCATCCCTTCTCCCTCGCCCAGAAAGTCTGTGCCTAGAGACCCCATGCAGGAGAATGGAGCTTCCCACTTCCTACTGAAGGAGGAGTTGAAGCTGCTCGGCCACAGCCAGGGTTCAGACATGGCCGCCAGTCCATAACACCCTCATGGGGTCTCCTAGTGCTGATTCAACCTGGGAAGACCAGTTTCCTCACAGAGAAGGGCCACAGTGTTGCAACCTTAGCATCTTCTATTTATGGCCAGGGCTTTCCTTGTCCATAGCCTCTCTGTACTTACACCACCTCCCAATCAAAGTAGCCCCACCCATGACAGCTCCACCCATGTCTCTCAAGAGTCTCTTTATGGCATCCTTCACCAGTGGCATCCCTCTGGGCATTCCCCATCTACGACACCCACCGAAGACCCACAGCATCCACCCATAGTACCCCCAGATCTGTGCACTATTGTACCTCTGCAGCACTTGGAAAGCCTCCCCCTAGTCTTTGTCCCAGGCAGGAATGGAATGGAGCAGTCCTGCTGGGGTCCCAGAGGGTGTGGTTTCTGTAAACTGAAGCCTTTACTTGTGTGCCCCACAAATGGTTTACTGTTATCAGGGAAAACTCCATGGACAGAATGCACTTCCTGATGAAGAATGAGACCTCTTTGGGTCCAAGGTCTTTGCAACTGTACAATGATGTGACTCAGCTGTAAGCTGTGGTTTGCTCTCTAAATGGTCCAAATGTAAGGGTTTCTTTGGTCTTTCAGGCAAGTATGAGGAAGGTAGCTCATGAATCGTGTCTCAGAGCTGGGCAGTGGTGGCACACGCCTTTCATCCCAGCACTTGGGAGGCAGAGGCAGGTGGATTTCTGAGTTCGAGGCCAGCCTGGTCTACAGAATGAGTTCCAGGACAGCCAGGGCTATACAGAGAAACCCTGTCTCACTGCCCACCCCCAAAAGAATCATATCTGTCTCCTTTCCTACCTGCTAGACTTTAGTGAGCTCTGCCAGATGGCTGGCCTCTGAAGTTCCCTCCCACAGGGACCCTGTTTCAGTATGGTAATTTCAGTTTTCTCCTGGTAACCATTCCCACTGCCCTTTGTCCTGTGGTGGAAAGTGTGGGAGTGGAAGGGTCTTGATAATTTCACCTTGTGAACATTTATCCTTGAACACTGGCTCAGCTCTTGCCTGCAGTTTCTGACCTTTTACACAGATGACATCACATAGCTACTATTCTATTAGGCTATCTTCTTTGGCCAGTCTTGGTCTAAGTAGACTCACCCATGGCTCTAGTTTTATACCTTTCTTTCTGCTGTCAGCTGTCCTTACCTCCCTCTTGGGAGATGGAGAATACAGCTGCCTTGGTCTCTCCTGCAAACCGAAAGGCTTCCAAAGAGCAGCAGTTTCTGGGCCTCAAGCCATGTGTACCTTCAGATTTGATGAGCCAGGGGTGCTGCTTCCTAGAGTGTCCCACCAGTTCCCTTCCCCTCACAGTACCCTGTGTTCTACCTTCCATCAACAATTGCCTGGGACAGGCTTAAATGTCCCTACCTGGCAAGGTGTGTCTGGTATCTGATTGGGGTTGTGTCTGCACCTTCCTGGTTATACTAGTGACGCTTGGCATTCCTTGTGTTCTCTGACTCTCCCCTGGAAGTAGTAGTCTTTTGTTCTGATGAGTAATCTCCCTTACCCCCCACTTATCGACTACAGAGGCTTTTTGTATATATTGGACAAGCCATGTTTGTTGTACATAACACGAATCTTTCCTTCTCCAAGCTTTGACATTTTAGTCTCTTACCACTTGTTGATAAGCAGAAGTTCTTTTGGGAGAGTGTGTCCTGTGGCAAATTTTCCCTACCCAGGGGTATTTGGCTCTGGACCCAAGTGGTAGATGGGTATAAGAGCACTTAGAGCTTCAGCCTCCTCATCCCCCTATAAGCGTGACATGTGCTCATGCTACATCCTTGCTCACCCATTCTCCATGTACCTCCATTGTTTTCTGTCCCAGCACATAACAACTGAAGGTTAGACACATGTGTGTCACAGAAGATAGTGCCATATGTAGTTCCATGTAAAACTCAGTCTACTTGGGCTGACTTCCCAGGGCTTTTGAGTGTAGCCCCATCTGACTCTCTGCACACCCTCCCCTCATGGTTTTGTCCCCTTGTGGCTGCTTCCAAGATAGTGCCTTCTTAGAGTATACTCCAGAGAAAAGGCTTCAATTAAATTTTTTACAACCCTGTTGGGAAGTCTTATTCTACTCAGGAGAGTCCAGGAAACTGATTTAATCCTTTTCCTCAAAGTCTCATCTTTTTGGAGGGATACATGCAGACAGAGTGCTGTCTGGTTTCTACCTACAGGGACATTAGCATACAATTTACCTTCTAACTGTGGAAATCTAGGTTGACTTCATGTCAAGATGTCTTGCAGAGGTTTTGGTATTAAGGTGTAGATAGATGTTTTGAGGAGCTACTGCTTAGCCCCTGTTAGGTAGTTGCCTGGCTCCAGGCCAGCTGCACCTACTGGACAGTCTTCACAGCCCCCTCTCACTATCCAAGGACAATGCTGAGATGTGTAGCATGCAACTTGGGAGTGCCCATGTACATTTGGTGATCATGAAGCCATGTTGACGTTGTGTTAGGAACCAGTCACCTACAAGTTCATCTGGACCTGACACATGGAGCTTCTAAAGGCATGGTGGCAAACCCTGGCATGCCATTGTGAGACAGATACTCAGAAAAGTGGGCTTCAGCACCTCTGCTGTAACTAGATCCCAGAACATGGGTCCACAGTATAAGCATACCTCTTGATCTTGATTTTATCCATTTGGATCCATGCAGGATGTTGTATTGGCAAATATTTTGGAGGATGGACTAGAAATAGTATTTGATCAGATGATTGTGATGGGATTTGATTTCAGTAATTACTACTGGCCCTCAACAGTTGTCTATAGCCTGGAACTCATACCAAATGCTGGGTATGTGGAGGCTACCACTCTCTTACTCTCCAATCACATTTCTGCAGCCACCCTGGGCTCTAGAGAAACTTGGTTTCTAGCTGGACAGTGGGAACAACCTTAAGGAGTCACTGAACACTCTGGAATATCACATGGTTCTTCTACATGCTCAGTCTTAGGCTCCCACTTAGCTACAGGGTTTGTCTTATTCATTATTTTTAGAAGGTATTTCTGTGACTCCCATAACCAAGAATGGTGGCTATTCTCATTCTCCTAGAACTGTAAGCCAGAACCTCAAATGGTCACTCCTGAAAGTGGCTGTATCCTTGTGTTTCCTACTTAGGGCAGTCAGGGCAACATTGTGGGTAAGGCCTGAAATGTGAATTCCATGAAGGTATGAGTTGCTGGGTAGAGCAGCCAGTGGCTTTGGGGAGTTCTGGGCTCATTTCTGTTGCCCTGGATATTGGATACAAAAAAAAAAAAAAAAAAAAAAAAAAAAAAAAAAAAAAAAAAAAAAAGACCTAGATGTATAGAACTGTAACTCTAACCCAGTCTCCTTACCCATGATTCCCTTCTCTTAACATAAGTAAGGGGTATTCTGGAACATGTTGTCCTGCTCTGTCTGTAGCCCAAACCTAGGATATAGAAAGTGAGTTGACATGGACACTGGACTACCCTTCCCTCTCCTTACCCATGATTCCCTTCTCTTAACATAAGTAAGGGGTATTCTGGAACATGTTGTCCTGCTCTGTCTGTACTGTAGCCCAAACCTAGGATATAGAAAGTGAGTTGACATGGACACTGGACTACCCTTCCCCTGCAACACCCAGGAGAATTGTGTTGTGTTTAAGCTAGAAACAGTGAGAAGCACAGGTTTTGGTTCTCCGGTCAGCTTGTAGGCAGCAGCCCAGCCTTGGGACTCCAATCTTAGTGATGACTGTGACTGTGTTCCATCCTGGCCAATCCTAGTCATCTCTGGGCTGTAGACTTTTGGGTGCACTGTGTAGATTGGGCCTGGGTGACAAGAGGCCTGGCTGGGTTTCCTGATAGATTTGAGCTTCTGGTACTGCCTCTGTGTGCCTGCAAGATATACACATTCAGAAAATGCCCACTTTGTGGGAGTTCACCCTGCCTGGGATGACAGCTCCCATTGAGATAAGAGGCCACTCACATGGAGTATCCTGACGAGAAGCAGGGTGTGTGGCTGTATTATTAATGAAACAATTATCAAAGGCTGTGTTGTGTATAAGTACACTCTGAAGTACAGAGCTTGCACAGGAGAGGCTGTCTGTGTCCCATCCTCAGATGAGCCTTCTCTAGGGCTAGCTGGATGTGTCTAGATCCCACACAGTCACCTGTAACTGTGTAACCCTGGTCTTACATGGGGTCCCATAGGACTAAAGCTTTGGTGGGATGTAGTGAGGAAGAAGAGGTGATCTCCAAGTGGATACTGTTCATTTTTTCTTTCCATCTTGGACAGACTTCTTTCTCTTGAGTGTCAGGTCATAGTCTTTCTAATTGGCTGTCCCTGATCTCACCTTTGCTGATGAGGCTTGGGGAACTGAGGGCAGCCTAGCTGGTGGCCAGGGATTGAGTGGTATGTGTCTTGCAAGTGAATAAAAGTCTCACTTCCCCGGATCTATCTGGAGGTTGCTTCTTTAAAGCCCAATCAGCCTCCGGGAATGAGGATGAAATGGAGTTCATGGAACATTCTAGAGAAAGAGCTATCCCTGGCCTGTGTGCTCCTGTGGAGATTCCTCAGAGAAGCAGAAGTGCTTTCTCCTTCTTTTCTGTATTCTTTCCTGTTTCTAGACACTTGCCTCATGCACTGATATCTGTCTCACTCACAGGCACCTGGCCTAGCCATAACCCCTACTTTATTCATGAACATCCATCACATTCATAAATGCCTTCTCTGCTCAGGGACACCCTGTCCTGGCTATAGTAATCGATTCCTTGCTCTGCTTTCAGACACTCCACTGATCCCTCGTTTCTAGTCTTATAATGGGGCTGTACCCTGAGGTGTATAGCAGTTGATGCTTGGCTTATACAAGTCTCTTCTTTGTCACCCCTAGATTTTGCATTTTTTATTTCCTTCTTTTTGTGTTGCTACATGTGTGCATATTGTGTGTGTGTGTGTGTGTGTGTGTGTGTGTACACGTGGAAACCAGAAAGCAACCTCACTGTCATTTCTCAGAACTCACTAATTAGGCTAGGCTGGCTGGCTGTTACCCTATCTCCATCTCCCCAGTGTATAGGAGGATTAAAAGCACACATTGATATACCTTTTGTTGTTGTTGGTTTTTTTTTTTAAACATGGGTTCTAGGAGTCAAACTCATCTCACCTATAGGCTTTGTTGGGAACAGTTAATCTTTTGGGGTTGGCAAGGAAAAGTTAGGGGTTATATGGGATGCAAGAAATCTTGTCTGGGCTAAAGGGGTCCTCAGGGTTTGCAGAAAGTCGTGTCCCTGGCATCTGTCCATATCCCCTCCCACTGCAAGATCTGTAATTCTACCTCCAGCTGGCCTCTCTTGCCCTCCTCAGGCCTGGTCTGAAGATGCAAATCTGGTAACATAGTCTGTCCCTACAGTCAGTGCTGTTGCGGATAAGTTACCATCTCCTCTCCTCCTGACCCCTCAGGGAACATAAGCAGTCATTGCTGGGTCACCAGCTGGCGCCACTCCCCTCCTCCACCACACCTGCTCTCTTTGCTCCCAGAGCAATCACTGCTGAAGGAGGCCGGGTTCTGGAAGGGGCACCTGCTGATAGGCAGACTCCATTGGATGAAGTTGGGGTACATCCCTTCTGGCTGTCTGAGAGACAATGAATTATAGGTTATCAGGAAAGGGGCACAAGGCATATCTAGGACACATACCTTAGGTGTAGGAGTCACACCTTGGAAGTGCAGAGCACACCTGAGAGGCTGCCCTTTATCACCATACTTGGTGGATCAGGTGCCTTCCTAGAACCTCTTCTAAATGAGCTAACTTCCCTGATGGAAACTGTAGTCACACGGTGGGACACACAGAGATCTCCTTAAACTTTAGGTTTGCCTCAGATGCTGTGGGGCAGGAAAAACAGGAAAACAGGAGGCCAGGGCCTTTAAATGGAGGGTGGGGTGGGAAAAGGCTACAGCTGGTCATTCCACAATACTGGAGGAGTGAAGGAGCTAGGCCTATAGGTACCTCCATGTTCCAGGATACCTTGTCTGCAGCCTCAATTCTCTTTAGATACAGTTTGTTCTCACTGCTGCTGTTGTGAGCTAATGGATCAGTTCACACTAGAAAAGAGAACCCGTGGACAGGAGCCCTGGGTCCTCAGAGCCTGCTCCTGAGTGTGCCCTGATTACACGGCACCCTTTCTCTTTCTTTCACAGAGCAAGTGATGCTTTGGTGATCTTTGTAGAGCCACAGTTAGGACCAAACCCACTGTTACTTTTATATTAAAAACATTTTATGATGCACTATGAAGGTAGTACATGTTCAGGGTAAAACAAAGCAAAGATGGATGCAGAGTCTGGAGGCCTGACTACAGTCCCCAAGGTGTGTCCTGAGAGAAGGGTCTCAACCCCCCTGTTGCAGCCTATCCTTTGTGCAAGTGTGTTGTTGGCACCCTTCAGAGGTTACTGTGTAGGTCCCATACTGAGCTGATCTTACTGAAAGATCTTGGCACTGGGACTTTAAAATAGTGTGGCCATGCTGTCAGCTACTCAGTGAAGTCACAGTTGTCAGCTGCTCTGCCACAGAGCCCAAAAAAGCTCCAGGATGACTTATTCCAGGGTTGAGTTTAGATGGGTTCAGCTTTCTAGAAGTTGGTCTTTCCTCAGCTTCCTACTGATTCCTTTGGGCAGATACCTTTCATCCTGCACTCTGCCCTGACTCTTCAGTGTTGAACACTCATCTTCCTAGAGTGTCAAAGTCACCAGGAGGCTCTCTGAGCTATCTCTGTAACCCCTGATCCCCTGGATGTGGGTGGAAGTTCTGCCCAGGAGTCTTTCTCCTACAGTGGAGAGGCTGGAAGTGAGAGTTCCTTCCCATGAGACCCATCCCCACCACAATACCTGTTTACTATCTTGTGGGTCCATAGTGCTATAGAAACCTCGGCAGAACACAGTCTGTACCTGTCTGATATGGAGTGACCACACCAGCGTGAGACATACCCTCACACTCCTGATGTGACATTCTTCTGTTGGAGGTTTGCTCACAATTTTTTTGCCTGGTTTGAATCTGCTGCTTGCCAGGCTCTGACCTGCCTCAGTGTCCTGCAGTCCTCAGAAGGCAGAGCCCCTCTCGTGTTTCAGTGTCCTGCGAGGGCCCAGGGCAGAAGCCCAGATAACCCATCAAGTGCATGAACTTGGTTCACCATGAGTCAGGTCTTGTGGAGATGTAGGCTCTCCTGGGCTTCACGATCAACCAGAGCTTCTCACAGGACTTGTTGTCCTTATCTGCTGTTTTTTTTTTTCTGTTATGCTTTCATTACCATCTTCAAGGGGGATGGACAAGAAGGGGACCTGACCTTTGTGGCTGACTGTTTTTTTGTGTTATTCTGGCTGTTTAGGGAACTCATACTCTTGTGAGTTCAGCAGGGGCCACACTTCACAGCATGACTTGACCACATTGTCATTGAGATCTCCAGTCTGGACAGGTGCTGCACATTTCAGCTTTGTGGGTCAGTGGTGGGTGTCTATACCAGGAGTTCCTCTCCTTGCATTGAGTTCCCAGAGAGAAGCTAGTTAGTAGCTCCTCATTCCTGCTTCCTGGGGGCTGGAAATGGCATGTGTCTACCCCTGCTGGAACGTCAGTGGCTCTGGTGGGATCATCTGCATATCTTTGTGCTTCTGAGTCTTGCTGGGAAGTAGTAGCACCTCCTCAGTCTTCTTAGCCCTCCTGGATGTCTGCTTGTTTTAGGAAACAACAGCCCACAAAATCTCAAAGAATATGGCTGTGCTTCTGGCTTTCCCTTCCTTGGGGGTCCCTTCCTCTGAGTTCAAGGGCCAACTTACTGCACATTCTAGGATCCCAGGGCAGGCCCTTATTGTGTCTCCAGAATCACTCACCACTCCAGGGCATGGCTCAGCCTCTACTCAGAAGGCTCAGGTATAAGGGACAGTAAGCATAGCACGACTGGCCTGAATCTTAAGGATGCTACCATTTTGTAGACTGTAAGCATCCCTCCAGGCATTTACCCACAACAGGTGAGGCTGAGGGAGGAGGCCATAGAAATGCAGCTGGTGGGGTTAAGGTAAAACCCACTGTTGCTGTGTCAGACCTTGTTTCCTTTTTCTAGAGTCTGCAGGTGTCAGGTTGGCAGGGTCAGTGCCAGATCCAACAGCTGGACCAACACGATCATGTTTGACATTCAGCTCCCAGGGGTCCCAGACCCCAGAAAGGGTGCCCTTCTTCAGCTCTTGCCTTATCTTGTTGCCTGGTACCATACGCTACAGCAAGAACCAGGGACACAAGTGGCCTATGAGAAACAGAATGACCCCTTTCTTCTTCTTCTTCCTTAGCAACATGGCTGACAGCAAGGCCAAGCCTGCCAAAGCTGCCAACAAGACACCACCCAAGTCCCCAGGAGACCCAGCCAAGGCTGCTAAGAGGTTGTCACTGGAGTCGGAGGGTGCCAACGAGGGTGCAGTTGCAGCTCCTGAGCTCAGTGCCCTGGAGGAGGCCTTCCGGCGGTTTGCAGTACATGGGGACACCAGGGCAACAGGAAAGGAGATGCATGGCAAGAACTGGTCAAAACTGTGCAAGGACTGCCACGTGATCGATGGGAAGAATGTGACCGTCACTGATGTGGACATTGTCTTCAGTAAGATCAAGTAAGTGTCATGCATGCTTAGGCAGCACAACTCATGTCAGTAGCTGTGAGGACCTGTGAAGTATTTTGATTGCAGATGCTGAAAGCTTGAAGATAAGAAGTGGGCCCAGAACCTGTGGTGTCTGGGACAGTCTGGGCAGTACATTGGTTACAAGTGCCTTGGGACTGCTTGACCATGTCCTGAGCTGTGGTCCTTGTCTCTATCCATTTGCCTTGGATGTGGCCAGGTTGGGGGCTTATGGCCTTGAGAAAACTTAGTGAACTCTGAGTTTTAACTCTTAGTTAACTCTAAGACATGATCAGGATCTGCTTAGGTAAACAAAGACCATTCACTGTGGGCAGAGTCTATGAGGTTAGTGTGAGGCTCGGGCCTATGCAGCTTTGTTTCCAGGATATGCCAGTGGCTCATGATACCCTCTTCCAGCCCCTTATCCACCTCCATTAATTTTGTACTTGAGAAATGATCACATGTACAGCCAAACTGATACAAATCAGAGAATGGCCACTCATCTACTGTTTTGTCTTACATCTGCGTGCTATCAGCACCCGTGGTTGATCTCTGTGGGTGCTACTAGCTGAGTGTCGCTTCCTCCTCTGGATTTGGGTGGGTGATGTCGTCATAACTGTGGTTGCCAATCACCACTTTGTTTGTGGAATTGTTGATGTTCTTCAGGTACAGTAAGCTGCCCCCAGGTCGTGTACTGGTGCATGGAGGAGTCTCTGAGCAACAGCCAGAAGGGTAGATGTGGCCTGGTAGATGGCTCCTGAGAACACCAACGAATATCACATGCCAGGAACTTAAGCATTCCTGGGAAGGTGGAGAGATTTAACATGCATCCCAGTTGGAAGAGGTGGCATAAACCAGATTACCAGATTCAGGGTGATATTGACATCTTTCTGTTTCAGCTAACTAGCTGTAGCTTGCTCTAGATCCTGGTTGAGGGAAATGAAAGAAGCTGAGCCTGAACTTTCAAGGTCCTGTCCCCTAGGAGAGGGGCTCAGTAGAGATTACCGAGGCAGAGTCTAGCTGTCCTCATGCATCCCAATGCTGATATCAACTTCACTATATACTGGGAACTTGAGACCTCTGCAAAGCAAGAAAATCTCAACCCTGTGCTCCCTAGTGAACTTCCTGTTATACATAGCACACAAAAGTGTGTCTTAGGTTTGAATGGTTGTAGTGTAAAGGCTGACATGTAAAAACATGTCCCAAAGGGGTCCTGCATCCTGACCCTCTCCAGGTTCTGTTGATCCCAGAGGATTCCAAAAAGGAGTCTGAGCTAGTCTATTCTGCTTGCTCTGCCTCCTTGTGGCTTCCAATCCCAATGAGAAGCTGGAGAAGAGACTCTCCACGTAGCCTCAACCTATGCAAGCCGATGCTGTGTGTGCATAGTTAGCCTCTTTCTCCCATCCGAGACTCTGTTCCTATGATATCTCAGATCTACCTCGGCCAGAAGCTCAGTTATTGTGGGTGAGGATAATAGAGGAAGTTATGGCCAGTGGCTCAGATGTGTGTGGTTACTTTACCCTGATGCCCACTATGGAAGCCCTCACCTCTACTGGCCTGGTTCCATAATGATAACACTGATACCAGTTCCTCCCAAGCCTACCTGAAAGGCCTTTGGTCAGCACTCCTAAGTACTCCTAGACTGTGGTGCTTGGACTTCTGCCAACACTGCTTTCTCCACAGCTTCATTTGTGTGTGATGCTGTTGGGTACCAATGACCCCTATGTGACCCTACAGAGGAGGGTCTACTGAACACTGTATTCATTCTATTGCTTTTATAGGAAGGACCCAAGACAAAGGGTCAGGAGATAGTAATTCTCTCTCCCAAGTCCCTAAATAGAACAGCACGGTCATTGGAGATCAAGAGCCATGAGGAGTCTACAAAGTCCAGAACAGGTCATAAGGACCAGGGATATGTATGCAGCAAGGTCAGCCTGCAGAGCCTCCATACCGCTGCTGCTCCTTCATAGATGACCTGGAAATCTCGACACTTATAGTTCCTGAGTATTCACCAAAGTGACTGTCCCTGAGTTTGGGTACTGACACCACCATGGGCCTTGTCTGGGGGCAGGGGCTTTCCCAGATTTGGTGGAGCTCACTGTGCTGGTCACATGGCCTGTCCTGGCTATCACCTGCTGGGAAATGTGCAGCCTCCTCATAGAAACTGGTCTTTTGAGTTTCACTGGACAGTTCCAGGCAGGGATAGACAGGTATGTCTTGGTAAACAAAGTTGCTCTGGTAAGTTGGCCAGTCATGAGTGAGGGGCACTGACCCAGGCTGCCAAATGATGGGTACTAGACCCTCTGGTATAGTCATTGCTCTCATCCTGGTGCCAAGAGCTTCTGTTAGGCCAGTGGACATGACCTACAACATTGAGTCCTAGAAAAGCCAGGTTAGCTGTGTGTACCATGTGAATACAGTTAAAGCTGTGTTTACCATGTGTATATAGTCAAAGCTGATGGTTTTATGGAGCTCACCTCCAGTGTCTAAACTGGCAAACAAACTTGGACAGCTCCTCACTTTATCTCTTCTCGTGGTTCTCCTCCACTAGCAAGTGTACCTTATAAATGTAACCCTGAGCTTACCAGAAACTCTGGAGGCTCTTCCTACACTGGGAGCATACAGGATGTCTTTTATGCAAAGCTAATGAGCTAATGGTCTCCATATGATGCTGCATCCTCAGTAATTCCAATGTTCAAGACAATCAAGATCTAACGAAAGAATAAGGAGACCCAGAGACTTGTGTCTATGAGGAAGCTTCTAGAAGGGATGGTTGGAAGGTAGGAAGAAGTGACCTTTCCAGAGGTCAGTGAGCTTCTCCAGCTTCTTCTGAAGGTGGCTACCTTCCAGCTTTTGTGTGCCTGTATATGTGCACTGCACCCCCATGTAGAACTTGTGTTTCTACAGTCTCCCGTGGGTGGCCCTATGTGGTCATGGATCTTTTGGATAACGAGGGCCACAGAGGACCGAGAGCTGCAGCTCCACGTGTCCTTCCTGCCATGGGAGGCACTAGACCCATATGAATGAGCCATGTGAAGGGAATGCTTGTTTTAGAATGCAGAACTTCAGATGATCAGACATTTCATCCCCAACTCCAGGACATGGCCATTCCTCACTGTAGACTCTGGGCTGCCTGAGAACCTTGGACTGTCCCTGCCTTGAAAGTCAAGGTCCTGGAGAGCAAGCCCAAGCCCAAGCCCAGAGAAGTCTTAATGCTATGACAGTCTAGGCAGACAATCAGTGCTGGGTTTGTTGGCACTGTGGGTTCACTGATGTCTAACTGGGTGGCTGAGGAAGCCCAGGCGAGGATTCTGTACTAAGTAGAGACCCAGAAATTCTGATGTTCCTTTTGCCTCCACATGGACACTTGAGAGTCTAGAGTCTGCCATCCCTTCATCTCTTACTGTCTTTGAACTCTCACTCCTGCTCAGAGCCTAGACTCCACCGGGTTCCTTGTGAACTATGTCCCACTTGGAACACGTCTATTCTGGAGGAAGATCCTCACTCCAGAGGCATTTGTGAACAGAAAATTCAGAGTTCTATTGTCCTCTAGTGTAGAGGGACAGTGTTCTGAGTACCAGGGTGGTGAGGGAATGCTAAAGGGATCAGAAGAAAGGGCTGGGGAACTCTGGGATTGAGATTTCCAGGAAAATCATAGCTGTAGTGGTGCTATTTGCATTATGAGGTCTGGGTGTTTGTGGTCCCTTGAGGGGCAGCAATTTGCCTCCTATAGGAATTTGGAACCTGGGAGGAAATTGCTTAGGTACCTCCAGGAAGTTGCTGACTCTGACAGGACTTGAGAGGGAAAAAAAAAGTTCAACTATTTCTGTTTTGGGGCAGGTTGCCATGGCTCTGCAGGCGTGGCGCCAGCTGGGGTATCTGCAGCCTTTGTTTGGGTCCCTGTCACCATGGCAGCGCTTGTTTGTTTTGATGTTACTATGTGTTAAATTTTAAACAAATTTCTTGAAGCTCTATACCAAGTTTTATTGTAGACTACTGTTAACCTAGACTCTCCATCCTGCAAAAGGCTCAGCATAGCCAGTCTCCACACAGTTAATGGAGACCTGACTTCGAAGCAAGGCCAGTGTGGTGCAGCTTGAGAAATACCTGGGGGCCCTAGGCATTGTGTTTGTCTGTGACTATCTGCAAACAGTCTTTGTGCCTGTGTATGTACCTGCATATGCTTGTGGCAGAAAAGGTACAGAGATCTCAGGGTTGGGCTGGGCTTACCTACTACCTCCTTATTTTAACCACCATACTTCCAGGTAAGGAGGCCCAGAGACCTTTGGCCTCCCTTGGCCTGGACTGGGTGCTGGGTACCCTCCAGAGTAAATGCACAGATTCCTGCCAACATTGTGCAGAGTTGGCTGGGGTGTCAGGGCCGGGTGTCCATTATGTCTGGATACAGGTCAGAAGGAAGCCAGGCCAGTCCCTACATGTAAGAAAGCAGGGTCTAGATCTGTCTAGACTGGGGATTTGTCAGCCACTGCTCAGTCTGTGAGCTGCTCTGTGTTCCTTACATGCCACAGCTAGTTAGTAAGGCCTGATGGGATTTTTCTGATGTCCGTATTCTGCTGAGAAGGCTCAGCATAGAAGCCACCTGGGCTAATGTAGGCCATTACTCCTAGGAATAGGCCACAGGGCTGGAGTCCTGGCCAGAGTTTTGGGTACCATGGGAAGGATGGGTTTCTGTGTGTACTACCTGTCCAAACATCTCAGAGAATCCAGATGCCCAGGACCCTAGACATGTGAGGACCTTTGGAGGTAGCCTCTGTTCCTGGCTGTGGGGCCCACTCAGTTCCACTCACCTATGGCACACATGTCACTGGAGCTCCTCCTTCAGGCTCTGCTTCCTGGATACGGCTAACAGTCATATGCTCCAGGAAGAGTGGCCTGATCCTGCAGGCCCTGAATGGAGCAAGATCCAGCATGCATCTTACTCTTCAGGTGCCCCAGTACTTGAAGCCTTGCTGCCATTCTTACTTCTGCATGGCCCTCTAGTGGCTGTATATGGAAGTACATAGTGACTCCTCAGCTGCCTGCTAGGAAACTTAAGGTTTTGACCTCTGTTGGGTGATAGACAGGATATGTGGAGCATTTTTGCCTGATAGTCATTGGGCTAGTGGCCCCTGTGACTTAATGGATCATATGTTCTGGTGAGTCTGAAGTGACAGGCCGTTGGGATGATAAGCATATTCTGTTCCTCAGCTCTTCCATCTTGCCTTGGGAAGCTGGCTGGCCAATTCACGAAGGACGTGTGAGAGAATAAATTTACCCTAACACCCATAACTTGTCTGAACAACCGGAGGTACACCCGTCCTCATGGCTTACCCCTACTTAATCCAGACCAGAGCCTTGAGGAGGTGGGGGTAGACAGATGTACCCACTTTGAGTCAACTAGTGAATGTTCATCCCACAGTCTCAGGCCCCTCAGAAAACACAAAATGACAAGTAGAAAAGGGCTTTAAGCATTTGTTCTCAACAGAGGGAAGTAGCAATGCCGCAGGTCACAGATGCTTCCTCTGGGCAAGCTGGTGACTGCCAGTAAACAGACATAATGTGGAATGTGCCCAGAGTACGGCCACAGCTTAGTGGGGTTAGCAGAGTAGGGTTGCTGCTTGGCTTCTGATTTCCTAAGATGGGCAAAGTCCTTGTGGCTAACTGACATCCAGGCCCCTCTAGGCAGAGGGACATCACCTGCTCCCAAGGAATTTAAGTTCAGTGACCTGCTGAGGGTACAGAGAACTGACAGGCCTAGACCACCTTCTTCTTCCTCCTCCACCTCTTCTTCCTCTTCTTCTCCTCCTCCTCCTCCTCCTCCTCCTCCTCCTCCTCCTCTTCCTCCTCCTCTTCCTCCTCCTCCTTGCAGCATTGTCTCCTGCACAGAGCCCAGGCCTAGGTCCTGGGCAGTCAGTGGGCACAGGAGAGTCCTGAGGAAGGAACAAGAGACTGGTGTCTGAAGAAAATGACCAGACTTCTACACCTCCCTTGAACACATCTAAAGAACAAGACACTGGTAGCAACAGGCAACTTGAGGCCCATGGCAGCTGAGGCTGCTTTGTGGTTCAGCAGGCTCAGGTCAGCTCCCTTACTGTTTCCTTACAGAAAGCCTCAAGAAAGACTTCCTATGAGGTAGCATCCCTGCATGGCATCCCTGCTCAGGTCCTTCAGCTGCTCTCTGACCAACCACATGTACAGGGAGGGTATAGCTCTCCCTCCTCAGGAGCACCTTCTCTGCCTGCATACTATCTGGCTGACAAGGTTGCTCTCTGGTGGTTACTTCAGAAGCGACAGCTTCTGTAAATCTCAGGAAGTAAGAATAAGAAGCACAAGCATCCTTGTCTTGTCCTATGTGCCCTATTCCTTCACCTCTTAAATGTTTTCTTATTACTAAAGCCTTGACAAGACTCTTCAAAAAGCGCTGAGTTGGCTGAACTAGGGGCTCTGTGAAAGCCCAAAGCTGAGGTGGGGGGGTGGTAGTGTTTGTGGTATTAGCCATAGAGGAGTAGTCCTCAGAGAGCTCTGCTGTGGAGGCTGGGTCCTGACCCCTATAGCCAGGTCCCAGTGTTCCCAAGAGGCTGAGAAGGTGGCATGCAGATATGGGAACAGGGCCTGGGATGCAATCCCAGGTTTCAGGTAAACCAGCTTTGGACAGCTTGGGAACCAAAGGCAGGAAAGCGAAAGCCCTAGGAATATCCTGACAAAGTCCTGAGAGCTCTAGAGGCTCTGTGGGAGAACCCTGTAGAGGTTTTCACATCTCTGAGGAAGAAGTGGGCATTGTCTTCTCGGAGCTAGTTGGGGATTCTGCTTCAAAAAGTGCCTGCGTCTCCTGGGGAGAATTCTCTGTGAACTAGGGCACCAAGACAGGGCACCCTCTCCTTAACAAAACAGTTAGACTTGTAGGGATACGGGCCAGAAAGGGATTCTTGGTACCAGTGGAGCAGGCGTTCAACTCTATCTGAATGTGGTCTGTGATGGGACAGCCCCTCCAGTTACCCCATCCCCCAGTGACTCATACTGGTGGTGCCTGGTGCCGAGGCTGCCTAGAAATGGCCGTGTGCCCCAGCAGCAGGTTGCCAGGCTGGCCGTTAGGCCTGGCATCCTCATGTCAACCCAGGAAGGGTTGGGAGTAGGAGACAAGAGTGTCATTGACTTCTCACGACAAAGAGAGCAGCCCGGGGGGGGGGGGCTTAGATCAACACCCCCCCCCCCCAAGGTCCTAGGAGAGAGGGGAAAGCTGTCAGCTCCAGGCACGACTGAACTGTGAAGCCAAGCTGCTCCAGTGCCCTAGATTGCGCAGTATCTCAAGGGTAGCTGTTGAGTACTGGGGCTAAGAACACTGAAGGACTAGAATCCACCCTCTAAGACAAGGCATCTACTTAGGCTCTTTACCCGTATTAGAGACCGTTCTGCAAGGTTCTAGGCTCACACACGGTGTGCCTCTAGCTTCTATGCTGTATCCTTGATCCAAGTGTAATGGCTTAGTGGCTTCCACAATCTCCTGAGAAGTAGGGGTGGCCCCCAACTTGGGGCCCTGTGCATTTCTCAAAGAATGTTTGCTCAGCTCTCTTGGTTGTTTGGTCAAAATGCCCTATATATTCAGGACATGTGTAAAGCGTGAGACTCCTCTAGGCACCAGTGAAATTTCAGGGTGAGTGGGAACTCATGTTTGGTTCCTTAGCACAGCCGCCAAGGGCCCACTCTGTTACTGTGTTGCCACTGCTGCATCCTCACAAGACTGCCCGCAGAATGCTTATCTGGCTACTGCTGAGGGACATTTGTGTCTTTTTCCAAGTTTGAATGACTGAATAAAATATGTACCTTATTCATAAATGGGTCTAACATGAGCTTCAATCTTCATTTCTCTGGAAGCAGCCTGCCCCCCCCCCCCCCCCCCCCAGGAAGGCTGGCTACATCCTCCTCAGCATGCCCCAGCCAGCTTCCTCATCACTTCTGCTTTCCCACGGTTGACTTTCTGTGTGTCATTCCCCATCAATGGATCTTCCTTGGTGAGGTGTCTGGTCCAAATACTTGACCCATTTGAAATTTTTCTTTTCTTACTGTTAAGTTCTTTGTGTATTTTAGATTCAAGCCCCCTTTCAGGTTTGTATTTTCTGCAGCTCTGTGGTATTTCTTTGTCTTCCACGTCATTTGAAAGAGCATGGCTTTTTAATATTCTGAAGTCTAGTCTGCCCACGTTTCTCTTATTGAATGTGATGACTTGGCCTCATTCCTAAGAAATACTTGCCCACCCAAGGTTACCCAGGTTATTTCTCAGCTATACATGAGAAAGTTACTTCTGGGGTCATGCTCTGAGTACACAGAGGGAGCTGTGGATCATAGCTGGCTTATTTTTGCAGACATAGCAGATGTTCCAGTTGCTTTCTGAAATAGTCCTTTCTCCTTGACCTTGTTCAGTTAGGTACCTGTGTGGGTATGTCTCACACCTTGTCAGTATCTCTTATCCCGTCTCCTTCAGGAGACTTCGAATGGTGTTTTGGACCAACTCTGTTTTTGGTTTGTTTTTTGAGAAAGTGTTTTGGAGCCATGGCTGTCCTGGAAATCAATCTGTAGGCCAGGCTGGCCTCGAACTCACAGAGAGCTCTACCAGCTTCTGCCTACTGAGTGTGTGCTCCACCACCGCTTTGTTTTTGTTTTCTTAAACTCATCTTGGCTGCTCTGGATCCTATGCTGATGGAGAGACTTCAAAGCCCTACTGGGATCTTGTTAGCTGGCTCCTTTAAGCCCTGAGTGCTTAGCACTCTGCAGCTGGGGTCTGCCATGCCTGGCCATACGAGGCCACTTCTCTCTGACCCTTTCACTAAAACTCCCCAGCAACATGCAGGCCATGCAGACGTGTATCTCTTCTACATTATGTCACAACATTGAAAACTTCCGTAATTTGGATTAGATAGGGGTGAATGCCAAGTTGAAGATGCCTTAAAGTAAAATTACAACGTATTTTGGCAGGAGGGCTTTGTGAAATGACAGATTACCTAGGATGCTCGCGGGTGACCAGGTACACATGGTGATTAGGAGCTCCAGCCTCAAGCCTGCTGACTGGGCTGCCCTGTACTGCTCACTCTTAGGATTCTCATCAGGCGTGTGATATGGCTCCTCTTGCCTACTTTGATAACCACGGCTTTAGGCTCTTTCCAGGCCACTTCTGATCCTTCTGCTCCTTGACAGGCTAGGGTATCCCTAGGGAGAGTTTGAAGGGATCTTTCCTGTTTCTCTCTCTGCTCTCCCACCCAGAAGAGACCACATACAGAAATGATAGATGCTGATGTGGATGTCAGGAAGTGCATGCTGACAGGAGCCTGATATAGCTGTCTCCTCAGAGATCTGCCAGAGTCTGACATCCAGAGGCAGATGCTCACAGCTAACCATTGATCTGATCAAGGGTTCCCAATGGAGAAGTTAGAGAGAAGACTGAAGGATCTGAAAGGGTTTGTGGCCCCATGAGGAGAGCAACAATACCAACCACCAGAGCTCCCAGGGTCTAAACCACCAGCCTGGGAGCACATAGGGAGGGACCCATGACTCCAGCTATATATGTAGGGAAAGATGGCCTTGTGAGGCATAGGTGGGAGAGGAGATCTTTGGTCCCATGAAGGCTGAACACCAATCAGGGAGGAATTCAAGGATGGGGAGGTGGGAGTGGGGGGCAGGCGAGGGCACACCCTCATAGAAGTAGGAGGAGGGGGATGAGATAAGGGGGTTCCTGGGTGGAGGGGGGAATGGGGTAAGGGGATAAAATCTGAAATGTAAATATAATGTAAATAAAATAAAATTAAACAAAATGAAACAAACCAAAAAAAAAAAGAAATGTCTTGGTTGGTGACTTTTAGCTGTGACCAGTAGGGGTCACTGCAGAATGCAAGAAGGGATGGTATACCTATGGGGTTGGTCCCAGAGGACCTCTACCTGAGGACTTACATGGCCTGTCATCCACAGAGGGAAGTCCTGCAGAACCATCACCTTTGAGCAGTTCCAGGAGGCACTGGAGGAGCTGGCCAAGAAGCGGTTCAAGGACAAGAGCAGTGAGGAGGCTGTGCGTGAGGTGCACAGGCTCATTGAGGGGCGAGCACCAGTCATCTCTGGCGTCACGGTGAGGGGGTGAGGCACGGGTGGGACTTAGTGTTTTTGATTGCATCTGCCCTTGGGGAGACCATGGCCCAGTAGTATCTGAAGGCCACACTGGGTAGATTTAGAAAACTTTTACACTTGTTAGTCCTGTAAGTGTGGGACTAGCCCAGAGCCAGGAGAGGTAACCCCTTATCTGTGGGTTCTAGCACGTTCACACTCTTTGTTTGGCTTACTCTCCAGCCCCTGCCACCTCCCACCTAAATGGGGCAATAATGGGTGGCAGTCCTTACCTAGTCCCATCATTGGCCTTATAACACCCTCTTCTATTCTCTTTCAGAAAGCTGTGTCCTCACCCACAGTGTCACGGCTCACAGACACAAGCAAGTTCACGGGCTCCCACAAGGAACGCTTCGACCAATCAGGAAAGGGCAAGGGCAAAGCGGGCCGCGTGGACCTGGTGGATGAGTCAGGCTATGTGCCTGGTTACAAGCATGCAGGCACCTATGACCAGAAGGTGCAGGGGGGCAAGTAGCCTTACAGGCCGGAGCTCTGGACACTACAGGTGGCAGGCGCAGGACTTACACCCATTGCACTTCATTACATTCCTATGTTTAACTGGGCAGAACTCAGAATGCACCTCCACTAGGTGATGGTGGGGGCAGTGCCCAGGCCTCCTCCTGCTGGGTGCTTTGACACTTCTCTCTCAGACCCCAGGTTTGGGCCGTGATTCATTGTCCTGTCCTAACATACCTGCCCTGTCCACAGCTTGGAAGTGGACTGCTATTTCCAAACTGTCTCCCAGGATCATACCACACTGGCCACTTGATCTGCAGGTAAAAGGGGGTTGTTTTGGGTACTGGAAGAAATGAGGATAAGCAGAGCAGATGTCAAAACTCATGCTGACCTTATCTAGGCACTTTTAAGGCGGCAGGAGCTAATGAACTAACCAACTGCATAGAGTAATCCTAAACAGGCCCCTTCATCTTTCTTGACCAGAGCACATGGCTGAGGCTACTTGGTGGGTTGTGCCATTGTGTGTGAGAACAATTCACATCAGCCTACATGCACGTGCGTGGACACACATGCACACATGCGTATTCACCAACCGAGTCTGTGCTGAGAGTGGCCAAGAGAAAATGGAAGCTCTCTGGTGACCAGGGGAGTGACTTGGAGTGTGAAGCTGGAAGTTTCTTCAGTGTTGTTCTAAAAAAATGTGCTTGGTCTCAAGAGTGATCCAGGGAGATTCAGAACATCAAGCTGCCATGTCCCATCACCAGGTTGGGACTCACATGATGCTGAGATACTTCATCCAGACCAGGCCTGGGCAGTTTTTCCACCAGTGTGTTATGGAAGCCTTTGCCAGGGCAAGTTATGCTATGTTTTGCTCAAATTATGTCTTCAGCTCTATGGAGCCTTCTCTGGGTTCATTTTTCCTAACTTTTCTCGCAAGTGCAAGTGCAGGGCACTGGACACCAGAACTAGGCCCAAGAAAGATCTGCAGTGTCTGCTAAGGTTTCTTTTTCTGCCACAAGAGAGAAGTCAGGACTCAGCTCATCCATGTGTGAGGGTGCCACTTAGCCGGGACCAGAGGCATGCACCATCCTCACCAGAGCCCCACAGCAATTTTCCCTTTGCATTAACATATCCCTATCCTTGCATGCAACTTGGTGGACTGTGTGGCCTTGATCTAGAGAGAACACACAGTGGCCCCAGGATATGCTCCCTTGAGCAGATGGCTGTCGAGGGTGGGGTGTCTTACATGACTTGGACAGCAAGGTTGTCTTCCCCACTGCCATGGCACATAGTCACAATGTCCACCTCTCTGGGGCTCAGAGAGCATGCCTTTGCTGCAACGCCAGGGAAGATGACTACTAGCCAAAGAGAGAAAAGCATGGGCCTCAGTACCAGACCTCCCAGCAGCAGGCCCTCTGAAGGTTCAAAGTTAACAAACCCCTCAACACAGCCACCACTGAAAGATGGGGATGGTCAGCTTCCTCCCAAGGTTTTGTGAGTTTGCAGTACTTGGCAAGCGGTGGAGCCTCCTTTCTGAAATCTTACCTCACTGGTCCGAGGAAACAAAAGGACCCTGGCACTTCTCACACTCTCACCCAGAACCCCTAGTCCCCATGTGGCTGGCAGTCTCTTGGTCTGAGGATGCTCTTTTCTACTGCCTATCAACAGCCTAGTAAATGGAACAGCCAAGTAAAATGGAACACACACAAATCCATCAGGAGGTGACAACATGTGGGCCAGGGCAGAGGGGGGCTAGTGTGGCATCAGGGAGTCCCCACAACATGTAGCGGGTCAGATGTTTCCCTGACCCCATAGTAGTTTGAAAACCCTGGACATTGCCTTCTGTTCAAAGGGCCAAGATGCCAGAATGGTGTCCAGATGAAGACTCAACCCAAGTCCAGGGTTAACAACCCAGGGACACCTAGGAAACAATGTAAGTGTCCACCTTCACAGGACCACCCAGCTTCATGGGGAAAGCTTCATTATAAACTGGTCACCTCTCCCATGTGCTCAGGACTGAACAGAAAAGCTCAGAATGGCAAGCTCATACAGGTCCTGGGCAGTAGAGGGCCAGAACTGCCATCAGAGTCCCCAAAGGTATGATCCTCAGAAGGAAAGCATTCCAGGAAAGCACTTAAGAAAATGTTTCTAACACAACTTGGACTCTGTAAATGAAAATTGGGTCACTCTGCCTTGCCGGTCCTCACTGTCCTAGCACAGGAACTGAGCACTCTTGGGGTCCTGCAGGATAGTCCGAGGCCCGCCCATGTAGTTCCTCAGCAGCACCCAGAACTATGTCAGACAAGTGGTCTTCATTGTCCTCCCTTACCCCCAGAGTTTCCTCATACAGCACCTTTCTCTAGTCAGTGTTAAGTTTAACTTTGAAAATAAACCCTCCCACTAGATGATATATGTCATCTAGAAAGGAAAGGGTGGTAACAATTAGATCACAAAGACTTAGTGTCTCCATACCATCAGTTTAAAGTATCTATGGAATTTGTTGTGGCATCTGTGTACCCTCTCAACATAGAAACCGATTCGAATCCAACTTTGCTGCACAAAACAGATGTGTATTTTCCTCAGTTTGATTTGAACACACAGGTAGAGTTTGTCTCTGTTGCATGTTTTATGCGATACCAATTAACTATTAATAATTATGGATAATAGAATTCAGTGTCTGTGAATAAAAACAAAAACTGCACAGCATGCAAACCAAGACCCAGGGCCATTTGCTATTAGGTGACAAGCACACAAGAGACAGCTAGGTTCTCACAGGGGACGACACCCAGGAGACAAAAAGGTACATTTGAAGAAGACACTCAGGAGACAGAGACATGTTCTCTTGAGTTATGACAGTAAAGAATAAGGACAGGTTCTGTCAGGGACGACACTCAGGGACATGGATCAGAGTGACAGAGTCATGTTCTGTTGTGCGTGACACTCAAGGATATGTTCTGTCAGAGTAATACTTGGATATATTCTGTTGGGGGTGACACCCAGGAACGTGGTCTGTAGAGGGAGATATACAGGGACACATTCTGTTAGAGGTGACATTCAGGAGAAAGGGACAAATTGCAGGGAAGAGCCATGCAGATGGTGTCTTAAGTGTCAGGGAACGATGGTAGGTAGATTGGAGGCTGTCTGAAAACACTGACTCTAGTAGAACCCCTATTTATTTCTATTTAATGCTATGAACAACCAGTTAGTGAAAATGCTTTACCAAAATCAGAGTTCAAATTACGTATTTAAATATTGTTGAAATATCTATATTTATACTGGAGTATTTTTACACCTTTCAGTATCCTATCTTATATTGGGGCATAGGGACATTATGACAGACGGAGATAGTTTTGAAATGGGCTGCATGACAGTTCTGCCACCTTTCTGTAGTCTGTCCCAGGGAGTTGACAGGTGTCTGCCCTGAGCCAAGACCCAACCTTACCACTCCCAGAGGCCCTGGGCTGCTTCAGCTGCCTGTTTCAGTCAATAGTTTTACTGGCACACAGCTGTACCCATGTGTTTGCATACTGTTTTGTAGCTGCTTTGGTATTACAACTGGCTGGGAGGATTGAGACAGATGCCATGGCACAGATACATATGGTATTTGCCACCTGTCCTTTTTCAGGGAAACTGTCTCTCTCTCTCTCTCTCTCTCTCTCTCTCTCTCTCTCTCTCTCTCTCTCTCTTTCTCTCAACTTGTGTACTACCTGGCTATGACATGGGCACATGGGGGAAGCCCTGCCAATTAAGAATGGCAAGAGTGACAATTTAGCTGTACTGTGAAGACATCAGTAGACAAAGTATCCTTCCAACACTGAGCCAAACTGCTCTTCTTCACCAACATACTACTGACCATTCTGAACTTTACAGTTCACGGGTGTGGCCATCTTGGGACGCTTAAATTATCTCTTCCTTTAGACTTCTTAACTAAACCAAGCCAAACAACAAAGCCTGTACAACTTAAACTTGAAAGGAATAATATGCTACTACTAGTAGTTTGTACTAAGTTTTTTTTTTTTTTCAAGAAAGGGAGTTAAGTTTATATATATGTGATATATATTTTTACACTATTTTATTAATGTTAGGGAATATGGAGTTTATCACTTTATCAGTGTGATGGGTAATGTTGATGCCATGGGTGTTCTGACTCAGAAAGACATTTATGCTGACATCTAAACCACACTTGCTCAGAATGTCTGTCAGGTCAGGATGGCCCTGCTGTCTGTCTGTCCCTCCTATAGAGTGCAAGGCATCTAGTCACCTAGTTGGACATATGGCCTGGCTCATATTGCTTTAGTGAAACAGCTTGTGTCTATCAACATTTCGTTCATTGTGTTTGCTGTTATTAACATTGTGTGTCAAGTTGGTAAAGTGATGAATAAAGGTTTTAAAATATGGATTTCTATTTTCCTTAAAGTACTGTGATATCTATGCTAGTCACCACATCCTCTGGCTGCCAGGGCCTTGACACTGGGTATTAACACAGCGGTGTCTAAAGTTGTCCTTGCATCAGTGCTTACAAGCAGAGTCTCATGTCCATTCAACATAAGAGGCTGTCTGCTTCTTAGCTCAGGCAGGAATGCATGCAGACCAGCCATCTGTCAGATTCAAGGCCAGAGCTGGCTTTGGTGCAGCCCTGGGTGAGGTCCAGACTTAAGGTAATTACTTATAAACTGCATCACAAATTATCAGCCCTCCAAAGGCAGGTGCATCATCAAGATGTTTAAATTAAGGTCAACTTCAAATACTAGTGCAAAGAGTATCCATGATGTTGCTGCTCATAAGGGGAAAAAAAGGTTGGTTTTTGTTTGACTGTCTGTTTGAATAATGTAATAATTTGCTACCAGTAGACATAAAAAATGCAGAAAGTGATCACAAGCAAAATGTCTTTAACAAAAAGTAAAACAAGAGAATTAGCAGGCAGGTGGCTCAGATTAGTAAGAGCTATGCACATATTTTGTGAAACTGAAAGTATTTCTTTAAGATACACGGGAACAATCACACACAAACCCAAAGGGGAGTAAAGAGGCTAGTGCTCACAGACTCTTATGTACTTTGGAGGTATCGAGGGCAGACCAGTTTCCTGATTAACCGGGGAGAGATGCTGAAAAGACACAGTCTAAAAACAGTCAGGAGTGGTGGTACACATCTTTAGTACCAGAAGGCAGAGGCAAGTGTATCTCTGTGAGTTTGAGCCTGATCTACATGGGCTCCAGGCTAGCCCATGATACATAGACCTTGTCTCAAAAGAAAAACAAACAAACAAACAACAACAAAACCTAGAAAAACCAACCACCAACTGAACAAACAAAAATGACAATACTGGAGTCAGAAAAACAAAACAACCAAAACAAACTAGAGCAAATATACAAAATGAGACGGCAGACAGAACAAAAACAAATACAAAACAGGAAAACTGATGAAACAATACACTGAAATACATCAGTGGTTTTAAAAATGTACAATGCCATGGGCAACACCACCAGGATGGGAAGACAGGAAGCTGGTTCCCCAGATACATAGCTGAAAAAGTTCAGGACAGCCACCAGCATGCTCTGGAATTCACCTGCCAGATACTTACTGGATGGGAAGGCCAGGCCTGCCTGTTCACTGGCTTGATGATCATCTCTGCAGTATGGGAGCTGAGGGAGAGCCAATGGCCAGAGGCTGTCTTATTACTCACAGAGTGAGCTGTTACTTAAAAGCCAAGTGTCACAAGTCTACACAATGATACAACTTCAAATCCTGAAGCTATTAAAACACTAACAAAAGATTATTAGTACCAAAAGTAAACTGAAAATTAAGGCAATATAAATTAATTCATAGACATACATGTACAAAAACTTAAACAGAAATAGACAGCTAGCTGTACAACTCTTGACTTGGGGTAAGAAACTGCAGAACACAGCTGAGAACCCTCAAAGCCTCAAAGTTGAGGCTTGAAACTCACTTCCAGCCTTGAACACAAATTCCACCTGGGTCAGCACAGGAGTGGAGGGCAAGAGAATCTTTCTGACCTTGTGAGGCAGAGACCAAGATCCATTAGGCAATTCCAAGCTGCCTCCAGAGTGTCTGTACTCAGCAGCATCAGTGTGTAAGAGCCATCTCTCTGCACGGGCTCCACTCCACATAGTACTGACCTGGTGGATTAAATCTGCCTCTTCTAATGAGCACCTTTTAAACAGTCATCTGGGTTTCACTCTGTACAGTGTGTATTTAAATCTTCCCCTGGTTTTCAGGTGAATAGTCTGTTTATTTGCAGGAGCTTTTGAAAGCAAAAGGGTGAGGCAGAAGTGGGGAAGTTTTTTGTTTATTTGTTTTACTATGACATGTTAATATCATACAAATTCTTAAAATGTTTGTCACATCTATAAGTGTTACTTTTTTATTACAACTTGGAACTTAGTTTTTCCTGCTCACGTTTTATAACTTGTTTTATAGAAGAATTCAACATGGAAGTCAGTTATAATTTATAAAGAGCCACTTAAAAAGTTAACTTTTTAAACATAGCAATATATTATTTCTTTAAATAAGGAATGCTTGTCACATGAAAACATTTTAATTATACAAAACTTCCTATCTTGGTAAGAAAAAAATACTGTAGCTTTACAACAGGATGTGTAATTAACAAAGCTTCTCACACACAGGAAGCCCAGGTTTGACTGCATCGATTTAGGAGACATAAGCAAGCTGAGCTCATGAATACATTTTGAGGATCCTAAGTAATTACAGTCTCATGAGGGGACTCAGCTAGATATATGCCTAGGTGTAACCCCGGGGCGGTTCCTGACGGAGGGGAGAATAGCTCATTAGCACTAGCAGGACTGTCGGCCACCAAGTCGGGAGCTACGGTGAGGGATCAGGGCCGTAGTCTTCTTAAATTCCTGGAAGCTCCAGTGCATCTGCTCCACCTCAGCTCTATGCTGTGCCCGTGTCCGGCTCAGCTCCTGCAGGAGATGTTCATTGGTGCTGACCAGGGAGCTGGAGGATGAAAGGAGAGTAACTGCTGAGTTCTTCCCAGTGCACCACCTACGGTTGTGTCCCGACTGCCACAGCCTGGCTGAAGTCCACCAGCATAAAGACATATGTCACCTGTACACTGGCCTGGTGCTCTTAACTGTAGCAGTGCCAAGGCAACCACTTATCCCTGGCCCCATTAACTTCTTTTTACTGGCTACTGTCCCTCTATATGACCTTTGCAAACCATACATGGACACAACTAGAGCCCTTGGCTTGAGCATGCCTTCTAAAGGCACTGCTGGCCACTGTGAGCTGAGCTTGAGAATAAGCTGAAGAACTGAATAGTGATGTCTTCCTGACATACCACAGTTCTATGGCAAGACAATGATAATCTTTATGGCTAATAAATCCATATTCTGACTGTAATGACCCAATACTGCAATGTTTCTAATTCCTAGTCACACGGTTAACCATGTGGCAACAGCATGATGCAGAGCAGGATTCAGAAGCACTAGTGCTTTTCCCAAGGTGACACAATGAATGGCATCACAAGTTCAGATAAAGCAAGGCAACATTAACCTCTGCCACCTTTGAAGATGGCCACCCCACTGAATAATCTACTAGGTAGGTGCTCGCCTTGTTTGTTTAAATCACAGAAATGGCTGCTGAATAACATCAGCAAGCCCATGAGTGGGCAAAAGCCTGATCCCACTGTCTCTAGACTTCTGTATCTCATTCTACCCATATCTGGGCAGGATGCTGAAAGCACAAACACCAGGGTCCCTGGACCCAGCACAGGTGGCCTGCTGGAGTCTAGGAGTGTATCCCTTCCCCTGTCACTGCTCTAAATCAGCTGCTCAGGTTCCTTCCTTCCATTCCTCCCTTCTGGGTCTCAGCAGTCTTCTCTGCCCAAAGCCTTTCCTCCAACTCTGAAACTCAGGCCTGTCAAAGGCCAATGGAGTTACTGGACTGTAATGACTTAAAGTGAAAGCTTGGCTTAGTCTGACTGTACATGAAGGACCTTACATGTGGTCACCTAGTAAGGAAACAACAACAACAACAAATACAAGGAAGATGGGAGAGTTGGGGAAGAGCTAAGGTAACAATGACTACAGGTGAGCCCTCCTCATAAGAGGTTCCAAGAACCAAGACTGCTCCTGCTCCGATGACCTGTTCTCACTCAGGCACTTGCCTCCTTCCCAGAAGAAACTTCCTCAATAAAATGAGGGTCTGCCTTGCCCATGTTAACATTCCTAGCCTCCCCCTTCACTGACCATACAGCGGCAAGTGGAAATATAATGTGCATGTTTGTAAGTGAACAACCATGGCCTCTAGTGAGGAGAAAGTACATGCTATTAGTAGCCATGACCCAGGGGAGCAGAACACTGGACTAGACTTCACCATCTCTAACATGTACTTACCCCTCAGATTCTAGTCCATACTTCCTGGCTCATATATGCCTCAGTGTGCTCTCAGACCTCAGTGTGCTCCCAGGCCTCAGTGTGCTCCCAGGCCTCAGTGTGCTCCCAGGCCTAGTGTGCTCCCAGACCTCAGTGTGCTCCTGAGCCTCAGTGTGCTCCCAGGCCTCAGTGTGCTCTCAGACCTCAGCGTGCTCTCAGACCTCAGTGTGCTCCCAGGCCTCAGTGTGCTCTCAGACCTCAGCGTGCTCTCAGACCTCAGTGTGCTCCCAGGCCTCAGTGTGCTCCCAGGCCTCAGTGTGCTCCCAGGCCTAGTGTGCTCCCAGACCTCAGTGTGCTCCTGAGCCTCAGTGTGCTCCCAGGCCTCAGTGTGCTCTCAGACCTCAGCGTGCTCTCAGACCTCAGCGTGCTCCCAGGCCTCAGTGTGCTCCCAGGCTTCAGTGTGCTCCCAGGCCTCAGTGTGCTCTCAGACCTCAGTGTGCTCCCAGGCCTCAGCGTGCTCTCAGACCTCAGCGTGTTCCCATGCCTCAGCGTGCTCCCAGGCCTCAGTGTGCTCCTGAGCCTCAGTGTGCTCCCATGCCTCAGTGTGCTCCCAGACCTCAGTGTGCTCCCAGACCTCAGTGTGCTCACAGACCTCAGTGTGCTCTCAGACCTCAGTGTGCTCCCAGGCCTCAGTGTGCTCCCAGGCCTCAGTGTGCTCCCAGACCTCAGTGTGCTCCCAGGCCTCAGTGTGCTCCCAGACCTCAGTGTGCTCCCAGACCTCAGTGTGCTCCCAGGCCTCAGTGTGCTCCCAGGCCTCAGCGTGCTCCCAGACCTCAGTGTGCTCCCAGGCCTTAGTGTACTCCCAGGCCTAAGTGTGCTCCCAGGCCTCAGTGTGCTCCCAGACCTCAGCCTGAACACGTTTCAGGTCTATACCTCAGAGTACACTCCTTGCAGTCATCATCATATCTCATTTTTTACCAAGGGAATGCTCATTCATGTTCAAAGTCAACATGGCAATGCATGCGGGTCCTGAACACCAACTCCTGAGAGATACTGCCAGCTGTTTCTTGGTGCCTCGCACCCTGTGTCTTGGCCTCCCCCTGTGACCCACTGACGCAGGGACCTGTGGCTCTCTTGCAGCATCTGTGTGAGCTCCTGGATCTTGTCATAGTGTTCCACGTGTTGCTTCAGCTCCACAACTTCCCCAGAGAGTTGCTTCATACTTGCCTGAAGTCCTGAGGAAGACAGGAAGTAGTATTATGTAATGATGTTCATATACACATTTTGGTCATTCTGGTTTAAATTAAAGCCACAGAAAGAATATTAGAGACTCAAAGATGGGGGTAAAGAGTATCAAGGCAACATCTGCCTCCCTCTATGGGAGCTAATACTTCTGCTACCGATACCTTATACCCTAAAGCTGGCACCAGCACAAGACTCCTCCATTGGATCTGCCTGCAGAGTCTCCTTCTTCTTCAGGAAGCAACCTACATTCATTCACAAGGGAGCCTGTGGTTTAGGGTGAAGCATTATGAAGTCTATGGTGGCCATTTATTTGATGAACCCACCGATTCCTTCCTACCAGTGCTAGGGCCAATGCTCTCTTTCATTGAGTTTCCAACTTAAGGGAGGAAAGCAATACTATGTATTGGCTCCCTACATCTAAGCCAACAATACAGATACATCTATATGTAACATGGTTGTGAAACCATATAGCATCAGTAACATCAACAAAGTCAGAAAGCCAACTGTGGCAAAGGACAACAGTGGCACTAGCATATGCAAACCAGTCAGCAGTGTGCGAACATCGTGCCGATGTCAGTTAAGACAACAGCCTCCCTAAGAGCACAGATGAAAGGGATTCTGGGAAAATAGCAGTGGCAGCCTGGTCTGAGGGCCTCCCAGGAACTTCACATTAACCAAATATCAAGAGAAGTTAGATGAAAACCAAACCCCAGAGGAGTCTCAAGTCCATAACCCAAGGGACTAGGCCAAGCCCCAGAGGTACGGTAAGTGCATGACATCACTCTCTACAGGAACAATTTGTCATCAGTGGGGTATCTGACAGATATAATGTAGAAGATCCCAAAGGACCCATTTTCCTGGGCCAATGACAGGACTGTGGTAAATTAAGTGAAGGTTTCATCTTGCTAGTGAAGGGGAGACCAGATGTTCCATGTAGTCTAAGGAGCTGGGAAACCCAGTCCTGTTTAGAACAGGGTCCTCACTGGGAAAAAAAAAACCCACTTCTTTGGGGAGGACTGAGCAAAACATGACAATGGAGAGAAGGAAAGGGGAGAACCAAGAGATGCCCAAAAGGAGGCAGTTAAATTTTTGATCCATATAGTCAGAGAAGGTGCTGTAGCCTATCTCCTGAGGGAAATCCTGAAGGACAAGTGTCATGAAAATGAGTGAATCATGAAACAGAAAACTCCTGTTGCCATAACAGAAGTGTAAGGAGTCCTACCTTCTGAGAGCCAGGTCCACAGAGCAGATTCGACCCCACACATCACTTCAAAATAAGTAATGACAAACAGAAAATGACACAAGAAATAAAGAGCAACCTGAACCAGAATTATAGAATGTCAGAAAAACGTGTGCTACCTTAGCAGTAAAGAGCATTGTACTAGAAGTGAAGGCACACTAGAAGGAAAAGAGAGCCAAGACAAAATAAGTAATGTCTCACAAAAATGACCAGCATGCACAACTAACCCTGAGGACCCAGAGTGGTATGTATGCCTTCCTGGTAACAGCAGCTCTGTGGTGCTTTGAACAGGTATGGCCTCCACAGACTCATGTGTTTGATGCTTAGCCCAGGTACTGGGTCTATTAGGAGGTGTGGCCTTGTTGGAGTAGTTGTGGCCTTGTTGGATTCCTCCAACAAGGAATCCAACAAGTGTCACTGTGGGGGAGGGCTTTGAACCTTCCTATGCTCAAGCTATGCCCAGTGTGCAATCTCCTTCTTCTGTCTATGGACCAAGATGTAGAGCTTTCAGCTTCTTCTCTAGCACCATGTCTGCCTGCATGCCACCATGCTGCTGCCATGACAATAATGGACTGAATCTTTGAACTGTAAGCCAACTCCAAATTAAATGTTTTCCTTATTAAGAGTTCCTGTGGTCTTCTTATTTCTTCACAGAAATAAAACCCTAAGACAAGCTCTCAATGTGGACCTAGAACTCACTTAACAAGAGGGAAACCTAACTATCTATCCAGGGTGAGTGAAGTCATGAATCTTGGAGGAAAACTGACAATCACCACTTTACTAAACCAGCATAATCCCTAACTATACTTTAAATATCCACAGACTTATAGTCACAGATAAATGCAGTCCTCACACCTCATTAAGGAAATGCCTCTTTGCAACAGAGGGAGATCATCACAGAAAACAACAACCAATCCAAATACAAAGATGTAGCGCTCATCCCCAGTGGATACACCTACAAAACAACTCACCACATGCAGGTTTCCAGAAACACTGTGGAAGAGTGGGGTCAGGTGAGGAGGAGGGGCAAGACAAGAGATCAGGAGGCTTGCCATGAGACTGTGCTTCCAGGTAAAATTTGAAGCTACACTCATAAAGTCTCACCAACATGGCTGTCTAAACATGAGCTGAACAACAGACATGCCTAAGTGGGTGGGGGAAGGATCACGAAACTTCAACTCTATACAGAGAACTGCAGCCAACTAAGAAATGCTGGAAGTGGGAGAAAATCTTCCCCTGGGAAGAGCGCTCTAACTGGTTACCCGATACTAAATGGTCAGCCCTGAAAACATACATACAAGTAACATTATATAGCCTGAGCACGTTACATTTAGGAATGAATACACACACACACACACACACACACACACACACACACACACATATATGCACGTAGCAACAATTAATGAAAAAAGAATATGAAAAAGAAAGAGTGGCATATGGAGGGGGTTTGAGGGAGGAAAGGGAAGGGGAAAATGATATAACTATCTCAAAAAGAAAAGAAAGAAATAAGATGGGATGTCATCTGAGGAATGATACCCCCCAAACAACAACTAAGAAAACAAAATGAGAAAAAAAAACTCTAATTAAAAAAAAAAAAAGAAAAACAATGTAAAGAACTCTCATCACTCAACAAAACAGTCCAAGAATGTCAAGCGGCAAGAGACCTGAGGAGACACTTGGCCCAGGAGTCAGACCTGGGTAGCACTCCTCCCTGTGGTGCTAAGGGTCATGTAGGAGGCAGTTACCTCCTGGTTCTTTAAAGTTTCCCTTAAAACAAGAGCAATGTGTGGGAAAAGCGGCTACAACGCCGAGTGGTGGAGGTAGGAACCTGATTTCCAGAAGCAGCTGGGTAGGCACCATGGCCGGGAACACCACCATCAAGGCGGTAAAGCACAAGATCCAGGTTCTGCAGAAGCAGGCTGATGATACGGAGGAGAGGGCCGAGAGTCTCCAGTGGGAAGTGGAGGGAGAAAGGCAGGCAGGGAGCAGGCTGAAGCTGAGGTGGCCTCCTTGACCCGCAGGACCCAGCTGGTTGAGAGGAGCTGGACCGTGCTCAGGAGCGCCTTGCCACTGCGTTGCAGAAGCTAGAGGAAGCAGAAAAGGCTGCTGATGAGAGTGAGAGAGGTATGAAGGTGATTGAAAAATTGCACTCTAAAAGATGAAGAAAAGATGGAACTCCAGGAAATCCAGCGAAAGGAAGCAAGGCACACTGCAGAAGAGGCAGATAGGAAGTATGAAGAGGTGGCTCTTAAGCTGGTGATTACTGAAGGAGACTTGGAACTTACGGAGGAACGCACCGAGCTGGCAGCGTCCCATTGCCGAGAGATGGATGAGCAGATCAGACTGATGGACCAGAACCTGAAGTGTCTGAGTGCTGCTGAAGAAAAGTACTCTCAAAAAGAAGACAAGTATGAAGAAGAAATAAAGATTCTTACTGATAAACTCAAGGAGGCAGAGACCCGTGCTGAGTTTGCTAAAAGATTGGTAGCCAAGCTGGAAAAGACCATTGATGACTTGGAAGATAAGCTGAAGTGCACCAAAGAGGAGCACCTCTATACACAAAGGATGCTGGACCAGACCCTGCAGGACCAGAACGAGATGTAGACCTCTCCATCCCTGCCCTACAGCTGCTCCTCCCTCTGACCTTGACTCCGCCTGAGGCCAGCCTCCCAGAAGCTGACTTTGAAACTGAGGGCTGATCTTTTTAACTGAAGGCTGCTTTCCCTCCTGCCAACCCCTCTACCCCTCTTGTCTTTTTCACAAAACCATGTCAGCCTCTTCCCAGAGTTCCATCCAGCTGGAGGGGCTGAACACCTTTGGGAACAATATTTAAGGGAATGTGAGCACAACGCAAGGTGTCCTCAATGCAGTTGTGATATGCACATTTGATTACTTTTTATCTTAGCAACCATTTTTAACATTCCAAGCACTTCTGCAGCTTGGAGCAGCACATGTTAGCCTAATGGATACTGTCTCGCCATGGAGGAGAAACACAGGAATGGGCCTGCCTTCCTGAGAGCCAGTAGAACCCAGGCAGGCTCCACTGTGGGAGACCTCAGTGCTCTGCACTACATCTTAGCCAAACAAAGGGGATTCTAGGAAGTTAGCCCAAACCAAAAAACTCTTCTGGGCTGTGAAAGGTTTCAGCTTTGGTATCTTTGAACAACTTTTACACTTATTTAATTTTTTACTTTTTCCATCAGATGTGACCAAATAAGATGGTGAGACGTCTGAGACAGTCCCACCTCCCAGGGCCTCATGCATGTTAGGCAAGGGTTTGTCCCCAGCCCTGAGCCCAAACTTGTCTCAGCTCCACCCCTTCTCCAACTGCTCAAAAATGGATTACGCTGCCCCTTAGTGTTGTGGTGACCTCTCAGTGTTCACCTGCCCCCAAGGGAGACAGAGAAGCAAAATTATGTTTGTGCCACTGATTTAGCCACATGAAAGTCATCTCATTGCCTTTTCCTGAAGCTGCTGTCTCTAAAGTGCCATCTCACTGTGCATTGTATCAGTCAGTGCTGGAGAAATCTTGAATAGCTTATGTTAAAAAAAAAAAAAAAAAGAACTTTTAAAATTTTATATTATTTTGAAATTTTGTGTTTGGGGGGATTGGGTTACCTTGGCTAACCCACTGGTATGAGAATTCTTTACAGTCTGTGGGCTAGTGGTGTGCTGATCTTTCAAGTGTCCCCACCCAATTGCCATGTTCAGGTGGTTTCTTCTCAGCCTGTTAGGTGGGCACCCTGCAGATTCCTGGCTTGTTTATACTCTCCTCCGACTGGAGAAAGAGAACCTTGTAGTGCAACTGCTTTGATACTGAATATTGACAAGTAACATTTTGAAATAAAGAACCAACCCCTCAAAAAAAAAAAAAAAAAAAAAAAAAAAGAGCAATGTGTGCTCAATAGTTTGCCCTCCCGAAACACAGATTACTACCCTAGACACATCTGAACCTGACTTTCCTTAAAACTGAAAAACAAAACAGCCCCAAAAAAGTGAAAAAAGAAGTGAAAATTATCTGAACCTGAAAGACACACAAGCAGCTGCCAAGATACCTGCTTTCTCAGAAAGCAGAAAAGCCAAGGTCCTGATGTCAGTGGAAGCGGCCAGACAAGAAGCTCCCTCCACATACCACCCCAGACTAGCTGCTACAGGCAACCATTAACAACTAGACTGGGTCTCCAGACGCACTCAGGCAGTATTTACTGATTCAAACTCTTGGAATAGAGTGACTTAGAATAAAGTCTACTCTATGTATTCTTGAGTACTCCGATTTTACCAAATAAACTGTGCAGCTTCTTACCAGCAATCTGCAAAGTTAGTGCAGTTGAAGTGTCTGCATTCTTTACTTCTTTTTTCACATTGTACAGAAGAGACTTTAAGTTGCTATTCTCTTCCAATGATTTGTCCAAATGTTGTTTCAATGTATCCTAGAGGCACAGAAAACAAAGGCAGACAAGTGAGATTTAGTCAATATATTTAATGGATTAAAACACTGGACACTCACCACAGACTAAAGTTTCAGTTTTCATAGTATAATTCTGAATCACAACACAAAACAAAAATCACACTCTAAAGCATATTCTTCCACCCGCAGGCTACCTAGTCTGACCCACTTGAAGAGAAAGGACACAAGGAAAAGGCGAGGGGAGGCAGGGTATGCACCACAGGAATTCAGGTGCAATACCAGAGGAGGAATGGCTGGTAGCTGGTAGGTCCTCTCTTTCCATGGGTATCTCATTGACACAGCAGGTCCCCAGCCTCGATACTATTCAGTGTTCTTGGCACCCTTCCTATGGGAACTCCATTATGACCTGGGTCTTAGTCTACAAATGTGGAGAATTCCATCAGCTGTACCTTATTACAGTAGGAACTGAGGCCTGAGTCCTTTAGTATCTTCACAGGCAGGGAAAATGCTGAACACAAGCTAGGACATTAAGACTGAGACATAAGACAGAGATCAAGGTTCCCATCAGAGCAGTAATGAAGCTATTGCAAAGGCACTATTGCAAGTCATCAGGTTTCTGATAGGTGAGCCATGTGCGCTGCCTGTAAAGGTTCCCACAGTTCTGTATGCACCTGCTTACAGCTCATGCACTAGTGGGCACACTCACAAAGGTCTGGGCTCTAGACAGGGCTGGGCTGGGAAAGAGGAGTGAGAATGAGCATCTCACCAAGCCCAGTTAGCAGAAAACTGGCGCATTTCTTACGTCTGTGGCAACCCTCTCCCATGAGGATGCCCACCAGGCTGGGAGGCCTTCTGTTTTAAAGGCTGCCAGACCCCAAACCATTTCTCTCAGCTGCACCTTTAAGTCTTCCTTTCAAAGCGTCTCCTGCAATGAGGCCCCTACATAGGCTCTTCTTTCTGATACTAGCTGTCAGTGGTGGGTTGTGCTAGATCCTACCTCAATCATACTCCAGGCTGTGGTGGGCACAGACAGCAGGGTACTGAATACAGCCAGACTGGGAAGGTACATCTATCTGCCTTGGAATCTGTATTCAGAATACCATGCTAGGGGCAGAATCTCTGCTCAGGACAATTCTAAATGTCACGAGAAGGTCCGTGCAGTCTAATTCTGGAAGGTGGCTCTCATGTACTTTCCCAGCTGTCCCAGGAAATGGTTATTATGGTATGAACTCCTGATCCACTTGCTGGATACTCCTCCTTCTCCACAGCTGGATAACCGGGAGCATGGCTCAGCTCACTGGAACAGAGAACTTGGGCCTGTTCCTGTCTTGGCACTCTAGGTTGCCCTTCAGTTCAGCACAGATACTTTTGTGCATCACTTCCATAGGGCAATACCGACCTCTGGGCCCTGTCTATCTGGGTCTCACTGTTCCAGATGCAGCAGGATTCACTAATACTCACTGTGTGGGCCCTAACAGGGACTACTGGTTGCTTTCTTGTAACAGACTATGCTGTGTCCCATGGGGCCCACAATCCCATATGGACAAAACTCTGCCTAGCACTGTGGTGCAGGCACCGTGGGCTCGGGCCTTCTCCAGCTACAGGAGCTCTGTGCTCATGCAGGAGATCCACAGCGCTTGCAACACCAGAGACCATGCATGTCAGTTCAGTGTCCTTGTTTTCTCTAAAATGAGGTTCTGAGGGTCATCTTTTGTATAGATCTTCACAAATGAAGATATTATTTGTGAGGCAACTTTAAACTTTCCCACTGAAATCCTGTGGTATGTTCATCTATTTTACAAATGAGGCAAGCTAAAACAGAAGGCAAAACAGGCTGCTGCTGCAGGGACCCACTAACTCAGAGTGTCTGTGGTCACTGGGTACTCACCTTGCCAGGGGTGGACCAATACACATTGGCAGCGGGGACAGACTGTGATGCCCTTCTTGGTATCATCAGCCTCTGTAGCCCATGCAGAGGTGTGTGTAGCATCAAGATTTTATGGTAAGAAGCCTGGAAGAAGATCCTGACCCGGCAGGCTCTTGGATAAGTGCTGAGTCTCAGCAACGGATTTGTGCTCAGTTAATCTCAGTCTAACAGAAGCTGGTGACACCGTGTTGGCCCAGGCTCATTTTGGATTTATGTACTACAAAGCCACAGAACTATCAGATTAGTACTAACTCTGGTGGGTGCACTGTTAGGTGGCTCTTCAGCCCAATTCTTTTGCCTTTGATGTAAACCATTAGCGTAAACTTAATAGAAGTGAGAACACCCCAGTACTTTAAACACAATATAACCCCACAGAATCAATCAGCTTAGATGCCAGGTCTAAGTTTGTATGGTTCTTTCTGGGTATACCAACTGGTGTTAGAGAGTTCCCCAGACTCAGACAAAACCACCAAATGTACCTTGTTGGTGCAGAACAGAGACAAAGAACACAGATGACCCAACTAATTACAACCTTATACACCAGTACTAAGAAGCCCAGGCAACCAATAGAATGAATATGGTTCATTTCTTCTTCCCCCATCTCCTCCATCCAGACTCTGAAGAGAGCACCAGGCAAAATTTTAGCAATTAGCAGCAGTACCGTCATAGGTTCACTGTTTTCTGGGACCTGGGTGTGAAACAGTCAGATGGAGTTCTGAAGGCACCTACTAAGGGGAAGAAGCTTCATGGCCCTGGAGCAGCACAAGAGAGCTCAAAGGTGGCTGTGGAGCTGCCCTTGCTCTGTGGAGCCAGACCTGTCTTTCCCTTGTCCCATGAACAGCTACAAACAGCAGAGAGCACTCACCAGCTCCCTCTTTGTATTATTGAGCTCTGCTGTCACTTTGGTCACTGTTGCAGTGTACTGTTGCTGTTGCTCAGCAAGGCGGCTTTGCAGAGTCTTATTTTCAAGAGATAGGTAACCAATTCCTTCCTTTTCAAGTGCTGAACTGTCCCGAGTTGCTGTGAACTCTTGAAGAGATGATAAAACATGCCTGGCCTGAGCTAGGAGTCAAAAGGAAATGCTCTTAATATATCATAGATAAAGGAATGACTATAAACAACAAACAACAACTATATTGCTATGTGACTAGAAAGCAGAGCATTATAAGGAACAGAGACATTGGCACCTTGAAATCACCTTGCTTGGCTTCCCAATAATGGATATGGCTTTTAATTACAAAAAAGGCAACCCTCAAGAGAAGGTAGTCACATCAGAAAGATGCAGTGAATGTCTGGTACTTTGGTCAGCAAACTTCAACATGGCAATTACATCATTGCCATCACAACTATCATGGACCACTTCTGCTGCAACAACACACTGGCCCTGATTAAAGACTAAAGATAGATAGGTATAGCTATCAGGCTCCAGCACTACAGATCCCAGGGTTTCTGATCTCCAAACAATTAAAAGGGTCACAACCCTGAGGGATGTAGTCAGGAACTCTGTTGGGTACTAAAGTCAACCTGATACAAGCTAAAGTCATCTGAGAGGAGGGAACCTCAACTAAGAAAATGCCCTATAAGACGGGGCTACAGGCAGGCAGGCTTGTAGGGCCTTTTCTTAATTAGTGATTAATATGGGAAGGGACCAGCCCATTTTGGGTTGTGCTACCCAGGCCTGGTGGGCCTGGTTGCATAAGAAAGCAGACTGAGCAAGTCATGAAGAGCAAGCCAGTAAGTAGTACCCCTCCATGGCCTCTGCATTAGCTCCTGCCTCCAGGTTCCTATTTTGTTTGAGTTACTGTCTTGACTTCCTTTGATGGTAAACTGTGATGTGGAAGAATAAGCTGACTAAACCCTTTCGTTCCCAAGTTGTTTTGATCATGGTGTTTTGTCATAGCAACAGTAACCCTGACTAAGACAGGAGCCATGGCAGGCAGTGGCTTAGGCAGCTCAGTGCTGATGGGCCTGGCTCCCAAAGGATACTAACATGTAGCCCAGGCTACTGGTGAAAGCAGCCATTGCCCAGGCTCAGAGCAGAACAATGCATGAGGAACCCTGGCATGCTCTCATTCTGTATTTCCAGTGTGCAGAAGGAAATAAACATGAGACCGCAGTAGGGAAGACAATCCCACTGGGTTTCTACCATATTCCTAAAGCTCTGTGACTCCAAGGCACTGTACTCAACTGGATGCACACAGAGAATCAGAAGACAGGAAACAGTTTCCCAGACTTCCAAATGCCCATAAGAAGACAGAGTAGAGACCAATATTGGACATGGCATTTGTATTACTGGCAAGTGATAGCCCACAATCACAAAGCACTCCAGCCACCAAGAAGGGCAGAGACAGTAGGGAGGACATGTAATACAGCATGTAATACTCACAAGAAGATTTCGATTATTTAGCATGAGGACAATTATTCACTTATCTGGAACCCCAGGTTCTATGAACACTGGGAGCCCCAAACCTAGCAGATGAGCAGCATCTCCTAACAGATGCTGCCAGGACTCACCAAGGAAGGCCTCATTGCCATGCAGGGATCCACTGCCACTTGAGCACCTGTCTATTAGGTCGAGGAGTGCCTCCAGAAGTGCCACTTCCAGAGTGGACCTCCGCTCAGGCATCACTGCCGAGCAGAGTTTAGGAGAAAGCTACGATGAAAACACAATGATGAAGACCGGCTTTAAGTTGGCAGCTCACTGCAAAAGCTAGGTCTCTAACACAACATGCCAGGGTCTGAAATGCTTGTCTCCACAATGGAAGGAGCCCATGCCCAGGAGCTGAGAACAAAGACACCCATCAGTGAGGCTAGCTTCTCACAAGGCTGTAGCAGCAGAGTACTCCCCTCCCCCATTTTCTTTCTTTCTCTCAGTCCAGAACCTGATGACAGGCTGCAAATGGACACGGTCACATCACATATGAAAACAGCCCCAGAACCAGTAGTCAGAGGCACCAGTCTACTGTTTCTAGCTTGGTCCAGAAATTCCATAGCCAGCTTCCCTTTTTTTGCCTCAGTTTCAGCTTAGGACCAATCAAAGAATCAACCACCTTGAAGGCCCTCTGGCTTCTAAGCCAAATGGCTCTACCTCCTAGGCTTTTCCATTTCCACTTCAACTGGCTGTAGAAAATTCCCATTTTCCCCATCCTGCTCTAGCAGCTTTGAGTCAGTGTGGCCTGCTCTCAACTTGGTGGGTGGACCCTGAGTCTCAAAGCCTCCAACTGGGGCAGCTGGTTGCTACTGAGACAATGGGGTAGTTTCTGGAGCCTTCTGGGTCCTTGAGGATATGAGAACTTTTAATTCTCTCATCAGGAATGAATCTTTCGGAAACCATAATGTTATTTCCAGGACTCCCCCCTCATGACATTCATGACATTCACTGACGACTCAGCCTGCCATAAAGCGTGATTCCAACTTTGGAGACAAATGTAAATAACAGAAAGTCACCCCTACTATGTAGCTGTGTTTGCCTCAGAACCAGAGCATTAGAACAGTGGAGCACAAGAATCAAGTATCAAGAGAGTTGTTTAAAAGCAACATTCAGTGTGGGGGTCATAATTAGTACTGAAAATATAAGATATAGCAAGCAAGAGACCAAACAATTGTGCTGCTAAAACACACTTAAGAGGAATAAGGCCGGTCTCCAGCTGCTGACCCCTCTGCTACAGCTGCTCACCACTCTGGGGTCACTTGTGCCATGAGATGTCCGCTCTTCAGCCTCCAAAGCCTGAGAGTGAGACAAGGCCACCTGACTCTGGCCCTCCAAGCCATCCTGTCTGCTTAGACTGTCCTCAAGGCTGGAGGGCCCGTCAGCCCTCTCTAGGAAGCTCAAACACTCCCGGTCTGAAGGCACCTGGAATCTCCCACCAGGCATCCTTCGCTTCCTGTACTTTTCAGGGACAGGCAAAGGATTTACTATTTTTTGTGATGACAAACTTGACTTCTGAGAAGATGAAGCACAGTCCTCAACATCCACAGAGTCTGTAATACAGAGAAAGTGGGCAGAGCCATTATTAGACTGAATTCTCTGGGATCTGGAGGCTGGTTTTATAAGTTTAAAAAGTACATCCATGAGTGTGAATGTGTGTCCACCAAACACAGGCACATGAAACATGCTTATCGCATGCGCATACACACACACACACACACACACACACACACACACGAGAGGAAGAGGCAGAAGAAGGTGAAAGGGACATGAGGAAGCACATGGTAAAACATGGATTTTGAGAAGAGCCTGGATAGAGTGAACAGAATCCATTCTTCTTAAGTAGCAGGCTTTTGTCAGTACTTGCTCTGCATCAGCTCACACAGAATAGATGTGTCAACAAAGTTCTCTAGACAATATCACACATGTATGTTTCCAAGATATTAAATGGGTTGGGATAATAAAATGACATGGGAGATCCATGTATTTACTCACTAATACCCTCTGGGAAGGGCAAACAAACTCTTGTCTAGGTAAGAACAATGAC
This sequence comes from Arvicanthis niloticus, assembly GCF_011762505.2. NCBI lineage: Eukaryota > Metazoa > Chordata > Mammalia > Rodentia > Muridae > Arvicanthis > Arvicanthis niloticus. Next base: position 965,954 of record NC_047676.1, on the reverse strand, counting down.
AGCAGGGAAGGCAGTGAACAGGAACATGGCCCTGCCTTAACCACAGCCCAGAACTCTGAGCAGCCACATTACCTGAGCATTGTACTTCTGAAGGTCTCACAAATGTGACTGAAACAAGTGCCTCAAGATAGCAGGTTCATTTATGTGGGCAGTTCTGACATTTACACTGTAGATGCTCATGGTGCCTCAATTAACTTATTTAATTTCCCCATCTTTAGTATTAAAAAGTGTAGCTAGTTTCATGTGCTGGGCCTGTGTGTTTAGAAGAAAACATGTGTCTATGGGACTAAAGAGGGATAGGAAGAAATGTGACAGGCAGAGAAAAAGGGTGTGTACACAATGGAAAAGTACTAAGAAATTTCCAAACTAGCAATCCAAAATACGGGTGTGTGATACATTTTGAGGTGCTAAATCCTTTCCAAAGATAGTTTAGAACTTCACATATAAGTATAAAGACATCAGGAAAAATTTCAGAGTTACAGCAAACACTGTGAATAGTGTGCAAACACTTATGTAGACAGGCAGCTCAGTCCTGGCAGGACTGGTGATTACCTGGCTGTGAAGTAATTCGGGCATGTTGCACATGCATATGGCAGGCCTCTGGCTCCCCACAGAGCTGGTCCTGTGGTGAATGACCTGGACACCCTCTGGAGGTGGTTTTCTTTTTCTCATGGCCTCGCCTTGCTGAGTCCCCACATTGGTGCTGGATGGACAAAGGACTCAACAGATGTCTGGACTCTAGTTTATTAAAAACATTTTAAGTTGTCATTAAAAATTACATTTTAAGTTTGTGAGAGCAATGTAATCTATAAAATATACTTTCCTTAAATCAATTAAGTAAGAAAAAAAATACTGAGTAGGTTAATATAGCAGTCAACACTACAGTGAGTTCCAGATAGTTGTACAGGCAGGAAAATGGCAGTGTTCAAGGGTGACAAGACTCAATACCAAGTAACTAAGATGATCCGGATGGTGGTGTACAGAAGACAGAATTTACAGACTGGGAATAGATGCAAGTCAACTGCCTCAATGAATGCCCAGAGTCATTACACAATTTCTCTTTTCAACAGATGCTCAGAATGACTGGAGGTAGGAGTGGTCTCGATACAGTACTCTCAAACCACTCAGCACTGACTCCAACTGTGGACTGTGTATAAACCTGGGCAGTCCTACAGCATGGGATGGTAAAAGGTCTATATTAGGACACAATAAAGCACATTCTATTATAGAAAAAAACCGTCTAATTTGGCTTAGTAGTTCTTTGAAGCACTGTTAGGAATGCAAAAAGGCAATCAGTGGAGTGAAAGAAAAGTCTTAGATCCAAAATCCACATGTAATTTGTATGATTCAACACAAGAAAGAAAAGAAAAGGAAAGGAAAGAAAAGACAAGACACTATTAAAAAACAGGGTGGGAGACTTTAAGATATTACAAGAGAAGATATAGATGGACAGCGCTGTGTCAATACCTGCCAGGAAAAGGCAAGTCAGAACTGTCACACGCAGACACCCATGGGAGGAACTAGGGTTAAGAGGACTGAGGACAGCAGTATTGGGAGATGATAGCTCAAGAGCTGCCGGCCCCAGCAATGAATGGCTCTGGGAAACTCATCATGGAGTACAAGGCACTAAGTTAAAGCTTATCAGCAAGTCTCTGCTGGAAGTTCACAGGGTTTGGGAAGTCTTGAGATCCTGGTAGAACTGGCTCCTGAGCCCAGGATTTCAAAAGAACCGAGTGGCTGACTACTCCTCACAGGTGCTGTAGACAGACATCTGGCTCTCATGTTTAAATCAGACATTTTTTTTCCTATGCTCTGAGACAGAATGAAATTCAAACAACTGCAACTATGACTAGACTCAACTTAAATCCATTAGATTTTTTTTTTAATTTTAATTTTTTTTCCTTTGTAATTCCATAGTAGACATACTAGTATTCAGAGTCAATACTGTAAGTACTGTAAGAGTCTGCTCAAGCCAGGGCCAGTCTGACCCGCGGAGCCCTTACTGGGCTACGAAGCGCACCTTGGGCATAATGGAGGTCAGCTTCATGTTCCTTTTGGCTGGAGTTCATGTTTCCAGGAGGATTGCTTAGGTCCCACTCACACTCGGCAATAAGGTTCAGGACAGCCTCATCATCAGCATCCATGACCAAGCATTTTTTGGCCGAGGTCTCGGTACATCTGTTTCTGAGGTGGTGTGGCCTGCAAGGGAAAAGGAAACATCTCAGTGTCCGCAGGCTCAGGTATACTCCCAGCATAGGATGGCTCTTATTATAAAGTAACCTGAAAGAGGGACTTACTCAGAACAACTGGCAACCAATAACAATGTCATGAGATGCCACCAACACTATTGCCCCAGCATTAAACAGAAGTCCTCTAGACATAGCTAAAAAATGTAAGTTCCAAAATGTTCCTCTGTTCCTGCAATCTTTTAACAGGCTAAAATTCAACTTATTCTTTTCTTGACACATTCACAAGAAATACATGTGATCAAGAAACTTAAAGGGCTGATTGATGCTTATATTTACCTATGGCTGAGTGAGGCACGCATACATAGCCTTTAACTTTTTGGTTCCACATATGAATGACAATCTTTGACTAATAGCTAATTAATAAGCTAATTAAACTCAGACTTCAGGGGTCATATACAACAAAGAAGAAAATTCACAGAAATTGTTCAGAACTGCCACCAAACAATGACAACTTCAATGCTCAAGAACAATACATCCAACTGACTAGAGAGACACTGACTGACTTCCAAAGAGGCTACCAAACTTGCTATCCAAAATGTCCAGCTGTAACTAAAACCAAAAGGGATGCAGAGAAACAAAAAGGTACAGACTTGCAGGGCAGTAGTGAAGCATACCTTTAACCTCAGTATTCGGGTGGCAGAGGCAGGCAGATCTTTGAGTTCGAGGCCAGCCTGTTCTACAGAGTGATTTCCAGGACAGCCAGGGCTACACAGAGAAACCCTGTCTCAAATCAAACACAAAAGAAGGTACTGACTACAAAATAAAAATGAAAAACACAAAAACAACCCCACTGAAGTCAGAAACTACTTGATAAAGTCTAGACATTAAAGATTTCTAGACAAAAATCTTGCTCAACAAGCTAGAGGAAACAATGACAAAGAACTAGAAGAAAATGTAAGAAGAACAAGCTCTCATTAAATGGAGAGTATCAACAATGAGTGCAAAGTATTAAAATAACCAAGCTGGACAGCATCTTTAAATGGTATTGGAGAAACTGGGCATCTACATATAGAGAAATAAAACTGATTCCTTTCTCTGATCCTGCTCATAAATCAATTCCAAATGAATCAAAGATCTCAATGTTAGACTTGAAACTGAAACTTTTACAGGAAAGAGTAGAGGGCACACTGCAGGACACAGCCTCAAGTCATACAGGAAAGAGTAGGGGGAACACTCCAGGATACAGCCTCAAGTAAAGGCTTTCTGAATAGGACAGTGGTCACCCAGGAAATGGACCAACAATCAGTAAATGGGACTTCATGAGATTCAAAAGTTTATGAGTTGCAAAGGAAACTATTAATTTACTGAAGAGGAAGCCCAAAGAATGGGGAAAATGTTTGTCAGCTACATGTCTGACAAAAGATTAGTAATCCCAGAATTGGGGAGGCAGAGATAGATGGGTTCCTGAGGCTAGCTAGCTAGCCAGACTAGCCTATCTAGGAAATTCTTGGCTAGTGAAAAATGGGGCACATAGCCAGGCAAGGACTGTTGGCTGTTTTTCTCTTTCAGAAGTGTGCACAGCACCTTCTAGCACTATACACACTTGCCCATAGAACAGATTTTTCAGGACAGCACCAGTTTGATTTCTGCATGCAGTCTGGGTAATACAGTGAGTTAGCATCAGACTTTGGAAGGTAACAAGAGAATAAGAGATTGTGGAGCACTCATCTCTAAATGAGACAATATGTCTCACCCCCTCACCAAGTGTTAGGGGTCACCATGGAAGAAGGAATGGAAAGATTCTAAGAGCTGGAGGTAGTGGACATCTTCAGCAAAACATTATTTGCCAGATATGACAGTGCTGTTTCACATGGGAACTCAGTGGACATGACTGTGTATAAGACCTGCATCAGATCAGGCCTACCAAAATCACAGCAGGTATGAGAGAAGTTCATCTGTGTTGAGTAGCTATTGACAACTGATAGTTGCTAGAAGAAGAAAGTCAGTTTTCCTCAAGGATGTGGCCCGAGAGGCTACACATGCTCCAGCAGATGGCTATACCCACCTACACACATAAAGAGTGTGCTAAGTGGATTCAGTGGGTTCAAAACAAAACAAAACAAAACAAACAATAAAAACCCTACATGAAGTTACAGGAAGAGTGGGAATAGTGGTGGGCTAGGAAGAAAGTGGAGTAGAGGAACATGCGGTAGAAAGAACGGGGAAGGTAGTGGTGCCCAGGAGACGGTTCTGTTGGTAAAGTGCTTACTAGAGAAGCATGAGGGCCTGGGTTTGGATTTTACATGCACACAAGTAGAAACTGGGCACAGGGAGCATGTGTTTGTGTTGAACATGGGGTAGGAAATAAGAAGTGAAGATGGCAAATCCCTGTAGTTCCTGGTTAACTACTCTATCAGAGTCAATGTGCTCTAGGCTCAGTGATAGACTCTGTCTGAAAAGCTAAGGCAGAGCGTACGGAAGATACCTGGAACTGACTTTCACTTCTACATACATGCATGCACACGGAAATATGAACACACACATACCCACAAGCACAAAGGTGGGTGGCACCTGAGGAATAATAACTTAGGTGGTCTTCTCATTTGGTATCAAGAGTTGTAAAAATAGCTCATAGATATTGGGAAGAAAAGTAATTTAAAATATTAAAATAGTACACTGAAAGTATATTTCCAACAGAAAAGGCAGGAACAGACACACTAAGGAAAACTGGCATAAGGAACAGAAAACAGAAAGATGACAGAGGTCCTTCCTTATCAGCAGTACAGTAAGTTAATATGGATTGAGCTCTCCAATTAAAAAACAGAGATTGTCAGGAAAAATGGAAAGCATGATTCAACTATATGCTGTGTTGTTAAGACACTCACTATAGAGTCAAAGATACAGAGAGATATTCCATGTGAATATACCAACAGGAATAAAAGGAGGATAAATAACAAAAAATATACGTAAGCATATGCAAGCTTCAGAAAGCCAGGACAAAAATCCCCAAAGAAGCCAAAGGAAAACCAAACGAAACCTTTAGATACTTTTGTTGTTGTGATTAAAATGCCACTTAAAGAACACAAGCAACTTAAAGAAATAAGAGTTTATTTACCTTAAGGTTCCAGAGGGGTAAGAGTCCACCATGGCAGGCAGGCATGGCAGCAGGAGCAGGAAGCTAAGAGCTCATACCTCAATCACAAGCACAAAGAAAGAAAGCACACTTCAAGTTGGGCAAGGCTGCACACTCTCAGAGCCTGTGCCCCAGCAAGGCTCCACACTCTCAGAGCCTGTGCCCCAGCAAGGCTCCACACTCTCAGAGCCTGTGCCCCAGCAAGGCTCCACACTCTCAGAGCCTGTGCCCCAGCAAGGCTCCACACTCTCAGAGCCTGTGCCCCTAAACTCCCATCTATCACCACCGGACATTTCTCAATTCAAACCACCACACATCTTATCCACAGAGAAGAAAAGATAAAATTTACCTCTGATGTCTAAGAAACTATGTAAGAGGGCAGAGCAAACTAAAAGTGTCGAAAGAAAAGCAAAACAAAAACAAAACATAAAACACCATCTAGAATCCTGTTTCCAACAAAATTATCTTTTTGCTGGAAGTAATGAAGAAATATTTTGTCAAATGAAGTTGAAGGGATGTGTTGCTTGGGCTGCTCTCCAAGGACTGTTAAAAAATTCCTCAAAGAAAATCCCATTCAGGGGCAGAAACTCCTCTATTTACATCGTCAGAAGGAAGAAATAATAAAGTAAGAACCCTTTCCTTATTTTTCACTGACTTTACAGGTTACAATTTTTCAAAAACAGTAGTAATGTCATTATGCCTCCCTGAGTATTACGTGCACAACTCAAGCCAAGTGTGAGTGAGTGGCTGACAGTGGCTCAAGTGGAGGGAGGCCCAGGAATGCTGTGCTGAACAAGACACTCACTGCGCCCGTGAAAGAGGTGCAGCATGGACTCAAAGTGAACACAGGTCACCGTGACTACCAACTCAGCGGCAACTACTAACAAAGGTGAAGAACGGATGAGTACGCTAATGTAGAGAGAATGGAATCATAATCCTCAGTAGAAATCAAAAAGGCAGAAAGAAAACTGGAAAGAAAAGAACAAACAACACATAATGATTAGAAAATAGTAATGAATATGGTAGGCGCTGGTCCAAAGGTGTTAATAAAACACCGTAAATGCCAAAGGTCTGACATTCCAATTAAGAGAAACAGATTTAAAGATCCGTTTATCGTTGTTACAGAGATCTGTCATCTTCCTCAGGCTCTGCCTTGTCTTGAGACTCCATTTGAAGATAAAGGAGGATTGTGCACCTTGAAGCACAAATAAACAATACCATCTGTCTGGCACTACCCATAAGGTAGATCTGTAATTTTTTTCTAAAAGTAGGATGGATGACCCTATAAGTTTATCATCACCTATAATTTTATCAAAGTAAATCAGGACAGAGGAACATATTTGCATATGATAATACTATCAGGAAAGCCAGGCCCTAGAACTTACCAGATTAAGTAAAGGGTGCACAAACTTACCTGAACCCTACAAGGAGAAGAACACCTAACAGACAGCAATGGTCCCACTAACCTGTCACGAATTTTTCGGATGCGAGTTAAGTGACTGACAGGAAGAGAATTGCCAACTATCCCAGGAAATTCAGCTTAGCTCAATCCTATTGCAGATGTGGCTTGTTCAACCGTTATCTGTCACATAGTCTATGGTCCTGCCCTTTGTTTCTACAGCTCTTACAATCACACATCTCATGTCTATAACTTCTGTTTTACTATTGTTTGGGGACAGGGTCTTTTTACATAGCCGTAGCTGTCTTGGAACTCACTATATAGACCAGACCAGCCTCAAACTGACAGAGATCCACCTGCTTCCAAAGTGCTGGGATTGAAGTGCTGAGATTAAAGGTGTGTGCCTCCATGCCTGGCTCATTTCTACAATACACCTCTGACCTTGCAGCCTGAGTCTACACTAGCACCTCCAGCAGATCCCAGTAGGGTCATTATCTTATTTCCACAGATTCTTTTGGCATCTCTATCACCTCACTACCTTTGCTCTCAGGCCTCTTCAAGACTCCTTTATCTCTGCTGTAGCCTCCTATAACATATACATACATACATACATGCATACATACATACATACACACTTACACATACACACAGAGAGATATGCATACACTCATCTGAGACATATAAAGAGACAGAATAAAAGTAAATTTATACATAGATACTAACCACCATGGGTGGGAGGGGATGGAATCAAGCCAGGAGTAGAAATTAAGACTTTTACAATGAAGAAAGATCAGACATTTGATAGGAAAGACATTTGAATGTATGTCCCAGAAAGACATACATACAAATATAAGACATTCATGTATGTCCCAGAAAATGTGTGCTGTTTTAAAATTTTTACATAAAAAGAAAATTAAGCAATTGTGTGTGTGTGTCTGTGCACTTAATGCCCACAACACACATATGGACATTACAAAACAACTTCCAGGAGTCTGTTCTCCCTTGCACCGTGTGAATCCCAGGGATGGAGACCAGGGTGCCAGTCTATGTATTTGTAGTAGCCACCTTTACTCACTGAGCAATTTTTAAACAGTATTTGTTTTTAAGACTATTTTGTTGCATGCGATAGAAGGTTCCTCAAGCCTTACTAACTTAACTTACATTGTACTTTTTTTTTTCTATTTTGTTTTTTAAGACAGGGCTTCTCTGTGTAGCTCTGACGGTCCTGGAACTTGCTCTATAGACCAGGTTGACCTCAAACTCAAGAGAGCTGGCTTACATTGTACTTTTAGTGGCAAGTGACTCATCACTTGTTTTGTAAAGTCTTGCCTTGACTTTCCTCAGTGATGGACTGTCACTTGATGTGTAAACTGAAATAAACTTTCTCTTCCCCAAGTTGCCTTGGACACAGTATTTCATCACAGCAACAGAAACTGTAATTAAGATAATGACAGGAAAACAAATTTTAAAAACAGAAAAACAATTTCTGTATAAACTACAAATTGAGGCCATGACATGCTCTCCATTGGTGCCATAATATGAACAGCAAAATTAAAAAAAAAAGCTGACACAAAAGACACCAAGAAATCCAAAATGCACTGTTCTGAGGTATGACTGTCTACACAGCAGCTTTCTTGTTTGAAATAGACTGGCAGTACTGAAGGACTTTGGGAGAAACAGAGAGACAGACATTTACCACCATCCACATGAGCCCCAGTCAGAACTGAGAACTTCTGTCTGCTCTGCATACTTGTCCCTCAGGGACAGGTGGCACACAGACACCCATACCTGATGGCCGAATGTCCTGTCAACAGACAAGCCTGAAACCCATCTGAGTGGAACCACATTACTCCATACCTTCCAACTGTTGAAGTGGCTGAGAAGTTCTCCTTGGAGTTCACTGAATCCTCTGGGGCAAAATGAAGCTGGGAAGCCTTCCGCTCACTCTCTCTCACAGGACGGTCATCTAAAGAGAAAATTCCCAAGAACTGTAGAGAACAGGGGCAGATGACTGCCGTTCTTCATGAGAGTGGACACATCTAGTTCTCCCATTCTGGAGCTCACAATACGAGGATTTGGTGCCTGATGGCTGACACAAGCTCTCATCAGTAAATGGCATGCATCATACTAGAATGATGAGCTCTGGTGGTTACACTTGGCTTCCCAACAATTCCAAGAGGCTAGCCCATGCCCTTAAAGCTTGCTGTCTATGAGCTGCTACTGGAATAGGCTGATACTCTTTGCAAAAGTAGGACATATAAGGTACACATTTAAGTCATGCTTCTTAAATGTTTATTAAATGTGCATGCCAGACACTGGATAAGTCTTGTAACATAAGTACACTAAAGGGTCTGCATAGAGGAGAGTCCTCCCCACAATGAAGACTCCGACTATGTGAGTTTGCTCTTAAGGGTGAGTCCCCAGAAGCCCAATGCTGGAACACAGAAACAGAGGAGAAATCCCAAATATCCCATATAAAGATACAAAGCCTCAGAAGACCTTGACCAAAAAGCCTTCTGACATGTCTTATATAAGTATCTAAGGATGAGAAGACCCTTAATCTTGGAACTTTCCTCATTTTATGTTGCACATATAGTTAGGTTCCCATGCTATCTTCTAAACAGTATTTACCTTATGGCACACAATCATAGAAAATAGTAAAAAGTGAGGAAAACTCCCACAATGTTGCATAATCACATGTGTCTTCTTTGGACTAGGAGAACATGTCTAAGCTGCACTACTTTCCCCTCAGAGGCTGTGCAAATCCCTAGACTACTCCACCAGAACTCAAATGCAAAACCTCCAAAGCCAATAAAGTTCACTCCCCCCCACACACACACACACATACAAGCGCACACACCCCTTTCCTAGCAGCAGCATCTTCCCTGACCCTACTGCATCCTACAGCCCCTAGGCTACCCCTTTGCTCCTTTCTCTACAACCTATCCAGAGCCTCCCAAATTCCCACCTACAACCAGGACCAAGGCCCTCTGCAGGCCCCGTACAGAACCAAGATGCTTTTTCCAGCATCTGCCAATCCAGGGCCTTTGGACAAGATTTTCCAAAGACTCTGATTTCAGTAATACCCCTTTGCTGTGTATGAAAATACCTCTTACATTCCTTTTCCATACAAACTGTGTGATTCTGAATCTAAGCTTTTCTGGCGAGGGGAAGGCAGTGATTTAAATGTGAAGGATTCAAGACTACCCACAGTTATAATGCTTCTAAGTACAAAGCCAAACTCAACTGTTTATAAGTTACCTAAACAGTCAAATAAAGAATAGAACACAGCATGTACCCTTTCCAAGTATCTTCAAATTAAACACAGAAATCCCAAATATGTCTTAACTAAACAGTGTGCTCTAGGCAGTTGGCCCATCTGCCCCCAGGCTCAACACTTTGTGGTCTAACAGTATTCATGCCCACAGGAGGTCTATAGCATATACCTATGGCTAGGAGCTTCATCAAAACTGAACTGAATGTAGGACATGGGGTCTGAACATGGCCACTAAAACCTTAGTGTCAGTATTCACAACGTACTGGAGCTGGGCTCTCTGGGTCGGGACACAGAAGGTGCAGGCACTCAGCACCCTTTTGCCAACAACTGTATCTTAAGGTTAGAGATACATGACCACCACTGCATGGGTAATGGACTACCAGTTACAATGCTTGCCCAGCATTGCTGCTGGACCATCCTGCCTTAGGAGCTAAATTCTTGTGGAAATGTAACCTGTTGGGCTAAGAGAGGCCAGCCTATATTCAGGGCTATAATGCCAGGTCCTCAAGTTTCCTTTAGAGGACTGAAGAAAATAATCCCAACTGAGTTACTAAATAGATGACTTCTGGTAACTGTAGCTGACCAATGGGGACAGCTTTGCAAGGAACAATTCACCCCACTAATTGGCACTGTTACAGAAGGATGAAACAAAAGGCACATGTGCTTTTATGTTGCTGAATTCCTCTGCTATCTCTAGAAACATCTCTGAGATGCAGGGAAAGGGAATTTAAGATGTCAGAATACCATTTACACACAGAAGGTCAGTTCATGGTCAAAACATGCTAGTTCTTGGTGCTATGACAAGATACCCCAAACGGTATGGATGAATTTAACTTTTATGTTAACTCATGAAAGCTCTTGACCTAAGATAAACCCACAAGACAGTAGTTACACAGTGTCCATCTCCCAGGCCTGAAGAATGGATATGCAAGGCTGGGATTAGCTATGGGAAGTCCCATATATCTGACTGACTGACGATGTCTGTCCTGCATTTATGTAGTGGTATGAGTCCAGAGCTGACTAAGATCTGGCCAACCCATGCCTGTCTACACATAAGGACCAGGTTGAACTAAAATCACCCAGACAAGCTCAGAGACACTCAAGCCATATCTGGTTTTGCTGCTGTTTATATCTTTTTTTAAAAAAATTACATTTATGTACATATTTGTGTATATATGTTTGAGTGTGGGTGCACATGTGTCACGGTGCATATGTAGAGGTTACAGCAGTTCTCTCCTTCCACTATGTGGTTTCTGGGAATTAATTCAGGTCCACACTTGGCAGCAAGCATCTTTATCTACTTTACCCACTGGCCCAAAAACAAGCATCTGAAATTTACTTTTTCCAAAAGACTCTGAATGGCAAACTCTGTGCCTCCAGGGGTTTGCTATGGAGGAAAAATGGTCTATTTTTCTAATATTTCTAGTAGAACTTTAGTAGTTCTATTGCTCTGATGATCCTCTAGGCACAGGAGGTCTGACCCCAATAACAACAGAAATTCCATGAAATGCTTACAAGCTCCTTGACCTACAAGTCCTACAAGTCCTATCCTAAGAATTTACAGATATTAACTCAGGAATGACCTTGTAAACTTGGCATTTTTTATTGTTGTTGTTGGTGGTGATGGTGATAGTGAGGTGTGTGTGTGTTTGTGTTATATATACATGTGTTTACTAGTGCATGTGTACATATCTGTGCATGTGGGTGTCTTTTCTCAGGTGTTATCCATCTGGTTTTTGAGATAAGGCTTCTCACTGAGCCTAAAATTTGGTGATTAGATTGGCTTGGCTGGCCAGCAAGACTGACTCCAGGAAGATGAAGGATTCCCCAGAGCTGACAGGGTTTTGGGCCATCAGTGAAAAAAAAATTAGCTTCAGTTTCCAGTATGGAACAGCAGCATAATCTGTTCAGGAGCACAAAAACAGCTCCACTGCACGAGGTTGTGAGGGCAATGGCTCCTCCACCCACCTAGCTGTCGGAGCTTTGGGAGCATGTGCACAATAAACAGGCGGTAGTCAGACTCATTCTTCACAACAGGGTTGAGCCGGAAGTCCACATCCTGGAGCTCTACTAGGGTGTGGAGCCTAAATACTTCTGCTAATGAGGAAATGCAGTTGTAGTAGAGATTGAGACTCTCCAGGGAGACGAGATACTGTATGCCCTGTTAATAAGAAAATATCTCAATCAGTTCATCACGGAAAATAAACCATTGGTACGAGCTAACCAAGTTAAACACACTGATAATGAATATACTATTATTACTAGAAAAACTAACCATGCAACATGTTCTTATTTCTGAGATGCTATGCTCCATAGAGGGCAACTACCATGTGAGGTATCTGAGTAGAAGTCTGTGAGTCCCGGCAGCACTCGACACAGCCCAATATGATCACGCTATATAACCTTCACAGTTTCATTTACTCTCCACACTCAGATCAGGAGGCTGATGCTTAGGAATTGAGAGAAGAACCAAGCCTTGGTTTGGCCAAAGCTGGAGCCTCTCTTAGTGTTAGGAATTGTCTCAACAGTACCATCTTCCTAGGCAATGATACCTGATGTTTCTTTCAAGGTAAAGCCCTCCTCTCTGAATTGAGCAAGGTACTGGCTGGATTTGTGTGTCAACTTGACACAAGCTGGAGTGATCGCAGAGAAAGGAGCCTCAGTTGAAGAAATGCTTCCGTGTGCTGTTAGGCATTTTTTTGATTAATGATCAAGGGAGAGGGCCCAGTCTTTATGGGCGGTGCATTACTGGGCTGGTGGTCCTGGGTTCTATAAGAAAGCAAGCTGAGCAAGCCAGGGGAAGCAAGCACCCCTCCATAGCCTCTCCGTCACCTCCTGCCTCCAAGTTCCAGCCCTGTGTGAGTTCCTGTCCTGACTTCCTTTAGTGATGAACAGCAGTGTGGAAGTGTAAGCTGAATAAACTCTTTCCTCCGAAACTTGCTTCTTCATCATGATGTTTTGTGCAGGAATAGAAACCCTGACTAAGACAAGCAATAAGCAGTATTTATACAAACTTCCCACTTGTGTCTCCTTGGGAGACTTTTTATTTTCAAATCATGACTGGGCACTTGCAATGAGCCCCAAATTTGCATAATGACATTTAGGGCAGAAGGCCAAATGACAAGCCATGGATAGATATAACCTACAGAAGGAGGCAATGACAAGCCTTGGATAGATGTAACCTACAGAAGGAGGCAGCACAGAAGAGGAAGGGATAGAGAGGCATGGGCCTGCACACTTTACACTTTGGGATCTTGTTTCCTTCCCTTTAAAGATAATCCATCTTCTTCAGAAAGCTATTACTTTGGTATTTAAAGATGTAATGGGACGGGTTAGACCCTTAGCTCCAGATAAACACTACAATAATATAATATAATATAATATAATATAATACAGACTGTAAAGATACAGTCTATAAGCCATTCCTTGTATAGTTTCAAAACATGTTGCATTTTTTAAATCATTAAAATGTCCCTCTGATACTGATATTTTAACAAATAAGCCTAAACGTACCTCAAGACTAACCAAGGAGTTACGTGAGAGGTCTAAGGATTTCAGAGCAGTCAAATGCATCAAAGAGTTCCCCAGGTGAGTGATCTTCTCTTGGTATGTTCCAGGAATGGATAAAGATCGAAGCTCAGCTAAGAAAAGAAAATTGTAACATTTTAATCTTTTTTAAAATTTAAAATAGTATTATAGAAATTCAATTTAGGGAAAATACTTTAGACATTGTTAGAAACACAACAGACACACTCTGACTGAGCAAAATGTAATTAGGCTTACAGATGTTATCCTATGCCCATCGGTGCACTTCTTATAAACCAGAGGTTAGCAGAGAACCCTGAAAAGTCATTTCACCAAGAATTCTCTGCCCCCAGTGTCTGCTCATCTTGGTCCCTCATCATATCACTTCTCCTTCACCATTCCTAGGAGCACAGAAGATTCTGCTCCCTCATTTCCTTAGTAATGTTCCAGCCATGGACCCTTGCTTCCCTACCCTGCTTGCTTGCTAAAACATCTACTTGTCCATGTCATACTGGGAACAGAATCTTTATACTACAACATCCTACTGCATCAGGGCCTGTGCCCATCTCAACAGCCCCAAATACAGTCTTTTTTAAATCTTCTTGATTTCGTTTGTTTGCTTTTGAGAAAGTCTAGGTAGCCAAGGATGGCCCTGAAGCTAGATCTTCTTGCCTCAAGCTCCTGAGTCCAAGATTACAGGTATGGACCACTATTTCTTAGCAAGTTTCTGGACCCTGTCTTTGAAAGAATGATGAATGAATGAATGAATGAATAATGGAAGATAGCAGGCTAAGCCCTAGTATTCATTGCTGCTTCCTAACTGCAAATACAATTTGAACGGCCTCCTACACCCTAGCCACTATGCCTTCCTCACCTTGACTTTTATCTCCTCCAACTGTTGAGTCAAAATAAACCTTTTTACTCTTAAGTTGTTTCTTGTCAGTTTTTTTTTTTTTTCCATACAGGAGATGAGAAAAGCAGCTAATATACCTGCTTACTAAATAACAAAGTCTTTATACAGAAAACCCTCCTGAGTGACCTGAATACTATCAGCCAATAAAATCAACCCGACACACGTTTTACGTGTACTTAGAACATTCTCCAATAGAAACCAGATTCTTGGTCATTAAACAATCTCTGCAGACTTAAGAGAACGAAAATCATACACAGTATGTTCTCTGACCATAACAGAATTACACTAAAAAGAAAACCTTCCAACACAGGATCCTTTAAAAACACATCCCTAAAGAATAAAAAAGTGAGCAATTACTAAATAATTCATGGGTCTAAGAAGATACCGAAAAGGGATATTTGATAAGCATATTGAAATCAATGAAAATCAGAGCCTGTCAGGGTAGCAATTGCCTGAAATCCTAGCCACTTGAGAATCTGATAAAATCCCAAGGCCAGGTTTGGTTAAATATGGAGATCAAAGTCATCCTGGCTTAATATCACACTTGGAAAGATTAAAAATTGTTGGGGTGAAGTTACATGACAGAGCATTTGCTTAGCACAGGCAAAGCCCTAGGTTCTATCTTCAGTACCATTACAAACAGGAGAGATGGCCAGGCAATGGTGGCGCCCACCTTTAATCCCAGCACTTGGGAGGCAGAGGCAGGCAGATTTCTGAGTTCGAGGCCAGCCTGGTCTACAGCGTTTGTTCCAGGACAGCCAGGGCTACACAGAGAAACCCTGTCTCAAAACAAAAACAAAAACAAAAACAAAAACAAAAACAAAAAAAACCAGGAGAGATATAAACACTACCAAATGTGTTAGTTTGTGCAGCTATGTGATATTCAAAGAGGAATGTATAGGTTAAAATATTTAAATTATAAAACAAGTTTTAACCCACAAGGTTTCACTTCTAGCATCTGAAGAGTAAAATAAATGCAAAGTAAGCACAAAGAAGTAGGTAAAATTTAAAAACAGTGAAGACAAATCAACCAACCCAAAAGTGGTGTCTTTGAAATGATCAGTAACCATAAATCTCCAACATAACTGAAAAACAGAGCCAGATTAAGTACTATTTATGAAAATGGGGATATCCCTACAGACCCCACAAACATTAATAAACTAGTAAAAGTATGCTGTAGTCAGTTCTATGTAGATATGGTTGACAATGAAGAAAAAAAACCGAATTAGTTTAGGTAACGAAAATTCACTCTAGATGAAATCACTATCAGTTTAAAAATCGAATTTGTAACCTAAAATCTTCAACAATGGAAAGTATAGGCCTGCAAGGTTTTACTGTAAAAGTCCATGGGAAAAAAAGTTACTAAAAAAATAAAATAAAATCACAGCACAAATTCCACATGACCTCTTGCACAAAACATGAGGCCCTGATGTCCAAACCATATAAAAACAGACCTCGTAAACGAAATGCCATGTAGGAACCCAGGAAGACAGAAGAAAGCTGCTGCAAAAGTGAGGCTCGGCCTGACCATGGCCATACATAGAAACACAGGCCGAGTTCAAGGGCTCTCAGGGACCACAGCCACTCTTCCCCACGACCCTGCCCGGTCGGCCCCGCCTCCCTGCCTCACGGGCCGGGACCGTTTGTGGCCAAGTGGCATTCGCACTGAGGCAGAGCTATCAGGCCAGGCAGGCCAACCCAGGGAGACCCTGAGCCCCGGGTGTCGGTCTGTCCCCCACGCACCCAGGTCGCGGTGGGGACCGAAGCCGCTGCGCTCCCGGACAGTCTCTTCGCACAAAACCAACCGCTGCCCTGGCGCCATGTTTTCAAACGGGATGCTGGCACGCGGAGCCTGCGCAGTGTAGTGAACTGAAATGGGCTGGACCAACCCTGCAGGGGGCGGACCCAGGAGGGTGGGCGGAGCTTGGGCCGTGTTTAAAACTTCCTCTTGGGCAGGGCAGGTTCATTCACGCCCTCCCAAGCATCTGGGTTGTGTGTGCAACCTAACCCTGCTTTGGATACTCCCCAGGAGAGCCCCATTAAGTTCAGTGTGGTCTGTGGTAACAGCTGCTAGTGCCAGGGGCATTTGAGTCTACTCCCACTTCCGTTCATTTCCCACCCCATCTAGGAGCCTTCCCTCCTAAAAAGGTTCCCTCCTGCCCCAGCCCTTGAGATGCTTTTTCCCTCCCCCTCCCCCACACACCCCACTATCTGTACTAAGACTTGCAGATTGCAAGAAGAAACAGAGCGAGGCCCCAGTCTAGGTGGAGCAGGCACCTTCTGCCAGGGCCTAGCATTTTTGAGGCCTAGGCTCACTCTGTTTAGGGGAGCTTCTCCTCACCTAGAGGAGTTGGGAGCTAACTCTCTGTCTAGACTAGACAGTGTGGCCCAGGTTTCCAGGTTGTAGAAAGCCTATGGCTTCCATAAAGAAGAGCTTACACCAAGTCCCATCCTGTTACCATCACACAAACTTGCCTTTGCTTGGTGGCCTTAGTCAGCAGGCCCAGACCCTATAAGCTGGACCAACAAGCTCTGCTCTTTTAGTACTTAGGATTCCCAATGTCAGCCCTGTCAACCACTGGAGTGCAGTTCTCATTGGGCTCAAAGCTATTGTGTGGTGAGTTTCTGTGAGGCCAGGACCTGTGAGGACACTACCACCCATTTCTCTTCTACAGTCATATACCTTGACGTGACAGCACAAGGTAGGGAGCATGGGCCAAAGTAGCCTCTCATATTGAGTGTGTGGTGGGGGTTAGAGCAAGGGTCAGAGGGCATCCTGGCTTTATAACATATCAACATATTGTCAGGGTACTAAGAACGAGAACTCACAGGTTCTGTGCCCCTGGACTGGCTTCACTTCAAACTTCAGTTTCTTTGCCTCTTTAAAAAAATGGAAAAAAATAATTTTTTTTTTCATATAACTAATGGCTCCTAACCCTCTCAGCCTTGCTTTTCCCCATCACAGAAGATGAGACCTATCTCTTACAGATTGGGGTAACAAGTTCTGACTAGTGGGATGTAGTTATAAAACTACCACGACATTTTAAAGCTGAGTTTCTAG
The DNA here is from genome assembly GCF_011762505.2 of Arvicanthis niloticus. Taxonomy (NCBI): domain Eukaryota; kingdom Metazoa; phylum Chordata; class Mammalia; order Rodentia; family Muridae; genus Arvicanthis; species Arvicanthis niloticus. The sequence goes on along the minus strand of NC_047676.1, from coordinate 948,457 downwards.
AAAAAGAGGTAAGCCATATACCTTCTATTTTTGCTTTGAGCTATGATGGCCAGAGCTGTATCAGCCACTTTGGAACCAAGAGGGAGGAAATGGCATTAGAGTAGTGTTCAGTTTGGGCTCTAAACTAATGTCACTACTACTTTCTGATTGTAGACTTTTCCCTCAGTAGGAGAGAAAACACTGGCTTTGCCTGACTGCTGCTGTGTCTCATCTGTGCTGTTGAGATCTGTCACAGTGGTGGATGTAATATATTTGGCACAGGCCACACCACATGGTGGGTGTATAGCCAGAAGACATGTGACTATGAGAAAGTTTCAATGAGTCCTTGACCATAAAGAGAACTCATGTTCTATTTGGGGGACTTGAGGCAGGGTTAAGGAGATCCAGTACCTAGAATATGGGGATAGGCGGGAACAGAGAAGACCCCAAGGAGCTAAGGCTCCAATAGAAGGGAACCTGAGGGGATGCCACACCCTTGACAGGGATCCAGCTGGCTGAAGTCCATGCAATGTGGGTAAGTGAAGGTGGATCTGGGCAAAGCACAAAGAAAAACTTGCATGTTGTTTACCTGGTTTCCTAGCTATATAAGCAGGGAGTAATCAGAAAGCTTATTGCTGGCCTTTATCATCTCTAATCATATGTTGACTTAATCACTTGGATGAGACTCCTTTTCCTGAGCTGAGGGTTATGTGAGTATAGCATCCAGGAAAAGAAGACAGAACTTTGCCTTTTAGAAGCTCTCAGTCAAGTGAGCGATATGCTAGGGTTAGGTTCTTTTGTTAAACTAAAGCATACTTTGTTTTATAGAGGATGTGTTTCTAGCCCCAAACTCACACATTAAAGTGCTAACCTCAGTGGAAAAGGGTTAAATCCAGGGGTCTTTGGAGGTGATATGGTGAAGCCTCACACTGGGATCAATGCCTTCCAAGAGGCATCAGCAAGCTATTTCCTTAGTCTCCGTCAAGAAGGAAAGCAGGGAGGCAGATCCCCAGGAGTGCACCTGACCAGGCCTGATCCTGGATTCCAGGTCTGAGGAAGAAGCATGTGCTGTTGAAGCTCACGACATCTCACAGCAGCATGAATTTCCTGAGATGCCATGAAAAACTGCTTACATGTCAAATGTCACTTCATAGGACTGAAGACAAAGCTGCTTACGAATCTTGAGGTGAGGTGAGTTTTCTGGTTATTAGGCTAGTCCAGGTACAATCCTTGTATGAATCAAAAGACACTTTAAGAGGAGCCAGTTAAGGCTGAAACAGAGGCTGTCTAGTCTGAGACACCTGGGGTCATAGGAGCTGGAGGAAGCAGGAAAGACACTTCTCTGGTGGTACAGAGAGAGTTCGGTTCTGCCCATACCTCTGTGTGGGACTTGTGGTCTCCAGGGCTGAGACAAGAAATCTGTGTTGTTCCAAGGGGAGCAAATCTCTAGTAATTGTGTAAAGCAGCTACAGAAACAACACATACACACATTATTTGACAACCCCAATTATAGAGAGTCTCTAAAGACTCTACTGTGTGTGGAATTGAAAACAAGGAGACCATGTAAGCCATGTATTTGAAGCATATTCAGGACATGAGACAAAAGAAGGCTTTCAAAGCCAAAGTGAAACGCCTGCATAAGTTCTTTTAAAACACTAATCCTTGGTTATAAGGATCAGAAACCAGGATGTCAGTAATCCTAATGTGAACAGGCAGTTACTGGCAGAAGTTTCCCATGCGAGATTGGGGTAGTTTCTGCCTGGCTCTGACTCTGGCAGAGTCTTAGTCCATAGCTATTGGTAATCAGGCACATGAACATGAGAGTCTCCCTCTTCACAACCTATAAACAGTTTCAATTTATTTTGGTTAATTTTAATACAAATGACCCCATTTGATTATGAAAACTTTTATACATTCCAAATACAAAAATGTATCAAGACATTAGAATATAGAAGACAGCTTAACAGGGCCCTAACATAGAAAGCTGTTTATAGATGTTCACTGTCTCTTCAGCAGCTCCAGAGGAGGCTGGTCAGGTCACACAGCAGTTTACAGTGCCTGCTGTGCAAAACTCTCACCCACATCTGCAGTCTATGTCAGCCCTGAGTATGCACGTGGGGAGCCAAAAGATGACTTCAGAGCCCTAGGATTCTCTGACTCTCAGAAGCTATGCCCAAGCAGGGCTCACAGTGTACTTATAGCCCAGCTGGTTCCTGCTGTAGCACACAGTAGCACCTGTCTCTGCCCCTCTCCGCAGTAGCATCTAAGGTTGATAAGGATCCAGACACAAACATTCTAAGAGGCCATAAACCTACCAGATACTCAGAGTTGAGAACCTGTTCTCCAAAGATACCTGAGGTGCGGTAGCCTGCAGCTTCCATTGTGCTCTCTGGGGCAGGAACCTAATGAGTGCTGTCTAAGTTGAAAGCTCATCTTACAGAAGATTTAGCCAGGGAGCCAGAGAGCTAGGGATCCAGGGACCTGCCTAGCTCTGACCCAGAACCCATGCAGAGAAGCCTAAGCTTTTGTCTATTAGACAAATGGATCCCTGGGAGGCCCTTATCAGCCTGCTGTTACTGGTAATACAGGCTCACAAGTCTTTATGTGCTATCTCTCACTGGGGTAGTACTACCCCCAAAGGAAAGCTGGGGTTGTCTTCTGTGGACTCTGTGATTTTGCTGTTTGTACTTACGTGGTCTCAGCAGTTTTGTTTCTCTTTTCTTTCCTTCTCTTTCTTTCTTTCTTTCTTTCTTTCTTTCTTTCTTTCTTTCTTTCTTTCTTTCTCTCTTTTTATCTTGGGTCCCTTTTAGTATCAAGGATCAGGAAGCACATCCTTTAAAAACCAATTAGCCATACACTTTTGCTGGTTAAATACATGTTTTACTTTGGACTCAATTGATTTTTCAGATATACGGAACAATGGGCCTGACTCACCTATTTGAGCTCACAACCTCTTTCCTGCCAGAGACCTTTGAAGTCCTAAGTCACCCACACCTGGTCCACCAGCACGGCCAGCCAGCACACACCTGAATTCCCAGCAACTTTAAGGGTTGGGTTTAGCAACTCGCTCTTGATCTGCCGACATGACTGATGTCTTAGAATCCCAAGGTGGGATGCAGAGTGAGACCTGAAGTCACAAGGAAAATGGGAAGGCATGCAATGAAGGGATGGGCAGGATGACCCACCTGGTGGGGCTGGTCTTTGTGCATGTGGTGGGGGTTGGGGGAAGCTCCATCACAGGGGGGCTCACTCTTGCCAACTTCTCCACCCAGTTTCAGGGTCCTGACACAGCCTCAACCTCTGACCCTTGGCCTTGTTCCCTGACTGCTATCTTTCTTGGCTTCCTGTGTTCTGGGAAGGCAGGTGTTCTGGGTCAGAGCCCAAGAACCTTCTTTGCTGGCTTACACCCAAACGGCCTCATCCCTTTACTTTTAAGTGTCTGTTGCAAGCTCCCAGGCTCTAGGTCCTATTCAAGGGTGGGAAGTATACAAAGTCCTTAAAGAAAAGCAAATGGCAGGCAACGATCACAGACCTAGAAAAGCTGGATGTAGGTCAGAAGGAGGTTGAATGAGGTAGGACAACACAGGCTGATTTTGAGGGTGCTATGTTCTTGAAATAGCCATCTAGCAAAGAAGGATTCAGGAGACTTGGTGGCCCTTGCTGCATAGACGGGGCCTGGGGGTATGTGCCTGTCTTACTCTTAGCAGATGCTGCCATCACTGACCATTGCCAAGTGAGGATCCAGACTACACTCTTTCTACCTCTGTGTCTTCTGCTTGGGATTATTTTCAGCTGGTCTCCATTGGGCCCATTTCTTTACTCACTGAATTTGGTCTTTCTCTACTTCTGGGTCAGTCTGCACTATAAGCCAAATGGCATCTGTGTCACAGACTTTACTTAGTTTTATTTTGCTTTCCAAGATAAACATTGCATTAGTTATACAATGTATTAAATGACTAGTTTAACATTCTTAAGTAGAAACCCATAGGGATTTGAGGAAAAATTAAAGACTCGGAGTGGAACTTCAGTGAGGTAGAGCAGACAAGTCATCAAAACTTGTGACAAGTGATTTTCAAAGGTCATGTATTATTTGCGTTTGGGTGAGAGGCTCATTCTCTAGTTCTTCAAGTGAGCCTTAGAGTTGTGTGCAGGCTTCTCTTTGGAATGAGCTGCTTTCCTCTCGTGTGAATCCAAGGCAAGGCTTTGCTCTCTGTGAGCCCCTTTCCTTTCCATTCACCTTTTCTGCTCTCTCCTAGGTGCATAGTGGCATCACATCATTGTTTTAGAGTTTTCTTTTTCTTTGTAGCTAACAATGCCGAGCGTTTTCTCATGTTCTTTGGTGAACATATTTCAATCCTTCTCATGAGGAATAACACTGAGTCCTGAGTTGTGATCCCTATGGCTCCCTGCCTATGAGTAAAGTAGAGATGGGTCTTTGTGTGTCAACATTGGGACTTTGAGACCTTGACTAACTACCTCTAGCAGGGCTTGTCTCATGGCTGATTCCTTGGAATTAGACACATAAACAGTGACGCCATCAGCAGTCAAATGGTTTTGTTTCCTCCTTTACAGCCTGTGAGCCTTGGGTGTCCCTAGTTTTGTGACACTAGCTAGTGTTATTTCTGGTATTTGCAATGTGTGATAAAAATAGACCTTCTTGTGACCCCATCTCTGGGAGAAAGAGCCTGGTTTCTACCACGGTGAAGGGCAGTGTTGGCTGTAGGTTTTTCACTCTATATGCTTCACCAGGCTAAAGAAGTTCCTTCCTATTCTCAGTTTACTGAGTGTGTGTGGGGTTGAAATTGCAGTCTTTTCCTTCTCCTTCCACTCTCCCCCCATTTCCCACCCCTGTTCTCTCCCCTCATCCAATTTTCTCTCTCATCAGTCTGGTTAAAGCCTTATACATTTTTATCTTAAAACAAAAACAAACAAACAAACAAACAAAACAACAACTTTTTGGTTTGGTAGTGGCGGCTTATGCCTTTGATCACAGTATTCAGGAGGCAGAGGTAGGTGGATCTCTGAGTTTGAGGCTGGCTTTGTCTACAAAGTGAGTTCGAGGACAGTCAGGGCTATATAAATTTAAAACCCTGTCTCAACAAACAAACAAAGACAACTTTCATTTTGTTGATTTTTCTTTACTGTCTTTGTTTTCAATTCCATTGGTTTTATATATGTTTATTATTTCTATTCTTTTGCTTGATCTTGGTTTCATTTTCTCCTGAAATTAATTTAAGATGGAAACTTAGACTATTGTTTCCAACTTTCTTCTGTTTCAATATAAACATTTTTATGGTAAATTTATTCTCTAGTTAAATTCTGCTAGTAGAAACAATTTTATGAATTTCCCTCTAAGCACTGTTTTCTTAGACTAAGTTATATCTTTATGTCCATCCTGGAAAATGACTTTATTCCTCTTTGGGCCTGGTTATTTAAAATAATGTTCAATTTCTGCATATTTGAGGGTTTACCAGAGAAGTTTCTTTTACTGATTATCAGTTTGCTTCCATGTCAGGTATGCAGTGTAACCAAAGACAGGATCTATTGAGGCAAATAGCCCCCAAGTACTTAAAGATAAATGTGTATTTGTCTTCAGTGGAAAGATCCATAGACCAAATGCACCTCATGGTTACTCAGTACTGATCATATCTGATATGTTCTTCCACCTGTGTGGAATTACTGAGGGGATAGGAAGGGCCAATGTGCTCTAGCATTGCCACACTGAGTGTGACTGTATTTCGAAGTGGGATCTGAAGAAACAGTGGTGGTTAGACGGTGATCCCTGACCTGCCATGACAAAGATCCTCACAGGAGGAGCAGGAGATGCTGGCACTACGCCATGAGAACAAAGTAGAGGCCACTGGGGGTAGATAGCATCTAGATTAAAAGGGAGAGGCCTCAGACTTCATCTCTGCAGCATCTTGACATTAGATTTCTGGGCTCCTGAATTCTGAGAAATTAATTTAGCTAGTTTAAGCACTGCTTATGACCCTGCAAAAGCCTAAGGCTTCTAATTCCATCAGTCCAGATGATACTTTATAGCCTTCTTACTAGCCTTGTCCACATTTAATGGTGACATCCCAGTAAACTAGTCTGTGGTGCCTCTCAAGACCATAACAAAGCATCTGTCTTGTTATTCCAGTGTCAGTGGGTATTACTTGATTAATATGAATTTTCTAATTTTTGTTAGTTTTAATGTTTCTGAAATTTATATGCCACGTGTGGTCAATGTTAGAACACTGATTTCAAACATATATATTTTAAAGACTTATATACATAGTACCAACAAACATACCACTTTAAATGTAATAATTTGGGGCATTTAAGGATAATGGGAAGGATTCACTAGACAAACACCAATGAAATAGAAATTCCGGTCAGATGAATGAACATAAGACAAAACTGGCTTCCAAGCAAAGTGGGAAATCCATGGATTCACCCACTCTTCCTTCAGAGCTATGTCCTGCTGGCACCCTCCTCTGCCTGGAGATTATCTGAGCCCCAGGTCCTGAAGCATGTTTGTCTGACTCACATACTTTGCCTAGTTTTTCTTTACGTGAGAATATTTTTTTTTTCTTAATTTCTGAGTTGTATGCTTTCAGACACACTGCTCTGGCTTGATGGTTCTATTGGTTTAATGTGTGCGTGTGTGTGCATGTGTGTGTGTGTGTGTGTGTGCGCGCGCGCGCGTGCATGCACACCAGAGGTCTTCCTTAGTCACTTTCCATCTTATCTTTTAGAACAGTTTCTCTCTCTCTCTCTCCCTCTCTGAATCTGGAACTTGTCAATTTGGCTAGATTGTCTGACTAGCAAGCCTTGGGAATCCATCTGTCTCTACTTCCCTAGTGTTGAAATTACAAATGGATGCTCTTCTTAGCTTTTGGAGGGTAAGGGTGGAGGTGGGTGGGTACTAGGAATCCAAACTTAAGCCTTCATATTAAACACAGTTTTTTATTTACTGAGCTATCTTCCCAACCATTGGTTTAGAATTCTTTAAAGATGGGTTCTCATTATGTAGCCCTGACTGACCAGGAACTCTTGGTATAGACCAGGCTGTCCTCAAGATGTTAGATCCAAAAGGAAACTCTATTTTCCTAAACTGCAAAAGGCAATCCAAATATCCAGAAATGAGTTCAACCTGAACCATAGGAAAATTTCTGGCAGTTAAAAGCCATCATTCTTCAGAAACTTGTGAAGCTAGTTCATAGTTGTCAAAAGGAGTTATTTCCCTTACCTGAGACTGAAGGAGCAGATGACTACCTGTGGTGCCTGTAAGCATATCAAAGCTCATGCTGGCCTCTAGACTCCCTCAGGACCTCAGGTACCTGTTATATTTCAAAGTTCTTGCTAGTATCCTAGCCCTTCTCATCACCTCCCCTACCTTAAACTCTCTCCAGCTCATGGGCTTCCTGCCCCTGCCTACTCATTCTCCTGATAACCCTACTATTTTGACTATTTTTCCTCTCTCTCTCTCTCTCTCTCTCTCTCTCTCTCTCTCTCTCTCTCTCTCCCCCTCCTGCTTTCCTGCTCCTGCCTCTCTCACTGTTTTCTCTATTCTTTTTCCCCTGCCATTTTCTCCTCTGTCACAGAGAGCCCTGGCCAGATCCAGCCTGCTAGTCTGCTAGTCATATCCAGTCTACTTCTTTCTCACTCTGTTCTGGACTCTTCCAGATATCTCTGGCTATTCTTGCTCTAATATCTACAATAGAAACCTTCCCCCCAACAATACAATGAAGTAGTTATGTTTTTTGTCAGTTTGTACAACAGAGATCTACTTATCTCTGCCTCCAGAGTGTGTGCCACCAGGTCCTGCTTTGCTTGGGTATTTTAATACTCTACTGTACACCTCTTGTTCCAGACCATAAAGAAAGTTTATTTTTTTTCTCTAGTTGCTCCCCTGGCATTGAATTAAGTAATTTAATTCATTTCATACCAACTTTATATTGAATACCAGTCACTCATAAGACAAGATCTCTCATATTGTAGAATACAGATATTGATAGATACCGTCTCTGACTGATATGAATTATGGGAACAGGTTGGTTGGTTATTGTGGTCTTTTGGGCCTGAGGGAAGGCAGAAGTCCATGTTCTTGAAAGAGAGAGCACACTATAAGTCTGTGTCTTCACTATCAATTTATTCAATCTTAATACCCTGGGAATTATAAGATGGCTAAGTGGGTAGAGACGATTGCTGAGCAAGCCTGATGACCTGACACATATAAAGGTGGAAGAATAGGATCAATTCCAGAAAGTTGCCCTATGACTTCCACACAAACACCAGGAAATGCATGCCCTCACGCCATCATGCATACACAATAAATAAATAAATAAATCCCCACAAATCCCAACACCTAATCTTTGTTTAGAAATAGTGTTTGCAGATGTAACTAAGTTAGAGGATCCTCATGAATAAGGGTGGGCCTATGACTAATGTCTGTGTTTGAATGTTGGGGGCCGACTTTTAGCAGAAAGCAGCTATCAGCTTTGCAGCCATCTTGAGCCATATACCCTGACATGAGACTTGGATTACAACAGCTGAGCACACTCAGATAATCTTGGTTTAGATACCTTGAGATTAAAGGTGCGTGAGATTAAAGGTGTGTGACTTAAGAGTATGACTTAGAAGTATAGAGATCAGAGTTAGAGACAAGACCTAAGGGCATGATTAAAGGTGTGACCAAAAGGCGTGGCTTAGAAGTGAGACATATAAAAGGCAGAGACAGAACAGATCAGAATCAGACTATAGAGAGAGAATCAGACACATCAGATATTAGGTAGAGTCTGCCCTCACCCTCGCTCTTGCTGAACCCCGACCCGCAGACCGGAATGGCAGCTTGGGCTGGGATACAGTGGCCGCCCAAACGTGGGTCGGCCCGGGCCTCAACATTTTGCCTGGGCTGCGATGTTTTTGGCCGTCCCAATGTGGGGCTAGTGTGGACCCCAACATTTGAAGGGTGAAATTTGGATACACAGAGATGCAGAGGGTAGGTAGTATGTAAATACAAAGGAGAGGCTGGTGCAATTTCTACTCTAGAGCCCATGGAGGGAGACTGTATGTTGATGAGACATACAGTCCCGACGGTATGTTGATGAGATATAGTTCGGAAACTGTGGAGTTCTGTCCTCAGTTACTGTCCCCAGTGTGTAGCCTTCTGCTTTGCAGCTCAAAAGACCCACATGCCTGTGCTTATGTGTTTAGCCGTGTCTTAGTTAAGGTTTCTATTGCTGTGATAAAACATCATGACCAGAATTAACTTGGGAAGGAAATGCTTTATTTCAGCTTATACTCAATCACTGAAGGAAGTCAGGGAAGGAATTCAAGGCAAGAGCTGAAGCTGAAGTCATGAAAGGACCCTGTTTACTGGCCTGCACAGCCTGCTTTCTTAAATACCTATAACCACTCAGGTAGCACCTCCAATGGACTGGACCTCCCATAGCAATTACTCTCTAAGAAAATTCCCTACAGGCTTGCCTACAGATCAATTTTATGAAGGCATTTTCTTAATTGTGGGTTCTTCTTCTCAAATAGCTTGTGTAAAGTTGACAAATCAATCAATCAAAAAAAAAAAAAAAAAAAAAAACCAGAAAACCAAAACAAAATACAAAACAACCAGGACAAGCCTCTTCTCTCTTCAGTTATAATACATGTCTCTCTGGCTACAGATGTTGAGTCATTAAGTTTCTCCATACATTTTTGTACAGCCTCATGATTTACCTAGGTGCAGACTTCTCTAATCAGACCCTAAGTATCTGCTGTGTAAAAGAACTAGGAACAAGAGAGCCTTTTCTTAAAAAAAAAAAAAAATCAAAGCCTTTTCTTTCATGTAACTAGTAAAACCCGAGGACATGAGGTTGTGCCAGTGGTAAAAAGAGTTTGGAACTGGGTATTACATGGTACTTTTCAAGAAAGGACAGGCAATGGTAGGCTTGAGCCTCACTCAAAGACCAAAGCCAGAGGCTGCAGAAGAGTGGGGAAACTGTGATGTCATTTTCTTTATTTCTTTAAAGAAATGTGTATAATTATTATATAACCATGTGTATGTGTGTGTAGGAGAAGTATCATTGGAGGCCAGAAGAGGATGTCAGATCCTACAGAGCTTGAATAACAGGTAATTGTCATACACCTGGTTGGTGTTGGTGCTGGGATTTGAAGATGCCTAGGTCCTTTGGAAGAGCAACAGAAGTCATAGAGTCACAGAGTCTCAGCCCAATTCAATGTCTCTTTAAATACTAACCTGGAAAAAACAATAGCTAGGAATGAAAGCCTAGTTAATTTAAACTAAGTCTGATGCTAAGGGCCAGTGGGAAAGTTGGACAGGATGAATGAAGTCATATGCAGATGTCTGAGAAAGATGTAAATATGAAGAGTTTGGGATAGGGCTGTGTTTCTGTAGGTTCTTCAAGTCCCAAAAGCTAAATCCACTCTTTTGAAGGTCTCCCAAGGAAGGTCAAGAGGCAGATGTTGTCACTGGGACCCACAGGAAGGAGAGCTCTGCTTTCTAGCCTCTACCCAGTAAACCAAGTCTATTGATGTCAGAGCATAGCCTAGCCTTGATTGTCTCAGGTAGCTCCTGTCCTTGTCACTGGGTCAGAACAGACTCAGATAAATGTGGTGTCCAAGCCTGAGAACAATAAAACAAAAGTTTCAGATGGAGAAACAGAGCATGATGTGGTTTCAACTTGTTTCTATGACTCTGCACACAGTGAACAAATCGAGCACATGTACCAGTGGCTAAAACAAAACCAAAGAACAGAAACAGATGGCCTTCAAATTGGGCTATGAGAGTAATAAAGGGGATAAATGTGAGTTTGAAAAACTCCACGAAGAGCCAAAACTGTAAAAATTGACAAGTCAGGTTTACAAAACCAAATGAAAATTCTGCAATAGCTAAGTTTTTTCTTTTTTCTTTTACTTTTTTTTTCTTCTTCAAGTCAGGGTTTCTCTGTGTAGTCCTGGCTGTCCTGGAACTCACTCTGTAGACCAGGCTGGCCTCGAACTCAGAAATCCGCCTGCCTCTGCCTCCCAAGTGTGCCACCACTGCCCGGCAATAGCTAAAAATTTTAAATCACACATACATACAATAATTTGAGATCAACAGCAGACCAGCAGCAAAGAAAGAAATCTCATGCCCTGAAAGATAGACCAGAGGGAAAGGTCAAGAAGAAGGTAAAGAATGGAAAAACAAAGAAAGAGGCATGAGGAGACCACCGTAGGAGGAGAAGAGAAAATATAGTAGATACTGAATTTACGTTGGGAGAGAGAATAAGAGTCTCCAAAAGTAAAAAATGATATTATCTATAGATTTAGGAGTCCAGATACAATGTGTTAAAAAGAAATCCATGTGTTTTGTACATCATAGTGAAACCTCAGAAAACTAAAACAGAATAAAACCACAAAGGCAACTTGTAGACAGAGTCATATCAAGTCAAAAGGAACAACATTCCAGAAAAACCAGATGGCCATGAAGATCTTGGAAAGCTTCAAGAAAATGGCTCCCAGGCTAAAATGTGCTTATAGTAAAATATCATTTAAGCATGATGCTTTTATATCACAAAGACAACAAAGGTTTTGAGAGAGCAACACAAAAGCTGGCAAGCAGTGGAGATGATTTCTTTTCAAAAGCTGAATTGCCTTTATATTGTATGGAGAAAATTAAATCCCCTCTCCACATGGGAACCTCTCTTCTGAGTCCCTAAGATGGAACAATGCCCAGTATGTCCTACCTGTCTCCCAGCCATAGGCGCCTTCAAAAAGCTTCTCAGTCCCACAAGCTCATGGTAGTTGAGTGTACTTTAGATGAAGCTCTTTGTGTGGGATGAATAATAACCTGTCCCCGACTCTGCTCTTATGGAACAAGGTTTACAACCATTCGTTATTAATAGAAGTGGAAATTCACACTTTAGAAATTTAAATTTCTTTATAACATATTCTTACATAAGTCATCAGCATTCTCAATAAGAGAATTATTCTCTGGCTGGTGAGATGGCTCAGCACCTGCTGCTAAGCCTGATGACCTGAAGTTGATACTAAGGACCTATAAGAGCTGACTTTTTCAGGAAGAAAAGAACTGACTCTACAGATTGTCCTCTGACCTCTTGTATGCTATGGGATGGTGTATGCATGTGTGTACATGAGAGAGAGAGAGAGAGAGAGAGAGAGAGAGAGAGAGAGAGAGAGAGAGAGAGGGGTAATAAAAACTTGTTAAAATATTTAAGGACTGGAGATATGGGTCAACAATTAAGATCATGTACTACTCTTACAGAGGACCAGAATTTACTTCCCAACATCCATATCAGGTGACTCACAACCACTTGTAATTCCACTTCCAGTGGATTTGACATTCTTTCCAGGCTTTTGTGCATATACCCACATATGAACACACACACACACACACACACACACACACACACACTTAAAAATAAAATAGAGCTAATTTTTCAAAGAAGATTATTCTTTCTGTTATCAGAACATATCTAGTTGTGTTAACATTTCTTTTATTGGTCATTGGCTACTTTGAGGTTTTATAGAAACACAAAAGCCACTGATCTTCATTCATCTATGCACTTAAGGATCTTTTAAAAATCAACATAAGAACATTTCTATATCCTTAAAGGTGGGTGTTGTATGTTTTTCTTCAAAGCTGAAATAAAAATTGGAATTAGATTTTGATCACAGCTCTGTCACTAGCTAATTGTATCAAACCTCTGTCCCTCTCCATAAGAGCAATCCCTTTTGTCCCTTGGGATGTGTCTAAACATGTCGGTGGATGCCTGGAGCTTCAGCTGGTACTAACATGTCATACATTATACTGTGTTCTTTCTTGTACATGAAACTCTGAAGACTTAGCTACAAAGCTATTCTCCAGAAGGGATGGTAGCATCTGATGAGGTTTGATTCTGGTTTTGTAGATCTTGTAAAACAAATGAGACATCTTTGGTGGAATTACCAGTAATGTACACATAATGTTTAACCTTGAAAATAGTATGAATGCCCATTTAAACAGTCTTAGGGGTACTCTTTGTTTGTTATTGTTCTGTTTGTGTCTGTTCAGAGAGCGGCACATAAGGACATGTGTGCACTTACATGTAGAAACCAGGGGTTGATAAAAGGAGTCTTCCTTAATTGTTCTCTCTCTTTCTCCCCATACACACACACACACACACACACACACACACACACACACACACACACACACACACACACAATGAGAAAGATCTCAGTAAAGAAATGATTGAAATGGCTGCTCCATAAATGGGGGAAGAATTTTATTGTAGGTAAGAGAGAAAAAGAACAGCCAGAGGCATCTGGAAGAGTCCAGAGCAGAAAGAAAAGGGAGACTGGTCATGGCCAGGACTAGAGAAGCAGGGAGTGAAAAAAAATATGTATGTTATTGGTAGCTGAGGGGAGGAAAGCCTGTCTATTGGAGCAGCCTGGGAGTTTATGGTAGAGAAGGAGATGAGAAGGGCCAGGGAATTTGGAATTCCTGAAGAGGTACTTGTAAATAGGTTAGGTAATTGCAGGAAAGTGTCCCTTTCTGGAGGCAGAAACCCATTTCACAGGTTCCCTAGAATGCTGCCCCTGCTATAATCCAACTCAAGCTGAGCAAAGACTGTCATCTTGGGACCATCTACTTTGAACTCCAGCCAGTGGCAGATGTACAAGATGCCTAGGTCAATGTGTGACTGCATGAGGGAAGCCAGCTACAGCCCCTCCCCCATGCAGTGATTCCCACTCCTCCCTCTAAAGACCACAGGTATGCTGTATGCCCACTCTCCTTTCCTTCTGTTTCTGGTATCATCCTTGCTCCCAGGGACTTGCTGTACTCACAGTTGAAGATGATGCCATCTGTCCTCCATTATAATTCCATTTGCAACTTCAAAAGCAAAGGAGCACATGTGCTGGCCTGCCTCATGTCATGTGGCCTGTCCACCCATCTCCTCACATGGCCTCCAACTACTGGCAATTTTACACCTTACTGTGTGAGTCACCTCAAAGCAGATGATACTGTTGTCCACAGCCAGGATTTAAAGGTCCAAACTACCAGAGATGCACAAGAGGAGCACAAATGGACACTAGGTTGTCAAGAAATTCATATGAAGGCCCAGGAATGAAAAGAGTAAATGCAGACACTTAAGATTCAGGAGCAGAAAAGGGAACACTATGTGCTTACTGTCATGTGAGTGCCTACAGGACAGAGCACATGTAAAACTGTCTTTCAAACACTGATGGATGGCAGCCCTGACACCTCCTTCAGACTTAGGTTGTTCACAGGCTCAGCTGATGCCTGGCTTTCCAGAAGGACCCTTGTAGCCTTATTGAGGTTTTCAGGTATCCAGGCTCTAAAGAAACAACTAGTTGAACTACCATTGTTGAGAATTGACTGCATCACCTTTCATCAGACCAGAGGGAACCAAACAATCATGCATGCTGGGCCCTTGCAGAGTGAGAGAGCTCTGATCCATAGCACAGTTTGCCTGCTAGAAAATGAGTTCAGTGTAGTTTTAGTGATGGGATGGCAGAGGTCCTAAGACCAGGATGGGACCCAGCGTCAGATGTCCACAGCACAGACTCAGGGTACTGCTTCTGGAAGATGAGCTGGTCCTCACTCCCAGGAAAGTGGGAGAGGACAAGTGTAGCCCACTGGTCAGAGAAAGGGTGACCTTCTTGTTTGCTTGTTTTGTTATCAAGATGGTTTCTCTGTGTAGCTCTGGCTGTCTTGGAACTTACTCTGTAGACGAGGATGGCCTCAAACTCAAAGATCTACCTGCTTCTGCTTCCTGGGTGCTTGAATTAAAGGCATGTGCCACCAAGCCCATCCCAGTTCCCACCTAGTAGAGAAGGAAATTAGAAAACACAATCTGAGTACTTACTGGATGTGGCTTACTGCACCTGGATCTCACTTCTTGCTTTTCCCAGGCCAGAGATAAGGAGCACATACACATGAATACTCAGACCGCACATAGTTATTTACATCTAGAATTTATTTCAACATACCTGATTCATTTTGGATGTTAGTAACATGGGTTCTTCCAATTCCAGCCCGAGTCAGTTTAATATCACTGTCTCTCTTGTGAATTGGACTTCTCTGACAGTAAGATACCAGCTGTCCTTAGCACAGGTCCTACCTCATAGGGCTCTGTGGATGCCCATTTTTATTTTATGGGCCACACAGTAGGTCAGGGGCTGTTCCTGTCCTCTCTCCTGGTGTGTTGTGGCTTGACTGTGCAGACTGTACCTGTAGGAACCATATGGGCAGAGACCTTATACTGCAGTAAGTCTATCTGACCATAAATAAGTTGGAGAGTTGGTGGCACAGAGAACTTGTTGAATTGAGGGCGTCAAACAGGATAGAGAGTTAAAGAACCTGGCAAGAACAAATGCCCTGGGGTGTCTCAGAAACCGGAAGAGCAGTTGGTGCTCTGTGGATATCTTTTGCTGTAGCCCCCATAGGTCGCATGGTGGTGTTGGTTTGTATTGGGCATTATCGGAAGTTTCTCTTGTCTCATGTGGTGCTCCTATTAGAGGCCAAAACCCTCGATAAAGAGCCAATTAAACCCTGCTTCTTCATCCACTGATATTTTATGTGAAAGCAGTAAGTAATCTCTGTAGACAGGTGGCCTTTTATCTCCCAGGACGGGGAAGTGGATGAAGGCTTTGAACTCCTGCCTGGAGGAAGTGGCCTGCTGTTTTGTAGGGAGACATCTGACATGGCAGGAGACAGGGGCTTCCCAGAACAAGGCTGGGCCTGTGGTCAGTAAAAGGGAGGGTCTGGGCAGAAGAGAGAGAGCCAGCTATTCTTCTAATAGCTGTAGGACAGCTGGGTATGTGCCTTCCCAGATCAGGATTGCCTGTCGAGAAGCTCAGGTAGAAACTTAGCCTTGTGTGAGCACACTCCCCAGCATGTGGACATGGGAGTCCGACAGTCTACGCACCCTTGTTCTGCTGGCCTGGTTGGGGGATATTGCTTACCCCCAGGCACTTTCTGACCCAGGTCTTGGGCCAGAGTTTCTCCATCCTTGGAACAGCAGTGGGTTCTCAGTGGTCAATCTACAGTGGCTGTCCGTGCGGGCTCCCTTCCTCACCACTGCATGGACCTTGGTGGCTCTTTTCTCTGTCCTAGGTAAGCAGCCTGTATTGGTTTGAGTTCTGTCATTGTTGTTGCTGTTATTCTATGTTCATTAACAGAGACTTTTCTATTTCATGTCCTACTTTCTAGGCATCATGATTAATCTAGTAGCCTCGATGTTTTCATACAGGAATGGCCTCCAAAGCCCTGATATGTGTCTATTGGCCCCAATCACTCAGTGATCTCCCCAAAGATTCCCCCAAACAGAGACCCAGGTGCCCTCTGGGCTCTCAGTCCATAGACTCTCTCAGCTTATCAGGAAAAAAAAAAGACTGTATTTTGAAGCCTGTTGAATTTTAAGGGTACACTGGGGTGAAATTGGTTCTGGCTACACTGGGTTGAGTAAACCCTGAGTACATTCAGATGGTGTACAGAAGTCCCTTATCTACAATTGAGGAGATCCCCTGTGCCTCCTGCTGCTCTCCTATCTGTATGGAAACTGCACAGAGAGGGACATGTCCTTTGCATGTGGTCAGCTGTGCCATCTACGTGCTTGGCATCTTCCTTAGATTTAATGCTACCCATAAAATGGGATTGAGATTTAACATCACTGTCTATACCAAACAGTATACTCAATGGGTAAAAAACTACACAGAATTGATAACTCATTTCTAAAGCCAAATCTGATTTGGGGTTATTGTATCTAATTAAATGAGGGCTGATCACTATCTGGAAGTGATCAAATCAAGATGAGGAAGACAAAATGTTGGGGACAAGAGTCTGCCCTTTGTTAGGAGGACCCACTGAATTGAGACCCTTCTGGGAAATTGGTGCTGGTCACTCTTACTAGCAGCAGATACAGGAGCTGGTCCAGTCCCACCTGGCCACTAGGGCCATTGATACAGATTAAGGAGAATGTGAAGAAATGACATCTCAGGTGGCAGCCTAACCTAGAAGCCTGACTGAGACCATAACTCCTTAACAAAAAAGTTAGCCCCATGACTGGGGCAGTCCTTCTACACTCCTGTCCACTATAAACATCAGCAGAAACCTTGCATGTCATTCATCTGGGGAAAATGAGCTCACAATACAGAAGGTAAAAACTGATCTTCTCCCTCCTTGGAAGATGGAATGTCCCACTACTGGGGCCATGGCTCTCCATCCTTTTTTGGACTTCCATATGGGTACATGGGCATCATCTACCATTACAACAATAAAAACAACAACAAAAAAAAACCTAAGCCATGCTCATTCCTTATATGCTCTTTTGATACCCAACAACCCTCAACAGTTTTTTATAGCTTGGGTGCAAATCATGGGTGAGCTACTGCTGTCTTTGTTTCTCATTCGCTGGGAATACTCTCAAGTGAGCAAGTGGGTTCCTGGTGTCCTAGTGCCCACTGCTATGAGTGATATGTGCCAGAATTTAGGGGTCATATGGGGATTTGGGGGCATTGGAGTTAACATCCAGTGAAGTGTTCTCTCTGAGAAGCACTTATAGGGAGATCTCAAGAGAAGGTAGGAAACCAACAGGCTAGAGCTGAGGTGTACTGGTCCTTAGGAAAGCAGATGGTTGGCATGAGATCCAGCTACCAGTATAGACACTCTTCTCATGTTTCCCTTGTTCCAGGTTCTCACACCCCTCCCATGCTTTGCATGTGCCAATGTCTCATGCTCTTCTCAGGTTTTCATTGTGCCAAGGTCTCATGCCTTTTCCAGGGTCTCTGTATGCCAAAGGCTCACTGCCCTTTTGTGGTCCCTGTTTACTAAGACTTCATACGTCCAGGGTCTCTGTGTGTTCTAGACAAATAGATGAAAATTGACTGCAGAGACTCCTTTGAGGGAAACCAGGCCTGTGGTGGAAGTCCATGGCATGCGGGCAGCTGGTGAAGGACTTGAGAAGCAACTGAACCTCCATCTAGCCTCTATCTGGGCTGCTAGGGCCTTGGGTAGAGGAGATTGGAGAGTATAGGTAGAGAGGTGTGGAGAAGCTCCTGAGGTCACTTTCTGGTCCCCATGAATTAAATTCTCTACGTTAGGGGAAAGATGCTGTGCAAAAATACCCAGAGGAGTTGGGGAGATGATTTTGAGCTCTAGCTTGTTCTGAGATGGAAGGAAGTCACAGAAATTCATAAGCTGTAGGGGTCATCTACAGTTGAGGAGGTGAAATGTGGAAGGGAGAGGAGGTCCAGGGGAGGGAGCAGTTGAGTTTGCAGCTGAGGTGACCTCCACGTTAATTGTGAATAATACTTCCATCTTGCCTGCAAGGAGGATGCAGGTCCCCAGATCAGATGAGTGATTGAAGGCCTCGGAGGATCTTTCTAGTGAAGTTGGGTGCACAGAGCAGACAGAGTGTCCATGATCCATGTAGATAGGTAGCAATCTGTCATGAGATGTTAAGAAGGTGAAGTAAAAAATGGTGTTTTCAGGAACACGGGGATCAGGTGAAGTTACAGAGGAAGTGGACCAGAAACACAAAGTAGTAAAGAAAGCCTGGACATTAAGGACAGGCCACAGGGTGGGCTACAAGAACCATACAGAGTTCTGGGTCTGAGAAGCCAAGCTTAAGAGTTCTATGTAAGTTTCAAAATAAACAAATCAGATAGGCCACAGTGAACATTTCAGAGGAATGATGGTAACATCCTAGGGGTGTTATCATTTGACCATGGGTTTTAGGGAACAGGGATGAAACTGTCTAGAAATAGCAGGAAAGTAAACAGGTCAGGAGGAGGAAGAGGACAAAGAGGACAAGAAGCAAGAGGAGAAGGATGAGGAGGAGGAAGAGGAAGAAGAGGAGGAGGAGGAGGAGGGAGAAACTGTGCCCTGAGGGTGCCATTGTATGAACTGAGGTGTGACCTGTGTCACTCTTGGAACTGGCATAGCTGGAGACAGAAAGAAGAGGAACCCTGGATAATTTATCTCGAAGAGAAATAAGGGGAGTGGTGAGAGTGTCTTCTTCCTAGATAGGGTAGCTCCTTAGCTATGAGCAGCCCCTATAGATCCCATGGAATGGGGGGAGACAAGATCTTGGGTAAGCCTGCCTGCCAAGCCTCTTGACCTTAGAACTTGATATTCCCCCAGCACTGCTCAACTAAGTTGCCCAGACCACTGCAGCGGGATATGTCTATGCTCTCAGGGATGGACACAGAGACAGTCTTACTGGCATTGGAAGTGCAGACGTAGGCCTCTGTAGTGCTGTGTAAAAGGCTAGGTGCTTTGTTTTCATCACCCCTTGTGGTGAGCATCCTTCAGAGGCAATCTGTAATGGGCATTTGACTAGATATTTACTATATCCTACTGAGTCTGCTTCATTAATGCTGGCTACTGCACTCCTACAGAGCCATGCTGAGCACTGTGGGAATATGCTCAAACAGTAAGGCTATAGTGAGTGACTCTCTCATTAGACATGTGGACACTGGACTTGGGTAGGAATTGCCCAACTGGAGAAGTCTCACCAAATCTTCCCATAGCATGGGAATCCCCTTAGACCTACATCACCAGGTATTCCTGATGTCACCAAGCCTTTGAGCTATGGATCTTCAAGTGGCATCTCACTTGAGTGTAGTTTGCACTTCCTATTGAGGTGAACTGATTGTTGTCTTTATTAAACTTTGGTGGTTTCATTGCTGTGCGCAGGAGAGCATGTATTTGCCAATACACAATAAACACTATGATCAAAACAACTCAGAGAAGAAAGGGTTTACTTCATCTTACAGCTTGTAATCTATCATCCAGCGGAGTCAGGGCAAGGAACCTAGTGGCAGAAACTGAAGCAGAAGCCATAGAAGAGTGCCCTGCACTAGGTTTCTGTTCATGGTGTTCTCAGTTTTCTCTCCTGTACCACCCAGGACCACCTTTCTAGTGGCACCACCCATATCTAGGGCTGAGTCCTCCCACATCAATAATTAATGAAGGAAATGCCCAATAGACTTGCCTATCAGTCAGTCTTATGGAGGCATTTTCTCAATTAAGAACCCCTCTTCCCAAATGTCTAGCTTGTATCAAAGTGACAATAAAATAAAATAAAATAAAAAAGCCAGAACACACAGTTTCTTTGAAAGTGACCTGTAAATTTCTTGTGACTTTTTTGGAGATAAATTTCAGAAGTTATTTATAAATTTAATACCGTTATTTATAAATCTTAATACCATTGGGGCTTCTGAATATAAATTAGCCAGTTGGGCTGAAATTTACACAGAAAGGTGAAGTTTGTGAAGAGCCATGCAACACTGGCTCAAGAGTAGCCGGGAATCATAGTATGTCCTTACAGAACTTTGTTCCCTGTCTATGGACCTTTGGTCAGTTTTCTGAACTGTGTTCAACTCCTCCTGGTCAGTAGGTTTTATTTACTTTTTAAAAATGTTTTCTTTAAGGGATGTATTAAAAATAAAATTAATTTGCTGTGAAGCTTTTCCTTTAATTCTTTTCATGGTTCCATGGTACTTTTCCACTAACCTACCTCCCCTGAAGCCCACACTGTTCTTACTAAGCTGTTGTTTTAGCAAGCATGCATATGTTTGTTTCATTAATGATAAGCTAGTGGGTAATTTTAAAGTATGTGGAATGATGTCCTTGGAGGACCTTGTTTCCCTACAACCCTGTCAGGGACCCAGGACCTCCCAGCACTCTGTGCTATTTTGGTGGAAGTGTGGGACCACAGAGGATCACAAAGCTGGGTCTGTTGGCCTATAATCTTACTAACAACAGCTGCAAGTGTGCTCAGGGAGATCGTATGTATATAAAGAACTGTGCTCGGCATAGGACCACTCAATACAGGAGGTGACTATGGTGAAGGATGCAGGCAGTGCTCACTCCCCTATCAGTCTAGAGCTGCCAGTCACAACCACAAATGTGCTGTGGGATGTCTTGCATATCCAAGGGAAGTAAAGGGAGGGCATGTATACCTGCTAAGGGTTGTGTGTGCTCTGGGACTTACACCATTTCTACTTAGTATTTGGCCTCCTGGGCTCTTGCCCCTCAGGGAGAGAACTCTGCCTTTGAGCCTATATGAAACCATACTCACTTTCTCTTCCTTATCATTCCCTTTAAGCCAACTGAACACCAACAGTTGGGAACAGCCTAGAATATCAGAAAGACTCCAGAGACCAGCATCTTACTGGTGGTTCCAGGTCTGCTCCCACTTCTACTCCCTAACCCCACCCCCAACAAGAGAGGATGAACTGGGTATGAAGGCTCTTGCCCACCTAGTTTTTCTTGAGATATGCAGAGTTCCTGAGAACATGAAGCAATTCCTCTTGCCTACACAATCCCTGTAAGATATTTTGTTTTTATTGACGTGTGTTAGTGGCATTCTGTGCGATATTTCTGCACAAGTACACAGTGGATACTGATCAAACCAGCCTCACGTCATTACTCTTTTTTTTTCTCCAATCTCTAATAAACACTTTTCCACATCCAGGTTGACATATTGTAGGCTCCACATAAGCAAAAATAGGTAGCATGTGATTCACTCCTGTTTGTATGTCTTGCAGCTTCATGTATTTTACTGAAAATGACAATATATTGTCTTTCTTTATGGCTTAATTATATCCCATTGTTCCATTGTGTGTGTGTGTGTGTGTGTGTGTACGTGTGTGTGTGTATCACATTTTATTTATCCATTTTTCTATTGATGGACACCTACCAAGGCTCATCCTATATCTTGGCTCTTGAGAACAGGACAATAAATGCAGGCACTCAGGCATCTCTGTAGTATGATAATTTGATTTCCTTTGGATATGTAGGCAAATAGTAAAGTCATGTGGTAGTTCTATTTTTGTGTTTTGAAGGAGCCTCCATAATGTCCTCCAGTGGCTATACTTGTTTACATTCCTGGAAACCCTGTGTGTGAATTCAGTCTCCACACTCTCTCCAGTATGGTTTTTAAATGCCAATAACAAACTTGCCAAGAAAGAAATCATAACAACATACTTACCATAACCATAAAAATAAGTAAAATAAGACCAAGAATACATTTAACCAAGGATGTGAAAGACCTTTACAGTGGCAATTATAAAATTCCAATGAAAGAAATCAAAGAAGCCTCCTGTGCTAGTAGATTAGAGACAACACTATTGCTAAAACCTAGCACACACTACAAAGCAATCTGCATATCCAATATACTCCCACATCAAAGCACCAAAGATGTTTTTTTCACAAAGCTAGAAAAGAAGATCTTAAAATTCATAAAGATACTCAGAGTCAAAATAGCCAAAATCATCAATCCTGAGTAAGAACCGCAGTGCTGGAGATATCACAATACCTAACCTCAAACTACATAACAGAAAAAGAGTGACAAAAAACTATGTGATGTGGCATGAAAATAAACATGTAGACTGGTGGAATAGTACAGAGAACCCAGAAACAAACCCACCAAGTTACAGCCAACTGAATCTCAACAAGGCATCCAACATGGTAAAATAGCCTCTTCAACAAGTGATGCTGAGAAACTGGGTATCCACATGTAGAAGGTTGAAATTTAAACTCTATCTCTCATCCTGTCAAACAAACAAACAAACAAACAAACAAAATGCAAGCAATGAATAAAATAGCTAAATAAAGACCTAAAACTTAGGGCAGAGGATATATCTGGAAGAGTAACTGCCTAACATATGCTAAGTTCTGCATTCTATTCCTAACACTGGAAGAAGATGAAGGAGGAGAAGGAGGAGGAGGAGGAAGAGGAGGAGGAAGAAGAAGAGGAAAAGGAGGAGGAGGAGGAGGAGGAGGAGGAGGAAGAAGAAGAAGAAGAAGAAGAAGAAGAAGAAGAAGAAGAAGAAGAAGAAGAAGAAGAAGAAGAAGAAGAAGAAGAACTCTGTAATCACTAGAGGAAAACATAGGAAAAAGTTTTGAAATATTTGTATAGGGCAAGATGGAATTGTACCTACACTAAAAAGTCTCTGTACAATAAAAAAGAACAATTTGGAGAAGGATGTGAATTTTTGTCAAGTATTCATTTGATGGGGATTAACATTCACACTGTATAAAAAACACAGAAAAACTCACAAATCAAGCAGTCCAAAAAAAAAAAAAAAAGTAAGTAGTCAGATGAGCTGAATAGACACTTCTCAAAAGAAGAAACACAACTGACCAACAAATATATGAAAAAACACAATATTATTAGTCACTAGGAAAATGCAAGTCAAAACTACAAGGATATGCCATGCCACTCCAGTGTAGAAAAAAGATTTCTTCAAAGAATTGTAACACTTCGAAAAAGTCTAGTGAAATTAAGATGAATGTGATAATATACTTTAAAAAAAGTTCAGGCAAAAATGAAGCATACATTCTAAGTTCAGAATTTATGAGAGGACAACACTGCTACCCCTCAGCGCACAGATTCCTGTGGGGCTGTGTGTCGCATGGGGCCATTCCACAAAGAAAGCCTGTCATTTCTTTTTCAAGAAGCCATGAGTTCTAGAAATGCCCAGCCTAGGTATGCAGCAGCATGTCCAAGGGACCAGAGAGTGACTAAGACAGGACAGAGCATCTGTCATGGTGCCTACCATGGCTCAAGGAATACTTGAATAAACTACAATACATTCCAAACCTTACACAACATGTATGAAGATGAAGATGCAGAGGTGGGGGCTTCTTCTTTTGTCTTTTTTACATGCAGAATTATTTATCTGCCCTCACCCATGTGGTATGTGTGTGCCAGAAATTGACTTTGGGTATCTTGCCCTATGACTCTCCAAATTATTTTTTGAGACAGGTTCTTTCACTGAGCCTGAACCTCACCCTTTCAGTGAGATTGCCTGGCCAGTGAGACTTGGGGATCTTCCTGTTTCTGCCCTCAGTCCCTGTGCTGGGATTACAGGTGCATGCTGCCATGCTTGGCTTTTATGTGTATGTCAATGATACAAACTCAGGTCTTCATGTTCACACAGAAAGCACTCTAACCACTGAGCAATCTCACCAGTTCTTAGTCTACTTCTTTAATTTTTTAAAAAATTTATTTTTAATTATGTGTGAAGATGAGTGCATGTAGCCATGGAGACCAGAGGCATTGGATCCCTCTTGAGCTGGAATTACGTTGACAGCGAGCCTCCTGAGGTGAGTTTTAGAAATCAGGCAAGGGTGCTTGGAAGAGTGATTTGCTTAACCATTAAGCCGTTTCTCCAGACCACTTCTCTACTTCTTTAAAAGGCTCAGAAGGAAGAAACCAATTCATATATTATTTTCTACTTTTAAGACTTGGTATCTAAAAAAATATTCATTCTTTGAAACTCTAAGTGGACTGAGGAATGTAGTCCTATCCACTCCCAGGAGATTCTTTCAGGTCAGACCCTCCTAACCACTACAAAGTTATGGAGTCCACTCATTGGAATTTGGTGTCAGTGCAAAGATATTCAGTCTTGACAAGAGCTTAGTTAGCACTAACGCATCTGAGGCAGTCAGACCAAGGTCAATTACAGAAATGCAAGGACATATTACAGATGGAATGCGCCAGCACTTAAACACCACAAGACAGAAATTTGTTATTCTTGAGCCTAAGACAGCACTTGGAATATAGAAGACACATGAAGGGGAGGAGGAGATGGGAAAGGAGAGAGCTATAGAGGAAGAGAAAATAGAAGACAGTGGAGAGGAATAATAGCACAAAGGGTTAGTTTTCTGAAAATAGAATACACACAATATTGCAAAAAATATATAAAGGGATAAAGTTCAGAATCAATACTTGAAAGGGTAACGTAATAGATATATAGAGATAGAGAGAACTTACTGGAAAATTATAAACTGTCACTCAAGAAGAGGTAAACTCACAATACCTCCCTAAATCAAAAGCCCTGTCTGTCTGACCATTAGAAATGTGTCCGCAGAGCAGAAAGATCTGTGTCAGTCCTCTTGTCTGTATAAACACAGAGGAAACACTGCTGAGCATCTGTTCCACCAAGCTCAGAACTCCTGTGGCTTTGTGCTTGAATTCTGTTTCTTCTCTAGCATTCATCCATGACCTGGGGACAGCACCAGCAGGATATGGGTGGCTCAAAGACTCATCCAGTTATGCTGGAGCCTGGAGCTGCCAGGCCTGGCCTACCCAAGCCTACTAAGTAAAAAAAAAAAAAAAAAAAAAATGCATTTTACAAGGTCTAGGGGCTTCTAGGTGAGGGAAGAACAGATTGACTTGGATAATAGGATCTGCTCAAACTAATTACCTGTGAGAAATTTCTGTGAGGTGGTTGTGATCTTACTCAGGACTCAAAACACTATTGCAGACAGACTTGGCTTCTGTGTGGCTTCATGTGCATGAAGACAGTATCTGTACGGGGTTGGGATATACTCAGAGGTCTGTATAGGGCTAGCCTATGAGCATAGCTGGGTCTACACAGGCCTGAGGTGTATATCTGACTGGTATCTGCATAGGGCTGGAGTCTGGCCAAGAATGTTGTTCAGGGTGTTTGTGCAAAGTTTGGGTCTCTGCATGATGGGATCTGTGTATGGCTGATACTTACATGGGGGTGGTGTCTGTTCAAGCCTGGAGCCTGGGCAAGCTGGGTCTATGCAGGGCTG
This sequence comes from Arvicanthis niloticus, assembly GCF_011762505.2. Lineage (NCBI taxonomy): Eukaryota > Metazoa > Chordata > Mammalia > Rodentia > Muridae > Arvicanthis > Arvicanthis niloticus. Next base: position 922,896 of record NC_047676.1, on the reverse strand, counting down.
GGTTTGTGCATGGTGGAGTTTGAAAGTGCTGGATCTGGGGTAGAGATTTACCTCAATATACACATTAAAGCCTGTCATATTCTCAGCAAGGCTGAGAATTGCATCTCGAACTACCTGTGAGCTCTTGTGGGTAAATAAAGATTCTCCTTGCAAGGACCACAGCCAGCAGGGGGCAGGCAGTCACCTCTTCAGGGCCACTAGCAGAGAGCTCAAGGGGACTATGCTCTACTAATCTTTTTTTTTTCTTCTATTTAATTTTTATCAGAAATAATGATTAGAAATCAGAAACCACAGGTAAGAAAAGAAATCACCCTTGGGAAAGGTGGGGCAGATTAGAGAGCCTGCTGCCTCCTCAGCCTCATCTCCTCACTGCTGTGTGCACAGGAAGCAATAGGAGGAGCCAGGCCTTCTCCACATGTCTGTCTCTGTGGTCCCTGAACCTCACATAAACCCACACGAATGTGGCTTCAGACACCAGGGTAGCTTCCTGGGCTGTGCTATCTCCTGGCTTCTCTGTCAGGACTCAGAGAATGCACTTCTAGGTGCCACACTGAGATGGAGGCTCTTCTGTCAGTATCTAAGGTCTTGTACCACTTTTCAACATTACTCAGATGCTGAAGATCTTTCTAGTGCTGTCAAGTTTCTAGGTTAGTGTCAGAGATGGTGGAGAAGCAGAATGGCTCATGGCTTAGTATACCAGCCCAGCCACAAGCTGTGGCTCTCTCATGGCTCCTGTTCCTCCAAGGCTAGACCCCCAGAGTTTGAGCCTCAGCACAGGGGCAGCACATTCAGATTTGCCCACACATAGTTCCACTATAGAATGTGGCAGGACCAGAAACTGTTCACAATGGTGTGAAGTTCCATCTTGTGCTCATTCCTACCTTAGTCATATTACCCAGTCCTGAAGGGGTCTAAGAGGTTGGGATCCTCATTTTCTGGTGGCCCAGAAACCCGGCAGAGAGAAGGCTGTCCCCACCACAGGTTATTTCCCCGGTGGCCCAGGCCCAGCCCAGTCCAGCAGTTGGCTGGGTTCCTTTGACCTGTGGCTGTTTCTCACTGCTGATCCTGTTTTGTGTGTGTGTGTGTGTGTATACATGAACATGTATGGGAGCCAGAAGTTATGTGGTTATATTGGGTCTCTCTCTCTCTCTCTCTCTCTCTCTCTCTCTCTCTCTCTCTCTCTCTCTCTCTCTCTCCCTCCCTCCCTCCCTCCCTCCCTCTCTCCCTCTCTCCCTCCCTCCCTCCCTCTGCCCTCTCTTGTTCTCTATCTTAGTTTTTGAGACAGGGTCTCTCAGTGAACCTGGAGATCACTGATTGGCTGGACTGGCTGGCCAGTGAGCTCCAAGGCTGACTCTACCTGGACTTCTGAGTACTGTGATTACAGGCTCGTGCCAGTGCAACCAGCTTTCATGTAGATGCTGAGGATCCAAGCTGAACTACTCATGCTTGCCAAGGCAAGGGGTTTTCTAAATAAGCCATCTCCTGGGTCCCTGGATTTAGGCTCTTTTGAGACACAGTCTTGCTTTGTAGCCCTGACTGGCCTCAGATTCACTGTATAGTGCAGGCTAACCTCAGACTTGTGGCAATACTCATTCTTCTGACTCCTAGGTGTCGGGATTTTAGGAACATGCCAGCATATTAGCCATACCATTTGTTTGAGCCAGAAACAACTACAGCCACAAGTCAGGTTTTATGCTCCTCCATGGTCCTGCATGGGTACACACCTAGGATCTATGGTTAGTCGAACTTGGCCTTTCTCATACATAATTACCATATATCGAACTGGTAATATAAGGGAAGTTGCCACTGATCACACAGTTCTCTGTGTGTGCAAACACCTATCATTGGTGGTGGGCAGAGGTATGGGGGAACTTTAGGCATTCACACCTAAGGGTCAGATTCAGGATCCCTGTAGTCAGGGATTGTTTCGGAATGGCTGGGCATCTGGACACATTTCGCCTCCATTCCCCAAGCATCCAGTGGATGCAAGTTCTCCCAGAAGCACTACCAGTTCACTCTCCTTAAGGGGAGAGGCATTTCCCTAAGGGTCTCATTTTCTAGGGGTAAACCACCAACTTCCTCAGTTAGTGCTAGTTAGGATAGGGTTCCTGAAGGCAGATAACCTGGTTGCCATACCTGCCCTGTGCTAACTGGAATTGCTGTGCTGATTATTCAGGAGATATCAGTGTGTGGAGGCAGTGTTGTCCCAGGCCATGCGTTCGGAAGCAGAACCTCATAGAAGTGCAAGGTCACCCAGTGAGATAGACACACCTCATCTCAGAGCCCACACCAGTATTTGACTTCTGTGACCTCCCAGGCACCCTACAGGAGGTTGGGTGCTGAGTTTCTTTTCTATTTATAGTTATCTTGTTCTATGTTGAGGATAATTTTATAACTTGATTGAAATTCCTCTGGGAAGTAGGTAGGGGTGTACACCCTAAATAGATAAGGTGCCCTGTGATTTGATGAAAGGCAATATTCGTTTATTTCCCCTGTTGTAAAAATGCTCTACAATCTGAGTTAAGTAAGAGTTGACAATCTGGGAGATGCCCCGGGAGGGAGGTGGAAGCAGCACTCACTGATTTGCATACAAAACTCATAATGGGAGGAGAGTTTGTAGGAAGAACAGAGCAAGGCTAGATGCCCCTGTTGCCTGGCTTCCCGTTCATCTTCTTGCGGTGTGTCTAGCCAGCTTCTTCTGCTTAGCCATGTGAAGAATGAACAGGAATCCCAGGGGGAAGGATGCTCAGAGGGCAGCATCCACCTCCCCACATGACACCTTTCCTAACTACAACTATCAGGCTTCTTCTGTGGTTTCCCTTCCAGATCCCAGTCTCCTCTTTTCATAATGGACTCTTTTCCTCCTGGATACATAGAGTAGGGAGAAATATGTAAAGACTGGACCTTGCTCTAGGACAGGAACGACTGGACATTTATTCTGGCAAGGGTCACTGGAGCTGTATAACACTGAGCTGTGGAGGTCACTTTTTTTTTTTTTTAATGTAAGAACTAATATAAAGTTTCTTGCTCGCCCATGTTTTATTTAACAGCTTTACTGAGGGGCAATTGACATACAATCAACCCTATAAAGCATCAATTCTGTGTTCTGACATGTGTCTCCACTGGAGAAAATACCACCATAAACAAGATAAGAGATTTTTTGATCACCCATAGGTCCTTGTGTCCCTCAAAGTTTCCTCCCTGTTCACGACCCATCTTTGCACAGCCAACCTGGCTCGCCTCACACTACTTTAGCCACCCTCACTTTCTTTGATTATGACCAATACACTGTGGCTTTCCTCCAAGACCATAGTTTTAGCTTAACTTTTTTTCTTTATATTTAAAGGTTCCGTTTGTTTTTGTGTTTTGTTTTGTATTTTAAGAAGCAGATAACTGGGCCTTAGATGCCCCCATCTCCAACCTGAAACACCTTTTAAAAAACATTTTAATTGTAGTGTTTAGACCATTTATATTTAATGTGATTGTGAAAGGTAGAGTTTAAATAGGTTCTTTTTGTTCCATCCACTCTTTGTTTTCTCTTATTTTTTTTTCTATAATTTTATTTTATTTTCTTTGGTGTTTGGTTTTATTTCTTGTCTTAGAATCTCTGATGCATGTCTGTATTCTCATAGTCTACCTTCAAGTGACAACACTGAACTAAGGGAACACTATGTTTTTCATTTCTTCCCTACTTGCCTTTGAGCTGACATACACTTTTCCTACATACGCTGTAATGCTATTTATTATGCAGTAATAGTTTGCTTCCCATACCTAAGAGATCACAACACACAATACCTGATGTCTAGAGTCTGGAATGCTTTTGCTTCATGTCTTATTTCTAAGTCTTTATTTGGTTCAGATCACTGGTAGTGTAATCCTGATCCTACTTACTCCTTACTTGGAAGGAGCCTCAACTAAAACAGTTGTTTAAAATAACCTTTTAAAAGAACGTACTCTAAAAAATAACTTTTTTCTTTGTTCTTATGTCATCTGTGTTCAATGTAAAAAGAAAAGGTGAAGCTTTAGATTAAAAAGTAAAAGTTAATAAACATAAGTACAATGTACCCTAAATCTCAGCTGCTAGTATATAGTAAGGTAGACTGTCTGCCCAGAAACTTTTTTGTACATATTAATACATTATATTACTTTTCAATTTAATGATAATCACAGTGTATATGTGTCTGAGTTTTTTTTCTTCTGACATCACATAGTTTTCCATATACTTAAAATTCTGTTATAGCATTGTTTATTTATAACTTTATTTTCTGGGTTCACATAAGGGCCCATGCTGACTAACAGAACTTCAGGTATGTGACAAATACTGGACTAATGTGAATGTAGGTCAGGAAGGAGCTAAACTTCCAGAAATAGATGACTAGCATGTCACAGAAGTGGCACCACAGATCTGTGGAAATTGGATTACTCTCCTTAAGGTGGTGTGGTTGTCAGTTGACCAGTTGGAAAAGATTAGGCAGGGACCACACTCCATTCTTTCTGTCGAGATACACCATATGGCGATAGATGTGTGTATAGTCATTAGATTGGCAGGATGGCCTTTCTGTCTCCTTTATTTAACAACTCATTCCCTCCAGAGGACACATCTGAGTCCAGGCACCCACCCTTCGGTGAGAGCTTCTAGTGCCTGGGCAGGTGCTGCATCAAGTCACCATGCTCCTGGACAATAGGGACATTGAGCAGGAGCCTTTCCAGAGTGAGTACTCTATCTTTTTACCTCTAGTCTCCACCATCATCAAAGCAGAGGTCTGTCTACTGCTGGACGTCAGCCTTACCACTTGGCGGCCAATAACTCTGGCCTGTGGCTGTCAGGCTGATGTCTAGCAGTGATGTGTACTAAGCTTGGGGGCATGAACAGGCTCTAAGGTGTTAAGAAAGTGAGACCTGCCTTACTTACTACTTACTTACTGACATGCCAAAGAGCCTCGTGTCAATGATTCTAGTGTATAGTCTGTGAAATAACCAGAACTCTAATTCTAACTCCCTCCCTGTCTGGGTCCTGTGCTATTTGGAGGCCCCACAGCAATATCCTTTCTAAGGATAGTATCCTGTCTAAACTGATCTTGGTTCTCCCTGTGGACTGAGGACCTCTAGCTGAAGTCTTGGGAACCTCTCGCCTCTCCACACAAACTGAGGTCCTAATCTGTTACTTGATGGAGGCAGCTATAGGCAGAAGCTGTGCTTTTAGCATCTAAAGAACCTGGACCTGAGGGGCCGGGATACACTGCAAAGGGAACTTTCCTGCCTTATTCAGGAGCAGGAAGTTTATGTGGCTGTCTGAGCGGTAAGAATAATCAGATGTCACAAAGTCCAAGCCTTGTAATTCTGTGAACTTTATTAGTAGGAGTGGCTGTCTCCCGACATGGTCACCCCGTCCTAAACTCATTGAGGCACAAGCATACGGTGTACCAACCCAGAGCAAGGCTGTTGAGTGCATGAGGCTCTGAGCCTTGGCCTCCAATGGGGAAAAGGGCATAGGACAGGGAAGAGTGATCAGGAAGACCTTGAGGGCTGGCTCCCTGGGATTGGAGCTGTTGGTGTAGGGGTCCCATTGAGATACTACTACTATGTTGTCACTGTATGACTCATGGTCCCACTGACACACCCATACTTCGGACTAAGACCCCCAGCAAAATCATAGTTTCTTTAATATCAGCATTGGGGTCATACCAGGATAGGTGTGGCCTTGAGTGGACTTTCCTCCTGATAAGCCCCTGGCAGCTGCTCTGGCCTTGGCAGGAGCCAACAAAGTGACTTTCCTCTACCTTCTCCTTCCTGGTATCCTCCCAAAGTTGTCCAAGCTTTCCAGGAACTACAGAGGCTTGGTCAAGAGCATAGACTTATGGGTCTAGGCCTACTAGACAAGGGGCTTACAAACCAGTTCAAGCTACAGGCATAGGCTCAGTAAGCTCCATAGATGACTATGCTTCAGTGAGGTTAGGGAGTGCAGAGTAACTGGGCTGGAGCCTTGGCCACAGTTGTAGTCCTTGGCCTTGTCCCAAGAGGGAAGAAGACTCCTTATGTTGCTTTAATAGAAAGCTTGACTTATGCTTTAGTCCTGGCGTGAAGTAATCTGGTTATATTGATTTTGCTAGTAGGTAGTACAAGGCACACACTAGCCTCAAGTCACCCACAGAGTTCAGGCCCTCTGACCACTTCGGCAACTAGCCAGTGATGACCACTGGTTATAAAACTCCTAAGCTACTTTAAAACTATGAACTATAAAACTGCTTTCAGTGGTGATGGCCTAGGGTGTGGATGATCAAGGGAAGGGGTAGAAATATTTAGGTCTAGATAGTAGATTTGTTAGTCTGGAGAGATAGTTGGAACAGATTCTTTTGAGGCACGTTGATACAGAGTACTTGTTACCTTTCCACCATGAGGCAGAGCCTTTTACCATAAGGCAACTCTGCATGCCCACAGATGGTATCATGAATGGAACAGACACCTGGGCCGCTAGCCAGGAACTTTTCAGTGTCCTTCACTAACCAAGGCAGGTCAATGAGCTGATCTGGCTCCTAATCACAAGGGATTAAGGCTGACAGGGATCCCCAAGTGAACACACTTTAGAGAGACAGTGTTTGGATTGGGGGAGGTAGCTCTCAACTGATAAAGTCCTTGCTATGTAAGCAGGAGGACCTGATTTTATTCTCAACACCCAGGTAAAAAGCTAGGTGTGGTTGTATGGGTTTATAATCCTAGCACTGGGGAGGTAGAGACAAGCAGATCCCCGAGGCTCTCTAGCCAGCTCCCCTAGTGTATTTGGAGAAGCACAGGGCCAAGTAGAGAGGTCTTTTACTTTTATGAAATAAAAAGATGAGCAACTTCCGAGGAGTGATATCCAAGTATGACCTTGGGCTTCCACACAATATGCACACACATATAGTTATACTTGCATCTCTATAAACACACATGGAATACACTAGAGAGAAGAAGGTGGAGGCATAGATGGGGAAGAAAAAGAAAGTCTGGAGAGCTAGGTGTATCTGGAATCCCAACACTTGGGAGGCTGAAGCTGAAGACTGAATGTGAGGCCAGCCTAGGTTACATAGCCAGATCATGTCTCAAAAAGGCAAACAAACAAACAAAAATAGGAAAGAGAGATAAGGCCTGTTTATTCATTTATGGTTTGTTTGAGGGCTTGAGACTTTGAGGAAATACTGCAATAATCGTTTTGTTCCAGAGTCTAGTGGCAGGACCAGCTGGCTTTAAGCACAGGTTCCTCTACTTTGGCCTGCAGGCAGACTTCTTCGGTGTCTTTTGGGTCCTATCTAGCTTGTACGACAGCTGGGACTCCCCTTTTGGCCTAGCTAGACAATCGGTCACCACATTCTTGATCACATAGCAAGAAGCAAATACTTTTGGATGGCTAGTCATTGATTTGTGCCCGCCCCCAGGTCTCCCCACAGGGCCACCAATGCATTTTGGGAAGGAGGCTGATGCCCAGGAGGACTTCTGTTTGCTTTCCTCCCTGAGACCCAAGGGCCTAAAGCCCAGCTTGTGATTTCAGCCCAGCTGCAGGGCACATCACCCTCTGTCTCCACCTGAGTAATTTAAAAGCACATAAACCTAAATGAGGTAAGGCAGTGGAAGTGGAAGGCCCCCACCCTCTCTTGGCCTCTGTGTAGCACTGGCCTGCATTCAGCAAACCTGATGTGTTCTTGGCCCTTCTCCTTCTCCCAGCGAGGAGAGTGGCTAAAGGTGAGGTGGTGAAATAATTTCCAGTTTCCTTCTGACATTCCTGATAGTAGTCCTGCTGGCTGGGAATCCAGGTGACGCTGGAAATGGCTTTTGAGAATGGCCCAGTTCCTGGAAGGGAAACATTTCTCTTTAACTGATTAGGATTCATAAGACATTGAGAAGCCTACAGAGGTTAGACCAGGAACTGTGGGTCTCCTCTGAACCTTAGAAGGAATAATTGGGGGTTAGTTATCATAATTCCAATCACAAGCTTCTGTCTCCCACTCATGCTCTGAGCTTCTACCCACCTAAGAAGACTTAGGAATGAGACCATGCTATGACTGACTCCCTCAGAAGGGGCGGGTCAGTGTGGACTTTACATTTCTTGAAGGACTACAACAGGAAGATGACCCAGCCCACTTTAAAAAGAATAGCCCAGCCCCCTTTAGGGCTAGGGAGGGAGCAACAGAATTAGCCATAGTGTCATAAAGAAGTTGTTCAGAGTTCCCTCAAGAATAGGGCACACTGGGTTCTCAGATAGCTCTCAGCTCCAAGAATATCTGTTATAATGATAACCATTCAGAGCCACTATCCCTTGAGCTTTGTGATTAGGGACCTGAAGAACAGCTTTTATGCCTCCAATATCCTGGAAGCCATGTTCCTTGATTCCTTCCGTGTTCCTTGATGGACAGGCTCCTTTAGCCTCTACTTCCACTTCAAAGTTCAGCTTCCCATCCTGTTCACCTAAGCTTGGGTCTGTCACAGAGGCACTATGTTGTGTTTCCTGCTTTTTCTCTTCTTGGTCACAGGATCACCCACACTGTGGATGCCTCCCTCTCTATCCCAGCTTCATTCTTCCTGTTTCTCTCAATGAGACACCTTCATTGCATACCACGAGGCCCCACTATACCTGGAAGGAGCCTTCAAATTGGTCCCAGATTCTCATCAGGAACAAACAACAGATCATAGTCACGTGGGTATGCAAAGGCACTGTTGTCCACAGACTTAAACCTTTTTGGATTCCCTATGAAGTAGTAAGAAGCCTGGAATACAGTCTCACCCTCTGAGTTCTGTCTGTGTCCAAGGAGAAATGTATGTTGCTCCACAGTATAAAGATAGGGGTTTTGTCAAGAAGAAACTATCCAGATTTGGCTCTGCCTTAATGGGTGTATGAGGTCTACAGACCCGTCCATCCTTTCACACATCTGATGCTCTAAATCCAGTATGTTTTGTGGGCTGAAAGAATATCAGGAAGCTCAGATAGGAGAGCCTGGTGCTAGCTCTGTCATAAGTACCTATATGACTGACTCTAAAGACAAATTACAACAACCTCAGAGGTCAGCACAAGTAGATCTCATTCCATCCTGTAAACACTGACTGGCCTGTGTCTAGTCAGGGGGAGAACTTTCCAGAAAAGTGAGCACACATGCAGATCTGCTGTGGTGTAGCCTAGCAACAGCCAGTAGGACTTGTGTTATTCACAATGTGCTCTCCTTCCTTGGGAAGGCTGGGGAGACACCCACAGAACAGACATCCTTTCCTAGGGTTACTGGAAGAAGGTTCACTGGAAGAGAAAATAATCCCTATGAGAGAAGAGCAGGGACACCTGACAAGGGCTCAATGACAGACAGGTAGGGACAACCCAACTGCTTTTCAGTGTAATCTCAATTTGTGTCATAGTCTGCCTCTGCAGTGTCACCTTGAGGCTTCTTTCCCTGACTGGCCTGGCTGGAACTTTAGAATTCACTATGCTGAAGGAAAAAAAAAAAAGGAAAAAAGAAAAGCCTTGTGAGCTGGGCCCATGGGTAGCATTACTCATACCACATGCTCTTAGAAACTAAAAGCTGTGTTTTGATGAACTGAGGCCTGATTATAGAAGGCATAGTCTGTGGAGGTAGTGCATCTCCTGGAGTATCCCTTCTTCCTGTTTCCTAACACAGGGCTACTAGGACAGCAGTGGGTGGTCCCTAAAACTAGGCTTCCTCCTTTGGAGCCACCTCTGTTCTAATGTCTCAAACTTCCCCAAAGCCAAGTAATGTACTATACTGGTGATGTTACTGTCCCTTTGTGGCCCTCTGACTTTGATGTCTAGCATACCTACCCTGAGGTTTCCTGGCCTTCATAGTCATACCTGGCAACTGGCTCCTCCTTAGTCAAGGTCACCCTGAGGCTTCCCGCATGCACCTTCCCCACTCAAGCTGTTCAGGTCTGCAGTATGTCTGGGTTCCTGGAAATGCCCTTGTGTGGCTACAGCAAGCCACAGTGTTATGTAGAGCCTATTAGCTTACCTCACTGAGTTCTCTCGGGGCATTCTGTGTTAATCTCTCAGGCTCACTCTTGCAAGTAGATCACTGTTGTCCTGACCTACTTGCCACAGACATGACTGCATGACTGATGTCTTTATTATTGTGGGATGAAATAATATTATGTCTGGATGAATCCAGAGCAGTCTGAAAGCTGGGAGTGCAGGAGAGAAGCCATTAATTAGAAGAGAGGCTGGGAGGGTTCAAAGGTTAGAGGATACTTCTGAAAGTGGAAACCCTTCAACAAGAAAAGACCTGAGGCCTGAGAGATACTGAGGCTTTCTTGGTTCCTTGGTGGGGGAAGGCAAGGCAGGAGGTAGAGGTCAATGGAGTCCCGCTCCAGTTGTGGGAGATGGTAGTATGGAAGCTACACGTAGCCTGGACAAACTACTTTGGGAGAACTTGTCAAAGAGAATTGGAAAGTTGGACTAAACTGCTGTTTTAGTGTAGAGATAATGATTGGGTTCAAAGTAGAGGCATCTCCACTACTCAACACTGTTCAGAAGTGAAGCAGGAAAGGCATCTGAGGACAACTTCATGGGAACTGAGGGAGAGCTCTGGTCAGGAACCTCAATCAGCCTGGGAGGCAAAGGACTACAGAGGCAGCTTTCCAAGCTGGCCAGTCCTATGGCCCATGAGGGTAAGAGAGGTCTTGGCCACTATTGAATATAAATTGTTTGTTGTGGTTGCAGCTAGTGGCACACAATACCCAGTGTCATAAACATTAATTAGCACAAGTTAATATATAATTCCACACCCTTCAGTATATCATCAATGCCAGAACTATTGTTCGATAAGGATTTAATGAGGAGAAGGGAAGCTGATAAGAACCTTCTCTCATTGTGAGATGCCAAGGTCATGAGGGAAGGGAGCTAGTTACTCCTGACAACACACCAGGGGAGGGCGTGTTACCCAGGCCCTGCCCCTCTCCTCTCTGCACCTATCACACTGAGGGGGCACACTTTGTGATTCTTTGGACCCGTCTCTATTGGAAATTCCTCTGAAGGTTGTACTACTAATGTTACCTCATACCATTCTCTACCCTAGTCTCAGGCCATGGTGAGGTACTCATTCATATAAGCAGTCACTCCAGGGGCCCAGGCTGAGTCAGGGTCTTCCTGTCTGCAGATGCTCTTTTTCTTATTATGAGCTGTAGTCCCATAATTCAGTTATTCAGCTCTTGGGCTGGTAGCTCCATTCCTGCAGGCAGGTTATGGCAGAAATATAGGCCCCTCCCAGTCTGTCTTGGGAGTTTGGGAAATGTCAGGGTGCTATGGTAGATGTATAGATTCTGGAGAAACCGAGATGCCAGCAGAGTAGTAGAGGTTCTGGGGGCAGGTATTCCCTCCCTTGCAAGGGCACAGAGGAATTAATCTCAGAAAAAGGAGCTGATGGGGACTCTTCTCAACTCTGCTCTTCTATCGTGATCATTCTACTAGTGAAGTCACTATGTGCTAAACCAGTCCTTGATCCAGGAGGTAGGTAGTCATAACTTCCTTTCTTGGAAAGGAAGGCAGAGCCCCTGGTAGCATCTCTGAGACCACTGTTTTCTATGTGAGCGGATATAGGAGGGGGAAGTAGGAAGTTACATTTAGGTAACAACTAGAGACAGCTCCTATCTGAGGCCTTTGAAGAGGTTAAAGCAAAATTTCTGTCTATTTCCTTGATCATACATACACCAGCACACATATGCTACAACATGTTGTGTTTCAGACAACTAGTCCTGTGAAGAAAAGCTACCTTGCAGATGCAGTTGAGGACTGGCTCTATGCCCTGCCCTACCCTGTTCCATCTCCTGTGCTCAGGCTAGTGGGCAAAGCTGCTGGAGAATCTTCTGTGCAACAGGGCTGACCCCTCAGTGGTATTGGATGCTCTGACATCTAACCCAGTTGACTGAAGTCATATTATGGGCTTCATGAGCTTAGATTTAGGGATACATGAGTTGAGGCTCTGTGCTGAGGCTGGGGACAGTGACCATGGTCTGTGTCTTTGTTATTGTTTTACTTCTGAGAAGAGACACTCTGATCAAGGAAACTATTAGAAGAGAAAACATTTAATTAGGGTGTTGCTTACAGTTTCAGAGATTTAATCTATTATCATCTGGATAGAAAGCATGGCAGCATGTAGACAGATGCTAGAGGAGCAGCTGAGAGCTACATACTTATCAACAGGCAGGAATGGGGGGAGAGGGGAAAGAAAGAAGAGAGAGAGAGAGAGAGAGAGAGAGAGAGAGAGAGAGAGAGAGAGAGAGAGAGAGAGAGACTGAGACGACTGAGACTCTGGGTTTGGCATGAGCTTCTGAAACTTCAAAGTCCATTAGTGATCCACTTCTTCCAACAAAGCCACACCTCCCAGTCCTTCTAATCCTTACAAATATTGTTACTCTCTGGTGACTAAGCATTCAAATACATGGGCTTATGGGAAGCATTCTTATTCAAACCACCATATTTCACTCCAACAACATCACAAAGGTGTGTGTGGTAGAGCAATGGTTCTTTTCTCCTCTTGTATGTCCATACACTGCTCAGGGGCAACCAGGACTCCTGGACCCTTACCCCAACACCCACTAGGCACCCCATGTAATGCCTGACATGCTGACAGGCTTGTAGCCATATCATAATGCAAAATGAATTTATCCAACTTCAAAAGTCTCCACAGTTATCACAGTCTAGACATCCAAAGTCTTTTCTGAGACTCAGGGGAATCTCTTAACTGTAACCCCCTATAAAATCAAAATAAAAAACAGATCACATACTTACAACATACAATGGCACAGGCTATACATTACCATTCTAAAAGGGAGTAAAGGGAGCATAGTGAGGAAATACTGGACCAAAGGAAAACCAAAACCAGCAGGGCAAACACCAAATTCTTTATCTCCATGTTCTATGTCAAAGTGCTCTTTGGATCTCCAACTTCTTTCGCTTTGTTGACTGTGACACACTTCTTTTTCTTGGGCTGGTTTTATACCTAGTCTACAGCTTTTCTTGGCAGATGTCCCATGACTCTAGCAACTCTAACTTTAAGCCCTGCTTAAAGTATTCAACCACTTTTCTAGTCCAAAGCCCTAAAGTCTCCCATATTCTTCCAAGCAAAAGCATGGTCAGGCCAAACGCAGCAATATACCACTCCCTGGTACCAACTTTTGTCTTAGTCACTGTTCCAATTATGTGAAGAGACACCATGACCAAGGCAACTATTAGATGAGAAAGCACTTAATTGGGGCTGGCTTACAGTTTCAGAGGTTTAATCCATTATCATCATGCAGGGAGCTTGATGGCATGTATGATGCTGGAACTGTAGCTGAGTGTTACATACTGACCCATAGGCAGAAAGAATGACTCTGGGATTGACATGGGCTTTTGCAACCACAAGGCATATCCCCAGTGATACACTTACTTCAACAAAGCCACACCACCTAATCCTTCTAATCCCTTCAAATGTTGTCACTCCCTGGTTACTAAGCATTCAAACACATGAGCCTATGGAAGCCATTCTTATTCAAATCACCACAGTCTGTGACCAACCAATGACTGACTAGCAGATCATTTCCACCAGTGCTATTGGAATAAATAAACTAATTCATTGTTCTTTCCATTAACTTCTCTAATAGCTTGCCATCCCTTGTCTACCAGGGTGAGTGTGTTGTACTAGCCAAGTTCCATATAAGCCATGCACCTGGAAGGTGGTTTGTCTGGACTCATTACAAACAGCCTCTGTGCCAGTAGAACACTCTTATAGGACTCACACATTTACCCATAATTCACTGAGGCTGGACTCTTAACTTTTCCCCTAGAGTAGGTTGCTAAAACCTTGTTGTCCTCCCACATATCAGATATGGTATAGATTCCACAGGCCTTTGTCATGGACAGAATCCCTGACTCTTAGTGAGAATATCCAAGACATCAGCAGAAGGCGGGTATCAGAGCTGGGTGGGTGCAAAGCACTGGCTCTGGGACCCTATGGCCTGAGGCCAGCTACTCAGCCTTCAGCTTCCTGGCTTTAAAATGGGATTAGAAGAACAATGTGAATGCCAGGCCAGCCTGCCTTCGTGTTTCCCAGGGGTATCAAATGAAAACCAGGTGAGGGTACATGGGTGGGGGGTTGACAGTTAGAAGCTGTTGTTGTTTTTCTGTGTGTATAATACCAGTCTCTAAATAGGGAAACGCAGAGACAGAACAATGAGTGCATTCATGTGCAGGCAAGCACAAAGGGCCATCCACGTGGCCACTACAGGGGCGCACAGCAACCAGTGCTGTGGGAGACAGGGAGCACTAGTGGGTGTTCAGCTCAAGGAGGGCACATTCCTTGCCAGCAGTCCCTTATCTCGTGCTCAGTCAGAGCACCCTGGCTGTGCGCACGCAGACAGATGCCTAAGAGAACCCTGAGAGACATCCTTATCAGGGAGGCGCTGCTCAGCTAGAATTCAATATACCTCAGTCCAGCTGGGAACCAGAATCTACGCAACACATGTTTGGACACTGACACTAGGGCAGTACGGCTAGAGTAGGAGTGATGTGTCAGCTTGCATCGAAACCTGCCAAAAGGTCACAACTCAGGGAGGGGAACATACCCCACACCCATGTCCAAGGAAAACACCTTTGTTTTCACAAGCTGAAATAGCGGAAGGGTGAGATTGATCTTTGAAAATATTATTCCTGAAATATAAACTCACAGCGGGTGTTCCTGGCAGCAAGGTTTCAAGTCTGGTCACTGGTACCTCTTTCCCCTTAGTTTGAGCTGCTGGGGCAGGGGTGCAGTTCTGAATGATATCTTGCTCTGCAGATCTTGAAAGAGGGCTCTTTCTCCTTTCAGGCCAGGCTCCTTTTGTCTAGGTGGGCTGCCCAGGTGAGGAGAGGCTCCCACACCCTCTCCAGGGCCACTAAATGGTGACTCAGATGCTACTGGCAGCCTAATCCTCCCTTGGGATTACACTCCATAAACCCGCAACTCCTGGTTCTGGGAAGAAGTCAGGGTTTATGCCCAGTACGACCATGTCCTTTACAACCCAATTGACCTAAACCCAGCCAGGGCTGGTCCAGTACAGCCTGTACCCACCTGGGGTGAGAATATGGCTGAGCTCCTCCTGCAAGGTCTCAGGTGGGTCTGGGTGGGGCTGCACAGCTGCACTCATTATAGAATAAGTCCCCTTCTGGAAGAGAATGAACAAGGCACTGGGGGCAAAGCAGGGCTTCAGGAAGGGCCAACTCTAGTCTGGGCTGTGTACATCCCACAGGGTTCCCAGGCCCAGCTACACAGGGAAGGTTGGCTGGCTGGCAGCCCACTTGCTGTCCCCTGGAATGATTGGCTCAGTTGGCATTCTTCTCCTTTCTCTGCTTGAGTTGGGCCAGTATGTTGAGTCCCACGTCTATAGTGCCTGAATGGGATGACAGATTTAATGGAAGAATCTGTGGGGTTGGAAGGAGCCAAGGGACCCTCACGTGCTAGGACATGGAGTCCTGCCCCAGAAACTATTCTGTGCTACCAGGGTCTGGCATGAGTGACATTCCAATCTGAAAGGCTAATGTGTGCAAATGAGCTGTGTTCTGGCCTCTGCCTAGGAATTCCCTATCCTTCCACAAATGCAGACATTCCTCTCTGAAAAATTTCCACCCTCTGCTGAACAACTTTGATGCTGCCCTGCTCTCAGGGTCCAGAACTATCTTTGGTTTAGGTGATGCCTTTTCTCTTCCATGTGGACAGAGTCCTTGACAGTAGTGGTCAGGAACACAGGCCTGGGGTTTCCCCTGAGGCTCTTTGTCTCTGTTCTCTGTTAGGTCTTTGTAGTGCAGACCTGGGTCAGAGACTGTAAAAGGCCCCAATTTCTTTCCCAGTACTCAGAGGCCCTCCAAGCCCAGGTGTGTGACCAGATTTCTTCTTACTCTGATTGCTCAAGGATTAGTAGGCAACCAACTGACTCCTTATTTTGCTGTGGTGCTCCCACCAATCTAGATCAGTATATATTGAAAGCAAACAGGAGTGGTGAAGTAACAGGGGTTACAGTCAGCCCCTACCTGAGCTTCTGACAGAGAATTGGGGTCCGCCTTGCTCTTGGGAGTGGGCACATTTCACCTTCTACTCCAACAAGTCTCCCTGGTACCTGGGATCGTGGTCTAAATAGGGCTCACTTTAACTCCTGATTCCCTGTAGATTTGCAACATAGTATGATGTGGAAGCCTGCCGACAGACTTTAGCCTCTGCTTGTACTGAAGAATGCCACTGGTGACAAATGCATGACCATTTTTACAGCATGCTATTTGGGATATCTGGACTTGTTCCTATGAACAAAAGTGCCATTCATCAGGGAAATTCCCTGTATTCTTAAGAAAGTCTACTAGGAGTACTTCTGCAAACAAAGCTGTGTCTGCTTGCCATAAACAGAGTTCATCCCAGGAGCCCGGGTTCCTTTCTGGGACCAGAGGATGGGATCTCTTAATGTGCACAGTGCTTCTGGGACCATGCCATCCTAAATCCTTCAGCATACACCATATCAGACATAGACAAAGTCCAGCAGCCTTCCTCTACTGGGCCTATTGTCATCTGGCTTTTCAAGGCTTAAGACTATTGATCTCTAGACAAGGCAGGGAGCCTTGACAGCTGGGACAGCTGCACTTTTCATGCCCAAGGGGACCTGGCCATTGTCCAGCACCCTGAATTGTTCCCTTCTCTGGAGCCTTCTTGACTGATAGGGGAACTGCATGTCTTTCCTGCTCCAGGTGGTGGAGCTGGCACTGCCTACTATGGGTTGTGGTTATGTTGTCAGGGATCAGAGAAGGCCTCTGAGTCTACTTGCTGCTGCTCACACATATGAAACACAGACACCATGAGGCTTGTGGATAAAATCAAGTCTTGTCCAAGACAAATGGGATCTGAGCCCAGCCAAGTCCAGAACACTCTTCTTTCATATCAGGCTTCTGTTTGGAAGTACCTGGAGACGATCCTCCTTTTCTAGTTCAAAAATGGAAGGCCCAACAGGAGCCAGGAGGAATCTTAGATCTTCACCAGGAGTGTTAGCTGTGCATAAGAATTCAGCTAAGATTGGTTGAATGGGTGCTCCATTTATGAGAACAGTTCAGAGTGGAAAGGCCTTGGCTTATAGTAGTGACCAAGAGCTGGGCCTCTCAAAGTGTCTGAGAGCCACTAAGACAGTAAGCTAAGCATGCAACGCCACAGTCTGGTAATCAGCATGCAACAACCACACACAGGGTGGTATTCAATAGTAACCCCCAGGCACACATTGTAATTAAGGACCCCTCATTTTACAGAGTAGAATAAGAAATACACAGAGAGGTGGGGGGCATTCCTGTGATACCCCCTCCTCTGAGACACCAGGGCTGTTTGTCTTTAGTTTGTTTCCACCAGATACACTTGATTATAGGGACTCTATAGAGTCCCTATAGGTGATTATAGTTTCTAGGGACTCTGAAGACCACAGGGTGGTTCTGGGTCTCAGCCAAGCCTACAGTTGAAAGAGCTGTTAAGTCTTTAGTGTGATTATTGACACACTCACCCCAACACAGGGAAATACAAGGAAAAGATCAAGATCATGATCTGTGGAATGAAGCTGATACATAAGCCCAGCCTGCAAGACTGTCCTGCATCTGGTTGGATACACTCCAAAGATCCTGAGGGAACCAGAAGAGAGTTAGAGGAGAATGTTTGGATGATTACCCAAGTGTGTGACCTGAGAGACATCAATTCCCACCATCTTCTGTGTGAACAAGAACTGGAACATAGCAGTGCTGAGAGGAGAGCCAACCCAGATGGCTGAAGGTAGACATTTGGCTTTCTGCAAACATCACAGTGTGCCCATACCAACTAAGCCTAAGCTGAGATAACTAGGTCATATAACCTATGACCCTACTGTGGGGTATTGGGTCCTTATATAGGGAAAATTGTGCCAGTATGAAGGTGATTTTCCTGAGAGTTCTTCAGAATTCAGTATATTCTTTTATTCTCAAAGTGCAGTTTTCAGAGCAGGACGTTGAGCTGAGACACTGAGGATGCATAGAGGGCTGGAGGTAACTTCTGTGTCCCCTGCTCTCTTGCTTCCTCTGCTGCTTGGAGTCACCAGTTCATCTTCCAGTTATCAGGTTAGAGGAATTATTTTTGTTTTACAATTTGCAAGTTGTCCTGCTGCCTGCCCAGCTTGGCTACAGCTTGTTGATTTAATTTTTATTTTTATCTACTGAAGGCAGTATGGTGGCATTGTGTCCCAGTTCAGTCTACAGTTAGCCCTTGTTCTTTCTCATAGTGGTTTGCCTGGGGACAGTTGGACACCCTGCCACTTTAGATCAGCTTGGGAAATATGAATTCCAGGCCCATGTGATCATTTTCTATAAGGCCCTCAGAGTCTTGGCTGCACCACAGGGCTTGTGCAGAATCTGTGGGGCTCTCTCTCTCAATATGGACCAGACAGGTGGGGATCCAGCCCAGGAGCCATGGAGAAAAGAGGAAGTACATAATATTAGCCCATATACTGGAACACCAAGTGTGGCCCAGTCCCTCTGAGAATTGGATCTAGCAAAGAAGAACCAAAAACTCCATGGCGATGATGAAGAACTAAGAGACTTCCTAGGAGACATGCACCCTATGGAGTGGGAGTATGACAAATGGAAGATTAAACAGGTGACAGGAAGAACAGTGTAGGGCTAGGAGCTGAGAAAGTTGTCCTGAGGCCCCACAGTCTACTGTCTCTAACCCACTTCAGAATGTAATGCAGTAGAGCTAGAGCAGCCACTGGTCTCAGCTCCACCCACTGAGAGCCACCTAGGACTGGCAACACAACAGACAACTCTGTTGCCCTGTAGTGGTTCTGCTGCTGTGTTAGGCTCTGATGTGCCTAGCCCGATCAGCTCCAAGGTTTCCCAGGATCCAGAGCCATAGCACACATCCCTGTGATAGTGGCCTGCCCATCTACTATATAAGGTGAGACCCAGGCCTAGGCTGGCACAGGCTGGAGCAGAATACAGGTAGAGTGATCAGAGAGTTCCAGGCTGGGCAAAGGCCCAGGCTTGACTAGGGAATGTCAAAGGTACTAACAGGCAGACATAGAAGCATGATGTTCACTTGGTTTTGAGAGATGCAATTTGCAATTGTATATTATCAACACCTGCTCCCCTAAAAAAAAACTAACAAAAACTCTGCCTTGAGTGGTGATTTTGGTTCTGGAAGAGGTCCCAGGTGGATCTTTTCTAACTCTAAGTGTTTGGTACCCAGTGGGCACCTTCAATTCATAGCCAAAGAAAGAAAGCCAGGGCAGCTCTGTAATGAACCCTTCTTCTCCAAACATAGCTCCAACTTCACAAATTTAGGCTGAAAAGTAATATTTCATGTATTGTCAACAAACAGATTTGCAATCACTAGCCACATTATGCACAAGTTTTCACAAATGATCATAATCAGAAGTCAGTGTGTCAAACTAGATATTTCCCGCTTTTGTTTCCTTAATTTTAAAGCTCGGGTGCTCATGGATTTATTAGCCCTTTCTGGACTGCTTCTCAGCATCTCTGAGCTTCTGGGTTAATTGTAGGCCTTCCAGGTGTGTACAGGAAAATGCCCAAGAGCTCCAGAAAGTCTAGATGTCAGAAAGGCTGCACATGCCAAACTGATGGAGGAGGTAGTCAGCAGTTATCAAACCACTGCAGGTGTCACTGTTCATACAGTTTTCCAGATGTGAGCGCCTTGCCCTGGGGGTAGCACAGGCTTTCTAAAACCACAGCCTTGCAGAAGAGAAACAGGCTATGAGAGCTGCTAGCACCTCGGCCCCAGTCCTCTGATGAGACGCCACCTCACATAGCTATCATGACAGTTTCTGCTATGGCTGGTGTCCACGGCCACTGCTTCACTGCTCTGGGTCACCAGAGTGTAGAAACAATCATTGCCCGAGCCTTCTAGCAAGCCTGGGGTCATATGTACCTTCATTCTCAAATGCTCACAACCCTTGCCACCCAGCCAAGTTCTCACCTGAGAATGAGTAGTGGGTTATAAGGGTGACATTGCTCTTCTATATGACATTGCAGAGGCTTTCTCTCACTCTATTAGACATGTTTTCTATTGTCTTAGGTGGCTTGTAGTGTAAGTGGCACATCAGGCTAATGGCCAGGGATGGCACCAGTGTTCATCTTGAGTTCTTATCTGTGCATTGTAATGCTGTAATGTTGAATTGTGTGGGCTCCTGGCTACAGGCTCTCAGGTTAGGCAGGTATAGATAAAAATCTTTGGAGGGCCACTGGACATCATAAACACACTATTGCCATGGGATCTGGCCTTTCTGTGGGATACAAGGGCAGCATCTGGAAAGTATGCCTCACCTGAGACTTTACCCAGGAGCATCTAAACTAGGAATAAGACTATTCTCATTCTTCTAGTCTTCCTCTGAGACAGAAGGCTGGGAGTGTGACTGGAAAGAGCAGGTTCAGTCTGACCATATGAACTGGGAGCAATCCCAGCAACTCACTGTACAAGATGTCCAAGTAAGCTCCAGGATTGCATACCTGGTGGCCAATTACAGAGTTATGACACTCTGTTCTGTGCCAGGCCCTATGATTGGCTCAGTTCAACCACCCATTCTCTGCCCCAACACTCACCACCCAACCACCCAGCTCTACCATCCTGTCATGCAAGCCAACACCCATCAACATAAGACAGCAAAACAAAAATAAAGCCACTCAGTCCAGTACTTCCCTCCTTGGAGTTCTCACCTCTGGGCTTAGATGCCAAAAGGTAACCCTGCCTTTTGTCACTTGTCCAGTCAGTCTCCTGTCTACCCATTCAGTATTTCATACATGTTACCGGAGAGTAGATGCTTTTCCAAGTCGTGGGGATCAGCCGTGTTCCTGCAACAGTTCCTCACTTCCAAAGTAGACATTCCGTAGAGGACAGCCCATGGGTTTACAGTCCAGTAGCTGATGAGTGAGGTAAGCTGAGGAGCAGAGTCAGGATCTCAGTATCGACACTAGACGCCAGAGCAAGATCTTAAGCAGTCCAGGTGGTGAGCATGGGGAGGGTGTCTGGAGCCTCAGAGCGAGTAGGGCAGGGAGGGGGTGGTCAGCAAGAGACTATGGTCTGAAGATGGATTGAATCCAGGGAGAAATGTATGTATTCTCTGCATATATTAATAGGAGACCCAGAAGGGGCTGCTGAAGGGTGTCTAGTCAAGTGTTTCCAAGCCTTGAGTGGTTGGAAGAGGAGTTGCCAGGGGCTGGTTGAAGACTAGGTTTGGAAGGTAGAAGTGTTTTTTACAGTAGCCATGTATTCAGTTTTAGTAGTGACTTCTGAAGTTACATCTTAAAGGATTGCTAAGTTTTCTCTTCCCCCTTCCCCCCCATGAGATTTTTAGGGTGGGTTCTAGGACACACCAAGGATTGCAGCTGATACGGTAAAACCATGGATCGCAAAGATTGTGCAAGGGTTAAGACGTGGCTGTGTGTTGTGTTTGTTTGAGCCAGGGTCTCATGTATCCCAAACTGGCCTTAAATTTGCTACACAGGCAAAGCTTGCTTTGAATTTGTCCCTTCATCTCCCAAATACTGATATTACAGCCATGCAGCACCACACTGGCTATGATAACCTTTTGGTTTTGTTTTCTTGTAAACAAAGTTTGTAATCATATTTGTGAGATTCCCAGAAAACTGCAGGCTTTTATCTGGGAATGGGATTAAAGTCACATACGCTTAGGCATTAAGCGTAGTTCACTGCCACTTAAAAAAAATTAAAAATATTTCCATATAAAAGAATACTGTATGTACGCAAAGTTCACAGCAATTTTTAATTGTGATGAAATTCTTGACTCTCATTTGGCCAGAGGCTTGAGAATACTGTGGAATGAGAAACCTCTTCCCGTCCGATGTTCCCTGAATTTTCTTTTTTGACTGCCCCAGTTTACTTAGATGCCATGGTATGCTACCTGCGGCTTCCAGGTTCTCAATGGAGAGGTGCCTTGCTGAGTGTATATAACGGGGTGCAACGTACCCCTTAACTAGTGAAACCATCCGACTGCTGAAGCCGCCAAGGTGGGAGAAGCAAGTCCCATTTAACGGGTAGAGTCGACAGTGGCATGCCTGGCTTCACGCTGCGCTCCCCCCACCCCCCCCAAGGAAGCCACTGCCAGTGGGCTAGGTGCCACTCGACCTTGGGGAGGAGCGACCTCGAGGACCTCGAATCCACAGGTTCTAGCTGCTGGATCAGGAGCCCGGCACACAGAGAGCACGGACTTCTAGGCTGGGGCCCAACCAGCTAGGTGGGCGTGAGCAGTGCAGGCGGGAGTGCTTCTAACGCAGCAGGACTGTTTGCGTTCACGTGTGCCGCAGCGGGGGCGGGAAAGCCCCGCCCTGGCGCAGGAGGGGGCAGCGGGATTAAAGGCCACCCGGGCGGGCCTGGGGACCTGACTGCTGCCGGCTCCGGGATCGCGATCGCGCAGAGGGCTGCGACGGAGAGCGCAGCAGATTCTCACCAAGGTATGCGTGTCAGCTCCCGGAGCTGAGCAGCAGCGATGTGGCACCGGGCTTTGGGACCAGGGTGGAAGCCGCTGCTGGCGCTGGCGCTGGCGCTGACCAGCCTGCGAGGCGCAAGGGGGATTGAGGAGGAACCGAGCCCTGGTGCGAGCTTCCAGATAGTCACCTTCAAATGGCACCACGTCCAGGATCCATACATCATCGCGCTCTGGATCCTCGTGGCCAGCTTGGCCAAAATCGGTAAGCGGCCCGGGTTTTGTGGATCATGGTATCCCATGACTGAGTCTTAGCCATGCCCTTAGAGTCTATACCACCTGCTTTTGCCCTTGCATTTTCTAGCCCTTTCTGGGGAAGAGGCACATTCAGCAAGAGTGCCTTGCACTGTTGGTTGGATAAGTGCACAACCTAATCTAACGGTCCTACAGGGCCAGCGCTGCCCCCAAAATCTCATGCTCATGGCCCCGTTCTACCCAAATCCTTCTCTAGATGCTACCCTAGTTGGTACCTTGGGACTTCATATTGCACTGAGAGACCTGACTTGTACGTGGCACTGGAGTGGAGTCTGGGTCCAGAGCAGTTAAATAAATAAATAAATAAATAAATAAATAAATAAATCTTATGATTAATCCAGAGAAACTCATGACTCCTTGTCTGGAGGGGAAGGTGATTCTCCTCTCTCATCTGGCTCAGTGAAACTGGGAAGTGGGATTGAAGGAACTCCTGACAAGGTGAGAGGAAGGTCAGAGGTCTTAAAACATATTTAAGACGATCAAAGCTTTATTATCTTTGTGGAGGTGATAAGGATGTGGTCCTTGTGGAATTTGTTAGACCCTTACTCGAGGAGAGCAAGAATAGGTATAGAGATTCCTAGCCTGCCAGTTTCCTTTAAGGTTATGGAACAGAAGAGGCAGAAGAGGCCTTCCAAGTCCCAGGAGGGAGCATACATGCCTCTTTAGCAGGACAGGGGCCGGTGGGAAGCTGTGGAGAGAACATTGACAGAGCTCAGACTCAGAGTGCTTGGTTAGTGAAGGTTTTTTTTTTTTTTTTTTTAATTTTATTTCTTGCTGCCTCCTCTTCCCATTCATTTAGCCTATGGATCTGGCACTGGGCTCTCCTTGCATATGCTGTCTGACTGGGCTTTTCAGTAAGGTTTGTGCTGTGTGTTGTTGTGACTTCTTCACATAAGAGTGTTCAGAAAGGGCCAGGGAGGTTCCAAGAACACCCTTTCACCAAGCTCATCTGCTTCTCCACGGACTGCAGCATGCTAGTATATGAAGTGAGTGTGTGCCTTCTGTGTTATCTGGGAACGTGTCTCTCTGTACCCTTGGACAACAGATTTGGAGTTTAGTATCTCAGCTCAGCAATAGTCAAGTCTATCTGCCATACTCGGTGCTGGGCCAGCACATGGACTGGGCAGCCTGATTCCTAAGGATTATAGCTCTGCAGGTCTCCAGGGGTCATGAACTTGCTCCAGAAGAGCTGGCCACCAGAGTCAGCAGCAACTCTCTGCAATAGCAGTCAAGAGGATCACCAGTGGACAGGCAGCTCTGCAGAAGGACCTCTCTGTCTTAAATATTCTAGTGAGCCCAGGTGTTCCCTATGATTCATCTCAACCCCACCCCCAACTTCTAGAAATTATGGAGATGGTTCTTCCCAGGTCCCCAAGGCTTCCTGGCTGAGTCTGGCTCTCACTGATCCAAGTACTTCCAGCAGATCCTGCTTTCTCCCCTAACATCCTTCTCTGCTTAAACCTACAGGGGTTAGCCCTTGTTGGTCCACTCCATGCACTGTACTGCATGTTACCAGCACGTTCAGCTAAGAGCCTGGCACTGGGGTCCTTTACCCAGGAAGTTCCTCAAGTATATCTGCTCCAGGTATCACAGCAGACACCTCCCCACCTTTCATCTGTACAGAAGACCCTCTCCTCTAAGGACCAATGTTGCTGTCCCTCAGTTCCATTCCTCTCAGTCCCAACAATAAGCAATTGCATCAAATCTTCACCAGTGTTAGCTCTTGAAGCAGATTTACTCTAATCAGATCCCCAGGAATGCATTATCTTCCTCAAAGACTCACTATAGTATAGAAACAGAAAGGGAGAGAAGCAATCTGTACGTTCAGCTCTACCCTGCCTGGCTTTAAGAAGCACTCTCTTAATGGCAGAGACTCTGGTACCCAGCCCTTACCTTACAGCTCTTCCCTCAGCTGTGAACTCTAGATTTTTCCAGATCCCTGATGACCTTGATCTGTTCTGCAGAAACCTCTCAGACTCCCTCCCTGTACAATCAACCTCATATGCCCCATCACAGACTCTCATGAATAGCACTGTGGGCACAGAGCTGATACGTGTGGGAATTTGGATAGTACAGCTCCCAGAAAAGGACATGGCTCTCAGTCGTTAAGCCCTACATGCTTTAAAAACATTTAGGACCTGTCTGCACTACTTCATCCTCAAGTTGTACAGGAACTGCCTTCCAGGAGAGGATGGGAAGGTCTTATGCTGATGGGATTCATGTTTTCTTCTGATTATTTTTAACTCCCAGCCCAACCTTATGGTTAGGAAGTCATGCTCTTTTCAGCCGTTTTGACCCAGCTGGGGAATAAGACATGGATCCTGGAAGACAGGTAGTGTGATCATTGCAGTTGGGGTCTCAGGAAGGCTAAGGGCACAGATGTCAAGGCCAGGGTGCTTGTCTATAGGACAGAGGTGGTAGGCCGGAAAGGTCTGATTGCCTGTGGTGGAAAGGCAGGGTCCAACTAGAGGTGGTGAGGTGCTCCCTTCTCTGTCCACACACTCCCATTGGGGAGTCCCTAGCCTGCAGCCACAATGTTGGGACTCAAGGCTAGATAGGTACTAGGCTACTGGGGCTCACATCAGAGCACAGACAGCACTAAGGGTCTACCTATATCCACCTAGTCTCCGCTAAGACTCCACCCAGGGTGGATCCAGGCAGCTGCAGGAGCATACAGTAGGAGGTTGTTGGGGATAGGGGAAAGCTGGGACAGGAGTCTGAAGGGATGCCAGGGGAATTGGTGGAGAAGTTGAAGGGAGACTAGAAGAGGCCAGGGGGAGGGTGAAGAAAGGCAAGGGGAACTTATGGAAAGTCTGAAGAGAGAATGAAATGACACTGGGAGAGGCCAAGGCAACGTGAGGGGAAGACTAAACCAATTTATCTGAAGGCCTTGGAGAACTTTGGTCCTTGCTGAAGTTGTGTAGATGGTGGGCTTCAGTCACGGCTGACCTCTCAGACTGCTTTGGTTGCAAGATCTGGGCTTCAGGGAGGAGAGGGGCTTGCTGGGAGGGAGAGTCCATACACGGCAGGGTTATTAGCACATAGCTTCTGGGTCCCTGTACTGTGCTGGGAGCAGTGGTACCCCTGAAGCACAGATCCCATTTCACAATTTCCGCGCCTCACAGGCACAGGACCCAAACCTTCTGTCTAAAGCCAGAGAGGGAACTAGGGGTTGGTGAAGGAGACTGGGAGAGTAGAGGAGGAGGTCATTGTAGGGGACAAAAAATGACATCCTCCAGGCCCTCCAGAGGTGCTCAGTGAAGGGGATCTAGGCAGTAACAATGACCTGGCTGAGACCCATCAGTAAGGAAATCAGGAGCCTCTCAGATCAGAACAGAATGATGTGGAGCTATATTTGTCAGAGAGGAAGAAGGAGAGGGAGAGGGAGAGGGAGAGGGAGAGGGAGAGGGAGAGGGAGAGGGAGAGACAGAGGGAGAGGGAGAGGGAGAGGGAGAGGGAGAGGGAGAGGGAGAGGGAGAGGGAGAGGGAGAGGGAGAGGGAGAGGGAGAGGGAGAGGGAGAGGGAGAGGGAGAGGGAGAGGGAGACGGAGAGGGGAGAGGGAGAGAGAGAGAGACAGCGAGACAGAGAGGGACAGAGAGACAGAGAGACAGAGAGAGACAGAGAGGCAGAGACAGAGACAGAGACACAGAGAGTAGTCTAGGGGCAGGTCATGGGGTAGAACTCATGTGGCTGAGGGGAGTCTGTAGAATCCACTAGGAGGCACTGAAGGTATAAGGTCTTATTTTGGGGAGCTGCCCCTGGACAGTTGCTTGAGCTGTAAATTCATGCAGCACTTGAAGCTGAAGCATCCCGAGGAGAGAGAGAGCAAAGGTTAGGAAGTGCCCTAGCATTGCAGGGATGAGCCCTGAGTAACCCTGCCTGTTTGCACAGGTGACTATGCCACCCCTTTCTTCCTGTTGCTTGCTAGAGAGAACTATCAGGCCTTCTAGGACTGTTGTCCTGGACAACCTCACTGTGAGGTATGAGCACCCTGCAAGCCCTCTGCTACAGTGCACCCGTGAGTCTGATAACCTAATCATTCAGGTGGCTTCATGTCATGTCATGGCTGTGGGATTCTGATCTATCCCTATAAGCTGTCATGTGCTGGGACTCCCCTTTTGGCTTCTTTGGGAACAAGCTTGGGGTGCTTTAAAGTTGGGGTTCCCATGGATTTGTGTGTTCTGAGTCTCCCATGGGTCCCCTGTATGTTTGAATGAGCCTGGCAAGGTTAGGATCAGCTCAGCTGTTCTTTCTCCACCCAGCCCCAGGGTTTGGAGCTTCCCTTAGAGAAAGGTTTTTTACCTTCACTGTTGTAGGACATTATTTTCCCTGGGATCATTAAGCCATGGCTGTTAGGGCTCAGGCACCATATTTTAGGGTGCTGCATGTCAGTGCTGAGGCTGAATAGCACCCCACATCCCCTTCCAAAGCTGAGGTAGGTGTGGCTTTTCTAATCAATGTGGGCAGCTGGGAGTCCCTGTCCACTCTTCCTCGTACCTCACTACTATTAAGAGCTGATCAGGCCCAGTGGCCAGCCTGAGCTACATCCTACTCTGCTGTCCCTTATGCCCTAATCCCACCTCTCTCCTCAGTTCCTTTCTCTTTCCGCTCTTCTCTAGGCTTTACTTTTCTCAGGTCTCTAGCCAGGAATACAGACGGGCAAGAGCTGCTGAGCTCAGGCCGTTCTCTAGCTCTTCCTAACTTGGCCCTGTCTTGAGGAGTCATGGAGTTGGGGTCAGTGGCCAGTACAGTGGAATGTCATTAGTGAGGGACAAGAAGGAATGAGGGGAGAGCTGTCAGTGAGTATCTCATGGCTCTGAGGTGAGTGCCCGCTGAGTTCCAGCTAAGTCCTTTTCCAGTTCCAGCTGGAGCCCAGACTCTACCTCTCTCATCTGCAGCCTTATTCTTTCACATCTAGCTTCCTACTTCCCCAACTTTTCCCAGCTTGGAAATAACTAGGCTAACCCAGCCCTTGAGGATACCTTCCCCAACTCTAAGCTCTTTTGACTCAAGTAAGTGTGCAGTTCTGTTCTTGCCAAGTATCTAGTGGCTGACCTGTCTGTACCTACCGAGGCTTCTGCAGGGAGTGAATGCATGTGAGGTTGGGTGTGAATAGCTGGTTGGATACTCAGATATGTACACGCATGGATGAATAAATGTCATGCTGTAAACCTAGTGGCTTCCCACCTTAAGCTCCAAGCACCCCTTTGATCCTGAGTTCAAGGAAAGAGATTCCTGAGTCCTTAGTCAGATTCTTCCCCAAACTGTCACCCAGTTTCCAGTGCATGGCATCCCTGGTGACAACACATTTTCAGGCGTGGCAGGCAAAAGGTGCTCCCATAAGCTTAGAGTACTATGGGTGTGACATCTGAGTGTCAGCCTAGCAGCTGAACAGGTGAAGTCTGTCAGGCTTGTGTACATTGGCCTTTGCTTCAGGCTGGTTGTTCCTATTGTCCATGTCTATCTATTGCTGCAGTTTCTCTAAGAAGAATCTTTTTTATCTGAAGGAGAGCCCTCAGACTGCTGGCTACAGGGGACAGAGTTCAGACTGAGGGGCTGGGGAGCTGCTAGGAATGCTGAGGGTGTAACCTATCTTGGACAGAGTAGGAGAGCTTTGGAGTAAAGGGAAGGGACACTGGCTTAAGCCCTAGAGACCCAAGAAATGGGGACAGATGGGGTGAATTCTGGCAATATCAGAACCAGGATCATTGGGGCTGCATCATTGGTTGGAGAGGGCATGCTCAGGGACAGATGGAGGAGGCTCACTGTTGGGTAAATGGTGTGGACTTTGTCTGGAGCCCCCTGAAGAAGAACACTTGGCCCCTGGGAAGGAGATGGTTAGGAGCACTTGCCAGCCTCTTGTCCCTAGACGTTTATCCTAAAGGCTTTGTGTGGAGCCATCAGTTCAGCTCCAGGAGCTATCTCTAGATAAAGACAAAGCCAGCATCATTTTCAGGTCAGACTTTTAAGCTCTCTCTGAAGAGGGAAGTTTCCAGTGAGGTGGAGTGGTCTGTTCCTCTCTCCCCTCCCGGGCAAAGTCAGGAAAGCAGCTGGATTTACCACCTGCTGAGTTGATGTGCCAAAGTCCAATTAGATTTAAATTCTCTGCTGTGAAAGAGTTTCCCAAGCAAAATGGGATACTTAAAAAGCCTGCTTTTATGGACTTTCTGGAGAAATGGAGTTGCTGAGGGCTTTGTTCTTAGATTTGGCCCAGGTTCGTTCAGGGGATGTGGACCCATAGCAGCTCTCCTGTTCTGGGGTTGCTTTGTGTCCCTCAACCTGAGCCCACAGAAGTTAGCATCAGCTAAGCCTTTCTCCTAAGTCCTCTCTGGGCCTCCTGAACCCCCATCTTTGTTGAAGCTGTCCAAGAGACAGCTGCCTGAGGAGGAGAAACAGTAAGGTGAGTATAATCGCTTCTTTGAAAGTAAGGAACCTGGAGCTTGGGGAGCCCTAACTGCAGCCCAACTGCCTTGGAAGCAATGTAGCCTATCTCAGTCATACACGGAGGACTGGAAGAGGTGAGAGGAGAGCTATAAGCTAGCAGTGGATGTGGAGGAGCCAATAAAATGTGGATCTAGGAGTCCAGGGGCCTCTTAGGAAGTGTGCTTGTGTGTGCAAACAGCCCAGACTAATTAATGATTATGCTGGAGCATGTGGGTGCACACACACAAAAGTGTGAATATAATAAGCATGGGTGATTTTTGCATGTGCATACTCAGACTGCTCATGTTCTTGTTCCCACACCTAGACTCCACTGGAGGAGTATGTAAGCATACTTTGCCCAGGTAGTGCTATCTCTGGGCCCCATCTTTTCATCTTATCTAGGAGACCAGTGGTTCCCCAGTCCAGGACTCCAGGACAGTCCATGGAGATGACTCCAACTTCTAAAATTAGAAATCCTGGCCTGGAAGAAAGGTTCCAGGACTTCAGGGAGGTACATATGAAGATGAATGGCATATTCTCTAAGGAAACACTGCATTACAGGGCGCTTAGAAACACACACCAATGAAGTTCCTTTCACAACTGGGCTAGGAGGCTCCTGGTTTCTACCTATATATGCTGCAGCATCTAAAAAACACTGGTTTAACTGCAAAGACCAGCTCCTAACTCTCCAGTGCCTCACACTCTTCACAGGACATGAGCCAGCATCTCTATCTCGCTATGGAGAAGTGTTAAGAAATGGGCTCAGCAGATGAGGTACTTACAAGGTACCTGGTGTCTGAGAAGGTTACAGCACATAATGTCAGACAACACAAAAAAATGCCATGAAACTCATACATAACTAGAAACACCATTCCCAAGCTGGACATTATGTTTGTATGCATGCTAAGGAATATTTGTGGTGGTCAGAGAAAAACTTGTAGGAGACATTTCTTTTCTTTGACTATGTGGGTCCTGGGGATTGAACTTAGACCATTAGGCTTAGCAACAAGCACTTAACCTGTTCACTAGCCCAATTTTTAAAAATACTTACCACTGGAGTTTGTGTGGCGTGAGGTGGATTGAGGAGGTTCCCACATGGTGGAAGGAAAAAACTAATTCCTGCAAGTTATCTTCAGACCTCTACATGCATGCCCATGTGTGCTCTCTCTCTCTCTCTCTCTCTCTCTCTCTCTCTCTCTCTCTCTCTGTCTGTCTCTGTCTCTCTCTCTCTCTCTCTGTCTCCATACAATGAGCAAATAAATGTAATAAAAATATTAAAAAATATATATATGCATGAATGAATGTGTGTGTTATCATATGTTTGGAGGTCAGAAAACAACTGTCAAGAGTTGGTTCTTTCCTTCCATTGTATGAGTCTCCAGAATAGAACTTGGGTTCCCAGGCTTGGGAGCAGGCATCTTTATTTGCTGGTCCACCTTGCCAGCCCAGCTTTCAGCCTTTAATTCTATTCTTTGAGGTCTGAAGGTGAGTGTGGGTATTCACAAAGAACAGATGGGCTTTGAGCCTAGTCTATTCCTGAGAGCACAGTATCTCCCAAACTGTGCTGGTGCTGAGTGCAGTGGGGTCATTCAATGTCTTGAGTGAGGACAGACTAGCCCCTGGTGTTCTACCAGAGGAAGGGTCAGAGAACAAATGGCAGTCTGTGAAAGCCACAAAACTGTGTTTGACTGTTTATAACCCAGTTCCATAGCATGGGATCCTGACAGCAACTGTGGGAAGGTTACTTTTTAAAATTTAAATCCCTCCTCTGTGTGTGTGTGTGTGTGTGTGTGTGTGTGTGTGTGTGCCCCATGAGTGCATATTTGTTTTTGTGTGTTCAGAGGCTGGGTGCATGTGCACATGCCACAGCACATCTGTGGAGATAGAAGCACAGCTTTCATAAGTCAATTCCCTTCCAGTGTGTGTTCAAGGAATCAAACTCAAGTCATCAGGCCTATGTGGCCAGTACTTTTACCCATGGGGCCATTTTGCAGGCTTCAATTGTGAGATGTTTAAGAATTCACCATCATACTTTGGAGCATTCATCCCTAATTGGAATGCTTTTTATCACACCCTTCCCCTCCAGGTTCAGGGATTTATGCAGAAGAGTATGCAGAGGTGGTGGGTGACTTCAAGAAAACAGCGTTTTCCAGACACAACAGGGTTGATGCACATATGAATTCACCCAGACTGTGACAGAATGCACAAACCTGTACAAGTTCAAGTCAGACAAAATTCCAGCACAGAGAAGAGGAAATGAGCACAAAGTCCCAGCCTGAGAGTGAAGCTATTTGCAAGTGATAGCTGCTTGGAGAAGGGAAATTAGTTGTTGTTAGTGGAGTGACCCTGGTTATACTAACTACACGCCAGGGCAGGCCTCATGGTCAGGAGTAATTGGCTAACACTAATGGACACCATATTTTTGTTGTTATTTGGTTGATTTTTTTTTTTTTTTTTTGAGAACATGAAGTTTGGTGGTAGGAAGGATCTTGGGGATTTGGGGGAGGGTAAAGAATATGATCCAAATATATTGCATGAAAAACTTAAGAATGAATTCACATTCTCTTGGGAACAAGGATGGGTGCAAGCTGGTAACATCACCATCAACGTCATAGAGAAGATGAAGGGAGCCTGTCATTGTCTCACCTACTAGAGTTGCTAGGGTGGCCCTTGGACCCAGCCCTCTTAGAATACACACACATGAACACGGTGGAGATGCATTTGTGGCTGCTTGGGAGTGGCATCTGGTAGAGTGTAATAAGGTACATGGAAAAAAAAATGCCCTGCAATGGAGGAAAACATGTGTGTTATAGAGAGTACACTGTAGTCATGGTGATAGTCATGACATCAGTGGCATCTAGGGTCATGAGAGACTCTCCACGGTCAGGCCTTACTGGGTTAGATATAGTATCAGACAGAATGCCTTCTCTGTGCATATGGCAGCTGACCTTGGGCCTTACTGTTTAACTAATTTCTGTTCCCGCCATGCTTTGTATCCTCAGAGAGGCTGCTATGTTCCCAGTGGAGCCTGGGCTCTGTTACAGAGTCGAGGCAATGAAGGGCATCTAGTTGTGGGTGGCTCATGTGATTTGTACATGCAGGCATGCTGCTGTGCTATGGCCATCTTCAACCCCAGAAGGGTTCCCTTTTCTGAAAGTATAAAGATAACAAAGTGAGATGAACTGAGGGTTGGTACACATATAGAAGGTATTCCCAGATTTGTGTTTATTAGAGCCACTAGCAGCTGGTTCCTTGGGAGAGTGCTTTTCTCTGCCCATACCATGCCATACCTGTATATACAAGCTCATATGACAGCAGGGCACCCAACCTACATTTGCTGTCTTTTGGCCTAGGAGTCTGAGGAGGACCCTATTGCATGACCCCAACTCATCTGTTGCCTTGCAGTCCAGCCCCAAAGCCTTTGCATTCCTGAGGGCTGTGTTCTACAGATGTAGTTTTTGCTCTTCGTTTTTTTTTTTTTTTTTTTTTTTTTTGATTGCAGGGGAAGCCTGGGCACCAACACCTTTTCCACTTTTGCTTTCCAGTGAAAAGTAGGATTTTTATTTGTTCTAATTTTTTTATTAAAATCTGAAACTATTAGTATGGTGAGGTCACTGTCAATAATTGGGATGGCATAAAAATTACAACCCTATGTTCACACCTCAGTGAAGAGCAGGATATTTAGCACATGAAGTGGTCTGTCTCCTAACCTGGCCTTTTATAGCCTGTGTTATTGAGAGTCACTCGGCATGACTTCCCTGAGGATAATTTTTCAAAAACACAACATACTTAATTTTAAAGCAGAGTTTTAGATTTGGAGAATAATCCGTGTGCTGGTACAGCTGATCCTACCCTTGTCCAAGCTGCCTCCTCCTCTGGTAGTTAAGAATTTTAACTAGAAGTATTTGTCAATCATACCAAATTGATGTCTATTGTTAACTTAAGGTACTAACAAATGCATAAGTTGTATCCACCATTGTGATATGTATTTTACCTGCCTTAACTCCCATGTTGACTCTATCTTCTCACACCTTCCCTCCCCAAACCCTGACAACCATTCATCTTTTTTTTTTTTTTTTTTTTTTTTTTTACTGTTTGTATAGTTTTATCTTTTCCAGAATGGAATCAGGTAGTCTTCGACATTTTTTGACTGGCACTTAATAACATGTGTTTAAGGTTACTCCTCTCTAATAGTTTAATCATGCAATTATTCCATTATACGGATATACTCAACTTATTTATTTATCTATTTGGAGAACATATTCAAACTTTGGACAATTTTAAATAAAGCTAGCATAAAGATCTGTGTGCAAGTTTTTGTGTGGACTTAGTTTTCAAGTTCTTTGAACATTATAAAAGCAGATGCTATGAATACACTTACTGTTGGAAGAAACAGCCAACTGCTTTTCCAAGTGGCTTCACTATTTTGTACCAGTAATGGTGAGAGTTCATCACCCCAGCTCTGTGCCAACATTGAATGAACAGTAATCTGGACTGTTGCAACTCTGGTTGGTATGCAGTGGACCCTTACGTTGAAACTTGCAGTTCTCTCCAAGTACCAAGCAATGTGAAAGATCTTTTTTTTTTTTCTTTTTTGTACAGATTTTTTTTTTATTCTTTGACAATCTCACACATGTCTACAATGTATCTTGATTGTATTCAACCCAAATCTTCCCTCCTATTTTCTCCACTCTCTAATACCTCCCTGCCCACCTTTATTTCCTTTCATTTATAACTCACCAAATCTAGATAGTGCTGCCTGCAAGCACATGGTTGTAGAACCATCCACGAGAACATGGCCAATTTACTGGTGGCCAAAAACTCGAAGAAACATGTCTCCCTTTCCCCCCCCAGCAGTCACCAATTGCCAGTTGGTCCTCAGTTAGTAGACGGATCCTCATGGCCTTGTCCCCTTCAGTTGGAATGCTGACAGGTTTCTCTTGTGCAGATTTTACACAGGTGATCACAGCTGCCATAAATTCCTGAGTGGGGTAGTCGTTTGTATCATGTCCAGAAGCCAGTGTTACACGGTACCCTGTCTCCAGTTCTCCCAGCTCTTACATCTTTTCTTCTCCCTGTTCCAGGAGGAATTACCCCTTCATATACTTTGCTTGACGTTTGTGCACCTCTGATAAAGTTTCTGGCTTGATAGCTGACTCACTTTTAATTGAGTTCTGTGTCTTCTAATCAATTTTAAAGAGTTCTTTTTATATTTCAGAGAGAAGCCTTTTATCGAATATGCATTTTACAAATGTTTTCTTCTAGTCTCTGTTAACTTTTAATAGTGTCTTTTTCAGGACAAAAGTATTTCATTTTAGCTGGAAACTGTGGCATATGACTATAATCTTAGTACTTGGGAGCCCGAAGCAAGAATGTGATGAGTTTGAGGCCAACCTGAGCTACGGGCAGTAAGCACCTGTCTCTTTAAAACAAAAATTTTTAATTTTCAGATTTCTAGATAACGTACCCACTCCCAGTTGCCCTCTCTTGTATTCCCTAACCCCTACACCCAATCTGCTTATCTTCCCCTTCTTACTGACCTTACTTCTGTGTCATGAAAAAGCTCTAGAATCTCTATGTGTCATTTTTCACATTGTTGTTACAAAATACCTCAAAACAAAACCAAAAACAACTTGAAGAAGAAGATGGGTTTATTTTGGTTCACAATGTGAAGGTGCATTCTACCATGGTAGGCAAGGCCTGGCAATGGCAGCTTAAGGCTGCTGGTCCCATTGCATTCACAGTCAGTCAGCCCACTTTCTCTAGCTGTTGGGGTGGTGCTGCACACATCTGAGGTGGGTCTTTCTACCATGGCTAAACCTCTCTAGAAAGACCCTGTCATACATTCCCAGAGGTTTGCCTCCTAGGTGATTCTAAACCCCACTAAGTTGACCATCAAGACCATCACATCACGTGTTAGGGAAAACACGCTGTACTTAACCCCTCTGTGTCTGGCTTATTTTTGTTTGACATGAGATCCCTGTTTCTATCTATTTTCTTCCAAATGATATAGTTTTTTTTGCTTAATGAATAAAACTTTCCTTGCTTATATGCCAAATTTTTGTGACTGGCAAATTTACATTCTCATTGGCAGTGTATAAGGTTCTCTCCCCTCCCCCATTCTCTGCAGTATTCATTGCTTGCCATATTGATTACTGACAGGAGAAAGTGGTTTTAATTGTGGTTATGTGATAAAGTAAGAATGTTGAACATTTTTCATGTGTTCATATTTATTAGGCACATAATTTATCTTTTGGTGTTTATTTTTTTATATATATTTTAGATATTAACTTTGTCAGATGAACAGCTACAGACTTTCTCCAAAGTTTATTAATTAATGAATTTGGGGGTGGTGCTTAGGGCTTGAACTCAAGGTTTTATGTGTGCTAAGCAAGTGTTTCTTCAATGACTGATATCCCTAGCTTCCCAAAGTTTTAAATTTAGTGGAGTCCAACTTACCTATTTTTTCTTTTGTATTTCATACTTTGGGTATTTTATCTAAAGATTCATTATTAAACCTGAGATAATCTAGATTCCCCCCATGTTATATTCTTTCTAGAAATTGGTTTTACTTTCATGTCTTTAGTCTATTCAGTTAGTTGTTTTGTGGGTTTTTTTTTTTTAAAGGTTGTAGGATCTGTGTCTAGATTCATACTTTCACATCTATGTGTTCAATTATTTCAGTACTATTTGTTGAAAAATAATCTGTCTCTGTTGAATCTCCATGCTTCTCTGCCCACGCTGTGTTTGCGTGCCTCTCTCTGTCAGTCATTGGCAATGCTCTGTCTGCTCTCCCAGCACTAGGCAGTTAGTTCCAAAAGCCCAACAGCAACAGATCTGGCAGTTGTGGCATCCATTTTACTTGTTTTCCTTCACCACAGAGCATCTATTCCTGGGCTTCTGCCTCTCTAAATGAACTGCAGACCACTATGCCTGCATCCACAATGAAGTGGGGAGAACCAGCATTTTGATAAGACTCAGACTTCTGATCCATAAACATGGAACACACTAATTTATTGTTATCTGATTTATTCCTTCAAAGCTTATGGCTTTAATAATACATATCTTGTCACTTTGGGAGAGGGCGATTTATGCATTAGTTTTTTGCTATGGTATATAGAAGATGTTTTAAATTTTAAGTGCTATATAGCTCTTTTGCTGGTATGTAGAAAATCAGTGGACTTGGTGTATGAATGCTGCATTCTGTAACCTTGCTGCAGTCACTCATCAGTTCCAGAAATCTTGTGGGTTTGTTTTTTGGACTTTCTACATTGACAATTAATCATATCACCCATGACTGATTCTCTTGATATCAGCAAATAAGGCCTATAGAGGCTTGCCTGTGGCCTGTGGCTTTGCTGCTTTGCTGTGTGTTAGGTAATTTAGTGTATTGTGGCCAAAATATCACATGTGAATAAGTAAATGAATGAAATTCCTTCCTGGAATTTTGATGTGAGTCCATGAGATAAGAAGTTACAGAGTTACAGGAAGAGAAATTTGGTCAAGAAGCACACAAGGTGACAGGTAACAGAGTCACAAATGCACAACATAGATACTGGACAGTGGGAACCATAGGAAATCTTGGAGTATGGTAGTTACCAGAGGAGGTGTCGTGCTCTGAGGATGGAACCTCTTGTTAGTCCCCCTCCCCGCTGGGCCTTTCTGTGCTCTGCTCTACAAATTTGTTTCACTTGCCTTGTGTCTTTCTGGGTCCCATTGGGAAGCTGATCTTTCAACTCAGATCTGCCTGCTTGGGTCTTCATTGCGCTGCTTGTGTCCTTAGTGTAGGAGAGGGCCCAGAGTTACTGAGCAAACACACTGCATTCTGCAAACTCTCTTCAGCTCGCACAGCAGCTGTATTATCTTTCTCTCTCTTGGTTGTCAGCACCTGAGACTCCAGCAGTTCCAGGTCTGCCACTATTTTCTTGTCCCTACTGACCAAGATGACCAAGTAAGCTCAGAGGACAGAATGTTATGTTCAACTGTCCTCCTGTCCAGGTTGATCTTGGAATCTGTCCTGCTGCCCAGGTCATATTGTGCTTTGGGTCTGCTGTCTTCAACAACATTCCAGGGTTGTAGTTACTGTAACTGCAAAATTCTCCACAGCATGTGACACAGACAATTGCTTCTCCACTGCCCATGTAATTTTTCTGTTTTGCCTGAAGTTAGTTATTAGGCACCATTTTTGTTATTGATATAATTTTATTTGTGTGTGTGTGTGTGTGTGTGTGTGTGTGTGTATTGTAGAAAATTTTAATACCAACCTGGATTTTCTACCTCACCTTCTCACCTTGATCATTCAGTTCCTGGATATAAAACACACACACACACACACACACACACACACACACACACACAACTTTTATTATTTACAATAAGCCTTAATCAGCACAAGAGCTGGGCAGATATCTACCCTCTATGCTATCTACTTTCCTATTGATAACCACGAGTTATTACTTAGTATGTTTCATCATGGTTACTCAACTCCAATTGGCCAGTCCTTAGGGCCACATATTCATGTCTCAACTAACCCATGCTAGCTTCTCCCTTTTTCTTAA
Organism: Arvicanthis niloticus; assembly: GCF_011762505.2. Classification (NCBI taxonomy): domain Eukaryota; kingdom Metazoa; phylum Chordata; class Mammalia; order Rodentia; family Muridae; genus Arvicanthis; species Arvicanthis niloticus. The sequence goes on along the minus strand of NC_047676.1, from coordinate 885,172 downwards.
CCTCTTCTATCCTTGTCATTCTCCTCCAATCCAAAGCCTGGGAATCCTTAACCCTGCCTATGTCTTGTCTACCTAGCTTATTGGCTGTCAGCATCTTTTATCACTAATCAAAAATAACATGGGGGCAAGGTCACACAGTGTCACTTGGGGCTATGTGAGGACTCTCATGTTTGGGACAACCAGGTCTTAGGGGTCCAATGTTATCATTAGAATACAAGCAGCATCAGGCCAATCCACTACATGTGTGCATACCTATGTGCTTAGTACAGTATGTGTATGATGGCCAGAGGACCACGTTCAGAAGTTAGTGTTCTCTTTCTACCATGTGGGTCCCAAGTATCAAAATCAGTTCCCTTGGCTTTGTGGCAAGTGCTTTTACTTGCTGATCATCTTGCCAGTGCTATTGGCATCATTTTCTGGTGCTCATCAGGGAATTTTTGCTTAGGCCATATGCTGCTGTGCTCTGCTTGAGGCCTGGGGTTCTCTTGTTTTCTTCTTGATGGATTCAGATCTCCTTGTCCAGCTTTGGCTGATCCCCTGACACTGTCTCTGTTAACTTGGACTATCTTTGCAACCCGTGCTTTTGTACCATGGTTCCTCTCTTAAAAGTATTTTCTTTAGAAGCTTTCCCTTAGGCTTTTAAGGGTCAGGACCACAGTGCCAGGGCTAGGGAGTAACCTGGTGGTCATTACTGTGTTATAATTTGGTCACTCTGGGGACAGAGAGGTGAAGGATATAAGTGCTTTTGTGTGTAGAGTTTGAGACATTACTTGGTTTCTTTCATGGTTGATTTCTGACCTTGGAAGCCATTGTCAGCAATCTTTGTACAGGGATTCCTCCCCATAATATAGGATCAATTCTGTTTAAAACAGTATCTTCACAGCAGGTCTGCTTCCCTTATGGACTCATATATTTTCTTCCATTTGGTCTAGCAGCACAGACCATCAACACGTGTGTTTTCTTTCTCCTATTTTCTGACAGAATTTCATCTTTCAGCTCTTCTGCTAATTTCTGAAATTACTGTTCTTGTGTTGTTAACTTTTAAGAGATCTCTTTCCCCTCTTTCTCCTATTTACCTTCCTTCTCTTTCTCTTTCTTTGATGATCATTCTGCCTGCCTCCCTACCACATGCTGAGATTACAGGCCTGGACCCCAAGAAGTGCTGAGTCCCTGCATAAACCTTCTTTTAAGAGCACACTCCTTTCTTCAGAGAACTAGTGACTGACATTTCCCTACAAATCTAGCCCCTAACTAGTACTAACTGAGTACGAATCTCTTGCTATTCCCTGAGATTCTTAGCTAGTTCTTGAGCTGGGCCATGTTCTGGGGGTACAAAACCTCACTGGAATCTGGAACAGGAGTATTGTGATATCTGTGGAGAGACAGGAATACCAGGGTCTTTAGCTCCCTTCTTCTTTTTGGCCTAAACCTTGGAAATAAAGACAATAAATAAGCCCTCTGTCCCTTTGTTTTCTTTGGGATCAAGAATAAAGTAATCCATCTACTCTCTGGGGAATCCAGTTTTCATCTTCACAACATCCAGAAAAGATGAGATTGTCATCTTACACCAGGAAATGAAGTCCAAAGATAAAACTGCCTGTTAGAAAGTGAACCAACGAGTCCTGGGAACATAGAGCTCTCGGGTGTGCAGGAACCATGCCCTTCTGGCTCCACAGATAGAGGCTGTTTGTACCTTGCGAGGGCACCTTGCCCCAGGGAGGTAGATGTTGGTGGGGGCCCTCAGGAGGCCCTTCTGGGCTCTGAACCATCTGTCTCAGAGGAGCAGCTAGCTGAAGGATGAGCTGTTGGCATGAAGCCTGGCAGTAACCCATCAACATTTTCACATACCAATGTCTCCAAACCCCGCCCTCACTCAGGGACTGTTCTTCTGGGACACTTTATGGCTTTTTTTTTTTTTAATCTTTGGAGTTCCAACTTATCATCTGCCTGTGATATATGGACAGCAAAGCTCAATAGTCCTGATGAGTTCCTGCTTTGTGTCCAGGAAGCAAATGGTGACAAAGTCCTGGCTTTGGAGAAAAGTTCTGAGCTCTCAGGAGGTAGTAACCATAACCATGTGAGTGGGCACAGGCCCAATGAACAGCAGCCTTGGGACACTGCCATACAGTTTATCTACATAAAAGAAGTCCTCAGAGAAATGCCTTGCTGGAATTTTTCACATGAAAGTATGAAGGTCAGCAAGATTAACCGGAATTATGCTTGTAAAGTCTTTGGAGCTCTTAGAGCATCCACCTGTGTCTCATGCTCTGTCCTATGTTGAGAATCTTTGCTTTAGTGCATTTTGCATCAATTTGACCTTTTAATCCTTAGGACCCTGCTCCTCTTGCAGTGGTTTCTTGTGATGTGACAGTTCAAAGCCATGAAAAGGAGGTGGCCCTGATTGCCTAGCCTCTGGCACTTTTCATGCTTTTAGGGAAGCCCTGGGTGGTGACAGGCCACATGTTGTTGGCTCTGATATGAACTCTGCTCCTCCAATCCTCATGTATATTGGCTGCAGCCATCATATCTGGGATTAGTTACCCTGTCTCTGTGCCACTGTCCACAGCTAGCCCCTGGTACTGATTGAATATTGATGTGCCTTGCTCACTGCTTACCCCTAATTTCCAACCTGGAATGGGGTTCCTTTTTAAACCTGAAGGCCCTGGACTGAGTCTCACACTATAAAAGGACCTTGAACTACATTCTCTAACCAAGATCCCTACTAGGCACCCTGTAATTCAATTCTGCCTTTAGGGAGCTGATGGCCAAATAATCCATAGTTTGTGAGGTCCCAGGACAGATGGGACAGGTTTGGAGATCTGGGTGAAAAGAGGGTTAGAGACCTCCCTGGGGCCCTGCTCTAGGTTTAAGAGACATGGAAAAAAGTCATTCTGGCCATGTCTCATTGCTGACTAAGAGCTGGCTGATTCTTCCACTTGCTTTTCTGTCTCTACATTTAAAATATGCAACCTGGTCAACACTAAAGACTCGAGTCCAGGTCCTTGAGGTTCCCAAGGAACCTGCTTCAGAAAGCCAGGGCTTGCCCACAGTTCCAACTTGAGAGTCCAGGATTCCTTCAGTGTCCTCTTAGCTCATCATGATAAATTCCAGGGAACTCCTGGTGGACTATGGCCCCAGGGAGGCCCTGTTATAATGGGAATGAAGGCAGAGACTGCAGTTGTGGAGGCCACAGAGAGCCTCTAATTGCAAGTGTTTCCTCTGTGGGTTCCTGGCGCATTGAAGCTACATTAGGAGGGCACAGCCCCACTTTTCTACCATAGACACCTTAGTGGCCCAAAGGCTAGTCCACACTAGATTCCAGGTGTCCAGCTCCTTAGGTCCTCCCTGGTAGCCACTTGCTCAAGTGTTGGAGGAGAAACCAAGACAGTAGAAGGATACTTTCTGGGTGTTGCCTCTGCCCTCAGATGGCACTTGTGTGCCTATCACTATCCCTGCCAGCCTGTCTTCCTGAAATACCCACTGTTCAGGAAGTATAAAATATATTTCTGCAATATCATGGAGATATGGGTGCACCTTGTGTGGAGACTGTCTGTGTCAGAGGTCCAGCCACTACAGGATGTGCTGGCAATGACCTTTCCTTCAAGTAGCACGAGGGACTTTGTCCTGCTCATCTACGGCTTCAACACGGCACTATGTGGTTGTTGATAAACCAAAGGGGAAACAGAATTGCTGAGCATTTGAGATCAGTTAGAACACCATTCATGGCATCTGCTTCAAAAGCATGATTTTAAAAGTGTGGTGCTGGAGGAGGGTCCTGAGGACATATGATGCATTTAACAAAGTCAGGCTCCAGGCCCCTGTCAAAACACTAGCTCCTGAAGACAGATGGTCTCTGAGTTAAGAGAAGCCAAGCATGGATAGACTTACAACAGACCTCAGTTTCTTTCCTGTCCTTTGATAGAGTTAAACAAAAAGAAACAGTTATTCACATTGATGATTTTCTAAAGTTTTTTAAAAACTATTTGAACTTAATGGTCCTATAGAGTGTAATTAAAAAAATTTTTGCTGTTTGAAATTGGAAGAATTTCTGAACTCTGTAAGTATGTCTCCCACCAAGTTGGGGTTATTTTCTGCTACTATTTTTTTTTCAAAACTCTCTCACTGGTTAGTTTCCCCCTCATTTTAGAGCCCCCACTGCACATACATTAGACCTTTTGATATTGCCCTGAAGATCATGGCATTTTCCTCACTTAAAAAAAAAAATGTCTTTTCTCTTTGTGCCTCCGATTGTGCCATTTCTACTGGCCAAATTGTTAACTCTTGGACCATCGCTATACTGTGAAATCAGTCTAACTTTTTATTTCAGATATTGCATTCTTCAACTACAGAATTTCCATTTGAATTTTTTTGTTGTTGTTGTTTGTTTCTTTTGCAAAACAGGGTTTTTCTGTGTGGCCTTGGCTGTCCTAGAACTTGATCTGTAGACCAGCCTTGGTTGCCTCTGCCTCCCAAATGCTGAAATTAAAGGTGTGTGCCACCACTTCTAGTTTTCAATAACATATTTTAGGGGTCAAGAAATTGTGGCCCATGGGCCAGATACCTATTTATTTAAATAAAGTTTTATTAGAACAAATCTTCACAACCTTGCCCTTTTGTTTCCATATAATACAGCAGTGTTTTGCAGAGCTAATCAATTGTATGTCTCATAAACCTTCTGGTATTGCTTCTGTTTTAGAGAAAAACTGCTAACCTATGTCCTATTTCAATTCCTAGACTGGCCATCTTTTTTGATTAACAATTACATTTTCTTGTAGTAAGTAGTTTAACGGCTGCGTTAAAGTACTTATTTGATAGTTCCAGTATTTGCATCTGCATCATTTTGAGGTCCTCATCAGTTGTTCTGTGATTGGTTCTACTTTTCTATTTCTTCATGTCTAGTCATTTTGAAACTGTGACGAAGAAGTTGTAACTTATACTCCGCAGAAACTGTGTGCTACTATGTTCCTCTGGAGATAACTGCTTTCTAAGGTTGATGGTCTTAGTAGGCAATTGACCTTTGTATGGACTGAAACTCCAAGTACTCTCTGTTCCTGTCATGACATATATTTATGCAGTTCTTTTAGCTCTATTTGACAACATGGGACCCACCGTACTCCTGAGTGATTCATGGGAAATTACAGGAACTGGCTGAAGGTTAATATTTCTCACAGAGAATATGGGGATCCCATCTCTGACTCTTTTCTTTCTGAGATTTGCTGTTCTCTTTTTAGTAGCTCTTGGATCTTTGTTTCCTGCTTTCTAGGTAGTGGCCTAAAGATTTCTGGTGGACTTGTCTGGTTGCTCAGCTGTAGCTGAGACCCATGCTTAGGATTCAGGATGGTGGAGACATTGCCAGGTTGTTCCCTTATGAGATATGAATATCCTTCCAGTTTGGGCCTGCTGTTTGTATATTTCATTCAGACTTTGTAACTGTCATTTGAGGGTGAATTGGAACAACAGAAGCTATTCCAATACCCAATCATTATATGTGATTATTAAAATCCTTCTCTCAAGTTTTAAGGTACAGCCAGTTGTGAAATCATAAAGAAAACCTGGACGCTTGTGCTTTGTGAGTGATGAACTTCAGGCATCAAATGACTTGAAGTAGGCTGGAGTATGGTGCCTCTAGGAAGATACTGTGGTAAGGAGGAGCTGACTTCTGACCACACCACAGGCCCAAGATGTTCTCACTATTATACTTAATAAGCAGTTACCTGTTGCTGTTAAGGCACACATTTGTGCTTAATACCACTAAAAACAACTGCCACATGTTAGGTGTCTGCCATGTTGGCAGGCTAGTACCCTGGAGCAATGGAGTGAGCACAGGAAGCAGGTCTTTAAGGAGCACTCTAGCCTATCTGAGCAACCTTCCACAAAAATATTAGTTTGAGTAGATGTAAAACAGAGCTGTGTGGTGATGAGGATATAAAATAAGCCAAAAGAGTAACTTACATAGTTGATAGCCAATGAGAAAAAACCACAACACATGAAAGGCTCTGAAGCCATCTCTCAGTACAGGCCTAAGGAGATCTGGGTTTCCCACCTGCTAATGACTATGGCTACAGGTTTCCTGTCTGTCGGGAACAAAGGCTGTGGCAGGCCCACAGACACTTGTCTGCATTGGCCTGGAGCCATTTGGGGCTGCAGGAGAACCTTGCTTTTGTGGCTTACCATAGCTTAGAGTAGAAGGAGCCACTACTTCCCTAGAAAGCCACCAATAATTTATTAATTTAGAAATTAGCAGTATTTGCCTAGGTTTTATAAATGAACAATGTTTCCTTGCCATTTGTAAGCAGAGGGGTTAGTCCTGAGAATGTTGTTTTCCAAGTTGTTCAGGTCCAAAGAAACCCTGGCTCATAGAGGGGCTCCCTGCCTACAACAGGAGAAACCAGGTCCGCCCTGACCTGTGTGAATTTCCAGATACTTGTCTAGTAGGATGTAAGCAGGAGGAAGAATAGATTAGACTCTAAGTGGACTATAAATATCTTTACCTCTTGCCCTGGATCTATACCTGACATACTTACTGAAATTTCTGCAAAGTGCCCAGTGGGCACAGCTAAGAACAGAAGTAATATTGAGGTCAGAACAATAGGGTCTTCTTTGTGTGAGCTAGGCAGCTGGGCTGGACTTCCTGGCTTTACAGACTCTGGCCCTTTTCTGGTGGTTTACTTGATGATTTTTTTGTGCCCACAAGTGTCTAGTGTGTGAGTGTGCTTATGCCATCCATGTGTTTGTCTCTGTGTATCCGTGTGAGCACAGAAAACTGCACATGCATGTGTGAGCTCATGTCTGGCCCTGACCTGCTCTGTTGCACAAGGGGGTGGGGGGTGTGTATCAGGCACTTTCCTTCTTTCCTCTGGGCAGGTTTTCATTGCTCGGTCCAGTTGCTCTGTTAGGCAGAGTTTAATTCTCCAAGGCTTGTACCTGTTAAAGTAAAACCAAGGGATTTACTGTGCTGCTGCATTTGCAAGGACTCAGCTAAATCTGCCTGTCACCTTGAAAGATCCTTGGCAGTGGGGCTGACTGTGGGTCTGACCAAGGTCTGTGCTCAGCTGCATTTCCATGGTGTGAGAGGGTCAGGGTCAGCTGGTGTCTCCCTGAGAAGTGTCTGCTCTTTCTGGTGACTGGTCTCAAAGTGTCTGCTTATGAATGCTTGGACCTTTTACTTCAGTCAGAGAGTTTGTAATTATAACTAAAGCATTTGCTGTCTGTTGTCACCATCAGATGGTTGTACCATTTTGTGCTTAATTGGCTGTGACTGTAAGCCTCAGCAATAAGTTACCTGTGGGCTTGGGTGTCCTATCACACATGCCATCTAGAATATCCTCAGCTGACAAAGAGGATCAGGGCCCCACTCTGTTCACTCTGTTTTCCTAGTTCCTAGAATATTTTATTTGTTCTCTAAAGAGACCCTCTCCCTGTTTCCTATTGTTATTGGCTCTTGTTTCCATGAAGGTTGCTTTAGTTTGGGCTTTGGAAGTTACAAAACCAAGCCAAACCCAACAGAACACATTCTAATAGATTCTGGAGCATTGTCTGCCCCGGACAGTAAGTGCAACAAGGTGTTTGTTCTCTCTGTGCTAAGGCCTCAGACATCCTCTGCTGCTGTTCTGGTCAGCTTTCCATCATTGTAACAAATGCCTGAGATGATCAACTTACAAGTATATATAAAAAAAACTTATTTAGGTTCATGGCTTTGGAGGTTCTAGGCCATGGCAACACATCATGACAGGATCATGTGGCTAAGCAAAACCTCTAACCTCATGGCTAGGGTCATAAAGAAACAAAGAAGGGGCTAGAAAAATGGCTTAGGGGTGAGCAGTACTTACTGCTCTTGTAGAAGACTTAAATTCCATTTCCAGCACCCACATCAGGTGGCTTGCCAACTCCTGTGACCTCAGTTCCAGAGCATTCGATACCTTCTAACCTCTATGGGGGAACACATTAAAACGCATGCAGTTACACACACACACACACACACATACACACACACACACACACACACACACACACACACACACACACACTAAAAATACATCTTTAAAAAAGAAAGAATTAAAGCTATGGAGAGAAGAATGTCATAAACTCACTCAAGGCCAGATAATCTAACCATCTAGGACTCTCCCTAGCTCTACCTTCTACAAGCTCTATAACAGCACCATCCTGGGAGCCAGGCTTTCATATTATAGCCTTTGGGGATGTTTAGGATGTAAATCCCAGCACAGCTTTTGTAGCCTATAGTCCACATTTTCCCTAACAAACTAGTGGGCCTGAGAATTTCAGTGTACACTGAAGGTCTGCTTCACATGTCACAGCCTCCCAGATTCTGTCCTCTGCAGGTGTATGGGCTGGGAGTTGGCTCTCCACTGTGGGGAAGAAATTCTCCTTCCATGATGCACCAACATCTCCATGTCCCCAAGGCTGAACTTCCAGGCAACTTAAGGACCAGTCAGTCGGTCATACATAGATAAAGACCACTGTGAAGAACCACTGAAACCTCCTCCTTAGGCTCTACCAGGTCCTCCTGCCTTGCTTCCTCAAGCCATAATGCAGGGCAGCAGCACCTACTTTTCAGATGGGAGGGGTGTATCAGATGATGGGTACATCTGTGATATGGGCAGAAGGTACAGGAAGGAAGAAAGGCCTGATGTGTAGTGTACATTTCACCACAGTAACCTGCAACCTATATTGCCATCCTTAAAGCAGAAAGACCCCAGCAGAAATCACCCAGCACCTTGGAAGAAGCTGGTCCAGACCCACGATAATTCATGCTTGGGCCATTCCTGTGTGTGAATGTCTCCTGACACACATCAAACCTATGTGGCCAACTACAGGTCTTCACCCTTTCAGCAATACAAAGCAGGTACTACTTACTCTAGGATTGTTTTACAGCAGCTGGCTTACTAATTTATAGAATACCCATTATGCTGTAATTGCTGAGCTACTAACAAATTACTACTTAAAGCCAATTGAACCTCTAGCTTAAGTAGCTAATTATAATGCAGATTGCTGCTCAGGAGTTAGTCATAGGGGCACACAAGAGCTGGCACAGACTAGGCTGCTCTAGGCTGTGCCAAATGGGTTCCATGGGCCCCAATCCAGCAGGTATTCCCTCGTGAGTGAGGATGATCCCAACCTATAACAGATGGTCAGTTCCTATCCCAGGGCCACTGAGACTCAGGTGTCTCTCTGAGATTTCCTCCGGGTGGTCATGGCAAAACTCCCAGCTACCGAAGACTGGGGAGTAGGGAGGTCATCCAGCCCAGAAGAACACTCAAGCCCTAGAAGAGGTGGCTGAGGTCCCTGGGAAAGCTGTTCAAGTCAGGCAGTAACACAATGCACAGAGATTGCTCAGGGGTAACTAGTGACACTATGAACCAGAAAAGGGTCCAGACCCATGGGAGATGAACAAAACCTCAGATTAACCAGAGATACAGGGACAGAGTGCAGATTCCAGAGCCTAGAGTTTATTGCCAGACATGATAACCTGGACAGGATTTTCAGAGCTTTGAAAATGGTGAATGAGCTTACCAACATCAGGCCTGAGAAATAAATAATAACGGCAAGAAGCTGTAAGAGATTCCTACGAGATGGAAGGCTTGAGACTTAACAGTGAGAGTAAGATGATCAGAGGGAGAAGCACACAGAGCAAGAAACCTGGGATAGTCCAAGTGTGGATGCCTGCTGCTCCATTTCAGACCATTACAGCAACACTGCTAGTACCTTCATCACAGGCCATGGGGAACTGTCAAAGTGTGCAGAACCAGCCACCTGCTCTGGAGTTTAGGAAGCTCCCCACCCCCCTGGAAATAGAAGGAACAAAAACTACAGGCTGAATGTGGGACATTTGTGTTAGTATCTGTCCTCAGGTCATTTTTAAGGATGATGTGCCTTTTACAGCAAACTTGTGGTATTAAACATAAAATAATCAAAGCAGGCTTGCCTGAGCCCTTCCTGAAGCACAAGGAGCAATGTCCACTCAGGGTTCTAGGAACAGATTACCCAGAACATATCAAGACAAGCCTTGGAAGGACCAGGACACATAAGGCCTACATTGGCATGCTGTGGACAATCAAAGATGGCTGTAGGCAGTCAAGGAAGGAATCAGAATTTTACAGCTCAGTTTATGACAAGGATTAACACCCCAGAGAAGAAGCTATCAAATTCCGTAAACAGCATCTCACAGACAAGAACAGAAGAATCTTAAACATGAAAAGATAGCCAGTACCTACAAACAGTAAAAAGAAATTGGGGGTCAGTCCTCAGTGAGATATCGAACTATGAAGTATGCAGGGGACAGCAGGACACTTCCAGGGGGACATTTTGGACCTAAGAATTTGTAGACCTTCACTCTTCTGGCTTCTTTCATGTGTAGAAGTATATGTTCAAGGTTGTTCCTATCACGGAGCTGGCAAAGGACACAGGTAGTCTTCATCCCATCCACACCACACATAGAAGGATATTCTGAGAAAATGAAGATGCCGTTTTCCTGGGATTTTTCAGAATCTACTTCTGAGGAAGAGCAGCTGATCTGCAGCTAGTCTGTCTTCCATGCACATAGTCCAGTTGTTGAGATCTTATAGTCACCAGCAACTACACAGAAGGGATTAGCTGATAGTGTCTAAAGGGCAGACTTGCCTTGTTGTTCCAGAGATAAGAATGGCTCTTGTACCTTCCCTAGTCTTGACTGTCAAAGGGAACTCCACAGAGGTGAGGTATTTTTGGTCTCTGCTATAGAGAAAAGGTGTAGGAAAAGACCAAAGTCCTGAGCAAAAAGCAACCTCACAGCTTGGGTCTGGTCAAAGCTCAGAGGTTTTTCTAGTCCTTTTTCATGGCTTTTCAAAGAGACTCACACTCCAGAGACCCAAAGGGAACAGGGCACCAGCTTTCAGACTTAGACTGCATAGAGCACAGCAGAAACGAAACCCCCAACTGGAGCCATCTCAGAGTGTGGCTATCATAAAGCTTCTTGGAAGCCTGGCACATGGGTCTTGTGGGACTGGAGGACAGAGCCAAGGTAAGGCATGGTTTCCACTCTTTAGAAAGACGCTGCATCACAACTAGAACTCATGGGTACTATGGTCATGGAATAGTTACTATAAATCTTTGGGGACTCAAGGGCTTCAGACATTTCTGAACACAGCCTTTGTAGTCAAAGCCCAATGTTTATAGTTATTGGGAAGAATGGGAAGCAGGAATCTTATCTTGACTGAGGGATGCCAAAACTTTGGCTCTTAGATTTCCGCTGGTATTACAGTCTTTTCCCAGGGTCCACAAGAACTCAACACAACTCCCTTGGGTCTAAGAATTCAGAGCCCTAGGATTGTTCAGGATCTGTTGAGTCTGGGGTCTCAAGTTGGGTGCCAAGACATACTGTGATTCTTGGGCTGCCTATTCCCATGGCCATAAGGTTCAGGGCAAGGATGCAAGCTTTCTGGGTGGAGCTGGTGATGCCATACATATTTGTGCCCAGCTCTCTGGAGGTAGCCAAGATTTAGGATCGTCTCATCCACATCATGGTCTCTCCCTGGAGTAGAGACAGCACCCATAAGAGAAGGTATTGTAAACCCCAACACCAGACCTTCCAGATATTTTCTGGTGGCCCCAGTACCTCCAAAGACTGAATAACCCTGTGCAGGGCCCTGAATAATCAAAAGTACCCTTGGCAACGCTCATTCAGCACCTTCCCACATTCTGAGTTGGTATCTTCTCTTATATACTTGTCCCAGGCACTCAACATGGCCTGGAAATTACACCATGTTTGTGGGTTTGCTATGCCTTTGGTATTACAGGGTGAGCCTCACAGCTAACTCTGCCTGATATTAGTGGAAACTCTCAGAGGAAAGAAGAGAAACTTGATTCAAGTCAGTATGCTGTGCTGGGATGGGATAATCATCTGTGGGGCACAGGCAGGCAGTCCCTCCGATCCTCAGAGCATAATCCATCTATCTGTGCCAACTAAAAACTGACCCTTCCTGGAGCTCAGAGTCTAGATGGGGACTATAGGTGGTGACAAATGATATGACAAAGTGTCTGTTATGCTGATGATTTCTGGTGAAATGCTAGAAGGTTGACAGCTGTGAGATACCAAACTGATCTGACACTTTGCTTTTCTCCAGGCTTGCAAAGGGCCTAGGCACCATTCGTATGCAGTCTAGGAGTGTCGTGGTTAAGGACAGCAGCAACCTCCACCCCTTAGGAGCCCACCTAATCTCTGTGGAGAAACCAGCCAGGGAGCCTGGTCAAGGCTATCCAGTTTAGAAGGGTGGGTCCAAAAGCATCCTGCAGGCCCCACTATCATTAGCCCCACCAGGAAATGCTGTTTCTGAGATCAGACTCCTGTGGATTACCTCTCACCCTGGGATGAGAGGGATCTTGGATGTTTGTCAGTGGGGGAGCTGCAGGGTGGGGAGAATGCATACCTCCTTTTTTTAAATTTCAGAGATGCTATAAACATAACAGCCTTGTTGAATGAATTTGATTGTAAAACATTGCTTAAGCCAAAGGAGGCAACCCAGTCTGTCAGCATTCCAATTGTGTTAAAATCAGGCTTAGCATAGGAATTCCGATCACCTTTCTTATGAGTCCAAACCAGACACAAAATCCATGGCCAAATGACTGTTCTCTATAGGGCATAGCTGAGCACCTGTCAAGGTCCTAGCAGAATTGGTGATGGCTGAGGAGCCTGAGGAGCCTGAGGGGCTTGAGGAGGGTAGTCAAAGGTTTCCTGCAAGCTTGAATGTCAGGAAGCAAAATGATATTGCTTTTTGATAGTTTTTGCCTGGGGTTCTGGAGGCCTTTGCTGTATTAGCTCCTTCTTCTAGATGGCTGTGACCCCAAAGGGGTCGTGAGGTGTATGAGGCTATAGTAGCTGATTCTCCTAGATGGCTATCACCCCAACGGGATCATGGAGAAATATGAGAAGCATGAGTGTCCTAAAGGTGACTGCAATGAAACAGGCCAGGAACAGCCAGGACAAATTGGAAGGCATCCACCTGGGTGGCAAGGCATGTCCTAACTTAGGCCACTTCCTCTCAGTTGCTATGTAGCCTCCACTTGTGGAGTCATCGCAGGGTGAGAGGTTCTGTCATCCTATACTTTATCAGCCTTGTGTGAACATGGAGATTCCATAAGGTAGAGACACTGGCTTGGGGTGGCTGAGTTCTATCCAGTTCTTGGCCTTGGCTCTGTGTATGTGTCCCAGCTTTGGGTAGGACCCACTCCTCTATAGAGGGACCTGCTCATTATCTCACCCACCATTAACTGTGGGTGGCTGGAGAAACAGGAGGATCGTTATCCCAGGTACGTAGGAAGAGGTCCATCTAATGCAATGGATCTCAACCTTCCTAATGCTGAGACCCTTTAATATCATTTCTCATGTTGTGGTGACCCCCCAATTATAAAATTGTTTTTGTTATTACTTCATAACTCTAATTCTGCCTCTGCGAATATATGTTTTTGATAAGTCTTTGGGGAATTGCAACGCAGATTGAGAACCTCTGATAGCAGCTTCTACAGTGGGGGTCTTTAGAACCTCAGGTGGAAACTAGTTGGCTTCCTGATATTCAAGCTTGCAAGAAACCAGTAACCACCCTGATCTCATGGGGGGTCCTTGTTGGGGGTGGCCCTGGCCCATGGACTCCTCCCATTCCTCTGGTGGACCTTGTCTCCAGATCTTCTTTTTGACATTGTGTTGCCTTATGGGCCCTAATCTGCCTGACTCTCTTTCCTTCCAACAGTCTTTCACCTGTCCCACAAGGTCACCAGTATCGTCCCTGAGAGTGCTCTGCTCATCGTTCTGGGCCTGGTGCTGGGCGGCATCGTTTGGGCAGCTGACCACATCGCCTCCTTCACACTCACACCCACACTTTTCTTCTTCTACTTGCTGCCACCTATTGTGTTGGATGCTGGATACTTCATGCCCAATCGACTCTTCTTTGGCAACCTGGGCACCATTCTTCTATATGCTGTCATTGGCACTATATGGAATGCAGCCACCACAGGATTGTCCCTCTATGGTGTCTTCCTCAGTGGCCTGATGGGTAAGTCTATGCATTGTCCTCTGGGTGAGTTCAAGTCACATTGTTCAGCCAAGGTAATGATTCAGATATAGAAGGAATTGGCTAAGGATGACGGGCAGTGTCTCCGTGGACTACTTAAGTAAATAGCCTGGTTTGTGTAAAAAGGTTCAATATGTAATTAGCTCCTTGGGACATCTGTAAGCTAAGGCTTTTGTGTCATGTTCAGAACAGATTTGTGACCACAGAGACCAGCAGTGTGGGTAGGCGTGCATAGGCAGCTGTTCTAACTCTTATCATAGTTGCCAGAGTGTTGTGAACCAGCTGTTCAACCCCCATGGGAGAAGGAGATGAAAGTGGAATTCTCCTAGCCTCATGAGTGAATTACAGAGTTGAGTACCTCAAAGTCTTGACTAGTTTGGTGCTGTTTTTGCTCAAATACAGTAGCAAATACTTCACTTAACCTTGGTTACCTCCTAGGAACAACAAACCCTCTTGTCTTTAGTTAGGGTTTCTTTTGCTGTGAAGAGAAACCATGACCAAGGCAACTCTTACAAAGAAAAACATTTAATTGGGGCTGGCTTATAGTTTCAGAGGTTCAGTCTATTATCATCATGGTGGAAAGCATGGCAGCATCCAGGCAGATTTGGTACTGGAAGAGCTGAGAGTTCTACATCTTGGTCAGAATGCAGCTAGGAGGAGGCTCTCTTCCACACTGGGCAGAGCTTGAGCACCAGGAACACTCAGAGCCCATCTACACAGTCACACACTTCCTCCAACAAGATCACACCTCCTAATAGTGCTACTCTCAATTGCCAAGCATTCAAACACATGGATTTATGGAGCCAAACCTATTCAAACCACCACATTCCACGCCCTGGCCCCCATAGGTTTGTTCAAACATATGAGTCTATGGGGGCCATATCTAGCCATACATAATGCAAAAACATTTAGTCCAATTTCAAAAGCCCCATAGTCTATCACAGTCTCAACAATATTTAAAAGCCCCAAATCCAAAGTCTCTTTTGATAGTCATATAATCTCTTAACTGCAATCCCCAATAAAAATCAAAATGAAAAAGGTAGATCACATAGTTCCAACGTCACAGGATATGTGTTACCATTGCAAGATGTCATAATGAGGAAATACTGGACCAAAGCAAGACTGAAAACTAGCTGGGCAAACTCTAAACTCTGCATCTCCATGTCTGATGTCAAAGAGCTTTTCAGATCTCCAAATCCTTTCATCTTTGTTGACTGCAACAAACTTTTTTTTTTTTTTTATCATGGGTTGGTTCTGCTCCCTATAAGCAGCTTTCCTTGGCAGGTAGCCCACGGCTCTGGCATCTCTAACATCTTGGGATCTTTAAGGCAACTTCAATGTTACAGCTTCTTGTTCCAATGTCTGGGATCCACATGTGATCTTCTGAGCTTCACCAAAGGGCTTGAGTCATTTCTCCAGCTCTGCCCTCTGTAGCACTCTAGGCTCTGGTTGACTCCATGCCACTGCTGCTTGGTGATTATCCTATGGCACTGGCATTTCCAATACACTGTGGTCTTCTGCTGCAACTAGGCTTCACCAATAGCTTCTCAGAAGCTCTCTTCATGGTGCACAGCCTCAATTTCTTTGCATGAAATTTCCTTTCAGTCCTGGGACATCAACTGCAGCTGAGGCTACACATTCACTAATGGCCTTATCTGGCCTCTCACAGTGTCAAGCCTCACCTGTTCTCCATGACTCCTTTATACCTTCAAACCAGTACCATCAGGATGAATCTTCAAGTCTGGCTGCCAGCATGATGTCTATCTCTGGAATGCAGCTTCTTTGTGCTCTCAGAAAACATTTCCCAGAAGATTTCACCTCAGTGATGCTGGTCTCTTCTTAATCACTGCTAGTTTCTTAGCTTTGGCTAACCAGCATCAATTGTCCCAGTAACCCTTTCTACTCTAGACTCTAAGGCCAGAGCCATGTGATTGAAGAAGCTGAGTTCTTCTGCTTGTTGGGTTGGAACATGCCTCCTTGTTCTATTACATCAGCAGCAGCTTTCTGTTTTTGATGATTTTCTTCACTGCTTAAGCTTGGCTGTCCTGGAACTCGCTCTGACTTTGAATTCAGAGATCTGTGTGTGTCTGTCTCCTGAGTGCTAGGATTAAAGGTATAAACCACCTTGCTTGGACCTAAGCCCTTTCTTTAGCTTTTCACAAGGTCTTTATAATTTGTGGGTTTAGTTCATCCAAGATATATCCAAGCTAACAACCAAGAATGGCCATCACAATTCCATGCTGAATCTTTGCCCAGCTAGGAGACACCAGGTGATGACTGAACAGATGTGAGTAGATGCTCACAGAAGGACTCAGAGTCAAGACGTTCCCTTTGGAACATTCACTATGTGAATGAGGCCCTTGAAATCCTGGAGACCAAGGAGAAACAGGAAATGGTAAAACCAGGAACGATCAAATACTTTGGAGCTTATTATTTTAGGGACCCCCCTTTAGTCCCAGTTGTTCTGCATCACTAGATAAAGAACTCAGTGGTGAGGGCTTGCCTGTCTTCTAAAACTATAGGCATCCTGCTCTAGGGTGGGTTCTAGTGGTCACATTGGTGATGCCATAATGTGATTCGGACATATCTAAGATGTCTGGCTGCCTTTAACTTCTGAGCTTAGAGACATGTCTTGGGATATGGAATGAGCACTTCTGGATCTAATACCCACAGCAATTCAAGGAGCATGTTGACTCTCACTTGACAGCCATCAACCATAAGATTCTAGCATGTGATATTCTGGGAGCAGTTTTTAGGGTACATGGAGAACCCTGAAACAGACTGACTTATGGTGTAAGCATAGGTCTTTAAATATAGTTCACTGAACCTTAGCAAGTGTACTTACACAGGAAATTACATGGTCATCAAATTCTAGAGCATTTTAATGTCCAGAGACATCTAGGCCCATCTTCCTACTATGTCATAGCCCTGAAGAATCATTATACCATAGTGTCTTTTAATAACCAGTTTTGCTGTACATCACTGCCTGCAGTTAGGGCCACTCTCCCATGATAGATATGGGATGTTGGCTTGTGCTCCACCTTTAAGACCTAGCTGGTCAAGGCTGACCAGAAACATTATCCTCATCCAATGAGATCTTTTTTTCTCTGTGATTTTGGCTGCTTGTGTATCCACATTTAACTAGGCAGTGGTCAGTCTCTGTAGACAGTAGTTCAAGGCTGGGGCTCACCCTTACTGAGAGGGTCAGCTAAGTCCCAGGCAAATGGGTGTGCACTGTCTAGGCTGGAAGGTCATTCCTGATTCAGTGAACTATACATCTGCTGGGATCCAGCTTGTTTTTGGAATGCATTTTGGGTCTGTAAATATTCTAGGCCAGAAGGCTGGCCCTGCTAAGACATTTTCAGGCTATCCCAGAAGGTAGTTTACTCTGGAAAGCTTGGCAGGGCTTATATGGTTTGTCAGTTTAGTGTGTGGTACACTTCTAAATGGAGACTCCAGAGATCTCTGGTACTGGCTGGAGGCAGCAGAATTTAGTAATCACAGACATACGGGGTTCAAGTCACTATAAAGTACCCTCTACTTCCTGGGGCACATTGGCTACCCGGGGCTCTTGCATCCTAATGCTCATTCCTTGGCCTCAAGGGATGGCAGGTTCTACCTCAGCTCAGAAAAGAGAGGGGAGCACCACATGGGGGAACTGTGTAGTCTTACATATTCTGGGGTGTCTGGCTGTGAACTCCAGTCTCTGAGATCCTCTTTGTCACTGGGTAGCCCTGGGAAGAGCTGTGCCTAGCCTTTATTCCTGATGACTCTGATCTTCCAGGGACCCGAGAGATGTGGGATTTGGAGAGAAGGAGCCAGGTGACTAGCCTGTGTCCCATGGGCTACATCTCTTGCAGGTGAGCTGAAGATTGGACTACTGGATTTCCTGCTGTTTGGTAGCCTCATTGCAGCTGTGGACCCAGTGGCTGTGCTGGCTGTGTTTGAGGAAGTCCATGTCAACGAAGTCCTGTTCATCATTGTTTTTGGGGAATCACTGTTGAATGACGCAGTGACCGTGGTGAGTGATGATGGGGTCCCTGGAGTAGTTACAGAGCATTTCACTTTCATGGAGGACCTTGCCAAGTGGTCATTACTAATATGCCTCAGATAGATAAGCTAGAAAGAGGGCCACTATCTGTACATGCTCTCCTTTTAAGTCATGTTTATAAACTAAGATGTCCAACTCCTCCAGGGTATGTCTATCACCTGTTCCTTTTCATTGGTGCAGCAGCCTTGGGGTATGAGTTGGGGGTTGAGGAGACACAGACTTTGACCTTCTTTTGGCTCCCTAACTCAGCTTCATCCAATTTCTCTCTTTTACAATCTTAGGCCCATTCATTACCACCTTTGGCAGTAATGCTGCCCTGCTGAAATCTCCATATCCATATCCCCTAGAGCAGAGGTCTATAATTTTGAACCCACACTTGATATCACCCACTATTTCCAAAGAAACAAACAGATGAATAAACAAACAACAAAGTCTTACAGGAATTCCGTTAATCCGCTGGGCTCACCTTAACCAATTACTACAGAAGCCTAGAGTTTATTGTCTCAATGCTGAAGGCTGGAGGCTTAGAACCAAGCTTGGCAGCTGGCTCTGCAGAGCCTTTTCCTTAGCCCACAGATGCTATCTTCTCCCTGTGTGTTCACGTGGTCATCTGTGTGTGTGTGTGTGTGTGTGTGTGTGTGTGTGTGTCATGCACTCTTCTTATATATCAGGATCTACCCCATTGATCACATTTAACCTTAACTACTCTCTTTGAAGACTTCCTGGTCAGGACTTATGATGTAAGTGGAGGGAACAATTCAACTACTCCCTGACAGCTTCTCAGACCCATGCAGTGGAGTAGGCATAAGGTCTCCACAAAGGTGAGGTTGCACTCGTCCTGGCAGTGAGAAACAGGTACACGAAACATGAGCACTGCTGCTGCTTTAGTGTGGTCCTGAGGAAATTTCAAAACCTGTCCCCAGATGGACTACAAGTCTGTGGGAGGGGATAAGGATTAACTGGTAAGAATGGGGCCCAAGCCTTCAGCTGATACCTGAGGAAGTGTGTTTGGTTTCTTCTGCCCTCTGAAATTGCCTATGGTTCCTAAGAAATTCTCCAGGTCTTATGCTCCCGTGGAGTGGAGAACCACTTGCAGGGTGCCATGTATCAGATTTCTGTGTGTAGGAGACTCTTTGGGGCCATTTGAGACTTAGTCTGAAACTCAGAAAGTAGCTCTCAGCCTTCCCGAGCCACAGTGGCTCTGAGGACTTCCCTGTGTGTGTAGCTGGGTGAGCTTCCTGTGGACCAAGGGTTCCCTCATGCTTTTCCCACCATCTTCCTCATAATGAAGCACAAGCCCACAGAAGCCTTGCCGATGACACACCATGACTGTGTCCCAAACAGTCTGCACAGCTGCCTCAATGTTTCTTGAACATGTCTGCAATAATATAGAACAAGACTCAGAGATTGTGCCTGTTTTCCTGGCTATGAGGCTCTCACTTGTCTGCACTTCCCATCTGCTATTTCTGCTGATCCTTTCCTGTTGACAATTGCCAACTTGTGCCAACTTTAAAAATGTTTTTAGCTGCTTCAGGTGTCAACTCTGGGGCCCAAATCTAGAAAAGAGTGGGTGCTGGACAGGGAGGGGTCAGTGTGGATGCAGGGCTGACCAGATATGTTCCTGTCTTTTGTACCCTTAGGTCTTGTACAATGTTTTTGAGTCTTTTGTGACATTGGGTGGTGATGCAGTGACTGGCGTGGATTGTGTGAAAGGCATAGGTATGTACTGGAAGTGTTCCTGCCTAGCTTGTCTTAGATCTCGTGGCCAAAGAGCACAGAGGCTTGTCTCCTCTCTAGAATGGAATCCCCAAGCCTCCTGCTATCCTGGGGTCTCCAGCTTATGTTCTGGTTACTTACCATGCTGGGGTTCCTTTCCCAGAATATCACATAAACACTGAAGGCTCTGGGGGATCCTGTGTGTTCTTGACCCAGGTCTCCCTAGCAAGGCCAGATAGAGAGTGTATAAGGACACAGACCTTGCTACTGACTCAGCCCTGCAGGGATGTCAAGCCAATGCCCTCTACCATGGGGTCCTATCCCTTGTATACCATGCCTCTGTCATCTACCTCCTGCACTAAACTTGGAGACCAGACACTATCCTTAGAGAACAAAGTTGCCTCATTTCCTAAACTTTCAGCATTGCTGTGAGCAGTTGCCAAACGCCTTCCATGTGGAATGAGTAGCCAACCTGGTCAGCTTTACTTACATCACTAGCCTCAAAGGACCATTCATTCCTTTCTCTCACAGTGTCCTTCTTCGTGGTGAGCCTGGGGGGCACTTTGGTGGGTGTTGTCTTCGCCTTCCTGCTGTCCTTGGTGACTCGCTTCACCAAGCATGTGCGTATCATCGAGCCTGGCTTCGTCTTTGTCATTTCCTACCTGTCCTATCTGACCTCCGAGATGCTGTCCTTGTCAGCCATCCTGGCGTAAGTCCCCCTCAAGAAACAACCCTCTGCTGTTGGCTGGGCTGGGTAGGTGGCTTTCTAAATGGCGATGTACCAGACACCCCCTGCATTCAATCTCTGGCAGAAGGTGCCACTGTGAGCAAAGGGTATGTTGGGCTCTTTGCTATCATCCTGGTGAAGGGGCTGTCAGGGTGAGCCTGGTCCCTCCCTACTGTCTCCTCCTTGGATCACAAATTTCAAGCCATTGTGTAGATGCCACCTCCATGGCTTTTCTAGTTGGATAGAAATTCATTGACAGAGGCAAAGAAGTCAATCTATTTTTTTTATTAAGAAGTTAATAAGTCTTCAGAATTATCCTTGATTAGACAGGTGCCTACTGAGAGGACATGGTAGGTGTTTGCTGTGGCTTATGATTGAAGAATGTCCAGAAACCCTATCACAGCCTCTGCTGGCATGGAGCCTCACTCTCGGTCAGGAACCTCCTGACACCAAAGTTGGCATGTAGAGGCCTGCAATGCCACCAGAGAAACTGGAGATGGCAGGAGCTGGGCCTGGAAACAGCTGGTTTGAGGGATCAGCCTGCTTGAATTGAGGCAGGGAAATCTCACACTTCCCTTCCCCCAGCATCACCTTTTGTGGCATCTGCTGTCAGAAGTATGTGAAGGCCAACATCTCGGAGCAGTCGGCCACGACTGTACGCTACACTATGAAGATGCTGGCCAGTGGAGCAGAGACCATTATCTTTATGTTCCTGGGCATCTCAGCCGTGGATCCCCGCATCTGGACATGGAACACGGCTTTTGTGCTGCTGACACTGGTCTTCATTTCTGTATACCGAGCCATTGGTGAGGGCTAGGAGCACTCATGGTAGTGTCTAGGCTCCCTTGGTTTAGATCACAGATTTGGGAGCTCCCAGGGTGGCTTAGTAACAAGTCTAACCACTCATCTCCATAAAGGCAAAGAGTTTTCAAGGAGAAGCATGGGGATCAAGGTAGTACCAAGGGATCAAGGAATGGGAGCTGGGCTGAGAACAGCATTGTTGCTTCATTCTACAGAGGGCCTGACTAATAGTGTCCTTGGGATAGATCAGCCGTCCATCCTTCACAGTCAGACGAGCGATAGAGGGGCCAAAGGCTTTAGGGAATCCTGAGGGGTGGCCTTGAGGGAAGCAACCATGGAGCTGAGTGACCTCTCGCTACAGGTGTTGTTCTACAGACCTGGATCCTGAACCGCTACCGCATGGTGCAGCTAGAGACCATAGACCAGGTGGTCATGTCCTATGGTGGCCTGCGTGGGGCAGTGGCCTATGCCTTGGTGGTACTTTTGGATGAGAAAAAAGTCAAGGAGAAAAATCTGTTTGTCAGCACCACTCTCATTGTGGTCTTCTTCACGGTCATCTTTCAGGTATGGCTCCACTTGCCCAGGGCCCTGCCTAGGGTGTCCAAACTTTGATCCCATCTAAGAGCAGCTGTAGGTTGATTGTTTCCAGATTCTACACTTTAATTGGTTTGTGTAATTTTAGTAATTAGGAGCATTTTGTAGGTTTTCATGTGGCCCCACAGGGGACATAGCACAATTTGTCCTTAAAGTGCTACTTTCCAGCCAGGACTGATGAGAGCAGACCTAGTTACATCTGCAATGCCGATTGGTTGGGCCCTTTGCATCTGGCTGGTCAAAGTTCTGGTGTCCATATAGACATTCACAGCACAGGGGCTTTGGGGCACCTTTTTATAGGGCAATGCCAATGAATTCATGGGTCCCTGGACTGTTTACAGTGGAAGAAGAGATCTAATATCTGTCTGGTTTGGGACTTAGAGGCCCCTAGGGGTTATGGGGATCCTGCCGGGCAGGAGGCTCATTCATGAGGCTGTCTTTCAGGGCCTGACCATTAAGCCCCTGGTGCAGTGGCTGAAGGTGAAGAGGAGTGAGCAGCGTGAACCAAAGCTGAACGAGAAGCTACATGGCCGGGTAGGGAGAGGGTCAAAGTGTACAGTCTGGGAAGACACGGTCTGGGAAGACAAGGTCTGGGGGTAGGCTGTGGGTGAGGAAGGATGGCCAGTTAAGTTTTTTTTTCCTCTGAAAGGCTTTTGACCACATCCTCTCAGCCATTGAGGACATCTCGGGACAAATTGGACACAATTACCTCAGAGATAAGTAAGTAGCCTAAGTTGTAACATTCTCCCTTCTACCTGTTACCAATCAAATACAGAACAGTGGGTCCCATAGGTGCAGAGAGGGCCACTAAGAACACTGGAGGCCACACCAATGTGATACCACAATTCAAGAACCACAAAACACAATTTCTGGAGGGCCTCTCAATTTAAAAGAGCCAGAGACAAACTGCCTGGGTTCCACGCTGCCCCTGAAGTTATATCGGAGAGAAGGATGAACATATGGACACTTTGTCGTGGTGCATGAACCCTTCACAGGCTTAAATGTCGACTACACTTCCAGATGCAAGCAGGCAAAAAACAAAGTTAATGCTAGCAAAGAAGATAGAGCATCCAACAAACCGGGGACTGGAATCTTATTCCTGACGATCTCCCCAGGCATATAGAGAGGCACCCTTTTACTGACCAATTAATGCCAAACTTAAACAATATAGGAATTAAAAGCCAGGAAAACAAATCACCTCTCTATTTCATTAACAGGGGAAAGATGTGTTAGTATTTAAAATTACCTTGTTCATGAAACAGAAATCACTTGTATTCAGTAAAATAAAGTGGTATTTAAGACTATATGACGGAAGCACTTATCTCACCCTTGTTAGTACTTGTTTCGAGATAATTACTTGGAGTCCACGTGAGGCTACAGAGTTAACTTGAGCAACACACCCTAGGCAGTGACGTCCATGCAGTTGGAGCAATGGCTGCTACTGATGTCTCCATCTTGGCCCCATCCTCACAGCACTTGGAGGGGCAGATGGCCACTTGGAAACCTGTCCATTTTGTTACTTTGAAACAAAAGGAGGGGGGGCATATACTTCCACTGCCAACCACTGCCAAAAAATAGGAGAAAGCAAAGGATGAGACCTAAGGTGGCATGACCTTTCACTTTAAAACTCACTTTCAGGTTGTCACAATAAATAAAATCCAGTAGGATAAAAAGGATGGTCCTATGTTGACTCGCTCTGGCAGGCATTTGCCTGTTCCGACCTCCTTCTAATCCATGTGGGGCAGTCAGCCCCAGACTCCCAGCACTGATGTGATCTTTTGTCCCCCAGGTGGTCCAATTTTGATAGGAAGTTCCTCAGCAAAGTCCTCATGAGAAGATCTGCTCAAAAATCTCGAGATCGGATCCTGAATGTTTTCCATGAGCTGAATTTGAAGGATGCTATTAGCTATGTGGCTGAGGTACTAGAATATCCTTTTTATCGCTCTGCTTAAGTTAAGGTCTAAAGTAAGACAACAGATACGGTCTAGGGCATAGGCAGAAAGCAGTGACTCTTGTGTGCTATGCTTGAATGGCTCACTGCAAATGCTCTTATGAATTGTGGAGTTGTACATGTCAACTAGGAGTAGGGCATGTCAGAGTTCCCTGTCACTCAAGAATCAGAGGTATAGGTACAGTGACTCTCTAGATGCTGTGGTTTTGGTAGAAACTAAATCCTCCTGATCATGGAGACTGGGCTTTAGAGGAGTATGAATGCCTGTATTTCCCCTATAAAGAATGAAAGATATTGGGAAATGTATAATGGGCCCAGGTCCTCTACCTATTCACACATATACATTGTACTCAGAAACAAGTTGGTGGATATTTTCTACTGGCTGCTGACCTTAAGGAGCAGCCTCACATGTACATAAATACACAAAGGCATGGCTGATGTATGCACACCCAAATATATAGTAATGCTCACATTTACATATATGAATACACACATACCCAGGTACATGTAAACTAATACATACATACATACATACATACATACATACATAGTCAGTACATACATGTATACATACATAGTCAGTACATACATAGTCATGAACACATATATGCATAGATACAACATAGATACATATGTTGTACATATTCATATTAAATCCTTCTATGGCACATATGTGACTGTCTTGTGGCCAGTTCATTCATGACCCACCCACTCCTGTCTGGGCTCCATGGCATCCTTTTTTAATAGACATAGGTCCCAATTAGGCACCACATGACCCCATGGCCATTGCCACTCAGAGACTAATGGGGACTATAACCATCTCCCCTACCTTCAAGCTAGAGTGGTATACCTTAGATATTTTTGTGTCTTTTAAGAGATTCTGTTTCTACCTACTGTTTTTTGTTTTGTGTTTTTCCTGCTCAACTTTTAGCTCTGCTCCTCTCAAGTGAGGCTTTGATGACCTCTACATGGACCCAATCCCAGCTCTTACTCTGTATCTTGGCCCTTGCTGAGCTGCAAAATGTTTAGGGACATTGCACAGGGTTCCAGGAAGGTTGATCTTCCTTGAGCTCCACCTTTACCTGCCAGAGTCCACAGGGCCTTGAGCTTGGTCACAGGATCTTTTGACTTCTACATGGCAGGTACCACCTAAGGGTCATCCTTGAATTCTAATGAGTCTATGTTATGCTTGCAGGGAGAGCGCCGTGGGTCCCTGGCTTTCATTCGCTCCCCAAGTACGGACAATATGGTCAATGTGGACTTCAGCACACCCCGCCCATCTACTGTGGAGGCGTCTGTCTCCTATTTCTTGTATGTGACCAGTTCATAAACTTCCCTGGGAAAGTGTACTCCTTAAAAGCATCTCTCTTATGACCCTTAAGCCTACCAGTTCTTCCCATAGGGCCCAAGGCAACTGAGTCAGGAAAGTGTGAGTAGACCAGGATAGGAGAAGGGTACAGAAAGATGCCTGCATCTCCATCTGTGAAGGCACACCTTTATTCAGCAGTCAGCAGGACTGTGTGAAACACTGAGATTAGAGAGAAGGAAGAAGGCAGGAAGGGATAGCAGCAGGTGCCTGAGCTGGTTCAGCATTTCACGCCCTTTGCTCTGGGCAGCTAATGGTCAGTTTTTATGATGGTGGCTATTCTAGCACTTAAGAGAGGCTGTGGGCCCCAGGAGTCATAGTTGGGCTGTAGAGGGGGACTGGTGGTACTGAGGTGTAACCTTACACAGAAGTCTAGAAGGCATTCTTGGAGATCATCCAAGCAGTTCTGAGGCAGGAAGGGAATATGAAGTACATAAGCAGGACAGGAGACTTCTGTGTAGCTACTCCCCTGGGCTCAGTGTTGGTCCATGCAGGAGGGAAAATGTCAGTGCTGTATGCCTGGACATGCAGTCCTTGGAACAGAGGCGGAGGAGCATCCGTGACACTGAGGACATGGTCACCCACCACACACTGCAACAGTACCTGTACAAGCCTCGGCAGGAGGTGGGTACCATGGGATGAGCCACTCAGAGCCCTCTTATCCCACAGGGTAAGCCTTTGTCATCCCCTCATGTGCTGTGGCTGGTGGAACCCAGCCCCACACCTACAGCAATGTCTGCCTTCTTCTCAGACAAGGTGTCTATGGGGATGAGGTGGAGATTTTGGGACCTACCTGGGCCATACAGACCAAACTGACTGCCAGTTTTTCCCACAGTACAAGCATCTCTATAGTCGGCATGAGCTTACACCCAATGAGGATGAAAAGCAGGACAAGGAAATCTTTCACAGGACCATGCGGAAGCGCCTGGAGTCCTTTAAGTCAGCTAAGCTAGGCATCAACCAGAACAAGAAGGCGGCCAAGCTGTACAAGAGGGAGCGTGCACAGAAGCGGGTGAGGGAAGGTGGGGTCAGTGGTTGTAGGGTGGGTTACTGAATACCAGAAAGGGTCAGGGGATCCTCTGTGGTCCTGATAGCCAGGCAAGCTGACAGGTGAACAGCCTTGCACCAGAGCAGAGACCAAGTTCCTGCAGGTTAGGGGCCTGGGTGTGGGTATATCTGTAAGGGCTCATACTTGTCCACAGAGGAACAGCAGCATTCCTAATGGGAAGCTGCCTATGGAAAACCTGGCACACAACTTCACCATCAAGGAGAAAGGTAAGAACTGTTCTTCTGCATGTGCTTGACTCAGGAGGGACTCCTGCCTGTACCTGTGGCTGTACCCAGGGATTCTGATCTTGGGCCTCCATCCGTCCCTTTCATTGTAGGCCTTGGGGTCCCAGCCATTCCTATCCAACAGACCTTCCCAAAGACCAAACATGGTTGGGGTCACAAAAGGAAGCACTGTAGAAGTGGTTCATGCCTTTGTACCCTTCAACCCTGGGCTACCCAAATGCTGTGAAAAACCACCCATGAGGGGGTTGAGATGGGGCAGGGGAGCATACTAGTAGCCATCAAGAGCTTGAGTCACTCTTACTCAAAGCATTCTTTTTTTCCTCTGTTACCTAGATTTGGAACTTTCAGAACCTGAGGAGGCCACCAACTATGAAGAGATCAGTGGAGGCATTGAGTTTCTGGCCAGTGTCACCAAGGATGTAGCCTCTGACTCTGGGGCAGGTAAGATGGGAGAGGCTAGTGGGAGAGATGTCCCTGCTGCCCTAAGTGAGTTTGGTTATTGAAGGAGGAGCCAAAGGCTTGGGGAGGCTTAGTATCAGTCTTGGAGGTATAACCTCCTCCACCAAAATATCTTCCCAGGGCAGATGGCAAGTATATCTGGAAGAGCGGGCCAGACCTGAGAGAAGGGAGGTGTGGGATGATGGTTAGATATATAAGTCTGACCGTCAAAGTTACCCTGAAGGTGGTAGCCACAATAGGAGTTGACACAGTTACCCAGTACAGAGCCTATCCACCCAGCCTCCTCCTGCCCCCGAGAGTACTTCTTTGAGGTTGACCAGCTGCCCTTTCTCTTAGGAATTGATAATCCCGTGTTCTCCCCTGACGAGGATCTGGACCCAAGCATCCTATCCAGGGTGCCACCCTGGCTGTCCCCTGGGGAGACCGTGGTGCCCTCCCAGAGGGCCCGTTTCCAGATTCCCAACTCTCCCAGCAACTTCCGCCGCCTGACACCATTCCGCCTCAGCAACAAATCAGTGGATTCCTTCCTGCTGGCTGATGGCCATGAGGAACAACAGCTCCAACCCGCTTCCCCTGAGTCCACACACATGTAACTGATTTCTTCCTCTAACACTTTCTTTCTTCCCAGCTGTTGCCTTCAGGCCTCTCTGCAGTACCTGCACTTTTTCAGACTTTGCAGCCGCTGTCTTCACTCTGTAAAACCTGTCTTGGTCATCTGTCCAGCTGTATATTTCTTGGAAGACTGACGGAGGACTCCCATTTGAGTCTATTTCTCTAGTTAATGTGTGATATCCAGATAGATTTAAGGGCCTGGCATGATGGCATATGCCTATAACGTCAGTGTTTACAGAAGATAGGAAGACTAAGGGCTTGAGACTAGCCTGGGCAACACAGAAGTATCCTGTGGTGAGGTCTCAGGTTCATTTCAGATGAAAATGAAAGTGGATTTCTATTTAGTGGACATTTGCAGAGTTCTTTTATCAGTCTAGCGTAAAATGAAGTGAAGCACAGACCTTTACAACTGGAGATTGTAGCAGGAACAGGAAACCTGCATGGCCTCAGTGCTCTTCCACCTGCTCTTTGCTTCTGTCTCTGGGCTTGCCTCCACCTCCCCACTTTTTGACAGGGTTTCCTGAGCAACCCTGCTTGTTCTGGAACTAGCTCTGAAAACCAGGCTGTCTTGGAATTCAGAAATATGGCTGCCTTTGCCTACTGAGTGCTGGGATTAAAGCCCTGGTTCTTTGAAAGAGCCTTGTGTGCCTTGAGGCTTGAGATAGGCTTCTAGGGTAGAGCAGTAGTACCCAGAGGTGGGTGTGGTGCTGCTACCACTTGTAGAGGGGGCTGCTATCAATGGCAGAGTTTAAAAGTGTCAGAACATGGGGAGTGATCCAGATCTGCTGGCTGCTAGGTGCACAGCTCCCTAGGAAGGTTCAGAGACACTAGCTGGAACTCCTTGTAACTCGGCAGTAGTGCACAGCAGAAAATGTCCCATTTAGTGTGGAAGGTTAGGGGTCCTTCCTTGCACTTGAGCCTGAGGTACCCTTTCCATGAAGGCACCTAGTTTTGGACAAGCCACAGAGAAACAGCAAACTCAGGGGGAAGGGAATCCTGGGCTGAGTACAGGTTTCTGTAGGTTGGTGTTGATCTGGACCGGGAGCCACTCACACTCCATCTTCCCACAGGTGAAACAAGCTCTGGCACACCGCTAACTGGACGCTTGTCTCGTCAGTCATCTGCTGCTGCCCAGTTGCCATTGCTTCCCGCAGGGCTCGCCCACCCAGGTGCCCCAAGCCCCGCCCCATCTGAGCGCACCTCTACTGTCACTTTTGCCCCTGGTGATCTCGGGACAGAGCCAGAGCACCGGGCCCCACCCAGTGCGCACGCTCGGTCGGCTGCTGCGCGCCGGGTACACAGTAGGCGCTCATTCCAAAGGCCTCGCCCGCGCAGACGCCCAGCTCTGCTAAAACTCGCTTCTCTTCCGGGCTCTACAGAACTGCCGCTGCACGCTCTGGAGCAAGAAGAAACGCCCCTATGATTGCTGTCTGGCCAGTGGCCCAGCTCCGAGGGTCTCCTTCAGTGGTCCCTCCCCAACCAGCTAGTGTTCTTAGGGTCCAATGCACCCTGGGAGTCTTAATGCATAGCCTAGCCCTAGGAAGAATCTTTTAATCCATATGGTGTCCCCAGGATACCACACTGCCTCCTGCCGTCTTCTTGCCCTGGTTCAGATCCTAGGGCTCTGTGGTGCTGCCTCCCCACCCCCACCCCCACCCTAAGCGAGCCCTTGTTAGTGTTTGCCACCCTTACTCAGAGAAGGGGGAAGATCCCTGAGAGGCCTGCGGCGGATTTTTTAATCACTGCTGGTACAAAGGGCTCAAAAATTGAGTTTTGTAGAAGTAGCACCGCCCAGATCAACCTCATTCTAAATAGGCATCCCCAGAAATATACACTCCCAAGGCCCTATCTGACCCCCTTCCAAGTTAGTTCTCCAGACTGCCCTATCGTCTTGTGATCAACTGCAGAAATATTTGGCTCCTCTAGCTCTGACTTTCCCTGCCCGGCCCCTCCCAGCCTGGGCCTTGCCATCACAAACAAGGTGTCTGGCCTGAATTATCTCTAAGTTCGGAACACTGCAGATGACCAGGCAGTCTGGGCTAGGGCACTAGAGGTCCATTGGAAACTTTCCTTGGTCAAAATTATAGCCAGCTCTCTGGCATCTGTCAAAGGCAGGGAAGACCTGGGGACATAGAGGGGCTCACCCAAAAGTAGGGAGATGCAGGAACCCACTCTGAGCATTTTGTCCTGGCCCCAGGTCTTCAGGGCCTCGGCCTTGGAACATTGGCCCTCTGGAGGGGGTAAGAGGGCAGGCCCTCATCCCTTATCACCCTTCCTCAGAAGTCCAGTGTTGAAGAGTCACCTGAGTTTTGCTTCCAACTCACTGGAAACTTTGCCTGCACCCCAGGAGATGGAGATGGGGCTAAAGGTGGACTTAAGGACTTCCTGGGGATTTCTGAAACAAACCACTCAGGTCTCTGCTCAGGAAACTAAATACCATGTCTCAGGAACAAGGTTGACAGATGCTTTCAGAGGAGTCACAGGAAGTTCTGTCAATTTGTATTAATGCTGCAGTTGATTCACGGGTAGGAAGAGAGTTGAGAGAAATGAATGAAAACAAAGCAAGTTTGCTCAACATACTGCATTCTGCTTCAGAGTGTTGTCCCCCAACTGAACCTGTCAGTATGATGTTGAAGGGCTAGCTCAGACTCAGCCACCAGATGCTCAGCATGTTTTCCTCAGCCCTTGAAGCATTTGTCCATTTCTGAATTGAAGTCCAGCCACTGTACAATGCCGGGATCAGCAATTTCACCAGACTACTTGGAGCTGCCATTTGGAGTACCTCCTAGGCAGGCTGTGCCTGGCTGCTATACCAGGGGTGTTCTGAGAGGCACCTGTCAGCCCCTGCTCTGCAGACAAGTTTCTTATCTTCCTGTGCCAGGACACTGCCTTAACACCTCACCCGAACTGCTGGGCATGGGGTCCAACTCCCACTGCACAATTGGAAGCCAAGTGTGATGAGGCAGTGCCTCAGCAACTGTCACCTTGCACCAGTACCCAGAGATACCAAAGCTAGCAGTCAGGTGATCCATCTGTGGAACCTTTTGACACTCTGTCCATGTTTTAGCCGTGCACAGGCCATGTCCTTTGAGCATGTGAACCACACCACTGGGCATAGCCATATGGAATCACAGTCTTGACAAGAAAGCCTCATTTACAAAACCCTACTTCCTGTGCTTAAAGGATACAGTGTCTACATTTCATACTTGAGGACCCTCTTGTTCTTGTCATTGTTGTACAATAGAATGTAAAATCCTATGAATGTATTTCCTTAGGAAAACTGTTGTAAAAGTTTTTTTTTTTATTAGGAGAGAATTTCTATTTATTTAATACTGAACTTTGACCTACTTTGTGGTACTACAAAGTATACAAATTTAGGAAATTTATATTTCCACTTCTGTATTTTCTTGAAAATAATTTTATTACAGTGTTCAATATACTATGTATTACTAATCTTTTTATGAAAGGAAATTTAAAGAACTTCATCAAAACTAGAAATATATTTTGAATGGTTAAAATTGTGTATTAATGTTGTGAATATAATCATAGTTAAACTTTAATTCTGACCACAGAATAATGTGCCTTAAAATGCCCCTCTTATGTGCTGGACAGTATCTGTACAAGGGGTCCATCAGCAAAACTGCAGTGACTGCTTGTCTATGTCTATTAAAAATACTTTAAGGCATTTTGGGTGCAAACTTTGTTTACGAATGAAAAATCCTACCCAGGATAATTTAAGGAGCAATTTATTGTGCATTAAAATTAAGATAAAACCGAGAGTATGTTCCTATTAGGGATGGGAAGCTGTTGGACATATCTATGGAAAGCCTCAATTAAGCATCTCTCAGATATAAAAGAGATTGGATACTTCCTGTGGCTGACTGGGCAGTGGGCAATTGAAACAGCTCCCACCATGGCTGAGGAGGTGGCTGAGGTACTACAGACATCAAAGTGCATGAGTAAGAAGGAACGGCAAGAAAGGGGACCAAGGAGGGTCTCTGTAGGTTGAGGTAAGGACAGTACAAGGCAGAGGTGTGTGTGGCAGAGCCTGTTAAACATGAACTCTAGAGGTCCTGCAACACACTTCTTATTTTAGATCATTTAAAATTGTATATCAAAGCAGAATCCCAAGACATTGGCTGTCTACAAGAGGAATCTCAGCTGTTAAGTTTATAGTCATCTCAAAGCAGATATAATGGGTAAACTAGCAAAGAACACTGAGTGACTCACGAAGTCTGCTTCATGCCTTATGGGAAAAAATAAAGTCCAGGAGTCAGGAGAGGAGTCCTTCCAGGCCTCTTCTTGGTTTTAAGGACTGTTGACGTCTCCATGCAAGTACTCACACTATTTCCATGTGATTTCGTACCTTTAGTTACATCACACCTGCAATGACTACTTTCAACCAAGTCTGATTCAGGTTCTAAAGATAAGAGCTCAATCTTTCTTTTTAGAAGTCACAATTCATTCCACTGCATTAAGAAAAGAATGACCCAATGTGGCTCTGCTTGTTCAGTTTTCCCTGAACTCTGTCTGCATTAAAGGACTCTGTTGAGGTGGCCTGGTTCTGGCAACCTGAAGTCAGGTGTCTAGGATGTCCATCCTTTCCTTCTTTAGAGGGAGCTCACCCACCAACCTGAACAGTGCATCAACAGATATGAGGAAAGGGGAATGAAACAGCATCAATCTCATAGCTGCTTCTCCATCTCACTGGTGATCCAGCATGACCTGAAACATCTACTTATCCTGGACCCAACTAAATAAAGTCAATATGGTGGTTTGAATAAGAATGGCCTCCATAGGCTCATACACTTGAATGCTTAGTCACCACAGAGTGGAACTATCTGAAAGGATTAGGAGGCGTGGCCTTATTCGAGAAATGTGTCATGAGGTGGGGATGAACTCTGAAGTGTCAAAAGCTCATGTCTGTCTGTGCCTTCAGAACAGCTCTCAGCTATTGCTCCGGCACCTGTCTGCATGATGCTAGGCTCCCCTCCAGTATGACAATGGACTAAACCTTTGAAATTGTAAGCAAGCTCCCAGTTAAATGTGTTCTTTTATAATGGTTGCTTTGGTTATGATGTCTCATCACAGCAAAAGAATCTAAGACAGGCAACAACCAAGGGACTCTGCTAATCTGGAAGATACCCTTTCATGGCTAACAGCTCATTTCCCAGAATCAATACCTGGTCAATGTTCTCTCTCAAACATTTTCCTGTCTGACAAATGGCAGCCACACATTGCTGTTCAAGAAGCAGACACTATAAACTTTGGTCTATATAGTCACAACTCACTCACTGGAATAGCCTATCCAACCCTGTACATAGGTGTCCTCCAAAAAGATTCTTGGCCACAGCTTTCCCTGTATCACACTGGACACTGTCTACCCACTAGTACATAGCCTGGTATGTCTAGCAATTTCTATTCTGTCTCCATGACTCTACTACCCACTGTTCACAAATATGATATCCCCTGTCCTCTGTTGACCTCTAAGGCTCAAGAGCCAAATGGACTTAACGATGTAGGCATTCAGTGGTCATTTTAATGTCTACCCTACATGCCCAGCAGCAGCCTACAGTGAGAAACCTCAGTGGAGACACAAGCATCTTTTGTTACCACAAGAGTCATTGCTATTTGTCAGTACTTCTCAGTGCACATTTAAAAAGCATTGCCCAGTTGTCATTCACATTGAGTGAATTGTTGAGCAGGGCCTGGATCAAAACAATACCAGCCAGGCCCTCTAGGAAATTCATGTTTCTTCTGAATTCCAGAGGAATTTTTACTTAGTTCCAGAAAAGGTTATTTGTGATTTTTTTCTTTATATACTTTGTAAGAATGAAATAAAATCAGAATGTTAACACTGCCATCAAGAGCAGAAACAAAATATTTCATTAGTTTACACATTCAAGGGTGGCCATGTGGTACAAGACCTAGGCAATAGGTCAGTCCCTACCAAGCCCTCCAACCATGTTTTATTTAAGGAGTCCCTGGAGCTCTGGAACAAGAGGACAACCATCCATGTACAAGAAGAGCTGTGGACATCAGAATGACAGAAAGGCCAGGGCAGATCCTGGCCCCAGACTGCTCAGGACTACTCACAGGTCAGCAGAGACCTGATGACCCCCTGTTGCCATTGGACATGGCCATATCACAACCAGTCAGAACAACCTACAACTGGGAATGAGAAGCTTCCTGGCTTTCTTTTCCTTTAATTAAGTGGCAGAGGTTCAAAGCGTTAATTAAGCAAAGCAAGACTTTAGCAGGGAAGAAGAAGTGATGCCCACTACACATCTTTTTTCTCATAGTAGAGAACAGTGTGATGCCACAGAAGACAGGAACGTGTAACTGACATCATAGGGGACCTAGAGACGGACTTTTGTTTTAATACCGTGACAACAGGAAAGCTACACAGTAAAGACAAACGGGGCAGCAGGGGGGCAGGGCTACACAGTAAAGACACATGGGGCAGCAGGGGGACAGGGCTACACAGTAGAGACACACAGGGCAGTGGGGGACAGGGCTACTTAAGGAGCTTTGCCACGTTCAGACTGGGTACAACGATCTCCTTGAAGATGGGTACATAGTTGGGGCTTGCTTGCATGGGGCCCTGCTCCAGTGTCTCCATGATGGTCTGTTTCATGTCCCGGCTGGCATCTCCTCGCAATGCCAACAGTGCACCAATGTGGTCATCTCTGTGGGAGAGAAGTCAGCATGAACCTCCATCTCCTCTCAGCTCCCTCAGTCTCCACAGGTGACACTCAGAGGGTAGGATACTGACAGCCACAAAGGACATCTCTTCTTTTACAGAAGAGAAATACCCAACATTTCATCTTACTTTCTCTCTGGAAAATGTAAAAAAACTTAAAATTCTGTTCTAACTACTGGTGTCAAGAATGCCTTCCACAGAAGGGTAACTCTGAAGGGTTTAGGACTCTTGATCTTCTAACAGTGACAATGAGACAACTTAGCCATGCTCATCTTAGAGGACATGGCAGGTTCCTGGAATGGAGGTCACAAAGGCAGGGCCTGGGGTCTAGAGCCAGCACAGCAGGTAGAGGGACATGGAATAGATATCCTTTTCCTCTGTCTGATACTGAGTGCACATATATGTGAGGAAATCCTGGCCACATTCAAGTCAGCTTCCTTCCTTAGTTCATGTGGTTTAGATCACTCAGTGGTCATAAGCTTTCCCACCTCACCAATCAAAGATGTAATACTCAATCCTCCCCAACACCATACATCTTGTACAGTTAGAGCTGCCTTCTGTCCACTACTAATTCAGGCAAACACCACCCACTTTGCATAGTCAGGCCTGCCATCTGACCATCACGCACTTAGGCAAGCAAGCTTGGCTACAAGGCAGATGTATAAACCTCAGCCGGACTCTGCTAACATCAGATCAGGGAGGGCTGGTGGAAGGCTGCACAGATGACTCCTTGTTGTACTCTCACCACCATAGCCCTGACAACTTTCTTTTCACATCTAGTTGGCATGCACGTTCTGTCTGACTCCTGATGCTCACAGCTCATCTTCCCAAGGGCAGTAGGAATGGCCTGTTGTGCTACTTACTGATGGAAAGATGCTCAGCCTTACCTGATGTCTGGATATTTGCTGACCAAAGTTGAGACTTCTAGGTAGAGCAGAGAAGGGTCTGTGAGCTTAATGACCTCTGCCACTGCAACAATTGTATCACAGTGTCCATCTGCATCCTCACCAAATCCCTGGAAAACAGCGGCAGTGTAGGGAACAGCCCTCAGCTCTATTTCTTGCAATAGTGCCAATTTGATGTTGACATCTCTAAACCCGGTTTTAGGCTGGGCACCTTGCTCGTCTATGTAAACACCCTAAGATTCATTCATTCTGACCAAGGATCAGGAGCCAATCTCATTAAGTGATTTGGTTAGTCACTATTAGTTAGGTTATTAGGTTACTAGGTTAGTCTCCAGCCAGAGAAAAGGCCTGGTGTGAGGAGTATCTAGTTATGGACACTTGAGTCAAGGGGGTTATTGGGTGGCAACCAAAATCATCGAGAGCAAACAGATGAAAACAGAAGGACGGGAAGAGATATATTACTTCATCACACATGGGCTGCCACCAGAAAAGTCTTGAGAGTTACCTTAACAAAGTATCAGCCTCTGTGGAAATGCACTTATCAATTGTGAAGCTGGGCAGGCTCTGGACCCAGACCCTTTTCCTGATAGACAGAACTAACTGGTCATTGGTTTCTGATGTTCCTGGATCCCATCATCTGGCTTAAATAGTCCAGGCATAGGAACCAAAAGCAATACTAGATAACTCAGTAACCTGACATACACCACCCCTGAGCTTAGCTCCTTTCATTACTCACAGATGCCAGCTTCCGGAATAGGAAGCGGAGCTGTTCAGCCTCTCTGACCATCTTCTCAGCACCCTCCTTGCGCTCTTCAGCACTCCGAAAGGAAATACGCTTCTGCATGACAGCCCGCAGGTATTCCACCACCACACGCCTATGTGCCTCAGCTGTCATCCTCTGTGGAAAAACATGTAATCAGTTGCAGATTCCACATACAGATGTTCTCATCAAACCTAAAATGACCTGCAAACAGGCAGGTGTATGACCTTCTTATTTCCAACAACTTAGTTGGACTTTTTTTTCCTGTTAAGACATGATTTAGCTATATAGTCCAAGCTAGCCTCAAACTCACAATAATCCTCCTGTCTCAGCCTTTAGAATACTATACCTGGCCATATATTTGGTAAGATTTTAAAGTAAGTACATTAAATTATGCATGTCTGAATTTCACCATAAAGTTTTGGACTCTCCTGGGTTCACATGGTGACAAGAGTTATGATAGACTAGCTGGCAGCACAGCATGCACACAGGGGCAAGAAGGGACCCACACACACCCCATGAAGGCTTGATGCTTATATTCTATCTAAAACTCAGACAGATTTAAATCTCTTGGAGAACTTGCTTCCGGCATCGTTTTTATAGGGCACCAAATTATCTACAAATGAGCTTCAGTGACCCCAGTGAACAAACACCACGCCAGCACTTGCTTGATGTACTCCAGCCTCTGGGCCAACTCCTTTAGAGGCTCCAGCTCTGCCTGATACTAAGGACCTCAACCTAATACAAAGTAGAGCTGCAGTAGAGGAACTGCCTGAGCCAAACAAGCTTTGGCCTCTTGACTGACAGGATGGGTTAGCAG
Source organism: Arvicanthis niloticus (assembly GCF_011762505.2). Lineage (NCBI taxonomy): Eukaryota > Metazoa > Chordata > Mammalia > Rodentia > Muridae > Arvicanthis > Arvicanthis niloticus. The sequence continues at coordinate 848,354 of NC_047676.1, read as the reverse complement.
GAGGAGCTTAGCGTAGATGGAGCCCAACAGCAGTACCTCATCCATAAGCAGATCAGTGGAGAACCAAACCACCACCACGCTGCACCCTCAGCTAACAAAAACCCAAAACCACAGGCTAAATATCTTGGGAATCCTCAGAAGAGACTCAATGAGAAAATACACCTCTAGAGCATTACAAAGCAAAGGAAAAGTCTAGAACATGGTAGAAGTAGCATGAAAGCTGGCTTGTTGAAGAGATTAGATTCCCTCTGTGGAGGGAGCCTTACTGAAGTGATACTTAAGTCAGTCAGGTCCTTTAATTGTACAACCACTGATATGAAAGCTAGTGGTTGTAGCCTCTGCTTTGGAGTCAGCTCCCTGTGAGTGGGATAGGCAACTGCCCCTGGTTCAAATGGAGATGCATGCAAAACCACAGGACCTGCAGGCACACTATCACACTGGACATCCACAAGCTTCCAAGGAAGACAAAAAAAAAAAAAAAAAAAAAAAAAAAAAAAAAAGTATCATTAACTAAATCAAGCTGTAATCAGGCTGAGACTGGAGCTAAGATATGCCTGAGAATGTATATAATTTCCTCTTCCCTTAAAACCCATCATCTACATATGAAATAAAAATCAGAGATCAAAACATACCAGGAGATAAGCTATTAAGACAGCTGGCAAGGACAAGCTCTAGCATGGGTAGAAACGAACAGGCCCAAACACTACACCATGGCTGTCAGACCCTGCTAAAAAACCAACACGCAAATGCTTAAAAGAAACAGTAAAAAGATAAAAAAAAAAAAAAAAAACAAAAACCTGATAATTTCAAAAAATAAGTAACTACAGTATTTAAAAACAACATATAACTGCTGGAATGTAAACATAAAGGTTTAAGACTACTTAAAAAAAAAACCTTATTATTGATTCTTTCCAAGTTTCACATCATGCACCCCAGTCCCACTCATCTCCCTGTTCCCTGTATCTGCCCTCTGCTCTTGTGACCTCCTCCCCACCCCCAAAATAAAATAAAAAACAAAAAATAAGCAAAACAAAGTAAGTATAGAAAACATCTTGTCATGGAAGCTGTAGTATGCCATAGTGCATCCCACAGTACACCCCTCTGTCCACACATCTTCATTTGCAATGGTTTGATGCTTTCTGTCTTCTGTCACACCATCAATACAAGATCCTAACTAGGACTCCTCCCAGTTATTCTGCTTTGCCCTGTGTCATGGAGAGCCTGCAGCAGCTTTGGAACAGCAGGACTGGCCCTTTCACAAGCTCCAGCAGTTTAGAGATGAGGTAGATTTTGGGGTGGGCTAACTCATCAGAGGCTTAGCTATCCCACACTCACATCACCAGGGTGAGCTCTCCAGCTCTCCTAAGAGCCACAGGTGGTGTGTGTGTGTGTGTGTGTGTGTGTGTGTGTGTGTGTGTGTGTGTGTGAACTCCTGTATATCACCCCCCCATCCACACTACCTCACCACTTGAAGGTAGACAAGTGGTGGGCCAGCTCTCTCTTGCTCTCACCCTCATGGTGGCTTACCTGTGCCCCTGCCCTCTGACCGCCCAAGGCCAACTCTGCTGTGCTTCCCAAGTGATATTCAGGACCTGTCCTGCTCTCCTGAATGTTGCAGGTGGAAGCATGGGGTAAGGGTAGGGGGCATGTAGATAAATTTTAATCCAGCAACATGGCTGCTCTGATCACATCCAAAGACCTTCTAGGTCTACATGTGATCTGGCTGGAATGCAAACACATCTTAGTACATATCTTTAATCCCAAACAATGAAGGTAAAGTTAGTTTGTAGAAGGATGCACCCATGTTTGAAATTGATGTTTGCGAGGCAGACAAAGTGACTAATCAGAGAAAGATTTGACAGAATAGGAGACACCGAACTCTAACAAGAGCAGAGGGAAAACAGGCTTAGAGAGGGCAGTGCAGAGAGGTGGGGGGCAGTTTTACCAGGAGAGTTGTACAAAGACAGGTGGCAGAGGGAGAATAAGAGACACAGATGAAGACAGAACAAGACAGAGAAGGAGAAGGGGCCAGAAGATTAAAAGAGATTGCCAAAGTCAGTATGAGGCCAAGTAGAGCAATTAAGTCAGAAGCTAAGGAAAGCCAGTTTGAATCAACCAGCTTAGAGATGAGTTTGAGCCAGAACAGCTGAGTTAAACCAGCCAGCCGAGATCAGAAAGAACTAGAAAGGGTGAGCGTATTCAGCAACAAGTCTCAGAGGCTGAAAAAAACATTAACATTTTAGGCCTAGATTAGATTATACAGAGGCTAGAAACTTCCAGGACCAGGCCTAGATTAGCAGACAGGCAGTCAACCTCTGAGACAACAATCACATCCGGCAAGTACAAGATACTTTTACAAGTGCATCACCTCTGTGACTGAGCCACCTCATGGCAGACAAGTGCTGGGGTCAGACGTCCTATACTCTATCACTACCTCCACACCCAAACCTCTGCCATGAGGGGCAGCTCAACTGTGCTGCTCAGGCAAGGTGCAGGGCCTGCTCTCCCAACAGCTTCAGCCAGTGAGAGGTGGGGCCAGCTCTCTAGAAGTGTCACAGCTAGTGTGGATTGGGGCCAGTTCTGCACAACCCTTGGACATCTACGTGGTTCCAGGTGGCTGCCCAGACCAGGTACTTCCCCGTGGTCTCTAGTGGTAATATGAACCACAGACATCAATATCAATGACCCCTGCTGCTGGCCACTCATGGCCACCCAGATGGAGCCCTCAGCAGTAGTATGGGCTGGTACTTCACCACAGCCTTAAGTGGCAGGGTTGGCTACTCACAATAGGCTATTTCTCTCCATCCTCACATCTCCAGTTCCATCTGGTTTCATAATGTTCTTCATTTCTTTTTCTCTCTCATCTGTCTACCACATACTTGCACATTGTGGTGGTTCCCACTGTTGACCAGCTAATGGGCCTCTGAATGTCTTTTCCTCCCAAGCCTCATGGCTTGTTGGCAGAAGGGTCTCTGAGAGTCTTTCCGCATCCTGCACCATGTGGTATGGTGGTGAGCAGATCTCTAAAACTACTTTTATAGCTGACTTTGAAAATAATTCTCATGATCTTGGATAAGAAAATAATTCTGTATGATCTCCCTCCAAGAGAAGAATTAACCATAAAAAAAAGGAGTAGAGTCTGCCTACATTAAAACAATGCTCCTCAGAAGAACATTTCAATCTGTATCCGAGCCCATCACCCCACACTCTTTACATTACATCAATGCTGGCACGTGATCATAAGCAGAGAGCTATTTTGACATTGAATTATAATCCAAATGGAAGGTAGGCTCCAGTGCACTAAACTCCATTTGCTTACCTTTTTATATGGCTTTTTAATTTTGGCAAAGTCATTGAAGTAGTCTTCTACGGTGACACAGATAATATCCACAGCATTCGACCCTAACAGCCACTTCTTTGTCATCAGCTCATTCAGATGTTGCTGAAAAGCACAAGGTGATCACACAGATCTTTACCTGGCACCATGCCTGGGATCATCCCTACCTCAGAGTGTCACTCCCTGGGAATCTTAGTCAGGGTTTGTATTCCCGCACAAAACATCATGACCAAGAAGCAAGTTGGGGAGGAAAGGGTTTATTCAGCTTATACTTCCACATTGCTGTTCATCACCAAAGAAAGTCAGGACAGGAACTCACACAGGGCAGGAACTTGAAGGAAGGAGTTGATGCAGAGGCCATGGAGGGGTGTTACTTACTGGCTTGCTTCCCCTGGCTTGCTCACCTTACTTTCTTATAGAACCCAGGACTACCAGCCCAAGGATGGAAACCTCACAATGGACCCTCCCCCCTTGATCACTAATTGAGAAAATGCCTTACAGTTAGATCTCATGGAGCCATTTACTCAAGGGAAGCTCCTTTCTCTGTGATAACTCCAGCTTGTGTCAAGTTGACACACAAAACCAGCCAGTACACTGAGGGGTCACACAGATTTTCTGATTGCGGCAGTGATACACTCAGGTTTTTAAAAAAGTCTACTTTTTACATAATCTGCAAATCTATACTTTAAATTTAGGAGCTTTATGTTATACATACAAGCTTTCTAAAAACCAGTACTAACAACAGGTTAAATATATTAAAACTCTGATAAATATAGCCAAGCTTCATTCGAAATGCTGCAAAATCAGTTCTACCCAGAGCAGAGCCAAGCACTATGCTCCCCCACCCAGGATTATGTGTTTTCAATCCCTGGCCCCAGGCTAAGCAACAGCTCACACTAAGTATGATCCATGCTTCTCTAGTGACAGCAGATGGATGTCTGGCTCATGTTTAGATCCTGGTAATTCTTTTGCTGTGCAGGTCATTTGTACCTTTTGTCTATTTTTGTATAATGTCTTTAAAAAAAAAAATAATGACAAAGTCTCCTCTTTTCTCAACTGGTGTGTATGTGCCCTACAAAGAGGCCAGAGGATGTAGGTGTCCTGTTCCATCACTCTCCACCTTACTTCCTTAAGACACATCTTTCATTGGACCTGGAGTTCACCATTTTGGCTACTTTGGCTGTCCAACAAGCCCCAGTGGTCCTTTCTCTGCTCCCTGTGGCTCTGGGTTACAGGCATTCATGGTCATACTCATGGGTACTGAGGATCTGAACTCAGTGAGGCATGATTTAAAAAAAAAAAAAATGCGATTCCTTTGTAGCAAGACCCACAGATGGTCAGTTTTATTTTATTTTTTTAATATATACTGATTCCTCCAAAGGCATTTAACTATGCTGGTATCTGTGTTCCAAAGTGGCTGTATTTGTTTATGGTGCACTATGCTTTTGGTATGAATGAAAATTGTTTTGTTAATGATTTTGGGTGTGTTGCATGTTGGAATTCTGCTCTAAAGTGAGGCTGATTTATGTGACCTGTGTGCTCAGCTGAGTTTTTGTTCTTGGTTTCCACATACTTGATTTATTATGTAACTTTCTACTGTTTCATACCTTATTATTTCCTGGGAGCCTTTATCTAAGTTTGCCTAGGAAAGCCTTCATACCAGGCAGGCAGTGGCCATCTGACTGTAGCTTAGTACAGAGGCAAGGGAATATCTCAGCAGCTACACGAGGAAGGCAACAGTGTAGTCCAAAGAAGAACATGACTCCCCTCCGCCCCCAAACTCCATGCCCTACCCCATGCTCTAGCCCCGGGGGTGGAGGAGGGTGGAGGAGCCAAGCTCACCTCTAGATCCAGGAAGACCTCCTCCAGCAGACTGCTGCAGCCCTCCTTAGCAATGGCGTCTAGAATCCCATCCATGCTCGGCTGGCTCAGACACAGGCCCTCCTCTGCTTCAGTTTTTAGGTACTTCCTTTTCAGACTGATGATGGACTCTCTGCAAGGAAACATCAAGGGCTCAGGGAAATAGCTACAAGCTTGCATGCTCTCTGTCCCTCTCTGTCCTACACAGCACTTACTTGAAGGTCTGGCAGTTATTGATGATGGCAATCATGTACTGCACATAACAGTGTGGGTGTTGCCGGTTTCTCAGGTGCTCTTCTTTGTAAAGCTGGGCTTCATCTTTGTATCTGAAATCACATTGGGGTATCCCAAAGCTGTCTACAGTACCAGGTAGACATCATGCCTGTCAGGGAAGTCATATCACCATTTTTGGGCCAGATGAGTCTTTAATCATAAACATACTTTTGAATAGTCTGTATTAATTATTAGAGAAGAGAGTCAATCATGTGAAATGAATTTTAAAGATAATTTTTGTAGCAGGCTTTGAAATATGGTTTGGTATTCTGACATGAAGATATTGTGAAGCACATAACTGTAACTAGAAAAGTATCTCAGTATTTCATTATTAGTTCACCCCACAACTCATCTAACAGGACTAGAGAGATGACTCAGTAGGTAAAGGTACTTGACACAAAAGCCTGTCCACTGAGGTAGATCCCTGAAACTTACATAAAGGTAGAAGGAGAGAGCCAACTGCACAAAGTTGTCCTCTGATTTTCACATAAACACCATGGCACAGTACCCCACTCCACTCCTCTACAAAACCCTCAATAGTGTGAGAAACATCATATACGCCCCTTTCCAAAATGCTATGAAGAAATGAAACAAAAAATAACTAGTCTTGAGATATCTGGAAAACAAGCACCTAGGATGCCACTGTTGCATTCTGTATAATTTTGTTTGACACATTAACCTCAAACTGTTAATTAATGGGGAAGATCTACATATTTACTTTGATTTTGCCCATCTGTGGTTCCAGATCAACCAAGGAAAAAATCCTCTTTATAGAGGATCCCACCTCAGAAATGAAGTGACTGACTTGGCAGCGACCCTGAGAAGTGACAGCCTTGGGACACTTGGGCAATGACCCCATCAATGGGCTGAGGAGTTCGCTATAGTTCTATGGATGCAATGTGGAGATCAGTTATGACCCTGTGACTGAGAGGAATCAAATCATGTCTCCCTAGGTAGGTAGCAGATGGGATTCTAAGGAAGGGAAGAGCCTGGTTGGCAACTGAGCTGTCAGATATGACATATGACGACTAATGTTGAAGACATGTGTTGGTAAGTAAAAAGAGGTCCATGATAGCCTCTGGAGCAGTTCCCGGTGAAGAGGGAGAGGGGCAGCCTTCTTGCTCCAGAAGCCTACAGACTTAGACCACAATGACACACAGACCTGCCAACCCAGCAGCTGAGACTATGACCTCTAATGGAAGATGTCAGCTACCCACTCCATGACCGATGCTGTTGTGGTTGTAACAGAGAATCTGGGACATGGACAGCAACATCTGGGCATCAGAGTAATAGAAGGGAGTAATAGTATAAGAGAACAGGGCATGTGAGGACAGCCTAGAAGACTCGGGCAGTATGAAGGGAGGACAGGTTTCATGGGATTCTTCTCTCTAGACTTGAACATCTTTAAGTGAACAATTCAGAGAAAGGCCCACTGGGAAACAGTATGTCACATGTCCCATCTGATTAAGATGTTTTCATTTTTGCATTTTCTTCTTCTTTTTTTAATAATTTTGCATTTCTGAACAACAAAAGGGGCTAATCTTTTAATAACAGCATCCTAGAATCAACAAATTTTACACTTATTTTTAACACATAATTTATAATTTAGATTACTGGCAAAAATACATACCTACTTAGGAAAGAATTCATTTGCTGAAGACACAAAACCAATACCTTTGTTTTTAAATCTTCACTTATTTGAGCAGCAACTTGAAGATTCTGTTCAAACATCTAAAAATTGAAAAGGGAGACACAAAAGGAGGACAATAGTATAAAGAACAGGGCATTAAGAATTATAAAACAGTCTCACAAGAGCATAGAATAATGTTCCCATTAATAAAATTCTACCTGGGACATCCTTCTCCAAGGTCCACGCTGGTTAGTCTGCCTGACTCTTTCTGCTTGACACATCCTTTCCAACCTGCTAGAACTAACCTGGAGCCCTCGTCTAGTGTCCTGGCCTAGTCTGGTCACCCCTGTTGCACCTCAAACAACCTCTAGGCATCTCCCATGATCCACTTTGCCTACTCTTGACTCACAGGCCCCTACCACACAATATTCAGCCTCTCACTGAACCAGGTCTATTCTCACACCCCAAGCTTGGACCAGGACATACATCCTTCACAGCAGTCCAGTCTCCTTTGTCCTCATGCCTTCATTCCTACCAAGCAATTTCCAGCCTCTAGACCCAACCTGCCTATGTATCCTGTCCTCTCTTCTACCCTAACCTGCTCTGTCACATCAGACACAGAACTAACAAAAGAACACCTAAAACTCATCACAAAAATACAAACGATATGAAAGATCAAGCCTTTATCTCTCCTCCAAAATCTACCACACCTTACAGAAATGTTTGTCAATAAGAATTATCTATATGAACCTCAGGAAATAGAATTCAAAAGAACACATAAACTTTATCAAAAAATTCAAGGAACTTAAAGAAGTGGCTCAGTGAAATTATATACAAAGAACTTATACCTGGATAAGGCCTGAGAAAATACAAATATAAGGCTAATGGAAATGCTGAAGATGGTCCAGGACTTGAAAAACAGAATTCAATAAAAATAAAGAAAAAGAAAGAGAAGATCCATACTTACAGAATCAGAAATGAACAGGGAAACAATATAATAGATACCAAAGAAATTCAGCTTATTATAAGGGAATACTTTAAAAATCTGTACTCTATCAATCTGAAAAATCTAAAAGAAATTAATTTCTAGATTTAGCAAAACCATCAAAATTAAACCAAGAAGTCAACAACTCATACTAAATGAGAAAATTGAAATAATAAAAAGTCTAGGATCAGATGGATTCACAGACAAATTATATCAGACTTTCGATGCAGCTCTACAGGCAACCATTCTTTAAATTTTTGAGGGGGGGGAGGGAGTGAAAAAGGGAGAGAGAGAGAGAGAGAGAGAGAGAGAGAGAGAGAGAGGAAGAAGGAGGAGGAGGAGGAGGAGGAGGAGGAGAAGAAGAGGAGGAGGAGGAGGAGGAGGAGGGAGGAAGAGGATGAAGAAAAGGAAGAGGAGGAAAAAGAGGAAGAGGGAGGGAGGGAGGGAGGGGAGAAGGGAAGGAGGGAAGGAGGGAAGGAGGGAAGGAGGGAAGGAGGGAAGGAGGGAGGAAGGGAGGGACGGAGGGAGGGAGGGAGGGAGGGAGGGAGGGAGGGAGAACTTCTATCAAGCTAGTATCACTCTAAGACCAAAACCAGGTAACAACAACAAAACTAAAGCCCAATATGTCTGATGAACACAGATTCAAACTGTTCAATACAATATTTGCAGAGACTATAGATACATCAAAAAGATGACCAAGTTAGATTTATCCCTGAAATGCAGGGATAGTTCAACATACACAAGTCAATAAATTTAAGAAACCATATAAATGGATTTAAAGACAAAAATTACATGCTCATCTCAACAGATCTAGATGAAGTCTTTGAAGGGTACAGATGTAGTAGTGGTGTCTATATGGCTGGTGTCTTTTACCAGCAAAAGAGAATAGAGACTAAGATGTACAGGTAAATGTAGGCTTTACCCTTCTTCAAAAAGACTTCTCTTTGAAAGAGATGGAGACCATTACAGAAAACTATAACTAACCAAAACACAGAACTGTGGAGCCCAGTTCCAACTGATACACCTACAACACAACTCCTGCACCTAAGGCTCAGAGATCACTGTGGAAGAGAGAGATCACTGTGGAAGAGAGGAAGGTAAGATTGCAAGAGCCAAAGAAACAGGAAGTTTGCTGTGAGACTGTGTCTCCTAGAAATTTCAGAAGCTATACCTGCGAAGCCTCACTAATATGGCTGCCAAAACATGCCCTGAACAAGGACAGTACCAACAGACATGCTAACCTGAATGAGAGAAAGCTCACGAGGCCTCAACTCTAGACAAAGAACTAGGGGCCATTATGGAATGCTGAGAGAAGGAGAAACAGTCTTCCTAAGGAAGAAGACACCAAGTGGCTATCCAATATGGTGAGCTCTGAAAATATACGTACAAGTAACATTATACAGACTAAGCAGGATGTATTCATGACATTAAACATATGTGTATAGTCATATACACAATTGTATATAACAGCAATTAATAAAAAAGAGGCCATGAATTTGAAAGAGTAAGGAGGGGTATATGAAACAGTCTGAAAGGAGAAAATGGAAGGAGGAAATGATGTAATTATATTATGATCTCAAAAAAGAAAGTATAATTAATAAAAAAATTATCTGCCAGTTGAAATAGTCCAAATTCAAAGAAAACAATAAAATTATCTGAAAAACAATAAAGTTAAACAATTTCTCCAGGGGGCAGAAAAGCCCATCACACGATTTTCTAGTTACCTTCAGCCTAAGTTCTACCACAGGGAAATATCTACCCTTTGATTATAACCATGAGGTGATAAAGTGTGACAAGAGGGCTGATAAAGAGAAGGGGCCATATAAGGATGGTTATGTGCACTTATGTGCAAGATTAAACTCAATTATGTGGAATTTTGAAGACAAGTCTTGACCATTTACCAACATGGAATGTAAAAAAGCACAGAATAGGAGCACCAGGCACAACCAATATAATCAACTTCCAGTTCAGACCCAAAAAGATCTGGAAAATCTCAAGTGATCCTGGGTAACACTACTTGGTGGTGTAATTCTGAGCCTCAGTTTCTTTAGCTTTAGAAAGTAGAGACAGAGATATCAGGGAAAGCATGCTCTTAACATCTACATTGTGAAGTCTAAGGTTTTTTTCTGTCTATGAAACCAACAGATCCTATTAATCACATGGGAACTGGGAACTTTAAATCTAGCGCTTATACCTGGAATACAATGGCAGGAAGTGTAGTCTGATAGTAGCCATCCTGGTCTGCTTCTGGCTCTGTCTCTTTGCTCCAGTCTTTCTTGTCTGTTTCCAGTGCTTTCCGAAGCCAGGCAATGATGTTGGACTACAAGTTTGGTATTATAGGAAAGAAAAAAAGAGGCTCTGAGGTATACCAATATTTTCCCTGTAGCACTTGTAGCTGTATAGACCAGATACAGCTTTTCACAGCAATCCTTGCTTCCAAGGATAGAGCCTGCTAGAACAGGCACTTCATATGCAGTTCACTGGTATGCAATGCTCATGCTGGTCTTTTTGTAGTGGACAACCAAAACACTAGCTATAGATAAAGAAGGAAAGGATCAAGAGGGCTATTGATGAACATTATGCTGGAGGACAAAACCAGATGTCCAGCATCTGATGGTTAGGCCCAGGACTTTAGAGAACAGACTTGGCAGCCCTGTCAACTCAGGCCACAGCTAAACACAGCTCTGTAGACTCCAGAGACTCTCAGTAGTGGTTTAGATGCCATCTTGCTGCTTCTTCCATCTTACTGAGACTGTCTAATGGTTATGAGGTTGATGTGAGACTGGCCCCTCCCAAAATTCCCACCTCATGGTGCTAAGGTGGCTCATGCTCCCTTAGACATAAGGCCTTGCTAGACAGATAGGTAGCACAGGTTGGCCCCTCCAGCAGAAAAGACTCACCTATCTGTGAAATACATTCAAATGAGCTCCAGACCCAGGCCAGAGTCAGGTATCCCTTCTTTTACAGAAAATGGGCATGTCCAGACCATTTGAGGAACAGCTAGTCTATTGAGGAGGGTTAGTTCAGATGTCTCACCACATTAAAGACAACCACCACAGCACTTTCTGGGCCCGCAACCCAATTCTACTCACCGTGAGTGTTGACATGTATGTGTCAAGCAGCTCAGAGACCACATTTGCAGAGAGGAGAGGGTCCAGGGCACTAACGTCCACTTCTGGGGCTAGCTCCACATTCCCCATCATCTCTGTACTGCAGTAAAACAGCAGGTGTAAATGACAAACCGCAGCAGAACACTCAAATAACACTTTCAAGTGAATCTACATGTTTGGCTAGACATGTAAATGCATGTCTAGAGATTTATTATCCTAGAGATCTCAATGCTGACACTTCTATAATGCCACAAAATAAGAAAGAACAGAAGGCCTCATGCATGGAAAGCACAAAATGAAAGGTCAAGGATTTGGGGGCCACTCCATGATGTCACCATGCAGGCTACATAGCCACTTATGTAATCTCAATATGGCTTCTTCACACTGTGCCAGATGCACAGGGAGCTTGCGTTCAAATGCAGGAAACGGTCCACAAAGGTCTGTCATCTGAGTTTGCTGTGTCTCCAGAACTGAGACCAGGACCACGGAAACAGAAATTGTCAAATCGTCACACTTCATTAAGTAAGAAGATAGTGGGCAAGTACTGTTATTTGAAACACTAAGCACTGTCATAAAAGTCACTAATCCCTATAGGAGGGTGAGATGGAGGCAAGAAATAGATGTTACTGAAGGAAACATGCTTGCAAGGAAAGAAAGATAATACTCATTTTACTGTGCAGAAGGCAGGGAAACAAATGCTAAGTTTCACAGAAAATATATTTGTGCGTGCAACAGGCTCACAAAAATCTAGGCCTCATTGCGTACAACACCGATATGCGATATATTATATACTCAAATACATTATTTAGAATAGCATTCTTTCTGAGTGAAAAAGAACTTCATAAAAACCTGCACATACTAAAAGACTATTTGTTTAATTTTGGTTATGTGGCACCAAAACCTCAATGCCCTGTGTTTACAGAGGAAAAATGGCTCAACTTCTCCAGGGTGCAGTGTAATAAAGCATACATGATTAATGTGAAGAGAATTCTTAAGTACAAAGATACTTTCAGCATGGCTCAAGAGAAAGAAAACTAAGCCAGAGAGCTATACAAGTTCCATAAACATGCAACATAGTCCAGTACACAGAACTGGGTAAGGACCCAGACTCCACCTTTGAATCTTGCTCCCATGTCACTAGCTATGACAAGTAAAAATATTATTCCCTCTGTGCCTCAGCTACCAAATGGAGGTGATCACAGTATGTATACCACCTGTCTCATGTACATTCAACTGGGCTCACCAAAGTCTAGGACACATGACATACTATGGTCTAGGTTATACAATGTGAAAGACTACAGAATGGAATAATGGAGACTATTTGGACCTCATAAAGTGATAAAGGCATAAAGTCCAGGCCTATACATATAAATGCTGCAAAATAATGGGGCTGGAGAGATGGCTCAGTGGTTAAGAGCATTTGCTGTTCTTTTGAGGACCTTAGTTCATTTCTCGGCACCCATGTCAGACAGCTCACAGCCAGTTGTAATTCCAGTTTCAGAAAACCTACCTCTGGCATCTGAAGGCACCTGCATTCACATATACATAACCACATGTAAATACATACATACCTCCATATAATTAAGAGTAATAAATGTTTTTAAAAATTACCAAATAATGATTATCATCCATGCCTAACAATTTCATTCTGTTTATAGTTCTCTGTATTGAGGTACAGAAACACTCTACTACAAACAGTTAAAACCATATACACACAAAATAAACCTCACTATTAAAATCATGCTTCCTTTCTCCATGGTAACAAGGAGGGCAAAAATAACGAAATTTCAGTATATTACTTAGCCGTTTTCTATCCATAACAGTAAAGTTAAAATTAATAACTGTTTTAACTACCTAATCTTAAAGCATCTCACAATGGCCTGCCACTGACATTTCTTTCAAAGTCCACCTTTAACTATTTCATGCATAAAGTGGCTCAGTTCCTTCACATAGAACAATAGTCTCAAGCTGCAACGCAAAATGAATAACTGATCTTTCTATATAGTTTACATGATTTTCTATATATTCTCATTGCTATTTCTTTATTTTTGAGATAGGTCCTGCTAGTCTGTTCAGGCTGTGCTCAGATCATCTTTCTACTCAGTCTCTTGAGTTCAGGAACTACAGGCATAGGCTACTAAGTTGGTGTGCAACTATTTGTATTTGAATGATTAACTTTTACAATGTACTGGTGATGAAAACAAAACCTGTGATCTCTTCACCAACCTGGTGACTCTGGAAAAGTCACTCAATTTCCTAGGGCTATATGCTCCCAACCTACAAAACATTCCAATACTATATTTGTCTCAGGAAATCACTGTGCAGAAGCAAGAATGCACACAGTAAGCACAGAAAATAATCAACACCATGGTACACAACTAAGTGCTCAAGGGAGATGGGAGAGACCATGTAGAAATACTGTACCAACGTGACAGGCTAGTTCATCCTCAAGGATAAGTCACCAACAGGCAGAACAGAAAGACCTTCACAAGCCAGAAAAAGACATGGGTTCAAAATGCATGAGACTGCTTGTAAACGGTTGGTCAGTATGCAAAAGCAGGGAAAAAAAAAAAGAGAGAGAAGTTTCTAGATAAAAAGACACGTAGGCATAAAAGCAATTCTACCTGGTGTAGGTATTTAGGACCCATGTCAAGAGGCTCACAATCTCATTGGCCTCAAGGTCCTCCGACGCAAGGTCCTGCATCCGAGTACTCAAGGCCTGGTGGTACATGCTCAGGAGGTTCTTAAAGATCTCGTAGTGAGGAGGGAAGCACTGGACCATGAGGTTCTTGGCAATGATGAGATCATCCAGGACATACTTCCTAATGATCTCCAGGTGGCGCACAAGCCACATCTTGTCAGACTCTCTGGTGTCTGCCTGTGTACCTTCGATTCTAGTTGTCACAGTTCTGTCCAAGATTGCAAACATTTTTTCCTTCCAGTTTTTGGGCCTTCCAGGAGGAACAAACCCAGTTTGCTTTTTTCGATCAAGTATCCGCCTGTCAATTTTTTCTTCCCTCTCAATGATTCTGACCACAGAGACCAGCAAGGTAGGATCCCGGCGGACAGTGACCAGTGACCTTTGCAGCACCATCCACAGCTGCTTAGCCAGCTCATCAGAGAGTCCCTGTGTGCTACCAAAGTAGCCATGAATGAGGGTCATGTCCCGTTTGTTCCCACTGTCCATGCGGTACTGCTCACACATTAGCCCATCCCGCGAGCACTCCAGATCCATTAGCTTCCGGTGGGCTTGCAGGAGGGCCCCTTGCTCGATGAGATCTTGGGTCTCCCTCACAATCTCAGGCACTAAAAAAAGGTACAAGTTGACTTGGTGAAAACACATAGAGATGACAGCAGGTAAAGCAAGAGGCACCTGGCATTCATCTTCTCACCCGGACAGCAACCCTGACAGATCCTAATGGTTTTAAACTCTGGAGTCTATGAAAGACTGGCAATTCTCATAAACCTAGCCATAAAAGGCCTGATGGAAATTGGGTAATCATGGTCCATTCAGTTATATGTGCTTTTTCTAAAGCAGTGAATGACATCTTTCTAGAGCTAAGGTAGGCTTCAGAAAAAAAACCATGTTTCAAGTATGGTGATGTGTGTTCTGATTATTGACTGCTGCTTCTGTTTTATAGCCACTATTGCTAATGTGAATTCCAGGAAGTAAAGAGAATGGCTACCTTCCTTTCTCTAATTTTCTTTCTATCCCTTTGGAAGTCCAATAGATAAGAACATTAAAAAACATCCACGTGTGTGGTACATGTGTGTATATACAAATGACATGTCAGAAAAATCACTATGAATATATGCTTAGGCAGATTCCAGGGTCCAGGCTTAGAATGTTAGAATCAAATGCCTAAAGAAAAACCACAAAGAACACTACAAGCATGCCCCATTCAATAAATATTCAAAAGCTAAATCAGTAGGCCTGCTTCAGAAAAGACCTGACAGCAGGTCTACTAGACATAAACATGAAAGCAACTGTTTAAAGTGAGTGCAAGGGGAATTTGAGCAGGCAGGAGATGGGACCAGAAAATGTTAAGAGAGAATAATGGCAATTATCAGGACAGAAAGAAAAAGGCTAAGAAAGTAGACAGAGCCCAGAAGAACTTATGGACTTGTAAGGCAGATCAACATATATACTGTAGTAACCTTAAAGAAAGAAGATAGAAGAGTAGATGGCTGGAAGCTTACAAAGTTTGATAGACAACATGAATGAAAATATCTTGGCAAGCAAGGCAATGACCTGCCAGCGAAGGGACCCATACTAAGTCATAGAGCTGTGACAGCAGTAAGAGAAGAAACTTGTCACAGAAAAGGTCTCATAAATAATGTCACTAGTAAAGAAGTGAAGAGGGGTCGGATGAAGTTATATAGAAATAAAGTTTTTACATGTTAGTGAATTCACGATGGTATAAATTCAATCTGGAGGTGAAAACAATTTCAAGACATTAGATGTCAGTCCTACAGTAACCACAAAGAAAATATCTAAATACAGAAAAAAAAAGAAAAATGGGAACTTAAGTGTTTCATTAGAAAAAAACATAGAAAACTATAGTATGTGATATAAGGAACAAAAGAGTTCAGCATATGAAAAATAAACAGCAAAACCCTTTCTTACTAGTAATTACTTTAACTATAAGCAGTTTAAATCAAAATAGATGGCAGAAAAAAAAAACATTTTAAAAGTGATTTAATCATGGACTAGAAAGATGATCCAATGTTTATGGGCACTTGCAGCTGTTCCAAAGAACCTGGACTCAGTTCCCAGCACCCATCCTGTAACCCTCACGACCATCTATAACTCTAGTTCCAAGGGATCCTGCACTGTCTCCTGACCTATTTGAGCACTAAGCATTGCATATAGTACATATGTATACATGTAGGAAAAACACCCATACACATAAAATAAACATAATTTTTAAAAAGTGATTCAACCATACATGTCTACAAAAGACTACTCTTAAGCTGAGAATATTAGAGAAAGGTTGCCTGTGTAAATAGTAACAGGGTCAAAAGCAGTATTTCATGAAACAAAAGAGCTTTAAGTAAATTGAAGGAGGATATAACAGGAGGGTCTATTAACAAGATGGTACAGTTACACAGTTATGACAATTATTGTCATTTCTGCACCTCAAACAGACTACA
Organism: Arvicanthis niloticus; assembly: GCF_011762505.2. Taxonomy (NCBI): domain Eukaryota; kingdom Metazoa; phylum Chordata; class Mammalia; order Rodentia; family Muridae; genus Arvicanthis; species Arvicanthis niloticus. The sequence continues at coordinate 832,005 of NC_047676.1, read as the reverse complement.
AGAATATATGAAGCAAAAACTGATATAACTGTTAGGATCACTGGAGACTAGTACCTTCTCTCAGTGAGGACAAAACAAGCAGAAAGTGTGTGAAGAAACTGAGGATCTATGCAATATGGTAAAAACTAGGGACTCTCACTCCAGCCCAGCCAAAAGGAAGAAGACCTGATGAATTGCCTAGAAGAAACAAAGACCAGCAGGGTCCCTGGAAGAAACAAAGACTAGCTGAGCCACCTGGAAGAACACTCCCTAACCTGTTGTGCTGCCTGAAGTTCTGTGCTGTGCTCTGAGATTCCAGCTGTGTGAGCTGGCATCCATGCTTTGGTTGACTTAAGTTGTTATAGCTTTCTGAGTCATTTCTGTTCATGGAAAACCAGATGGCTAGAGGCCAGCATAAGAACACAATCAACAGACAATACGGAACTACCAGAATCCAGCTGTCCCACTACAGAAAAGATTCTAACACAGCTGAATTGAAAGAAATAACCTTAAATCTAATCTTATGAAGATGGCAGAGGCCTTTAAAAAGGAAATGAACAGACCCCTTAAAGAAATACAAGAAAATGCAATCAAACAGGTGAAAGAAATAAACAAAGCAGTTCAAGACCTGAAAATAAAAATAAAAGCAATAAAGAAAACACAATCTGAGAGGATCCTGGAGATGGAAAACTTAGTAAAGAGAACAGGAAATACAGACACAAGCATCAGCAACAGAATACAAGAGATGGAAGTGAGAACCCCAGGAGTAGAAAATATAACAGAAGAAATTGGTAGATCTAGAAATGCTAAAGCTAATACATAAAGATATTATGAAAAGACCAAACTTAAGAATAACAGGAATAGAAGGAGAAGATTCCCAACTCAAAGGCCCAGAAAATATCTTCAACAAAATCTTAGAATAAAATTTCCCCAACCTAAAGAAAGGCATGCCTATAAACATACAAGAAGCTTACAGACACCAAAAAGAGTGGACCAAAGAGAAAATCCTCTCGCCACAATTAAATTAACAATTAAACACTAAATTAAGCAATTAAACAATTAAAACACTAAATGTACAGAACAAAGAAAGAATATTAAAAGCTGCTAGAGAATAAGGCCAAGTAACTTAAAAAGGCAGATCTATCAGAATTACACCTGACTCTTCAACAGACTTTAAAAGCCAGAAGGGCTTGTGCAGCTGTCTTGCAAACCCTAAGACATCACAAATGTCAGCCCAGACTACTATACCCAGCAAAACTTTCAATCTCCTAAACATACAAGATATTCTATGACAAAACCAAATTTCTGAACAGAACACCCATAGCTTAGGCACTAAGATCAACAACTAACAAATGGGACATCATGAAACTGAAAAAGCTTCTGTAAGGCAAAGGACATGCAGTCCATAGGACAAAATGACAATCTCACAGAGGACTAATATTCGAAATATATAAAGAACTCAAGAAGTTAGACACCAACAACCCAAATAACCCAATTAAAAACTGGGGTACAGAGTTAAACAGAGAAATTTCTAATGGCTGAGAAATACTTAAATATTCAACATCCTTAGTTATCAGGGAAATACAAATCAAAACGATTCTGAGACTCCACCTTGCACCCAGTCAGAATGGCCTTAGCCATTTTGATCTTAATGAAAACCTCAAGGTTTTGCTGGCAAGAATGTGAAGCAAGGGGACCATTCCCCCATTCCTGGTGGGAGTGCAAACTTGTACAACCCCTCTGGAAATCAATTTGTCAGTTTCTCAGAAAATTGGGAATAGTTGTACCTCAAGACCCAGCTATATACCACTCTTGGACATATAACTACCCAAAAGCTGTTCCAGCATATCACAAGGACATGTGTTCCACTATGTTCATAGCAGTCTTATATATAATAGCCAGAATGTGGAAACAACCCAGATGTCCCTCAACAGAGGAATGGATACAGAAAATGTGGTTCATTACACAATGGAATATTACTCAGTTATTAAAAATTGAGGACATCATGAAATTTGTGGGCAAATGGATGGAACTAGAAAATATCATTCTGAGTGAGGTAACCCAGACCCAAAAGGACATATATGGTATGTACTCACTGGTAAATGGTATTAGCCAAAAAGTTCAGAATACCCATGATAGAACTCACAGACCATATGAAGCTTAACAAGAAGACAGGCCCAAGTGTGAATACTTCAATCCCTCTTAGAATAGGGAACAAAATAATCATGGGAAGCAGAGGGAGGGAGATACCTGGGTGAGAGAGGGGAAGAGGAGGGAAAAAAGGGTGGCAGGATCAGGTATGGGAGGGAGGCAGTAGAGAAGCCCAGAGGGCTAGGAGAATGAATAGAAATATGCAGCAGTGTGAGGTGTGGGACAGAGGAAACCTCTAGAAAGTCCCAGATACCAGGGATGTGAGAGGCTCCTAGGACCCAATGGGGATGACCTTAGCTGAAATGCCTAAGAGTTGGGAAATAGAATCTGAAGAAACCACCTCCAATAAATAGACATGGCCCAAAGATGAGGGATGGAACCACCCACACATCTCAAAATTTTTGACCCAGAATTGTTCCTGTTTAAAGGAAATGCAGGGACAAAAGTGGAGCAGAGATTAAAGGAAAGGCTGTGCAGTGACTGCCCCAACTTGGGATCCATTTTATGGGAGGACAGCAATGGCTGGCACTATTATTGATGCTATGTTGTGCTTATATACAGAAGCCTAACATGGCTGTCCTCTGAGAGGCTCTACCAGTAGCTGATTAAGACAAATGCAGATACTTACAGCCAACCACTGGACTGAGCTCAGGGATCTCTATGGAAGAGTTAGGGGAAGGACTGAAGAAGCTGAAAGGGATTGCAACCCCATAGGAAGAACAACAGTATCAACTAACCAGACTCCTCAGAGCTCCCAGAGACTAAGCCACTAACCAAAGAATATACATGGGCTGGTCCGTGACACACACACACATACACCCCACCCCCGCTATATATGTAGCATAGGGTTGCCTTGTCTGGCCTCAGTGGGAAGGGATGCACTTGGTCCTGTGAAGAATTGATGCCCTAGAGGAGGAGGATACTAGAGGGGTGACGTGGGAGTAGATGGGTGTGTGGGGGAGCACCCTCTTAAAGGTGAAGGGGAGGGAAGATAGAGTGGGGGCTTGTGGGGGGGGACTGGGAAGGGCGACAACATTTGAAATGTAAAAAAATAATTAATAAAAATAAAATTAAATTAAATTGGAAAAAAAAAAAGTTCTCAAACTTGTTACCCAACTTTACAACTTAAGGAGCTGGAAAAAGGAGATAGATTAAAGAGATGATTCCGTGGTTAAGAGCCCTTGCGCTCTTACAGAGAACCCAATGCAGTTCCCAGCACCCACACAGAGGCTCACAACTACCTAAAGTTCTAGTTACAGGGACTCTAATGCCCTTTCCTGACTTCTGCAGGTCCTAGGCATGAATGTGGTAGACATACATGCATAAAGGCAAACACTCATACACATAAAATAAATGAATCTTAAAAAAAAAAAAGAGTAACTAAACACAAAGCTAAAAGGAAGGAAACAACAGAGATCAGAATACAGATAAACAATAGAGCATATAAAACCAACAGAGATAACCTAGCCCTTTGAAAAGATTAAGGAAACTGGCAAACCCTTAGCTCAAATGGTCTATGACAAAGGATTCTAATTAAAATACAGAAGTAGGAATATTACTAATTCTTCAGAAATTAAAAAAGAGACTGTAAAAGAGGACAGTGAAAAACTGAATACCAAGAAACTAGGCAACTCAGACCAAAAAAAAAAAATTCCTGTATACAAAATCTACCAGACTGAAAAACAAAGCAGTAGAAAATCTGAACAGATCTCTCTATAAAGAAAAACCCTATCCAGTCACATCACTAATGAACTGGGCAGAGATTCAGAGTGAGCTCGGTGTTTCACAGCTGACTCCTCTGTTCATGAATGGGCTGTGGAGCATTCTGCATTCCACAACTCTGGCCAGCCAGTCAGCCAGCCCTCTGCCTCGTTACCAGGATCCTCACAGCTCTGACTGTCACACTGAGAGACTCCTGACCTGCTCTGTTCTGCCCACCTGTTCCCTGGCCTGTGCACTTACTTGTCCTAGCTTAAGAACTGCTCTTCTCCCAGATCTTCTGTCTCAGGGCCTGCCTCCCATCCTGCCCAGGGAGCTGCCCCTCTAAAGAACATGTACTTCTACCTCTACTCTTGTTCAGTAGACTCCTAGTCACTCATCCACAGCTAAAAACACTGGCCCTGCAGTGTGTGTCTGTGCACCACCCAGACACAGATCAGTATGCTCTCCACTGGTCCTTATTTACATTTGCTCAACTGACCCTTTCCATTCACGTTCAGAGAAGTTATGTGAGCAGGCAGAATCGAGCTTACTGTGCACTCAAGGAAAGGCCTAAAAAGTTTATAGCAAAGAAATGCTGGTCTGCCCCTACTAATCTCTCAGAGCTCCCAGTGTTTAGAGGAAAAGCAAGTATGTGCATAGAAAGATACCCTCATGAGTGTTCTAGAGCCACCCAAAACCTCCCCCAATTCCCCTCTCCTATCTGCCACTCACCAGAGAATATGTTCTTGAGGTTCTCCACGGCTGCAGCCAGCTGGCTGTGCTGCACCACTGCATCTTTTACGTCTTTGAGACTCTCAATGGTGTTAATGCTTTGCCTCCAGTCCTTGCTGACATCAGCCAGTGACTGCTGGATATCCTTGACATCATTCAATGCATTGTGGAGCTGGCTTAGGCCTGTGCGTACCCCATCTAGTTGAGACTGGATCGCAGCCTAAAGGAGACACCATGCAGGTAAGCAAAGCCAATGACAGCCATACAAGATTTCCAGAGGAATACATTTTTCCAGGGAGGATCAAGTTCAGAAAGAACTACTTACAAGGTACAAAAACTACCCAATTTTAGGGAAGAAAAAAGACAAGAGAATGGACTTATACAGTAACTTTTTGTTTTGTTCAATACTGGCTGGGAACAGAACAATGACATATTTTAAAGCTTGAATAATACTTAAAAAGATTCATAAGCAGAAATCAGAGAAAAAGGCAGTTTCATTCAGGAGATTACATAGAAGAATAAATTTCAAAAGGAATAGATTAACAAAGGAGAACAAAGATTCTATCATATCCATCTCAGTAAACCAGCAAACTCTACCTGGATGGGGAGAAAGCAAAGACCAAACTGTTCAAGTGACTAGAAAAATAACCAACAAAATTACAGTAACCAGCAAACTGCTAACAGTAACTAAATAAAAACAATCTTCCTTCTCCAATTAAAAGATACAAACTAACAGACTGAACTGGAAAAACAAATAAACAAACAAATCAAGATCCAAGTGTCTATTATCTCCAAGAATCACACCTCATGGGCAAGGATATTCATAGACTGAGAATGAAAGAAATTGATTTAATTTGGAACAAATAAAAGCTGAAAAGAAGGTCCTTAGCTGAAATAGGATATAGACTTCAAACAAAAAATAGGCCATTATTCTGAGATCAGATAAAGTAGTTTTAAAATCAAAACTAGTCATAAGACATAAAGAGCAATGCATATTAATTAAGGAACAATCCATAAAGAAGAATAACAATTGTAAATATATATGTACCAAATAATGGGTCTCATGATTTTATAAAATACTACTGGATATAAAGAAGTAGACAGGTCCTGATAACTTTAGTAATCATTTAATTTAAAAAAAAAAATCCTACTGTTATCAACAGGTCATCTAGACTAAAAATCAATAAAGAAACTTCATTGTTAAATTATACCACAGAACAAACAGCCTTAAAAGCTTATCTATACACAGGCATACCTAACTTACTGACACTGCAAAATGATTTGTTAGCTACAAAATTGGCACTCAACTTCACAATAGGATTTTTTTTTTTAAATTTCTTGTTTTAAATAACCTTAGTATTTTATGTTGGGCTGCATTCATAACTTCACCTAACAGGTCAGACACACCTGATTCTACGGCGTATTCAAGACAACATCTGAATAATATACATTTTTCTCATTAAGTTATGGAACTGTCTCCAACACAGATCACATTTTAGTCCATACAGTAAGTTTGTTTTAACAAATACAAAAAAATTCAAATAATTTCTTATCTTATTAGATCACAATGGAATAAAATAAGCAATCAACAGCAAGAGAGACCCCAGAATCTATAAAAATAATTGGGAGACTAAATAAAATAATCTTGAATGATCAGTAGGTCATAAAAAAATCAGAGTAGAAGTTTAAAAATTCTTAGTAAATGAGAATAAAAGCACAGTTTATCAGAACCTTTAGGATATAGCTAAGGCTATCTTAAGTTAAGAAAAGGTCACAGTTTTGAATGCTGACATGAAAAAAAAAATCAGAGATCTCAAACCAATTAACTAAGGATCTAACTCAGGATCTTAGAAAAACAAGAACAAGATAAATTCAAACAGCAAAAAAATAATAAAGATCAGGATCAGGACAGGAACTAATAAAATGTTAATTAAAATGGCAATACATAGAATCAACCAAAGAGTTAGTTCTTTAAAAAAAAAAAAAGAAAGAAAGAAAGAAAGAAAGAAAGAAAGAAAGAAAGAAAGATAGATTGACAAAATAACCAAGATGGGAACAAAGGCCCAAATTAATACAAATTAGAGATGACAAGGGGACAACAGATACCAAGGAAATCTGGTATCTGTTTTAAATAATTTAGGGTATAATTTAATGCCATGGTTCCCAAACTGCAAGATCTAAGAAATGAATAAATTCCTAAATGCATATGACTTACCCAAATTACATCAAGGAACACAAACAACTTAAACATACCTAAAACAAATCACAAGACAGAAGTAGTACAGACTCCAAACAAGGAAAAGCTTGGGCTACACAGATTCTTCACTAAACTCTACAAGACTTTTAAAGAAAAGCTAATATCAATGTTCCCAAAACTGTTTCAGAAAGCAGAAAAGAAACCCTACTAAAATCATTCTATGAAGAGAGTATTACCCTGATACAACAGTAGTCTAAGGATATAACAACAACAACAACAACAACAACAAACCTACAGTAGATCAACTTTCCTGGTAAACATAGGAGAAATAAAATTGTTAGTAAAATACTCATAAGCTGAATTCAAGAACATATCAAGAAGTTCATTATCATAATAAAATTGGCTTGATTCCTGGAATGCAAGAATAATTAAAAGCACAAATCAATAAATATAAGACAGCACATAAATAAGATTGAAAGGCAGAAATCACATGGTCCATCTCAATAGACACAGATAAATTTAATTCCTTTCACAATAAAATCCCTGAAGAATTTAGGAATAGAAAGAAAATAAGAAGTATTTATGACAAACCTATAGCCAACATTATACCAACGAGTGAAAACTGAAAGCATTTCCTCTAAAACTAGGAATGAGACAAAAGTGCCTACTCTCTTCACTCTTGCTGTAGTGCTGTCTTAGGTAGAGCAATGAGGCAAGAGAAAGAAGGGGAATACAGATAGAAAAAAGTAAAATTACCCCTATTTACAGATGGCATAACCCTATATTATTGAAAAGATCTTAAAGACTTCACCAGAAAACTCACAGACTTGATAAACACTTTCAGCAAAATAGCAGAATGTCAACATACAGAATCAGTAGCTTTTCTATATAGTAGTTAATAGTTAACTTGCCAAGAAAGAAACCATTTTTGTTTTTTTCTTAAATTTCACAATAGCTTCAAAACAAACAGTATATACCTAGGAACAGACATCAGCACGGAGCAGAAAGAGCTCGGCAATAGAAACTTTAAAACACTGAAGATAGAAATCGAAGACACTAGAAGATGAACAAACCTCTTGTGCTCATTTAATTTTGTGAGAAGGGCAGAAGCAAAGTCATGCAATCCTCATTAAAATCTCAATGGGATTCTTCACAGAATTGAAAAAAACAAATTTAAAGTTGTTATAAAAGCACAAGACCCAAAAGAGCCAAAGCAATTTTATGCTGGGGGGGAAAAAAGTGTATTTTGTTTGGAATACCCATAGAGGTCAGGAAATTACTAAGGGGCCATGAGGAGAGATGTTCACAGGAGGAAAGACAGAATATATTACTATAAACAGCTACAAGGAAATAACAGAATGGGCAGGGTTAAACTGAGGAGAGGAAGCAGAGAGTACAGCAGAAAGAGTATGGGAAAGATATAAGGACACCTACTATTATAGAAATGTCCTAAACAGACATAATATAGAGTCAAAATGGAGTGTCCTGGCTAGTTTGATGTCACCTTGACACAAGCTAGAGTCATCTGAAAGGAGGGAACCTCAATTGAAAAAAATGCCTCCATAAGACCCAAGCTGTAAGGAATTTTCTTAATTAGTGATTTATGAGGTAGGGCCCAGCCCATGGTGTGTGGTGGCATTCCTGGGTTGTATAAGAGAGCAGGCTGAGCAAAGCCATGGGAGCAAGTCAGTCACCAGCACCCCTCCATGGCCTCCGCATGGGCTCCTGCCTCCAGGATCCTGTCCTGTTTGAGTTCCTGTCCTGACTTCAGTGAATGATGAACAGTGATGTGGAAGGTATAAGCCAAATAAACCCTTTCCTCCTCAGGTTTTTTTGGTAATGGTTTTTCAACACAGCAACAGCAACTCTAACTAAGACATGGAGTAAGCCAGTCAGTCACAGGGCAACAATGCCCCAATAGACCGGAGGCTAACAAATAAAAAGTCCAGTGCCAGAAACAGGTTATTTCTTTGGGAGCTGTTGGCCAGTGTGGCCCCATAGGCCTCAAACACTACAGGCCAATGCTTTGCTCTTAGTTATGCTCCCAGACCGTGATGGTAAAAAAGACCTGTTGTTGAAGATACCACATACTTGAGTGATAGAACCTGGGAAAATGAGGCTGCTATGGACCCAGAAGCTTCATCCCTACTGAATAGCTTTATAGTGCTGGAGGATGCTATGCAAGCTACCAGAAGAGAAAAGAAACCATCAGTCATACTCAGCTGTAAACTCTGTGAGCTACAACAATGTCTAGTCTGTCAAGACATGTCTATTGATGTAGTCATGGCACAAACACCATGGGAGTAACCAACTACTTTCTGCTTAGATTTAAACCCAGCTCCACAAGATAAAACTCACCCTGGTTTCACTGTTGAGCCAAGAACCCATGGCTAAACAGTTCACAGGCCTCAGGAAAGAACCTACTATTATTTTGCTAAAGGGACACAGTATTAAATTGATTTCTAACAACTTTCATTACACAGATCAATGCATCCCTCAATCCTCACCTGAGAAGCTTTCACTTTCAGTGGATGATGTTTAACATGGAAACACACAACTAGCCAAGGTGCAGAGAATAAGAAAGTGTAGAATGCTCAGCCCTATAAAGGGAACATATCTCCTGTACCTCACCTCCTCCTCCAAATAAACGTTCAGTCAGGGACCATTGTGGAAGAGGTAACAGACAATGTGTAAGAGCCAGAGGCAGTGAATGGTCACACGGACACATTTGGATACAATAGAGCAGCTGCACATAAGAACTCACAGTGGTTTTGACAGCATGCATAACACCTGTGCAAGCCCAAACCAGACCAAATTCCAGCATATCGAGAGAGCTGGGCACACAGTCCCATGCCTAGTAGTAGAGAGGTTGGCAATTGTTACCTGCTGGAAAAAGAAGAGTCAGTTTTCTCTAACAGCCTAGCGCCTAGCAAGTTGACTACATTCCAGTAGAAGACCATACATCTAAGAATATCTGGGCAGCACAAACTGGTTTTAGAAGGTTGTTGTTTTTCTTTTTCTTTTTTTTTTTTTAAGAAGGACTTAAAGTTGGTTGGACAGAGAAATGGAAATGGATCTGAGAAGAGTTGGAAAGATGATTATTTTCAAAACATATTGAAGACAACTAAAAACTCTCAAAGAACTAAGATATGTAAAAACAAAGCAATAAGAAAAAGCAATCCTAAAATTGATATAGAAGCACAGAACTTCAAAATACAATCAAATTAATTCTAAGCAGGAAAACCAATATTTTAGGCATTACAATTCTTGTTCTCAGATTATACTACAAAGTCAAAAAACAAAAACAGCATGGTGCTTACATGAAAACTGACCCACAAACCAATGGAACAGGCTAAAGATCCAGTAAAGAAAGAAAATACAATTACAATCATATAGTTTTTGATAAAGTTATCAAAACCATAATTGGAAAAGATGCTCTCTTTAAAACAGTGCTGGGAAAACTCAGTATTTGCATGTAGAATAAAACCAGATACCTGTCACTCACTTTGCATAAAAATCAATTATATGGATCAAAGACCTTAATATTAAGATCTGAAATGCTACAGGAAAACAGAAAAACATTGTAAGCTATAAGCATAGGCAAGACGCCTCGAAAAGAAGTCAAACAGGCTCAGGAAATAATTATTATGAACTGACAAATAGGACAACAAGAAATAAAAAAGCTTCTAAATGGCAAATGATGCAATCGAAAACAGCGACGAGATAGCCTACAAAACAGATTTTTGCATTCTCTGTATCCAACAGGAGATTAATACCTACCATTCATAAAGAGCTCAAAACAACAACACACACACAAACATCTTCCCTGAAATCTCCATTAACAAGCTAACAAACTGAACATACAGCTCTCAAAAGAAAACAAAAAAATAAGATCCATGAAAAAAAAAATGTTCAGCATTATCCTTTAGGAAAATGCAATTCAAACTATACTAAGTGTGGATGTTGGGACACACAACCATAAAGTCAGCGTTCAAGCCCTAAAGCAAAAGAACACTGTGAATTTGTGGCCAGTTTGGGCTACACAGGAAGTACAAAGCCAGCCAGAAGTGCATGGTGAGATCTTGTCTAAAAACATCACACACACACACACACACACACACAAATCAATCAAACAAGCAAGAATAGCTGAACAAACAAAAGTGCATTAATATACTATCTCACTTCAATCATAATGGCTATCATTAAAAAACAAAACATGCTGGGAGGCGGAGAGATGGCTCGGTGATCAAGAGCACTTACTGCCCTTGTAGTTCTGGCTTCAGTCCCCACAGCCACATGGTGGCTCACAACCATCCATAACTCCAGTTCCTAATGCCCTCTTCTGACCTCTGCAGACACCAGACAGGCACATGGTATACATGCATACCTGCAGTCACAACACTCATATACATAAAATGAAATCAATAAATCTAAAAAGAAAGTTTTTTGTGGTTGTTTGTTAACTAAAACAAATGTCAACAAATGATAAGAATGATGTGGTGGAGGGGAACCTTCTTTAAACACAGTTGGTTGGACTCTAAAACTGGTATAGCCAATGGAATCAGTATGGAGGTATCTTCAAAACATAAAACTACCATACAATCCAGCTACATCACTCCTAGGTATATATCCAAAAGAGTCTAAGTTACAAGCCAAAGAGATATAACTAGCTTATTGCTTTACTGTTCACAAGTGCCAAGACACAGAACTGGCCTAGAAGTCCATCAACAGATGAATGGATAAAGCATACAACAGAATTTTATCCAACTGTGAAGAAAGGTGAAATTATGTCATTTGCAGAAAAACAGATGAAACTAATTTTCATTAATTAAGTCAGACTCAGAAAAACAAATATTACATGTTTTCTTTGAGAATTGAAGAAATTAGATTTAAGTACACATACACAGAAAAACACACCATGAAAGTTAAAGGGGATTATGAGGTGTGAAGAAAAGTCTAGTGCAGTGGTTCTCAACCTTGCTAAAGCTGCAGCCCTTTAATACGTCCCTCATGTTGTGGTGACCCCAACCATGAAATTATTTTTGTTGCTACTTCATTTTGTTTGGTAGGCTGGTTGGCTGGTAGGTTTTAGGTCTCTATACAGCCTTAGCTGTCCTGGAACTTGCTCTGAAGACCAGGATGGCCTTGAACTTACAGAGATTCACCTGCCTCTGTCTCCCAAGTGCTGGGATTAAAGATGTGCACCACCACCCGGCTCCTTGCTACTTCATAACTGTACTTTTGCTATTGTTATAAACATTACTGTAAATGTGTGTTTTCTGATGGTCTTAGGTGACTGACCCCTGTGAAAGGGCCACTGGACCCCCCAAAGGGATCATGGTCTACAGATTGGGAAGTGCTGGTCCAGATGACAGGAACTAGAGAAAACAATAAGAAGAAAGACAAAAATATCAGGCTTTATTTCATATACAGAATCTAGATTTAAATATATATACACATAATATATATTATACTGTATTGACTAATTTTATGGCAACTTGACACAAGATGGAGTCAACCTCAGTTGAGAAAATATTTCCATAAAATAAGGCTGCAGGCGAGCAGGGTAGTGGGGAGCAGAAACTGAAGACAAATAGCTCTGTCCCATCATTTCTATGGTCTCCTACCTTTAGCCTGGCTTCCACAGAGGCCTTCTTCCGAGCCTCCCTTCTTCGATACTGCTCCACTTTGTCCAGCTGGTCTGGGCGCTGAAGCATCCCAGCAACCCTTTGGACTGCTGTGGCAACAGCCTCCAGGTCTGTCTCCTTCATAGTCAAAAAGCAGGCAGAATCTTTGCACATGTCATACCACAAGTACACTATATACACAAAGGAGAAGGTATGTTAAAATGAAAAGTGATGACTCTACACTTACCATGCAAAGGTCATGTGGTCACCGTGCAACTAATGGAGAATTTCTATGACATTTAAATTAGTAATCCAGAAATGAAAGCTGAACTTGGGTCATAAACTCCTTAACAAAACTGCAAGTCTTTAGAATTCAATTGCTGAGATTTTACCTTAACAGAGAGAAGCAGGGATAGCTCACAGGCATAAGATAGTCACACAGAGAGAATATTTATACAGGGTCTTAGACTATGTCAAAGGCATCTCTAACACAATTCCTAGCCCTATAAAAGACCAGCTTTTCATTTCTAGAGCTCATCTCATTGCTGCCCATGTACATGGGGTAGTTACTGGAAGACAACTGAGGAGCCTAGTGGGCAAAACCATGAGTCTTATGACTCCCTTACCACTGCTCTGGGTAACCAAGATTCCACTTCTTATTTTTTAACACCTCTAAACACAAAGGTAAGACAGCAAAAGGTATATATTGTCCTCACTTGAGTAGTTTGATTCCCCTAAGCACAGATGTGCTAGATCAATCAGTCATCAGTCTGAGATCCAATACTATCCTAGTCATGGACCTACACAGGCTATTTGCTGACTATCCAGCAAATGAGGGAATTAATAACATTGTTCCCTTTGATTTCAGCTACTCAACATCCACAGATGTGATAAAGACCACTCTCTATTCTCAAGTAGTCTCATAAAACCACTAAAATCCATTGTACGTTTCCAGTTATGTAGCTTCTCCCTGTGTATTTCTCTCTCTGCATTTTTCATTCTAGTGGAACAGCATTGCAAACACTATCTTCATCTTCTGACTATTCGTGACACGTACACAAATAGGAAATCTGAGCAGGCCACAGAAATAGGGTTCCACGACCACTTCTAAAAGGGCTGATTCATTGCAGGCTTTTTTTCCCCCCTTTAGTTTGACATATTATCCTCAACATTACCAACATTAAAACTTGTATAATTCTATTTACAGGGCAGGTATTAAACTCAATACCAAACCACTCCAGCTGACAGGTGAATGGCAGTCCAGTGGTAGTGTTACAAGCCAGATGCAAAAGAAAAGCTGACCAAAAACAAACAAACAAACAAACAAATGTCTTTGCAAGAAAGAACCCACTTCTAAACCTGAACATGGAGAATCAAAAAGTAAAAAACAATACGGGATCGCCAACAAATCTGATTCCAACGGCAGCTTGAGGACTGTCAGATTTCCGGCTTCTGGGGCAAAAGGGAACTCTGAGGGTAGAAACAGCCCCGACCAAGGGGATGGGAGGGACGCACGCGAGGACAAACCCAAACCCGCCCAGGGACCCGCACCAGAGAGTGTCGCATCCCGCCAGAAACCTCGGCCGACGCTGTCCCTCGCCAAGGACAAGCCCACTGGGGGTACACTGTGCCAGAGTCGAGGGCCCAGCGCCCCGCCCACCGCACAGTGACCCAAGGCTGTCAAAGCAGAGCTTCCTCACCGTCCGCGCCGCCGCTTCCACCTCCCAGAGCCGGACCGGAAGTGTGCGGCGTGGTCACTTCCGTTTCCGGTGTCTGGGCGGAAGAACGGGACCTAGGTAACCTTGAAGACGCTGTGCGGGCAATCTTTCGGTGGATTCTTTGGGAGCTTGTCCTGCTTCTGCTGACACAGGGATAATGAATCAGGCCTGGCTCCGCCGACTGACCTTTGGCCCTCTCTCGCCCCTCTTTTCTTATGTAGCACTTGCTGTACCTACCCAGCCTCTCAGGATTCACCTGCTTAGGTTTGCCTTTGCTTAGTTTCTTTCCCTCCTTACCTTGGTCTCTCCACACCTCTCCATCTCTTTACTGTGTCTTGTGTTCAAGGTCCCGCTACTTATATTTCGTATATTTGTTATTTCTTGCTGTCCTTGCCCTCATCCCCGAGAGGTTTCTGACAGCTAGTAGATTTCGAGTGTTCAGGACAGTGGAGCCACAGTGGAGCGGTTGGTAGCTGCTCATATAGCACATAGAAGAACATATAGCACATACAAAGAAAACAAAAACACAAGCCAAAAAAAAAAAAAAAAAAAAAAGCAGCTGATGGAATTCCTCCAGCTGAAGGAAGCAGTGAAGCATCAGGTCGCCGCTGTACCTAGAACAACCAGAAATTTTGTTCCCCCACCTCTTCAGATACAGAGACCATCAGGTATGACAACTCTGCCCTAACAGGTCTTATTTTTTTTTTTTTTTTTCACCTTTTCTGCATACACTTTTGCTGAGTTGTATGTCTACCCATAACATCACTACAAAGTCTGGATCTCCCAAATCAATGGATGATGGGGCAGATCTTCAGTAAATGAAAGAACAATGTAGGTAACCTGTCGTTACCACAATGAAAATAATATGATGAAGTCAGTCTTTTGAAGATGCTTTTGTAGTGTAGGAGTTGCAACTGGGGAAGTGCCCTGGCCCTTTAGTTTATGACAAAATAGGAGGAATATCAGCTTTAGGAATGTTTAACTGCAAAGTCAGAAGGCACAGCTACCAAGACAAAGCTGCAGTTTTCCTTGGTTACCTTATGTCTAACCCTAATCTACTGCTACCCATTATGTAGTGGAGTGTTCAGTCATGGTGCTCCCTAATAGATTCCGCTAACTAGCCTAGTGAGAGATGTACTGCTTCAGTAAATGACTCAACTTCTGTTTCCTTTCAACTAAATAAATCAATAATGAATAAATAAAGTAAGAATCTTGGTTTTGGTTTTTGGCAAGCAACAGAGTGACAAAGCTCAGGAAACACTTGGGGGTCATTGGATGAAAATGCTAAGCATACTTTTGAATGTATAGGTAAGTTCATAGGCAGGCATAGGAATAACCAGGACCAAGGTAGGGAAAGAAAAAATGAAGTAGTGACTAAAGGTTCTGCTGCCCTGAAGCAGGAAGAGTGTCCCCAAGGCCAGTTTTACACCCACCCAGAGAAAGGGAGAAGATATGGGTTCCAAGTAGGTGAAGAACAGACAGAGACTCCTAGAAATCCAGATCACTCAGAGCTTCCTTGGTGAACAACATGTGGGGCCAGAAACACAAGCAACAGAAACTATCTATCCTGGGGATGGCTAGAAGGCTGCATGGCTATAGTGGGCTTTAGGGTAGAGAAGGCTGCCAAATACACTGCAATTAGGACAGCTTCTTCCTCCTCAGCCTGAAGAGCAGTGTTAAGGCCTAGCCTTTGGCACAGAAAATCCAGAAGGGCTCTTTGGTCCCCCTCAATCCAAATAGAAATGAGTCTTGGTTTGTTTGTTTGTTTTTTGAGACAGGGTTTCTCTGTGTAGTCCTGGCTGTCCTGGAACTCACTCTGTAGACCAGGCTGGCCTCAAACTCAGAAATCCACCTGCCTCTGCCTCCCAAGTGCTGGGATTAAAGGCGTTCGCCACCACTGCCTGGCTAGAAATGAGTCTTGATGTGGCCAAAACCTGTTCATGTTCTCAGAGGCCAGACTTCTTAATGAGCTACAGAGTAGATTTTATTAAATATGCACCAAAGATATAGAATTGTGGCTTCCAAACAAGTAGAACAGAGACAAGGAAGAGAGCATAGAGGATTTCAGACAGCAGAGAATGTGGGAAAAGGAGACTTGCTGATGCATAATTGGAAGAGAGTGGGAAGTAGAAATATGTCCAAATGAGTGCAGGTGAGTGGATTAAACATGGTGAAACTGTTGTAAGAGAAAACTTAAAACATAAGGAAACAAAGGGGTTAGTAGTGGAGGAAGCTTTCTCACAATGGCCAATTAAGCCTGAAAAAAATTGTGGATGGTGATATTAGCATCAAATTGCCTCGGTTTTGTCAAAAGCCACAGACTGTTGTGAAAGTACTAAGTACATAAGCCATAAAGAGAAAAAAAGGTTAAAACGTATCTACTGCAGGATAAAAATATCCTTGAATGAAAAGATCCATCTATTATGCCTTCCTTACTCTTCCCAGGCAGTGTGAGTCTGGGGTGTCCTAGGGCACATGAGGGTCCCGGTCTCCAATGAAAGCAGAGGAGGACCCAACCCTTAACTCCAGCCTTTCTACTTTTACATTTATTATCCCCTTCTGCCGTCCTAGAATATGAATCCAGAACACTCTCTGAAGGAAAAGGCACACAATCTCACACTAAATACATAGAAACATGAGATTTATTTTACACAGGTTTTGCAAATGTAGTAAAAAACTACCACATGAGAAATGCATTTGGATTCTCTGTTAAAACAGAGCACCAAGAAAATAACACAGACAGCTGCACTGTAGTGTATGCTTAAAGTTCACTAGGTCTAGATCTTGAGGGCTTTCCCCCAGTAGAAACTGCAAATATAAAGGCACTTTGTATTTATTCCTCCCCAGCCCATCTCTCATTATATTTAATTTTTGATATTTTTTAGCCATATAGACAAAAGCTAGCTATCACAAAAAGCATGAACCTGTAGTTAGTGTATATGGTGAAATGCTAAAAACGCTAAAGCAGAAACAGTCTTTGTTCACTTCCTGTGCAAGCTGACTGGAGATTTGTGATGAATGAGCAGAAGTACAGGTTTGGGAGATTTGAGCTTCCTTCAACAGCATTGGCACCAGGTGTTTGGATAAAGCCTGCCATGTGATGTGGTACAACCCCCCACCACCACCACCACCAAACACAAAATCTGCTGAAATGACATCCAAGTGGAGAACTCAGTGTTCACAAAGCCTGACCTGCAAGGAAGCCCAGGTCCCAGTTGAGCTGCTCATACTCCACATTTGGTAAGCCATCCCAGCAGGGGAGCAGGTGAGGTACTTCTGAAAGGTGCAGAATACCTGAGCAGAGGTCATATGGACTTCACTGCAGACACAGCTCTTCTTTGATTACATAGCAAGGGGATGGGGATCTGGCTAAAATTTGTAAATATGTAGTAATGTATTTTGTTTTATTTTGTTTGAGACAAGGTCTGATGTAGGCTTGAACTGCTCTCCTGCTTCAATCTCTCAAGTGCTGGAATGCGTGCCACCATGTCCAATTACGTCTCTGAATTCCATCTTCATGACCCCTTTCCCTAGGTTTCTCTCACTGGCTCCAGGACACTTGGTAAATGTTGTATACATTGGAACGGAACAGTCTGCTGTGTTCTCTGCTCCTTGTATAGGACGTGTATGGAATAAGGAGTATGGCTTAGAATGGAGATCTAGCTAAGCACTTTCAGAGAGAAATACTAGATTGGAAGACGCTTGACTGATGTGACCATGTCCTGCCCTTAGGAGCTGGGTATGTGTTTAGAACAGGAAGTGTTGAGGAAGACTCGAATTCTAACTGTTGTTATTCATTAATACCCACAGGGTGTGCTATGCTTGGCAGAAATGTATAAGCCGGGACTGACACAGTTTGAGGAAAGGAGGGAGACAGGTGGCTGGGCATGGAGGGAGGAACTGGGACATCATCCTGGCTTCAGGCTTCAGGTAACGGGGAAGCTGGAGTGAGGTGTGAGCATGTGTTACATCTATGACAGCACAGCTCCTACTTGCCCTTTGAAAATTCTCTGTGGGCTAAGGGACAGAGAGAGCACAAGGCCCTGGGCTCTCACAGTGAGTACTCTCAGTTCTAGGAGATCTTAAGTTGTATCCTTGTCCTGTGGTGAGTCTTCTTGAGAGACAGACAGCTCAAAAGCTGGGCAGAAGACCTAGTCTTGCCCATTCAACCTGATTCCGGTGAGGTGATAGGCTTTTTTCACTAAGCCAGTGCTAAGCAATGATACCCTGGAGCCATAGGTAAAGGAAAGAAAATCTATGCTGAAGAGACTACCTAGTAGAATTAGCCACAAGGCTGTTCCAGCAAGCTCCTGCCATTCCTAAGACCTCAGGAGAAGGAGCATCAGAGATGGATGTTCATCCCAGAGGAAGACTTTGAACCAGGCAGGCAGGCAGGCAGGCAGGCAGGCAGGCAGGCAGGCAGGCAGGCAGGCAGAGCCTCTTCATCAGTATGGCTTCACCCTTTTCTGTGTGTTGTGCTGCCTTGGTTCCTGGCCTCTACCATATGATGTACTCAGGGACACAGGTACATAAACCATACTCAACAACCCACCAAAAGCACCATGGTGTTTCCCTAACTACCATTATGCAAAGTACAGCCTCAGTTCCTGACTAAGAGCCCCAGAATTCCTGCTGCATACAGGCAGGAGGTGTAGCAAGCTTGGGCACCAGGAACACATCACTTTGACAATCAGTTGAGTCCTGCCCAGCATAGAATACTGTTATCTACTTCCTTAAACATTTCAATTTCTCAAAGTGAAATGCTGTCCGCTTGAACAGATTGAGGTTTATGCATGCGAATCCTCTGATGTTCTTTTTGATTCAGAATGTACTACTGCTAGGCTACACACAGGGAATCTCAGCCTCACTAAGTTCTGTAAAGAGTGTTACTATAAGAATCTCTGATCATGTTCCATTATCCAAGGACTGAGTTTCCAACAGAACAGCAACTCTAGGATAGGAAAGTCCCATCGGAGCCTTTGGATGGGATCACAGTTATAGAGGCACTCTTAGGGAACATCCTGGGCACAGTCACCTGACCAGGAGCAGCCCATGACGGTGAATCCAGAGGCTCACGCTTAACAATAGGAGCTCTGCAGTCTTGGTCCAAAGAGGGGTGCTGGCTCTCACTGTGGCTACACATGAAGAGGTGATGAGGAGGCTCTGGATCCAGGCAGGTGCAATGTGCAGAGTAAAGAGGAGCATGCTCCCTACAGGATCCAACAGTATCTCTGCTGTGGGGATTAGTTCCCACCATACCATGCCCAAGGTGTGGGGTACAGACCTGCTGCCTGTAGTCGGGCTCTGTTTTCAAGTGCATCCTGGCAGGGAAACCGACCAGATGTCTTCTGGCCATGTCACTGGTTCCCAGCCACACACAGCTAGTTGTGCTGGTTTCAACTATATCCTGGGACCCAGATTCATTCTCCATCTTGATTGGCACTTCCAGTGACAATACTGGGTTGCATGGGGTGCCTATGGTCACTGGCAGGCTGGGCAATTTTGCATCCTCTGTAGAAAATCCTCTGGCTGTGAAGCGCTGCATTCCAGGCAGAGGGATCCTAGATCCCAGACTGCCCTGGGGGATATGACAGGTGGAAAGATCCACCTGCCCCTGATGGATATCCGGCAAGGGTCTGTTCATCTGACTGCAGTAGGTACCAGTGGGATGGTCTAGTGAATCTCTGAAAGAAGCCATGTTGTTGGCACTGAACATAGCCTGGTTTCCAGGGTAGGACACACAGGACCCATGGGGCACCAAACATGTGGATGGCTCATTCTTACTGGGCTGTCGAGTCAGCTTGGTAGTGCCCTCCTGACTTTGTTGTTCTGTGCTCCAATTCAGGTGCCTCAAGTGTACTGGTGTCTCCAAGCCATAACTGTACTTGTGCATCTCCCTGGGCCCCCGGGCTCCAGGGGATCTCCTTAGTATGTGCTTCTGGTCCTCCTCTTCTCTGTCCCTTCAGAGAAAAGATAGCCATTGGACATAGCACAGAAGCAATACTCTCACCCCTTTAGAGACCCCAGCCTCTCTTTGAGTGGATGGCAACTTAGTATGATACCAATTAAATCCCAAAGGCAGCGTCAAGTCTTCCTAGACCACATTGGCCTTTTCTGCCACCTGCTGTTAGTCCAAGGGACCAGCTAAAAGCCTTCCTTGCTCTACCTTGCCTTCCTTGGCCCCTAGGTTCCCAGGCAGCATGCTGCACTCCTTGCTCCAGGAAGGAATCTCTGGGCATGGCTGAGTGCCCATCAGCCATATGATCACCACTAATATGATATTGTAGGGACACTAAAAGAAAAATCCTATGGTTGACCACAGGACACTTTGTGACTTCAGGACTATTACCCATGTGATGAGAGATGAGGAGGGTGCTACCTAGTAGCCATTTTGGTAAAGAAACCCACGGTCAGGGTGCAGTTAGAGGGCATGCAAGTGGTAGGTAGGAGAAGGGCTGTGACATGAAAGGATTTCTGAGACAAACATACTCCTCCTGACTGCTGCCCAGGCTGAGAGATGTGTACAGACAAACAGGTGTCAGGGCTACAGCAAATATTTCTTCTCCATGCCTATCCCACCCCTTTCATTCTGATATCCACAGTGATTTAACTTGGAACTGGGAACTGTGCAGTCTGTTACCACTTACCCTGAAGCCCCCTTGGGGTCCAGCAGGTCAGGAGCACCCCTGAGGCACAGGCATGAAGACCTGGCTAGAGCCCGGGCCCAGTGGCTCCTATCTGTTTGTCCCCTGAACAGTGAAATGCCATTTTCTCCATTGCTCCTTCCTGTTAGGGTTTAGAGAGGGAAAAGATGTCACAATGAGGGCCAATGAGCAGGTTTGTTACAGCAGTGACCAGGACCAGAGTGACAGCAGCAGGCAGTTATCTCAGTAGGTACTCCCTGCGGGTCATGGCATCACTAGGGGATACACAGAGTTCTGTGGGCATGGGGAGCTCTCCCAGGAACAAAAGCATCTTGCCATAGAGAAAAGCCAAGTAGATGAAGTTTTAGAAGTACCTGCTAAGTAATTGAGTTTGGGATGCAATTCTGATTCACACAGATTTGTAACAGCTTTTGCCCTGTGAAGACCAGATAACAACATTAATGTAGGTTAACAATAAGACAACGGAAGGAGTCAGTGAGACCCCAGACCCCACTGCCCAGACCTCCTGACTCACACTCACACCAATGAGTCTGCCAGAAGAAAGCTGAATGAATGAACTGCTTTTTATCCATAGGTCTCTCTCAAAGGTTAGACAGCAGAAGACGGCTTGTTCGAGAAAAGATAGAAATTAACTCTTACACCTTTTAATCTTTATTTTGCAGAATTTTTTTTCTTATAGAATTTTTGAGGTCCAATACAAAGCTAATTAATTACTTCAGGGGGTTTATGGCACATAGGTGGCTTTTAGAGATTGTACTTTCTTCCCCTCCAGAAGACCAGAATAACAAAAGGTTGACTCTTGTGATTTGAGGAAGTTATGGTCTATACAATCATCATAACAATGAGTTAGTGATCACCAAGCTCCTCACTTGGGCTCCTCACGAAGTATCTGAAAGCAGGATGGAAGTCTGATGTCTCTCTGCCTTCCCTTTGCATCTATGTTCTTTAGATCATCTGCTGACCTGTGTACATAGGTGTTGGGAGCCGACTTTAGCAGAAAGCGGCTAGATCAACTTTGCAGCCATCTGGAACCATATACCCTGACGAAAGATTTGGTTTTCAATAGCCTACAACAGCTAAAGCACACTCTGATATCCCACATATTTTGTGTTGCTGTTTACTGCCCCCAGCTGCAAGGTGCACGTGGTAGTCACGCCTGCAAGGCATTGCAGTTCACGTGCTGTCCAAGTGCTATCTACACCATACATGCTCATAAGGCGCATGTGCTATCCAAGCCTGCAAGGCATTGCGGTGCACGTGCTGTCCACGCTATAGACGCCTGTAAGGCTTACGTCATATCAACACCTGCAAGGCACGTGGTATCCACGTGCCTACAAGGCACGTGGCAAAAGCCTATAAATAGCTCAGAATTCCCTTCAATAAAAGAGACTTGATCAGAATCTCTGTCTTGTCTCCATTCTTCGCGTCTCTTCCCCTTTATCCCCACTCTCTCTCTCGCTAGACCCTGACCCTCGGACCGGAACGGGCAGTACGGGCTGCAACGTGGGGCTCCAGTAAGCGCAACAGTTTGGTGCCCAAGCGTGGGGGGTTCGCGACACATAGGTACACAAATCATTCGAGAATCTAGGAACTGAGGATACCTAACCTATTGTTTTAGGGTTATTATTGCTGTGATGAAACACCATGACCAAAAACAACTTTGGGAGTTGGGGGAGGGCTACTTCACTCGCAGTTCCACAGAACAGTTCATTGTTGAAAGCTGTGAGGGCAGGAACTCAGGCAGGGTGGGAACTTGGAGGCAGGAGATGATTCAGAGCCCTAGAAGAGTTCTGCTTACTGGCTAACTCATCGAGGCTTGCTCAGCCTTTTTCTGAAGGACCATCAGCCCAGGGATGGCACCACCCGCAATGGGCTGTAGCCCCTCCCCCTATCAATCGCTAATTAAGAAAAGGCCCTACAGTTGGGCCTAATGGAGGCATTTTCTCAGTTGAGGCTACCTCCCTTTTCAGATAACTCTAACTTGTGGTTGACATAAAAGTGGTCAGTACACTATCTCATTCCTCTTAAAGGTTTAAGGCACAAAAATAAGAATAATGGAGGCATCTTGCTAGCTCTTTACTGCATTCTGTTTCATACTCTTATTTTAAATGGCTTTTCAAGATAGGGTTTTTCTGTGTAGCCTTTACTGTCCTGAACTCACTCTGTAAACCAGGCTACCCATGAACTCATAGAAATCTGCCTACCTCTGCCTCCCAAGTACTAGGATATATATGCCACCACCACCACCACCTTGCTGTATTTCATGTTCTTAAAAGGTGACCAGACCCTAGTCATTTACCCAAACCTGCAGTCACCTTAGATTCCAGCAACAGGGGGGCCTCAAGACAGACTGTCCATGGTGGTAGGGCCAAAGCTTGAAGAAACATTAACTATCTCCTGAGATCCAGTTTACCTTCTCAAGCAATAAGGATTTCTTCAGACCACTTTCCAGAACCAGATCTGACTCAATAGTTAATCAGATCACCATGTCTTGATCAGAACTGCTTAATTAGGCATACTTCTTATTCCTACTCCAATTCTGCCTCTGTTTAATCCAAAAGCTTATGTACATGCTCCAAATATGGGATCTTTTCATATCTTCCTGTCTCCTATGTACTAGATCAATGTCTTCTTCCTCCACCTTTATCATTGTTAGTCTCTTTAATGGACATATTTGGATGAGTGGCCAAGTCTGGCCTTCTAGGGCTACTGGTGTCATATTTTTTGCTATTAAATTCTATTTAGAATAATTTTGAGTTATCCTGATAGGTCCATTTTGCTTTTCGAAGGAGAAATTTAGGTGATGTCTCTCTACTGGGTGCCAATACTGAGCTTCAAACTCTACCTTCTGGACTCACCCGAGTCCTCTGTGCAGTGTGGCTTATCTCTTTGTACCTGGGATCTGTGAGGAACTGTAAGACTGAGAGAGAGAGAAGCCTGATCTGCTGAGTCACTGCTGGGAATGTGTATGTACTCTCCAAGAATCATATTTTCTCACTGTATATCTATGGGCAATAACAAAACTGTTGCAAGTACTGATTTAGAGATTTGAAATAAAATTTAGCAGGCAGGTAAAAGAACATAGCAGGCTAAAGAAATAAATAGGGACATCCAACACAAAATCCTTGTTAAGAAAGCTGTGAGAGATAGGAGCTGCTCCTGCAATCATGATATAACTGGTCCCAGAGTCAGCTCTCAGGGCCTGGCACCATCATCTCTGCCCCTGCAAAGAATGAATTGTGGTGCTGCTGCCTTCAGAAATCCTGTAAATCCATCAAGGTATCTCCTTGGAAGAAGGGTGGCCTGTGTACCCAATCTTGTGCCCATCATGCCTCCAAGACAGAGTGGAAAGGTACCAGAAATTGCATTTTCCTTCTTGGGATTAAAGGTTGCACTAGAAGTCTCTCTCCCAGTCCAGGTCCGAGAACAGCATTAGTGCTCTCAGGCTTTATCCTCTGGGAGCACCATTTCCTCATCAGCCTTGTTCCTTCCCATAGTACAGCCTCCATACAGACAGTTAAATGCCTCATAAGGCTGTTTCAGAAGGCAGTGCCCATTCTATGGGCTCCTCCATTCTGACATGAGGATGTTATGCCTCACATCCTGGGACAGAGCCACTAATGAGCCCTCCTGATCCATAGGCTACTCTGTGCTTTCCCTGTGTCACTGGATGAAAGGGAACAGATCCTGTTAGCTCTACACCAGACCCCTTCTTTTATTCTTTGTGGTCTCTCTGCTGTAGCCAAGGCTGAGTGACCAGTCTATGCATTAGTCCTAGACCATGGCCTTGGCCCCTCCCCAGCACTCTTCAGCAACCAAGGCCAGAGAAGACTCCACAATGCCTCTAAGAGAAGAGCACTATGGCTCAGGTTAGAAATAGGGACAGGGTTACAGATAAAATGCATGGTTCAATTTTAAGTAGATAGATAGCTCATTTCAACTTCCACTATTTTATCCCAAACCTTGCTGTCTTAACCAACACAACCTCAGACCGAGACCTTAGTATGCTCTGGGAAGGAAAGGTAGGTAGCTTAGTTCTGTTTTAGTCACTAAAGGACAAACAAGTGACTGGGAATTAGGTTTTTTAATTTTGACTACTATTATTATAGTGGAACAGGAGAAAGTGTTGCCTACAGTCTGTGTGGGAAATTGTTGTACAGCAGTGTCTTCCTAGATTAAAACCTTCCATCTCAGAGGGAAACTCCTTAAGACATAGGTTCTAAGAGGAATGTTTAACAACAGGATTTTTACAGGGGAGGAAACTAACAAGATGTCCTAAGTGAAGGTAAAGCATTCAATCCCAATAGGGAAGATTATTAAGACAGGAAGTAAGTAAGTCAAAACACCTTCAGGAAGACACTGAAACTGAGTGGATTCACTAAGCACCTCCAAAGAGTATACAAGCAATAAAAACTGCTAAGAGTCTCACAAGCCAAGCTGCGTAGAAGACCCTCGGATGAGCTGAGCAACTGGGAAAGGCCATTCTCCAACCTGTTGAGCTGCCTGAAGGCTGTGTATAGAATGCCTCAGATTTCCAGCTTTTGTGAGTTGTCTCTCATGCTGGGCTGGGCTTCAGTGATGCAGTGGTCTCTGAGTCATTTCTGCTCCCATGAGTAACCCTCACTTATACTCCTTTAAGTAACACTAATAAAGCTCATTGGTCCACCCGGTTGACCTTTGTGCTCTCCATACTTTGGCTACTATCTTGGGTGAGTAGACATTTCCTCATGTCTCTCCAGGAATAGTGTCATACAACAGAAATCAAATTCAGAACTGAGGCATTGCTGTCTCCCAATTCCCTCTGACCTCATACTCCCAGATCACTAATCAGGTAGAAAATAACTTTATATCTGGAAACGGCCCAGAAAACTAGGTGTGTTTTCTACTCCTTAAAACTGAGAAAATGTCACGAGACTGGTGAGACGAGGCCCTAGAAAGTTGGCACAATCCCAGTAATTACCTTAGATGTGCCCTCTAGACATATATCTGTGTTGTACAACAAACTGAGGAGGAGGCAGGCTCTATAGAGGTGACATGCTATTTTGGCCTCTTGCTGGGGGCTGAGCCTGGAAGTTAAGGGCACCTTTAGAGCAATCAAAGTGTGTGGTGCTACAGTTTGCACCAATTTTGAAAAGATACCTTCCCCTAATAGTTGTCAGGGACATTGTGAAATGGTTTGAAAAATATCAAACTTCATATTTATTATTTACTGGGGAAAGTATATAGAAATTACAACATGGGGGGCATTTTGCTGTCGTAATTCAATGTCATGATGTCACAATTCATACTCACCTTGAGTCCATTGTAACCACAATGTCTGCCCTGTGCTTCGCCTTCAAGAATGTGCTTTTCATTTTCATCTCAGTCACAGAAGGCAGGACTGGAGCTACAATGCAGAACAATGAGAGCCGAGGAGGCAGGGCTGTTCCTGATGGCGTCTTCTTCTTCTGTCCAAACAGGAATTTTAGTTTTCCTTGGAACTGCATAGTCTGGTATTTTAAAGAGACAGAAAGACAACATGCTGTTTACAGAGCCTGGTCATTTTGTAGCAGTAGCATTAAGGATGTCTAATCCTAAGACTTTAGGAAACACCTGCCTCCATTACGTAGTGGACCTCAACCTCCAGGAGAACAGGAAAGAAAATGCTAGAGGGACAATGGTGAGCCATCCTTCCTGGATTTCAGACCTAGGCCTAGCCTTACATGCCCCATCCCTGCATGTTGGCCTTCCCATAGGGCTCCATGCAAAATATTGCTGCCCATGACTCTGTATCTGTTATCCCCATAATCAGGACTACTCCTCTATCTGGACATCAGTAGCTAATAAAGGCTCTTGTTCTAATAATGTTTCAGCCTAAAGTTTAGTTGCATTGAAGGAGTCATTATTATGAGTTCTATTTATAAGAGAGAATTTCACTGTATAACAGAGCAGAGATAAACATAGAATAAAACTGAAACAAACACCCAATAGAGGAATTAGTTTAATTTTAAGATTGTGATAATATCTACAGAAATAAGTGTCCTCAGCATCTTAAGTTACCTGCATAAGACCTAAAGAGAATTAAGCCAGCCAAAATTCCAACATGAATGGAAGAGGGGCTCATGAGGTCCCCACCCCTTGATGAGGAGCTATTGGCAAGTTGATGGCTTATTGACAGAACAAAGAAAGTCATTTTTCTTTGGGAGTGTAGTCAGTGGTAGGTTGCCCATGCTTCAGTGGATGATCCCACACCTATGTGCATATCATGTGCCCATGGGGAGCACTGATTGGATGTAGTCGGTTTCTTTAAAAGATGAAAAGGATACGAAGGGGAAGGAGACATATGTGGGGATGGGGAGTTATCAGGGGATTCAGGGTGGATATCATCAAGATATATTTTATATATGAATTAAATTCTTAAGTAATAAATTAAAACACTATAGCTAAAAAAGAAATAAGTGTGTTGTATTCACCCATTCAAATCTACTGTTCCATACTGATACTGGGTTAATTTTGGCACTTCGTAGGTTCTTTCCACTTCATCCTAAAGTTTGGCGGCAATGGGAAGGGGGTGTGCCTGCCCAGGATCTATCAAAGAAACTGACGAACACTGAAATCTAGAATTATTTTCTCTAGAGCTGAGTATTGAGTGTTTCCCAGATATACTCAAGCATGGATGAGTGAATGAGCTGGAAAGCTGGGGAAAAGGGAAGATGGATGGAGGAAGATAAAATGGATGCATGAAAAAAATAGAGTATGGATCATGCTGCTGGGTCATGTGAAGGCAGGAGAATCCTGAAGGAACTTGGAAACAAATTCAGTAATATAGCAGCCTTCCATATATAAAAATATTTTTTATTTTATTATCACAAATGCCTAAGCTCTATGCTAATGTTTAAACTCACACTGTATATTCTAGATTAATAAAAATCAAGCTGTACTTCTTATTAAAAGTGAGGAATGCTAATTTGGAAATGAAAAGTTAAAGTTTGATCAGCTCTCAGGAATAAGTCCCAGGGAAACTCCTGCAAAAGATGGCTGGTGTGAATTAGAAAAACCTCCACAAAGCATGTTAGACCAAGAGTGTATACTGAGGATCCAGGCATACCTCATACAGGTTTCCTGGGCCTCTTTCTCAAGTGTGGAGTAAGCTTGACAGGAATTTGTCATCCCCATCTTTGATGGATGGTCTGTAGGGATCTGCAGGTCCCAGGGTTTTACTTCTGGGGCTCCATAGTTCTGGTGAGGGTGATAGCCCTTTCTCCCTGGAAACTCTGTCCAACTGGAGGAGATGGGACCGCCCCATAACCCTTAGTCTGTGTTGTAGAGATGGGAACCTTTGCCAGGTTATTTAAAGAGACAGGACCCATATGCCAGGCTTGTTCTAGGTGGGGCAGAAGGACCATGTGCAGTGGTCACAGGATCTTATGGTCCTGGGTCCACAAATCAGTCTAGAAAGCTGAGTCCAAGTGTCCTAAACACTAGGAGCTGAGGTCAGTCAGAGGACTCAGAGATGGGTACTTGCCAAGATAAGGCAGAGCATCCAGGGACTCTCAGACAGCTGTGACCATTGGAGAGAGAGAGTGCAGGGACCAGGAGCCAAGGTTCTGACAGGGCAAATGCAGTGTGGCTTGGCAAGGTAGGCAGATTCCAAAGTCCTTGCTCTAAGTCCCTGGAGGATAACCTCCTCTTCTCTTTATGTGGAGGTGGAAGAGGAAATAGACAAATGTAAAAACTAGAAACCCAGGACTAGAAAGGTGGCTCAGTGTTAAGAGCACGTTGCACTTGTAGAGGACCTGGGTTCAATTCCCAGTATCCACGTTCAGAACAATCTGTAACTCCAATTCCAGGGGATTTGATGCCCTATTATGATCTCCATGGGCATGAGCATGGTATATACATACATGCAGGAAAGCCACTCTCATATAAAATAATAAAACATATAAATCTAATAATAAAAAATAAGGAAAATTATTACATTCTAAAAATCAGTGGAGATTCAAGTGCTCTGGGGAGAAAGGGCTAAAACTAAAACCTTGGATAAGGGTCTGTGGACTTGGCTATGCCGCAGTACACATGTGGACATCAGAAGACAACTTCTAAGAGTTGGCTCTCCTCTTCCACTACATGGGTCCTAAAGATCAAACTCTGGTGATCAGGTTTGACAGCAAGCACATTTACCCACTGACCAATTCTATTTATTTATTTATTTATTTATTTATTTATTTATAGACAGAGTCTCATGCACCCCAGTCTGGCCTTGGATAATTGAACTTCTGATCCTCCTACTTCCACCTTCCAAGTGCTGGAATTTTAAATATACAGTTTATGTGGTACTGAGGATAAAATTTAGGGCTCTGTACATGCTAGGAAAGTACTTGACTAATTTACTACATCTCCAGTCCTAGAAAATCTTTTAAAATTAGTTTTGAATAAATGCACAACTAAGCTTAAATTGAAAATTGTTGTCAATTTTTAAATATTTCATCTGCTTTTTTTAACCCTCTAGGTCTTCTCTCATCTCCCCCACCCCCCACCTACCTACAAGCACTGTCAAGGTCTACCTCTGTCAACTTACTGGCTTGGAGCCTCTACACAGTGTTCACTTCATCCCCATCTTTTCTTCACTACAGTAGAAAGTATCCCACATGTTTCTGGCACCCACCCTCTTACCAAAAAGCCAGAGGTGCTGTCCAGCAGGCAGCGAACACGACAAATGAAGCAGCGTGTCAAGAAGGCCGAGTACTCTGAGGGCAAGCCCTTGCCCCCTTCTTGGGCCCTGAGCAGCTTCCCCAGGACAGTATTGTCTGACAAGATAATGTAAATAGCTCAAATTAAAATGTGATGATTGGGCTAGGAAACGACAGATGAAAGCTATGAAGATAGTGGATACAGATATAGGAGAATATGTAACTGGCTACCACGAAGCATGTAACAAACATGCCATTCCTTCTAGAATGCACATCTCTCCATGAGTCTCCAAGCCTTCATCAACCCTCATGTCTTCATGAGACAGTGCTTTGGTGGATTTTGTTTTCATTGGCGCTAACTGACATTGATTTTTTTTTTTTTTTTTTTTTTTTTACCATTGCTGCATGTGTGACTCAGGGTCAGTTTCTTAGTGTTGTTTGAGCTGTATAAATAATATGACATGTAGACACCTTAGATCTAAGGTGAATTATGCTGTTAGAGGTTGAAGTTAGGTGGAAATTTTTCTTTGAATTATTTAAATTTTAGGAAACCATCTGAATGAACTCCTGGATGAAGTCCAGAACCCACATGCCCAATCCTCCAAGCCCACTGTTACCTATTATTTATGGGAAGCATTGCACACCTCATCAGTTGGGTATTGGTTGGGAATAATGTATTTGTTGGGGAGTGATCTACAGGATTATAGTGCATAAAGAATAACTACGTGGAACATTTTGTTTTCCTTTTTCAGTTAACTGTAAATTGGCCCAAAGCTGCTGCCTGGAAGATAAGAGAGTTTCTGAAAAATGTGTCAAGTCCTTAGGCTCTTAGGCAGTGTTGAAAATATCAAATATAAGAGCCTGGAGTCTGCTATATTTAGGTATCTTCCAAAGCCCCATGGACCCCAGCCTATAGTGGTGGAACCTGTAAGAGGCAGTGAAAGGTATTAGGGCTATGTCCTTGAGAGGTATTATGGGATCCTGTTATAATTTAAAGTGATGTGTTTGGGTGTTAACATGACAGTGGGTAAAGTGGTGATTATTAATCGTGATTGTCAACTTGATAGGCTCTATAAGAGTCCAGAAAATAAACCTCTGGGTAGGTTTATGAGGGAGTTTCTAGCCTGGGTTAATTGTGGTGGGAAGATCCACCTGAAACATGGTGGCACCACTCCATGACCTAGGCTGAATAAAAAGAGGTACAAGCATCCATGTCTGTTTCCTGACCATGCAGGTGATGTGACTGGCTGTGTCATGTTCCTGCTGCCTTGCCTTCTCTGTATGGTGGGCTATATATTCCAACACTGTACAGAAATAAACCCTTCCTTGCTTAAGCTGCTTTTTATCAAGTATTTTGCTGCACATCAGCTAAAGTAACTAACATGGACCTGCTTCTCTTTTTCTTCCTCTCTGAGTTGGATGTCAGATAAGGATTTTACCTCACCAGACACTTCTACTGTAATATGCTGCCCTTCACTAAATGCCTAAAAATAAAGGATCCAGTCAATGAACTGAAGCCTCCCAAAATAACCTTTTTCTCTCTGAGAGCTGAGTATCTCAAGTATCTGTCATAGTAGAGAGCAGAGCAGAATGGAGCAGGCACAATGATGAAAAGGCTCTCAGAGGCCACACAGAGCCTGGGGTGGACCAACTGCTGGCTGGAGGAGTGTGGAGAGAAGTGGTCAAGAGAAAGCAGAATCCTGAAGGAAAGTCCATGTGAATGTAGAGGAAAATGTGGATGCCCATGAAGTTGGCTCACCTGTGTCAGCATGTGGGGACTGCCCAAACACCACCTGAGGAGGGTCCATGGCCCAGTGTAGCTGTCTGCAGAAGTCCTGCCGGTCATCCACGTGGATGTAGTCATAAATGTTTTGATGCATTACATCTGTCTGAAATACAGAAGCGGTTGCTTTACCTTCATCCTGGAAAGATGAGCCTCCATGGTCATGTAACCCCTGAGCATGTCCACTTTGTGGCTCCCAGGCTCTGGCCTTCACGGTTGTATCATTATGTCCTCAGAGCCGTAGGTGCTCAGGCAGAGGTTTTTCTTTTCTAAATCAACTGTGGGACTCCATGCCAACTGTGTCATATACTCCAGCCTACCACGGTCCATGATGCATCTAAGACAGTCCAGATCATGGTCCTCACTCTGGTCCTCTTTCCTCTAACTTCCTTAAAGAAAATCAGATAAAAGGAAGCCACATTTTTCAGGCACTGGGGCCCTCTTGTAGCTATCTGGTGGACAGAGCGGAACCTTTGGCCTGCAAAGGCTGACATTAATGTTTTGACCATGCTAGGGACAGATAATTCATGAACTTGAAGAGGCCTCCTGTTGCCTTATTCTCATAAGGAAGAATCTGGCTTATTCTTTACACTGGGAACCCAGCCTACTAAAGTCGTATAGAGATGAGCCCACTGGCAGCAACTCTATAGGACTGGGTTCTCAAATAGGTCTATTTCTAGGTTTCATCCACTTTAGAAAGGATGAATTTAGATGAATGATTCTAATAACCAGAATACTCTCTTCTCAGATAGGGAAAAGTCCCTTAGTAATCCAACATAATGTAACTAGAAATTTCACCCAGAGTTCATGAAATCCTTCATGTTTTCCTCAAATCCTTATCATTGTTGGGAACTTTGTGGATAAGCTCTGTGGCACTCCAGTTATTAAATAAGATTCTCCCTGAGAGGTGGCAGCATGATGTGGCTGTAAATGTGCACTGATTCAGTGACAGATACCATGAATCTAGAGAGAACATTTTACAAAGGAATGTTTAGATACAGCCCAGAGAAAAGGTAAAGAATAGGTTAGAAATGGCTGCTGTCTGGTTAGTGATGTCCAGGGTCAGGGTTCTGAAGGCAATTGTGGGGCTGAGGCACAGGAATCTATTTGTAACAGAGGTGAACACATTAGCTTATTTGCTTACGAGAGAGAGAGAGAGAGAGAGAGAGAGAGAGAGAGAGAGAGAGAGAGAGAGAGAGACTCAGTGCAGCCCAGGCCTATCTCTAACTCATGATCCTTTTACCTCCAGCCTCTCCAATGCTAAGATTACAGGTTTAGCCATTACAGTCCTGCACCCCAAATTGAAACACTGACACTGAAGCATAGCAGAAGTTGACTTGAGTTGAGAAAATCCCCATTTGAGGAAGCATGATGCGGTAGCCTCTTTTAGTTGCCCCTAAATTATGACTCAGGCTACACAAAAAGGTTGAATCAGATACCAAAGGAATACTGGATTCTTCAGAATCTATCTTTGGGCCCAGTTTGTGTGGCAGCAGCATCTTTATGTTGTGGCATGTTAAATTGTAGCCTCTTCCCTCCTATCTTTGCCATGCCATCTCTAGAGCTATCTGTCTTCCTCCTGATATTTACTTTAGGTATGGTACACAACAGGAGATATAATGGCTTTTTCTGGCTTGGTTGGCTGCAAGAGTGGATGTTTTCATAGGTTCTAGACACTGGTCTCTGAGCAGTGCTGTTTGTGGGTTTGCCTGATTGTACTTTCTCACTTGGCTTTCTATGCCTAGTCTCCAAGAATCCTGTTTCTTTGTGGTAATTCTCTCCTCTCATAAGAAAGTTATTATATTTACACCTGCATGTCAATGGAGATTATAGAAGTAGAATGCCAAGGTTCACCAGAGGTGTTAATCACATTAACTGTAGTTTGATGTGGAGAAGGCTGACATCTTCATGATTGTAACGAGACTTCCTTCTGGATAAGGCATATAAACCAGTCTTAATTTAATTAAAAACTCTAATTATTATTATCCCTGTGGATGTTCTGTAAGTCATTGAGTACTTTCATCCTTAGGTGGGTTTTTGCAGACAGTGCTTTTTCCATGTGTGGTTTTAATTAGAGGAACTACTGATCTGGGCACAGTGGACATCAATGGTTCTCAGAGTGAGTGTGCAAGCAGGTGCTGTAGTATACACATTCTTTTCACCTGTTTTGTGTGTGGGGGTATGTGTGTGGCCCTGGGCTTTGTAGAACCATCGGAATGTAGTTTCCACTGTCCACTGGCCTTCCAAGAGTCTCATCTGTCATCTTTACATGACTTACTCAGTAAAGGGTAGAATCCAGGTTAATGTGAGCTGCAGTAAACTAGAGCAAAGGTCAGATAAAATAGTGGAAGATGCAGCAAAGCCAGAGGAAGGGCAGAGCAAAGCCATATATTTCGTTGACAATTAGAAGAAAGCATGAGATAGTTTTAGATTGAAGAAGCAAATTCCTGTTTTAATAACTAGTACTGTAGGTGTGATGACCCCTTGTCCTTCAGGGTTTATTAGAACATGTGCCATGAAGGAAAACCAAGAGAAATATTGGGAAGAAATATGAAAAGGCATGAAGATGGCATAAAAACTAAAAAATCGCAGCCACAAGGAGAAGCAGTCTTTATTTCAGTTTCAAGACACCAGCTATACAGTATAACACAAAGGCAAGCCTATCTTTTACAATCTGTGTCTGGCAATTGTCATTTTTGCCTTCTTGGGAAAGGCATGTATGTGTCTACTAACTAACCATAGATAGTTGTCCTCACTCAGAAGATTATTCAAGTAGGGACAAATGCCACAGGTTACTGTGAGGGGATAGGCAGTTTCCAGAATAAATATGCTTCATAGGCCTAAATTTTATTGCTGTGCTGATCTGAAGAAACTGGGCAGTTTACTCAGGCAGCCTCAGGAACAACTGGCTCTTGATTTTTGTAAAGCATTTTATACAAGATGCTCCTGAGAGCATAAGGCTATTGTAATATTTTTGTGAAATACTTTACATAAAGACAATGAAAACATTTCTATAACAAAGGAAAACAGCTTTTAACAGGTATAGAGAGATAACAGAGCTTCGAGTTCTTTGTCAATCTCTAGATGCACACACCATGTAGTCAAATTACAGGACAATGGAACTGGAAGAAATTATGTCTGGAATATACTAAATATATGGAGTTTAAGGCATGGAGTTATCAAATGAGATGGTGCTCTAAATATGAGAAGTGTCAGCCCACTAAGGGTCACCCAGCACCACAATGCTCTACTGAGGCTGACACGCTGTCCTAGACAAAGCTGTGTCCTGTGACAAAAAGCTTAAATGGAACCCAACATTTAACACATTGAAAATTGGTTTATACTTGAAATTGGTATATATTTAATATACCAAAGGGATACCTCTGCTTTGTTTACCTGATGGAAGCCCAGATAGTCCACAATTGTTGCCGACGCGTAGAAGATCATCCCTTCTGCACTCACCACCAGAGCGAAGCCATTGAGAGACTAAGAGACAAAAACAACAAGTGAAATGGAGTTGGCTCACCCAAAGTGTAAACAACAGAAGGTGGTTAGTTCCATATACATTTCCTGACATTCTTCCTGTTTTGTATGACCTCTAGAAATGTTCTCATCAACTCTCTATCCCCTTTTTGTAATAAGTCCCAATTAACAGGAGACAGAGGAAGTTGTCAATAGTTTGTGAGGCTGAAGACTCAGATCTCTCTCCAGGGAATATAGAATGTACATTTAATGTAATATAAGCAGCAACAAAATGATACAATGAGGCATCATTACAAGAGAAAGCAAAATGGGCATGGTCTACTTCTTTGTCCAGTCTTCTGTATACTATTTTAAATTTTTTTCAACTTTTCTAAAAATTAGTGTCCATATTCTCTCCTAATTTTGGTCTAGTGGGGAAAAACCAACCTGGTCCATTCCCTATCATTTTGACCTACGTATTAGGAGAAGAACAATTTATTCCTTTAAATTCTGGTTTGCTGTAGCAATCATCCAACTTGGCACATTTGGGGAGATGCTAGGCACAAAGGGCTATATTTTAACACTTATCAACTCAACGGTTTTTATTGTACTAAGTTTTGAATTTTTCTTATATGTTTATGGCTGCATAATTCTATCTTACCTTGTTTATAATAATTTAATCTCAGTTATATCCACAATTGTGGATTCTTCAAAGCTTATGGCTGTGTTGCGTTTGAGTTAGGCTCCTTTTGTTTGAAAGGCAAATCTTCTATGTTCTGCCATAGTAGTTCTCAGAAATATCACTAACAAAGGTGTCCAGTGTGCTCAAAGGCACTTACTGTCACCATCAGTGAGTATTCTGTGTGTGTCTGTCTTCCATCTACCCACCCATCAACCATCTATCTACCTACCTACCTACCTATCACCTATTTGACATATCTTTCATCTGATATATATTATAGATAAACAAGTTTGTTATCTGCATTTACCTATTTAACCATTTACCTCTTTCATCGTGAGGAAGATATCTTGGAGGCTATCTCATGAGCATCAAGCACACTAGGTAGACTATCTTACTCAATGTCACCTCACCCTGTCTGTTCCAAATTGGGCAGTACAGAATCTGAACACTAGGTTCAGTCACATAGACAGTGTTATTCATAAATGTTTAAGTGTGTATCTTTGAAACACAGATAATTGGAGGGCATCTCATTGTAACACTTATTTCCTTTACCTATTGATACTGTAGTTATTCCCCTCTTTTTTAAAGTCAAGTTGTTAGGTGATAAATTAAAGTTTGGGTTCATAATTTTCATTTCTTGGTTATTATTAAGATTAAAAACATTTCATGCATTCATTGATAACTTGGATTTCTTCCTTGGCAAATGGCCTGTGCATGTCATGTACCAATTTCTCTATGAGTGTTTATACATGTTAATAGATGTGGTGAGCCTCGAAGCATGTAATTGCAGAAAGACCAGCAATGAATCCCAGGAATCTGAAATGTTTATTACAAAAGAAAGAAAGGATAAGCACACTTCAAAAACTGAAGAGAAGCCAGCTATGTTTCATGGAAGCAGAAGGAAGAACAAATAAAAGTAAGTGAAATCAGTGAAAATGGTTTATGTCCCTCTTTCTTCCTGCATATCTTGTCAGGAAAAATTGTGGATCGAAGGTTTTTGGGCTGGGTTGGTGTCCCCATTCCTCCATTGGAAGTCTTTCCTGCTTACAGGAGGTGCCATTTCAGGGTCTATATCCCCTATTGTTAGGAGTCTAAGCTAGGATCAACCTCATAGATTCCTGGGAGTTTCCATTGTCCTAGGTTTCTAGCTCCTCCCAGAGATGCCTCCTCCCCTCAGGATTCCAGTTTTCTCTCTCAGTTGTCTCTCCCTTCATCCTCCCCAAACTTGATCCCTCTAGGACCCCTCTCCATCCCCTCTCTCACCCAGTTCCCTCTCTCCTCCCACCACCAATGTCTATTTTATTTGCACTTCTCAGTGAAAGTCAAGCATCCTGTTCAGCTAACACCTGAGATTCCTGAAATGCTTCCCCATTCTAATGAGGTATTACCCTAAGCCTTCAGCCAATGACCTTCTCTTCCTGGGTAATCACACACCCTTCCCCCAAGAGGTATATAATCCCCTGGTTCAGCCTGAACAAAATGTATTCTCCCACATCCACTGCCTGTAGAGCAATATGAATAAGCAAGAATTGTCTCAGAGAGCTGCTTCATTAAAAATTGCCACAGGGAAGGCATTTGCCTAAAAGAGCCATGCCTAAGACTCCCAAAGAAGGCTTTCCCTTCTCTAGCTGCTCAGGTACTTGGCACTTGCTCCCCCCAATCAGATCAGATTCTGCTTGTCCCAGGCTCTGTGCAGACACCCTGAGGGGAAAGGTAGACCACCAACCTTAAATCTAATTCCTGACTTCCTCTCAGGCAGTACACCAGCAGTACATGGGTACCCAAAGAAAGGACCAAGAACCACATCATTTGTCCCAGACCCAGCTGTTTCCCCTTCTGGTGGCATGTCTAGGGGCATCTGCTGTCCCAATATGAAACACAGGCTGTGGACTTCTTATTATAGACTTTGGCCTGCCTTCTCTGGTCTGCTTGCCTCCAGCAAAGAGGCAGAACAGGTAAGACAAATTCCTCAGGCCACAGCTCTGCCAGCTTTTCTGGAGGCCTGCTGCCACCCAGGGTAACCAGAGGCCATCAGCCATCAGGCACTATTAGGCCAGTCAACACCAGGGACAATCAAATGGCTAAA
Organism: Arvicanthis niloticus; assembly: GCF_011762505.2. Lineage (NCBI taxonomy): Eukaryota > Metazoa > Chordata > Mammalia > Rodentia > Muridae > Arvicanthis > Arvicanthis niloticus. The sequence continues at coordinate 794,553 of NC_047676.1, read as the reverse complement.
GGCCCAATTTAAGAACACAAACAACAAAAGCCAGGGCAATATATCACCACCAGAACCCAGCTATCCTACTACATTGAGCCCCGGATATCCTAACATAGCTGAAGAACCTTAAATCTAATCTTATGAAGAAAGATTATAGAGTCCTTTAAAGAGGAAATAAATAAAGCCCTTGAAGAAATAGATGAAAATACAATTAAACAGGTAGAAGCCCTTAAAAAGAAAACAAACAAATATAAAGAAATACAGGAAAATACAATCAAACAGGCGAAGGAAATGAAAAAAAAAACTGTTCAAGACCTGAAAATGGAAATAGAAGCAATAAAGAAAACACAACCTGAGGCAATCCTGAAGATGGGAAACCTACGAAAGAGAATAGGAAATACAGACCCAAGAGTCACTAGTAGAATACAAGAGATGGAAGAGGAAAATCTCAGGCATAGAAGATACCATAGGAAATATTGATATATGAGCCAAAGAAAATGTTAAACTAAAAAATTTCTAATACAAAACATTCAGGAAATTTGGGACACTATGAAATGACCAAACCTAAAAATAATAGGAATAAAAGGAAAAGATTCCCAGCTTAAAGACCCAGAAAATATCTTCAACAAAATCTTAGAAGAAAATTTCCTTAACCTAAAAAAAAAAAGAGAGATGGCTATAAACATACAAGAAACTTACAGAACAACAAATAGACTGAACCAGAAAAAAAAATCCTCCTGCTACATAATAATCAAAACACTAAATGTACAGAACAAAGAAAGAATATTAAAAGACAAATTTATCAGAATTAGAGCTGACTTCTCAACAGAGATTTTAAAAAGCCAGAAGGGCCTGGGCAGATGTCTTGTAGACCCTAAGAGACCACTGCTGTCAGTCCAGACTATTATATTCACCAAAACTTTCAATCACCTTAGATGGAGATACCAAGATATTCCATGACAAAACCAAATTTAAACAATATCTTTCCACTAGTCCAGTCCTACAGAGGATAATAGAAGGAAAACTCAGATACAAGGGGGTTAACTACACAAAAGAAAACACAAGGAATTATTCATTTCATACCATCAAAGCCAAAAGAATAGGATCTCTCTCTCTCTCTCTCTCTCTCTCTCTCTCTCTCTCTCTCTCTCTCTTTCACTCACACACACACAAACATCAGCAACATCAAAATAACAGGAACTAACAATCATTGGTCATTAATATCTCTCAACATCAATGGATTTGATTCACCAATAAAAAGATACAGGTTAACAGAGTGGATACATAAACAGGATCCATCATTCTGCTGCATGCAAGAAACACACCTCAGCAATAAAGGTAGACATTACCTCAGAATAAAGGGCTGGGAAAAGGTTTTCCAAGCAAGCAGACCCAAGAAACAAGATAGAGTAGCCATTCTAATATCTAATAAAATAGACTTACAAACAAAAGTAATCAAAAGAGATGGAGAAGGACACTTCATATTTATAAAAGAAAAAAATCCTCCAAGAAGATGTCTCAATTCTGAACATAGAAGAACATCTATGCCCCAAATGCAAGGGCACCCACATTTCATAAAAGAAACATTACTAAAGTTTAAATCACACATTGAACCCTACACATTAATAGTAGGAGACTTCAACACGCCACTCTCACCAAAAGACAGCTCATCAAATCAGAAAATAAACAAAGAAATAAATTAACAGATGTTACATATCAAATGGATCTAATATGTTTACAGAACATTAAACCCAAACACAAAAGAATATACTTTCTTCTCAGCACCTCAAGGAAACATCTCCAAAACTGATCATATACTCTGTCACAAAGCAAGCTTCAATAGAAACAAGAAGGTCAAAATAGCACCCTGCATGTTATCATATCACTATGGATTAATGCTGGACTTCAACAACAGAAACAACAGAAAGCCTAAAAACATGGAAATTGAAAACCTCTCTACTCAATGACCACTGGGTCAAAGAAGAAAGAAAGAAAGAAATCAAAGACTTTCTAGAATTCAATGAAAATTAAGGCACAACATACCCAAACTTATGGGACACAATGAAAGCAGTGTTAAGAAAAAAATTGATCGCACTGGGTGCTTTCATAAAGAAATTGGAGAGATCTCATATTAGCAACTTAACAGCACACCTGAGAGCTCTAGAACAAAAAGAAGCAAACACACACAAGAGGAGTGGATGGAAGGAAATAATCAAACACAGGACTAAAATCAAGCAATTAGAAACAGGACAATACAAAGACTCGATAAGCAAGAGCTGGTTCTTTGAGAGAATCAACAAGATAGACAAAACCTTAGCCTAACTAAATGACAGAGTAACAGAACCCAAATTAACAAAGTCAGAAATGAAAAGGGAGACAACAATGGACACAGAAAATTCAAAGACTCATTAGGTCTTACTTCAAAAGCCTATACTCCAGGAAAATTGGAAAAATCTAAACAAAACGTAAAGTGAATAAAAACAAACTATTAATAAAAATAAGTTGTGTTCAAAGAATCTCAGTAAATGACTTTTTGTGAAACTTAAGCCAGCAACTCGAGTAGCAATTTTAAAACTCAAACACAATACAATCCATAATACTGATTTGATACTTACATGCTGAGAAATGACAGTTGAAAATATTTTTAAAAATTTGTCTATTGTAAATAAACATTACATTTCTGTAAGAGCAGAAAATTTTGTATGTACAATATAAACACTGCACTTCATAACATAAAATAGTCTCAAATGGTAGCATATACACTGAAAAGTGTAAATGTGTATTCAGAACCAAGGCTGCTGTGGCGTTGTGAGGTGCAGAAAAGGGTGCTGTCAGAAATAGCTCAGATTCCTTACATGTCTGGTTTTGAATTAATTTTGGTCACTGAGCAAGCCTTTTATTCAGACAGTTTTATTGTAAATTTTTTGGAACGTCCACATTCACTTTCATGATTCCAATGTGGGGTAGCAACCCATAGTAAAGTTCTGGATATATCCATTTGTATGTAGTTATTTTGTACATAGGAGTTAATTCTCTCCTTCTACCCTGTGGTTCTGGGTACTGGGTATTGAAGTCAGGTCATTAGGCTTGGTGGTAAGTACCTTTACCCATTGAGCTCTCTCACTGGCCTCAGAAACTAGGGTTTTTTTTTTTTTATGACAGTTTTTTTTTTTTTATATATAACTCTGTGTGTGTGTGTGTGTGTGTGTGTGTGTGTGTGTGTGTGTGTGTGTGTGTATCTGTGTCTGTTTGATGCTGGTAAATAACTCATAGCTTCTATGTACTAGGTGAGTAGTCTATCACTAAGCTGTGTTTCCAGAGCTATACTTTTAACTTGCAAAAAATCTTTTAATGTATAATACCAAATACCAAAACTCACCATTTTAACCATTTTTAAGAGCACAGCACAGCACAAAGACGTTCAGCACAATTCACAATGTGTGTGATCACCATCATTCATCTCAAGTACCCTCTACCCCTAAAACTTTGAGCTCTGTCACTACTAAATGCCAACACTCTCTGCCTCCAGTCTTGGCACCCCCATCTAGCCTCTGTCTATACTCTGGCCCTTCTCAGGACACATAAGTGAATCCACACAGCATCTATCCATCTGTGACTGGATTATTTACATTTCATAACAATCTCAGAGTTCATCTACCTTACAGCATATGTCATATTCCTTTCTTGCTCCCTGGCAACCATCATGCAAGTCTCCCCTTCTGTGAATTCCACTTTTTCAGATTCCACAGAAAAGTGAGGCCATGCAATGATTTTCTTTTTTTCTACAAGGCTTATTTCACTGAGTGGTCTTTCAGTTTCACTCAAGTCACTGTAAATGACGAGCCTGCCTTCATTTTTACAGCTGAATTAATATTCTGTCGTATATATGCGCCACACTTTAACGTCTGATCATCTGTTAATGGACACTGTGTTGTTTCCATTTCATGGCTATTGTGAATAGTATTGAACAAATATAGGAGTATAAATATTTCTTCAACATAATGATTTCATTTCCTTCAGATACACACCCCTTAGGAGGATTGCTGGGCCATGTGGTAGCTGCTGGGCCATGTGGTAGCTCCATTTTTAGTTTTTGGATATTCTTTTCTGCAATGGCTGAACACATGATTTCATCACTTAGGTGAATTGACATCTCAAGTGGGTTTCATCTGTACTTCCCTGATCATTAGTGACTAAGCACTCTTCTTGTAAAAAATGTCTATTATAGGTCTTTGCTTATTCATTCATTCATTCATTCATTCATTTGGTTTTTCAAGACAGAGCTTCTCTGTGTAACCCTGGCTAGGTAGACCATGCTGACCTCCAACAAAGATTTGCCTGCCTCTGCCTCCAGAGTGCTGGGATTAAAAGCAAGTACCACTACCACCCCACTTTCTTTGCATATTTTAAACATGGTTTTTGTTGTTGTTGTTATTGTTAGTCAGTTGGTTTTGTTGTTGTTGTTTTGTTTTTTTGATAGTCAAGTTTCATATGTTTTAAACGTTAACCCCTCACTGGATGTATGTCTTTTCAGATGCTTTCTTTCATTCTGTGGTCTGTCTCTTTATATTACTGACAGTTTCCTTCACTGTGCAGAGGATGTTAGATTGATACAATCCTGTTTCTCTGTTTTTCCATTCATTTATTGGTAGACACTTGGGTGGCTTCTTCTTCTGAATTGGTGAGGAGGGCTTCTGAGAATTTGGATGTGAGCAGTGCAGGGCAATTGAAGAAGGAAGGTACAGAGGGCAGTCAAGGTCCAGTTGACACTTAGCTCTTCCTGCAGTCCGATGGAATAAAAGGTCTAGAAGCTTGCAGTGAGGCTTGAATGCCGCTCTGCTGCCTTCATGACTGGCATGCTTTTAACAAAGGGGCATCTAGTACTTTTGACCCACATCTCAAATGTGCTGACTTGAGATCCCAGAGTTTTTGTTCTGCTTACTTTTGACCTCGGTGAGGAATACGTCCAAGTTTGGCAGCCCCTGTATCACTCCACCTATGCTCCAGCAGGATCTGGGCACAGCTAGGGTAGGTGAGACCAGAGCTAAGGCTGTGGAAGGGTGGAAAGCTGATACCAGCCTGGTTAGGGTGACTTGGTAAGCCCACCCTAGGCTAGTGCTCAGTTTCTAGAGGTACCATTTTCATCTGGTCTGTGCCTTAGGGACAGTCCATTCTGTACAGAATTGGGAGACCTAAATCACTACAACTTGCATTGTTGGGTATTATTCATCACTAAACCCATAGGCCCCCTATCCAGACAGACATGGGAGTAATACTGAGGTGCACTGAGAGGTGGTTAGTGACTAAGGCATCGTCACTGCATGAGAACTTAAGCTATTATGTGAGAGCAAAACCGACAGGAGAGTAAGTAGGTGAACTATGAGGGGAATTCCCTCACCTATGATTTAGTGGTTATTCTAGGCAGTTATCATGGTGTTGAGCATCCCTCCTCTCTCTCAGGTGAGTGGCAGATGTGTAGCAGGCTAAGCCAGAGCGTACGTCCTTAGTATTGAGCCCACTGGACAAAGACATAGCTCAGTTGTGCTTTCCAGATCCTGCAGCAGCTTTTCCAAGCTCAGTGCTTGCCACGTACTCATGACGGCCTACTAATAATAGTTCAAAGACCAAAGAAAAATTTCAAGACTTGAGTATATAAAATGTATTCTTAAAAAAGATTTTATGAGATTAGTCACAAGCAAAAACAATCTTAATTTTAACTCACAAGGCAGAATTTTTTTTAAGACTATAAAATGCTGTTTGTGGGATCATATGGATTCAATATCAGATTGACTTTCTGGTCCAGAATTGTCATGCCAAATTCTTTTACACATGTGGAAACATCTTTCAAATGTGCATCATGAATTTTTTTCTTTTCTTTCTCGTTTTATCCCTACAAGTTTTTTTTTTTTTTTTTTCAAGGAAAACAAAACAAAAAAAACCCCTACGGTACATGGAAAATGAGATCACTTTTCCAAGTGGAAAAAAGGATTTAGCCCTAAGGTTAAAGACTGCATTTTTTAAGGGGGAAAAAAAACCAACTCATCCACATTAATTACTAAGTCACAACATGACACACCTGCCACTAGATACAGGAAAGGGTCAGCGGCCTGATGGCCCCTCCGCTCTATCCTGGCAGTCCTCCCACCCTCTGCACAGAGAGGCCAGCACTTTGAGAAGTTGTACTTCCTTTGGCGAACTCTGGCTATCTTGATTTCTTCCAGTCCCATGGCAGGAAAATAGCCAGCAAGTACTTCAAAGATTATTTTTGTCAAGGTCAGAGCAGAGGGAAAAAGAAAAACAAAACAAAAAAAAAAAAAAAAAAAAAAAGGAGGGAAAAGGGAACAATTCTCAACGGCTTCTCTCATTTCTCCCCCTTGGCATTAGGGGAAGTTGGAGCAAGTCGTTCCCCCTGGGAGTTGCTGCCATGGTTACTGCACAGCAACAGGCCCTAGTCACGCGAGCAGCACTGGGCAGGCATTGGGGCAGCTGGCTGAGCTTCCTGGAGCCAGATCACTCGCAAAGGCTGTGGCATGGAACTTGCGTGCGTGCGAGCACTGTTCTAGCCGGGGGTGTGGAATAAATGGCTGTTTATAGATCCCACAAATAGTAAACTCAGCCTTGAATTTCTTCCATGAAGCAGCTAGAGCACTTGAAAGCAGTTCCTGAGAGACCATGCTAACTGTGGCTGCAGAGACGGCAGGTGTGGACAGCCCTGGGAGCACCACACCACTTCACTGTCAGTGATCCCTTGGGTTCTGTCCTACTGGTGGAAAGGTCTACAAAACCAGAGCAGGTTAGAAACTGAGTGAACAGTGTGTCCATCTCAGACTTTGTATGGTTGGAGGCATGCTGGACAGGGAAGGTGAACGGTATAGAATCCCGGGTGTCAAAAAGCAGCAGAGAGGTGAAGCCTACCCCTAGATATCTGAATCACCCTCTGGGTTAGGGTCAAAAGCCATGTATCCTAATCAACAAGGATGTTGCTGGATGACAGAATGTACTGCCTCACTGGCATGTGGGACACGATAAGACAGGGCCCTAGCTAAAGGGAACTGCTCTGAGGTGGGCATCCCTGGGATTATCTGTTTCCCTGGGGTGGCCTTCCCATCCATCTCCATGCACAAGCTAGCCTCGGGAGGTGCGGATGGGGAGGGGGCAGGTTGTTCCTCCTTGGTGAAAACACTACTTTCATATACATAGTGTAATGCATATGTTGGATTCCTGAAAGGAAATTCAAAGACATTTGAGAACAATAGACTCAGCAATTACAAGTCGGTAATAAACTATGGGCGTCTCTGTCAGAAAGACAGGAAGCTCAGGACTAGGAGATGAAGTTAGCATATTCTGCAACTTGTTTGTTAATGGTCCTAAGAAACAAGGATGGGTATTAGGAACCCCCCCCCCAAATGAAGACCCCAGTCTCATTCAAATATCTGCCCTAGATTCCTGACTTGTGCACTTTTTAAAAGTGCATTTTTCTCCACCATTTTAAAAGCCAAGGAAATAAAAGGGATAGATCTTCTCCATCCAGTGGTTCCCAAAGGTTGTAAATGGCACAAACAATCACCTTCATCAGCCCAGCCATTAGAGGACAGGCTCTAATCCTGGCTCTCAGCTTCAAGCATGGCTCTTTCAGACCCTGGCAAGTCTGCCCCACTCTCTTGATCCATTTCTCACCATGTTCCCTTTTTCTGTACCATGGAGTTTCTTGGTTGGGAGTCTCTGAAATTTTATACTTTCTCTTTTTTAGCCATGGACTCCTAACTACCAAAAAGCTAAGTAGGTAGGATAAAGGGGATTCTTCTGGCTCTAACTCTCAGTCTTCTTCTTAGTGACCAGCACATGGTCACTTACATGGAACATGAATCGAATGTCAGTTCAGCCTACGAGGTCCCAGAAAGACATCCTAACTGGGAAGGTGGGTTTTTGAAGTCTTTCTTTGGAAGAACAACTCCCAAATAGTTTTCTTCAAATTCCTACACTTGGAGTACTGGAGGTATTTAGAGTCTACAAATCTCCTTTTAGGAGTCTGAGGGGCCTGTGGTAGCTTTTCTAAAAGTTACAGAACATAGTGGTGCAGCTCAGAGAACTTCTGCCTGGCACATGGCTGTGGCTCCCTGACATATACAGTTATCCCACAGCTGTTTTTGTATATTATTGTAAGGCAGAGTGGACAGAGGGCAGCTAAAAACTGGCAGGCAGCCCTGAGTTCTGCAGGACTCTCCCTTTCAGGGAGCTTGTGAGATTCCCTTCATCTGAGCATGTATTTCAGTAAATCTTTCTTTTTACAAGCCACTTACAACCAGAGGGCTTTTGCTACCTTAGTTCAAGGACCATGGGAGCCTTGGTTTCAATATACAAAGTCACCTACCCAGAAAGTTTCCCAGACTGCTGTTTATTATCTTCATTCATGCCAACCTCCTTTGAACACAATAAAACATGCACCTTCAGTTCAGTCATACTGGAGGAGGCTGGGTCCCATAAAGGTCAAAGGAGCCCAGGCAGCTAAGGCTGTCTGGAATTGGAGTGTGGGAAGCAATCATGTAAGTTGAAAATTTGACAGTGAACAACCTGGAAATGGTTATGTTCCTGCCTCTGGCCATCCATGACTGGTGGGACCTGCCCACAAGGACAAGATTCAGAGATGGGGAAGCTGGTATTACAGAGCTACCTCCATGGTACATACTGTGCAAACAGCCTATAGAGGGGACCCCTACAGAGAAGGACTCCTTTGCAAGCCCCTTTTTATAGGTAATAAACTCACCAAGGAAGCTGATTGCCCTAACCATACTTTATTCAACCCCTCCAGCAGACCAGGGCTGACCAATGTCCCCAGGCCTAGGTCCCTAGGTCTGGTATCCCAGGAGCGAAAGCAAAGACACCTATGTGATATATATGGATCAAGTTGCTGTAAGGGTGACTGTAAATAACAACAAAAGAGATAAGGGAGACCTTAGCAAAAGAAGACAAGAACAAGAAATGATGTATTAGGTATGAATAAAAATAAAAATATTAGGTATTAAATGTGATAATATACACACAGTGGACCTGAACAGGGTGGGATGATGAACAGCAAGTTCCTGTGCCTGTGTGCATAGAGAAGGGCGACTGTACAGAAAATTAGAAATTCTAGGTTTTCTCCTAGGATAGTGATGATCCTTGAATAACACAACTGCTAAAAATTAACAAAGAACAAGGAACTAAGGAAAAACTTTCAGAATTGAAGATAATTGAGGGCACAACCAGGGTAAATTTAAAAAAAAAAAAGTGCATCATAGTGAAATTTAAGGATGCCAAAGGCAAAGGAAAAGAATATAAAACTTTCAAAGAGCAAGAGCACCATCTTGGAGGATTGAGGCCACCAGGCACTACAAACAGAAGAGTATACTATAAAAGTTGATTTTACACCTTAAATCCTGTATCTACCCGAAGAGCTGCCCAAATATAACACAGAACAACAGTTTCTGGTTTGCTTTGAGACTGCCCTGGAATATTTCATATACGACCCACAGTGCTAACACCCTGAAGAAGCCTTCTAGAGAGAGGCAGATCTGGGCAATGGGAAGAGACAAAAAAATGACCAAAGGTTCTAGTTGGTTTCACAGTGAGCCTATGAACACAGAAAGAGAAGACGGTAACAAAGACAAGAACCTTGGTCTACATGAAATCAACCTGAGGACAGTAAGGGTCAGGAGGTCTAGGAGCTCTCAGAGGGTACCTGAGAGAGTTCCTATAGACAGCATGCTAACAACAACAGTACACAGACCACACATGAAGGCTTAGCAGTCAACTGGAGTGTCAGAAGAAACACTAAAGAAAGTGTAAAGAGAAGAAAATGCAGATATGACAACAGAAACCAGTCCAACTATGAGAAACAACTGCAGTATAGTTAGCCCTAAGAGTAAAGCTCACTTAAGGAAGAAGGTCCTTTGGTGTACTGTCTGCAAGAAGCCAACTTAGAAAAAGATATATAGAAAGGACAGAACGATACCCTCTGAAGTGAGGAGTCAGAATAAACCTGTGGCATAATTTTATCATCTGACATGCCGAAACAAACTCCAAATGTCCAAGACCTTAAAAGATATGTGGAGCCCAAAGTCTCCAACGCAGGTGAGTAATCACCACTGAAACAAAATTCAGTTTCCTGCCTTGCAGAGAATGGGTCTGTGCTCTCCTCATGTCCTTGTTCTCTTGAACTCATTATGTGTTCATATAACAGGCAGCTGCTGACTCCTTCAGCCCCAGGCAGTCACTGCATCATTGAGATGCCAGGTTTGCCCAACATCAGCCTTCCTAGCCTTCCAAATATCTTCAGTCCACTTAGAGAACGGCATAGACTTCCCAGAAGAGCCAGGCCCCACAGACTCAGAACCCTTCAGTGCTTTGGGCAACTTCTCTTTCTGGAGTTAGCAAATGCCTGTCCTTCTTCATTTTCTAATAACTTATCCACTCACTAATTGTGCTAACTTTAGGTGTATCCACCAAGTATCAAGTTAAATTTAATCCCACAATGTGGTGTAGAAGTGGGACCAGTTGGAGCTAATAGGCCTTTTATCTCAGTACTGGATCAATTGCCCACCTTCCATATAATAATAATACCTGAACTTCCCTAGATATCTGCACAGTTTCCACCAGCAAGAAGGCTCTTGGCCAGATGTTATTTCTTGACCTTGCACCCTTCAGCCTACAGAATCATGAGCTATATAAATATTATTCATAAACCATTTGATCTATGAGGTTCAGTTGCAGCAATGTTTACAGACATATCAGGTTGAATCAACCTTTTCAGCTCTGACAAGCTCTGAGTCCAAATTTAGTGAAACAAATTTGTTCCCTGCAAGAATCTATAACTTTTTACCTAACCTAAGGTCCTTCCATCAGCTGCTGGAGAGGCAGGTATGGCTAATGAACTAGCAGTGGCCAGTTGCAACACTGACCCGGAGCTTGTCAGTTGATCCAATGCAGCAGGTAGGAGTGGATCCTGCTTCTGTTTAGACTCTGTTGGGTTTAGCAGTAGGAACCAACAGAGTACATCTGGAACAGGGCATGAGATAATGTGACTGCCCACTATAGTGCACAAAGAGAAAGTAGGGTCAATCATAAAAAGTAACTGTAAACTATTGAGAGTTAAATACAGTAGTGCCTCCTGTCTATGCTGGTGCACCCAACACTGCTCTGTTTTGTTGAGACAGGGTCTCATGTAACTCAATCTTGAACTCACAAAGTAGCTGATTCTGCCCTTGAATTCCATCTCCTCCTGCCTAAACCTCCTAAATTCTGGGATTAAAATCATGAACCACCGTACCATATTCAGCTTACACGCTTTTTCCTTTTTAATAAAAAAAAAAAAACCAAAAACTAAAAACTAAAAACTTTATGAACTGTATCAGAGAGAAGGGGAGAGGGAGGGTGCTGTAATCTGGAAGCAAAGTGAATAAATAATTAATGAAAAAAAGGTGCAAATAAAAAACAGTGCTAAATGACTTAGGGCTAGGACAGGGAAGTTGGCTCAGATATTTTGGCCATCCTGATAAGCCCCTAGAAACAGTGATCATGGGAGTATTCATGGAATTTTGTCTATTGCCTTGCTTGTTCTTTGACTGTTTTTGTTTATTTTCATGCTTCTTCCTTGACTATTTACATCTATTGTATTGCTAGTTCCTCAACCTAGAACTGACCTTAATACTTGCATGTAATTAAAATGGTATAAAAGCAAAAAGGAGGAGGGAGGATGGAATAGGGGCTTTCTAGGGAGGGGAAATGGGGAAAGGGTAAGGCATCTGAAATGTAAATAAATAAAATATTCAATAAAAAAAAAACAACACTAAAATTAACCCATTCAAAGTCCATACAGCTCAGTAAACTTCTGTACAGTTAGAATACCCATTTTTACAGAAAAATTAATATCAAGTGATAAAATCTTTTTATGTTGTATTACAACTTTCTTCTCTCTTTCTCTCTCTCTCTCTCTCTCTCTCTCTCTCTCTCTCTCTCTCTCCTTTCTTTGCTTGCTTCTTTCTTTCCTTATATGCAGAATCCCAACACTACTTGATACTTGCTTGTAATGTATGACAGTGGACTGCCAAAGATCCTGGCCAACCTCGGTTCAACTAGCCCGCCAATACAGAACCTCCAGGTCTTTTACACACAATATTCTAATCTCTCTGCCCAGACAGATTATTCACATTCTTCACTAGGATTTTCCCAGAGAGTTGGATCCTCCCCTTCATGAATCCTATCTGACCACAATGCAACAAAAACTTAAAATAGACAGCAAACAAATTGCCAATAAATATACAAACTGTTGGAGATCAAATGACTCATTGCTGAATGATGAATGGGTCAAAGAAGAAATCAAAAAAGAAGTTTAAAATGTTCTGGAACTAAATGAAACTGAAGTGCAACCAAACCTTTGGGAAATACTGAAAGCGGTCCTTCAAAGGAGATTTATAGCAGTACTGCCTACAGTAGAAAAATAAAAAGTAAAAAAGACACAAATGGTTTGATGATGTAACCAAAAATTTGTAAAAACAAAACAAACAAAACAAATCCAAATTCACTAGATGGAACAAATAATAAAAATCAGAGTTGAAATTAATGAAGCAGAAAAAAAAGAAAGCAATACAAAGCATCAAAGATTCTGAGAACTGTTTTTTTTTTTTTAGAAGATAAACAGGATTGACAGACCCTTGGCCCAACTAACCAAAGGGGAAAGAGAGGAGAGAGAGAGAGAAAGAGAGAGAGAAAGAGAGAGAGACCCAAATTAACAGAATCAAAAATAAATAGGGAACCATTACAAAATACCCTCAGAGATATTCATAATATTATAAGGGAATGCTTTAAAAAGCTACACTCTATTAAGTTGGAAAATCAAAAGAAGTAGATGAACTTCTAGATTCAGCCAAATCACCAAAATTAAACCAAGAAGAGATAAAGACCTAAATAGACCCATAATAAATAGGGCAATTGAAATAGTAATAAAAAGCCTTCCAACTAAACAAAGTTCAGAGCCAGATGGATTCACAGAATTCTGCAAATTTTAAAGAAGACCTACAATCAACATTTCTTAAAGTAGTCAAAAGACAGAGACATAAGGAGCAGTCCCAAGGTACAAGAAGCTGGTATCACTCTAATATAAAAATCAGGTAAACACACAATAAAATTAGAAAACTACAGACCAATATCCTTGCTGAACATAGATTTAATTTTTTCAATAAAATACTTGCAAACTGAGCATACATTAAAAAAACATTCACCATGACCAAGTTGAATTTATTTTGGACATGCAGGGATGGTTCGGTATATGCAAATCAATAAATATAGTAAATCAGATGAATGTACTTGAAGACAAAAATTACAGAATCATCTCAATAGATGTAGAAAAAAAAACCTTTAACAAAAGCCAATATGCATTCATGATAAAAGAATAAAACTAGACCCATATTATTTACATTGCACCAAAACCCCTAACTTTTAATGAATCAAATACCTCGATGTGAAATATGATGTACTGAAACAGCTAACAGAAAACAGAGTACCCTACAGGATGTTGGTATAGGAAAGAACTTTCTGAATAGGAACCCGTTTGCCCAGAAATTGAGAGCATCAATTGACAAGTAAAACTTTACAAAACCAAAAGCTGCTGCACAGCTAAGGAAACATCCAATTGAGTGAATAGGAAGCCCACAAAACAAGAGAGAATCTTTGATAGCTATACATGTGACAAGGGATTAATATTCAGAATATATAAAGAACTAAAATAAAGCAAGGGGGGATCCATTTTTAAAAATCAGCTTGGAATCTCAACAGGGAATTCTCAAAGGAAAAAAATGGCTAATAAATAGTTTTAAATGTTATTGTCCACAGAAGTAAGAAAATGTAAATCAAAGCAAAATTTGATACTTCATCTTACTTCAGTCAGACTGGCAAAGAGCAACAAGATATCTGACAATAAATGCTGGAGAGGGTGTGGGGAAAAGGGAAATTGTCATTCACTGCTGGTGGCGCTGCAAACTGATAATTGAAAAGCAGTATGGAGAACCTTCAAAAAACTAAAAATATATCTACCAGATGACCCAGCTGTGTCACTCTTTGGTATGTGCCCAAAGAACTAGACATCTTACTCCACAGACAGTTGCTCAGCCTTGTTTACGATGCTCTATTCACAGGAGCTAGGATAATAGAAACAACTTGAACGTCATTCAACTGACAAACGGATAGTGAAAATGTGACACATACACATTATAGAATTCTACTCAGCTTTAAAGAAAAACTAACTCATGAAATTTGCAGATAAATGGATGTAACTAGAAAAGATCACACTGAGTGAGGTAAACCTGACCCAGAGAGACACATGTTAAATGTTCTGTCTCATCTGTGGCACTTAGCTCCAAATCTTCAGAGATGAATGTATAACCTGGAATAACTGAAAACTATGAAATTAAATAAGGATCATAGTGCTGGGGAACAATGGAGAGGGGACTAGCAGGGTACAAGTGGTTTGAAAGGAGAAATGAAAAAAGCAAGGGAAGGGGACTTGTAAGTAGAGCATCAAGAGGGAGGTAAATACAGAAGAGTGATGAAGGAGCTAAAATAACAGTAAGAATACCTGAAAAATTCGTAAGAAATCATATTATCTGCCTAAAACTGTGTATCACACAAACACACACATACACACACACAGAGACACACACACACATATATATATATATACACACACACACATATATACATATATATCTACACATAAACATATGAAAACCTGAAAACTTCTTTCATGCAAACTAGCTTTCAGAGTTTCAGAAGGTGCCATACAAGCTTCCAAGAAAAGAAATCAATCAAGAGTCCTACCTAGCTGTGTAGGTAAATGAAAATGTCCCATCTAGGCTGACAATGCTTCCCCCAAAAGCTATAGACTAACAAAAACACTAACACCAGGTATCTTAGTTAGGTTTATTATTGCTGTGATGAAATAATGATGACAAATGCAACTTGGGGAGGAAAGGGATTATTTCACTCAAGTTCATCATCATAACAGTTCATCATCAAAGGCAGTAAGGCAAGAACTCAAGCCGAGTAGGAACCTAAAGGCAGGAGCTGATGCAGAGGCACAGGTGCTGCTTACTGGCTTGCTCATCATAGTTTGCTTAGCCTGCTTTTTTATAGAACCCAGGACCCAGTAGATGGCACTAGCCACAATGGCTTGAGCCCTTCTCTATCAACCACTAATTAAGAAAAGGCCTTACAGGTTTACATACAATCTGATTTTATGGAGGCATTTCTTAATTGAGGTTACTTCCTCTCAGATGACTTTATCTTATGTCAAGTTTACATAAAACTATTCAGCACACAACTGGTATGTATGTTCTCCTCTAAGACCCAGGAATTTACATTAGTAACTACCCAGATAGTTGCCAGTACTAAGCAAGACTTCTCTCTTGTTGAACAAGCATTTAGGGAACTGTTGGTTACCACCAAGGTATCCATGCCACTAGTACACTCTTAGAAATACTCTTATGGATACTGTGCCCTGGTTTTAGTTCGTAGGCAACACAGCTAGGTAGGACTCTTGATTGATTTCTTTTCTTGGAAGCTTGTATGGCACCTTCTGGAACTCTGAAAGCTAGTTTGTATGAAAGAAGTTTTCAGGTCAGAACCAGATCTGAGCCTCCAGGCCCTATATCCAAGGTACATGGTGTCCTTGCCAATAGGGGACTTACCTTTAACTTCTTGGAGGCAACTAAAAATAATAACAAGAACCTACAATGTTTTGGGAGTCTTTTGGACAACCCTGACCAATGACTCAAAAGAGCACTTAACATGCTTTGCGTGCTGGATAGTTTTATGTCAACTTGACACAAGCTAAAGTCATCTGAGAGGAAGTAACATCAATTAAGAGACACCTCCATAAATTCTTAACTGCATTAAAAATATTTGTCCTTACACCCATAGATAAGTGTAGCTTTCACCCCTGCAACAGACAGAGATGACTACAGAAAGCCACAACCAATCAAAATGAAGAGAAAAGTGATCATTTTTCTGCCCAACCCCAACTGGTGCATCTACAACACAACCCCTGCAGTAAGTATTGTAGAAGGGGGCAGAAAGGCTGTAAGAGCCGGGGAACAGGACATTTGCTGTGAGGTTGCATCTCCTAGAATGTCAGGGAAGTTGCATCTATGAAATCTCATCAACATGGCTGCCTAAACAACAGCTATACAAGGACAACACCAGTAAACATGCTAACATGATATTGGGGTCTCAATCTAGACAAAGAACTGCAGGCAACTAATGAATGTTGAGAATGAATTAGTCTTTCCCAGGCAAGAGAACTGATAAACCTTTTAAATGCAGATTGTCTCTGTCCTCACACAATATAACCAAAGTAAAGCAGAATCTCATGAAATCCATGAAAAAGTTCCCAGAACTACTTAACTAATGTGACACATTAGTCATGTGACACAATATAAACCTAGAAACCTATAGCATTTCTATATTTTACCATGACCAACAACAAAATATTAAAGTTAAAAAAGCCCATATATAGAAACAACAATAACAAAAAATACTAAACATCTAATTATAAGTCTAACATAGACAGGATCCATGAGATGAAAAATGGTAAAACTCTGCTGAAAGTGATTAAAGACCTAAATAAACAGAGACATACATCCTGTTCAGGAGTCCACTCAAATTGACTTCAGTTTTAACAATTGCAATCAAAATCCTAGCTGAATTCTTAAAATATTTTTTATTTTATATATACAAGTGTTTTGCTGCTGCATGTGTGTGTATTAAGTGCAGGAAGTACCCATGGAGGCCCAGAACATGGCATCGACCCCCTGGAACTTCAGTTACCAATGGTTTTGAGCTGCCATGTGAATGCTGGGAACCGAAGCCAAATCCTCTGCAATAGCAGCAAATACTCCTAACCACTGAGCCATCTTTCCAGCCCATAGCAGGAATTTTTATACACATCAATAAGACCATTCAAAATGTATGTGGAAAGACAAAGTAACTAAAACAGGCAAGACAATCTTTCTACGATATTTATGCATTTTATGTATATGGATGTTTTGCTTGTGTGTATGTCTGCACACCAGAAGAGGCATTAGTTCTACAGAATTACAGACTATAGATGGTTTGTGAGTTGCCATGTGGATGCTGGGAATTGAACTCAGGATCTCTGGAAGAGTTCTCAGTGCTCGTGATTGCTTGAGTCATCTTTCCAATTCCGGCAATACAATTTTGAAAGAAAACGCAACTGGAAAATTCATGCCGTTAGATGTCCAGAACAATTTTACTTACTTCAGTACTGGCAATGAGGAAGTGTGGTAGTGTTGATATGCCAGACAAAATTCAGAGAATTCAAAACATAAAACTTAACAAAACTTTGAAGAATGGATCAGTAAGATGGCTTAGTGAGCAAAGGTGCTTGCCACCAGGCTTGGCAACCTGAGCCTGATACCCAGGACTCACATTGTAGAAGAAGAGAATGGACTCCTGAAAGCTGTCCTCTCATCTCCCCAAGCATGCCCTGACAACATACATACATACACACACACACACACCATAAATAAATAATAAATAAATAAAATAATGTAAAAATAACTTAAAACTTAAAACTTTGGAAAAAAGAAAAGAAAAAAAATCTTGTGATCTTGGGATAAAGACTTTCTACCTGTGACACTGAAATCATGACCAACAAAAAGAAAAATTAATAAATGACTTTGTTAACAATTAACCACTTATACTCAGTACATCACTCTGTCAGAATTAAAAAACAAGCCACAGACTAGGAGAGAACGTTCACAAATTTTACAGAGGACAGGTGTCCAGAATGAGCTCTTTAGACTAAATAGTAAGAAGGCAAAAAGTATGGTTTTATACATGCAAAGGATTCAAACAGTTTAGTAAATATAATACATGGGCAGAGAGAAGGGAAGCTTGGCACCCTCAGCCACGAGGAAATACTAGTTCAAACCATGAGATTCCAGTATACACATACCAAAATGACTTCAAGTGAGAGAAATAACACCAAGACAACTCAAGGATATGGAGAGCTGAGAACCCTCTGAAAGCATCTTTAGCCTTGTAGTTTGAATTCCCTGTCCCAGAAATAAAAGAAAGATTCACACATATAACATTCCTGGTTCCAGACAAAGCACGCCTGGAGACATGGAAGAAGGAGTAGAGGGAGGCGGTGAGGTGTCAGAGTGTGGGTGGAGCCTAAAAGGGAGATATAGAGGGAAATACAGATATGAGGAGGGAGACAGGACAGGAGCGGTAGAAACACACGTACCCTGGTTAGGACTTGGGTCAGACAACTTAAGTATCCTGGGTGCTGTGTGCGTTCTCTGTGTTTTACAGTTCAGTATAAAAGTTTGAGGATGATTTTTATGAGTCTGGATTTTTTTAAATCAATCTTAATTTTGAAAAGATATTTAAGGGGGCTGCCAATTTTTTTTCTAAGAATAAAATTCAAACCAGGATACACTTTAAAGCTCCGATTTTACTAGCCGTGGCAGAAAGATCAATACCAGAGAAAATACAGTAGTGCTCAAAAATGTGCTTTTTTTTAAAGCACATAATGGTAAGTGATAAAGTTGCACATTTCTTCAACTGCAGGATTCTGCTCCCCAAAGAGATGTCAGTCCCACTGGGGTCTATCCATACTGCGCCACAAAGAACTGAAACACATCACAGGCTATTCCGAGCAAGCACAGCTTGCTACATGTGGGCGGCTTTGAGCATGTGACTCCTGTGTGGTTTAATTTTTTTGTGATTCCTTTTTATTTTATTTTTATGTGTGCTGGTGTTTTGCTTACATGTATGAGCCTGTATGAGGGTGTCAGACTCCCTGGGGCTGGAGTTACAGACAGTTCTGAGCTGCCATATGGATACTTGGAGTTGAACCAGGGTCCTCTAGAAGAACAGCAAGTGCTCTTAACCTCTGAGCCACCTATGCAGCCCACCCTGTGTACCTTTTTAAAGTGTAGGATTTATAAATTCATCAAACTCATTAAAGGTGATAGAACTTAGAGATGCTTTCTCACCCAAGCCCTAGACCCTGTCTCCCTTAGGTACCCTGGGTGTCCCCAGAACCCACTGGATGCTGTAGAAAATGCAGCACATACAATGTCTCAAAGTTGCTTGTGGCTAAGGTAGACCCAGAGCACTGTTCTTCAACCATAGCTCACATAGATTGGCTACAAAGGGCAGAGCTAGGAGAGCATAAGAGACAAGAAGAGACAATTCAAAGTATATCTGAGCCATTAAACAAGTGCAGAAGCCCATACAGAAGACAGGTGAGTCCAAGTCAACCTTCTAAGGATGAAGCCTGGCACCTGGCTGTCTATTATCCTCTTCTTCCTGGATATGTGCATTTTCTAATTAAAAAAAGAAAGAGGTGAGAGAGTGTCACCCTGAAAGGTGCTATTCCTTCTATGGGCTCTCAATATTCCTACTCCCTCTCCTAAAGTAGGCACAGACAGAGACAGTGCCTCAAATCTGACAGGTGGCCTGGCGGTGGTGGCGCACGCCTTTAATCCTAGCACTTGGGAGGCAGAGGCAGGTGGATTTCTGAGTTCGAGGCCAGCCTGGTCTACAGAGTGAGTTCCAGGACACCCAGGGCTACACAGAGAAACCCTGTCTTGAAAAACCAATTAAGGGCTGGAGAGATGGCTCAGTGGTTAAGAGCACTGACTGCTCTTCCAGAGGTCCTGAGTTCAATTCCCAGCAACCACATGGTGGCTCACAACCATCTGCAATTAGATCTGACGCCCTCTTCTGGCTTGCCTGAAGACAATTACAGTGTACTCATAAATGTAAAATAAATAAATAAAGTTTAAAAAAAAAAAGAAAAAAAGAAAAACCAATTTAAAAAAATCTGACAGGTGATGAACAGAAAGCCAGCCTTTCCACAGCACTGAATAAAGAACAGAACTACCAGCTCCTCCCACTGTATTGCCAAGAGAGGCTCACCAAGGGCCTGGCCCAGTGAGGATTGAGGATAAAGGAATACAACTGTGCCCTATGTCATGTTCCTACCAATTCCTGGTCTTACACCAGACTTCAGCCCTCAAAGAACGTTCTGCTGGATTATGTCCTGAGATGTCAGAGACCAAACTTGAACAGCTCAGAGAAATTCCAGCACAAAAAAACCTTGGGGTTCACCTCAGATGAGAAAAAGCTCCACCTAATGGAAGTTCTCATCAAGCCTGAATGCCAGTTTGAAATGCAAAAATTGTCAGGCCCTATTTGTGCAGGACCCTGGATAAACCACATTAGAAACTCAACATTGACTCTTTTTAGTCTTTAATTTGGAAAATAAATGGCTTAATATTTAGGTTCTTTCACCAGTGAGTGAAACTGGAGATTATGAGATGGCAAATGAGTCTCAGATTTAGCACAAGGATGATGAAATTCTTAACTCCATAGTGAAGTTGGTCTCTACCCACGGATCTCAGCTTAAGCAGTCTTAGACTAGTCTGACAAACAGCTCATGAAGGTATTTTGGTGCCTTTCAGCTTCTTCTCTGGAAACACACACACACACACACTCACCAAACACAAAGCATGTGTGTGTGGTGTTGCAGTGAAGTGTGACTTACCTCCAGCAGCAGCCGTCCTTCCTGCACAGGGAACCCTCTGTATGAGTGGTCTTCAGGTGACAGGGCTGGAGCTGACCATACACAAGTCTCCTGCAAGGCTGTCAGGGAAGAATGAACAAATAAGTTCTCTGCAGAGCCCAGGCCTGCTAGTGGTTCTTAAGTCCCATGTTTCTGTGTTTCCCTGACTTTTACCCAATTGGTCTTGCTGTATGTCCAACTTGGGCCGTGCTATTGTTCTCAACAGGATATGCAGGATCTCCATGAAGTCCTAGAAAGCTGTATGACTGGCAGGAAGAGCCAGTTGAAGTTCTAGGACAGCATGGACCTGGAAGGAGCCTCATGTAAAAGTGTACCCAAACTCATGTACTATTCTGCCTCATCTTAGAAACTGCTCTTGGCTTTCCTGTCTACCCAGTCTTGAGACAAAGTATGGCTTCCTGCCAGGTTCCCTCTATGAACAAGGATCCAAGGGTCC
Source organism: Arvicanthis niloticus (assembly GCF_011762505.2). Taxonomy (NCBI): domain Eukaryota; kingdom Metazoa; phylum Chordata; class Mammalia; order Rodentia; family Muridae; genus Arvicanthis; species Arvicanthis niloticus. The sequence goes on along the minus strand of NC_047676.1, from coordinate 773,485 downwards.
CTGAAAGTACCTTCTGAGATCCAGTACCATTGGATCCCAACACTGCTGGTAGTTACCCTTTGGAAGACAGCGTGTCTGTCATCTGCTCCCAGGCTAGATCAAGGCCCCCAGAATCCACCCATCTCCTATACCCTCATCTCCCCTGGAAGGGAGCAGGCTGAATGCTCTCACCTGGAGGTAAAGGAAGTCCCCTGAGGATGCTCACCCCCTCCAAAAACTGTTCCTAGATGTATGAAGATGCCCACCCTCCTGGTACCCCTATCCACGATGGCTTTAGGATGGAAATTTCAAGGTTCTCTTACTAAGCTGGATTCTAGTCTATGGCAAGCTCTACCATCCAGGAGACTCAATCCCAGACAGAAAGTTCCATTGTTGAGGAGCACAGCATTCTTAAAAGTAATCTCACTGTCTGTTCACAGCCCAGCTCATGCTGAAAAGGATGGGTTTGCTGGGCCATGCATATTATTCAGAAATAAAAGTAGCATTTGAATCAAAGTTCTATTATTTTTGTATCCCATGGCTTGGCCTTGGCAAACCCTGATACTCAGTGGTGGTGGTATTGTTGGGCAATTCTTGTTTAGAATTTGAGCCTCATTGTGACTCCATGTCTCCCTTTTTGAGTGGTTCCTACCAGTCTACCATCAACTGGTCCCATGAAACTGAACCCCCCCCCCCCCCTTTCTGGAGCTCTCAGCAACCCCAGAGGTTTAAGGCATCTTGGAACTTGATAGTTATCCAGGCTCCCAGGCAACTCTACTACCCTGGGATCCAGATACTGTTTAACACTCTGCCCTACCACACAGCAGATCCACACCTGGTCCTCAGAGTTAGCCTTTCTAGCTTCATCCAAAGCTGTTGTTTCTGTGGCTGGCAGCTTCCACTGTTCCAGAAAGTCCATGGAAACTACACACAGCCCTGCCCACATGCAAGGGTTTTGGCAGGGTTTTGGCAGGGATGAAGGACCCTATGTAACAGGCCACCCTCTCCTAGGACCTAGGAAGCCCAGGAAACTGTGACCCCAAGTGGCAATGACATGACCTTTAGGACCTGGTTTCCTTCTCTTCTATTTTTTTTTTTTTTTTTTTTCCGAGACAGGGTTTCTCTGTGTAGTCCTGGCTGTCCTGGAACTCACTCTGTAGACCAGGCTGGCCTCGAACTCAGAAATCTGCCTGCCTCTGCCTCCCAAGTGCTGGGATTAAAGGCGTGCGCCACCACCGCCTGGCCTCTTCTACTTTCAAAAGGCACCATTTCTCACCTGTGTCTCCCTCAACTAATGAGACTGGGTTTTCTGTTTGCTACACTAAGCAAAGAAAGTACCATTTTCTTTGTCAGAACTCAGATGCCTCCTGGGAAACTTGAGCCTCTGATGCCTCTCAGACAGTGGTTCTCAACCTTCCTAATTGGTGTGACCCTTTTATACAGTTTCTCGTGTTGTGGTGACCCTCCAACCATAAAATTATTTTTGTTGAGACTCTGTAACTATAATTTTGCTACTGTTATTAATTATAATATAAATATGTTTGAGATAGAGTTTTGCCAAAGGGGTTGTTGAACCATGAGTTGAGAAACGCTGCTCTAGGAGGGCAGAGGGGTGGAGGAACGAGACTCCTTAAAGCCAATCCTTCTTCATCACTTAACTCCCTAGTCTGGGCCTCCTACACCAGATACATTAATACATTAAGTTTTTAAATGTGTCTTCAGGAGGCCTCCGGGGAGGGGGGGTCTACTTTATCGTTTCCCTCTTCAGGATCTGTTCTGCTTCTCCTCTGGCAATAGGGAATTTAAGAGACTAGCAACCCTCGAGGGCATCCCCAATCCCCTGGAAAATGTGCCATGGAAACTGCAAGAGTGAAATAAATGAGCTGCTGTCTTCACCTGCTTGGGGTTGAGGGATGGGTGAGAACAGGACAGGAAGATTCAGCCCTTGAGGGTCCGATATAAACCAAGGCACCAGCGGGCGCGGGCAGATTCCCAGCAGAGAGTTTCCTGATGGTCTGTCTCCCTGCGGGAGGAGCACCGTTCCCAGCACCTCAGAGATTGCCCAAGGCTTCCACAGGACTTAAACAAGGATGGCAAAGGAGCTAGTATGCATGTTGTGCCAGACAGCTGAACCGCTTGAGCACAACCCACAATTTGACCAAATCCTTAGCGCCACCCACCCCTAACACACACACACACACACACACACACACACACACACACACACACACACACACACACACACACTCCAACCCCAAGAGCCAGCTCCGCCTCTAAGCGCTGCTAAATCCAGCCTAGGCTGAGTTTCTGGGACTCCGCCACCCCCATCGCGTGCCTGGCGCCTCTGGCTTCCTCCTGTGGCCACAAGCGTCACGCGATGGCTGCGATTGCGTGCGAGCGAATGGGGCCCCGCCCGGTAGACGTGGGGGTAGATTGGTTAGGGGCCTAAACCCCAGGGAAAGGGACAAAGGTGTGGCGGGGGACCTGGGTGGGACCTGGATGGAAGGGTTTTGGATTGTTGCACCTCTAGGTCGGGTCCAGTGAACTGCCTTGCTTCGGTAGCCGGCCAGCCAGAGCAGGGTATCTTTTCTACGAGTTAAGGGTTGTGGAGGTCACTGAGACCCCACACAGTGGAGCTAGCTAGTAAGTGTGTAAGAGCCAACGGAGAGGTGCGTTGATCTACGCGCCTCGGAGTCTGCTCACTATTTCCCTCTGCTTTTTTCACGGCCCGACGCCCCCTATAGGCCTTCCCCTCCCCAGCAGGTTTCTATGCCAGTGAGCAGAAAAGTCTTCAAGGCATCAACCACAAGTTTTTACCAGCTCTGTTCTGCTGTGGCCACTGACAAAAAAGAGGGACCTACTTGGGCCACTCACATGGAAATGAGCTGGATCCCTGTGCGTTGTGCCCAGCTTAACCTAAACCCACGGTTCCCTGTCAACCCTAGTTCTTCCCCCTACAATTGTAGGTGTAAGAGGACCAGTAGGTCCCTACCTCAGGAAACTTAGTCTCTTGAGATTCTCAGGGCCACTTGAAGTCCCCAGTTGGTCACAATCAACTGAAACCAACAAATCTTTCACTTCTCTTATTTCCTGAAACCTTGAAGTAGTTTATTTGGAACAGCAAGAATTTGAAGAGTTACCATGGAGGCAGTTGAAATTGCCACACACAGCAATGCAGAGAGTGCAGGCTACGATGGGAACCAACTCCCTAATAACATATTTCCCTTTCTCTACGACTCAGCAGATGAGTGGAACCCCATTGGTGGATGCTACACACATACAAATCTAAGGACTTCTGGGTATCAGTTTAGCAAAATGTTCTCTGTGGTGGAGATACAAGAAGTCTGGACCATCTCTGCTTCTGGGTGATACTATAATGCCTGAAAATGCCTTACTCTCAGTTTAGTGATGTCAATTCCTACACCAGAATGGTGTGTCTGATCAGGCCAGCCATTCCTATAGTTACTTTCCCCCTAGACTTGCTATGGGCAGAGACAAAGCCTGAGCAAGATAAGACTGAGCAAGCCGACTGGAGCAGAGATGTTACAGAATTTTGGCTAAAGTTTCCTAAGTATTTTCTAAAGCTAACATTTATTTTAGATAGTCAGTAGATAGAGACATGGGTCCCAGGCATAGCAGGAAGGAGGGTACAAAATGGATAGGAGAGAAGCAAACAGGGAAAAGGAAAGAAGAGGAAGGGGTAAGTGAGATGCTTCTATTCAACACTCACCCAGACTCTCCTGGTATTTAGCTGGACTGTCCTCCTAGACAGTTGCAATCTCTGATTCAGCTCCTGGGTAAGAAAGAGGCTTGTCTGGAATTTCAGTAAGCCAATCGACTTTAGTGTCCCAGAACTACAGCTGGGAAGGACACAGGCCTCCATTAAGACTCAGTCTACAGCACCACAGTCTACCATGAACAGAAGACCCAAGTAAGCAGTAGAGCAGAAACAGGGTGGAGAGACTTAAGACGACACATTGTCCAGGTCCTTTACTAAGATCATGTAGTGCTTCAAGGTTCTACCAGTCAAAACCTACCTCACATCCTACTTCATGTGAAGAAGGTGTAAGGACCCACAGACTTACAGGAACATTGCCTCAGTCCCAAGGTATGCAGCTGTCAGACAGGACATGCAGAAGATTCCAGAGGGCAGGAACAAATAATCGTGAGGAAAACTTCTGGATTCCTGGCTACCCTATCTTGAGAAAGCTCCAGAAGTGAAGTTGCCTAGCTATGGATTCCCTGAGAATGTCTTAGTACTGAAGGGGCTGCCATGGTGACATCAGGAGTTGGCTCCACAATCCTGTAATATACTCAAGGAGCCCTTTTGTGCACCTAGGATGCTCAGTCTCACAAAATATGAAGTGCACGGTGCTCATTTATGACTAAGACGGCCTGGTGATTCCCTGATGCACCTGCCAGGGATCAGGGCAGAGGATTCCTGTCACATGCATGGGATCTCATTGATTTGGAGAAAAATCCAGGAGTCCTTAGAAAGGACAAGTCTGATCCTCCTTGTCAACTAGCTTCAGATGTTGGAGTGAACAAGTCCACATCCAAGGACAGTGCCCAGGACCATGGCTAAGGTTGCTTTGAAACATGTGAGCTTCCCAGTCACACTGCTTGCAATGTCTGGGGGTACTGCATATAGGGTATCATCTGAATCAGTGTCTAGCGAGGCAGGTAAGGCTTTCCTAGTGTGGATGGTGTCACACAGCTGCTGAGGCCTGAAGAGAATGGAAGTTGGTGATGGGAGAAATTTCCCTATCCTCCTGCCTCTGGGTGAGCTGAAACACAGCCTCTCATTTACATCTGCTCCTGATTCTCAGTTTGGACTTCAGCTGGATCATGACATTCATTTCCCCGGGGTTTCCCATGGATTCCGTTTCCATGACCACATGAACCAGTTCCTCACAATTCCTGCCCATGATGATCTATTTCTCTAGGGAATCCTGATAAATACATGTCTGTCTTAGTAAATACACATCTGTCTTCATTAGGGTTTTACTGCTGTGAACAGACACCAAGATCAAGACAACTTTTATGAAGGACAACATTTCATTGGAGCTGGCTTACAAGTTTTGAGGTTCATTCCATTATCATCAAGGCAGCATCTAGGCAGGCATGGTGCAGGAAGATCTGAGAGTTCTACATCTTGGTCCACAGGCAAACAGAAGAAGACTGGGATCCTCAGGCAGTTAGAAGGAGGGTCTCAAAAACCACCCCCATAGTGACATGGTTCCTCCTAATAGTGCTACTCCATGGGCCAAGCATATTTAGACCACCACAACATCCAAGGCTGGGTTGGGGTAAAATGCCAATATTTCAGCATCACCTAGAAGCCCAGGCTCCATATTGTGTCTGATCTCAAGGCTCCAAGCTGTATATTAGGTTGGTATCCTTTGTGCTTGTTTTCTCCTCCAGCAGTCTAAAGAGTTTAGACGAGTGTAATGGATCTATGTCCCTGTCACCCTAACCTAGCTGCTAGCTGTGCCTTACCTGGAACTTTACCAACTACTAGCCTTTGGAATCTCTGCAGTGACTACTAATGTACTTTAATAAAGCTTCTTAAACACTCCGATCTTCCTTATAGCCCACTGACCAAAGGTAGGAAAGAAGAAAGGTTAATAAGAAATGGGGGTGAAGGTGGGGAGAATGTGGATCGGTTTCGAAGTATTTCTTTGGAGTGATTCCAAACTCAAATCAGTAATGGCAATCCAATACAATTGGCAAACACCAAGCATGAATCAGTAACAGCAGCTTGATTCAGAAGAAAGCCTGAGGCTCCGCCAAATCAGCACGAGTACACGGAAGCTGCAAGAAGCAGCTGGAATACCATGAGAAGTTTTTGGAAATTTTCTCTCTACGAAGTCACGACAAGCGATGGTCAGTGAAGGCCAGCAAAGTGTTGCAAGGTAAACCAATGCAAGAACACCCTCTCACCTTCTGTGGGGTTCTATTTATATCCTTTCCAAACATCATGTGCCTTCTCAAGTGTCCACTCCAGTAAAACATCACATACCCTTTCACCAGATAGCTTCCAGAAAAACACATTTCTGTTCCAGCAAAACATCCTCTCATAGGACAGCTTCCAGAAAACCATCACATGACACAACTGGATCTTCATAGAAATCAGAGATTTCCACTTCATAAATCCATAGCTACCTGTCAGCAAATTCATAAATAACAGCAGCATGGAGCTTGCTTGCCTGCCTGCCTGGCAGTCATCTGAGTCTTCATCTTCACACAAATAAACTATACATCATTATAGGTCACCAGCTCCTATCAGGGTTTTTCTGTAATTGGGATCAATAGATACAGGGTGAGTTTAGTAAAACATCCTGGTATCTGAATGTCAGATACACAGGTCCTACAAAGACATACCCACTTGCTCCCTGTAGTTGCTTCCACCTTAGCATCTGTCATTATCAATCTCTGACTTTATACAGCAGAGACTGAGATACCATATGCAAGCCAAACATAAGGAGCAGGGAGTCAGAGAAGTTCTACTGGGGCTTGGGATGATGTCAAAAATGTGAGGTCATGTAAGTCATCTGAGGGGATAGCCTTTGAGTAAAGATCTGGATGAAGCAATCCTAAGATGGCTAGAAAAGGGGGCCCTTAGCCCTAAGGAAGAACCAGAACCCCAAATAGACAGCTGTATTACCAGGAGAATGGCTGAGAGATGGTGGCCTTTCAGGACAGTAAACTAGTAGGTGGCAATGAGAATAGAATGAAGCACAGGGTCATGGCCCCACTCCTAGGGAAGGAGAGGGTGAACAGAGTCCCTGGTGACTGAAGCACCCTAAACACCAGTAACCTCAGCTATAGAGAGCCTACAATTGCCATATATGCCAAAACAGACATATGACATGACCTGGTTTCATGGACTGACTCTATCTTCTCAACCTCAGAACCTGGGCTGCTTTAGTGACATGCCATCTGGAGAATAGAGACTCTTTCAGTCCTTCCTGCTCCAGACATAGAACCCCTGGATATCACCATTTTCAAGAGTCCACAGACAATCTAGCACACTAGCACAGAAAGCTGAAGCTTCATCAGCCCAACTAGGCCAACTGTGCAATGCATTGTGGGGAGAGGGGGTAGTATCTTGGTCCAAGCAGTGCCCTGATGTCTTAATTAGGGTTTTACTACTGTGAACAGATACCATGACCAAGGCAACTCTTATAAGGACAATGTTTAATTCAGGCTGGCTTACAGGTTCAGAGGTTCAGTCTAGAATCATCAAGGCAGGAGCCCAGCAGCATCCAGGCAGGCATAGTGCAGGAGTAGCTGAGAGTTTTATATCTTCATCTGAAAGCTGCTAGGAGAAAACTGGCTTCCAGGCAACTAGGATGAGGGTCTTAAAGCCCACACCCACAAAGATACACTTCTTTCAACAAGGCCACACCTACCCCAACAAGGCCTCACCTCCTAATAGTGCCACTTCCTGGGCCAAGTATATTCAAACCACTACACCTGAATAAGAGATAGAAACTCAAACACATCCAGGAAATCTCCTCAAGATGGAAGAGTTATGGTACTAGCCCTAGGCTAGGGCACCTTCCTATTCACTTTGAGAATGCCCCTCCTGTGAGCTACAGGGATAGCCTCCACAGTCTATGCCCACTAAGCACCATCTCTTCCAGAAGCAGAAATTGGTATGACCAGCAACTGGCACTTGCCTCTTGGGTCCTGAGTTTATATCCTTTGGCACCCCATGTCTATTACCAAAGTAACTCCTTCTATAATACCTGGGGTCTAAACCAGGAAACACTTAGACACTGCTGAATGATACCACTGAAGGATTCACAGCAGTTGTATCTGAGTCCACTAGGAATTACCTATATTTATAAGATTGAGATTTGACTCCTACCCTTCATCATCAACAAATTTCAACTCAGACCTAATCTAAAACCAGATGTTAAGTTTCCAAATGACGAAACTAGAAAAAGAAAACAGGGGAAATATTTGAAGATATTAGGAAATGAGAAATGTCATGATGGCTCTGTGGGTAACCATGTTTGCTGCCAAACCTAACAACCTGAATTTGCTACAAGACCTAAATGGTGCTCATGGTAGAAGAATGGGCACACACACACACACACACACACACACCACACACACCACACACACACACCACACACACACCAAACACACCACACACACACACACACACACACACACACACACCATGGCTGGGGAGAGGAAGGGAGAATAATGTACTATAAAATATAAATTTAAAATATAAATTAAGGGCTGGAGAGATGGCTCAGCAGTTAAGAGCACTGACTGCTCTTCCAGAGGTTCTGAGTTCAATTCCCAGCAACCACATGATGGCTCACAACCAACTGCAATGGGATCAGGTGCCCTCTTCTGGTGTGTCTAAAGAGAGCTACTCATACACAAAATAAATAAATCTTTAAAAATATATAAAATATAAATTAAGAATCTAATGTAAGAAATATAATTCTACACTCACTTCTGAGTGAACTGCCAAAGAAAACAAACTCACCAAAGAAACACCTGTGCTAACTCTAGCACCATTATAATAACGAAGACATGGAATCAGCCTAGATGTCCACTGATGAATGAATAAATATAGAAAATGTGATGAATGAACATTATAAAATACTATTCATCCATAAAAGGATGAAAAGCTACTGTTTACAGGAAAAATGAGAGAACTGGTGCCGTTATGTTAAATGAAGAGTCAAGAATTGGATTTACCACATGTTCTCATTTATTTGTGGAGGCCAAAAATGTTGATCACTCAGAAGTAGAGAGAACCGAGGTCATTCACAGGATGGAAAAAATAGTGTGAAGAGAAACAGAAAGGGTGGATAATGTCTACAAAAATGTAGTTGGAGGCAAGAAGTAGCTCTGAAGGGTGGAGTGAGAGCTCACTCTTCCAGAAGACCTGGGTTCAGTTCCCAGAACACATGTAGTGGTTCACAGCTAGCTATAATTCAAATTCTAGAGGATCCAATGGTCTCTTCTGGCACCTGCAGGCACTGTAAGCATGTGGTACACAGACATGTGTACAGGCAAAATCAGCCATAGACATAAAACAAATCTCAAAAAGGGAGAAAACAACTAAGCAGGATTCATTTCAGAAATGTAATAATGGTTCAAAAGATTGATATACATAATGTGTTAGTTCTAAAGACAAAAATGGGAAATGCTAATTACTCTGGCTTGATCGTTATACATATTTCAGTGAGTATGATATACATTTTGCTCCATCAAGAGGCACAAATATCATATTCCAATTAAAAGTTCAAATTTAAAAGTAAAAAAAACTGAAGGAAATAAGAGTATGCAGGTAATAATTTCGAGGTTTGCAGGCTGCAGAAATAATTTCCATAAGCCAGGAAATCTCCACTTATACCTGCTTCCTGCCCATTTCATGTTCAAGCACATCTTAGGGCTGTCTTGTCCTAACTTCTACAGCCACTGCCATGTACTCCTCTGCCCAGGTCTCTGTGAGTGACGAAGATGGTCATGACAGTGGTGGTAAGAAAAATGCTCCTCACAGATATATGTGCACATCTACTTTTGGGAACACAGCCTCTTTGCAGGTTCTGCCATCTCTTGTCCCTTTCCTTTCCTCCTGTCCCCCAGGACACTTTCCCTATGCAGTGAGGCCCTCGGGGCGCACTGAAGACTCAGGCCTCACAGACTACTTCCTGTGTGCTGGTTTCTTGATGCTTCCTATTGACTTATTTTGAGATGTCAAACTTACAAAATACTTTTAAGAATAGCATAACATGTCCAAATTCTTTTCCCATAGACTCCTCTGAAGGTTCCAAATAGGTGCAAAAACGATCACTGTCAAGTCATTGGCAGGGGAGTTATGGTTCTTCCCACAGTTCAGTTTTTTCCTCAGGTCTTTATGAAGACTACAAGTCGGCCAATAGAAGACTGATGATGCCTCATGATTAGAAAAGAACATGCATCTTCATCATGAAGAACATCATGTTATGCTGGGCTCAACCCAAGATGCTTTTTGGTGTGATACATGGTGTCTACTTAGATGCTCTCAGCAGACCAAATTCAACCACTGAGGACAGTGGATACTATTTCTCTCCTTTATGTTCTTTCCCCTTGACACAAAAAGATTATTTTGTTTGAGACTATAAAAATGCCATTTCTCACCACACTTTCACCATTATTCTTTGTATTTATTGAATCATTTGCTTGAATCAACTATGGCTCAATGGTCACTGACTTTTAGCTCACCTCTTTTATGTCTGTCTCTCTTACCTTTATTATCTAGAAGTATAATAAAGAGAGATCTTCTCACTGTTTATTTAGTTTGTTCATCTCAACTAGAGTACACTGATAGAATCCTGTTTTATTCAAGTACTTATCAGCCATTACCACCACACGTCATTGAATCATCCCTGGCTTGCCAGTAGAGCCTTCTTTTTGATCATCTTATATTGAACGACATGCCTCCATTGAGTACTTTTTGGCATAAACAAAATTATTTTCTATCACCCCTGCTCCCAAGTCCCTGGCTCCTTGCAGTGATAAATGGAATTCAGAGCCAGTATCTAAATGAAAAGTATGTGTGTTGTTATAGAGCAGCAGACTTTTTTATGTGTGAATTATGCCCACATTACATATATCACCAAGCTTTGGTATATCTGTACATATTGAAAGCCACCAGTTCACACCAATATCTCCATATCCAGTTCAGTACCACAGATGCAGTACAGAGTAGAATTATTTTTCTATTTACAGTTTGTAAAATTGCTTTTCAGCTACCCAGACTTAGACTTCCTGTGTGGGGAGATTTTAAACTATTGATTTAATTTCTTTTTAGGATTTATTTTTAATTTAGTGTGTGTGTGTGTGTGTGTGTGCAGATGCTCACAGAAGCCAGAGGTATTGGCTTTCCTGGAGCTGGAGTTATAGGCTGACATCTGACATGGGTGCTGAGAATCAAATTCAGGTTCTCTGAAAGAGCAGCATATTCTCTTAACTACTGAGCCATCTTTAACCTCTGATTCAGTTTCTTCAATAGTCTTATGACTATATGAGCTTTTCACTTCTTCTGAGTCACTTTAATAAGATTTGTTTCAAGGAATTTATTACTTTACTTTCAAATCTCAAATAATATATAAGCACTAAATTGTTCACAATGCCCTTAGATGATCTTTTAAATCTCAATAGCATTTATAATTGTCTTCTTTTTATATCTTAACTCACCTCACACTTTTTTCTTGATCACTTACTAGAATTTGTAAATTTGATTATTTAAAAGAACTCTACTTAGTACTTTTCTATTTTATCAATATTTTCTCTTTTGTCATCACCCCTTTGATTCTCTATTTTATTGTTCTTTATCAAAACAATTTCATTCACTGCTTAACTTATTAATATTTAGTCTTTCTTAATTTATATGTATGCAAGACAAGTTATTTCTGAATATTGATTTGGCTACACCTTACATATATACCTGTTTGTAAATATTTCTAAATTTCATCATATTTCATCATATTCATTCATCTTCATTGGACTAAAAGTTATTACAGATAAAAGGGATTTCAGATTATCTTTTACTAGTGATTTCTAGCTAATTTTCAATTGGGGCTTCACTATAAGTTTTTATGGCTTTTGTCTTTTGTCACAATTTGATTTATTGGCCATATGATTTCAATATTAACATGTACATGCAGGCTTGAGAATTCTGGGACTCTGGAATCCTAGAACCCAGCGCTTTTTGTTTGTCCATTAGATTGATTTTATGTTTGCCTTATTTACATCTTTTATAACTTTTACTCCTTTAATGTTTCACTCCATGAAGTCTTGTAATATCTTCTTGATGGTGAATTTGTGTATTTTCTTATAATTCTGTCAATGTTTGTTTTTATAGATTTTGAAGTTATTAGAAACATAAATTTTAAATTATCTTATTCGTTTGATGAAATGAATCATTAAATAATTATGTAGTGACTCATTCCCTTCCTCTGCCCAGTGCTTTTTAACTTCAAAGAAAATTTTGGACATTGACTCAGAGGCATAAGTCTCTCTGTTAGGGTTTCTTCAGTGTGTCTTTCTAGCTTTTTGCTTTTTCTTTCTAAACTATTGGACTTTAAATGTGCACTTTGTAAATAGCTTATCAAGCTTCCCCTGTCTTTTAATGGGTGTCTTAGTCAGGGTTTTATTGCTGTGACAAAACACCATGACCAAAAAGCAAGTAGACGAGGAAAGGGCTTATACTTCCAGACCACAGTCCATCATTGGAGGCAGTCAGGGCAGGAACTCAAGCAGGGCTGGAACCTGGAGGCAGGAGCTGATGCAGAGCCCACAAAGGGTGCTGCTTTCTGGTTTGCTTCCCCTAGCTTGCTCAGCCTGCTTTCTTATAGAACTGAGGACCACTAGGCCAGAGATGTGACCACCCACAATGGGTTGGGACCTCCCCACGTATCACTAATTGAAAAAAAAAAAAATGCCTTACAGCTGGATCTCATGGAGGCATTTTCTCAACTGAGGCTTCTTCCTCTCTAATAGCTCTAGCTTGTGTCAAGTTGACACAAAGAACCAGCCAATACAATTGGCGTGGGTATTCCATTTATATTTCTTATAATTAATGATATGTTTGGACCTCTATGATTTCTATTTCTTGTACTCATTTGAATCTTTTCTGTTTTCTTTGGTTATATTTTCCAATATAATATCTTTGGTCTTTTTCTTTGGTTATAGTTTCTCATTTTGTTTTCTCTTTTGAAAATTAAAATCACATTTCTGTCTTAAAACAAGATAAGCAGCTAGGTGGTGATGGTGCACTCCTTTAATCCTGGTGCTTAGGAGACAGAGGCTGGTGGATCTCTGTGAATTCGAGACCAGCCTGGTCTACAGAGTGATTTCCAAGACAGCCAAGGCTACATAGAGAAACCCTATCTTGAAAAAAACAAACAAAAATAAGATAACCTTCAAATATAATACAAGAAACTTAGAACTAACTTAAACTGTCCTCTTTAATTCTGTGCCTAAATAAAAATATTTTGTGCACTCTTTTCTCTTTTTCGTTTTTACTGTATACCATCATTTAAATCAAGGATTGATTTTTCCCTACAGTCACTACTTTCTTGCTTCTCATTCCTCTTCATCTGGAATTTCCTTTCTTCTGTAGGAAGTATTTCTATTCAAAATTTCATTTAATACTGTTATCTCTGGATTCTTGGCTTTTCTTAATTTTTGCTCTCTGAATGTTACTTATTTTTTTGCTGGCTCATCAATTTAATTTTATAATACTAAATCTTGTTAAAATTGGTAGTGCAAACTTTAATCTGAGCACCTGGGAGGCAGAGGGAGGTGGATCCCTGTGAGTTCAAGGACAGACTGGTCTACGTAGTGAATTTTAGCCAGACACGGTTACATTATATGACCCTTTCTCAAAAATAAATACATAAAATGCTTTATCTTAACTTGTGGCTATTATCAACAGAGGAAAAGACTGGTTACCTACTGAAGTGAAAAAAAATTATTTAAAAGTAGATTTCCTGCAGTAAACTTTAAGTGTTAAAAAGACATGCACATAGCAACCTTTTCTCACTCACATTATAAAGAATGCTAAAATGAATTCTTCCCATATAAATTTTAGCTGAGACCTCAAGACAACTATCCCTTGGCACCACAGTGAGATTCAGAGTGATGGTAGGGGGAGGGTACTGGGTAAAGGTTCAGAAATGGGACATGCTTTAAGTCTATTTCCATCCATACCAAAAAAAAAAAAAAAAAAAAAGTAGGATTTCTTCTCCTCTTGTGTCCAGTCAGACATGCTTCAGAAGGACTCTGCAAGACTACTGTGCCTTCTGGGGTCAATACAGCACTAAAGGCTGCTGTTCTTCCTCTAAGGAATCTAAGAGGAAAAGGATTTGGGTGCTCTTGGTCAAGAAACAAGCCTCAGGTAGAAAAAATTGCTTACCCAGTAAGCCAAAGGTGTATAACCCCTATGAACCAGGTAGACCATGCTGTGTGTACTAGCCTATGATGATGGGGTGTAAATCTGGCCCCAAGGAGACATGAAAGCAGACCACATTAAGAGGAGGATCTGCCACCTGGGACAAGGAAAGACATATGGTACCAGTTGTAGGAGAAGGATCACCTATCTGTGTTCACCTTCAGAGTATGGTTGTCTCTCAAGACACCCAATAACATCTTAGGAATCCTCTTGGGTGTCATGTCTGCCTGATGTATGAGCTTAAGCTGTGTCAGACACATGGGACATTTCTTGGCCTTCTTTCTTCTCTCTTTGCTACTCCTACTGAGGGGATTAGCAACCCTAGCATCTTGTAAACGAATGAGGTTGGGGTTCAGCCTCCTGCCTGAGGGTTGCTCACTAGAGAGGCATGTTGTGTTTTAACTGTGAAGTTAGGCTTGTACAAATGGCCCGGGAAGCCTGCTTGGAAACAGGATAGAATTATTAATATATCCTCCCTAGAAGTGATCAGCAACGCCTTAGGCTGTCCCAGATCCTCCCAGAAACAGAAGGAGGACCATATACAGAGAAGGTCTGCTGGGGAAGCGAGAAAGAAAACCAAACCTCAGATCCTGGAAAGGAATCCAGAGACAGGAGAGAGAAGAGGAGAGATCGAGGCTGTCTCTAATTGGTCAGGTTGATCATTTGAGATCATTGAAAAGAGGTAGAAAAATAGAATCATTTATAAAACAATGGGAGTGGTCTTTTTATACACTAACAATATGATTTGGAAAGCCAATTTGGTCTCGAGTATTAAGTCCCATCAATATCTACTTTGAAGTCTAAAATAAAGTCTCATCTCAGCATCATCTACTCACTTGGAGAGACAGCTAGATATGCTAGACAAGCCCTCCTAGAAGATTCCTCCAGTTGTGAACCTATGGCTCAAACCAGGTATGTATGTCTGAGACACAGCCACAGAGAGCATAGGAGAGGGATTCTAGCTTTAAAAGAGAGACATCAAGAAAAGAAAGGCAGGTGTTGCTAGCATGGAAGGCTAAAACCTAGTAAGGCAAATCAAATTAGACCTGGGATTTGAGAAATATCGGGTTCAAAGTTCTGGGTGGGGCATCCTTGGCCCACAGCAACCTTGAACTATCTCTTCTGACAATCTCCAGGGTCACACTGCCCCTTTATTTTTTTATTGGATATTTTATTTATGTACATTGTAGATGTCATCCCATTTCCCCTCTCTAGAAACCCCCTATCCTATCCCACCTCCTCCTTTTTGCTTTTATATCATTTTAATTACATTCGAGTATTCACTGCCCCTTTATTGATAGTGAGTGCATGTTGTTAGAGGAATAGCTCTTTTATTCCTTTTGTTGAGACAGAAGTATCTACGTCTATAACCCTTCTCTCTTCCTCCTTCTGTGGTGGCTGAGTACATTCGTGGTTCACATCACACAGTTTCTTTTACAAGTGGTTGTTCGGCTGCACACTCTGTCATTTGTTGCAATGTGAGTAAGCTCAGGACTTTTCAACTCTAAGTTCTGGTTCCTTTTAATCTCTTCAATTTATCCCTCTGCGTATTTTATTATAAGCAGTAAAGAAAAGTATCAAGGAGCACCTCAGCAGTCCACTGAGGATTCTCTTCCACTGAAAGTCACCTCAGCTTTTTGCAGGTTCTATTCTTTACAAAGTACTAGAACACAGCTAGGCTGCATTTTGCCATCTTATGAATAAAGATCCTGTCTGCTATGGTTTGCAATACCAGAGCTCTTTGTTCCTGCTGAGTCCTTAACACAATAATTCATTAATGCTTGCATTTCTACTAAATTCTGTTTGATAGAATACATAGTATCTGAGACACAAAGAGCCTGCTCTTCAACACTTTTTTTCCTTGCTATTCTAGAATCACCTTTAAATGTCATATTACAGCAAATACATACCATAGCTGGTTGGTTCTTCCCAGAATACACCTCAGAGCTTCTGTGTCCTCCATCATCTAATTCCAAAGCTTCCCTCACAGGTCTCAGTGTTTATCTGAGTGATATCCCATGTCTCAGTATTTAGTCAGATAAGATAGCAAAATATCATTGGCTAGACAGGTTGAATCACAGCAACTCATCTTCTCTATTCTGGGTATGTGTTGGGGGTGAGGAGTTTCCTCTTATAAGAGATCCTGAAAGATCATAGCCACACCTTGGAATCTTCCTTAATTTTGATTACTTTACTTAGAGGTCCATCTTCAAAAGCCATTACTCAGCAGATTTGGGCTTCAAGATATGAATTTTGGGAGGATACAAATATTTAATTCATGACAAAGACCACTGGGGAAAAGGTAATCTTTCATTGAGAATAGAAAAATGATACACTACAGTTTAATAATTGTACACATCTGTCTGGAGTATCCAAAATCATTAATGCTCTCAAGGAACACATGATTTTACATGCTAATGGATGTTGTATTCTCAAGTTCTGTGTCCCAGGTTACATCTAGTGATGTCGTAGTGTCTGTATTTGTTCATCTGGGGTTAACAAGGAGCAGAGAAGCCTGTTCAGCTCAAGTGAGCAAGGGGGCCAGGAATGATCTTGGGCAAGAATTCTAGGACAGACAGAAGAATGTGGGCAGGTGTGGCAGGCTGAGAACAAAGCAAATGAGCAAACGAGGCCAGACACCATGTAAGGTGAGTACAGGCCATTGGGAGGAAGATGCAGCAGCATAGCCATGAGAAATCTCTAAGTTTTTGTGAGAGATGAAACTAGGTCTCTCTGCCTCTTTTGCTCTTATGTCTTAGTTTTTCAGACCATCTCCTCTCCCTGGAGTGGTTCTGGAGTGCACATTTGCTTGCCTCATGGATGCTCCCATCCTAACAACTCACTGGGTAGATGCTGTCCATTGGCCAGGCCTGAAAATGATCTTTAATATCATTGCCTGAGACACTTTACTCCTGTTAGGTCTTCCAGGGTCTTGTCTTGGAGACAGTAAGGAGTCCCTGGGGAGGCATGGGACAAGCCAACCTATAATGCTTCTGGACTATAATAATGGGGCCAAGGTTTCTTAGATTTTCCTAGTCAATGTTCAGTACTACCTATCCAGGGATTCAACCTAGTGTAAGCATGGGAGAACCTAACTCCACTCCCTGCCCTGTAACAGTACATGGCCATCTATCTCTTCCGAACACTCCCCACCTTTTTTCTTCACCAAAATTTCCCCTTTTGTGGAGAGAAAAAATTTGTAAAAGTGGAAAATCCCAGCCCTGACTATCGCCCACAGAAGATAGTGGAAGTAGAAAGCTGTGAAAAAGCAAGGCCTTGCCACACACGGAACAGATAAATAAAATTAAAACAACCCACTGCTTTTAAACAACCCATTAAAGACAACCTTAAATATTCCCAGCAGATTCTCAAGCCACTGTCACCCTCTGAGTTTGGACTTTACAGTTCATGTCCTTTTCAGAGGTGATGTTTTATGGAAGTTTTAATGAAATTAGCTCATCCAATTTGGGTCAACAAGCACAAACTAAAATCTAATTTATGTAGCTTCACTTTTTTTCCCCTAATCACACAGTTGGAAATGAGTTCAGGAAAAGTTTTAGAATTTCTTCTCTAATGTGCAGCTTAAAGGGACTCGAAAAATTCAGAACTCTTGGTTGAAAATGCATAGTAGAAAAAGATTTATAAGTTGTTATCTTGCCCCCAGAAGTCACAACACTCTGAAGAAGTCTTTGGACCCTGAGGATTCACTTCATTTCGACACAGTGAGATCCTCAGGCTGTAGTGATGTGAGCAGACCAGCTACCAGTAGTGCTGCATTCATATCGCAGAACTCTGAAAATGGCAGCAAAATGAGCAAACCACTCCACTTGTAAGTTAACAACTGGATGTTAACACAGACTCTTGAACTGTCTTAGAATTGGCCAGAAACATCAGGAGCATATCTCCTCTGGGCCAACAAGCTCTGGCCTGGCTGGCTATATCCAGGTCTGTCCAGGGAAGAAGAGACCTGGTCTTGTTCCCTGTCCTAGTTACCTGTCAACTTGACACAGCCATCTGAGAGGAAAGCCTCCATTTTCAGACTGGCCAGTGGGCATATCTGTGAGAAGCTGCCATAATTGTTAACCCTATAGAAAAGACAGCCCACTGTAGATGGTGCCAAGACTAGGCTGAAGATCTTCAAGTGTATAAGAAAGCTAGCTGAGCATTAACCAGTCTTCAATCCAGCCAGCAAGGAGCATCCTCCATGATTTCTACCATGTTTCTTTGGATGTAAAATGAGATGAAGTTAATGTTGTATGGAAGTTAATTAGCAGGCTTGCCCTCAAATTCCTGCCTCGAGTTGCTGCCTGAGCTTCCCTCAACGATGATGAACTGTGATCTGGAATTATAAGCTGAGTAAACCCTTTCCTGTCCCAAGTTAATTTTGTCAGAGTATTTTATCATGGCAAGAGAAGGAAACTAGTGCACTCCTCCTCTCTGTTCCAAGGTCAAGTATGTGTATATGTGTGGCCATGTCAGTACAAGCACAGAAAACAAAGCCATTTTCAGTTCTGGACAGAGCTTCTCTACACAGGGCAGACCCAGTCAGATCTGAGTGGTATAGACATGGATGCTACCTTTGATAACAGTACCCATGGGAGCTGGAGGTTGACTTAGTCACACTTCTCAATTTTAGGCACTTTGCAGAACACAAACACAGAGGCCTTGATTCTCTCCTAGCTTCCCGCCTCCACACAAGATCACAATGACACAGCATGTTTGGAAAGATTATCTCAATTTCTTCCCACCCTTAATGTCCTGGAAAAGCACTGGAATCTCAGGGGCAAACTGACTGCAACACCATTAGAACTGAAAGTTTCCCAGCTGTCAGCTCCAGTCTGGATTCGTAGGGTAGAGGGTCTATGGGAGAGAGCCCTAAGGTAGAGGACAATTCATTCATAAAAGCAATATATTTATGAGTAAAACTAGATATCCTAAAGAGTGAAATGAAAATGTGTTGTCACAGCTCCACTGTGACATGGTATTCAATGTTCATTTTCAAAAGGCTGAGACAATCCAGGACTTATAGGTGCCTGTGGAAGACATTAGGCAGGGTGTCAAGACAGATATCAAGCACTATGCAGGGGGTCCCTGCACAGGTAAACACACATAGTTACAATGTAAACTAATAGGGACCCATGAGAATTTCCTTGGCATCCTCCTGATACTAGAATGTAAACCCTCATTAGGGCTCCAGGGAACTGCTGAGGCCAGCAAGGCCTCATGCTGAGAACACCTCACCTGCTGTAGCAAGAAAGGCCCCTCTTGCTACAGGACACTGAAAGTGGCTTAGTAGTACTGCCTGCTCCATCAGAATATGTAACCATGCTGTACCCAGAACCTGGACATCTAAGGAAACAAGATGATGTGGCAGGACATGGGTATCATTCTCAATACAGACCAGTGTGAGAAGCCATAGTGAACACAGAGGAAGGGTCTGTCTCTTACCACCTACCCTAATCCTTCACAGGCACCTTTTACAATCTTTCTCTCACATAACAAAAGCCACACTGTGCAGGGAAAGGCCAGAGCCCTGCTTCCACTGAGGGTTCAGTACAGCAAGTAGAAAGATACAAAGCATCCCTGAACCACGAAGGATAGAGTCCCAAAAGACAGGGCTTGACAAGCTGTAGAGGATGGAAAAACTTGCTAGAGAATGGTGGTAGGAGATTGGCCTGGTTGCCACAGCTCATAAAGCTGTTCCAGAGGCACGCTGTGGTACCCAAGGTAGCAATATACAGAAAACAAGGCTAACCATGGACACTAGTCGTCCTGCCTTTGCCAATCCTACTCTCTCTCAGAATAGATTTCTTTATTTCCTAAAACCTCCAACCCCTACCAGCCACCCTGGGTCTGGGCATTACTCCTTTTCTTCCTGGAGTGTCCCACCCTCAAATCTGTCCAGCCACTGAGCACTTAGAGAACCCAGGACCATCCTAGTAAAGTAGATAGAAACCCCGAAGCTAGAGTGTTATCATAGAGCCAGTGGGATCTCAAAGATGGGTCAACCAACAACCATCTGAGTTTAGCATAGACAAGGAGGGTTGCAAAACACGTTATGCACATGTCTGATCACAACTGGGCCTGAGTCAGAACCATCTGGATTCAGGTGGACCCAGGTAAGATCCAACAGAGCACAGGAGAAACCCAGCTAGACCAGGAGAGCCCAGATCAATTCAAGTGGACACAGGTGGTACAAGTTAGCCTTAGGCTCAAATGAACACAATGCACAGGTGAGAGTCCTACCTTGGAAGAAGCTCTTCACCCTGAGGTAGCTAACGCTGAGGCGCAGGACAGAAAGCTTGTCCAGCTTGGAGATGATGTCAGGTGAAAATGGCAGCAGACTGGCCAGGTGGTCCAGCTCTGTATTGAGGCGGTCCCGGTGCCGTTTGGAAGGATTTGATTTCTCAGCTCCCATGGTAAGCCTCCTGTGGGAAGAAAGCCTTGGTCATATAGGTTCCTACCAGGAACTACTGGTCCTACAGACAAGAAACCATTCTCTGTGGTGACCTCAATAGCTGCTGCCTAGACAGAGGTGCTTATAAGAATTAGAGATAACTCTTTGAAAAAAAAAACAACACACTAGTAAGCTCCAACCTGATATTTAAAGGAATGTGAGAAAAGTTTCAGGCAAGGATGAAGGTTGTGGCTACTGGCTGTGTGGCTCCAGTGCATTTCTCAGCTTCTCTGTGCCAGGTTTCCCAAGAAGGGAGGATACCTGGATAAGGCTGTCTGGGCAAGAATGTGCATGGGAAATATGCTTTTATCTGACTTCCTTCAAAGTCTCAAAATACCTAACCTGAACCTAATATACTATAGGAAAAATACAAGTTCCCTTTCTGACCCCGTGGTCAATGCAAACAGTTCTTGGTCCTTTTCATTCCCAGGACAATAAATTTCAGTTTGATTTGTAACTGAGAGGCCTGAGAGGCCTGAGAGTCCAAACTCCTAGAAGAGGACTCCAGGATTTGGCAAACAGCAAAGACAAGATCTCAAAGTCAAAGTCCCCAGAACCACAGCACATGGAGGGTCAAACAAGATCTTTGCCCACCATTCCACATAGCTCAGGAACACTGCTCATCCATAGATGAGAAGCCATAGTTTCATCTGGCTTCAAGTACATGCCTGGAGTGAGAGCCTTCAGCATCATCCCTTCACCTAACTTCTTAGGACTCCCTCTTCTAACCCTCTTAATTGCGGCACAAAATGACCCTTCCAGATTCTTTATTCCCAGCACCACCCACACTTAGCCTCTAAAAGAGACAGCAGCAGCCAGAGTGAATCCAGTGTTGGAAAGGACAGGAGAGCAAAACAACCCATTATTGGCAGAACTGCAGAAAGCATCCACCTGATTCAGCAGGCCAACTCTTTCTGGGGTCTCAGGGAATCTCAGTATTAGAGGAGTAGCCCAATGGCCCAAGTTCCCAGTTGTCTAATAGTCCCTGGCAGTAACAAGCTCAGGAGCTGTTTCTTTTTGAAATATGATGTACCTCACAATATAACCAGTTATTTAAACATGGATAACCTCCTTCATTTGCCAGTCATGGCATTGCACATCTCTTTCTGGTGTAGATTTTAATTATCCAAAGGGAAACTCCCCCATCGTGTGTGTTTTCTCCTAAAGTCCTTCCTTTGGTGTTGGAAACTGCTGGCTTGCTTTCTACCCAGGTGGACTGATTTGCTATGAGTATTTCGTCTGATTGTACAAGAACACAAATAATGGTGCACCCAACTGTCTTCACAAAACAGGATGCTTCCACAGGTCATTCACATGTAATGTGTGTGGTTGCTTCTTCATTCTTTTTTATGACTGCATAATATTCAGCTATATAGGTGGACCACATTTTATTGATATTTCACCAATTAACAATGCTGGTGGTTTTCCATGTATAATCGTAAATATAGATGCTCTGAGCATCCACTAGGAAGAGTTTGCTTGGACATGTATTTTAAGTGTAGACACCCAGGCCAGAATTACTTGATATGTATAATTCTGTACTTAATATTTTGAGGAATCCCAAAATCAGGCTGCAATATATATATTTGCACCATTTCACAGACTCACCAGGAGTATACAGGGCTACAATTTCTCCACATGCTTGTCTGTGCTTGTACAGTTCCATTTTTATTATAGCCAGTGGATATGAGGTAGTGTTTTCTTGTAGCTCTGATTTGTACTTCCCTGATTGTTTATCATGCTATGACTATCCTCTTGTGCTTGTTCATTTATATATCTTCTCTGAGAAATGACACTCCAGTCCTTGGATAATTTCTGATTAGTCAGCCTTTTGGTTTTGAGTTGTGAGAGTTCTTTGTATGTATATTAGGCCTTCATCTGATACATGATCTGTAAATGTTTTTCTTTTCTCTGTTGGTTGTCCTTATCTGTCTAGTTCTAGTCTTATTTTACATTGTCAGCCAAAACTGAAATAGACTGGCAAAGAAGGCCTAGCACAATCTCACAACCTGGCAAGGGCCCACTCTGCAAATGACAGACACCTGAGGAATCTACACAAAACAAAGGAGACACCTGATGGGCAGATAGGGGTAGGGTTACAGAGTGGAAGAGAACCATAGAGGTCTGAGTAGTGAGAGGGACACAGGAGAATTAGGGTGATCTGGAACATGTATAGGCACTTGGTCCATATAGGGTCCAAAGTAGTGTTTCTACCTGGTGATGGGTCCATATGGGGTTGCGTCCTCAGAGGTCAGGTCTGTCCTCTTTACCATAGTTCTGGGTCCATCCAAGGACATATTCAGCCTGAAGCTTGGGCCTTCCCAATCATGCTCTCCAACTCCAGTTTCTTCAGAGTCTGGGAAGTCCTCAGCTGAGCAGAGGCTCCCTAAGT
The DNA here is from genome assembly GCF_011762505.2 of Arvicanthis niloticus. Taxonomy (NCBI): domain Eukaryota; kingdom Metazoa; phylum Chordata; class Mammalia; order Rodentia; family Muridae; genus Arvicanthis; species Arvicanthis niloticus. The sequence goes on along the minus strand of NC_047676.1, from coordinate 750,682 downwards.
CATAAGCCCAGCTTACTTTTAATCTCTATCTAGTTCTAAGGTAGAAGTATTCTTGCCTCCCTATGAAGGGTGGTGCCTGCACCAGCTCCAGCCCTGACTATCAGATCTTTCTATACAGAATACATAAAGGGTGCTCCCTATAGTAAGCCAGGTCCTTGCATTCTAAGCCTCTCTATCAGGCTCAAGGTGAGGCACTGCCCCGTGGAGTAGTTGTGCCAGGTCTACAGTACATTTGCTTTCCTCCTCTGACTCCCAGGACACACAGACACCTGTCACTGCTATCTATATTCTGCACTCTACTTCCAAATATCAGCTCTGTGGAGTATCAGCTCTGTGGAGTAGGTGGGCGAGAAAGGATAGATAATGGAAGGGAGGTCTAGAAAGCAAACAGACCTCTGGGCTTGTGATGGGTTCAAATCCAGGCCAGATTTGGAGGCAGGGTAGAATTCCCACTGACTCCTGGGAGAGAAACAGCAAGAAGTGAAGAGTAGTGGTTTGCCTAAGATGATCAGCAGCACATAAGCAAGAAACAATAGGTATGAAGCAATTAGTTAGCTTCACTGGACAGAGTCACAAAAGAGTTCTTAACACCAACAATACAGGATACTGCAGATTAATTTATCGAGAGGTATCCAGGACATTTGGACAAAACAAAAAAGCATTGCTGATAAAAATGCAATGCACACAAGTAAATGGAAAGGTATATCCTCTTTTTAGGTTGGAAAATACAATGTTGTTAAGAGGTAACTCTTCCCCAAACTGACCTACAGATTCAATGCTAACAGGGATTAGGAAATTAATTCTCAAGTTTCCATGAAAAGTAAAGGACCTAGAATAGTCAATTGTAAAGAATGCTCCAGAACTTCCTCCTGATTTTAAGCCTTCCATAAAGTTCCAATATTTAAGATGGATTTGTATTAGAGAAATCAGAAATATGAATCAGTGGAACAGAATAGAGAATCTACAAATAGACCCATCAATTAACTTAGATCAACATACTAAGGCAGCTCACGGGCTGCTCAGTCTACTGGATATCCATACAAACAGTAAATGCCAGCACTTATGTGACAGGGTACCTCAGGATGAATTCTAAATGAAACACAGATGCAAATGTAAAACCAAATATAAAACTTTACAAGAATCTTTCAGACTTTTAGGTAATCACAGGCCTCTTACAACACACACACACACACACACACACACAATTTTGAGGGAAAAAAGAAAATAAAAAGCAGAAAAAAAGAATCAGGGAGTTTAGTATTACAAGTATTTCAGCTTGCATGTTGTCATGAGATGAAGACACTGCCCCTGGTGAAGACTCATCTGTCTTCCATGAAAAGATCTGGTGCACTAAGCATGCTGCTGGTGATACCAGGCATTCACTCCTGGGAGAAAGTTGTGGATTCAGAGATACCCATAACTACTGGGAGACACCTAGGGTTATGAAGAAGATAATTTTGATAGCTGAACATTCACAAATTACTTGCCACATATAGCATAGCAGGTGACATGAACATCAGGCTGCCTGTGACATTTATCCATATCTTTATGTCTCCTGGAGACAGGTGAATAGGTCTTGACTGATGTGTGCTGCAGATCTACATTGTAGTTGGGGAACACAGAGCTTAGTGGACAGCAAAGGACTGAACTGACACCCTTGGGAGAGCACACTTCATATACTCAGACTGTGCAGCAGAGAAAGTGCAGGCTATGGCACAAACTTTGAGGTATGCAAGTATGTATACAACATGAGCACAGACAGAAGAAGAGACACACACTGCATGCACATCTCAGGAAGCATTCACAGACAATGCTAAAATCAGATGCTTGTTGAAAGGGGACAGAGTGTGGAGACATTCCCCTGAGTTGTGAGCCAGGAAAGCATTCTATCTTTTCAGAGCATTCAGAAATTAAATACTAGCTGGTCATGATGGTGTTTGTCTTTAATCTTAGCAGTTGAGAGGCAGAAACAGGCAGATCTCTGTGATTTTGAGGCTAGCCTTGTGTATATAGTGAATTCTAGGCCTTTCAGGGCTAAATAGTAAAACCCTGTCTCAAAAACAAATAAAATAAAATAAAATAAAATAAAATAAAATAAAATAAAATAAAATGTAAGTATTTGATGTCTCTAACATGGCCTCACTTTTTGAGTAAAAATATTATGAAGGCAAAAATTTCAGCTCTGATTCCTTCTCCACTGTCCATCAGATACCACTGTTTCAGCTGAGTGACAACATTATTTTCTGTTCTTATTTACATGATACATGCTATATAAACAAATCTAAATCTCTGTCATAGAGGAGCACATTTCTATGCTTACTCTCATGGGCTTTATGTCTTCTCCTCAGTGCACTCAGCTTCCCCACACCCTTCAGCACTCCTCCCTTATCAAAAACCTATATCCCAGCCTACCTCAAAGCCCCACTGTGTGGTGGCTCCAGTCTCCAAATATCCACCTTCAAAGCCCAGCCTGACACACTCAGGGCAACCTCAGCTTCTTGCCAGTCCTTGGGACCACAGGGTCATAAATCTACACAGAATCTTGTAGCCCTGGAGGCCAACAGGAGTAGCTCTGTCACATACAAAGAGAGCACACCTAGAAAGAGCTGCTAGTGGGTGCCCCATTCACATTCTGCTGCACTCCAGCCTCACATACAGCTGCACCATACACACAGCTGTATCACATACCCAGAACACCTATTCCAAACCAATCTTTCCCTCCCCCTCCCCTTTCTTACACACACACACACACACACACACACACACACACACAGACACACACACAGACACACACACAGACACACACACATACACTACAGTTCATGGCTGGTGATGCGCACATCAGATTCTATACCATGAGCTAGAAGCATCCTATGTGGCTTTCGTGGAAGCTGTAACTCAGCTGATTTCCTGGAAAATGTTCTAAACCCTGGTATTGCTGGAATCACCACACACTTCTCACTTTGACCACTCTGGGGTTTAAAGTTAAGCCCAAGATAAACAAAAAGACTACAGACAATTGTGTCCTTGAGAGACATGGGTCTGAGCCCTGGGTTCCCCCATCTCTATACCTTCAGAAACCCTTAGGTGAGAATAATGAGCCCAAAGAGCCTCTGTCATTTGGAGTGTAAGGACTAAACCCTGGAGCACTTTCCACAGACAGAATGACTCATTGTTGAAGGAAACAAAGGTTCCAAACATATTGGTGACATATCCCTCACCCAAATGAGATCTCCAGCAATTCCAGCCAGTGTTTTCTATCCTGGTTAGAAAAGCTGCCTAAAGTAAGTTTGCCTGCTAAAGAAAGCCAGTGACAAGTCACTCTTGCATGAGATCCAAAGGCCACTATGACCATGCCTTCCAGGAATGTTCTCCAAAGCCTGCCTTAGACTATGTTTGCCTGTAAAACTCCCTCTCCTCATAAAGGCACAAGATGTCCCTTATTCCCCAGGAATATCAGGATGATACTCTACCGCTTCTGAATGGGTTTCCTTCTCTTCCTACCGGCATATGTACACTCTCCTGATGGAATCATCATCTTTGATCCTAAAAGAGAAAGAATGCATTGAGTCAGTCACATGAAGAGACCCAACATGACATCACTACATGTGCCTACTATAGTAACCCCAAAGCAGGAAGGTCAGTCGAGATCCACTGGCCCGTGTGCAGGTCAGCCCTGCAAGTTGGAGTACTCACTACTATAGATAGTATACATAGAACTATAGGTAGTCCTACAATATAGAATGGGTGATGGTCTGTAAGAACCCCTCATAGTTTTACTCCAAACAGAATTGTTACATAGTTGGTGAAGCAGGGTGCATGCTACTGAGCCTCAAGAAGCTGCTGCAATCAGAGCCATACCACCTGTCCCTCCTGTACCCACAGGCCCATAGGGTTAACAGGTCCCTACTCTTTTGTGTATTACTTTTTTCTTAGTCCTATGTGCTGGACTTACACTACGGTCACTCATTCTCAGCCATCTACAGCCCAGCTAGCAGGGTCCTGTGGTGCTAGGCACATGCACATGCCTCCCACAGAAGTGCAGCCCAGGACCTGCACTTCAAATTTGACAGCTTCACATCCCCTCATAAAATATAAGTTCCCTCTTTCCTAACATAGAATCTTGATATTTCTAGTAGTGAAAGCATCTGAACGTTCACAGACTCCCTTAGATCTCTGTTTCATTCCCCAGTAGCACAAGAATGGAAATAGGTATCCTTGACTTGACCTCACTTATGTATTATCTGGAAGAGATGTCATTTCTGCTCCCCTGAAAATGGCTGTGAAAGTGTCAGAAGTATGGGATTGATCTCCTTTGAGGATACACAGAGGCAGGCAGAGAAAAAGAGAACTCAGAATAAATGATCTACAAAAACACTAATCACACATTCTGGAGTAGCATGCAAGGTGTAAGACAAAAGAATGTCACCAGGGACAAAGAAAAACTAACAACATTGCCAGTCTTCTAAGAAAACCTGGTGATCCGAAATGTAGACACACCCAACAACTAACACAGCTAAGAAAGTGGTTCCTCACAGGTACCGATAATCCACTCTCAGTGATCAATCAGTATAGCCCCAGCACAAACACACAATAGCTGACTCAGGGGAGCTACAAAACACCTTCAACAGCACCAGAGTACACGTCAGTTCTGTGCATATGGAACATCCCCAGGATAGACTTTACTATAGGACTTATGTAATCCCTAGTAAATGTAAAATGACAGAAGTCACACAAAGTATGTTCTCTGATATGGCGGAAATAAACTAGAAAGACATCTGGAAAACTCTCAAATGTCTGGAAAGTAAAAAAAAACATAATTGTAAAAATATTTATAAATGAGTGAAAATAAAAATACAAACGTATCAAACTTTGTGAGACAGAGTAGTAAGTACTAGTTTGGAAACAATATCAAAAAAAATAATAATCTAAGATTCTAACCGAAATAACTAGAATAGAAAATAAACCTAAGGTTGGGGATTTAGCTCAGTGGTAGAGCGCTTGCCTAGCAAGCGCAAAGCCCTGGGTTCAATCCTCAGCTCTGAAAAAAAAAAGATGTGAAAATAAACCTAAATCAAGCAGGATAGAAACAAGGAAGAAAAGGTATGAAGAAACTTAAAACATAAAAATGAAGAAAAGTCAATGAAAATAACAATTGATTTTTCAAAGATCTACAAAACTGATAAACCTTTATCCAGAATGATCAGAAATTTTAAAGATACAGACTAGCAGAATCCGAATGAGGGAGGACTTACCACAGATCCCACAGACATTAGGAAGGCCATAAGAGGATACTGCTATGAACTGAACTACATCTCCCAAAATTCATATGTTAAAGTTGCAACTCTCTGCATAGATATGGGACATGAATGAAGGTGACTAAGGAAGTGAGGCCATTTGGTAAATCCTGTAGTCCCACAGAGTTGTGCTCCTAGGAAGGAGCAAAAGTCATTGGGGTTCTTTCTCTCATCAGTTCATGAGGGTAAAAGGAAAACAAGGCTATCCACCAGCCAGGAAAACTCTCACCAGAAACAGAGTTGAAATAGCATCTTGGTCTTCAATGTCCATCTTCCAGAACTGTGGGGAAGGAAGATCTGCTCTTAATCTACCCAGTCTGTGATATTTCGCCATGGTTACCCAAGCACAGTAGGAAAAATATCAAATAATTTCCCCATAAATTCAACAACTTAAATTAAATGGAGCAGTTCCTTCAAGGACACAAACTATTAAAACTCACTCAAGAAAAATAAATAACATAGATAGTTCTATATCCTAACAGAGAAAACTCAAGCCCAAATAGCTTCCCTGATAGAGTCCACTAATTTAAAATATAAATAAAGTTAACTCCAAGGCTGGAGAGATGGCTCGGCGGTTAAGAGCACTGACTGCTCTTTCTGAGGTCATGAGTTCAATTCTCAGCAACCACATGGTGACTCACAACCATCTGTAATGGGATCTGATGCCCTCTTCTGGTGTGGCTGAAGACTGCAACAGTGTACTCACATATATAAAATAAATAAATTTTAAATTTTTTTAATTTATTTATTTTATATATTTATTTTATTTATTTTATATAAACAGACTAACTCCATTGCTTATGTGAGGAAAAACTAAACAATACTCATGTGTGAGTTCAGCCTTGTTCTGCTACCAAAGCAAAGACATTACAGAATAAGAAGATCTTAAGTCAGTACCCTTCATGAACATAGACACAGAAATCCTCAATTAAATATTCCACACAGAATCCAGCAAATACAAAATGCACCAGACCTCAATGGAATTTCTCCAAAGAATTCTGGATTTTTTTAAAAATTTTCAAGAATCAATCATTGCAATTCATTGCATTACTATTAATTAAAGAAAAATATGATCATTTTAATACCTACAAAAATCATCTGGCAAAACCCAAATCCATTTATAATCATTAAAATCCTCACTTAAAAGTATGGAGAGAAGGGGGATGTCATGACCTTGATGAAAAGCATCTCCAAAAAAAACTGAGTCCTAATGGTGAAAGACTGAGTCCTCCCCACAATCAGGAACAAGCATACATGTTGTGTTTCTTTACTCCTATCATACATCACATTGCAGATCAGCCAGAGAAACAAGGTTTAAAAAAAAGAGAAATAAACTTAGGAAGAACTCTGACTTTACATCTTTTTCTATATGGATGTTCCATATAGAAAAATCCACTTTTGAAGAACCTCCTATAATCTGGGCATGGTGACACATGCCTTTAACCCTAGCACTGAGGGAGCAGAGGAAGGCAGATCCCCGAGTTTAAAGCTAACCTGGTTTACATAGCAAGTTCTAGGCAAGTCAAGCTAATACAGTGAGACCCTGTCTCAAAAACAAGCAAACAATCTTCATATAATTAACCATTAAGTTAAGCAGAGTCAAAGAGTAAGAAGACAATATGCAAAAGTTAATCATAAACATATCCTGGCAATGAACCAATGGAACTTAATTATTCAAGCTATGACATTTAAAATAACTCCCAAGTAAAAATAAAATAGATATTTCTAAAGTCTTGACATGTGTAAGTGGACCCTTAAAGAATAGGAGAGTTTAAATGAATACGAGAAAAAGTTAACACAATGAAAACCATGAACTACGGATCTGAGAGGCTCAGTGAAATTCAAGCACAAAAAAAACATGAGGGAGATTACACTGAAGTACTTCATATCCAAGTTACTCATAATCAGTGACAAATATAATAAGTTTAATTTCCAAATACTACAGTATTTGGTACAGCAAAATATAATAAAGGACAGCAACAGATTCCTCATCATAGAAAATACAAGCAAAAACGATAGGGAAGCAACCCAGCTGAAGTACTTAAAAATGACATAACCTAAAATTTTACATATTGTAAAAGTGCCTTTCAAAAATCTTTTTTTTTAAATTCTTGAAATGCGGGGCTGGATAGGTGTTTTAGTGGGTAAGAAAGCTGATTTTTCAGAGGACCAAAGTTCAGTTCCCAATACTGTTGTCAGGAAGCTCACAACTACCTATAATTCCAGTTCCAGAGGATCCAGTGTCCTCTTCTGGCTTCTGCTGGCACACACACACACACACACACACACACACACACACACACACACACAAATACACATGTGTGTGAGCGTGTGTGAGCATGCACACACACACTGTTAAATCTAAATAAATAAAACAGTAGTTGACAATTTAAGCAACTATAATGATAGTATATTGTGAGATTTATGAGATGTGTGCACCAAAAAACCATCCATGAGATACTATCCATGAGATGGTATAGAAATACTAGGCAAAGTACTGGTTATCCACCTCCTCTTTTTAGGTTCCAAGTCACCTTTGCTTGCCTGCTCTGCATGAAGACATTGGGCCCTTGGAATACTTTGTTGTAGAGTGAGCATGATGTTACACCTGCCAGGAGAGGGCACCAGAGGACCCGGGAAGGGCAAAGAGTCCTTTTCAGGTTCTGGAACTAATTTTTCTCTTAGCTCTTAGCACTACAGAGGCTAGAAAACTCAACAACCTCCATTGCTCTCTGGAGGGTTAAATTCTATCTCCCAAAAGGCTTGAATCCCATCTCTGTGAAGGAAACATCCCTAGGCGCTCTCCCTATACTAGGATACTCTTCTGAGTTCCCTTGTTACCTTTATAGTTAGTCCAGTGTTACAGTCAATACTTAATATTAAACTTAATCGAATTCAAGTTGAAGATCATTTAAGTCAAACTAAGAAATGATTATATGTGCAAACACACATACACAGAGAGAGAGAGAGAGAGAGAGAGAGAGAGAGAGAGAGAGAGAGAGAGAGAACAAAGGATTCACTTCTATATAACTGTTCAGGAGGACAATGGAGTCTAGATGACTTGGTTGAAAGAATAGGACTCAAGTGAAACCATATCTGCTTGCATTGACAATTAACCATCTGTGCTGGTTCATGAGCTTGAAATTGTAAGAGGCTTGAAATTGTCCTTAATAGAAGGTGTAAAAAGGGCCACAGGAATGGCACAGTGGTTAGGAGTACATACAACTCTTGCAGAGGACCCAAGTTTGATCCCCAGCAACCACATCAGGTAAGTTACAAGCACCTGTAACTTCAGCTCCAGGGAATCTTATTTTTAAAAGGTACAGGAGCTGGGCTGGTCATGCACATCTGTAAACCCAGCACTTGAGAGACTAAGGTAGGAGGATCCTGAGATCAAGGCCAGTCTCAGCTATATAACAAAAACCCCACTTATAAATAAATAAACTGGACTTTTACATTTTAAGAAGAGAGGACATGTGGTACAAGAATAGTCATACTGTGGTCAGTTTCAACTATAGTTCCAAGTTTACCCAACGAGGAAGACGGTCTCTTCAACAACTGGTGTGGCAAGTGGATATCTACATGCTGAAGAGTGAGATTGGGTCTCTACCTCACACCACTTGGAAAAAAAATTACGCAGTATTCATTAAAGCCTTAACTGTAAGAGCTAAAGCTTCGACACTCTCAGAAACAAAAGGATTACAATGAACAAAAAATAATATAAGCCTTCATGTCCTTAAATGTGACTGTATCTTTAGTTTTAGCATCAAAAACATAAGTAACAAAATAAAAAAATAACAGCCAAATCAGATTTCACCAAAAATAAAACTTTTGTCTCAAAGTACACTAACTAGCCAGAAAGTAAAAGGAAGAACGAGAGAGATGTCTCTGCCGTTAAGGGCATTTGCTGTCCTTGCAGAGGACCTAGGTTTCATTTCCGGTCGTTTCTAGTCCTCACATCTTAGCTTACAATCGTTGATGGGCACCAGGCATGCGTGCGGTGCACATAAATAACTGCATGCTCATCCCCACAAAATGTAAAATAAAAACATTTTAACTTAAAAAGAAAGTAAAAGGACAATGCATAGAATTGCAGAAAACATTGGCAAGTCATATCACAGATGGGCCTAGAAACCACTCCAACTCAACCACAGAAAAAGCAGGGAGGGAAGGCAGCTTCAGGAGTGATGATGTCAGAGGAAAATCTTCAGGTTGAAGGGGAGAATACCTAAAGAAGTGGGGGTGTGGAAGCAGAAGGGTTTGGATGGATAGATAGATGAGTGGTGAGCAGTGGCTATGAGCTAGAGCAGGACCCCCAGAAAGGGATAAAGGTATGAAATGACGTTCAGAAGCCCCACCTTCCCAGGATGGCCTGTGAGATGCTGGCCTCAGTGTATGTTCAGCTACATCAATCAGTGGAATTCTCCAAGAAACCAGGTTGGGTAAGCAGTGGCTGGAGGCCAGGATGCAAGCCATCCCACTGGATCTGCAAAGGACTTTCAACTCAGACAGGAAACTTCCAAGCCACACCCAGGCCTGGCTCCAGAGAACAGGCCAGGGATGCTTCGTGACATCCTCAGAGGGCCACATACATACTACACCTACTGGATGAGCCTCCAGGTTAATAAAGTGAAGGAAAGGAGTTACCCCTACATCCTAGAAGAGCCCAAGGCCCAGCATCACCAGCCTCACCAATCTCATGGACAAATGAGTCTCAGGGCAGGAGCAGAAGTAAAAGTTAGGATAGGAATCAACCAAGGATGCATAGGAGTACAGAGACCACAGCAAGAGGCTGGTATGAACCATCTTTACTGTCCTACCTCATACAGCATGAACTGTAACAAGGGCTATGATCTGGGTGCAGCATGAGTCTGTCCGGCCTCATGAACAGACACTTGTTGATCATTGTAGTCTAGGTTATGTATCTCCAATCTCCATTGAAATGCGAGGAACAACCCTAAAATGCAGGTTCTTGCATAAAGCACCAAGAGTTGATAAATACTACTCTACACCCCTATATCAGGGAGAGCAACAAGTAACATGCTGGGACTCACAACCAGTCTCTTCAAGTCTTGAAACAACTGCTTTGAGTTTTGTCCTGCACCTCGGCCTCTGCCTATATCCCCAGCACTGTGTTAACATCACTGCAGCTAGATGGTCCATTTTACCAAATGCTGTGTGCCCTTCTCTATAGGATCAGACCAACTTCACACAAATGTCCCATGGGCCCAACTACATCTCCTTTTCATGCCCTAGAAGCAGATAGGGAACATCTCTTCAATGAAGACTGGTTGGGGAGAACCTCTGAACTGTTGCCCAGCACAGAGACTCTGGTAGCCAGAGTTGAGCCATGGGTCCATGAGAAACAGACACAAGTGATCTTCATAGAAAACCCTATGCTGACAGCAGAGCCTGACCTCTGTGGCCTGTGGACCTTCTACTCACTGAGACATGAGCTGACCAAATTTCTCAGGTGAAAGTAATAGCTGTTTGTTGTATATAACAGATAAGTAGAAAACAGAAACGGAAAGCAGTTCCTTGTGTGTTTGATAGCAATAATTCAGTCTTCTCTCTGGTCTTGCATTCATGGTAACCCTGAGGCCATGTTAAGTTACCAGGAAGGCAAAGTGGAAAGTACATACTAGTTCTGAACACAAATACTATCAGTCAGGCTCAGGAACAGTCAAATAGTCTATTACATTACCATCAGATGATTGGCAATAGACACCTCACAGGGCTGCTGCTTTAGCTCAATAGGTCTCTCAGTCTGGAATAATCAGCACTTGCCCATGCCCCTGCTCATGAAAAAAAAGACAGCCACCGCACACTGCATCAGAGTCTCATACCAAGGCAGGCCACTCCCCATGATGGGCAAAAGTGACCCAGGTTCTGAGGGCTAGATTGTCTCCTACTATGAGTTCCCTAACCAGACTAGAAGTAGAATTACACTGTCCAGTACCCCCAGGCTCTGGGTTATAACCCTAAGGTGCACACACAAGCTTCTTGTTGAGTTGAGCCTTTAAGTTTAGCTGGATACAGTCCTGAGGAGCCAAGCTACACCTCCCACCCCCGGACAGGGGTAGCCAAATTGAGAAAGATCCATGAACCCAAACTGTAGAAACGGCTGCAAAAATTAGAGTTTTTGGAGGGTGGGGGACCCTTGTGCCAGAACTGAGCAAAGCCTGAACCTCCTTCCAGGAAAAGCCCTAGGAGGGGAACCAGAGTTGTCTCCAATAGGAAGAGAGCTATTCAACTGGGATTGGGGAAGCAACACAGGGCCGAGGACTCCAGGGTTTGTACCATTAAGATTTCCAGCAACACCAGGGGTCCTGTCTCTTTCTAAAAGGAACCATATACCGTAATTTTCTGCTTCTCAAGATTGAAGAGGACAAATATTTCTGGTGCCACTAATTGGACAATTCCCGGAATGGTGGAAGTCCCTCCAAAGCATGAATCCCTTGTTACTGCCTTATGATCTCCACAAAGGGGCTTGCTGCTGCGCCACTTTCACTGGCTGTGCCTGTGGTGCCCCAGTCCTAGGGATAGCTAAAGTGGCCTGTGAGGATGGCCCTTGCCATCATCTGCAAAAAAACTTCTAAAAGACATTTGGTCCAAGACAAAAGGACTCCCCAGTGTGGGACAGGTATATGCTCATTTTCGAGACTGAAGGGGTTTGAGGACAGGACACCCAAGTCGGAGAAAACTGAGGTCCTCAAACTGTAGGATCTGACTGGCTTCCCTCAAAGGTCTGGTGCCAAGAGAGAAGCCCCTGGAGTGCCCATCACTTTCAGCAATTCTGGGCCCTCCAGACGCAAAAATGTGTGGCAGAAGGGGCCCCAGACCAAGCTGGACAATCAAAGAGTGGCTACAGCAGAGGCAAAGACCAGAGAGCACCGTGAAGTCCAAGAGTACTTACCCGGGGCAGGCGGGGCGCAGAAGATCGGGCGCGCCCGCTGAGGGAGCCGCGGAGGCCAGGAGCTGTCAGCTCTCTCATCTCTGGGACCTGGCCTCAGACTTGAGAAGGAAAGCCCCACCCCAGCACGCGAGCCGCCCTGCCCCGCCCGTAGCGGCAGACGCAAGGGAAAAGCGGCAGGGGGCGCACGCACATCCTTGTCCCTGCCTGCCACCGCGCCCTTTGAATATTTAGGGTCCCCGGGTCTGAGTGCCTGAATAGGGTGTCACCGCTTGCTCTTTGGGTATCCCGGTCTTTGTGCCTAAATGTGATTTTACCTGGGCCTTTGGAGGTCCCAGAGCAAGCCTCCAATTTGTGCACCAAATCCCACCTGGGCCTAAGGAAGTCCAGGGAGTCTCCTTCCTTTTGCAGAGCTGTGGGTTGGGACCCCTTGGCCCCTGGGGCCAGAGAATGAGATCAGAATAGGTAACCAAGACTTAGAGTGTTCCTCCTCTCCTGCTCAACAAAGTTGTTTGGAGAGTAAAAAAGATTAAAGATAAAGTATGTTTGTACTTTGCAAAGCATAAAATATTAGTTTGCTACTTTATGACACAGAATTTACCAAGAATGAGAAATATTAGGCACATTGGGGTCTTTGGGGGGACATTCTCATCTGAAGCTTCTCAGGACACCACATGGTGGATAGACTCAGCCCTAAGCATACCTGCTCTACTGTCCCACCTGGCACAGGCATCCTGATTCCTGCTAACAAGCACAAGGTACCTTTCCTGGGGTCTCTGAAGTTCTTGCAGGCAGTCTGCTCTCCATGTCCCACTCCTAACCCAGTCTCTCCCACCTTCCACCTAGGTACGCAGTCCTGATTTTTGACCCTGCCCATGTTTCAAGCTCCTGTGAAGCACCCTAATGTCACTGTCCATTGGCTAGGCTTCTTCCCAAGTACCCTTGCTTGCGTCCTATTCCTTGGGTTTGCACTGGCTGTTTGGTCAGAAGGCATTCTCTTCCCTAGAAGGGAACAAGGAACTAGCCCTGGGATCTCAGAATTAAAAGGTACCTTGCCTCTTCTGTACACAGCTCTGAAACTGAACAACTAGTTTGTGAGTTTTGCCAGCGAATCTGGAAACATAAGGGTAGGCTCTATTCTGTTCTCTATTCTGTAAACAACTCTGCCTGACAGACAACAGAGGCTCAGGAATAGTGGGTGAATAAATGTATTTATATTGAGTTTTTGCATCAAACAATGTGCACCTACACTGCCATGTTTTTTGGTTTTGTTTGTCTGGAGATAGAGTTTCTCGGTGTAACCCTGGCTTTCCTAGAACTCAGAAATCCACCTGCCTGTCCCCTGAGTGCTGGGATTAAAGGCATGTGCCACCACCACTACCATGATTTAAAAAAAAAAAATCATTAATTATATCTTGATTTTTTTTATGTAAACTATGCATAGAAAAACTTGGTCTGTTAGAACTGAGGTTATTGTAAACTTGTTTTTAATTTTCATAGTTTGTAATTCTTGTGTGTCTTTATTAACAGTCATGTAGTGCTCTTGGCAATCCAGAGAAAACAGAACTGCAGGTATAATGAGGTGGCGATTGTGTCTGAGAGGAGAGAGGCTCTGCTGTGCACAACCTGGCAATTGGGGAACTGGCATCTCTAGGTCCTTAAGAATTTGGGCTTTGCTGTCGCTTTCAGGATCTTTGGATCTTTCTAGAAAGAGCTTGCACTCCCTCCTCCACTCTGCCACTCAAGACAAATAAAAGTCCCACCACACTTACCTTGTCCCCTCAGAAACAACAGGAAGAGGACACTTTCACTATTGATTCCTGAACTGCAGGGCAGTGGAGGACTGCTCTACCTAGGCACTGCGAGAAACTTGGTCCTTGATACCTTCAGAAGTATAGGCCATCAATTTCAGTTGTTCCTTATCTTTTTCTCACAGTCTCAAGTCTCTGTAGAGATGACCCTTCTAGAGGAAATACCACCTTTAAAGCCTGAGGACTCAGCAGACAGAGCACCCCATGTTAGGAGCCCAAATTCTTAGGGTATTTCACACTAAGATGGCTCTGGCCTCCTCAGAAGTGTTTCCTGGACTAGCCTACACTTGTAACTTCCATTCATATTGCTTTTCAGGATCCCTGCATCCTCACAGGTATGATCACCTGCCCCTTACTACAATGGTCAAAATTCAAATCACACTCTCACCCCATAAGAGCATCTTCTCTCTGCATTGCAGAAAATACACTATTGAGAGCCTTCTGCTCCAGGACTCTTTGCTGCAATCTCCAGTCAGAACCACCATTTGGAATCAGATGCCATGCCACTGAGCTATTCCCACTCAAAATTTACCTATTGATTTATGGTCCCTTTCATTTGGACTACTTTTTGTCCCCTGGCTTTGCATGTGAGGGATTGAGTACTGCTGAGGGCTTGGGGAAATATAAAGAATCCCAGGTACTACAGCCAGCCCTAGGAACTCTGCTCTGGATGGGGCAGTTCCAGAGAGTTGCTGCCACACCACCCAGATTATGGCCACTGGAAGGTACCTAAGGCCAGATTCAGCTCCTAGACCTGACAGGCATCTGGAAGTGCAGAAAGATAAAACTGCTTTCTTTATAGCTGAGCTTCTTTGGATGTGACTTCAACTGTTCTGGCTTCTCCCATTCAAGTCGTTTGAACTGGTCAGAGAGGAGTGTGCTGTATATACCCTTTGTAAAAGTTTGGATGAAACTGGCCCTCATAGACTCATATATTTGAACACTTGGTCCACAGTTGGCAGAATGGTTTGGGAAGGATTAGGAGGTATGGCCTTGTCAAATAATGTGTGCCACTTGGGGTGGGCTTTGAGGTTTCAAAAACCCACACCATTACCAATTAGCTTTCTCTTTCTGCCTTTACCTTCTGCAAGATGTAAGCTCTCAGCTACTGCTCCGGTGCTATGCCTTGCCTGCCTGTTACCATGCTTTCTGCCATGATGATCACGGACTCGCCTTCTGAAAACTGTAGCCAGCCCCCAATTAAATGTTTTCATTTATAAAACATCTTGATCATGGTATCTCTTTACGGCATCAGAAAAGTAATGATTCCTCTAAAACAAGGTCAGAACCCTGCATAGATGTGGGTTGCTCTCTTCCCAGCAGGTACCTAGTGTCAAGCTTCTCCATGTAACTGTCTTCTCCAATGTTTTTGTCTGAAGGATGGAAAAAAAAAAAAAAAAAAAAAAAGTCTGGGTATTGCATAGAAAGCCTCTGGGAAGCTCCTGCTACCCTGTGGCAGTCTCTCCTAACCAACTCATCTGCATCACAAAAGGCCTCCAGCTAGGTGCGTACTATGGAGGCCTATGTGGCCTCCCACTCCCCAGACATACTTCCTGTCATTGCAGTTCTCTGGGGTTCTGGGGTTGCAACCAGGGAAGTACAGACAAGAGGCCTCCCAGAGAAGGTTATAGAAATTATCTGAGAGACAAAGCAGTATAAAATGCTCCACTGGCTAGGACTAAAATGGCTAGGACAAAATGTAGCTAAACTCTTAAGACTGTGGTTGTCCAGCACCGCAGTATATACAACCTAAACTCCATGCACGAATCCAGGCACCCCCTAGTCCTTTCTCTCTCTCTGTCTCTCTGTCTCTGTCTCTCTCTGTCTCTCTCTCTGTCTCTCTCTCTCTCTGTCTCTCTCTCTCTCTCTGTCTCTCTCTCTCTCTCTGACACACACACACACACACACACACACACACCCTCCCCTCAATGGGCATTATCTCCATGACAAGCACAGGAAATTGACTTTTTAAATTTCCTATACCTGAGTTCAACAGGAACAGAAACTACTAAAAAGCTTAAGGTCTGCGATGCCCAGGGGGAATTAAAAGAGCCCCTCAGTCCATCTGGTGAAAGGGGTCAAGTGAGTCAGAAACACATCCTGTCCCAATAACTCTGCTCTGAGAACCCCTAAACCTCTATAGAGCTCAACTAGATCTGGGGGACGAGCTATGTGGCTACTTCTGGCAACCCTATCCATTTGCCCTAATCTTAAGATTCATTCCTGTGAGCTGAATCCAAGCCATGGGCTGCAGCCCTGTCCCTATATACTAGTGTTATAATCCAGGTGAAGAAGGAGGACTCCATACCTGAGTGATAGATACCACATCTTGCTCATCTACATAACAGATACCAGATGAGAGACAGGCCCTTATTCAGGAGTAGTTTTCTGGTATAGCAAAGATGTCAATCACGCCTCTACTCCAGTATGGCCTGACACCCCATGCCAACATGACTTCTAATAACTACTTATTCTAGCATGCTTTTGACATGGCTTCCACCCTGACCACTGGCATTACCTGGCTCTTGGGGCTTCTACCTTCTTCTTGTTTTCTTAGAATGCTATTTCCAAGGCTGAATGCTCCCCCTTCACAAACTTTTTCTGTCTTTACTGCTTTTAGTGTAAAAGCTCCCCTAACAGAAGCCTTATGGGACTTATGCTTTTTCCCAGGGCAGAACTTTATGTACTTCAGCCCAAAGCTGACGACTGTATATTGTAGGCACAGCACAGTGGAGGGAAAGCCAGAGACTGAAGGAGCCTGTTGGAAGTACAGACAAGAATGCTGGTTTTCTGTGATTTGTTTCCTTTCACAGGCACTGCAGATTAAGCACTGACCCTTTGCTTATTTTTCTGAGTCACTCTTTATCCTCTCACATCTCACAGCTCTCCAAGTGCTTCTCAGTGAGTCTCCATGATCCACCATGGACAGTGTCTTAGCCTCATCCCATCGGAGGGAGCATTTCCCTTCGATGCTCACCCTGATTCTTAGCTATCTAACCTCTCCAGCTGCTCTGTTATCTGAATCATAGGGTTTTCTTTCTTTTTTTTTTTTTTTTTCTGGTTTTCTCAAATGAATTTTTCTGGTGTATACCCTCTAGAAGTTACCTAGGTAAAGAAGTAAAAGGAAAGTCTATGGTTCATCTGACCACCTGCTGGCAAGGACAGGGCCTAGGGTAGAAGACAATTCCTTTGCATAGACCTTAGAATAGATGTGGTTCCAATGCTGGGACTAAATCTTGGTCTCCTGTGACCTCTTGGAAGCCTTGGGAGTTTTCCAACCCTGAGGCTTGAAGTACCCTAGTGTGAGAATTTTCTATAAGCTGCGCTGGGCAGTCTGTTGGCTCATCTAAACCCGTCTCTCATTGAGTTCTAGGAGAAAAATACCATTTTTTAAGCCATTCCCCTCAGATATTTTTCTACATCTACAGCTACTTTCTATTCTGTGATTCTAGAGATGATTCTGTTTCAAGGATGACTATCTTTGTCCACCTCTCTGAGATAACAATTATAGATTAAATGGGCTTTAAGGTGTCTTTTCAGTTCCCAAATTACCTCTTCTACAAGTATATGCTAAACTTTGCCAACTTGGAAAGACAGTGGGTGTCAGTGAGGCTTGCACCATAGTTAAAGGTGTAGAGACTAAGCAATATGGAGTAGTATATAATTCCCCACAAGGAGGTCCTAAGAATCCATCTTATGTGGAACTAGAGAAATGTCATCCTGAGTAAGGTAACCCAGACCCAAAAGGACATATTTGGTATGTACTCACTGATAAGTAGATATTAGTCATAAAGTACAGGATACCCACGATATCCACAGACCCAAAGAAGCTAAACAAGAAGGAAGGCCCATGCAAGGACGCTTGAATCTCACTTAGAAGGGGGAATAAAATAACTAAAGGCCGCAGGTGGAGATAGGGAACTGGATGAGAGAGGGGATGGAGAGGGGAAAGGAGGGGTTAGGATCAGGTATGGGGAGATACATGAGAGAGGGCCAAAGGGACAGGAGAATGAATAGAAATATGCAGTAGGTGGGGGTGGTGGGGCATGGGAGGCATCTCTAGGACATGCCAGACACCTGGGATGGGGGTGGTTTCCAGTAGTCAATGCAGGTGACCTTATCTGAGATGCATAGCAGTGGGGATATGGAACATGAAGAGGCCACCTCCTGTAGCCAGGTAGGACCTCCATTGGAGGGATAAGGGCACCAATCCACCCACAAAACATTCAACCCAAAATTTGTCCTGCTTACAAAAACTGCATGGACAAAAATGGAGCAGAGTCTGAGGGAATGGCTAATCAATAACTGTCCCAACTTCAGACTTATCTCATGAGCAAGCACCAGTCCCTGATACTATTAAATGATACTGTGTTATGAATGCAGACAGGAGCCTAGCAAACTGTCCTCTGAGAGGCCCCACCCAGCAGCTGACTGAAACAGATGCACAGATCTACAACCTAACATTGGACAGGCTCAGAGAGTCTTATGGAAGAGTTGGGGAAGGATTAAAGGCCCTTAAGCAGATAGGAACTCCACAGGAAGACCAACAGAGTCAACTAACCTGGACCCTTGGGGACTCTCAGAGACTGAGTCACAAACCAAACAGCATAGGCCACAGGCTGGCCTACGGCCCTCAGCACATATGTAGCAAAGGTACAACTCAGTCTTCATGTGGGTCCCCCAACAACTGGAACAGGGGCTGTCCCAAAAGCTGTTGCTTGTCTGTAGAATTTGTTCCCCTAACTGGGTTGCCTTGTTTGATTATGGATGTTCCATTTGTTAGAGCCATCATGGCAGCTTTCTGAAGCTTCAGATGGAGAATCAGACATCCACCAAATTCTACTGCTTTTTCCCCAGCACACTCAGGCATAAGGTGCATTCAAATTGGGAACAAGAAGCCTAGTAATATGGCACTGGGCCCTTAACCAGCACACTGTCAGGTTGTGGGACGATGAGAAGATTGTAACAGGAAGCCCCACTCCTAGCTCCTTCTAGCATGGCAGGGAAGCCTATGTTGCTTGGGTTGTCTGAAGATGTGGAGCCACAAAAGAGAACTATGACAGAAGCATCCTGGGTACTGATCCCACAGCAGGTAGAACAAATCCCATACTCATTAACCTGGAGGTGCCATTCTCCTTGGGGAAATACCTCCACATTCCCCTATCCTGAACCCACTTGTTTCCCATAGTACCTGCTCACATGTATAGGTGCAGCTGAAAGACTACCTGGCTGAAAGACTAGGGGTACTTTTGTTTGTGTGGTGTGTATGGGTGTACACATAAGTATGTGGGGATGTGTGCCTACGTGTGTGCATGTGGAGACCAGAAGTTGGTCTCCATTTTATACCATCTCTCAATGCTCCTGAATCTCACTGGTTGGCTTTACGCAATGCCCAGTGAGACTTAGGGATCTTCCTGGTTCTTTAGCATTAGGAGTCCTGCATCACCACATACAACTTTTTATGTGGATGTTGGGAATCCCAATTCAGGTCCTCATGCTTGCACAGCCTGCACTTTACTCACTGAGCCATCTCCCTAACCTCAAGGTAAAGCTCCATCAGAATCTTCTCAAGAAAATGGAGACAGCATTGCTAGAGGGAGAACAGACTGTCCCAACAGAAGAGGAAGATCTTTTAGTAAATTGCTGGGAGGGGAAAGGGAAAAGTAACTTTCCAGAGGTCATGGGTATAACATTTAAAAAAAATTTCTTCTTGTAGGACACGAACCAGGAGCCAGTTTGTTCTTGAAAACATGTTGGTATACCTCATCCATACAATAGAGGAGTGTGGAGAAAAAGACACACTTCCTACTGTTAGTAAAAATGATTATAGTTTAAGGGCCAAGATCTTGTCACCATAGTGTATAGTCTCTGTCATCTGAAGGGATAGAAAACCTTAGCCATTTTTTTTTTTTTTCATGTAGGATCCTCTGGTTTGAATCTGGGTAACACATTCAGGGTCTCAGCCAGTTTCTTACCACACAAAGTTGTGAAGTGTTTAATCATGTGTATACTGTTTATATGATGAGTCAGCATGGGGGAGGGTGGATATCCTGGTCTCTCCGTCCTATGGCTGCCTCCTCCTTAGCAAGGCATTGTTCACACTATGTCCACTCCTCAATCATACTTTCCTAATTGGTTATCTATTCACTACCTGCTAACAACCAGTTCTGAATGAACAACAAGGAAACAGCAAAGAACACAAACTACAAGAAACTCTCCAGACACCCACCCTTGCCTTTAGCCAACCCCTCGGCCTTCTGTTGCTTCTGCAAATGCCTTGAGAGGATGGGCAGAGCCTGTTTCTGATGTGACTGCACTGCCCTCATGTGGCCAGGCTGAGCACAGTCTATAAACATTCTTCTGCTCAATGGTTTTCCCAAGGTAGGCTTCCTAGCTTTTTCTACTAAAGGGCAGGGGTCTGTTCTGGGCAGTTTGGTGTACTGAAGGCTCAGAGTACCACTTCTCTTAAGGTGGGCACCTGCCTTGTCAGTGACCCTTCTACACCCCATGAACCACCTCCTTCCCTGGCCTTTGAGAACAAGAAAAGTCCCCACTCCACCAACAGCCCACCATATCACTCTGCTTCCCTCAGTTGGAACCCTGACTCCAGAACATTTTCAATTTCTGAAGCAACCCAACCAAATCACATCCAGTTGATGTCAGGAATCCAAGCCTAGGTCTTCCTAACGACAGCACTGGGCCCTAGCATGTACTCCACTTGGGGTTATGACACAGCCACACCCAGATACGCAGCACAGGTACTTCATTCTTGGGTGTGGCACACTCCCAGGAGTGAGTGTGGCACAAGCTCTCACATGTACAATCAAGGCACTTCATTCTCTTGTGAAGTACAGATACTCAAGCACATGGAGCAGGTACCCAGGTGGGCAGTGCCAGTTTTCTGGTGTGTAGTGAATATATTCAGATAGGTGATGTAGAAGCTCAAGAGTGCAGTGCAAGTTTGGGGCAGGTTTTGAGGTGTGCAGTACAAGTACTTATACAAAGCACATAAGTATGTTGTGTGATGTTTGCAAGTACTCAGATGTGTACAGAAGTTCCTCAGGTGTGCATGGTGGGTCCTCATCCAATGCCGGTACCCAATCAATTGTATTGATGTGGGGATACTCATGACTATGGAGCAGGTTCTAAGGTGTATTGCTGGTGTAGGTACTTTTTTTTTTCCTTAAGATTTATTCATGTATATGAGTATACTGTAGCTGTCTTTAGACATACCAGAAGAGGGCATCAGATCCCATTACAGATGGCTGTGAGCCACCATGTGGTTGCTGCAAATTGAACTCAGAACCTTTGCAAGAGCAGTCAGTGCTCTTAACCTCTGAGCCATCCCATTACAGATGGTTGTGAGCCACCATGTGGTTGCTGCAAATTGAACTCAGAACCTTTGCAAGAGCAGTCAGTGCTCTTAACGTCTGAGCCATCTCTCCAGCCCGGTGCAGGTACATAGTACAAGTGTGACATAGTATTCAAGAATGCAGCACAGGCACTAAGGTATTTCATTAAAAGGCTCAATGTGCAATGATACACATTTGGTGTGTGTATGTATAAACAAAGTGAACACAGGAAGGACAAACACTGAAGTCCTGCAGACTGAGGCTGGAGGAGCATGGCAGCAGACAGATAGGGCTGGGAGGAAGCAGAGGTGAACAGTGGCTATAAATAGATGAGTCCAGGTAGCCTTTACAGAGATGGGGGCATCATATACTACTGAATTTATAAACTTCATTGCATATTGGTTGGCCTCACTGGAACAGGGTTATCTGCTAGTGAGTTGATGACTGGTAGATGACATGGACGAATCCTCAGAGCACACCAAGACACCCATGACCAATGGGGTCACAAGGTCAATGTACAAGAGGCAATTCCACCCCCACAGAATATAGTCCTTTCCTTCTGATTGCATAAACCAGAAACCACAGAAAACAAACCCTCAGTGGCATCCTTGGCCATAAGAGGACCTTAATGGATCCCTGACACCTACCCAATTGTCCTCATACCCTGCCCCTCCTAATGCACAAACTACTTTCAACTTGACAAGCAGGGACCACAAAGGGGTTCCTCTCCCCAGAGCAGTAACATGGTTATCTGTTTAGTTATCTTTCTGTCCTGCTTATCTGGTTGGACAGAATTTTAGATAGGAGAGTACACATCAGAGTGAGTTCAAGAACAAGAGTATCAGAACACAGTCCAAAAGTGGAGTCATGTAAGAATTCTGAGTGCTTGTCAGAAAACAAAACTCTCCCATGTTCACACAACAACTAAGTTGCAACAAAGGGTACATTTCTTCCACCTGTTTGGTTAAAAAAAAAAAAAATCCAAAAACAGCCAAAACCAAGCAACCATTATTTTATTGCTTATGTTACATAACCTGTTTCTTCAATACACAGAATTGGTCCTGAATTGTTTCTGTGCTCCTCCCAAGTATGGTATGGCAGACAGGAGTGAGTTTACTGCAGCTGTTGTTATTCATATTCCTTTATGGAAAAAACATGTTTTTGCCACATGTGGCTTATCTTTGTTTTTGCTTTTATTTTTGTATTGAATATTTTATTTATTTACATTTCAGATGTTATCCCCTTTCCCTGTTCCACCCCCTCCCAGAAACCCCCTATCCCATCCCCCTCCTCCTGCTTCTATGAGGGTGTGCCCCCACCCACCCATCCACTCCTGCCTCCCTGCCTTCACATTCCCCCACACTGGGGTATCCAGCCTTCATGGGACCAAGAGCCTCCTTTCCCACCGATGCCCAACAAGGTGGCTTTTCTTTGTAATTGAACATCTTACTCATGTGATTCTTCTTAAACCCGAGTATAAATTTTCTGATGCTCTAAATAAATAAATAAATAAATAAATAAATAAATAAATAAAGTTGTTATTGCAAGAAACTTTAGTCTGCCTCACTTTTAGTTCTCACTCGTCAATGTTCACACAGCAACTAGGGTAGTAACAAAGGGTGCATTTCTTCCACCTGTTTGGTCAAAACAAAACAAAACGAAGCAAAGCAAAGCAAAAAAAACAGCCAAAACTAGGTAAACAGTCTGTATTATTACTTTATTGCTTATGTTACATATTCCAATGAATAAATTTTCTTTAAAAAGTAAGGCACATGAAAAGCCTTCTGTGCAAGTTCCATATTATTTTAAAATTCTATTGGCTAATAAAAGCATTGCAACTACAGAATTCGAGGCATCTAGAAAAGAACATGATAGTTTGGGAGCAGAATCCTGAAGCATTATTAGGTCTCACCTCATGGCACAATTAGCAAACCCAAGGTTTGTACTATAACAGTGTAGCTAGATTCCCACTACAGAATCACTGGCCAGCTTATTCACATATGTACAGTCAGGTCCCCAAGTATCAACTATACAGCCAACGGAAGGACGGCATCTCACTGGAGCTGTGCCCTGTTCTATCACAGGTAAGGAACGGATTTGGCATCTTCAGTCTTTTGCATGCCGTGCTTGCTGTTCACAAGGCCTGGTTATACAATGCTGAAGACCATGGAGAGATACTGCTCATAAGACACCTGAATCCAGCCATCCTGATCCGTGTCATAGCGTCTGAATATGTCTGTTAACCTCTGGAGAAACATAGATACGGAGAATTTACTGTACAGAACAGTGTACTTAGTGAAAGACATCTTGAGCAACCAATCTCAGAAGTACATGCATTTCCCAAATCTCCTAAAGGGACACTGAAAATGGTATTCACACAGCAAAGTACAGGTTGGATACTGTTGAGAACCTTGAGTCAGCAACTTTATAAGCAACAAATGCCTCTACAGGCAACAAAGTATCCGGCAGGTCTAGCCAACCTTATACCACATAGGCCCTGGACCTGGTCTGGGTGGCTTAGCACAGAGACACTACAGTTTGTATCTTGATTATAGTCCAGAAGGGCCCATGTGTTGAAGGGCCCAGTGGAGGAAATGCCAACTTCATGCAGTGTGTGAGCATCATGCAGGGATCAGCCTCTATAGCCCACCCCCACTCCAGCAGACTTTGGATCCAGACAGAAGTTGAAGAGCAAGACAATTCCATTCATTTTGTTGTTTGTTTTATGTTTTTGAGACAGGGTCCCAATGTGTAACCCTGGCCCAGGACTGGGTCTGCAGACCAGGCTGGCCTTGAATTCACAGAGATCTACCTGTCTCTACCTCTGGAGTTTTGGTGATTAAAGGCATGGTGCTGCCACGCCCAGATTCTACTCATATTTTGTAAGACTAGGTTACATGCATGCCAGTTTTCGATAAACTTATTAAATCCATCATATGCTCTCAGTAATTATTTTTAAAAAAAAAAAAAAAAAAAAGACACAAGGGTATTCCATGTATTAACAGAAAACAACAGCCCCAGCACATCAAGCAAGGCTCAACAGTGTGTGGTCTACCTCCTACTTCAGACATGAGTGGTTTTTAAGAAAAGTCCTACCATGGAGGTTGGGCGTGGTGGCACACACCTGAATCTCAGCACTCCGGGGGTTGAGGCAAGACCATCCTAGGCCACACAGCAAGAGCCTGTCTAAATGCTCCCCAACTTCCACAAGACATTATTAGCATAAACCAAACTGTCATGTGGGCACCATAAAACAAAAAAAACAAAGAATGAGTTGCTGAGAGTACTGGTTCAAGCTTGTAATCCTAGAACTCGAGAGGTGGAAAGACCAGGAGTTCAAGGCCACCCTCAGCTACATGGGGGTGCGTGGGGCAATCAAAGCTAGGCTGGGCTTTTTTAGGAAATAACCCAAAAAACGAAAACCACATTTCTAAGGAAACTTTTACCTATACCCTACAGCTTTCACTAAGATTCTCCACCTGTCTAGGACTTTCCGTCATTCTCCATAGGAAGAGTGATCCAAGAAACTGGCTGTGCACCCCATCTCACAGGACACAGGACCAGCAGAATGCAGGGTATAGGGAATGAAGAGCTTCTTCTGAACTTGATTAGGTTATTCGGGAGTCTGATAAAACTCCCAAATCTTTGCATATTCAGAAATGTAAGGATTAGAACTTTGCCTACAAACAAGAACTCTTAGCTTGATAATAATTCAGACATAGTCTATAAGGTTTCATATCCATCTCTTTTTGAAGTGTTCAGAGAACACTGTAAGCATCCCTAACCTCATGGGAACTCTTGAGTAGAGGCAGAGGTAGCCTCTTTCAGAAACTTGAACCTTGAATACTAATAAACCAATAACATAAGAAACACGAGCCCGGCTTGCCTAGAACTCATGAACCTTATTGCTTCTGGCTCCCGGGAGCTAGGATTATAGTCTTATTCCATACCAGGCTCTGAATGACTTTTTTGTTGTTTTTGAAGATTTATTTTTATTTTATGTGTTTGAATGTTTTGCCAGAATTTCTCACACCATGTACATTCATTGCCAATGAAGGCAAGAAGTGGGCATTGGCTGGTTCGGGACCGGAGCTACAGATGGTTGTTATCCACCATGTGGGTGCTGGGAATCAAACCTGGATTATCTCAAACAGCAGCTAGTGCTTTTACTGCTAACTCATCTCTCCAGCCTCCT
This sequence comes from Arvicanthis niloticus, assembly GCF_011762505.2. Taxonomy (NCBI): domain Eukaryota; kingdom Metazoa; phylum Chordata; class Mammalia; order Rodentia; family Muridae; genus Arvicanthis; species Arvicanthis niloticus. Next base: position 725,114 of record NC_047676.1, on the reverse strand, counting down.
GCATTCATTTGTAAAGGAATCATGGAGCACTGTAATTAATAGTCAAACCAGAGGAGATGCACTTTTATTGACTTTCTTTGAATTAGAACACTCTAAGAGTATTTTCCAAAATTCTACATTATATCTCAAGATTTAATGCTGTCTACATCTCTCAATGGTTCTGTAACCAACAAAAGTAACCTTAGCCTAGAATCAATATCTAAGAACTTCCCTCTTAGAGAAGGGTTCTACTGAAGTATTAATGGAGAAAACATTTCCTTTCTATGTATTGAATCTATTTCAGGAAAAGGGCAGGAGCATGAAAGTCTCCCACAGGCCACTGTGAGCTAACAACTGTTAAGTCTGGTCATCATACTGTTATCCTAATGGTTGCTTTTGCTTGAAAGTTTCATAGCAAAACCTTTAATACTTCCAAAGCTTAAGCCTAGCTAGATCTCTATCTAAAAATAACAGTAGGACCTACTTCTTTGACAGACACATGCACTGGGCAATAATGGTTGTCTGTACACCCGTAACATGTTTAGAGAGCACAGGTCATCAAATGCTTGGTATGGCTGCTTGGCACAATCAAGAATCACAGTGAGAATGAGATGCAGGCAGCTGATACTGGTGTAACAATGCATGCTCTTTCTAGTACATTGTATTTTGTTTTATATCAGAAGGTATATTTACTGTAGTGATAAAAAAGTAAAGCATATGGTACACAGCTATAATTCCATTATTTTTCAGGGTGAGTTCAAAGCCAGCATAGGCTACATAGTGAATTTAAGGCCAGCCAGAGGTATAAGACCTTGTTTCCCCAAATAAAAAGTATAGTATTTCAATTATTATCAAGGATTATATACTATACATATTGCTAGACTTACATATGACTGGCATCAAGGTTCACCATACCAGCTTTATCATAAAAATGCAATGTCTTAGGCTAAAACGGTCACAACAGCTATGACATCAATAGGGAACCGGCATATGCCAGGTCATTATAATCTTAAGGAACAAATGCTGAAAGATCTATTGGGGACATGATCTTAGTTCCAAGGGTTTAAAATAGAAAGTTTTGCTAGCACCAAAACCTAGACAGAAGGGAAGTTAAGTACTCACTCTAGGATGGCTGATGGTTACTCCATTTGTGCCCCAACCCCCAACTCCCACCTCTGTATGCCACAGTAAATCCACATGAAGCTGCTTGGTCACCTGCAAGACGATGCAACCCTGGATGAAGTCATCAAATGCGATCTGCCCTCGTCCTTGCCTGTCAAATTTTCGGATGAGGATGTCATGGAACTGGTCAGAGAGCCGGTAGCCTTGGAGAGGAAAGATTAGAGTCAGATCAGAGACAGACTAGGAGGGGAAGATTAAAGTATGAATCACTGCCTAAACTTTCCTTTCTAAGACTCCAGGGTCTTAGATCAACAGCAGTTAGGTGGGAATAAGAGGAGAAAAAAGGTAAAAATGTGTTGAAAGGCACTCTGGAAACTAAGTATGCTACCTAAATACAAGATTCTGATATAAATATGTTGTCAGAACTGTGATGTGATCGTAAACACCAATAACAACTTGGAAGTCCTCTTACTGTCTTGCTTCTCATGAGCTCACTGGCTTATGTTAGCTAACTGTACTCATTCTGCTTGTGTCCAAGGAAACACCTACAAGGCAGTTAGGCCTGGTAATCGTGAACCTAGTAGACACCCCTCACTATGTCAACTTATCTAGATATGAGTATTCTCAGTGACTTGCTGCCCATGGTCGCTCATCATTACGCAATGCTCTTAAGGCTAAAATGTCACTAAAGGTTCTAGTTACACATGTCTCAATATGAACAAATTATTTCTTTTAGTGTCAGGGTTCTGAAAATACAGCTAACCAGTGTCATCAAGATTAGAATCAAGACTGTGTCACTAGGCATTATGACTCTAAGTTTCTGAGCATGAAGCTAGTTAGTCTCATGAAGTTCAAGATCAGTGACAGACCACTGGGCATCATGAGTCCATTTCTAATTTACTGAGTGTCTTTGAAAGGTCTTCAGCAGGGGATGATGGGATGAAGATGTGTGGACACATCAGACATACAAACATCACCAGAGGCCACGTTAAAGGAGGGTACCCCTCATCTGCTTCCTTACCACCTGTGTGACTGTGGTAATCTTATTAATTCATCAGACAAAATCCAGGAGACAAAATGTTTTTACTGGTTTTCAGTCTTGGTGGAATAGGTATTTGTACACCTATTGTTTGAATCTCATAGTTAACTACTGTATGAAACTTAATCATTACACTGCTAAATGTTCAAACACAAAAACATGTTCATAGTACCTTCCAGAGAATTGTTAGGAGAGAAAACGGGGACTTATACTCAGGAACCCTACACAAATGTGTGACATCAGTATTGCTACAGGAGCCCCCTTCCTTACAAATCAAACAGAAGACAGAACCCTCAAGCTGAAGTCTGAAAGAGATAGCACATAGGGAACAGCTATCATGCCTCACCTACACCTAATGTAGTGGCCCTGGCTAAGCCCTGACTCTCCAAGAATAGTGCTTCAGGCTCAGGTGTAGACAGGGTAAGACAGGCACTGCTGGTCTCCTGCCAGGATAAGAAAGGACAGATGAAATGATTTTCATTATATAAGATTTCCTGTCTGTGCATGGAAGCAAACCCATTGCTGCTACAATCAATTTGCAGTTTCTCTGACCACTGGCACTCTTGTAGGTAATTCAAAGCAAAAGATAGATAAACTAGCAAAGTAAACTACAAAGAAGTAAACCACAAAAGAATGCTCCTTAGAGGGGCCAAAAATTGGCAGCAAACTAACCTTCACAGAGCTCCTTCAATATAAGGACACACAAGAACAATACTGCCTTAGAGCCAAAACGCTTTGTGCTAAGCCCTGTAGCCTGGTTAGGACTGACTAGTGAGATACATATTAAACCTGGCCTGCTAACTACAAGATTACAGCCCAACTTGTATCTGTCTAATAGGATAAGGCCACCTGGAGGCCTCCACTCTTGCACAAGTAGCAAGATCAGATCCTAATTTTCAACTAGGGAAATGTCTTGGAGTCAGCCTTGATCATCTCAGGAAAGACAGACCAGATGGAATGCCCTCAGAAGAGGGCTGAAGGTGGTACAAAGACATATCTACTTTCCAACTCTGCCAGGGATATCCTTCTGTAATCCTAGAGGTGAGAATCTCACTGGAAATGGAAATACTCTGTGTCTACCTCCAATAGCCAACAGCCTTTGGTGAGAGGCGAAGTCCTTTTCTACCAAGAAACTAATAGGAGGTATGATACTACCAGAAAAATGATTCCACTAACACCCTGGTCCAGGCCACTGATGTATGGGCAGTGAGCACCTAGACAACTAAAAGTTCCACTACCAGAAGCAGCATGCCCCTGCGCTTCCGGAGGAATCCCAATGCAGTCACAATCTGATTAAAATCAATGACCCCCAGTGGGTACAGGAATAATTTGCATGGTATTAATCTGTGTTCCCTCAACCAGTAAATGGCCTGAGAAAGGCTGTGTGTGGGTCTTGCCTGATCCTAACTCAGGCAAAGCATTATTATTATTATTAAAAAGCATTAACCTGAGCCGGGCGGTGGTGGCGCACGCCTTTAATCCCAGCACTTGGGAGGCAGAGGCAGGCGGATTTCTGAGTTCGAGGCCAGCCTGGTTGGTCTACAGAGTGAGTTCCAGGACAGCCAGGACTAAACAGAGAAACCCTGTCTCAAAAAACCAAAAAAAAAAAAGCATTAACCTTGTGAAATGAGTCATAGGTACCACTGGGTTAGCCTGAAACATCACTGATGCTCTTATTCTCTACTAAGCTCCTGTGTACCCAAAAGCAACAACCCTTTTGGACGTCAGAACAGGAACTTTTACTTTTACAGCCAACTTCCTAATAGACACCACTGAAGGAATTCCAAATTAGTATGCAAACAGAAAGATATCTCCTTTTCTTGGACAGTTAAAGAGTAATGCCCTGTAACAGGGCAAACAGGAGAAACCATGGCAGGAGTTCACCTGAAGAGTACACAGGGAACTGTGTTGAGAAATGTTTAGAAAGCAAGGGAGATGCTGGTACTGTCCAAGGTGGCCCAATGGCCCATAACCAGACACGCTTTCCACCCTTTTCCTTAGGAAACCCTGAAATGTCACTGGTCTGATCAGGACACAGAGGACACTTATGCTTCTTACTGGGCCTAACAACAAACCGAGAAGGGACAGGACAGAAGAAAAGGGGTGGTCAGTGTCATGCTGGAAGGAGAAATAGCAGAATTACAGAAGCCATATTAGTAGGAAATGACATACTTTAAGAAAGTAAAACTCAGGATATTCACAATAAATTAGATTATAATTCACTTTCTGGTAAAATTTTTATGGAAGACATCTATTCGCAAGCTTTTAAGAAATAAAGCACAGAAGGGTTTTGTAAGAGCAAAAGGACAGAGTGCTATGTGAGAGTGTTCCAAATTCAAATCCTGGTGTAACCATCACAAGTTATAGATGTGCTGCAAACATTTCAGTGATTCCTTTGTAGTTAAAAATTCCCACTTTTCTCTCAGACTCAAGGCTAGTTCTGGGAGCCTCTAATTACGCTCTGGACAGGTACTATGAATATTTGTGAAAAACACAGCACACTTTGCATGCCTAAGCCCACACCAAACACACACGTACTAAATGCATTTGAGAATGGGTGCACACACTTTCTAATTTCCCACTGAAGCAAAATTTGGATGGACTGATACATTTTATTATATATAGAATTACATCTTACTATTATTTTATCACTGTGTTTGTGTAATTTGACAAACCACTACATATGTGCTGCCAACTACCCCACATAATTATGTTTTTATTTTTCTACTTTAAATTGTTCCAGAAGCCACATTCTCAATTTTGCTCATGACACCATCTCATTTCACAAACAGTAGATGATTTGCATAGCCCTTATCTCATTTTGGATGAAACACTGTGTGAAAGACGCCATGTCACATATAAATCTTCATGACAAAAATAGAATCAAAATATGAACCTGTATAACATAAACAGAAATTTCACATGGGCTGGGTTAAAAGAATCAATAAATGGAACATAGTGAAGCAAAGCTTGAGGGACTCCTATATTCCAAAATGAAATATGCTATACAATCAAGACAAGTGAATTACCAAAACCTGAGAGTGCTTGTTTGAGCTCGTTCTTGTCAATCATCCCAGAGTTGTCCCTGTCGTAGGTCCGGAAGACATTCTGCCAGTCTGTGATATACTTCCACACACCTGTGAATTCACTGAAGTTCACACCAGCCTTGTTTTCTCGGTCAAACATAGCTGAGATGAAGAGAGACAGCACACACACATTAGGTTTGCATGTTCAACAGCAAAAGACAACCAACCACAGGACACTGCTGACAGTTTCAAGCCACCTCGAAGACCTTCAGGTGCAAGCATGGAGCCAGCTGCCTTGTAAAGGTTAGTTTGTTACTAACATATTACTAGATTCTTAAAAGCCTGCTTATCCCTACCTAGGGTGGAGGGAATGTGGAGGACGGTCATCTAATTCTAGCCCCTAAGTAATGACCACCAGAACACACATTCACCACTGTGTAGAAGGTAGACAGTTATGATAGAACATGTTCTGAAAAACAGAAACACTAAGAGTACTCTCATTTTATCAGAAGGAAAATGGAGTGTAAAGGTTAAGACTCCACTTCCTAGCTCAAAGTCCTGAGCCAAAGTAAACCTTTTTACTGCCTACGTATCGCACCTCTAGAGGGAGGCTAAGAAGAGTCTCCTGGGTCAAGAAATACCTGTTTTAAGGTGCTGGCCAGAGGAGGTTTAAGAGGTGTGGCTTTGCTGCATGGCATAGGTCAGTGAGGGCAGGCTTTGAAGTTTCAAAGTGCTCTTTCACTCTCTTTCTTTCTGCTTTGGGCTTGCAGTTCAAGATGTGAGCTCTTAGTTTCCTGTTCAAGCCACCAGGCCTGCTGCCTATTGCCAGGCTTCCCACTACTATGGACTCTAACCCTGGACCTCTGATACCATTAGCCCAAATAGTGTCTTTCTTCGCCTTAGTCATGATGGTGTTTTATCATAGCAATGGAAAAGTGACTAACACACAGAGAGAACCAAAACTGATGACCCACATCTCAGTAAGAAGAAATGATGGAAATCCTTCCTGGAGGGCCCACCTCCAGCTCCAGCTCAGACCTTGGCACATGCATATTAAATTCAACCAAATACTAGCTCGCAAACCAAATAAAAATGACTAAAACATGAAGGTAATCAGTTACATGCTTGAAATTCAGCAGGAAGAATTATTACATGCAGGCTGCCTTCTTACAGACTTTGCAATCATAGATGTAAATTAACATATGTAATTCTTAAGTAAAAGCATTTTTTAAAGCTTAAAAGACTATTACATATAATATTTATATAAAAAAATCACAAACATGAATTTAAAAAGATACTACCAAAATAACAGAATAAGGCTTAAAGAAACTGTAACATGGAGATTTTATGGATCTATAACCTTAGAATTAGAAATGGAGAGGATGAACTCAGAAGTAAACTTAAACTAATGGATACGTGAAGACATCTGCATATTACACAGGCAGAGAGGATGAAACGTAAGAGCCCACACGATATCTGAATGAGGTTATTATAGTTGCTTCCAGAGAAATACCTAGCCTGTCGGTGTGGATACTCACAAATGATTGACCTCACAGTCACTGGATTAAATGGAGTCCATGTACCTGAAACAAGTGACATAATATCAATTAGATCAAAGAAGATTAAGTTACAAGAAGCTCTAAGTGCCTGGTCTACTGTTAGTCCACGAGATTCAGTGAGTGGCCTGCTCTGGAAGAGTTTGCAAGCAGGGGCCAGCTTCCTAGGACACCGAGAGATCTGGTTGCCTTAACCCATATGAGCTCTGAGCAGTTCTGGTCAGTACCTAGTCTGTACTGCTGAGTTTAGCCTATTTGTAATGACCAGAGGCTGGATGCTGCTTCTCTGTAGAGCTTCACTTGCGTGAATTTCTGGGGAGAACATATGTCAGACTGTGCTGGGGTCCCAAAGACCACCTTCAATCTTGACAATGCTCTTGGACTGTTAGTGACTGAATAACAACTTTACAGGTTATCATCTTGCACAGATAGAGGTATGATTTCCTTCAGTTCTTTTTTATACTAAACTACAATTCTATTTGATAAAAATGTCTTCAAAAGCATTTTTTTTTTAAAGAGAAAATAAGACTGTTTTCAAAGTACAACTGAAACATGCATCTCAAATCACTTATATTCAGGAAGTCAAATCTACTTCAAAAGCACTAAAAAGAGGTGATCGTAGTAACATGTGTCTATAATCCCAGCATGAAACTAAGGAGCTCAAAACCATCCTCAGCCAAGCAGTAAGTTTAAATGAAAGTCAGCCTGGGCTACACTTTACAAAAAAATGAACTAAGCAACCAACCAACCAAAAAGGAGCCTGAAAAAAAAAATAACTTTTAATCTATAACCCAAGAAGTTGGTGACACATTATCTCATAACAGTAAAAGAAATCAATCCTACAATAGCTGCTCTTAATTACAACCTGACTGGAGTTAGAAACAATCACTAGGAGATTAGTAAGATGAATCTCTATGTTTGAGGGTATTTCCAGATAGAGTTAACTTGAGGGAAAGACCCACCCTGAATGTATGTGGCATTATTCCATGGAGTGGGGCCCAGAGAGAATAAAGGGGAAGAAGGAGAAGCTAGAGGAACGGAGAATTTCTGTTTTAGGCTCCCTGCCTGCCAGGAAGTGAATGGTTCTGTTCCACCAAACCCTCCCCTTCTGGATGGATTGAACCCAAACTGTGACCCAAAACAATTTTTTCTTTCCATGAGTTGCTTCTAGAAGGTACTGTGGTCACAGAGATGAGAAAACAAATCCTGTTCTGTGTTCTACCTGCCTGCTGACCATATTCTTCTACGTAAATAAGTCTCACAGAGGCCCAGTGTACTCATAAACACTCCTAGCATGATGTCAACCACACAGCAACAAAGAGGTCTTAGAGATGACTAAACTGAAGTAAGAAACCACGTTATTTTTAACTTCACTCTTCCCTCCCAATAGCATATTAATTAAATCTCCTAAAATAGTTTAATCTGATTCCAAAATCAAAGCAGAAAACCAATTCTAGAAAACTGATTAGAAGTCAAAATAGTTTACATCATATAAACATAGCAATTCTGAGAAGGGTGGTGAGAACTCCTATGCAACTGTTCAATGCTAACTGTCCCTGCACAGTATATGCAAGCTTATAATCTAAAAGCCAGAGAGAACTAAAGTTTGAAAGTTATTCCCTCTGAAACTGAAAGAAGCATTTTGTTGCCATGGCTAACAGTATTAAAAGGCAGGTCCCTGCAGAGTGGTTAGGTCCTAAGAACTCTAGCCTTATGAATAGGAGAGAGAGGGGAAGCGAGGGGAGGGAGGGAAGGAAGTAGAGAGGGAGACAGGGAAGAAGGGAGGGAGAAAGGGAGAGAAGGAAAGAGGGAAAGAGGGAGAGGGAGAGAGAGAGAAAGAAAGAGAGAGAGAGTGAGAGTGAGCACCTGAAGGACACTAAGCCCTCATTTATGTCAGAATCACTTTGAAATTGATGCCCAAGCTAAACAGGAAAAAATCTTGGTTTATGCTGGGGACATAAGAACAGGCTCCATGTGTGCAGTTCTTCAAGTTTAATAATCTGTGTGTCCCAAGAGGCTTTGGTAACTGTCTATTTTTGTTTGTATTTTGGAAAAACCAAGATTATATGTATTAACTAAATACATTTTCCTCTTCGCATTAGCTATTAAAAATTTTAAAGTCAGATTCATGATGTACTGGTAACTTCCCTCTTTACCACCTTATTCTCTATCTCTCAGCTAACATGATTAAATTTTATTTATTTTCTGTATTCTGACTATTTGGAATAGAGCTTGATTATCAGTGAGCATAAATGCTAGTTCTATCACAGAGCAGGTGACAAATGACAACAGTATTTCTGTCCTGATATCTGAGGTGCTGTCACTTCCTTTCACCCTGAAGCCTTTGTGCTTTTTTACCTTGTCTGTACCAGCTATAGTCTCTAGGGTTATGGATGTGCTCAGTTGGTAGGGTGCTTGTCCACTGTGCATGTAGTTCTAGACTCTATCCTTAGTACAGAGTAAACAGTAAATCAGGAGTTAGAGGCAGGAGGATCAGAAGTTTAAGGGTCATCCTTGGCTACATAGAAGTTCAAGGCCAGTCTAGGACTCATGAGTTGGTATTAAAAACAGGAGGGGGCAGGATGAAGAGACTGGAGAGACAGCACACTTGTTGCTGTTGCACAGGAACCAGGTTTGATTCTCAGCAACTACATGGTGGCTTACAACCATTTATAATTCCAGTTCCAGGGGATCAGATACCCACTTCTATCCTCCACAGGCAGCAGGCATACACTTGGTGTGTTTACATACATACAAGCGGTCAAACATTCATTCAAATAAAATAAATAAAATCTCAAAATTAAATAAGAAATTTAAAGAAAAAAAATTGTCTCTAAGGGTACCACAGACGATTAATGACACTGACACCAGCAAGAACATGACTCCATGAAGAGCTCCATACAAAATCCACAATCCTCTCAATTCTGCTGGCTCACAGTGTTCCTTTCATTATACAAATACCTCTTCATGCTCCTGCTGACGGTATCTCCCATATCTCTATTTTCCAAACTGGTCCCAGAGTTTTATCTTATTTTATAATAAATATATATATTATATAATATTATATAATATATAACATATAATCTTATTTTATAATAAATATAAACTTATTTTACGTTCATTGTTGTGAGGGTGTCACATCCTCTGCAAATGGAGTTACACACAGTTTCGAGCTGCCATGTGGGTGCTGGGAATTGAACCCAGGTCCTCTGGAAGAGCAGCCAGTGCTCTTGATCTTTGAGTCATCTCTCCAGCCCCCACAACTCAGTGCACCTTTTTTTTTTTTACGTTTTAGCAATTCTTATAGCAAACATTCCACAAAAGTCCCTAAGGACCATCTTGAAGCCTTTCAAAAACTAAACAGTTACTTCTAAATGCCACCTGACAATTGTCAGTGTCTCTGAGGATCCTCTTCAGAGCAGCTGCTAAGACTGATAGTAGGTCAAAGGCCTTCTAAGGGACCTCTGTTGCATAGAACTAACCTTCTCAACTCTCCCCAAGGCCTACGCTGTAGCTCCCATCTCTCAGAAAGCAGTTTCTGAGGCTCACATACATTTGTTCTGGATCTTGATGAGGCAACAAGGATAATCAAGAAAATGGCTTAGAAACACCTTTCCCTTATACTGGCAATGGCAGTTTAGTCTTAAGGACTTCCTTGGAAATAACGTCAGGAAGGAAACTGCTTACTGTGAATGAATCAGGCTTCAACTCACCATTGGATAATGCTTGCTGAAGCTCATTGTCTGAAATCACTCCACTTCTGTCTTTATCAACCCTACAAAAAAAAAAAAAAAGACCAGGTAAGTTGGTGACTAAAAGTAAAAGAAAGCATAGCCAAAACATCATTTCCACTAGCCAATCTTCACTAGGTCTGGAATGTTACTCTGACCAGACCTTCCTCCTAGCTCAACTGGAATGTCACACGCCCCAGGTGTGCCGGAGAACAGCGGAACAACCAGAAGCAGTACGAAGGGTTGAATCATCTCTATTCCTTCTCAAGCTCTCTTTTAGCTCTTCAAGTTTGCTTAATTTACACCTGCACCAGTTCATGTTTTTCATAATAGGTAAAGATTCTCTAGGACGAATAGGTCATTCTTTGACACGAGTCAGTGGAGAGACAATCAGTCATTCAGAAGGACGACCAGGGACAGAAGACATGCAATAGCAGCCAGCTCTTTTCACTGATGCCGTTTTCCTGACTCAAGATTTGTCCTGTTTCTAACGCAAGCACCCCTGATCCTGTAGGGCGACTGGTCCGCGCCCTTCGGACTTGGGCAAAGTAACTGCCAATATGACCCCGAACCTAGTGCTACTGTAGAAGAGAGGAAGTCGGGGATGGAGGGGAGTAGGAAGGACTAGGAAGGAGGTCGGGGGATGGAGGGATGGGGAGAGGGAAGACGGGGAGAGTAGGCCCTGGAAACTGAGGACCGACCCAAAGGCCGAAGGAGCTGGGTGGCGCTGGCCTCACCTCTGGAAGACGTTCCACAGAAAGCTCTGGTCTGGCAGTGCAGCTCCAGCAGCAGGGCCAGGGCCAGCACCTGGGCCTGGACGATAGGAGTAGGCAGCCATGGGCTGATGCACAGCAGTAAAGCGGCCCAGCTCCACAAGCTGTGCTTCCGCCTCAGTTAGGGGCAGGACCAGGCGCCCACAACTTCCTGGGAACAACGGAAGCGCGTGCCTTTGAGTCACTTGGCAGGCGTGGTCAGTTGCCATGCAACGTCTGGCGGGTCGAGGGTTTAGTCTGAGCTCCGCCTCCTGCTCGGCTTGCGGCGCCTTGAGTGTCCCTTGCCTTTTAGCCCTGACCTGCTCCGCCCTCCTGTGTGTCTCAGCCCGCAGCCGCGGCCGGTGAGCTCAGCAGAGACACACCGTGAGGGGAGGGGCCGACCCGAGCTTACAAACGCCTCGACCTGTAGTGGAAAGTGGTGAAAGCTTTCACTTGGATCGACGGCTTCACTTTACGTCTGCATTAGTATTTAGTGCTAATGTGATGTGCCCCAACCGCAAGAACTTCCCGGCGGAAACTCAAAGTGACATTTTGTGCACTCTGGAGTTTGTCCATCTGTCCGTATTCCACCTTCCGGTCTCCCCACTTGCTTATATTGGTTGATGCCCAGCCTCTCTAGGTTTGCAGTGACTTCATTTGTAAATGGCCCCAGTGAGATTTGGTACTGAGGTGAGAGCTTCGTGTTCTCTCCAACCCTTACTTGGACTTCTGTACTTTTGGTGGTAACTCCTTTTAATTATTCCTTCCTTCGTTCTAGATACTAATTCTATGGTGCTTTTATATTAAAGTTTGGAATGTCCCTGAATGGGAGAATGCACAGCATTGGGGCAACTACCAATCGGTCACGTGCTCGTGCTGTCAGGCCATCCTTCCACCTAGATCTGTATACTGTGAATAGTTCAAGATACAAGTTACTCTGGTTCTGCCATAGGATATTCCAGCCCTCCTATTCCTCATCCAGGGATGGACTTATAATAAGAACTGCTATGCTGTCTTTATGGGTTTTAGTTTACTTGCTGAGGGTAAAGAGACCAAGGGCCAAGAATATGGCCTTGTACATCTGAAACTTCCATTTGGACAACCATCCATTATTTAGCACAGCTATAGATCTGATCAGCTCCCAACTGTATCGTTTTCTGCTCCATTTTTCTTGTTCTTGTCCATGAGACATCTAAAGAGATTTTCAAATTCTTCAAAGAAACATCTTAGAGCTTTGACATTTACCTCAAAGTCTACAAAATTCTTTAAGAAAGGGATTTTCTTCCATGATTTGGTGAATTCATTTTTTAAAATTTCCCATAAACTGTTCATCTCACTTGTTGAATAATCTTTCAGACTTTTCCAGTTCTTTTATTTAGAATCTGAAATCCATTTTTATCCTGTCCTATCTTTGGCTCATTTTCTCTTTTCCAGAAATAGAAAAATATTAACCATAATTTTCCTACTTGAACTGGGAGTTTTCTAGTACAGAGGAACTTACTTCAGCAGATCCGATGACTCTACCAACAGTCTGGACTCTACTAGCTGTTTGCAGACCTTGGAATGCTATAAAGGTCCAGTCCCAAGGAGACTACCTTCTGCAACAGTTTACAAGTAGCTGTCTTCCAGGCACCACCATCTATCTCCTTACCCTATCTCAGGTTTAGTTTCCTCCTAACCAGGTCTGTTCTAAGCTTTCCAGGAGTAGAGAAATAAATGAGATAACACTGTCCTCCTCCTATAATGTTAATCATATCATGTGTCTGAATATTGGGCACTCTTTCCTTTAGCCTAATTCTCTGAGCTACTTCTTTGAGCTACCATATAAACAAAATTCCTGTTTTCCTTTACACCTTTCCTAAACATTGGCTCTTTCTGGGAGCTGAGGTGCATGACCTGGGTAAGTCATTGTCATATCTTTTGCATAAAGATATTTTTGTGTATGCACAGATGCATGCATGTCTTTATACATATCTAATTTAACAGTGTATCTCTAAGCCATATTGATTCCTTTGTTTACTTTTCCAGGTGGATTGTGCCATGGAACATTTGCACATGGAAGACAAGTTCTTTTAGCTACCTTTTCTGAAACAGCCTCTGGGCAGAGCCAAATAAGCTCAGCACACCCCAGTCTTTCTCAAATTAATGTTGGAACTTTGTCACTTGGCTCCAATATTATTCTGGTTTGAATTTAATACCAAAGAGAACCTATCACTTTTTATGTAACTCAGGCTTCTTAGTGAGTATTGTTTGAGTGTGTCAAATGTGCACTAGATGATGTGAAGAAGCAGCAAATGTCCACACACCACTACTGGCTAAAGATGAACTTGTTTGGACATGCTTGGTCTGGCATAGCCACTTGCCATATGAGGCTACAGAGAACGGAGATGGACCAGTGTAATGAAGTAGGTTTAAATTTCAAGTTAATTACAATGTAACTAGCTACATGTGGCTATGATAAAGCATTGCTCAGTACAAGTCTGAATGTGTTTGTTTCCTTCAAGGTGCCTTACACCTGGCACCAGCTTTTACTTACCTGGTTTGCTGTTTCTTTTACACTGTTTAATTTTTGAAGTTCTGATTCCTAGCTCATTAGTGAAGTATAGAAATTTACATTTATGATTACTAGGAAAACATCACCATATTATGCTACAGGGGACTCTTGTGTTTCCAAATACTAACCTTCAATATTGCTGACATTCGAACACTCCCATAAAGCTTTGCATACTCAGTATGAGTATGAGCCATGATACTCAGTAGTCACAATCTTCCATTTGCTATCCTGCCTTTTGGTGGGCCATGTCATTCTAGAGTTTTCAAACTCCTTGGTTATTCTAGAAATGCAAATTTTGGGGTACAACCAGAACCTTAAGAATTGATATTCCTGGTGCAATAAAGCAGGTCAATCTTCTGTTTCTCTTCTTGCTAGTGTTTTTGTTGGTTTATTTTTCAAAGCAAGCAAACAAGCATTCACTTATATTGTATGAAACATAATGCCATTTATGTATGGGTTTTTGTGAGACTCTTCCTATATGGCACAAGCTATGGTTAAACTTTTCATTTTCATTATTTTTAATTATATATGTGTCTGTATGGGTGTGGACCCAAGTACAGGTACCGGAGAACAGAGTGATCAGATAGCCCTGGGAATAGTTATGAGCTACCCCATGTGCTGGGGATTGAGGGTCTCTGAAAGAAAAGTATGAACTTTTAACCTCTAAACTATCTCTCCAGTCACATCTCATCTCAATTTTTTTTATTAGCCTCCAGAGTACTGGGAAAACAGGCATAGACCACACCTAAGATCTTCCTCATTCCTTCTATCAGCTATATAGTACCTCCACCATAGATGAATGCACTGATCCCCCAGCAAGGAACTGTTGTTTTTAATATTAAAAAGACAATAAATGGTCTGAAACTTTGCAGTCATTTAAGGCAAGTGGAACTGTGGGCTTTCGCTCCCAGACATTTCATTCCCAAAAATAACGACTGAGACCAATTATTTATTAATAAATGATTAGGCCATAAGCTTTGGCTTACTTCCTAACTAGCTAGTTACTTATATGACACATTTAAATTATTCTATGTCTTCGACATAGTTACCTCTCCTCGGGCTTATTCCCCCATCTCTTCCAGAGTTCAAGGTGAATCTCTCACATTCCTCACTCTTTTTCAGACTTCTCTCTCTCCCTGCTGGATATCCCACCTTCTAATTCTGCTTTAGCTCACTGGCCATAGGCTTTTTTTTATTGACAGGTTATGCTTCCACACAGCACACAAAGATTCTCTACACAGAAAAGGCATTAAACTAAGATTCTCCTGCCTCAGCTTGAGTTCTGAGAGTACAGGTTTGTGCCACCATGCCCTGCTTAAGTTTCATCCTGCCCTCTAATTGGATTATGAAAAATATGAGCTCCACTTTCATTTTCCTGAAGACTCAATCTTAAAGCTCATTTCATTTCTTAAGTAGAATCCTAGAACTGTTGAGACAAAGAGCAAATGCTTAGTTTTGTTAGATGTTGCCAAATTCTCTACCAAAGCTGCAATGCTTTGCATTTCCATCGGCCATGTACAAGAGTCCTTGCATACCATCACTTCATGTGTTGTTTAGAGTGTTTACCAATTTTATAGGTGAGGAATTTGCTTTTCCTTATTGTTTTCTGGAAACAAAGTCTTGCTAGATAGACCTGGCTGGCCTCCAATAGGGGGCAATCTTCTGCCTCACCCTCTCAAGTGCTGGGAGTATAGGCAAGCAGCATCATATCTGCCTGTAGTGGTTTGAATATGCTTGGCCCAAAGAGTGGCACTTGGAGTAGGTGTGGCCTTGTTGGAGGAAGTGTGTCACTGTGGGGATAAGCTCTGAGACCCTCCTCCTAGCCACGGGAGCCAGTCTTCTCCTAGTGGCCTTCAGATCAAGATGTAGAACTCTCAGTTCCTCCTGTGCCATGCCTGCCTGAATGTTGCCATGCTCCCACCTTGATGATAATGGATGGAACCTCTGAACTTGTAAGCCAGCTCTAATTAAATATGTTGTCCTTTATAAGAGTTGCCTTGGTCATGGCTTCTGTTCACAGCAATAGAAACTTGACTAATACACTGGCTTTCATAGCTTTTCTTTTCTCCTTCTCCCCCCACCCCCCGCTTTTTTTTTTTTTTTTTTAGTTTTGAGGTATAATTAGCAGAAAATAACAAACATAATTATCTCACAAAACTTTCCTCCTAATCTTTGGGACCTCCTTCTCCAAATCTGCATGAGCTACTGATCAGTGTGTACCTTCTTGACTTCTTACCCTTGTCAACAATGTTAAGATTCATCCATGCTACCGTGTATACCAAAGCCCATCCTTTTCTAGTAGTGATGAGCACTGTGTAGACAAAATACAATCTTTTTTTCCTGCATGTAAAAAGCAACTTTTGTGTGGCTACTTTCTATAACTGACACAAAAGTTCTGGGTCACTTTTAGTGGCTAGATTCTTATCACCTTTCTTTTATTTCTGGCCCAACAACCCTAATGTCAAGCTCTAGTCTCCACATAAGCATGCACTATGCTAGTTTCATTTCTTTTGCTGCGATAGAACACCTTCACCAAAAGCAACTTTGAGAAACGGTTTATTTGGCTTACAATTACTGGTTAAAGTCCTTAATTTCAAGGAAGTCAGGGCAGGAACCTGAAGCAACTAGTTAGATTCACAGTGAGAAGTAGATAATGAATAAATGCATACATGGGGAATGCTCAGCTTGCTCTTAATACAGTCCAGATTCCTTTGCCTAGAGAATGGTGGTGCCCACAGTGGGCTGTCTAGCCTTAACAACTAACACAATCAGGCCAGTCCCTAAAAGACATGCCCATGAACCAAGCTGACTGAAGCAGTCCTTCATTGAGACTCTCTTCCTAGGTAATGCTAGATTTTGTCAAGTTGACAAAGCTAGCCAGCACATACTCCCTCAAATATACATGGACATCTGCATATATCTCTCCTCACCAGGAACTTAAACAAGGCACTGGCTCAATAATTACCATACCCAATCTTTCCTTCAAATTATTAAGGACCCACCCTACTTCTCAATTTTATTTTCCATTTACATTCTAACATTCCTCAAACTCTAGTTTAGTATATGGCACAGAGAAAAAACAAAACAATACTTGAAAAACACAACTGCTGTAGCTAGACAGGGGAAGAAAATCATATTTGCTATTTCAGACCAATTGATAGGACTAAAATTAAATACTACATGGTTTTATTTAGAAATAAAAGATTGCTCATTTGTACTTCATTTAAGAATTATGCCAGTTTTATCACTGCACAAGAATAAAGAGACAAGGTCTGGTGCAACTCAAGTCCTTAACAGGAAGTACTACCAAGCTGTTGATCATAATCTATGAAGTGACTCCTTGTTCACGAGAACAGAATTTTCACAAGACAAGTGTGAGAGGAAACCTAGGTAGGCTATGATATATAATCACATAAGCTGGTCCTGTAGCTTCAGGTCTCATCAGTAGGAACGGATAGCAGGAGGTACAGTGGCACAGTCAGCCTCATTCAAGGTCTTGTCAATAACAGGTCTGTACTCCAAAGTAACCTTGGAGAAAAGAGTCAGGGTGAATCAAGGCATGAAAATTTACAAACAGCCATTTCTTTTGTGCTTCTGTAAAATTAAACCATCAAGTACATTTACAGGCATGAGAATTATGTAAATTATGGTAATTCCCCCTACCCCATCTCCCTCTACAGCTTATGCTGGCCTCCAATTCAAGCTTCTCCTGACTTAGCCTCCTGCTACCAGGTGAACAGCCATCTTTGTCATGACATTCTGCTTAACTGAATGAGTCCACATAACAATGGACTTAACTTTCTAAAACCGGGAGACAAAATAAATCTTTAATTCTTTAAGTTATTTATGTCAAGTATTTTATCACAGTGATATAAAGATACTAACAGTAGCCACCACTAACTAACTACCACAAGCATCAGACATCTTATCATTGCCCAGTGTTCTTTATCTGGTACAGAAGATGAGAGCTAGTCCTATACTAAGGGTACCTGTGAACCACCCAGGCACTGGTTTCTGTTTCCAGCAAGAAGCAAAGCATGACTCACATTCTTTTTCAGTGATATCTTGGTTCTGCTAACAACTGGTTTAAAACTAGGTTGCTTTCTAAACTGGTCAACCATCAAAGGCCAAATAAATTGGCTCAGGACATCCCTGGGCTGACGTATGCCCACATACCTTCCCAGTCTTGATGTCCACATATGAGAGGGTATGCTTCCTCCAGTGTTCCCCAAATGGCCTCTTCTGCTGCCCCTGGATGGGCTTGGAGTAATCATATTCATCGATCCGCACCTGAGGTCAAAACACACCTCCATCTCTCACCAGAGAACAACATTAAAACCATAGAAAATATTAAAGATGCACAGACCAACACCAGGAAGTGGACACTGTGACAAAGGGCTTTTGGAGCCAGGAATGCAAATACACAACATCCACTTCTGCATTTCCTCTTACAACTCTGTATGTAGGTAGGTATTAGAATTAAATATCATTTATGTAATTTTTCCTTTAGCTCCATGCACTGAGATTTCTTCAGCTTTTCCCTTCAGCATTTTTTTTTTTTTAAATGGGCTTTTGTTTTGTTTTGAGACAGGGTCTCTCTACATTGCCCTGGCTGTCCTAAAACTCACTATGTAAACCAGGCTGGCCTCAAACTCAGAGATCCACTTGCCTCTGCCTCCCAAGTGCTAGGATTAAAGGAACATGCCACTACATCCAACTTAACTGTTTTCTAAGTTTAGCATCTATACTGAAGAACTTTTACATGTTAGTACACTGACTGCTAATGAAGAAAACTGCACATGGGAATAGTTTAGATGAGCAAGGGGCTCTTCAAATAAAAACCAAGATCAGATACCTTGCTGTTTCTACTGAAAACAAATATGGGAGGAGAGGCAAGAGGAGGTTTCTGACCTGAGCCAAAGGGCTAAAGCATAGCCCTAGCTGTGCATTCCTAAGTACAGTATAAGCCTCCTGAGAGTGAGCAGAATCTACCTCAAATCTTCAAAGCCTTATTTATCTTTGTTCCTAGCGGTTAACTTTGAAGAAGTTCATTGGTACATATTGGAGATATGCTTGCCCATGTCTCTTCTCATCCACTTGATCACTGCGGGTTAAATCAATACATGTTCATAGCAAATGAAAACTTGTGCTTAGCTTACTTTTCTAGTTACTCACCATCCTGCACTGTCCAGAACCTATGCACCCATCATGGAAAGTCTAACTCTTTAGTTGATGTATTCATCCTGAACTTGGAGCTACACCCAAGCTTCTCGTGTTTTCCACCATCACATGTAGAATCCAACATGTGTGTTTTGTACAGACAATAGTCTGCATGAAAATCATGGCCAGCACAGATCAAGACAGGTCTGCTCTGATGGCTCGATAAGTCAGCATTTCCTGACGTGGCCACTGGCCGCACTTTACCATTAGCCCTGTAAGAACTAGGCCTGTTCTTACACATGCTGCATGGGCTGACTCAAAGCAAGAAAAAGGTCTGAGAGTAAGAATATGAATCGAATATTGAAGAGAAAAGTGTTTTCCTTGATTTTGTTTTGGGAAAATAAGTGAAAGAGAAAGCAAGCAGGGATGAGAAGAACTGAGTGGGCAGTGTCAGGTCAACATGTATCTTGAAGACATACTTTGTAATCTTCCCTGGCATGAGCTCCCCGTGACTCCTTCCGGGCTTCTGCACCATATATGGTCTGCAATGCGCAGAGCATCAGATTCTGTAGCTCCAGGGTCTCCACCAGGTCTGTATTCCAGACCATTCCTGGGGATACACAAGAACCCATGAGAGACAAATAGGACCCAGTCACGTAGGAACTCTAAACTTACTAGCAACATACAGCTGTGGGAAGAAACAGCTGGACAGCAAGCATGGAATAAGGTAGTGGTAAATGGGACAGATAGCAGCTTATCCCAAACAAGGCAGTATCCTCTCAGAGGACTGCTGACTTACCCCTGTCAAATGTCTTTAGATGCTTTAGGTCTCCATATAGCTGGCTGATTTTTTCACAGCCTTCTTGCAATACACTTCCCACACGGAACACTGCAGCATGGTTTTGCATCGACTATAATAAAATACCATTACAAACTTTTAATTACAGACTTTAAAAAAGACAGGCAAAAACTCTTACAACTTTAGATTTTCAACATTTAATATATTTATACAACTTAAACTAGGCTATGAATTAGACTTATGACAAGAGTTAAATTAGACTATGAATTAAATTTAAACTTAAAGTACTTTTTTCCTGGAGAAAGGGTCTTACTATATATGCATGTGATCTTCCTATTACAGTCTCCCAAGTATGCCACTTTACCTTAGTAAAAATGAAATTCTGATTACACTTAAATATGTTTCTATATATATTATGTCTCTCACAACAAATCTGTATGTCACTTAAAATTATTTTACTTCTCTGGCAGCATTTCTGGAACATAACCATCCTAGTGTCCAGTGGGCTAGCAGTGGTGGGTACAAAACTGGGAGATCATGAGGGTAAGGAGGAACCAAGACCTGGGAACCCTGGGGCCAGGTGCTGTGCCACACTGTTTTAGGGGCTGGGTTAGCTCCTGCCCATTTCACTCTCTCCACTTTCTGACTTTGTTATAGTAAAACAAGATTCAGTCTAAGGACATTTCTCTCAGAGCTGAAAGGGCTAAGTAAAGCAGCACAACTAGTTCTGGAAAATGAAAGGTGAGCGAGGGAGCTATGCTGGCTTCTAAGTGACCTGGGATGCAGTTTCTGATGGTCTTCTCCTTCTTATTGGCTGGAACACACATGACAGGCAGTCCTAGTCTGAAGATGATGTCAAGCTCACATAAAGGATTGTCAGAGAAAGTCAAGTCCCTGGTGCTAAAGCTGCAACTTATTTCTGCCCTAAATTAATAACTCCCATGTTCCATATGGAAAGAAATACTTCTGCATGAGAGGCTCCTGATCACTTCTATACTCTGCTTGGCAAAATGAGGAACAGGTTCTCCTGCTGTCAATCCCAAGCACTAATGCAGGGTGGCTGTCACTATGTCTGTTCCTACCTTCTGCATGCTGAGGCGTAGTTCAGATGTTCTTATACTTCCATCGGCAAATCTCAACTTGTCAAGATTCATAACTGATTCTTCTCCAGCATTTGCTTTAATTGGAGGAACTTTATCACCTTAAAAGAAAGATGGAATTTAACTTTCGAAATCACTTTTGGGGGAAAAAAAAGAAAGAGATGTTGAATAACACTCAAATTGTATCGTAGCCATTCCAGAAGTCTGGAAAGCACAGACATAATCTAAGCCAACATTGTCTTGGCACCGACCTAAGGAATGAGATACTGACTCAGTCAGTTCTTAAGAACATATACAGAAGAAAAGATTTTGCCATTAAGTAGATAAACAGTTTTGAAACTAAGAGACCTGTATGTGATCAGATTTACTGTTACTCTAGTGAAGAAACTGGTTACCCTTAAGATAATGATCTCAATTTGAGATGTTAGCCTCACACTTTTTTCATGAAGGGATATGGGAAAAAGCAGATTTCCTCTATGATCACTAAGCAAATTCCCAGCAATAAATAAAGACTATGCAGGCTCCTGAACAGAATAGCTTGAGGGCTTGAAGAGAATACATACCAGGCCTGCAAGATTCTGCAATGCTGAGGGCACATGCTCGGCCAAAGACTACAAGGTCCAAAAGAGAATTTGCTCCAAGCCGGTTGGCACCATGCACCGAGGCGCAGGCAGCCTCTCCACAGGCATACAGACCAGGCACAATCTGATCCTGGCCATTCACATGCTTCAGCACCTGCAGGGATATGTCAGGTGAGGCAACAAAACACACACACTTCCACACGCTTGCTTCCTGGCAGACTCCCCATGCCTGAAGTAACAAAAGTAAAATGGCATCTTCTCTGCTCCATTCGCTTTAGTACATTCCCAGTTCTCCTTCTGCTCTACAACTTGTGCTGTTTGCTACCAACAGGTCAGAGTGTCAGTCACTCTGATTGCACTAACCAACAGGTCACAGGGTGTTTTAGGTTCCCCAGAGTGTCAGTCACTCTGATTGAACTAAGGACTGTGGCAGATGGTGGAACACCTAAAGGGATGAGGAAAACAGGATCTCTGTTAACCAGGAGTCCAAACCAGAAGGACCAGCTGATAAGCACTTGTGAACTGCTTATAACCCAAGTACCAATTGTATATATAGATCACTAACTTAAAAGTTCACTGTAAAAGTTTTAAATAATATAGAAAAGCAACTGTAAAATGAAAACAGTGCATAGTATTATAGGTATAGGGGAATTAGCATTCTATTGGTTATTACCAAGTAGATGCAAACCCAAGAACATAACCTAGCCTCTCACTGCCTGGCAGGTATGGCATTTTATAATTAACGTTAAACTATCAAATACACTGCATTTTTGCTTCTGTGTTTCTAAGCTCTAAACGGATTTTTGTGCAGTAGCCTTGTCACTATCACCTGTCCCTTGTAGTTAGTGGGAATCCCACCCATGTTGTAATGCACAGTGGGGAGGACTGGGATGGGTTCCTTAGTGACATCCACACCAGCGAAGATCATGGCCGTCTCTGAAATTCCAGGCAGACGTGTGGCCAGCTGCTCAGGGGGCAGATGATGCAACTGCAGGTAGACGTGATCTTTCTCAGGGCCACAGCCTCTGCAAATAAACACTGTAACATGAGGCAAAGAACGGTAGGAAAGAGCTAATTAAAATCACTATGTGAGACTGAACGATCTTTGATCTTGAGGAAATTTTCACCTGCATCTATGGTCAGTGACACTTTTTTAATCATAGTGTGTCAGGAACACTTCTATGCAAGGACACAGCCAAGAATAGAAGCCTATACTCAGCAATCTTACATCCTTGCCTTGGGTGTTATGATTTCCTATGTTTTCCTTGGTACATGTATTAGAAAGTTTCCCATAACTCACCAGACTTCTGAGTTTTAAATTAAAGTGTCAAACCCACATTAAGTCCCTAGATTAAAGCCAGGCACTTGGAACTTAAGGCAATTTCTCTAAAAGACAAGTGACACACAAGCCCTGAAGAACATCTGCCAAGACACCTGTAGTACTGAATAAAACAAAGTAACTCCTAAAGCTGAGTATTGGCTGAGTCTGTGACTCTCATGCTCATACCAAGAATATATGATGATACACCTACACACATGCTGGTGTGAAGAAGACTCTCAAAATGTATGTCTTTAAGGATGTAAACTAACACGTTAGTCAGAAAACAATGGAGCAGCTTTGTTCTCTGACCCTGACCCTGAGGGCAGGGCACCTGTCTGCAAAGGTAGATGTGACCTAATGGCTACCAAAGAGAAAAGAGGACACGTTTATCCACCTGCCTACACTCCTGTATCCCTGGAGGAGAATTACAGACCTTCCTTCACGGATCTCAAGAGTCATGGATCGAGACACAACATCTCTTGATGCCAGGTCCTTGGCAACAGGGGCATATCTCTCCATGAACCTTTCACCTTGACTGTTGATGAGAATACCTCCCTCTCCACGACACCCTTCTGTGATGAGGCAGCCAGCACCATATATACCTGTAAAAATCCAGGTGATTAAATGTTTATAAATAAACAAGGACTAGGAAACTACTTCAAATGGTTAATTCTTTTTTAGAAGCCACTTTTTTGGGAGAAAAGGAAAGGAGACACAAAGACTGTTAAACTCAAAATAAGAAGAAAAGTCAAGTAGGAGGAGGAATGTGTGTGACAAGGAGCAGCAACAAACCAGAAAGAAGGACTGGCAGCTCACTCACAGGGTCTAACCCATACTCTCATTAAACATCATCCACGCTTAGTAGACTTAATTTTTTTAAATATATCTTTATACCAAGAAATGTGGTAACACGTTTAGGCAGGAATAAAACAGCTTAGAGAATTTCTATCTTAAGTACCGAAACAGCAAAAATTATTTTAATGGTTAATATTTACACTTGTATCAAGTCTAAACGTTCACTCATTACAGGTCTATGATGGATACTAAGAAGTCTATCCTCAGAGACCAAAAAAAAAAAAAAAAAAAAAAATCAGTAACTCATTTAAGTTAGAGAGCTATTAAAGGGCAAAGCCCAAATTCAAACCCGAGGAGCATGATGAAGTTTCTTGATATAATTCTGTGTCTTTCAGTATAAGGAAAAACAAGGAACGTCAAGTACTGAGTTTTAAGGGACAAGACTAAATAAGGGTTATTTTAAAGCTAATTTTCCTTTTATATGCCCAAAAGGCTACATGCTCTAGAAGTGCTTTTCACTTTTCATAGCTTCAGTAACATCCGTTGGGTAGTTTCTTATATATTGTAAAGAAAGCATAAAAGATGGAGTGCTAAACACAGTACATGACTAGCTCCAGACAGAAATTGAAGAAAACTAACTCACTTGTTTTTCATTCTCTATCTCTGCTCATCTCTATCCTCTGACAGGATGAGCTAATAATTTCTCCCATAACTAGCTCTTTCCCTCTTCCAAATCTAAACCCTAATTTGGCATCAGGTGCAATCTGGTCTAACTTTACATTCCTCTTAACACAGGTACCTAAGCCCCTGAAACCAAAATCTATTATGAACTGCCTTTATGGAACCAGGAGAAACCCTCCTCAAGGATTCAAGGTGGGAGAAGTGCACCACAAAGCAATGAATAGGTATTCATGCTTAAAATACACAGAGGAACCCAGAGCCAGACAGGCATCCTGTCCTACCTGTGGGGTGGAACTGAACAAATTCTAAGTCCTGGCAAGGCAAACCAGCCCTAGTGACCATGGCTGTGCCGTCCCCTGTGCTGGTATGGGCAGATGTACAGCTGAAGTAGGTTCGCCCATAGCCCCTGAAAACAGAAAATAGTGACTGTAAGTATCAATCCACACCAAACCTCTTCTTATATAGTGAAGTCTCTGAGGCACCAACCTTTAATAACCCCTTGGTTATAATGTACTCTGATGTACTCTGACCCATGCATATATATACATGGCACACAATACTTGGAGGCCACATTTGTGATGTTTTTACCATGGGATGGAGACTGGGAGACAGAGAAGAGAATTTTTTTTTTCTTTTTTGTTTTGTATTTTGGTACTCTGTGCTTTATCTTCAAAGGATTTTCCTGATATGGATATATAGCTTTTATAATGAGTCTTAGTTATAGTTTCTTTTTGTTGTTGTCATTGTTGTTTTGATTTTTTGAGACAGGGTTTCTCTGTGTAGCCCTGGCTATCCTGGAACTCACTCTGTAAACCAGGCTGGCCTCGAACTCAGAAATCCTGACTCTGCCTCCCAAGTGCTGGTATTAAAGGTGTGAGCCACCACTGCCCGTTAGTTTTGGTTTCTAGTGCTGTGAAGAGACAACATGACCACAGCAATTCTTGTTTGTTTTTTGTTTTTCGAGACAGGGTTTCTCTGTGTAGCCCTGGCTGTCCTGGAACTCACTCTGTAGACCAGGCTGGCCTCGAACTCAGAAATCCACCTGCCTCTGCCTCCCAAGTGCTGGGATTAAAGGCGTGCGCCACCATCGCCCTGCCACAGCAATTCTTATAAAGGAAAACAATTAACTGAGGCTGACTTACAAGTTTTGGTCCATTGTCATCATGGTGGGAAGCATGGCAGCATGCAGGCAGGCATGGTGCTGGAGAAGGAGCTGAGATCTACATCTTAATCTTCAGTCAGCAAAAGAAGACTGCCACACTAGGTCTAGCTGAAGTACATGAAACTCTAAGCCTGTCTCCATAGTGATATACTTCCTCCAACAAGGCCATACCTCCTAATAGTGCTACTCCCTGTGGGCCAAGCATTCACACACACACACACACAAACACACACACACACACACACACACACACACACACACACACACACACACACGAGTCTATAGGAGCCATTCCTAGTCAAACAACCATATAATGAAAAAAATTTAAATATTTGTTAATTTGTTATTTTCTTTTACTATTTCTCCCCCAGCTTTACTTTACATTTGTAAGATGTCCACATGATCTGATAATGTATACTGGCAACCAACTTCTACAACCAATTTCATTAACACATAACTTTACATAACTATCCTTTCTTTGTGGGCACTTAGGACTCTTGGCAACTGTATCATTACTGTAGCCAATATATTATTAGATTTCAGAAACTGCTCATCTCATGACTCAAATTGTTTTTATTTGAATATAAATTTCCCCTATAGTCTCATGTTGAAAAGGCTTGGTCCATGGCAACTTGCACTATCTGGGAAGCAGTGAAGCCTTTACGGCATAAGGGTTTATTGGAGAAGGCAGATCTCTCGGGGTATGTCCCTAGAAATATATAGTCCTGGGCTAATGTCTTTCACTTTTTGTCATGAAGTGAAGAGCTGTCCCCCATGACATACTTGTCCTGCTCAAATACATGAATCCATATTCCATGGACTGAACCTGCTGAAATCATTAGCCAAAATAAACCTTTCCCTGCATATTGTTGTGTTTGTTTACAGTGAGGGTCTGGCCATGGTGAGTACTACAGCAAACATGTGCACAGCTGATATATTCATGATGTGATTATGCTGACTTCATCCCCTTTGCATATACTGCTATGGTGGGACTGCCACACCATGTTAGTTTCATTCTTCTGGCTTCAGGTACAAGAGTTTGTGTGTGTAGGCTTGATGTTAATAATGGGTGTCTTTCTTGATTGCATTATATTTTATTGGAGCCAAGGGCTTGTCAACTAGCTAGCTAGTCTCTCTAGCTAGCATATGCTGCAGAATCCCTACTCTGCCTCCTAAGTCATGAAACTGCAGACAGGGCCATACTTGCTCAGTTTTATGTGGGCTCTGGGCATCCAAGGTCTGATATTTATGTGTAGGTGGCAAGTCTACCAAAGCCTCAGTGTCTCTTGCCTATAAAGCCTCAGTCTTCTTTAGTTTTTCGAGGCGCTTCCACAATAACTACCAATGTATACTCCCAATGGCCTTTAGACTTTTAGGGTACTTTTACTATCTTTTTATTTTTTTTTAAGATTTTATGTTTATGTGTCTGTGTATGAGTTATGCAACAAGCGAGTCAATGCCCAAAGTGTCTACCTCAAAGCTGGAGTTACAGGAGTTGTGAGCCTTCTGAAGTGAATGCTGGGACCAGAACTTAGGTCCTTTGCCAGAGTAGCAGCTCTTAATACTAAGCCATCTCTCTACCCATTGTTTTAAGAAAAAAACAAACAAAACAAACAAAAAAGAACAGGCACTGCCATGGCATGTGTGTGGGAGTCAGAGGAAAACTTAAAAGGAGTTTCTCTGTTGGTTCTGGAAATTGAATTCAGGTAGATTGTCAGACTTGTATGGCAACTGCTTTTACCCAGTATGGTGGTTTGATTAAAAATGGCCCCCATGAGCTCATATATTTGAATACTTTGTCCCCAATGAGTGGAACTGTTTGAGAAGGTGTGTCACTGGGGTGGGCTTTGATGTCTCAAAAGACTCTGGATTCTCTCTGCCTCATGGTAGTGGATCAAGACTGAGCTCTCAGTTGCACCTTTACTCCACCTTCATGGATTCTTGTTCTCTAAAACTGGAGGCTAGATTTAACATTTTCTTTTATAGGTTGCCTTGGTCATGGTATTTTATCAAGTAACTTAGAAGCAACTAAGACAGCTGGCGGCTTTTTCTCTACATCTTCATCAACATTCACTATCATCTGTCTCATTACATTAACCATCTTTACAAACGTGGATGTGACCTGACTCTGCAGATGTTTAACAGTGGTGAGCTCTTTCATAAATCTGCTGACCAAGTGCAATCCCTCCATCCTGGAAAAACATCATTCAGGTTCTATACCTATTTAAAAATGTTTGTTTACTCAAACTTTCTTTCCTTTTCTTTTCTTTTTTGGCGGGAAGAATGGTGGTAAAGGAGAATGAATCCAGGACCATATGGATTCTAGACAAGCAAATACTCTACAACTGAGATATACCTTCAGCTCAAAACTTTAAAAATGGTAAAAATGAAATGATATAAACTGAAATGTCCTTATTTTCATCATGCAAGCAAATAGTACTTTTTAGTACTTCTTGATTCTAAGAATCAGTATACACAGTAATTAAGAAAGCAAGAAAGTTTATCTGAAAATACCATATGACTCTCCAAGCTTATTATTTATATAAGAACAGGTAAAGTAAGCTTTATAATGCCAAATTGTGCCCTATTGTGCTCAGAGAACATCTATATTGTGACAAAGGTAGGTACCAAGGCTGGGAAATGAGGTGACATGAGGTCACATGAAGTGACATGAAGACCTACATCTGAACCATTTT
This sequence comes from Arvicanthis niloticus, assembly GCF_011762505.2. Lineage (NCBI taxonomy): Eukaryota > Metazoa > Chordata > Mammalia > Rodentia > Muridae > Arvicanthis > Arvicanthis niloticus. The sequence goes on along the minus strand of NC_047676.1, from coordinate 697,060 downwards.
ATTTAACAAAAAAGCAAACACCCCTGTCCCCATGCTGACACTCAACTTTTATATAAGAAATTAAATACAGTAAAATCCTACCCAGTAGCAATAACAGTGTTCTTTGCTCTTATTCGGTGTATGGACCCATCTTCTATGCACAGTGCGATGACACCACGGCACTCCCCATTTTCCATCAGAAGATCCAGGGCAAAATATTCCACAAAATAACTGGTGTCATATCGCAGAGACTGTAAGGAAAGGATCTTACATTTCAAACTGCATTTAACATTAAGATTAAACCAACACTCCAGTGTGGCCAGACTTAGGTCTGTAGTAGGCAGTGCTGATACGCTCATTTCCATGGACAGAGCAGACTCAGCACTGGACAATGCTACCAGGTGGATTTAATAGTCCTAATGGCTAATGCAAGGAGCTATAAAGAGCATAGACAAACTCTTAAAACAACCACAGAACAAGCACATACTGTCATATATTTTTTTTCCAGTGTCCTCAGCCTAAAGGAAGATACTGGTGCTCTAATACTTGCAATGTTAACCAGTTGTCACTACCTTCTGAAGACAGAGCTCATATTATTGATTATCTGGACATGCCAAAATAGGCTATCTAGTGTAGTGTTTCTCAACCTACCTACTGCTGCAACCCTTTAATACAGTTCCCTCATACTGTGGTGACTCTTAACCATAAAATTATTTTTGTTGCTACTTCACAACTATAATTTTGCTACTGTTATGAATGGTAATATAAATAGGTGTTTTCCAGTAGTCTTTTGTGGGTCGCAACCCATAGGGTCAACCACTGATCTAGTGACTAATGTCCCTCAAGAGTTCATCCAGTTAAATGGTGAAGTATTAAAACATACCAATCAGTTCAGTAACTTAGAGGTGATAAAAGCGCATTAATATACTTAGTGCTCATTAAGGGGCTGGCCACTGGGAGTCTAATCACGCATGCCCCAGTGAGTATATGGACAAAAAATATTGGACTTGTTTTCCTCTTCGGTGGGAGAATCTAGGAGGTTGCACAGGATGGTGGGTAGACCTGGGAAGACTGAGCCGTGATTGTGATTGAGGTACATGATATGAAATTTCCCCTCAAAAAAAATCAATAACAGTATTATGTTAGAAAGAATACTCCAGGCAGTGGTGGTGCACGCCTTTAATCCCAGCACTTGAAAGGCAGAGGCAGGTGGATTTCTGAGTTTGAGGCCAGCCTAGTCTACAGAGTGAGTTCCAGGACAGCAAGGACTACACAGAGAAACTCTGTCTCGAAAAACCAAAAGAAAGAAAGAAAGAAAGAAAGAAAGAAAGAAAGAAAGAAACAAACAAACAATACTTCCTCTGTTCTTGGCATGTTATGAAGCACAAATTCAAGTGATGATTATTACCAACTCAACTTTCCAAAACAGACACAAGGAATAACGTATGTCTTAGAGACAGCTTTTCAAAATACCTGGTCAATACTTTCAGATTAAATAATTATTTCAGGTACCTTACTATTTGTGTTAGTTTTTTGTCAATTTGATAGACTAGAATCATCGAAGAGAGAACCTCAACTGAAGTACTGGAGGCATTTTCTTTACTGAGGATGTGAAGGGGCCCAGCCACTGGGTGTGGTACCATCCCATGGCAGGTCTAGGGCTGTATAAAAAAGTTGGCTGAGCAAGACATAGGGAACAAGCCACAAGCAGTTTTCCCAAGGATTCTACAGCAATCCCTTCCTCAGGTTCTTGCCCTGACTTCCCTTCACAATGGACCAAAACTATATAAAGTAAAACAAACCCTTTCCACTCTAAGCTGCTTTTGGTTATAGTCTTTGTCACAGCTATCAAGGTAGAACATTACTGTTTTTAAAAAACAACCCATGGGGTGACTGCCTCCTGTCCTATGACATTTCCACTGTTAACATAAATACCATCCTTTACCACCAAGTCAGCCTTACTCTTCCATACAAGGTGTGTAAGAGTGAGTGGCCTGTCCGATCAGCCACACAGCAACACCGATGAGCCTGCCCGCCTTTCCCAAACTTGAGGCTCTGTCCGCCAAATGCCCGCTGATAAATCTTCCCATCTTCAGTTCTGCTAAATGGCATACCATAATTTTCTAGCTGTGAAACACAAAACAAGCAAAAATATATTACCTTAAACAAGTAAAAATACTCATTTTTGTACCAAATTTGCACCAAACCCAAAATCATATTCTATAAAAACACTGATAATTCAGGGAGAAAACACAAATCTTCTTAAATGAACTGAATAGTTACAAGAAAAGCTTTCCTCATTGGTTCATCATTACCAGGGATGGGACCCTAGAGCTCAATTGCAGTAGGCATGCATTCTCCAAGCGCCTTATCCACAGCCCTCCTTTTTTTTTTTTTTTAATTTATTTTTTTTAAAGATTTATTTATTTATTTCATGTATGTGAGTACACTATAGCTGTCTTTAGATACACCAAAAGAGGGCATGGGATCCCCATCACAGATGGTTGTGAGCCACCATGTGGTTGCTGGGAATTGAACTCAGGACCTCTGGAAGAGCAGTCAGTGCTCTTAACCGCTGAGCCATCTCTCCACTCTTCTATTTTTATGGATTCTTTTGTAATACAAGCAGAGAACATACACAATGACCCAAGCGTTTCCCTTCAGTTACCTCAACCACGGAGGCAGGAGCTTGCTCTGTCATGTAATGAATGGCATCCTGATCCCCCAGCCAGTCAGAGCCTTTCACGGTGTCATAGAAATGCCATCTCCAGTTGTCCTCTTCCATGTTCCCCAGAGCAGCATTGATACCTCCCTGGAAACACCATACAACTGAATATATGTCTTAACAGCCTCTGCAGCCAACCTCCTCCCTTAGATCTGATTCAGAGAAAGCAAACTCCTTATGTGGTGACTCTTCATGAGGGTTAAGGGGCAGTAAGGCAGGACAGACTCCAAATCATGAGACTTCCTGAGTAATAGGTGACTTAATCTTTATTTGCGATGGGAATGTTGTTTGATCTCCAGGCCTGTAAAGACTAGAAAAGATCCTTATAACTTACCCATTGCTTATCTACCTGACAACTAAAGGTGTTCAACAAATCTATTTGGAAATTTTATACGTAGAGTCTCACTGTATAACCTAGCTTAGAACTTACTTTGTAGACAAGGCTGGTCTTGAACTCATAGAGATCTTCCTGCCTCTGCTTCTACCTCCTTCCAAAGTGCTAGAATTAAAGGTTAGGGTCTAGCCTCCAACTTATATTTCAATTCATCCTTTTTATATAATCTTTTTTACAAGAGAAGGCACCCTAGTATGATTTGATTGTTTTTCAATGGTTTATGTATCAGGAGACATAATACACAGTACAATGGTGGACCCTTTGGCCTTTGGGGATATGTACTCTTAAAGAGGAATTAAAGTAGTTTTTACTAGACCTTAGATAGTTCTTATAAGTGTTCCTGTAAAAAAGCAAGACTAGTCCAGTCATTGAGCCACTGCTGTGGACTCAGCTGCCTCCCACTCCAGACTCTGGACTCCTACTCCTATCTTCTCCATAATCCCTGCTGTATTGTATCCTGTCTTCCTCCCTCCTACCCTTCTCCTAAAGCTGCCTTCTGAAGGGTTTCTACCCAGGAAAAGAAATCATATCCTATGACTGCTATCCAGAGCCTCCACTCTTTTGACCCCTTTGCTGATGTAAGTAAGGGTGATGACCTCCTTTCTGCAGGCACTGAAGATTATACCCATATAAGAATTCAACAGAGAAATGGCAGGAAGACCCTTATTACTGTCCAAGGGATTGTTAATGATTACCATTAAAAGGAACTAGTAAAGGCATTTAAGAAGAACTTTGCCTGCAACTACACTGTAATTTAGCATCCACAATATGAAGAAGTAATTCAGCTCCAGATGACAAGAACACATGCCAATTTCTGAAAGAGACTAGACTGGCTAAGGACAATCAGCTGAAGGTTCATGGGTTTTAACTGCTGTGACTCTCTGAAGCTTACATGAGAATTTTCTTGCAATGAGTAAAATTTCCCTTTTATCCCTTGTCATAGGTTTAAAAACCTCAAAGCCTGTATAATGTAACAATTTGGGGTCCGCTTTTAATCCGGACTAGTGTAACTCCTTCATGCAATAAACTAAAAAGAGCCATGTTGCTTAGTCTTCAAGTCCCTCATTTAAACAGGTCAAGCAGTAAGCCCTGGCAGCTTTCATCCTGAAACAGAACAATAACAATGTTTGAGCCAAACATAAGAGTCCCCTGCCCTAAGAGAATATGACCACTTAAATGGCTGAGGTCTAAGTGAAGCTGAATAGTACCACACCAGCTATACCACTAGAGGGAGTCCCTGACAGTAAAAGGAACCCTGGTGTCTGACTAGGTAGGCAGAATTTAGAAAGGGCCACCTTTCTAAGAGGTCATAAACATCTTGCTTGCCACCAGGGCCATCTTTTAAACCAGATACATCCTATCTAAGGGAAATTGAAACAACTGAAGGGTGAAGCCAGCCTGGTATTAGTTAACCTTAGGCAAGAAAATACCAAACTGATGCCATAGGTCACGTGGTTAGCTGCAGAGGTTTCAAATCACTAGCAGCAGCTGCCCAGTGTCATATACAATAACAAACTTGTTTTGTTATTTCAGTTTGAATTTTTTTTCTTTTCCCTTCCAGTTTTAATGTTATGTAAGGTATTTAAACCTTTATTTAAATAAAACTTGTTTTTAGGAAAAAAACCCAAAACCCAAGACTAAGTCCATCCATTTTCTGGTCTCCTGTCTGGTAACATGACTTCTTCCTCTCATAAGATCGTATCACGGTGGTATCTGCCATGCTTCACTGCTGGCAAGGGACCCCTCACCAAAGGCCAAATGCATAGGGCTACCCAATTTCTGGACTTTAAAATCTCTTTCTTGATGTTACCAAACATTGATTATTGTTTTATAACAACAGGAATAAATACACAGATCTTACTTCCTTCTTTTCTCAATTGTTGTTCAGTAAGCTTTGTAAAAGCTGACCTCAGCTGAATTTTTTCCCTTTTCATTACTACTGTGCCTTCATATTCCCAGTTATGGTATCTTTCAGCTTAGATGAGTCACAAGGAAGAAATAAGAACCTTGTGGGAACTAAATAAATGTTAGTTACTTTCTTTTCTTCTTTATTCAACCCCTCCAAGGTAAAGCCAAGATGATCCTGATAACTTTTAGTTACATATTTATAGCAGGATACAAAAGCTATTTTGAAATAAAAAGTGTAACTGATAGTACCCATCACTTTACCGTTGCCTGAAATGAAAACCAGGCCACAAATGCTGGTCTTCTGAGAGCTCTCAAATCTCCAGAACTACAGTCTTACTCTACCTCCAGCTAATTAATAACAAGTTGGCAAACTATTTTCTCCCCCTCTGTTATGACTGCACTACTCATCACATTACAACTTTACAACAGTAGTGAAAATGATATATTCAGGTCTCCTTTTTCCTCTAAGCCATAATTTCTTCCAGTATGTTTTAATTCTTTAGCTTACAAACCACCTTTGCAAGTAAGTGTTCAAAGCATGGTTCAGCAAAAAATGAGATGAAGAAGGCCTTTTCCAGCTCCGGGAAGCCATCAAACTTTGCTATTGGCTTAGAGAAAACTATTCCAGTTATCAGGAAAGATAGTCAAAAGATAGATGAATCTGCTACCCATATAAAGATCAGTGTTACTAAGAGTGGTCCCAGTGATCCAAGAATACAAATCATTGTAATTTTTCTCAATTTGAGAGCATCAAAGGCCAGTCTTTTTCTGTTCTTTACATCCATACCACCAAAGCTCACTGTTATCCATATTTAGCAAAGGTACTATAGTATAGATTTTGATAGACTCCAAAAAGGCACATGATGCTACTGGCAGATAATGGAACCTTTATGAGGTGGGGCCTAATGAGAAGAATTTAAGCACTGGGGTGTGCCCTTGAAGGGGATATAATACCCTGACTTCTCTACTGTTTTTACTTCCTGGCTGCCTTGAGGTGAGGAAACTAGCATCCTGTACTATGTGCTCCCTCAGTGATAGAATGTGCTGCCATGGGCTCAAGGAGCTCAGTCACATTATCGTGGCTGGAATCTCTGAAACCACATCAAACTAAGTTGGCCCCTTTCTAAGTTTATTATCTCAGGTGTTTGTCTCAGTGATAAAAAGCTGTCTAAACTTAAGATCTGGCCTGTGCAAACATTTATTTATTTATTTATTTTTAACCAGGGAATAAATGTGGAGGAAAATGTGTCTCCATGATAGGGAGACACATAGGAAGCAGGGCAGCTCGAAAAAGCTGTATGAAAGTAACAATGAGGTGCCACACATAATGGTCCTGAGGAAGAGATCACAAGCAGTGACTTGGAAAGTGAGAATGAATGATGGACTGGATGCCAACAACTGTGGCTGAAGCTTGATAAGAAGGCAAGAATTTGTATTACAGGAGAGGTGTACCAGATGTGTAGGCATCAAAAGAGGGTCTTTTTCTTACCTGTGCTGCAACAGTATGTGATCGGGTAGGAAAGAGCTTTGTAAGGCATGCAGTATTAAACCCTGCCTCAGAGAGGCCAAATGCAGCTCGCAAGCCTGCTCCTCCAGCACCTACAACCACAGCATCAAATTCATGATCCACCACTGGGTATTGAGTAGAAATCTGAAAAGGAAATTCAGCTATTCATTACATATTCAACTTCATAAAACATCAAGACTATAATTACAAAATAATCAAAGGCAAGAATAGCTGCTGTGCACTGAAAGAAGGCTTCCAATCCTGTTCTGGCCTGAGTGCATTCTTGGTGTTGAAGTGTGGTACAGACAATGAGCCAGCAGTCGGATTTCATGGACAATAGATGGACTGCTACACACAGACACACATTATTATTTTATTTTGTTTTGAGACATCATCTTACTCAGGCTGGCTCAAAATTCATCATCTTCCTGCTTCTGCTTCCCAAGTGCTGGGACTAAAAGTACATGCTATCACACCTAGCCTTTTTTTTTTTTTTTTTTAAAGAAATGTTTTTGAGAGCACTTCAAATTTTTAAGATTCCAGTCTTTCTATTCTGCTACCAAAGCAGGGACGTGTAAAAGCAGAATAAACATCAACACAATGAGCACCAATTATGTCTTCTTCTCAACAGTTTTACTCCTGTGTCCATAACCATATCCATTTGTCTACATAACTTAATACACACACAGATAATGCTTCTTCACCTGTGATGTAGAAGTCTCTCTTGAAAACAATGTTGCTTTTAAGTTAGCACATTTCAGTTTGCCTGGGCACAGACCACAACTATATTTCAGGTCTATATTTAAGGAGCGGGTCAGTGTGGGAAGATTTATTACCGAGAAATTGTCAAGCAATATTCTATAAGCCTGCTAGTTCACATGATAAAAACTTGTGAGTAATGTTCATATTTTTTTAAACAGACGCAAAACAGGCTAAATACAGAGGAGCCTCAACTCCAGTAGCCACAGTCTTGCGTTGTGCAGGATTCCTACTGTTCATCACAGCATATGCAGTTCATTAATATTTTCTTATTTTGTTACTTTACTTGAATTTAGAGTTTAAAGATCTGCCAGCAAAAATGTCAGAATTATCTATAAGTAGTTTTATAAGTATTACACTACACACATTTGAGCATACAATTAATATCCAAAAACTACCCTTTTCTTTAAATATGTGCAATATTCAAATATATTAAAATGATTATAGATCATAATTCTTCAAAGCAAGAAAAGTTGTTTGCAAGCTGGGCATAATGGTGTGCACCTTTAATCCCAACAGAGTTAGATGGATTTCTGTGAGTTTGAGGCCAGCCTGGTCTACATAACAAATTCCAGGAGAGCCGAGCTACATAGGGAGACCTTGACTTGAATAAAACAAAAACAAGAATTGCTTGTAAAAGAGCAATAAACTTACTGCATCTGAAACTTTAGCTGATGCCTTCTTGCTCTCACCAACAGAGAAGTGAAAGCCACAGGTCTGTGTCTGGTGTGTTCCTGGCCACTGCAGAAATATGAACAGTGTTAGGTCTTGAAGGAACAAAAACAGAAGAGAATGAATCAAAATTTTCCTTCTAAATCTGTTAACCTTCCTATATATCAAGTTGCTCTCATTTTTCTAGAAAGTTTACCTGGGACCCTGACTAAGAGGCAAAGACTCAGGTCTTGTCCTCTCTACTGATGTGGCATTCTAGGAAAAGCCTTTTCCAAAACAGCCTGTTTCCCAACAGGGTACTACTGACCCTTGCTTTGCAATATTATTATTCTGTTAACTTGGTAAAGAATGGCAAAGAAACCCATATTGCTGTATTTTCTAAATAGGAAGTATTTTTACTGTTCTATCTTAACCCTTCCCATACTGGCTCTCTGCATGTCCAAGAATTTTGGTTTTAAGAAAATGAACCATAAACATACTGGGAGACTTGTACTCTGGAACAGGCTACTACTTAGTGAAACAAGGTAAACTTTAAGCTTAGGAATGAAATCATTTATCCCTCTACCATAAATAACCAAGACTTTGGCTACACCCCCTCTCATGGATCAAGCCTGTTTTCGCTGACTGGTTGTCCTTAGCCTTCCTCTGGAAACTTCCATAACTCTCCACATCCAAGATTAAGATAAACATATACTCAAGAAATCTAGTGTCAGTGAAATCAGTCCACTGTAAATCCAGGCAGCCATTAAGAGAATAAATTTTTCATTTGACTTGCTCTATTTAAAAAGACCAAAATGGGGGTTGGGGATTTAACTCAGTGGTAGAGTGCTTTCCTCGAAAGTGCAAGGCCCTGGGTTTGGTCCTCAGCTCTGAAAAAAAAAAGACCAAAATATAATGAAGAGACTTGGACATATCCCCCCAAAAGTTCTAGGTAGTTAAGTACACTTAGTAATCAGAAAAGGGAAAGTCACGAATGATCTTAAGAATTGCATGTTTTTACTAAAGCAGAGGCTGGCCCTAAAGCTGTACCTGTTTTGGAATCTGTTCTACAACTGGGCTGTCTTATCTGGCCTCAGTGGGAAAGGATGCACCTAACCCTGCAGACTTGATGCTCTGAGGTAGGGGGATACTCAGGGCGCCTGGCCCCTCACCCCCTCAGAGGAGAAGAGGAAGGGGGATAGGGAGGAAGAAGTATGTGAGAGGGGGACTGGGAGAGGGCAGCAATCAGGATATAAAATGAGTAAGAGTAAAAATTATTAGAAAATACCTATGACAACTACAAAAATGTTTTTGAAGAAACATTATTATGTGACATGAGAAAAATCTGTAAGACAAGTAAGGGAGATCAGAGAAAGAAATCTGGCAATGTAAAATGAGTAACTTCTCTGTAAGCTAGAAGGCCTCAAGTCATTGTAGGGTCTAACACTTATACACTTATTTACATAGTTTTTGATACAGGGTCTTACTGTGTTGATCTGGCTGGCTGGCCTTGAACTCAGAGATCCACCTACCTCTGCCCACAGAGTGCTGATATTGAAAGGCATACACCACTAGGGAAAACATACTGTTTTAAACCTTCTTTAAATATTTCATAGTTGGTTAAAGAGGTGGGGTGTATGTGTGTGTGTATGCCACAATAAACAAAAGTGGAAGTCAGAGGACAATCTGTGAGTTGATTCTGTGGGCCTCAGAAATCATACTCAAGTTGTCAGGCTTGGTGACAAATGCGGCAAACCATGTCTCTTGCCACATCTACATTTATTTAATAATTCTAATTACAACAGTTTCTTGGATTTTAAAGTAAATCTGAATTAGTAATGTGACAGACTTCAACTTTACAATATCCAGCCCATTAACTTGTTTTCATTGACGAAGGAACTTTTTTAAAAAAATCTTTATGATAAATTTTTGGAAACATAAACATGAGTGAGGAAATTTATCTACACAGTAACAAAAAGGACACTTATACCTTGTCCAATAGGACAAGTGTTCTAATATAAAAAGTTGGAGAGTTTGAGAAGAGCAAAGGCTATTGATTATCCCTAATAAGCAGAGTGCCTCAGTAAGCTAAGTATCTCATCAGCTGAAGTTGATAGAAATCATTTTCTACACAACTCTTGCAGTTATAAAACCACCCAATGAAGATCTAAAAACTGCTGGCACTGGGAGAGGAAGTAAGTAGTTTAAGATAACTAAATTCTTTTACCACTCAGAAAACTGATGTCTAAAAATCTACCCATTTGCTACAGAAATGAAGGTAAGTACTAGTGCACAATAGCACTATTTTAGAAATTGCTTCCATTACTGAACAGAATAGTTTATTCCTCATTTATACAGCTTTCTTCATCTTAATGATTTAAAAAATAACTATGTGAAGTTATTTTCATTAAAAAGTTTAGCTTTTAAGGACAGATGACTCAGTGGAGCAAAGATGCTTCTTGCTAAGCCTGAGGACATAAGCTTGATCCCCAGGACTCACTCTGTAGGAGAGAAGCCATACCTTCAAGTTGTCTGCTGACTTCTCTATAGTATGTGTGAACACATACAAACAAATGTAATAAAAATTTTTAATTTTCATTATTTTAAAGTAGAGATGCTTAAAATACAGTTCACAGGGATATCCATCCCTGACTTGGGTTGTTGCGGCCCGAGCTGCCCTACGTTTGGGGGCCAAAATGTCTCGGACCGTTCTATCAGTGTTGGGGCCCGAACTGCTTTTGCCTTGGGGACTAACTTGTTAGCCCGCACTGCCTCAAGCAGCTCAGGTCTGGAGCTCTTGGTCGGGGTTCAGCAAGAGAGAGTGAGGACGGACTTGAGGAATGGAGACCAGACAGAGTGTGATTCAATCCCTTTTATTCTTCAGTCTCTCTTCTTCTCTCCAAGTCCCAAGTCTTGAGTTCCTAGTCCCTAGTTCCTAGTCCCTAGTGCCTCCAAGTTCCAAGTTACTTCTTCCAAGTGCTAAGTGCCTAATGTCTAATTCCAAGTTCTTCCTCCAAGTGCCTAATACCTAATAATCTGTTGCAAGTTGTACTCTCTAACCTAATTCCCAGTTCCAAGTTGTACTGTTCCGAGTGCCTAATTCCTACTCCAAGTTCTTCCTCCAAGTTGTACTCTAAGTTGTTCTCTTCCGAGTGTCTAATGTCTACTCCTACTCCTAGTGTCTGCATCTCTGTTACTCCAAATTGTTCTGAACTCTCCTGTCTGCCTCTCGCCTTTTATAGGTCTCACTTCTAAGCCACGCCTCTAAGTCACACCCTTAAGTCACACACCTTTAAGTCTCACATACCCAAGGGAAAATCCTGGGTATCTAAAGCAAGATGTTATCAGAGTGTGCTCTGCTGTTGTAGGCTATTGTAATCAAGTCTCTAGTCAGGGTATATGGCTCAAGGTGGCTGCAAGGATGATAGCCACCTTCTGTCCGCTCCCCACATTGGGTGACTACAGTTTAAACTTTCAGAGGCTACCTCATAAGTCTCATAATCCATACAAAAAAAAAAATCCTGAAGGTCAGTGTGAACTAAGGGCTCAAATTATGTACTTTCTCCACTATCTGAAGATCTTTGGGGCAAATCCCCAAGAAACTCCAAATTCAGATTAAAATCCTGTTTATGAATAAATACTAAGGCAGAAGTCTTCAAATGAACCAAGAACCACATCACAACAGAAAGAATTGAATGTTACTGGTTTTATGACAATCCCGAGAAGCCAAACAAAATGGGTTGACTGTAGAGGCCTAACTAAATCATATAATTCTAGATGCACCAGTAAAACATTAAAAACAACTCATCCAAAGAAAATACATATTCTACTATGATGCTTCATGTATTTTTCCTAAGAATTTTTTACAAACTTTATAGAAGTCAGCTGTCCTTGTTCTTATTTTTCCTACAAATTAAACAATTTTAAATTGATGAGTCACATCAGTATATTGGAACCATACAAAGCAAAACAAATCTGATGAGTTGATAACTTGAAAATATTTGTCAATACAAAAAAACCTCGACAGGACAAAACAATTCCTTGTCTTCAGCATTTCTCAGTTGGTAGTCACAAATTTCTTTTTCTGCTAACTTGATTCTGTTCTTTTGTAAACTCAAATTCTTCATTTAAAAACAAACTTCAAATGCCAACGAAGATTCAGTTAGAGGGCAGAATTTTGGTAGGAACAGTCATCCTCATGAAGAGACTTTCTTAAAACCAAAAGGGATATTTTGAGAGATGCCACTTATGTGTCAATTCTGTTTTTCCTGTCTTATTATCCTGTTTACTGGTACTTAACCACAGAACAGTTATGAAGCACCACCACAAAGAAGGTAAACTGCTGGCAGCTAATAGGATTAAACTAAGAAAGGTTTGAAAGAAATAGCTTCCAATTATGCCCCTATGAAAAGAAAATTATGCAGCCTGGTCTTGTACGCTTAGGACCTTATTCTCACTTTCAACTGGAATTTTACTCCAGTCTGAATAAAAGTCAGTATCTAGGTCTTCGTGTCCAGAGGACTCACTGAGCACTAGCCTAGGATGAGAACATACTGATGTAGAAGAAATGAAGTAAAAGAATTGATTTTTATAAAGGATTTATTAATAGGCTTGCTTAGGAGACATTAAGTCACACAAAATAGTATTTAGCTAAGGAAATGTTGCCTCCAAAAATACTCCAAAGATATGAGTATAGGAACCAGGCCTGTTAGACGTAAGTAAAATTAAGGATTCTAGGATGTAAATGTTTCTTCAGCAGGATTGAGTAAACATTTTGCTCCATTCCCTTAAAAAGGAGGTAAACCAACTTACAACTATTAAGCCCATTTCTCTCTCAAAGACTCTTCTTCTAACAGGTAATTCAAGGAGGTAGCCCTGGGTGACAATCATCTTTAAATATGGTATTCCAGAAAGTCCATTTTTCTTCTTAACAAAAGCTTAATTCTGACAGCTGGACAAGATGGCCATAGGTAGCAACAATAAAGATGTACTTAAACATAATTCAGGCAATGTGGAATACCTATGCTGTGTAAATCTTCCACCTGCCTAAATGGCCAGACTTGCAGTTTTCCGTCTCTGTCTAAATTGGTCAAAGTGTAAACTGGATCTGAGATATGAAGGGGATTTAAGGATGTCAACATACGTGGTCTGCATAAACCTAAGGTGTGTACAAGTTAGTAAAAATCTTCTCTCCTCAACTGTTCCTTTTTGGGCATTAGCCAGAGCTGGGTTCAGATTATCATTAAATTTTTTTTTTTTCCTGAGTCTGTGGAGTGAATCCTGGACATGGGGTAGGTTCACCTATTTCTGCTACAATACAATTCTGCTACAATTACAGGTTGTTGATTTATTATTTCCTGTAAAAGGCTTCAATGATCAGTACTTAAAACCCTCCTTGCAGATCACAAGGGATAGAGGTGGAAGTAGGAGTTTGTGGCAGCAAATCATAGAAATTATCGATGTTTGAAAATGCCTTCCGGTCTTGCAAGAATAGCTGCCAACTAACCTCTGCACATTTAATTGAACATACATTTTAGTATCTACTTCAGAAAGTAGGCAATTGCAGCCATAATTATATGCACAATGCATGTCGATACTGTTTAATGTCTTGGGCTTTTACTTCGTAATTAAATTGTTAAGTAGGTAGGTGGGCCGGTTCACTTTAAAGAACCCAACCTGTCAAATTTAGTTTGCGCTAATAAAACCCTAGAAAATTGACGAATAACGCAAAGAGTACACTGAGACAAAATCTGACAATCTGGGGAGACCAACTCGGACCCTTGCAGCCCCTGAGCCACTCTGTTGTCCCTTTTCCAATGCAAAACATAAGTCGCAAGCTTGGATGAACACGGTGCAGAAGTCTCACCTGATATTTTCAAATCTCGCTATGATATTTAAAAACTGTAGCTAAGGCCACTACACAAAATCTATATGCTCATCACTTATATGTCTTAGTGTCGACACCCAGGCTACTTGCAGATCTGCCAGTATCCTGAGTGCCACAGGCCGGTCCCTCCCGTTAACCTTGGAGAACTCAGAGAGACCAGGACAGGGAAGGCCACACTCCACGTCCGCGACCTCGGGGTTGTGACCTTCGCCGGAAAGCTATCGGCTTCGGCCCACTGCATCTTCTCAGACCCAGCCTAACTCGGGTGGGATAGCAGGATTAGGCGCACTCCTGGTGCCCGCCATTCCGTGGCACTAACTCACCGCCCCAGCTAGCGCCAAGCGCCGCCCGCGAAGAAGTCTCGAAACTGCGCCAACCCCGGCCATGTCTGCCTTCCCGCAAGCCTCAGTGATATACTGCGCTTGCGCGCCGAGGGGCGCCGTTGCCGCGCTTGGAAGATTCTGCGCCTGCGCAACACGCCCCTCCTAGCTCGCGCGAGTGGCGGTGCGCCTGCGCTCGGCAAACGCGGCGGTCACAGTACCTCTGGGTTAGGGTGTCAGCTTCGCTTATGGGCTTTGCTCCAGGGGTAAGTGAAGTACCAATGTCTTTAAAGTGCTTCTCAAGAGGTTCTTCTTGTTTACCCAAACAGAGAGAGTTGGAGGATCCGGACAGATGGAAGTAGGGTTCTAGGGACAGCGACCGCAAGGTCCATAAGAGCCCATTTTGTTGGGCGCTTGAATCTCAAGGAATGGGCGGGAGCTACCGCCCTGGACTTCTGGAGTGGCTAGGACATCCCTTGGTGGCTGGACAAGGAGCAGCTGCACTGGGCTGCGCAGAAGCCAGGATTCTGAACTAGAAACTATAGCTAAAGCTTTCCTTACAGCTGCTGGGAAGCTCGGGGCCCGGCCTGTTGTCATCCTGAAAGCTGCTTAGATCGTGCTCTGATTTAATCACTTTCAGATAGTTTTTCTAGTGAATATAGCTGAAAATTTCGGTGGAATTAAATGGCATAAGAAGTAAACCAATAATCTTAATTGTTTTCTGAATTTTCACTTAATATTAGAATAAGGTCTTCCTCTTGGTGCACAGTCTTTATGAACATTATTTTGAATTTTTTTTAAGTTTACAATGAACCATTTCCATTTTATTTCCTGTTCTCTTTGTTTTTTTATTAATAAATAAGGAAATATAGAATATATTTATGCACAACACTTTATATTTTGAATTATTTTCTTGAGCTTTATAACCCCAAAATGGATGTTGTTGGTGCAGAGGAAATAAATATGACAGCTTACCCTACAAGGGTTCTACATTGATGGGTTCAACCAACTGCAGATAAAATATATTTGGGGAAAAATATGTTTGTTCTGAGTATATACAGACCTTTTGTTAACAAGGGGGAAAATAAAACATATCAACTACTTAACTGCCTTTATACCTTATTAGTTATCAGTGATTTAGAGATAATCTAAAGTATTGAGCAAATTATATTCAAATATAGCATTTTATATGGGAGCCTAGGCTGTCTTCAAGTCTTTTGTTATCTGCTGGGGCTCCCCATAGTAGGAGGTTTTTGAAAGTTACCTGATTTAAGTTAGTATATGTGTGTGTGTGTGTGTGTGTCTATATCTATATATATCTTTCTAAATTAGGTATCTACCAAACTTAATTCTATGGTTCCTATAAACCATTAAATTCTGAGCAATGTATTATGGTTATATATTTATCGCTAATCATTGCTCATCTTTACATGTTAAAGTTTGTTAAAAACACTAAAACTTTCAAAATTTGAGTTGAATTACATATTTCTTATAAGCATCTTGGCTAACTATTTTGTGTTTATTGTATTTGTACATATAAGCAAGCTGAATGTTTTTATGACTTTACATTATGAAAACACTCATCTAATATGGGTACTTTTATTTTATTCTTACTTATTTGAGGCAGAGACTATTTATATAGTCCTGGCTGTCCTAGAACTAACTATGTAGACTAGACTATCTTCAAACTCAAAGAGATAAGCCTGCCTCTGCCAACTTGAGTTCTGAGAATAAAGACATGCACCACTGTGCCTGGCTAGTAAGGGTAGTTTGTAAACTAGTAAATTTATATTAATATTGGTCTCCAGCCTAGTTTCTGAGCTATACCCTAAGCAAGGGATTTCTGTAATCCTGATCATGACCTGCATGTAAAAAGCTTTTCTGTCTGTAGAAAACTGCTCATTCTTTAAACCCCAGCTCATATAAAGCAAATGCCTATTGTAGTTTCACTTTTATTGTTTTATTGTTATCTATGTATAGCTATATTAAAGTTTTACAGAGACATCACTTAACAATGGAGACAGATGCTGAGAAATGTATTGATAGGGGATTCCAATTTTATGTAAATCCAGAAGTGAGCTGAGCCTGCTCTGACATTAACCGATATTAATGTGGACCTACTATATGTGTAGCTCATTGTCAACCGTAATTTTTTAAGGCTTGTGATGGTATATGTACAGTAAAAGGACATTTGATTTATTATAAGTAATCAGTATAGGCACTCAAGTACTTACCAGTCATACAGAAACACTTCTCAGGCACTCCTTGAATGATTTCTAACCAATTAGCTGGGCATACTGAGATGCCTTCTTTTGGTCATGTTGACACACAAAATAATAATCATTACAACAACCATACATCTAAACCTGAAGGGAGAAATCACCACATTCTACATGTGCTTCACTTGAGACATGCCTCCCACGCTACACTGTCACTTCTTGAAATCACATAGGAAGCGATGCACATAAAGCTGAAAAATATTTTCTTGACTAAAAAAAAAAAGTATATAAATGATATAATCATAATAGCCATACTCTTTCTTTTATATAGTTAGTATCTTTTTCGTTTTCTTTAAGGTGTAACTCCATGAATAACTTAAACGACCCCCCAAATTGGAATATCCGGCCCAATCCCAGGGCTGATGGGGGTGATGGAAGCAAGTGGAATTATGCCCTGTTGGTGCCAATGCTCGGATTGGCAGCATTTCGTAAGTTATGATTTTCTTGGAACTTTTTTGTTTTCTGGTCCAAAGTTATGCCAGGAGTACCCAGGTTGCAGCATGGGCTGGACACTAAAAGATTGGCTTTAGGACATGACCAATACAGTGCCGTTTTATACTGTACAGCTACTTTGTGACAGTTAGCCTTTCTGATCCTCAGTTTACCTGTTTTTAGAAGGTAGCTTGTCCTGTCTCAGTACATTGTGAGGATTAAGTAAAGCAGAAGTATTTGGTGTAGGTTAGTTTGGTTTTTGTTTGTCTGTTTGTTTGTTTTTGATTTTACCAGACAGGGTTTCTCTGTATAGTCCTGGCTGTCCTGGAACTCACTCTGTAGACCAGGCTGGCCTCGAACTCAGAAATCCGTCTGCCTCTGCCTCCCAAGTCCTGGGATTAAAGGCGTGCGTCACCACTTCCCGGCTGCGCCTGTAGGTTAGGTTTTAATAAGCTTTAGCTTTCTCCCAATTCTTCACTGTTCTAAGGGGACTTCTTTGCCTTAATTGCCTTTCTCGGGACCTACAGAGAAACTGACCTGAAAGAAAACCAGTTAAGATGTATGTTTAATATATTTATAGTTAGTATTTGGGTCAATTTGCCCATGAAAAAAAAACAAAAAAAAAAAAAAACAAAAAACTATTCTACAGGCTAGAAATCCTCACATTTAAATTGACTAAACACCACTGAGACTCTTACCAGTCATACACTTTTGCTCATGCCTCTCTCTCTCTCTCTCTCTCTCTCTCTCTCTCTCTCTCTCTCTCTCTCTCTTTCTCTCTCTCTTTCTGTAGGGCTATACCTTGAAGAAAATGAAAAAGATACTAACTATATAAAAGAAAGAGTATGGCTATTGTGGCTATTGTGATTATATCATCTATATACATTTTTTTTTTTTAGTCAAGAAAATATTTTTCAGCTTTATGTGCTGCACAGCATTGCAGCCTATGTGATTTCAAGGAGTGACAGTGTAGTGTGGGAGGCATGTCTCAAGTGAAGCACATCTCTACCTGTGATAGGGATACATCACTGATGTAGAATTGCCTTATATTTCTTCATGTCTTGTGGTCCTGGTTGTCATCTGAGAGTTGATGATTCAGTAAATCAAAAGCAAATACTGTCCCATATGTGTAGTGATCATTTCTGTACAGTAGCTTTTTATGTGCCTGAATTTCTCAGTTCAGAAGTTTGCCATGGAGGAAGTGGGGGATCTGAGCATTTCCTGCAGCCAGTCCAGGACCATCCCAGAGGGTGCTGTCTAAAGGCTCCTGCCTGTCGTCTTCTATCAGTGCACTGTTTAACATAAAAAGGCATCTGTTGCTGTGGTTCTTCGAGTAGCTTGGAAGCCTTAAAATCATATAACTATTATAAGTGGATTCTCATTCATTAATGGTGTTAGTCACTTTGAGTGAGTTAGCTTTGAGACTATGAGAGGCCCTGTCATTTTCCATGAATTTTTCAGACTTTTTTGTTTTGTTTTGTTTTGGTTTGGTTTTTCGAGACAGGGTTTCTCTGTGTATCTCTGGCTGTCCTGGAACTCACTCTGTAGACCAGGCGTGGCCTCAAACTCAGAAATCCATCTGCCTCTGCCTCCCAAGTGCTGGAATTAAAGGCATGCGCCACCACTGCCTGGCAAATTTTTCAGACTTATATATAGCTTTAATACCAACTCATAACTCCCAAATTCATGCTTTTCCTTTATGTATGTTCAAGTTGATAAGTTTTGCACTAAGAAGGATTGAAGAATGTTTTATGTTTCTATATTGATTATCCTGGTTAAATAATGTATTCGGGGATAACTGTTGGGTTTTTGTTACTTTAAATCAGGGTCTTAGTATACTGGTCTCAAGCTCAATCCTCATGCCTCAGCTCCTCAATTGTTGACGTTATAGGTGTATGCCAGAACAGCCTAAACCAGAGGTAAAATTTTAACTTTGCATTCTTATAAAGATTTTCTACTAGTAAGTTACTACATGTTTGAAAAGGTGTATTGCAGCATGCAAATATCAACTAGCCTTCATGATCTTGAAGTAACAGCAGATGAATACCTTACTTGACTAACAACCACTGATGAATGAAAATCTACTTTTATTCTGATAATTTAAATTTTACAACCAATCCTCCCACTATGCTTCTTTTATTTCCATCCATCCTTCTCTTTTCTTTCTTTCTTTCTTTCTTTCTTTCTTTCTTTCTTTCTTTCTTTCTTTCTTTCTTTCTTCCTTTCTTTCTTTTGTGGTTCTGATGATCAAGCCAGGGACTTTGTGTATGCTAGACAAGAACTCTATCACTGAGCTACATCCATAGCCCCAAATTTTTATAACTTTTAAGAATTCAGAAACTGGTAAAGTTGTGCTCACTTTGAAAACTGTCTGGTATTTTAGCAGGCTTACATCTCCTTGTCTCTGCTGTGCCTTCTCATTCCCCATCTCTCTGTTCATTTCCTCTTCCTCTCTCATCCCTTTCTCTCCCTAACCTTCTCGTCTCTTATGTAGTAAAGAAACTGTCTTAGATCTAAAAAGTGAAGTGTCTGGTATACCAAGCTTAATCAGTTAGTGCAACTCAATTTAGTCAAAAGAGACAGTTTTGAGGCCATTGTAGACCACGTGAGAAGACATTGTGAGAAGTGACACAGAGAGGAAATATTATTTACTCGATTTTCCTATGGTTACTTCATTAAGACTCAGCATGGGACCAGGGTCTTGTATTTGTCAAGATAACATCATAGGACTACACTTTCCTCTGAAACCTTATAGCCACTTCCCTGGGAACCTATTGGTTCAGAATGTTATTTAACTGGAGGTTTGGAGTTATGTGACTGTCTTAATGTCTTCCTCAGATAACACTAAAATCTGATCTTTCTGGGTTTGGTACAACTGTTTTTTTTTTGTTTGGTTGTCCGTTTGTTTTGTTTTGACATCTGCACAGTTTGGATTGTCCAGGCTGGTCTTGGCTTGGAATCCTCCTCTTACTTAGCCTTGTAATACTAGGATTACAAGCACTTGCTACTAAGTCCAACCTAAGGTTGAACTTCTTCATCTAACACCAAACCCACCAGACTTAAGCTATATACGAATGGTAACTGGGCTTCCAACAGTATTTGGAAGCCCAGTTCAAAATTTTTAATTTTTAAAAATCCATATTTTTAAAACATTGGCAATAAATCATGTAGCACCGAGGCAGAGCACATAACTGAAAGTAAAGAAAATAGTGGTAATTTTTTCCAGCCATGAATATTAGACACTAGAAGAGGAACATTGTATGTGCTGCTTTACGTGCCCAGCACTGGTCTGATTTTAGGATAAGAACTTTGCCAATTTTGTTATCTACAAAGTTTTAGTGTCTTGGCACCTTTGAATTCTTAGGCTTTTACTGAAATACTGTCATTATTGTGTACCATATTTTCTTTAAGTAATCATACGATTTTAATTATGTCTTTTCATGTGTCTTCATCTTTTTTATCTATGTCAGGTTGGATTTGGTCAAGGGAATCCCAAAAAGAAATAGAAAAAGCAAGAAAAGTGTATCATCAGAGAACAGCTGCTTTCCAACAGGATCTTGAAGCTAAATACCATGCTGTGATCTCAGAACATCGGCGTGCTGTGGCTCAGCTGTCTTTGGAACTGGAAAAAGAGCAAAATAGAACAACTAGTTTTCGAGAAGCCCTTATCTCTCAGGGGCGTAAGTTGGCAGAAGAAAAGAAGCTTCTTGAACAGGAACGGGCTCAGATAATGCAAGAAAAAAGCCAGCTTCAGCCCCTGAGAAGTGTCTATTTGAGCTGCCTGGAAGAAGAGGATGACTGGCAGAGGAGAGCCCGGCTTATGCTGAAGGAGGTGGGAGAAGCTCTCGAGGAACGCCAGAATATCTACTGTAGCCTGATCCTTCCCCGCAGCGCACGGCTAGAGCTGGAGAAGAGCCTACTGGTGCGCACATCTGTTGATCCAGTAGCTGCTGACCTAGAAATGGCAGCTGGCTTATCTGACATATTTAAGCATGATAAGCATTGTGGAGATGTCTGGAATACCAACAAACGTCAAAATGGGAGGCTCATGTGGATGTATCTTAAATATTGGGAACTACTTGTCGAACTTAAGAAATTTAAGAAAGTAGAGAAGGTCATATTAGAAAAATAAGAATGAAATGAAACTCAAGACCAGAGGGGGTCGTTCACCATGGCAGTCTGCATTCTAGGGTCTCTGATATTTACTCCGTTCCTTTGCTACCAAAAGTGGCCTAGTACAGCTACCCTTTGTGAGAACTCAAGTCTTTCCACCCTTTGAGCAGTGCAGTAGGGCCTTAGCAGGTAATGTTTTTCTATGATGCTATGCAGCTATTAGAGATACTTTTTTTTTTTTTTTTTGAAATATTTTTGAGCTGCTAATATTTAGCAAAACAAGTACAACTATAGATTTTAGTTCTAGGGGAAAAATATAATATTCTTCCTCTAAAAAATGTTCTGTCAGTTTTTACCTCTCTAATAATTGTTGTCCCTTTCCTGATTCCGTGTAGAGTAGTATACTAGTTATACTACCAAGATTTATCTTGTTTGGAACACCCTCCCCCACCCCCACCCCACCCCCAAAAAATCCAAAAACAAAAACCAAACTCACCAAATATTTCTTATGTCCATCCGGTATCCCAGTGAATATTTAGAATTGAGCTGGTCCTGTATCCAATAAGCATGTTGTTTATTACTATGATATGCAGTCAATATTTGCCATTTAAAGGTAATAGTGTTTCTTTTTTATGTGACTCTTTATTATTATTTTGAGACAGTCTTACTGCATAGCCCAGGTGGGCCTTGTATGTGCAGTCTTCCAGCCTCAGGCTCCCACATGCTATGTTACAAGTGTGTATTACACTCTTGGGTTGATAATTTTGCATGTATTGATAAGTACTTATAACTCATTTACATACAGCTTATATGAGTTGACTCTTCGTACATAACTTATATAATCCTTACTCTGGTTTTATGAGCTAAATACTATTATCTTGTAAATGGTAATTTCTCAAGATATCCAGGTTCTCTGGCTTGCCATGGTTTCTAAGACTCTACCTATAGTTGCCCTCAGGACTAAGATTTGTGATAGCAAGAAAGATAAAATCAGCAGAGAACAGGAATGTAGAAGAGTCTAGAGGGAGCCAGATGGAGCCACCAAGTGTTACACTATGAAACCACAGGGAACATTGTTTAGTTTAGGGGTATGACTAGAAACATGACAAGTTCCCAGGAAAGCTCACTGGAGGCTATCAAGATTTTGATAGAGTAAGGGCTGTTCATATGACCCTTCACACCAGTTCCATTCCCACAGGAAGGCTACGTGGTAGAGATCACTCACAGTCTGTAAGCAGTTCAGGTATGGTGAGCCACTCTTGCTAGTTACCAGCACTGGGAACTCCCAGTGTCTAGACACCTATTATGGACTAGCCTTGTGTGAGGATGCACTATGAATTCTGTTAAGTGAGCTTTTCCACATAGCCTTATTTTACAGAGGATAGGGATCTGGAGCCTTGATACGGAGAAAGCAATCTGTCTGGGTCATAGGTAGTATTTTGTTGGAGTGGATCTGAGTTGGGTGCTTGATTTACAGACATAGGAACCTGTGTGTGGTTATTTGTCAGTGGCCATGCAGGAAGTGAACAAAGTGGTCAGTTTGTGTTCAGATCCTATATTCCACCCTGTGTGCATCTTTCTGTGTAGAGAGATGGCAAACTTGAAAATACCCAGAAAACAGTTCATTTATAGAATGGTTGAGGAGCACTTGGTTCGTGCTTCATGTTCCACATTAAGTTCTCAGAACCATCTTGACAGAGTTGACAGCAGGCTCTCTGAGCCAAAGCCAGCTGATTCCAGCTTCAGATAAAGCTCTTGTCAATAGATATTTGCCATGCCTTTCTGCTGTATTACCTGTATTTTTAGAAGTTATTTTTTTCTAGTGTATCTAAGAAACAGTTTTTTTTTTTATATTGTGTTTCCTAATGAATTCCTAGATTCATTAGATCCTTGAAGGAAGCCGCATAGGCTCTGGTTTCTGTTACTCCACTGATTTGCCCATATGATCTTAGACAGATCACTTCATGACTTTCTCTAAGGTTTATCTTCTAAAATGACACACTTTCTGTGGGAAACACATCAACTGTTTGAGTCTGTGGCATGGCCACCTTCCATCCTAAGTCTGCTTTCTATCTTTTTAAACTGAAAATGTTAGCAGCATATTTTTATTGCTGTTCAGGGTCAGGTGGAATTACTTGGTATGGAGACAGACCTTGGGGGTAGAGATAGCATGGGAGGATCTGGTATGGGAGGAAGGGTCACAGGAGGTCCTGAAATGGGGAGGTACCTATAGGGAGGGGGTCACATGGAGAAGAACTACAAGTAGCAGTCAAGTGCCTCGGTTGGCATACAGGTGGTTATAGAGCTAAGTTTTTACTTCAGTCACAAAAGAATTTTCATACTCTTAAGTTTTAAAAATTTAGATTATTAATTAAATAAACTACATAAGTTAAGCCACACTTCTATTTTATTAGCATTTAATTACAGTAGTACTTGGCAAAGCAAAACTGGAAATGAAGTCTAAACAAGTCTTTCTTGTGTGGTGATTTGTTCCTCAAAGGAGTTGCAAAAGGCCAGGCCTCAGCCACTCTGAGGAGCAGTGATTTGGGTGTATTATAATATGTTATCATCTACAAAGTTCATTCTTTTTTTTTTTGGTTTTTCGAGACAGGGTTTCTCTGTGTAGTCCTGGCTGTCCTGGAACTCACTCTGTAGACCAGGCTGGCCTTGAACTCAGAACTGCCTCTGCCTCCCAAGTGCTGGGATTAAAGATGTGCGCCATCACCGCCCGGCTACAAAGTTAATTCTTGAAAACTTGAGTCACAACAAATTTCAAAAGAAAACCATCTCAGTGTCTTCAGTAAGCTTACAGTTTTGTAATAGGCGACATTCATAGCTATCCTCTGGCACATGTGGCTGCATATACTGTTCATGTTGGACATGCTTGTCTTAGGGTCTAAACTCTGAGCAGAAAACAGGATCAGAATGATGCCAAGAAACATTGGGCATATTTCAGTGACTAAATGTCCTCAGTCACCAAAAGACAGTAAAAATCTGCTTCAATTGGAAACAAAGCCAAAACAGCCACTGAAAGAAAACCAATCATCACCCCATCCCCCACATTTCTGTGTAGGCAGATGTCGTCTGGTAAAATGTACAGCAGATAGAACATAGCTAAACTGATAGCTCAGGGATCTGGTTCACTTTTATTTTCAGTGTCTATTTTTTTTATGGCCTGCTGCTTCTATACATTTTCTGTGACGAGTTTTCTCATTTCTCCCCTTCACAGCATTAGAGCGAGGTGGTTGTCCCTGTTCCCACTACATCTTGCCCTGGTGATCACATTCTCCACCTTTTGTCTTGGTTTGAGGTGGCTTCCCCTCTGCTTTAGGATCTTGCTGTGTTAACACACAGGGGCACCTCATGCCTCACTTATATATCTGTCTTCCTCTTAGAGCATGTAATTAGTATGCCTGCAGTATTTTCTAAAGAAATCTTTACGGTAGTGTTGCAGCTGGTGACAAATGGTTGAGCCTGACCTTTTGGTCCAAGACTGACCTCAGGATACCAGAAACGCACAGCCTCTTATAGCATGATTCCGGGACCTACTCCATTTGTTCTAGTGCTCTGGAAAAGTTTTCCAATGCAGCTTTGAAAGCTTGCAGCAAGAAAGTACCGAGTTCATTGCTGGTTTCATGAATGTCTGGATCAAAACTTCCAAAAAGTGGGGTGGAGGCCTGGATGTCCTCCCGGTTAGCTCGAAGCAGTACTGCTCGGAGGTCCTCTGCAATCATGTTGTATTTCTGTTGGTCGAATTTAGACACTGACAGCTCATCCTGGGGGTAGACAGCACCCTCAGGGTAGCAGTCCTTTGGCACTGGGAACTCAATGTGGCGCAGCTGAGGGAGTTCGCAGAGTGCAGCAAAAAGGCGCCGGAGAGCACTGCCTGACAGCGGGTTCCCAAGGAACTTGAACTGCTGGAGCTGGCTGCAAGGGCTGAGGCCCAGAATCATCATGTTAACATGGCTGTCTGTGATGTTGCACTCCTCTAGGGTGAGCACTCTCAGCGTTTGGGCAGCCTGGCTCAGCAGCCTGAAGAAGGTAGAAGGGTACAAATGTACCAGGTTGTGTCCACTGAGGTCCAGCACCTCCAAGTGGGCAGTGTGGTTACAGTCTGCTAAGAAGGATATGTCTTCATGATTAAGGGCACAGTTGGCTAGGTCCAACACTCTTAGTGGGGTCTTCAAGGGGCTGTGAGGAAAGCAAAAACATGACAAACATGAGGGTGTCAGGTGAGCTGGAGCTTCGGTGGAGGTGAACAATCTAACCACTTTTCTATCTTAGAGATCACTGACTGTAACCTGCCAGAAACTCCAGCTGACACTTCATTTCACATCGGCATATGAGTTAATGATATTTTAAAGCAAAATTTAAAGAATCAAAACAGTTTGTGAAATGTGAAAGTCACGTTTCTTCTAGAAGTCTACAGCTGCTGGGCCTGTTGAACAATCAATAATGGAACCTAAAATGGACCAACACTGCCTTTCAAGTTAGGTAGGGCAATTATTCATATGATCTCAGAACTATCAGAATATTGACTGTGAGAACAGCAAAAGATAGAATTAGCTTGAAAGAGAGTACTACCACTCTGATGACAATAAAACCAATACAGTTTTCAGGGCTGAGAAGAAAGTCCAGCAGCCTGAATGTGGGCTCCATAATCGTGAATTCACTATTCATCCAGTATTGTCTGGGGGGAGGTGTGTCTGGAGCAACTTCCCCACCCAGGGTTAATGAGAATATACATTTTCTGGCACCCTGGACCTTTCTGGGAACACCCCCTTCACTGCCCTTGTTAAACAAGGCAGTATGAGGTGGGGTCTTGTTCCAGATCCTGTTCTTGCTGCCTCTCCACTGCTTGCCCATACATGATAACCTATTACTGGGACAGTACTCTCCACATGAAACCACCCTGACTCAGAACTACTTGGCAGCCACCTTCCTGCCCTTCTTCATAGTACAGTTGCTGAGGAAGAGATTGGTACTGATAGCAGTACCAGGATTTCAGGTGAGACAATCCAGCTAACAGCTGACAACATTCTCACTATGCTAAGCTACCTTCCCATTCCTATCCTGGGAAAACTTTTTAAGACACTAAATATTGGGTAATTCATTGCACAACACTAGTCAGTAGAAGGTCTGGTTGTGACGTCTGTGGTGTTTACTTTCTAGTTAGCTCCCTCCTTCCTCTTTCTCTTATGTCTTCTTTCTTCTACCTCCTCCTCTCTGATTCTGAGAACTAAAACTAGGGCCCTGCTTGTTATCAGGAACCAGCTTGACAAATTGCCTCCGAACCCAGTGATGGCACTCATAGGTAACAGGAACATGCACATCTGTTGCCATGGCAATCTCATACATTTGCAGAGTCCACTTCCCACCCTTACCTGAGAGTGGTTACATCACAGCCTAAATAAAAGGCAGACCCTTCCTTACCTTCACCCCTTCTTTCTCTCTCCCTTTGTCTCTGCCCCTACCCCCACCCCCAATAAACCTCTGCCACGTGGAACTGCATTGGCCTGGTGTGGTCTGTCCGGATGCAAGCTGCCATTTCAATACAACACTGCTAGTGATTTATCATTCAACCATCTTATATTCTCAGCCCTTGTTTTTGTTTGCTGAAGTAAGGCCTCTCTTTGTAGTTGACCTCAAACTTAAAATGCTACTGGCTATGACTTCTGAGCATTGGGATTATGGGAAAGCCCCATGTCCGAGTTTTGTTAATTGAAAGGCATCTTCCAAACTGGTTCAGTGTTCTGATTCTTTCCTGATGGCTCTTAACTCTTGCTGGTCTGGCCAACACATTCTCAGAAAACATTGTGTAAACAGATCCTATCCCTATTCTCAGTGACTCCAGCATGGTTTACCAGACCCTGTGCCCAATTATCTGAGACTTACCTAAGCAATGTTTGGATCTTCCCAGTCAGTGTAGAGAATGCTACACTTAGCTCAGTGAGCTGGTTCATCTGGCTGAGCTCCCAGGCAATAGAGGTAAGGAGGAGATCCTCGCCCTCTGGATTTGGGGCACAGGTTGGGGGAGCATCGAAGGCCTTGGTGGGCAAGGTGAGTGAGGTCAGCTGAGGGAAGCCCACCTGGGTCAGCAGCTGCTGCACGTGGCCAGCATGCAACCGTACATTGTGTACTACCTCCAACTTTCTAAGGTTGCCTGGCCTAGCCAGGCCAAGCACTTGTAGGAGCTGCCCAGGGCTCAGGCTGTCTGCCCGGAGTGAAGGACAACAGACCTGCAGAGGTGCTGGGCCTGATGGCTTCAGGGCCTGTACCACCATGTCAAAGTTGCCTTCTGTGACAAAGAGATCAGCAAAGACTTCAATGGGGTGCCCAGCTGTACAGGGCTGTCCTTGGAGCTGGCAGCAGGTCCTAGCCAGCACCTTGGTACGGCCCCACCTTCCTAGTGCCCTCCCACAAGGACATTGCTGCACCTGTACATCCTGGATGCCAGTGAAATCAGCTACCCGAAGGCGGTTGCTCCCACTTTTCAGCACATGGTCAGCTATGCCCTGCATACAGGCCTCCAGGCAGGCCTTGCAGGCACGATCACGCAGGTCTTCAGGGTGATCAGTGTTTGGCCTCAGTAGCACAGCCAGCCGGAACTCCTCCAGCGGCCAGTGACTCAGCAGGGCACGGGTCACGTCTGCCTGCTCTAGCAGGTAACTGGCCTTGAACAGAAGTGGGTAGAGGTTGTAGGCTATATTGTCCAGGTTCTCCTGAACTAGCTGGGGGTAGGACACTAAAGCTTCAGCAGAAATGAAACGAAGCGAGCTCATTGTGCCCCTGGTCAGAATGGTGCTGTCCCTGCCGTTCTTCTCAAAGCGTGTGGGTTTTGTGGCTATTTTTAGCAGCTGCTGCTTCTCAGGACAGAGAGTGGTAAACTGGCCCTTGTGGTCATCTGACTGCTATTTTGGTCTTTGGGTACCAGTTTGGCTGTAACTGTGGAGGCATCTGTCTGTCTATGGCACCCTGTTGATGAAAGCAGAGCTCCTTGGTTTTGTTGTCCAAAGTGGGACCACTAAGAGGGTAAGCTCTAGGTACTTGCACAAATAGCTTAAGGCTTACAGTACAAATGGATATTCTGCCCAGCTGGGGCCTATTCCAGTCAAAAGATCTGAGTGAAGCAAGTCCTGAGCCGCACTTGGATGGATGAAACAGTGGTCTTTGGGTAAAACCCTTCTTTTCCTAATACCTAGGAGTCAGGAATGCAAGGGCCAGGATTGTGGGGTAGGTATCTCAGACAATTCTTTTAATATTTTAAGAATACTGGCCATGAAACCGCACCATCTCTTATTCGCAAGATCCTTCTTTGCAGAAAAAAAAAAAAAAAAAAAAAAAAAAAAAAAAAAAAAGGAACAATTTCACTGAAAAAGAGATATGGGCTGGGGCTGTAGAGATGGCTTAGTGGTTAAGAGCACTGAGTGCTCTTCCAGAGGTCCCAAGTTCAATTCCCAGCAATCACATAGTGGCTCATGACCATCTGTAATGGGATCCAGTGCCCTCTTCTGAAGAGAGTGACAGTGTACTCATATACATAAAATAATAAAATCTAAAAATAAATGTGATATGTATTTCCAGTAACACTCAGTTGGAGAAAACTAATTTTAAAAAGAGGGAGGGGGGAGAGATGGACTAGTGAAGAAGGTGATGCTGCAAATAAAATTTAGGTACCTATAGGCTGTGGGTTTGCAGCCCTAGTATAGGTAGGTATTGAATGGTTAGATCCTGCCCTTTCATCATCTCTGTCACCTGGAATAGGCAACATATTCTGGCTCATAGGTCCCCATGGTGCCAGCTTTATAGGAGAGTCATAACAGAGAGTGAGAGGGAGAGGTAGGAGTCAGACAGTGGCTATCCCAGGTGAGTGTCCTGCCCTCAGGTGTACTCCAGTTTTCCTGTGTGACCTTCTTTAACTTCCTCCTGATACAGAGCTTTATCTCTCCCAGAAACTCTGCCAGGGACAGAGATGAGAATATGCTGCCGTGGTGGAGCCCCAAGCACTGCTAGGTGGGTAGGATTTATATGGAAGGTAATCCACAACAGGACTTTGCCCTAATGTCACTCCCTTGCCCCCTCCTAAATCTTGGCCTATGAAGTATTACCATGTCTGCTAAATAAGAACCCAAGACTAGTGATACCAAATGTCTATCCTTTAAGGTATGAACTTTGAAGTACGTGTGACTAGGTTATTACTGATCTATGTCTAAATTCACTACTGTATGAATCACTTTGAAATGTGTTTGGAAATATTAGTATACATAGTGAATGATATCATTTCTACATGTTCCATGAGTACCATGAATTCCCTGCCATGCTAATGGAATTTCACAGGTGAAATGGATACTTAAAATATTACACTTGTGTGTGTACATGCGCATGTGTGTGTACACAAGCACAGGTATGTGTGTGTCACAGTATGCATGTGGAGGTCAGAGAACAGCTTGCATGAGGTGATTCTTTCCTTTTTATAAAGTGAGTTCTGGGGATCTAACTCTGATTGTCAGGCAGCAAGTGCATGTGCCTACAAAACCACCTTGCTGGCCCTGAAATGGATAATTTGACATCATATATCTGCTTATGCAATAAAGCTTGTTTTTGTATTGATTCTCATTGTGATTGCTTCTCAAATAAAGTTGTATTGCAAAGTTCATGTTCTTTTTTTTTTTGGTCTGTAACTTCTAGTGACTTCATATTTCTGATTGCAAGTGAAAACAAGTCTCCAGCATTAACTTGAAATCTCCAGATTTCAACTTGAAGAAATCTTCCCCCTCCTTGCTGATTTATCAATATAAGCAATGTCTCCCTGTTAAAATATGAATTCAATCATCTGCCTTCCCATACATAAAACTACTAAATGTTTCTATTTTTATCTTACTTGGCATGAAAGAAAGTTGATACAAGAGAATTATTTATGATACTTTTGTGATTATTTCTTTTCTTTAAAAAATTATGATATTCTTGTACATTCATACAACGTGTTTTGATCCAGTTCACACCTCATTCCCTCTGTCCCAATTCCTCTTCTACCTTCATCCTATCTCAATTACTTCCTCTCAATTTAATGTGTCCCAGCATTGCCAATATTTGTATAGGTGTAAGACTCTCTACTGAAGTATGAGTAGCTGAAATGGAAGTTTCTTTTTTAATAATCTATTCATTTATTTTTATTTCATGTGCATTGGTGTATTGCCTTCAAAACACATGTATGTCTTAGTGTGAGGGTGTCAGATCTTGGAGTTACAGTTGTGAGCTGCCTGCCATGTGGTTGCTGGGAATTGAATTGAGGACCTTGGGAAGAACAGTCAGTGCTCTTAACCATTGAGCCATCTCTCCAGCCCAAAGTGAAGATGTCATGTGATGTTTGGGTCATGTGACACAGACTTACATGATGTTTTGTGGAGGTAGACTCATGTGGTGTTTGGCTGAGGAAAGATCCATGAGAGGATATGTGATGTTTGGAGAGAGTATAAATAGGACTCAACTGACAGTAACAAGGCACTTGCATAGCTAGCCTTGTAACATTTCATTGATCTCATGTCTTCGGGGATCTTCATTTCACTGAGAGAAGCATAGCAGAGAACTTCTCTTGGTGTCCGTCTGGTTTTGGTTGTTCCTGCTGTCTTGTACCAATTGGGAGGAGACCTGGATGTTTCTACTGGATTGTACTACTGCTGCTGATTCATGTTTGGTATCCTGACACTACTGAACTGGGCGGCTGGTATCCTGACAACAGAGATTGGAATTGTCCCCAAAGAACTACTTCTAAACAGGTCCACATCCCCTTGTCCTGTTTACCATCTTTTCTCCCCTAGTGGGCTAGAAGGGGCGGGGTTGAAACATTTGAGAATCCTTATTAAAAGTAAGTTTTAAAATATCTAAGCCTACAGGTAGCCTCTCTGGAGTTGCATCCTTAAAGAAAACTGACCAGAAGCCATTACTTGCCAATATCTTCTCAGCTAGGGGTGAGATTTCATACCTACATTCCATTTCCATGATGATACTTTGTCTTGATTTTGTATTATTTTTTTTACAGGCTGTCACAACCCATATGAATTCATGTGTCCAGATTGTGTCTTGAAAATACCTTTTTGTTGTAGTCATTTTGCATCTCTGAGTCTTTCAATCTTTCCATCCCATCTTCTGTGATAATCCCTGAACCCAAGAGGGGAGGCAATGTGATAATGATGTCCCAATTAGTGCTGAACAGTCCACAGTAACTTATTCTCTGCACTCTGAACAGTTGTGTATTGATGTATTAATTTTTGTCTTCTGCTAAAGAAAGTTTCTTTGATTAGGGTTGAGAGATGCACTAATCTATGGTTATAACAATATGCAGCTTCTTTTGAAGTTGAAACCCAAGGATTGATGGGTCATAGAGAGAAGCCAAGGATTGGCACCATATGGCAGGGTCAGAGTCCCTGAAGAGAGCCCAGAAGAAGCTCTTGGTAAATGTTCAACAATTTGTTCTTCCTTCCAGTAATTTCTATAAATACAGATGGATATAAACCACCCAATAAAAATATAAAAATTGACTGGTAGCATGCTACAATCCACACACCCAAAGAAGCTAAATAACAAGGAGGGACCAGGGGAGAATATTTGAATCTTACTCAGAAGTGGGAATAAAATTGTCATCACAGGTTGTCTTAGGGTTTCATTGCTGTGAAGAGACACCATGACCAAGGCAACTCTTATAAGGGATAGCATTTAAGTGGGGCTGGCTTACAGGTTCAGAGGTTCAGTCCATTATCATCAAGATGGGAGCATGGCAGTGTCTAGGCAGGCATGGCGCCACAGGAGCTGAGAGTTCTATGTCTTCCCCCAAGGCAAACAGGAGAAGACTATTGTCTTCCAGGCAACTAGAAGAGGGTCTCAAAGCCCACCCCACAGTGGCTCCCCACAGTGGCCCACTTCCTCCAAGAAGGCCACACCTCCTAATAGTGCTACTCCTTGGGCCAAGAACATTTAATCCACCACAGAGTAGATGGAGGGAAGAAATTGGGTAGGAGATGGAACAGGGAGGGGAATGGAGGGTGCAGGGAATCAGGTATAAGGAGAGTTGGGGAGAAAGGGCTAGGAGAATGAATGGAAATGAGGGGGATCTCTAAGGCATACCACAGACCTGGGATGGGGAGGTTCCAGGGAGTCTATGAGGTTGACTCTAGCTAAGACTCACAGCAGTAGTGATATGGAGTCTGAAGTGGACACCTCCCATATGCAGGACTCCCAGTGGAGGAATAAGGACACCTACCCAACCCATGAAACCTTCAACCCAGAACTTTTCCTGCCTACAAGAGGTGCAGGGACAAAGATGGTACAGAGATTGTGATGGCCAGTCAATGGAAGGCCCAACTTAAGATCCATCCCATGGGCAAGAACCAATTCCTGACACTATTAGTAATACTTTGTTAGGCTTGCAGACAGGAACCTATCATAACTATCTTCTGAGAGGCTCCAACCAGCAGCTGACCACAGAGATGCAGTGACCCACAGCCTAACATTAGGTGGAGCTCAAGAAGTCATGTGGAAGAGTTGGGGGAAGGATTGAGGAACCCAGAAGGAATAGAGACACCGCAAGAAGATTAACAGTCAACTAACCCAGATACTCTCAGATACTAACCCAGAGCTCTCAGAGACTCAACCACTAACTAAAGAGCAAGCATGGGCTGGACCTAGCCTCCCCACAAAACATATGTAGCAGATGTGCAGCTTGGTCTTTATATGGGTCCCCCAACAACTGGAGCAGAGGCTTACCATGGCTCTGTTGCCTGCCTGTGAATCTTGTTTTTTTAAATGAGCTGTCTTATCTAGCTTCACTGGGAGAGGGTGTACATAATACTGAAATGACTTGAGGTGTCAGGGTGGATTGGTACCTAGGGGGGACCTCCCCCTTCTCAGAAGTGAAGGGGAGGGGAATAAAGCAAGAGGCTGTGTGAGGAGGGAGAAAGCGGGATTACAATCAAGTTGTTAAGTGAATGAATGAAAGAATGAATGAAAGAATGAATGAATGAATAAATAAATAAATAATAAATAGGAAAAATTGGTATAATCAAATCTGGTTCAAGAACACATATAAAATGAAGCTAAAAAGATGGAAAATATTTTGTGTAAATAGTGACCAAAAGGGATAGTTACTTTACATATGATAATATTTAAAACAAAATAAGTCATGTCAAAGAAAAGTATTGCTGGGCGGTGGTGGCACATGCCTTTAATCCCAGCACTTGGGAGGCAGAGACAGGTGGATTTCTGAGTTCGAGGCCAGCCTGGTCTACCGAGCGAGTTCCAGGACAGCCAGGGCTACACAGAGAAACCCTGTCTCGAAAAACCAAAAAAAAAAAAAAAAAAAAAAAAACCCCCCCAAAAAAAAAAAGAAAAGAAAGAAAGAAAGAAAGAAAAAGAAAGAAAGTATTAAAATATTTAAGTGTGTGTGTGTGTTCCTATGACGGCCAGAGGTGGCAGAGCTAGATTTGCTGTTGGTTGTGAGTTGCCTGACATGTATGCTTGGAAGTCAACTCAGGACCTCTGCAAGAACAGTATGTGCTCTTAAACACATGCCATTCCTTCATGCCCAGAAAACATTTATGTAAAAAAAACCTATTTGAATAAGATAATCAAGACTACTCTATGATAGTAAAAAGTATCTCTCCCTAGGACAATATAATAATAATTAATGTGTATAAACTCACTTCATATTTCCTAAACATAGGAAGCTATTATAAGTAAAACTGAAGAAAAATTACCACAATATCTAGTAGGAGATTTGAATTTTCTAGTTTATTTATTGAAAAAAGTAACCAAAAGAGGCTTTTAATCTAGAAACAGAAAAGCCTTTAAAACTCTCTTGTTATTCTGCACTCTCTGATTCTCTGTACTTGACCACAGTTCAGAGGAACTCTGTATTATTTGCTATTACTGTATAAAGAAGCTTTCTAATGAGGGTTGAGAGAGAGAGAGAGAGAGAGAGATACTAATCCATGTCTGTAATAAGTCATTAGGAGTCAGCTTAATATTGCCTTAGGCTTCTATTGCTGTGAGAAAACACCACAACCAAAAGCAAGTTGGAGGAGAAAGGATTTATTTGACCTCACAGGTCTCAATCTATCAAGGGAAGTCAGGACAGCAACTCAAAACAGAAAGCTGGAGGCAGAAACTGAAGCAGAGAACATGGAGGAATGCTGCTTATTTGCTTGTTACCAGGGCTTGATCATCCTGCTTTCTTCTGCACTCCGGGACTACTCAGCCAGGAATGGCCCAGCCAACAATGGGCTGTGTCCTTCAACACCAACATTAACCAAAAGCATGTCCCATAGGCTTGCCTACACACCAATCTGTTGGGGGAACTTTCTCAATTAATGTTCTCTCTTCTCAAAAAACTCTAGCTTGTGTCAAGTGACAAAAAAATGTCATCAATTGTAAAAATAGCTGTATCATCCAAAATAATGTCCAGATCCTATGTAATCCCCATCAAAATTCACATGACATCTTCCATAGACCTAGAAAAAAAATCCTAAAATTCAGAACACAAAGGCTTTGAAAGGCTAACACAATCTTTAGTGGAAAAACAATGTTGGAGGTATCACAATACATAATCTTATATTATATAGCTATAGCAATAAAACCACCATGGCACCAGCACAAAAAGACTTGCAGATCAATGGAATAGAATACACAATCTAGATGTAAATCCATATAGTTGCAGCAACTTAATTGAGAAATTTTAGATCCATTTCTATGTGTTAAAGTGTTTTGCTTTCATGTATGTATGAGTACCATGTACATGCCTGGTGTCCATCTATATCATAAGGGGGAGGAGAATCATATCCCCTTGGACTGGAGTTACAAATGGTTGTGAGCCATGCAATTTGGGTGTTGGGAATAGAAGAACCTTTGTCTTCTGCAAGAGCAATAAGTATTCCTAACCATTTGAGTGCTTTCTCAATCCTGTTAATTTTTCATAAAGCTTTAAAAATGTACATTAGAGGAAAGATGCCCTCTTTATTGAATTCTGCTGGAGCAAATAATAAAATGTGACATATATCACATATAGGTAATGTATTATTATGAAAACAGTCTTTACATTATGTGTGGTTTGAATAGAGACGACCCCCACAGACTCATGTGTTTGTGTAAATAGATTTGTTATCTGGGTCAATTGGGTTCAATTGGAGTCAATGACTTCTAAAACTTTGTTAAAGATTTCTATAAAGGATCCTTCATACCTCCCCTATGTGATAATTTCTGTGCATTCTGGGCAAGGGCTGTGAGTGTTAATTTAGACGTGTGTTTTTTACTTCTAAAGTTGGTTAGAAAAAGTGATTTTTATTTTAAAAAGTTCCAAGTTTTGTTTTGTTTTTTGAGAGAGAGAGAAAGAACATAAAATTGTGTAAGGAGGGAAGGGACTATCTCAGAGGTGTTTGGAGAGGAGAAAGAATAGGAAAGGAAGGAACAAATTTCTGAATAATTATAAAATTTTGAAAAAATTGTGTCATATAGAACAATAACTTCAAAATTACTTGAAGAATATTAATACTGGTCAAAGAATGACAGGTCATTTCACTAATCTCCAGCAATACAGAATTAAAATCTGCTGTCTGTATCCTTGAGTAAAGTGTAATACTTTTATTTGTTATAAAATTATATGTCATTCAATATATAACAATAATACATTAAGAAACACTCATTTTTATTGATTAAAACAACTACACTTCAAAATCTAACATATGGTGTCTGAAAAGAAAAACTCTCGAGAACCAGTTTTGTTCTTTTGATATAATAATTTGAGATCTGCTCTTCATTTAGTTTTGAAAGGTGAGGCTATATAGTAAATTCAATTTTATAATACATTGATATTCTTACAGAGATAAGTTATCTGCAAGATTCTGAAGTCTGTGATATTTCTTTACATTTTATCAAATAATGATGCCCTATAAATTATAACCAAGCCCTCAGGTTTTTGTGACAATTCATATATTTACTGGATTTGTCTCATAATAATTTCCTTATATTCAGTAAGATCTGATGTGTGCAGAAAGACTTGCTTATATTCTTTTTATTTACATGTTTTGTAGTTTTAAGTATTTTGCTTTTCTGAGGTACAAATATTAAACTAAATTCCTCCCAGCCACTACATGTATAAAGTTTCTATGTAGTATGAATTCACTGATGGTTAATGAAGATGAAGCTTCAGTTAAAGGCCATGCAACATTATTTCTATTTGCAAGGTTTCTTACCAATACAAAATCCCTGGTCATCGATTATGGCATGAATAAAGGCTTTGACACACATTTTAGTTTGCAGGGTTTCTCTTAATGTTTAAAATTTTGATGTTGCAGAGGTGTAAAACTGTTAAACACTTTGCCTCCATCTCTGCATTTACAGGGCTACTCTTCAGGACATATGGATTCTATGGTATTGAGGAAGGGCTTCACCATAATTAAAGGCTTTGCCAGAATCTTCACAGTTGTAGAGTTTTTCTCTAGTATGGATTCTTTGGTGTTGTTTAAGGTTTGAAGAACAGTTAAAGCCCTGTCTACATTTTTCACACTTGTAGGGTTTCTCTCCAGTATGGATTCTTTGGTGTTGACTAAGAGCTGAGCAATTATTAAATGCTTTGCTACATTTCTCACACTTGTAGGGTTTCTCTCCAGTATGAATTCTTTGGTGTTGAATAAGGGCTGAAAAATTACTAAAGGCTTTGCTACATTCTTCACATCTATAGGGTTTCTCTCCAGTATGAATTCTGTGATGATAATTAAGGTGTGAAGAAGAGTTAAAGGCTTTGCCACATTCTTTGCATTCATACGGTTTCTCTCCAGTGTGAATTCGTTGGTGATGAGTAAGGCTTGAACTATTATTAAAGGCTTTGCCACATTCTCTGCATTTGTAGGGTTTCTCTCCAGTATGAATTCTTTGGTGTTGAATTAGGGCTGAACAATTACTAAAAGCTTTGTCACATTCTTTACATTTATAGGGTTTTTCTCCAGTATGAATTCTCTGGTGTCGAGTAAGGTAAGAGACCATGGTAAAGGCTTTGCCACATTCTCTACATTTGTAGGGTTTATCTCCAGTATGAAGTATCTGATGATAATTAAGGTATGATGAACAGTTAAAGGCCTTGCCACATTCTTTGCATTTGTAAAGTTTTTCACCGGTGTGAATTCTCTGGTGCCTGTACAGATGTGAAGAACAGTTAAAGGACAAGCCACATTCTTCACATTTGTAGGGTTTCTCTCCAGTGTGAATTCTTTGATGCTGGGTAAGGCTTGAAGACCAGTTAAAAGCTTTGCCACATTCTGTGCATTTATAGGGTTTCTCACCAGTGTGAATTCTCTGATGCTTATACAGGTGAGAAGAATAGTTAAAAGCCTGACCACACTGTTCACATTTGTAGGGTTTTTCTCCACTGTGAATTCTTTGATGTGGGGTAAGGCTTGAAGAACAGCTAAAAGCTTTGCCACATTGTTCACATTTGTAGGGTTTCTCTCCTGTATGAACTCTCTGGTGTTGAATAAGGAGTGAATTCCGAACAAAGACCTTGTTACAGTCTTTACATTCATAGGGTTTTGTTCCTGTTGAATAAATGATTAGGTATTAATAAAAATGATAATCTTTATATTTGTAATACTTATCATTAACATAGATATTTTTATTCAGTTACATTTTTATATAAAATTTATCCTCACAACAATCAGAAAATATAAACATATTTCGACAGCCCAAATCACTATAGCATTATTCAGAAAATAACACAGGTAGAAATAACCTAAACTACCATTGTACTGAAATGATGAAGACAATATGGAATATATAAATAATATTCAACCTGTAAAAGGTAATAATATACTATCTGCCATGAGGACAATTCTTAAAGGATAAATGAAATAAAACACAAAGACATATTATATGATCTGAATTATTTGAAGATTCTATAGAAATAAAACTTGTAAAACTTACAGTAGAATGGTAAATGGAATAGTTTACATGGAGACAAAAGTACACAATTTCTTTCATAAATATAGTTAGTTTCAAAAGCAAAATTATTTTCTAAAAATATAGTGCATAAGAATTTAAATATATGGCTGGGCGGTGGTGGCGCACGCCTTTAATCCCAGCACTTGGGTGGCAGAGGCAGGTGGATTTCTGAGTTTGAGGCTAGCCTGGTCTACAGAGTGAGCTCCAGGACAGCCAGAGCTACAAAGAGAAACCCTGTCTCGAAAAACAAAACAAAACAAAACAAAAAAAAAAAAAAAAAAGAATTTAAATATACTTAACTATTGAATAGTATACTCAAAGTACTTAATATAGTTTTATATTATTTTTACACAATTAAAATAAATGTAAATTTATCAAATTTATTGTTAATAAATTTAAATTTATCTGTAGATCACAGAAGTTTCAGTAAAGGCAATGTATCTATTCGTAAATAAATGATAAAATTAGCATAATTTCTTCAAATTACTCATTTGGCAGGATAAAACAACTATTGAGTGTGGTATGAAAACATAGGAACAGGTAAATAAAAACTAAATTGTATTGGAAATATAGATATAGTTAATAGATATTTTATTATCTTATATTTTCTTTTCTCCCTCCAGTGGAATAAATGTATTATTATTATTAACTTATTCACTTTACATCCCATTCACTGCACTCCTCCCAGTCATTTACCCCCACAATCCCTCCCTATCTCCCCTTTTCCTTCTGTGAGCACGTGGGGTCCTCCTGAGTATCCCCCCACCCTGGCATATCAAGTCTCCAGATGCAGATACCTACAGCCAAACAGTGGATGGAGTTTGGAAGCTCTTATGGAAGAACAGGAGGAAAGATTACAGCCTATAAGGGGATAAGAACTCTACAGAAAGACCAACAAAGCCAACTAACCTTGAGGCTCCCAGAGACTGAACAACCGACTAAAGAACATACAAGGGTTGGACCTAGGTCCCCTGTACATGTGTGGCAGATGTGCAGGTTAGACTTCATGTGGGTCCTGAACAACTGGAGCAGGGGCTATCCCAAAAGCTGTTGTCTATCTTTGGTATATGGTCTTACATTTTGTTAACTGCTATCCAATCAGAATATATCTAAACAACTTCTTTGTGAAAAACTGGTCTAGATAAACAAATCCACAGAAAATGGAATTCCAAGTAAAACAAGAAGTATCATGAACCTATAAAATTCTGAAAGAATACTAATGAATTACCAAAAATTTTCTTCCAGATATATATCCTTTTGGCTGGGACTATAAAAATACATGTATTTTAAATCACTGACACTCAGAATTTGAAAAAATAGTCATAAAAAAGCATATTCACAGAAAGCTCTAAGGAGACAATTTTAATCAATGAGCATAGAGATAAAAATAGAGAAGCTCACTTGTGGTTACTATATTATAATGGTTTGACACAAGAGTTCATTAGAAGTGTATATAAATGTCTGAGGTCTACATAGTAATGAAACATCTATCATGATGTAGGTCTTCATAGACAAAAGGAATTACTTTGGTAGTCATGAATGAGTGCAGAGATCACTGGAGGGGAAGAACAAGGCTCAGAGGACTTAAACGTATATCCACATGAGAGGTCCTTGTTTGATAGTAAGAGAAATAAATGGAGATTCCTAAAAATTATTTCTGTGAAACAGCTTATCAATCCACATTTTAGAAGCCTGGCATCCTGTTGAAGTTTTGGGCCTCTCATCTGTGTCTCCTCATTCATACTGCCCTGTGTCCCACCATTCATAATACTATATCTGGGTCCTCTCATTCATACTGCCCTATCTATGTATACTCATTCATACTGCCCTATCTGTATTCACTCATTCACACTGCCCTATCTGTATTCATTCATTCATACTGCCCTATCTGTATCCACTCATTCATACTGCCCTATCTGTATTCACTCATTCATACTGCCCTATCTGTGTATACTCATTCACACTGCCCTACCTGTATCCACTCATTCATACTGCCCTATCTGTGTATACTCATTCATACTGCCCTACCCGTGTATGCTCATTCATACTGCCTTACATACCTAGGTATGTAGCCACTGTTGCTTGTTGTTTCACATCCCAAGACTGTTGTCTTTGTTCCAGAAATGTGACCAGATGTGGCTTAGAGAAAGCAAGACCTGTTTGTAGAAAAATGGAACATGATGCTTTATGTTGTTCTCTGGGAAATCAGCATTTCTCTCCTAGTATTGTGCTTATAAGGAAAGAAGACCAATGAAAGGTTGTAGGAAAAATATTTCTCTAAATGTTTCCTGATAAACATATTATAATACACAGGGAGATTTTACAATTTATAAATCTTGAGCTTTACTTACAAATACAGACAATTTTAAATTAAAGGGTGTATTGTTTTACTTTAAGATGTGTGAGGTATGTCTTGTTCAACTGAATTTCTAAAATTACTACTAGAATAAAGGATTCATAATTTAGAACAAGAGGTTAAAAATAGAAGAAACATAATAAAACTTATTTAAACTATTATCAGCCATCCCTTTATTTTTTTCCCTTAAAAGCGTAAATATAAAATTCATTGATACAAAAGATCAACTCCCATGGCATATTCTATAAATGTTGACAATGAATTAAGAATTCAGTAGGAAAGTGATCCTCACCCAGGGAGACAAGGTTGCTGTAATTCTCTAACATCACATCACTATACAAATTCCACTGAGCAGGCTCCAGGCATTCACATTCCTCTGGTGAGAAATCAATGGCCACATCTCTGAATGACAACTGACCCTGAAATAAAATAAATTAATTGTAAAAGTAAATAGTTGCCAATCAATAAAGTTATATATTTGCTGACAATGTAAAGTGTCCTTCATAAGTAGTCAGCATAACTTAAATTGGCATTGGTTAGAAACAATCATTGACTTTAACACAAAAAGATTCATTACACTAATGTATGGAAACTCAGTTTGAGTAGATAACAGCATAGACTTTGATAAACATAAACCGCCAACTATCTATTTCTGCTAACATATAGAACGAATGTTGAATGGTGGTTAAAGTTTACATTGAGGCTTAAAGCTGAAAGGTAACTTTAATTTCACTTTCAACATACTACTATTTTGGATCTAGGAGTTAATTTCTAGGATCTGTCATAGAAGAAATTCCATCCTCAAGCATTATGCTGAGGAATAATTTAAAACACTTATTAAGAGGGACAAAAGGCTTTTTCAGATACAGTAGTTTTTGCATTTAGGTGTTTTGATATGGGTGGAGCTTCACAGTTCCATCACACTCCTTAATGTGTCATATGAAAATCTTTTTGAGCCGGGCAGTGGTGGCGCACGCCTTTAATCCCAGCACTTGGGAGGCAGAGGCAGGTGGATTTCTGAGTTCGATGCCAGTGAGTTCCAGGACAGCCAGGACTACACAGAGAAACCCTGTCTCGAAAAACCAAAAAAAAAAAAAAAAAAAAAAAAAAAAAAAAAAAAAAAAAAACCTTTTTGAAGACCCTGAGCAACAAGACCTGGAAGTGGAACACAGTATATGAAAGCACACTTCCACATCAAGCATGTGAAATCCAAGATCCAGAATAGTGTGAGTATCCCCCCATGACTAGCAGAGGCTCATATTAACAAGCAAGCAGTGGGAAGATTGCCACAATTTTTTTTTAATTACAACATCCAGAAAGAGTCAACCCTGTATCTAGACCTCTGTCTGATGAGTGACTAATCTTTAGTCTGCATTTCTGGTGGGCGTGAAGACATTACTTTGTATAATAGTTGTTTGCCCAGTTTAAATTTAGAAATTACAAGTTTCTTCTTGATGGGAATGGGTAATATCATTTTAGCATATTTGGTTTCTAAATCATTGCTTATTTTATTTGCAATCTCTAAAAACAAATTTTATTTCAATTACATTTTACTGAGGAAGTCTTTCCAGCTAGAAAGCTGTTCTTACATTCTCTGATCATGAAGCACCTGAATTTGAAGATACAGAAAGCCTTGTTTTCTCTGTGTGGTTCAGCTACTTTCCATTTGGTATTATGCACTCAAACTTAACATTTATCAGTGACAGTTGCCATTTTATTAAGCAGTTTTCATGCACAGTAGATTCAACTTGGTGTTGTGCTGTTTTTGATTTTTGCTGACTTAAAAAGGATTAATTTGGGCAGACATTCTAAAAGGAAAAGGTTAATATATTTTTTGGACTCTGTAGGACAAAATACAACTGGTTAGCCTTGAAGTGACTGTTGTACAGTGGTTGTGCACATGCTTCAAAATCATAGATTTTGAGAGATAGGAGGCCTTACCACTCAGACAGAGAGGGAGAGACTGGAGGCCTTACCACTCAGACAGAGAGGGAGAGATCGGAGGCCTTACCACTCAGACTTTTCAAAGTATGAGTGTTCACTTTTCCAAAGCATCAGAGCAATAGTCCTTATTGGTAACAGAATTGACTTCCC
Source organism: Arvicanthis niloticus (assembly GCF_011762505.2). Taxonomy (NCBI): domain Eukaryota; kingdom Metazoa; phylum Chordata; class Mammalia; order Rodentia; family Muridae; genus Arvicanthis; species Arvicanthis niloticus. The sequence goes on along the minus strand of NC_047676.1, from coordinate 654,676 downwards.
TCGGATTTTTACATTTTTTTTTTCTATTTGCATTGTGTACATTGTCATTGCTACACCAGTTGTTACAGTGTTGAGAGGATACCAGTTATATTTGCTGTTAATAGTCTATTTGTAGATTAGGATTAAAGTGGGCTTAATCCATTTTTATAGATGTATGAATTTTTCTAAACAGGAACAGCCATTTTCAAAATGGGTTTTCATAGTGATTGCATCAATTATAACATTTATCATTAGCAGTTGAGAGCACATGTTCATATAGCAATGTAAAAACACACTAATGATTATTTGGTAATTTCCCATTAGCATAATTTCATGTTGTACAAGTAAATTACAATTACATCTCTAATTTTGGATAATATTCATTGGTTAACAATAAAGTGACAAAAGCTAAAAAAAAAAAAAGAAATTACAAGTTTCAGTAATAGCTAAAGAACCTCTTTTAAAAATGTTAATAAAGGTTTTGTTGTATGGTTAAAAATGCTAATTAATATTTAACAATGTTTGGTGATGGTGGGTTGAGGGTAGGAAACTGACAAACATTGGCCTTGACAGAAAGCTCCTGGGCATGTACAAGTCCATGCAGGCATATTAGTAATTCTTACTGGTTAAGAATGCAAACAAATGTTGGGTGTTGTGGCATATACCTTTAATTATAGCACTTTGGAGGTAAATAGATCTCTATAAATTGGAGGCTGGGCTGATCTACATTGCAAAAAAGTGTTATAGGTCATCAAGGGCTGTATAGTGAGGCCCCTTTAAAATGCAAATGAGTATCATGAATTTGAATCACTGTAAGAAAAAAGAAAGTTTCTTTTTTCAACATAACAGAGAAGAATATAAATAACATACATACAAACTGGTGTCCTATCAGTGACAAGGAAATATGTTAGCTCATATCAAATCCAAGAATAGTAGACAACAAATATAAAATATTTTTGTTATTGATCTTGACATACAGAACTCATTACAGTGGCTAAGTCCCTTCACTGGTTTCCTGCAGGTCTGAAGTTGTATGTCTTATGTCACTGTCAGATTGAAATCTTAGGGCTGCTTTGTTTTCTTCTTTACAGTCTTTATCGCCATTATGATAGGTAGGTTCTTTCATGAGTCTTCTGCAAATCTGAAGCCATGTTTCTGAAAATTGTAACAGTGCAATTCATTTTTCTGTGGCATTGTAAGGGAAGAGACTCTATTCCAAACTTTTATGAGTTAGTCTGGGAAATGAACAGCTTTCTCTTCAATGTGCTTTGATTGACTCATGTGTATCAAGCTGATGGGAGCAACAATGGATTATAAATATAACATTGGCCCTCCCTCAGGAGTATGTAGGCCTATATATTCCCAACGGGAATGTAGTATATCAATGACTTCCCATATAAACTTATCTCAATGAAAATACTTTCAATACAATAGTTTATTAATTCAAGGTAAAAATTATTAATGGCTTGGAAGACAAGGGTGAAAGAATTGGAAAAGATTCTGAATATAGGAAAGATATACTTTAGAGAGATAACCTTGGCTATAAGAAGTGGGGAAGGCATTTAAAATATTTACTAGGTATATAAAAGTATAGATTTGCATGTTTTAAATACAATATACTTTGGGAGGAAAATTAAGACCAAGCCCTTGTCTTGGGCCACATTTACCTTAGAACCAGCCATTTCTTCCTTCTCTGGGCTTCTTTCCATATCTGACTCAATCATGTAGATCATGTAGACTTTCACAGACCTCCTTTTGTAGGTTCAAGATTGGTGTTAGCTTTCACTTAGTTGTTGAGGTAGTGATGCTTCTTATTTTACTAATAGTTTTAAATGAGATGGTATTCAGCTTAAATCCAGAAAAGCACTCAAGATCACTGTTTCTACATAAGGAGGAAAACATGAGGCTTTGATATTTCATACCTAAAAAGGGAAAGAAACATAATTTTCAGAAAATAAATGAATTAATTTACTTGTTTCTTCCATGATAAACTATTAAGTGAACAATAAATCATACATGAACTCTTCTAGGATTGCCAATTCTTTCCCATATAATTTACTATTAAACTTCAATGGCCAGGTAACAAGATAGAGGATCATCTAACAGAAGCCTTTAAAAGAGGGCTAATTATTGTATATTTGAATCACTGAAATAGATTTTAATCATAAGTTATCTACTTTTTTATTTTTTGAGGAATTTTTCCCCTACATTTTGCAGTCACAGTGAAATAGAGATTTTTCCCTATTGGTTTTCTCTGGTGTCATTACCAGTAATGCCATGAAGGCTATCTGCCAAGAAGAATAATCTGAGAAAGCCATTCACTAATTATTAATGGAATATAAAGTCAATGTTCTAGACACCATGACACATGCCGACTTTTGGGAAGAAAAGATGTATTTGCTTTATAGTTTATATTCCATCACTGAGGGAAGTCATGGCAAGAACCTGGAGGCCACAACTGAAGGAATGCTGCTTACTGCCCATGCCTATGACTTGCTCAGCTTGGCTTTCTTTCTTTCTCTCTTTCTTTTCCTTCCTTCCTTCCTTTTTCCTTCCTTCCTTCCTTCCTTCCTTCCTTCCTTCCTTTCTCTTTCTCTCTCCCCTTCCTTTCTCTCTTCCTTTCCTTTCCTTTTCTCTCTCTCTTCCTTCCTTCCTTCCTTCTTTCCTTCCTTCTTTCCTTCCTTCCTTCCTTCCTTCCTTCCTTCCTTCCTTCCTTCCTTCCTTCCTTCCTCTTTCTCTCTCCCTCCTCTCTCTCCCCCTTCCTTTCTCTCTTCCTTTCCTTTTCTCTCTCTCTTCCTTCCTTCCTTCCTTTTTTTCATTAAAAGTATTTTTATTATAAATTTCAAGATCTAAGAAGTCATGTTACATGACTAAGATAAATCTGAGATAACTTCTTATCAAGCATTGTGTGCCTTGTGGGGTGGCACTGTGGCTCTCAGGCATGAGAGGGACAGGTTCCACCCCTCCTTGAAGGATGGGGTCAGCCAGATGATAGAAGATTTGGCTGAGTTCCACTAGCTACAGTGAGTGCATGGCATCCTCTGAGTCTGTTGCCCTGGTGCTGGGCTGAGTTCTGGCCAAGAAGTCTCTTGAATGCTGAAGACCAAACCAGAACTTCAGCAGCAGTCTTGGTCTTAAATTTAAGTTTCTGCCCCACTTTTCATTTAAGTGATATCTAATAATGATAAAACTTTTTATCATTTCAATGATTTACATTGAATAAGAGTTATGATCCAACTGGTTCTGTAAGCCAAAGGATGACACTGCTTCCTGCATGCAGAGACCCACAAAGAAGCTGATGATGTTCCAATGCCTGAGGACAGGTACTGGGAAACATTAACCCAGGGTTCTGGATGGCAGGCATGCCATTAGAGGTGTCACTGCTAAATCATAGGCACATGAGGTGGCTGACTGGCTATACTTGTAAGAAGTCAGATAGATCTTGATGGGCCATGTTGACCACCTTCCTGCCTTGAAGACCAATGAGTGCAGCCTGTACCCTGCACTGACAATCAGACTAGGGATTCCAAAGTCTCCTATACAGCTTCAGTGTATTCAGGTTTTACCATTAAGTCCTGGCTGGTCTCAAACTTTAGCTCTGAACTCTTTGCCTTTACTTCCTAAATGCTGGGATTATAGATGGGTACCACCACACCTGAACTGGGTGTTCATCATTTAAAAGGTCCCTAAAGGCATCATCTTGAAAGATGAAGCTTCAGGACCTTGTTGGGTGTGAAAGAGGTACAGGTTGAGACACTGAGCTGCAGCAGTACTTGAGAGGTGGTTTGACGTGGGAGAGCACCTTATGCTACAGAATGGGAACCAGAAAAACAAAACCAAAACAGCTGCAGAGCACAGCCAGCTCACCTGTTCTGAGAAATTGCAACAGAATGAACAGCTGGCCATCCCAACTCCCAGATTCTTCTAACTGAACCCTATCCCTTAAAGCAGTGGCCCTCTAAAGGGAGATGACTTTGTCCACAGGGGACATTTGTCAATGTAGGAGATATTTTTGGCTACTGTCACTGGGAGTGGGGTAACAGTGGCATCTAGTGGGTAGAAGGCAGAGATGTTGATAATCATTCCATAATGCACAGGGAAGCCTTCTATGGAGAATTACTGAAAGGCCAATTGTGCCCAAGTTGACAAACCTGTTATAGTGGGAACTTCACTCTTGCCCTTCTGAATCTAGCAAGAGCCAAGGCCCTTAAAACGACAACCAAGCCAGTGTGAACACTATCTCAAGCCATGTCCTGTAAATGTCCAGTCAGCTGTTGGTAGTCTAAGTTCCACTGAATACAACTAAAGCCATGGGTCTTTTTGTCTTGTCTCTCATCTGAAACGGCTGCTACTTCTTTCTTAAAGCCAGTGGAACTTCAATTGCCACTGCCAGGATGGCAACTGCAGCAGCCCCTCCAAAAAGCAGTACAGCTTTGCCCTTGGCAGGCAGGGCACCCTTTGTACCACAGCAGCAGTGGCCTCCCCAGTGTTGCTCTTTTTCTTGCTCCCAAGTCCCTGCCTCACTCAGCTGAGCAGCCCTTTCTACCCTCTCCACAGCAGCAGGTCTCACTGTTACTGCTTCCAGCTCTTCCTCACCAAGCTCCACAAACACAGATGGAGTGGAGCTGGCTTTCTCAACTCTCATCATTTCTGGAGCTTCCTTGGTAGTGACCTTTCTTTTTTTTTTTTTAGTTAGGTGGGTTTATATAGCTCAAATTGGCTGCAAACACTATGTAACTGAAGAGGACCATATATGTGTGTATACATACACACATACACACACACACATACATATATAAACACACACATATATAATTTTTTGACATATATATAATTTATTATATATATATATATATATATGTATATATATTTTAGACAGGGTATCATTATGCATGCTTGGCAGGCCTGGACTCACTATGTAAATCATGTTGGTCTCAGACATCAGAGATTCACCTCTGCCTCTAGAATCTAGGGATTAAAGTCATGCATTATCACAGGCATCCTGGCCTTGAACTTTTGACCCAGCCCTGTTTTACTATTTCTTAAGTTTAACTTTAAATCATAGATCCATGTAAAAGCACATAAAATGTAGATATAATGTGAAGAATAACAACTCCTCAGATGTTTATTCAACTTTTGTTGCCCTTGGAGATTCCAAAAGTACTTGAGGAAGATGGAGTGACTAAAAACTTGTTTGGCCCTAATCCCCTTCTCCTCCCCATATATTAACTGGAAAGCACCAAAAAGCTCTTGTGTGTGAAAATACAACTGAAGGAAGTACAAATAGAACTCAGTAAAGATATATCTATGAATACAATAATGGAGATTACTCATATAATTGATTTGGAGTTAATACAAACATACATTTCCTACCAACTGAATAGTATGTAATGCTACTTAAAAATACTGCTTAGCTGGGCAGTGGTGGCGCACGCCTTTAATCCCAGCACTTGGGAGGCAGAGGCAGGCGGATTTCTGAGTTTGAGGCCAGCCTGGTCTACAGAGTGAGTTCCAGGACAGCCAGGGCTACACAGAGAAACCCTGTCTCGAAAAACCAAAAAAAAAAAAAAAAAAAAAAAAAAAAACCCAAAATATACTGTTTAATCATTTAAACAAAATAAACACTGTCTTTACTAAACTCAACATTTTATGTAGAAGTAAATATTAAAATCCTGACCTGGGGCCTCTTCCCCACCTTTGGTCGTTGAGTTCCTGGGTGAAAGACACACATGCCCTTTATATTTTAATATGCCATAAGCAGCTTGATAGCTGGGTGAGGGATGCCCAGTGGAGTAAAGAGCAGCCCAAATGGAACACAGAAAATAGTAAGTAATAACTCAGTGTAGGAAAGTAGATTCTAACAGCATGGAGGGTAGGTATTGTGCTGCGTAAGGCATATTAAAAATATAAAGGCTGTGTGTGTCTTTTATCCAGGAACTCAACCACCAAAAGTGGGGTAGAAACCCCGGGCTGGATCTTAAAGATTTTCTATGACAATTATATAAATACATTGTGCTTTTGTTCTATTAGTACACAGATTCTACATAGGACTCCATACCTCACTGTAACATATCTACCCAAACATCATGGAAAATATGTATCTTATAACACATGATAATATAGGGAAAACGTATGTAGATTTCTTACCAAATAATTTTCCAGTAATGCTACCTGGTGTTGATTCTATCTGTGTCTGAATGCTCAGACAATATGTTGTAACAATGAACTATACTTCATCTTTTGACTAGGTTTGGTCAAACAAACATTGAAATATATGATTTAAATATTCCTTTTCACTGTTGGTTATATCCTTGGTTATAGATATAGTATGTAAAACTCCATGGCCAGAACACACGCCCTAGGCAAGAGTAGGCACAAACCACTACACACATGAGCGAAGCCATCTTAAACCAACCAGTCTAAGTCAGGGCACCAGATGACTAAAGCATCATTGTGAGCCAACATTAGCACAGGAACTGTTAAATGAATACAATGCAAAGTGCAAAATGCATGCTGAACAAAACTTTTTATTTTTAAACTACCAAAATTTTGGTTGTTTTTACATAATAAATGTAAACAAATATCTCATAACCAAAATTCAATGACTTTAACAGATATACCAAGCAGATATTCTCAAATTATACAACAAATATAATCAGAAGACCTTCTCAAGCAACTGTACAAGATCTGAAAATGACAATGAATGTTAACTGCATGAACTTTTGTTAGGTTACTGGTGTGAAGACAGATGGTATGAGCCATTAAAAAAAAGTACATCCATAAAGTATATTTTAAAAGACACACACACACACACACACACACACACACACACACACACCCCATGCATGCATGTGCTCAGAAGCCAGAGGACCTTAGATATCCTTCCTCAGGCATCAACTACCTTTTATATGGGACAAGGTCATTTACTAATCTGGAAACCCAAAAAGTGGGCATGGCTGGCTGGCCAGCAAGCCCCAGAGAGTCACCGGTTTGCATCTCCCCAGAGGTGGGATTACAAATTCGTGCCACCACTGAAGAAGAGGTGCTAGCAGGCCTAAGCAAAGCAATCATTACAGACAATGATTCTGCAGACAAAAGGCTTTGAGGGTTTGCCCTTTTATCCCATTTCTTCTCCCCTGTTAAAAATCCTTACATTCCTAAAACAAGCCCCCAAGGTTTTATTTCCTTATTTTGCCACTGATTCGTTCCTGAGACAAAACACCAAAGTCCAATAATCAAAATTCATTATTTGGCCAATATGTTCAATCAGGATTTAGAGACTCCACCACCCTTCTCTCCTTAAAAACCCACTCGGACAGAAACATCCTGTCTTGTCCTCTTGCTTTTCTTGTTTGTGCTTGCTGTTGCTGTCTTTGCAGCATCTCCACCCCCAACACACACTATGTGCTCAAACTTTGCTGTTTAGGCATGTACTGTACTGATTCCCTATATATCTATATCTATCTATATTTATCTCTATCTATCTATCTATCTATCTATCCTATCTATCTATCTATCTATCTATCTATCTATCTATCTATCTATCTATCATCTACTGTTTTTGGTGTCCAATTCAGGTCCTCATGCTTTCAAGGCTTGCACATCATGGATATAGCCATCTCACCAGCACCCTCACTTTGGGGCTAGAATCTCTTGTAATACAAGATGTCCTTGAACCTGCTCTATAGCCAAAGATAGTTTATTTAATCAGGAACCTTCCATAGGGGTTTTGCTGTTGTTGTTTGTTTGTCTTTTCAGTGCTTGGGATTGAACCCAGTAATTTGTACATGCTGGGGTTATGGTCTAGGAAAGGGCTCTACTATGAGGTATATACCTCAACCCTGACAAGGATGATCTTGAAGTTCTGATTCTCCTGCGTCTACCAACCAAACACCTTGCTGTCAGACATGCATCACAAATTTTACTTATGTAAAAAACAAAGACATAAAAAGTGTTTTTAACTTAATATGTTACTGTGATAGATTTTAAGAAAACAGTTTTCTGCATATGCGTCAGGCAATATACTTTTTCTATTTTAAATAATGTTTAATAGAATATTATTATTTTTCTGAGTATCAGAGACAGTAAGTGAGAAGTGTCTGGGTTATTTTTCTTATAAAATTTATATAATCCACAAAAATATTGGTGTTTAAGATAAGGTGGTTAAAAGCACATGTTCGTTCTAAGCAGACTTTAATGCTGTAAAAAGCACTCATAACAAATGAACACAGTGTGACTTAATTAATTGATTTTTCACCTGTCAGACAAAGTATAAATATGTTGGCACATCTTTCCAGGAAGTACTGTCATGCACATGGAGCAACAGTGTATTAGATGCCACATTAGGTGGTAGAGTTGTTTGACAGCTTAGGCTTTGTAGATAATGTAGATAGATGGAGGGAAAGAAATCTGAGTAGAGACTGTATAAATAGAGTTTATCAGGTATGCCAGGTCATGCTGCTCTTCCCTCCTTAGTCTCCTCTAAATTAGTAATAATCCATAAGATTACACACAACACAACTCTCCTGAAAACTGCTCTAACGCTTCCAACATCACACAGCCCCTGATAAGTATTCGATTGTTTTCACTCTAGAGTAGGATTTTTTAAAAAGATTTATTTTATTTATAGGAGTACACTACACTGTAGCTGTCTTCAGACACACCAGAAGAGGGCATCGTATCCCATTATAGATAGTTGTGAGTCACCATGTGGTTGCTGGGAATTGAACTCAGAACCTCTGGAAGAGCAGTCAGTGCTCTTAATCGATGAGCCATCAAAGATTAACCGGACTAAGCAAATCTAACGTGGTCCTCTTTCTCGGAACTTTTATTTCTATATGGAAGTGTTGCTCCGAGGGTTCATGTCAGAGTGGTCATGTACCTGGGTTATATAGCCTTCAAGGGGTCCCTTTTAAAATCTGTAATGACTTATTCCAGAGAAAACGGAATGACTTTCCAAAATATCAACTTCCCCCACAGTACTCTGACAGCCCCCCCCCCCCCTCGAAACTGGTTTGTATAAACTGTTAAAAGAGTATTAGGCAGGCTAGAGACCACACTTGGTTAAAAATGACAAAAAGCTCAAAAGTACAACAGCCATGTAAGTCTCATTAAACTGGTAACAAGATCTTTCTACCGCAAAGCTGGAAAATGAGTTCATATTACACACCTCCCAGGATCAGGTGGTCAGCTGACAGAGCCCGTGGGTGATTGGGGGGAGGGGGCAATATCGGACTCTACCCGAGCCATTTTAAAAGCACACGGTAGACAACTGGCAGCACACTACATTCTAATAGAGTGATCATTGAAAGCACTGTTTCAATCATTCTCTCTCCAGCCATGACCTGTGCATCTTGACCCGGCAACCTTGCTTAGGTCGCTGCAAAAACCTTCAGAAGCAGTTCTATCTGCCTTAGATCCACCCTCGTCTCGCTCCCTGTCCAACCTGCAGAGTGCCTCCGGCTTGCAGGATTCCTCTCTCCCCGCTGGCAGCTACCTTCAAGATCAAATAATCCAAACTCAAGCTTGTAGAACAGCGAACGGTGCATCCACAGCATTGAACTCTAGGGAATATCCTTGCGACCTGGGTGCAAACAAGGAATGCCAAAACTGCGTTTTCAGGGCCCTTGCTTGTGACGTCACACCATGTGAAACTACATTTCCCACAAGTCTGTGAGAGAAAATTTTGGAAACTCATGAAAGGATTTGAGTAATTCCTGTTTTTTTTTTCGTTCTCCTTTCTGAGATTGAGGATGTCATAAAAGCAACCAGTCTCCATACACTGAGTAACTACAGATAAATATCCTGTTCCCTTTTAATTTGTAGAATTGCAAAATGAATTCATTGAGATGTTTGACAATTATGTGTTTTACCTGTTATTTCTGGTTATTGTAGCTTAAAACCATATGCCTACTTATAGATGCTTACTGTAGCATGGAAAATTAACATAATCCAATTTTCTTGAAGATACTTAATAAACAAATAAACAATAAACAAAAGTTCTACTCTGGCTTTCTGCCCACATGATAATTAGATATAGTAGTATGACCAATTAACCCTTTCCACCTGACCCCTAAATTCCCTCTTATACCCTATTTGTGGAACAATAAAAATGAATTGACACACTTTATTGGTCTCAGGACATCACTGTATAATACAACCGTCTCTAGCCTGTTTGCCATGGTTGCTTCTTTTGTCCTCATTGTTTGGTGGCTAACAACCACCCAAGGAGAAAGAAGACCCATGCCAAGGCTATCGTCCTTAGTGGTCCACTAGGAAAGTAGCTTCCTTTTTCTGAGATTAGTTGTTGTTGTTGTTATTTACATTTCAAATATTATCCCCCTTTACAATTTCCAACCCAGAAACCCCCTATCCCATCCACTCTTGCTTCTGAGGGTGCTCCCAACCACCCACCCACCATAGCATCCCCCTATGCTTAGACATCGATCTTCCACAGGACCAAGGGCCTCTCCTCCTACTGATGCCAGACAAGCTACATATGCATGCAGCTTGGAGCCATGGGTCCCTCCATGTGTTGGTGGATTAGTCCCTGGGAGCTCTAGGTCTGGTTGGTTGATATTGTTGTTCTTCATCTGGGGTTGCAAACCCCTTCAGCTACTTCAGTCCTTTCTCTAACTCCTCCATTGGAGACCCCATGCTCAGTCCAATGGTTGGCTGTGAGCATCCACCTTTGTATTTGGCAGGCTCTGGCAGAGCTTCTCAAGAGAGAACTATTATCAGGCTCCTGTCAGCAAGCACTTCTTGGCAACAGCAATGGTGTCTGGGTTTGGTGTCTGCAGATGGGATAGATACCTAGGTGGGGCAGCCTCTAATGGCCTTTCCTTCAGGCTCTGCTTCACTCTTTGTCTCTCATTTCCTTTAGACAGGAGCAATTCTGTGTTAATATTTTTGAAATGGGTGGGTGGCTCCATCCCTCAACCGGGGGCAGAGACTAACCACTGGATATGATCTCTACAGGTTTTATCTCCTCTTTGTTGGGTATTTTGGCTAATATCATCCCCGATGGGTCCTGTGAACATCTTGCACCCCTGGGATCTGGGACTTTATAGTGGCTACCCCAGTTCCTCAACTTTCACTGATACACACCTCAGTTTCAATATGGTAAAGCTTTCACATTTGCCAATTATCATCGCAGGCATGAAAGAAGTTAGATCTTACCAAATTCTTTACAAAGAATTATTAAAGGTCCTTAAAGACTACTGCAATATGAAAATGCTTTAATAGATTGATTACATACTAAAGAGTTTATCCTTGTTTAAAGATACTAGAAAGCACAAAACTTTAACACACTGACTACATTAATGGGGTTTCTCTGCATTATGACTTTCTCTCATGGTTTTTAGGACTACTGCTACATGCAAAGCCTTTGGCACATTGCTTATTCATAGCTTTTCTCTCCAGGCTATGTTCTTTTATGTTCATAGATACATGTGTTGTGAAAAGTTTTTATTGATTTCAGTTGTAAGATTTCTCTCCAATATGTGTTCTGCTATGTATTCAAAGATGACTATATCTAAATATAGGGAACAAGCCAAACAACAACAACAACAACAACAACAACAACAACAACAACAAACTTGTTCTAAGCACTGCCTTTTGTTATCAACCTCCATTTAATGGTAGTTTGACACAAAGTTCAAGTCCCAGGTCATAGAGGACCTGTGTACTTAACAATATCTGGCCAGCTTCATTATTCATGCTTTGTTCCCCAAACACAACAACTGTTCCTAGCCATAATTTCTGTTATTTATGTTTTCTTCTTAAAAATGAATTGCCTGTTTTTAACCACAAAATGGGCGTGATAGGCTAAACCACAAAACCTACATTCTATATAATTTAACGTAGGTTAACAACAGAAGGAAATCCTGATTGGAGGGAAATGTAGCTGTAACATGACACTGATATTTGTGGTTTTCAGGTTTGGAATCTTTATAACTTTCTGGCTCAGGGTGAGGGTGGGGGTGTGGTGAGTATAAGCAACTGAGTATAATTTTGTGGTCCTGATTAATCAGTACTGAGTTGACTACAAAAGATTCTTATCATTTGCATTGTCCTAGTGTTTGAATTGTGTTGGATCTCAGTAGAACCCATAACATAAAGGCTTTACCACATTGCTAAAATCCACAGAATTTCTCTCGAGTATGAACAGTTTCATAATGATGAAGATGACAGAGGTGTGAAAAGGCTTCATTATACTAAACACATTCATAAGGTTTCTCTCTAGCACATATTCTTTCATAATAAAGACTACAGAATTGTGCAAAGGGTTGACCATACTAAATATACTCACATTGTTTGTCTTAGCGTTTCCATTGCTATGAAGAGATTTCATGAACAAGGCAACTCCTATAAAAGCAACCATTTAATTGGGGATAGCTTACAGTTTTAGAACATTCGTCCATTTTCATCATAGCAGGAAGCATGGCAGGCATACAAGAAGACATGATGCTGGAGAAGAAGATGAGAGCTCTGCATCTTGATCCACAGGCAGCCAGAAAGAGACTGTCATCCAGGGAGCTACTAGGAGGATCCATTCAGTACTAGGTAGAACTTCAAAGCCCACCTGCACAGTAATGGACTTACTCCAACAAGGCCACACCTCATAATAGTGCTAGTACCTGAGCCAAACATATTTAAACTACCACATTACACTTCCTGGCCCCCATATGCTTGTTCAAACACATGAGTGCATGGGGACAATATTTTAGGATAGCATAATGCAAAATACATGAGGTTCAAATGAACAAGTCTCCATCATCTATAGCAGTCTCAAAAATGTTAAAAGTCCAAAGTTGAAAGCTCTTTTGTGATTCATCTCATCATGTAACTGTAATCCCCCATATTTTCAAAACAAATAGCATATCATATATAACCAAATTCACAGGAAATACACTGCATTATTCCCAAATGCCATTGTGAGGAAATACTGTGCCAAAAGAAGACAAAAAGCCAGCAGGGCAATCTCCAAAATCTCCATCTCCTTGTCTGAGGTCAAAGCTTTATTCAGATCTCTGACTCCTTTCTGCTTTCGTCAATATTACAGATTGATGTTCCAGAATCTGGGATCCACACATGGTCTTATGTGGATCTCTAAAGAGATTGGGTCACTTCTCCAGCTCTTCCCTATATAGCACTCTAGGTTCTGGTTGACTCCACTCTACTGCTGCTGCTGATCTTTCTACTCATCCCCTGGTGCTGACATCTTCAATATGCTGGGTTCTCTTGCTGCAACTAGGCTTCACTGCTTTTCTCTCATACACTCCCTTCATGGTGCCAAGCCTTAGCTGTTCTCCACTACACATTCATGCCTTAAAACCGGTGCCATGTTGGTGATACTTACACATGACCAAGACCAGGTGCAGCACAAGATAAAACCTTGGTTATCTCTGGAACACAGCTTCTTGTCCTCTTAGAAAACATGCTCCAGATTTCACCTCGTGATGCTGGTTTCTTCTTCACCTCCACTAATTTTTTTACCATAGCTAACCAGTATCAGCTGTGTCAGTAGTCCCTTCTAGTCTTGTTTCTAAAGCCACAGCCACATGGACAAAGCTGCTGAGTTCTGTGCTTGCTGTGGCTGGAAGATGTCCCCTTCTATTACATTATCACCAGCTTTCTAATTTTGAGCAACTTCACTGCCTAAGCTTGGCTGTACTGGATCTTACTCAGTGTTTATCCTTAAACTCAGAGATCTGCATGGCTCTGTCTCCTGAATGCTGGGATAAAAGGTGTGTGAGTGTGTGTGTGAGTGTGTGTGTGTGTATGTGTGTGTGTATGTGTGTGTGTGCGACAGTTTGCCTGTACCTAAGATTTTCTTTACCTAAAACTTGTTTGTGACCAAAATGACTTGAAACAGAAATCTGCTTGAGTCTCATCTCCTGGGATTTAAGGCATGTACCACCATGCCTGGACCTAAGCATTTCCTTTTAGATCTTAAATTGAAAACCCAGAATAGTAATGACATTCCATCCTTTGTCAATCTGACACATACTTGTATCTCCTTATATCCACATGGAAGCAATAACCAGGCAATACTAATGCCCATCATGATACACTTCTCCTTCACACAACTTCACATCCATATGTTTAGGTGGATGGAATCTTGCCATAACATCACCATTTCTTTAATACCATCAGATATCTTTGATCACAGAATTTAGCTTCAATCAACTTCCTCATAAGCCTTTTCTCTTTGAACCTAACATTTTATATTTTTCCTTTCTAAGATTACTATGTTTGATCAAAACAATCACCATAAAAGTATACACAGGCCAAAGGCTATGCTTGGCTTTCCTGAGGCTTTATTTGTCAATACAATCAACATAAACCTCCTTACCTTAGCCTCAAGGACACTCTTCAGACAAGGGAAAAAGGCAGCAACATTCTTCAGCAAAACATTATAAAAACTATATACAAAGTTCAAATCACCCTTAGTACATATGTGTTCCATATTCCTAATAGAATGGACCATTAAGTTCCACTTAATGCATGTGTCAATCCAAAGTCTAAAAATCAACACTGTTCCAAACAAAAACATGGTTAAGCCTATCATAGCAATACTTATGTCTGGGGTACCAACTTCTGTGTTAGAGTTTCCATTGCTAAGTAATGACACTGTGACCAAGGCAAGTGTTTTAGAGGCAAGTATTTAATTGGGCCTGGCTTACAGTTTCAAATGTTTAGTCAATTACCATCATAGCAGGAAGAATGGCAACATGCAGGCAGCCATGATGCTGGACATGGAGCCCAGAGTTCTGCATCTTGATGAGAAGGCACCCAGGAAGAGATGGTCTTCCAGCTAAACAGCAGGAGGGTCTGTTTGTGCTGGCCGTAGCTCCAAAGACCACCACCATAGGAATGCACTTCCTTCAAGACAGTAATATCTACTCCAAAAGGGCCAAACATCCTAATATTGCCACTTCCTAGGTACAAGTATATTCAAATCACCACAGTTTATTCCTACTATGAATTTTTTTCATGCATTTAAATATGACTAGAACATCCAGAGGCTTTAACACATTGATTACTTTCAGGTTTCTCTCTAGTATGTGTTCATTGTTGTATTCAGAGACTACTATGATAAAGTTTCTCTAAAGTGTGTGTTCCTTGAATTATTTGCATAGTACAGTGACATGCAAAGTCTTTACCACATTCCTTACATTCATAGGGCTTGTCTCCACTATGTGCTCCATCATGTACTTGGAGACAACTGTGATATGCAAAGGCTTTATCACATTAAATACATAAGGTTCCTCTCTTGAACATTTTGTGTTTTATTCAGAGATGACTGTCCTGAAAAGACATTACCTCATTCATGACATTCATGCAGTTTCTATACAGTAAGCCTTCTTTTATATACTGGGCCATAACTGTAACTCTCAAGAGCTCAGTACACTGATTACCCTCATAGGATTACTCTCTTAAATGTGTTCTATTATGTAGTTGCAGATGACAGTGAATTGACAAGGTTTTACCACAGTGATTACATTAACAGGGGTGTTCTCCAGTGTGATTTCTTTTGAGAAAAAACAATGACATGCAAAGGCTTTACCACATTGATAGCATTCATGTGGTTTACCTCTTGCATGGATCTTTTATATGACTGCAGATGACTGTGACTTGAAAATGGTTTACAACACTGATTACATTCATAAGGTTTGTCTCCAGTATGTGTTCTTTTATAATAATAGAGACTACAAGGTTGTGAAAAGTCTTTAACTCATTGATTACATTGATGAGGTTTCTTTCCAGTATAGGGTTTTTTATGTTTTGGAGAGTAGTGGGACCTGCAAAGGCTTTAGCAGATTAATTAGTCTTAATCAGGGTTTCTATTCCTGTACAAAACACCATGAAGTAGAAGGAAGTTGGGGAGGAAAGGGTTTATTGAGTTTATACTTCCATGGTGCTGTTCATCACCAAAGGAAGTCAGGACTGGAACTAAGCACGTCAGGAAGCAGGAGCCATGGAAGCATAAAGGCCATGGAAGGATGTTATTTACTGGCTTGCTTCCCCCTGGCTTACTCTTCCTTTCTTATAAAACCCAAGACTACCATCCCAGAAAGGGTACCACCCACAATGGGACCTCCCCACTTATCATTAATTGAGAAAATGCCATACAGCTGAATCTCATGGAGGCATTTCCTCAAAGGAAGCTCCTTTGTGATAATTCCAGGTGGTATCATATTGACACACAAAACCAGCCGGTACAATTATATTCATAGTTTCTTTTTAATATGGGTTCTTTTGTTTTTGCAGAAAATAACTTTGTAAAAGGGCTTTTGTCACATTGATTACATTATAAGATTTCCCTCCAGTAGTCTTTTGCAGTTTTGGAAACATCTCCCTTGTTTCTCTCCAGTATGTGATCTTTTATGATATTGGAGACTTCTCTCTTCTGAATAGGCTTTACCACATCGATTACATTCATAGGACTTCTCTCCAGTATGTGTAGTTTTATGTCTTTGGAGAACACTGGGTCTTGCAAAGGCTTTACCACATTGACTACATTCAAATGGTTTCTCTTCAGTACGTGTTGTTTTATGACTTTTGAGATGATCGGGTCTTGCAAAGGCTTTACCACATTGATTACATTCTTAAGGTTTCTCTCCAGTTTTTGTTGTTTTATGACTTTTGAGATGATGTGGTCTTGCAAAGGTTCTACTACATTGATTACATTCATTAGGTATTCTCTCGAGTATGTATTCTTTTATGATTTTTGAGATAATCCGATCTTGCAAAGGCTTTACCACATTGACTACATTCATAAGGTTTCTCTCCAGTATGTGTTCTTTTATGAATTTTGAGAAAATAGGGTCTTGTAAAGGCTTTACTACATTGATTACATTCATAAGGTTTCTCTCCAGTATGTGTTATTTTATGTATATGGAGAACACTGGGTCTTGCAAAGGCTTTACCACATTGACTACATTCATATGGTTTCTCTCCAGTATGTGATCTTTTATGATACTGGAGAGCTGTCTTTTCAAAATAGGCTTTACCACATTGATTACATTCATAAGGTTTCTCTTCAGTATGGGTTTTTTTATGACATTGGAGTTGACTGTATCTTGCAAAGGCTTTACAGCAATGATTACATTCATAAGGTTTCTCTCCAGTATGGATTCTTTTATGTAACTGGAGTGAAGTGGGTCTTGCAAAGGCTTTACCACATTGACTACATTGATATGGTTTCTCTCCAGTATGTGATCTTTTATGATATTGGAAAGCCTTCTCTTCTAAGTAGGCTTTACCACATTGATTACATTCATAAGGTTTCTCTTTAGTATGGGTTTTTTTATGATATTGGAGTTGACTGTGTCTTGCAAAGGCTTTACAGCAAAGATTACATTCATAAGGTTTCTCTCCAGTATGGATTCTTTTATGTAACTGGAGTGAAGTGGGTCTTGCAAAGGCTTTACCACATTGACTACATTGATATGGTTTCTCTCCAGTATGTGTTCTTTTATGATATTGGAGAGCTCTCTGTTCTGAATAGGCTTTACCACACTGATTACATTCATATGGTTTCTTTCCAGTATGTGTCCTTTTATGTCTTTGGAAAACACTGGGTATTGCAAAGGCCTTACCACATTGATTACATTCATAAGGTTTCTCTCCAGTATGTGATCTTTTATGATATTGGAGAGTTGTCCGTTGTGAATAGGCTTTAGCACATTGATTACATTGATAAGGTTTCTCTCCAGTATGTGTTCTTTGATGTATTTGGAGATGACTGTGGCTTCCAAAGGCTTTACCACATTGATTACATTTATGAGGTTTTTCTCCAGTATGTATTCTTTTATGTCTTTGGAGATGACTGGTTCTTGCAAAGGCTTTACCACATTGATTACATTTATATGGTTTTTCCTCACCATGACTTCTTACATGCCTACAATGATAATTGGCACAAGTGAAAGCTTTACCACATTCATTACCCTGATCAATCATTTAATCAGTATGAATTAATTTTACAGTTTGGTTTAATAATTAAGAAGAATCATATCTTAAAGTTTTATCACTTCATAGGTTCATGGTGTTCTGCCCAACTATAGCTTGATTTACTTCTTTGAAAATACCTGTGATGACAAGAGTATTTATTACATGGCTCACAGTTATAACATATTTTTTTCTATATGAGATTTCTGTATGATATATTACATGTATCTAAAGGAAAATGTAAAAATGCAGATTTTTATAACACTGACTTAATTCATAAATTTCCTGTACTGTGAATCATATCACATTAGCACTGTGAACCAGAAAAAAAAAAAAAAAAAAAAAAAAAGAAAATTTACAAATTTCTTGTGCCCAAGAGGATTTTCTGCAGTGTGATTTTGGGGATGTTCCCAGTAAAGTCAGAAAACCAATTAATTGCAAACTTCTATCATATTCAGAATATCTACCAGAGGCAGAATAGTACCTATCTTCTCACTGTTCTGTAATAGAGAGAAGTACATTGCTCCTTTAAATATTCATTTGCTCATCTGGTTTTATTTATTCTAACACTTGATATACCCATAAAAAAAGAAATGAAAAGTTTCCACATTGAATGAACACCATGCGACTTTTTGTTTCTTATAAACATACTATATATGGATTGAGGTTTCTTCATGGCAATATTCTTGACTCTCATAAACTGACCTCTCAATAAACTTACCAATATCACTACAAGAATGTGAGTATCACCAAATTTACCATAGACTATTTGTTTATTGGATGGCTTTGGATATATACTTATCAATATTCAATGTACAATATCTAAATATTATGAGACTATTCAGATCGGAAGTTCCACAGCATAGCTCTAATGGAGCTACAAATCAAATAAAATTATCTCTTAAGGCATTGTTTTCATGTCTTTTACCTTAGAGAAATGTCTTACAAACACAAATCAGATAACTGACATTGAGGCACATGGCTTTGTGAGAATATTATAATCATAGCTATACTTAAAGGACTGATATTTTACATACTTCCTTTTCTTTAGAGTTTCTAGGATATATTAAAATTGCCTCAGAAGCATATTTGTATCAGTTTGCACATTAATATTACCTTTTGTGTCTTCTAGAATGTTGAAATTCTTTTTCAATATGGTGGTCTTCCCAATTGTAGCCTAAAACACAGTACCAGAAAATGAATGATATAGTATTGGAAATAAGGCAAATTACAAGCTACTGTGAATTTTCATGGCACTGAACCTGATTTATTCTGCTCAATTTCCTTGTTCTCAATTGAAATAAGAGTATCATCAATAACCAAGAAATATTTGTCCCCTTATTTTGAAAAGCAAAAGAAAATTCAGTCTTACCTATATCAGTGAGGTTCCCATAGGTCTCCAGCATCACATCTTCATAGAGATTCTTCTGGGAAGGATCCAGCAAATTCCACTCTTCTTCAGTGAAGTTGACATGCACATCATCAAAAGTCACTGCATCCTAAAATATGTGTACAACACAAAGCATGACACTAACATCACTGTAAATAAATGTATGCTTCCTAGACAATATAATCATATTTCAGGTACTACCTCCATTTATTTCTTGACACAGAAGTTATAATCTAATCACTATATCATTTTAGAAGGAACTTGTATTATGAGGATCACATGTGTGTTGCTTCTGAACCCACTGAATAGGATACAACTTTGCAAGAGAAATGCCAGTTGAGAGGGAGATATAGACAGAAACAGACCCACAGCACTGAGCACACATTAAAGAAATTGTATGAATACTTAGTAACTAAATAAATGATAGAGAACCTGGGTGTTTTTGCTCATGTCTTTAATCCCAGAGGCACAGGCAAGTGTATATCCTTGAGCTTGATGCCAGGATGGTCAATGCAACAAGTTCCAGGACAGCAAAAGTTACATACTAAGACACTCATATCCGTGTAAATATCTACCAAGGAAACAGAAATGATAGAGAGAACTCACAGCTCTTTACTGAAGTTCCTACAAAGAATTATACATTCAAAGCAGTTCTATATTCATCTTATAGAAACATAAAGTGTACCAGTTTAAAATGCAGTATTAATAAAATTTTACTAAAAGGGAATGCATGTTTAAACAGATGCAAATATACAAACAAAAATATTAGTAATACAAATGTTGATCATAAATAAGCAACATAGGGCAGGAGTCTGAGATAACTCAGAAGTGGAAAGCTCTGACTGGTCTTCCACATAATGGTGGGCAATTTCTAATATCTACATGGGGACCAACAACTACCCATAACATGAAGTTCAAAAGTTCTGAGGTCACATTCAGACAAAACTAAAGATGAGGCACATATGAGAATCATATACATTCACACAGGCAAAATACTCCTATTTGTCCAAAAATTTCAGAAGAAACACAAGAGTAAGGCAGAACATCATACACCTAGAATCCAATGACACTGACGCCTCAGATAGTATTTATATTATGAGCATATGCCATCCTTAGAAATAGAATATAACCTATATATTTGCACAAATTTCAAAACTAAAGATGTGGATAAAGAGCAGCACAGAAGCACGTGCTTATTGTACAGTAACATGTCAGGTGGCTTGTGTGGATTTTGTATCTATTTCAGGACAGGAAAGGCTTCTTAGAGAAATTTTGTCTTGAAAAAAAAACTAGAAAGTTAAAAATATAAAACTAACAGGTTTGTAAATTAGATTAACATTGAATAGCAAATGTTTATACTGCATCTTATGTGATTTAGGGACAGAGACCAAATGGTGAATATATGGAAACATGAGAACAAAGCTCAAGGATCAGATTCAACCACAACACAGTAAACACACAGAACAAAATTTGTCTTGTCTAACAGAAATGCAGGGGTAAAGCTGCAGGAGAGAATGAGGGAATGGCAATAGAACACTTGCCCAGCTAGAGACTCACCTTACTGGCAAGCTCTAATCCACGACATTATTATGGATACTTTGTTATGCTCCCACACAGGAACCTGGCATAATTGTCTATTGTGAGGCACAACCCAGCAGCTGACTGAAACAGATGCACAGAACCACAATCAAACACTGAATGGACCTTGGGGACTGTTATGGAAAAGTTGGGGGAAGGATGGATGGTCCTCAAGAGTTTAGGAACTACACACACACACACACACACACACACACACACACAAACCCAACAGACTCAACTAACCTGGAACTTTGGGGACACTCAGTGACTGAGCCACAAACAAAATAGCATACACAGGCTGGACCAAGGCCCCCAAGCACATATGTAGCAGATATGCAGCTCTGTCTTCATGACTGTCCTCCAACTACTGTAGCAGGCTCTTGTCCCTAAAGCTGTTTCCTATCTTTGGAATCTGTACTCTTAACAGGGTTGCCATGTGTGGCCTCAGTGGGAGAGGATGCACTTAACCCAATACTTGATGCACCATGGTGTGAGAATAACTATGAGACCCACACACTCTCAAAGGGGAAACAAATAGATTGGTGGTATAAACTATGTGAGGGCAGTGGACCTACTGTAGGTACAGTGATCAGAGTTATAATGAATATATAAATTATTGAAGAGCCAAAACCCAAATTAAGATAGAAAGAAATATTTTTAAGCATGTACACACTATCCTATCCCCCAAAAGAAACCTGAAAAGGCTCCTCCTACAACAGCTTCCACAAGCTTCACAAAGAAAGCCAAACATGACAGACTACTGCTCAAAACACCATCCTATCTAGAAGCTTTTTGTTTCAATAAACTGCATTCTGACCCTGGACTACAGCCTCATGTCTATCCTGTGAGGAAAATCCATTCAGTCTAAAGTGATCTTAATAATCTGTAGGAGCTCCTAAAGTGTTCAAATGTCTAAAGTATCTTCTGACACTCAAGGCAATATCTTGAAAGCCACATCTTATAAAATCAGAAAGCAAGTTATATCTTTCCAACATACAATTGCACAGGATACCCCTTCCAATTCCAATAGATAGGAATGTGCACAAGGGGAGAGAAGATTGGACCAAGACAAGAAACACAGAAGGGCAAACATCCAAATTCTATAGCTTTGTCTCAGACACATTGGACTACAGATTCTAAAGGCTTAGAGGGCCCTTTTCCTGTAACCAGTCATACATCTCTCAGTTTGGGTACTTCCTCTCCCTATATGTATCTCTCCATGGCACATTTCTCCATGCCTTAGATATGTCAGCAAGTTATAGTTGCAAAATGCAACCCAAGCATCATCGTCAACAAATTAAATGTAATGACCTTTCACAGAATCTTCACTGTGGCTTTGACTCTGCCAAAGGATGGCTGGAATAGTGCTAAACTGAAACCATAGGGGAAGACTCCATGACCTTGAAATTTTCATCTTTCAGTTTCCAGAATTAGCACAATATGGGTGACCTTGTCAGGTTTGCCTTCTAAGTAGGTGAGCCATGCCTTGCTGGGACCATAGTCTCAGCAGGTTTTATTTAAGTTTTTTTCTGTGACTAGGAAACACTTTGCCTACTCCTTCCATTAATTTAAGAATTAGCAGTAGAAAGTATTACACTTAGGGTACCTTCTCAGAAATACACCCACAAGGGTATGTACTCCACTAAGTTCATAGCCATTTTATTTATAACATCTAGAAACTGGAAAGAATGCAGATATCCCTCAACCAAAATGTGGATACAGAATATGTGGTTCATTTACAAAATGGAATACTATTCAGCTATTAAAAAGCATGCCATGATGAATTTTGAAGGCTAATTGATAGGACAAGAACCTTTCATCCTGAGTGAGGTAACCCAGACCCAAATGGACATGTATGAATGGATTTATTTTCAAGTGAATATTAACCATAAAGTACAGGAGATCCACACTATACTCCATAGACCCAAAGAAGCTACTTAAGAAGGAATGAGCATGGTAAATGTCACTCAGAAGGGGGAATAAAACAGTCATATGAGGCAGATGGAAGAGTGAGAACTGGATGTGAGAGCAGATAAGAAAGGGAAATGGGGGGAGAATCAGGAACAGATGTGGTGAGAGACAAGAGAGGGCCAGAGGGGGAAAATAAATTGAAATCTGCAGCTGGCTGGGTGGAGGGTACATCCTAAAGGATGTGCCAGAGACCATGAATGGGAGAGCACCAAGGAGTCTGTGAGATTGATCTTACCTAAGATGTAAAACAGTGAGATATGGACCCTAAAGAGGCTACATCCTGCAGCCAGGCAGGTCTCCCAGTGGAGAGTTAAGGACACCAACAGAACCAGAAATCTTTCCACCCAAAACTGGTTCTGTCTACAAGAAATGCAGGCACAAAGATGGAGCAGAGACTGAGAGTATGGCCGAATAATACCCTGCCCAACTTGAGACCAATCCCATGGGCAAGCATGACTGCCTGACATTACTGAGGATGCTTTGTTAAACTTGAGCCTGCAGCTTAGCATAATTGTCCACTGATGGTCTCCATCCAGCACCTGACTGAAACAGATGTATAGACACACAGCTGAACATTAGACAGGGCTCAAAGAGTCTTTTGTAAGAGTTGGGGAATGGACTGAGGGCCCCAGAAGAGACAGGAAGTCCACAAGGAGACCATCAAAATCAACAAACCTGGACCCTATGAGACTCTTAGAAACTGAGCCACCAAAGAACATACAGAGTCTGGTCCTAGGTCCCCACCACATATGTAGTACATGTGCTAATCAGTCTTCATGTGGCTCCCCCAACAGATGGAACAAGGGATGTCAGTTAAGTTGCTGCCTAACTGTGCAAACTGTTCCCCTAATTTGTCTGTCTTGTCTGATCTCAGTAGGAAAGGATGTGCCTAGCCTTGCAGAGACTTGACATGCCAAAGTTGGGGGATATGGAGGTGGTCCCAACCCTCCCTGGGAAGATAAAGAGGAGTCAGAGATGAGGGACGGTGTAAGGTGGAATGAAGTGGGGATATCAAATGAGATATACATTGAATATACAATTAAACGGGAAAAGTAAACAAGTACATTTATTTCTGAATTTGTTGCTATTCAGTATCTCAGTGCATAAGCCTATTATGAAAGATTTTTGCCCACAGTAACACACAAATGACCTCTAGCTAAATTTTTTGACAGAGTCTATTTTTCACAAAATACTATGTCCTCAACTTTCTATGGCTGCATTACTGTGAACACTCCGATCTTCCAGGTCCTATGAGAACAACTGGTTAAGATCCATGTATACCTTTCTATGACTTTTGCCATCTCATTTTCTGATATTTTCTACATTACTCTAAAAGAGAACATAGATAGTGTCAGACAGCAAAATCATCTTTTGATATCATTTTGCTGTTGTTGTTGTTCTACATTGCTATTCTGCTGCTTCCTTTGAATCCTCTAAGCAACAGCATCTCAGGTAACAAATGATTGCTGTGCATGGTTCTGTCAGATCATAGACCATCAGACTTGGAGCTGAGAATAGAAACTGAAGATAGAAAATGAAGGCAAAAACTATGGACAAACATTTTTTCCTGGCTTGCATTCCTGCTTGGTCACTGTCTCATGTTCACCTAGCTTTCTCATCCAGAACAGCCCCACTTGCTTAGGAATATTGCCAGCCTCAGTGGAAGAGCCTTCCCACATCAACCATCAAGAGTAAACAACACAGACATAAAAAAGAGCCTTCTGATGAGGGCACACCATCAGTTGAGGCTCCTTCAGGTGACTGTATCTCTAAAATGTTGAGAACTGAGGACAATAAGGACACAGAGACACTAATCAATGAGGAAGTGTTAAAATCTCCAAACCAGTGACATAACCATCTCAATTACAGGAGCCCCTGGCACTGCTTGAGGGAATGGCAGTTGTGGCTGAGCCAGGACAAAATGGGAAGTGCACCAGGCTCAGAGCAGGGAAGGATACCCTGGAATGGGGAGTTCATAGATTGTGCTGCCCTTGGGTAAGATGGGTTTCCCTGCCAGTGCAACCAAAGTGGTGGCTAAAACAGCTGGAAGGGGAAGAGAGAAGCACATTGCCCCATAGACCTGGAAAGGACTACCCCCAAAGGACAGGAGCTTTGATCAAAGGAAGATATGCTAACTCTGTTGGAAAGGGTGAAGAATGACCTTCCATCTTATGACAACTCTAAAACTAGAGTCACATATGAACTGGGAAGAAGGTGGATAGGGAAGGAAAAATGAGTTCTTTTTCCTTTCCACCCTGTAAAGTAGGGTAAGGACAGGCTGAGGGTTTAGTAGCAGCCTGATTTTCCCTGGATGCTGTCTGGAAAGCACTCTGTCATGGGTAATTTAGTGGGTGTAAGTCCTTTTGGTGAGAAGGGTTAACACCTAGGTGAGGGTTTAGTACCTAAATCAATTGGGATGGAAATGGTCTCATTTCCTCTCATAGTCTTAGAATAATAAAGTGGCACATGCATATTAGATAGCCACAAGGGGGTGGTAAAAGCTATCCAGCAGATTCTTCCACTTGGACAGAGGAGACAATGAAGACAGGATGGCAGCTGTGAGTCATATACCAGGGTTCCAAGTGTGCTGTAACTTTCCCAGAAATTAAGACAAGGGGCACACAGTCCCCTATACCAGGCTCTGGAACATCTTCTGAGCCTATTGTGGCTAAGGCTCTCCAGTGTATCCACTGTACCATGGTTCCATGTTCACTTTAGTCATCTCCCTGCACAAATACTCATGAAAAATCAGAACACCATGTCACACAGACACAAATATGACAGACAATCCACTGACACAAAGAACAATGATATTTCTTTTTTTTTTCTTTTCTTTTTTTTTTTTTTTTTTTTTTTGTTTTTCGAGAAAGGGTTTCTCTGTGTAGTCCTGGCTGTCCTGGAACTCACTCTGTAGACAAGGCTGGCCTCGAACTCAGAAATCCGCCTGTCTCTGCCTCCCAAGTGCTGGGATTAAAGGCGTGCGCCACCATCGCACCATCTTAACAGCCGGTCTTTCAACCCTTCAGTTTGGAGTCCTGAGTTTGGGTCATGTCAATATACCAACATGCTATGCCCCAGTCACGTAGACCCCACAGACCAACAAGAGCCTACTGCAATGCAAACACAGAAAGGTCTTTATTATGAGCTCAGTAACAAGGACAACCAGTAACCAGTCAACCCCGCAACAGGTCCAAACTGAGAGACCAAGTGTAGGGGTGCTGTGTATTTATTGTAGTTACAGCAAGCTTGGGGCATTAACATACAGGTCAGCAAATTAATATTTTTGAAATCGTATGCCTGGAATAATATGCAAGAACCAAACAAGGGGCAAAACCAACTGACACCCATGATGCATAGGCTAACATTGTTTTTCTCTGTAAGGTGTATTAGTTATCTACATGTATCTTAACCCTGCTGCTGTACCTAGACTGGCTGTTCAGAAAGAGGGGTTTGTCATAGCATGTTTGCTCAAGTGAACTTTGTACACTCTCAAAACCAGAATTGGTTGGCCTTTACAAACTTATCTTTGTTCCTGATCCCCTTATTATTGAAAGATACTGCTGTTCAACCACAAGACATGCTTGCCAGTAGAAAAGGTACTTTGTCCAAGAACCTACCCCACTATCTGTTATTGCAAACCAATGGAACAGAATACCAGTGGAAAATTCCTCTCCCCCTGTGAATGCCTTCTATAGACACCAAAGACAATCCCCACCTACCCCATCCCTGTTTCACAGCTCCCTCTTTGGAAGACACACCCTGTTCAACCACATGCCATGCCTGCTAGGAGACAAGGTAGGCTTTCCATAGATCTACCACCCTATTCATTATCCTTGATGCAAATTTCACAGTTGCCCCTAGCACTGTCCTAAACACCAGAGGCAGCTGACTATCTCCCCTGACTATGTCTCCTTGTGGACTGCTAAGATCATCTCTTCCTGCCTGGCCCTTCTTCGAGCTTTCAGCATTAGCAAGCATTCCCTCTTGAACATACCCACCAAACAGGTCAGTAAAGGAGGAAACACTCAGCCAACACTCTCTGTAAATCTTGACATTAAACTTTAACCCAGGAACATAACTCCCACCAAAGGAAGACACACCTAAACCCTCAAACCCAGAGGCCTAGACACCAGCATAGGAATATAATAAAACACAGCCAGGAAAATATGTCACCAGCAGAGCCAAGTTATCCTATCACTGCAGGTCCTGAAAAATTAAAAGATGCAACAGATCTGATGGACAAAAGGTTGTTTTGGGGAAGGGAGAGAATTTAGAACCTGGAGAAGAAATAGAGGCACACAAGAGGACCTACAGACAGGCAGACAGACAAGTAACAGAGAGCCATGAGGGTAGTGAAAGGTAATAGAGGTGGGGCATGGGCAGAAAACAAAGACAAGGAATAAAGAAAGAGAGCTACAGTGACTGGTGGTCCTTTTATATTGAACACATACCCGGCATACCTGGCAACAGTAGCAGGTGGTAGAGACATGTACTAACTTAAGCAATTGCTAATTTTCTAAGAGCAGGCCATTGAAATAGCCTGTACCCTGAGAACTACAGACGCAAGGTTCACAGACAGAACAGGAATGGAAGAGACGATCTCAGGTAATAAAGAAGAATAGAAAAATGGACATATCAGTCAAAAAAACATTGAGTCTAAAAGGTAACTGCCACTAAACAACTAGCAAGTCTGAAACATTGAATAGGCAAAGACTACAAGTGATTGGAATAGAAGAATTATATCAGCCCAAAAGTCTAGAAAATATTTTCTTTTCCTTTCTTTCTTTTCCTTTTTTCTTTCTTTCTTTCTTTCTTTCTTTCTTTCTTTCTTTCTTTCTGTCTTTTTCTTTTCTTTCTTTTTTTTTTTTTTTTGGGTTTTTCCGAGACAGGGTTTCTCTGTGTAGTCACTCTGTAGACCAGGCTGGCCTCGAACTCAGAAATCCGCCTGCCTTTGCCTCCCAAGTGCTGGGATTAAAGGCGTGCGCCACCACCGCCCGGCTAGAAAATATTTTCAATGAAATAATAAATGAAAATTTTCCTAAACTAAAGAAGAAGATGACTATTAACAAAAAGAAGCATCCAAAATACCAAATAGACTGGAAAAAAAATAAGAGTCTTTTTGCAACATAATAATCAAAAAACTGAACATATAAAGTAAGAAATATTAAAAAAAATGCAACAGAAAGAAATTAACAAAATCTAAACAAAGCAAAAACAAGTAATATATAAAACCAGACCTATTAGATATATGTCTGTCTTCTTTTTTGGGGTGGGGTGGGGGGTGGGGTGGGTTTGAGACAGGGTTTCTCTGTGTAGCCCTGGCTGCCCTGACCTCTCTCTGAAGACCACTCAAAATTTTCCCTGCCCCTGCATTCCAAGTGCTGGGATTAAAGGAGTGCACCACCACTGTCCAGCATACCTGCCTTCCTATTTTATAGTATAAAAGAAAAAATGTTTGGACATTTTTGCTGCAGACTCAAAGAAACCACCCATGTTTCTCCAAGCAAGCCAATGAGCCAAATGCTTTAGGCAAATTCAGAATCAGCCATGATACTGAAGTTATTCATAGGTCACTGCCTGATTTGGCAAGTGAGGAGCACCACAAGGGACCACACAGGTGGTCACATGTGGCTGATTGTTTCTTTCCAGAGCCAGAGAGGACCCCCCCCCATACACCTCCCTCCCCGCCACCCTGCTCCCGCTACTCAGCCACTGGCTCCTTCCATTTGTGGGCATTTTTTTTTTTTCCCCTCTGCTCACCATGTCTGGATAACAGAGCTTCCTGGGGTCCTCTCACAGCACCCAACAGCACAGCTCAGAACAGGAGGCATAGAACCATCCAAACCTGCACAGTCGCAGGAAACTAGAGGAGGCCGGAAGATCCCGCCTCTTTGTCTGACTGGCAGATCCACCTGGAGGCCTGATTGGCCAGCGAAGTTTCCTCCAGGTTTAAGAGTGCTTCAGTCCAGTGTCAGACTTTGCCAAATCTTGGGCGTGATTTGCATGCCATTAGCATTTGTGCCTCTCCTCCAAGAGGAATCCCACCTCACCCAGCCCTGGGGGAGAACCCACCTTTCCAGCACAAGCTATTTAGATAATTTTATTGTTGTTTTGTTTTTCGCGACAGGGTTTCTCTGTGTAGCCTGGGCTGTACTGGGGCTCACTCTGTAGACCGGGCTGGCCTCAAACTCAGAAATCCGCCTACCTCTGCCTCTCAAGTAGTGGGATTAAAGGCGTGCACTGCCACTGCCCAGCGCTATTTAGATATTTAATCCAGCGCCCCATCCCCCATTCTCTCCCACCCCCCCCAACCCCGCGCGCTGTAAGCATTGATCCTGCACTTATGAGAACCTGACTTAAGACCTTGCCTGAGCTTTCCTCAGGGCACTTGCCTTCTTCCTGAAATCAAGGTGAATAGCTTTCATAGATGCAGTGGAGGTATCATTCTGACCTAGGAATGGAAGAGTGCCCAGTCTATTAACATTCAAGAAGGATTTTACGAACAATAGTTTTGTTTTGTGGCTTCACACTGGGCTCAGGGAAACTACAACTCCCTTTCACCAGATGATAGGTATCAAACAACCCTGGGAGAAAAGCCAGAAACATAAGGAAACACTGTTGAGCACTATTGTTAACCAGCACATCTTCATCAGTGATGAAGCAGAGGAAAACCACACTTGTATTAGTACAGGTTCTTTAGATGAACATATCTCAAATCATAGAGAGAATGAATCTCTCTATACATATAGAAAGGATATTTAATAGAATGTCCCAATAAAGGCTGTCGGCCAAGGGAAATTAGAAAAATCAAGGACTGGTTGATTTCATGTTGCAGGATATTACAGCTGATCTCCAGTATATACTAGAATTTTGAAGATATAACTACTTACTAATATCTTGAGTAGAAGTTATAATAGTCCTAACAGTCTGAGTTTTGTGGATGTTTCCCCACTCACATAACAGAATCCTTCCATGACATCTTCCATGACTGTCTTATTTTCAGAATGCTTGTCTTCACTTTAGTTTTATTTTGGGCCCCTTAGAGGACTCTTCTCTGAGGCACCATAACTGCTGCTCTTTTATATCACTGCTTTGGACAGTATAATAATATAGGATGATCCATTTTGCAAACAACAAAGATTACAGATATCTTCTCATGGGTGACTACAATGCCAGCCCACTCATTCATCTTTCCACAGTATCACCAGTGATGGATTCATGGAAAGACAGGAGCATTTGTGAGAAACTGAAGAATGGGAAAGACTAAATACAGGAATGTAAGACACACTGCCATACAACCATTTCTTCAAATGAGAGAAGAAAGGTATTTCAGGTATTTGTGGTGGCCATGCAAACCAGAAGATCTGAATTCCATTAAATGGACCCTTGAAGAAAACCTAAAGATGCTAATTGGAACTAATATTCTATGTGAGTATGTGATTTATATACAGATTCATTGAGCATGCTCAGGAATGAGAGACACTGTTATACATATCATCCTCTATGGATTTGATATATCTCTCACACACATACACAAACACAGAGAAAGAGAGAGAGGTTTGAAGGGGGATGGAGGGAGAGAGAGAAAGAGAGAGAAGACACACACACACACACACACACACACACACAGAGAGAGAGAGAGAGAGAGAGAGAGAGAGTAAACACACACAACACAGATACACATAAAACAGATAAACACAAATAAAAGTTCCTGCCACATCAGGAACTTTCTGATCAGTAAGTGATTTACCCACTTTCTACTGAAACTTGTGTGACATGTGCTCTAAATCATAATTTCAAAAGATTCTCTCTCTTTTTGTATAAGTTAAAGAAGCTTGCGGAGTTTACAGAGTAGGGGAAATTTGACTTAAATCAATAATAGGTATAAAAAGTTTATGTTAACACCACAAAGTTTAGGATATTCGAAAACTATTCAAAAAATTATTGTATAATTTCATTATACAATATTTACAGTGAGTCCAGACCAAAAAGAAAGAAGAAAAAGAGTACCATAGATTATGAAGGACATAAATTGTGAGCGTAGTCTCGGGAAAACTATTAAGTGTTGAGGACTGTACTGTCCCACACTTGGGAGCCAGTATGTTGAGGCCCATACTGTCTGTCTTGGGGACCACTGTGTCCAGGCCTGAAGCTGCTGCCTGGTACACATGTCAGGGTCTAGCAAGGAACAGAGTGGGGATGGAGGGAAGAGACTCGAAGAATGGAAACAAGACAAGAGGGTCTGAACAAGTCTCTAGTCTAGTTCATTGAAAGGAAATCCTGGGTATTTATAAGCACAAGCAGGGGAACACAGGTGAAGACACTTTACCACCTGCACCTTGCAGTTGGGGGCATTAAACAAACAAAACAAGAAATGTGGGAAAAACAAGATGTTTATCAGAGTGTGAACAGCTGTTGTAGGCTGTTGAAAACAAGTCTCTTGTCAGGGTATAGGGTCTGAGATGGCTGCAAAGCTGATAGCTGCTTTCTGCTAGGAGTTGGCTCCCAGCAATTGAGAAGCCATCTGAAAAGTGTTACTCTTTGTTGTTAGGAAAGGCCTGTGTGCTCTTCTCATTATATGTCTTTAGTGATAAACTGTGATGCAGAATGATCTCAAACTAATTGTGTGCTACCTGAAGATATTCTTTAATGTTTTTCTTTCTGCTCTAACTCCTGGGTGCTGTGGTTATAAGCATGGGCACTAAGTCTAATTGTATAGTAGTGATGAATCAGAAATGTAAATATAATATCCAATAAAAAAGAAAAAATTAAAACAAAAGAACATGATTTAAATAAATTTGTGGTGTACAGGGATATACCTCTCCCTTTTTTACTTTATGAAGATATTCTTTTAAAGTTCGTGGGCCCCTTCCACAATACCTTGTCCTTGAGGATTATAAGGACTCTCCATAATAAATTCTTGACCAAAAAGTTTCAACTGCTTGACTACAATTGGCAGTTCCATTATCTGTTTTTTTATTGGATATTTTATTTATTTACCTTTCATATGTTATTCCCTATCCCCACTTCCCCCAAAAACCATTTTTCCCATCTCTGTTTCTCCCCCTTCTATGATGGTGTGCCCCCACCAATCTACCCATTCCCGCCTCCCTGCTCTCAAATTCCCCAACACTAGGGCATCCAGCCTTCCAGGGACCAAGGCCCTTCTCTCCCACTGATGTCTGACAAGGCCATCCTCAACTACCTATACCAGTGGAGCCATGGGTCCCTCCATTTGTGTTTTCAGCCTGGACATTCAGACCATGGGAACTCTGGTTGGTTGATATTTTCTCTCTCCCCATGGGGTTGCCAGCCCCTTCAGCTACTTCAGTCTTCTTTTTAACTCCTTAATTGGGACCCTGTGATTAGTTCAATGATTAGCTGTGAGTATCTGCCTCTGTTTTATGTCAGGCACTGGGAGACATTCTCAGGAGACAGGTAGGTCAGGGTCCTGTCAGCATGCACTTCCTGGCATTCACAACAGTGTCTTCATTTGGCGACTGTACATGGAATAGATCCCCAGGTGGGGCTATTCCCAGACAGTCCCTCCTCCTGTCTCTGCTTCACATTTTGTCTCTGTACTTGCTCGATTGAGTTTTTGTTACTCCTTTTCAGAAAGACCAAAGCACCCACACTTTGGTATTTTTTTCTTTTTGAGCTTCATATGGTCTGTGAATTGTATCTTAGGTATTGTGAGTTTTGGGCTAATATTCACTTATCAGTGAGTGCATAGCCTGTATGTTCTTTTGTGATTGTGTTACCTCACTCGGTATTTTATTTTCCAGTTCCATCCATTTGCCTAAGAATTTCACGAACTCATTGTTTTTAATAGCTGAGTAGTACTCCATTGTGTAAATGTACCACATTTTCTGTATCCATTCCTCTGTTGAAGGACATCTGGGTTCTTTCCAGCTTCAGGCTATTATAAATAAGGCTTCTATGGACATAGTGGAGCATATGTTCTTGTTATATATTGGAGCATCTTCTGGGTATATGCCCAGGAGTGGTTTAGCTGGGTCTTCAGGGAATACTACATTGACTTTTCTGAGGAACTGCCAGACTGCTTTCCATAGTTTTATCAGCTTGCAATCCCACCAGCAATTGAGGAATGTTCCTCTTTCTCCACATTCTCGCCAGTGTCTGCTAATACCTGAATCTTTTAACTTAGCCATTCTGACTGGTGTGAGATGGAATCTCAGGGTTGTTTTGATTTGTATTTCCCTGATGACTAAGGATGTTGAACACCTCTTTAGGTGCTTTTCAACCATTGGAGTTTCCTTGGTTGAGAATTCTTTGTTTAGCTCTGTACCCCATTTTTAAACAGATTATTTGATTGTCTAGAGCCTAATTTCTTCAGTTCTTCGTATACATTGGATATTAGCTCTCTATCACATGTAGGATTGGTAAAAATCTTATCCCAATCTGTTGGCTGTAACTTTGTCCTATTGACAGTGTCCTTTGCTTTACAGAAGAATTGCAATTTTATGAGGTCCCATTTATCAATTCTTGATCTAAGAGCATAAGCCATTGGTGTTCTGTTAAGAAAAAATTTCCCTGTGCCAATATGTTCAAGGTTCTTCCACACTTTCTCTTTTATTAGTTTCAGTGTATCCGGTTTCATGTGGAGGTCCTTGATCCACTTGGATTTGAGCTTTGTACAAGGAGATAAAAATGGATCAATTTGCATTCTTCTACATGCTGACCTTCAGTTGAACTAGCACCATTTGTTGAAAATGCAGTGTTTTATCCACTGTTTGTTTTTAGCTCCTCTGTCAAGGACCAAGTGACCACAGGTATGTGAGTTCATTTCTGGGTCTTCAGTTCTATTAAATTGATCTTCCTGCCTGTTTCTGTACCAATTCCATGCAGTTTTTAATCACTATTGCTGTGTATTACAGCTTGAGATCTGGGATGATGATTCCTCCAGAAGTTCTTTTATTGTTGAGAATAAGTTTTCCATATCCTGGGATTTTTGTTATTTCAAATGAATTTTCAAATTGCTCTTTCTAACTCACTGAAGAATTGAATTGGAATTTTGATGGGGATTGCATTGAATCTGTAGATTGCTTTCAGCAAGATGGCCATGTTTCCTATATTAATCCTGCTAATCCATTAGTATGGGAGATCTTTCCATCTTCTGAGGTCTGCTTTGATATCTTTCTACAGGAACTTGAAGTTGTTGTCATACACATCTTTTACTTGCTTAGAGTCACACCAAGATATTTTATATTATTTGTGACCATTGTGAAGGGTGTCGTTTCACTAATTTCTTTCTCAGCCTGTTTATCCTATGAGTAGAGAAAGGCTACTGATTTGTTTGAGTTACTTTTATATGCAGCCACTTTGCTGAAGTTGTTAATCAGGTTTAGGAGTTCTCTGGTGGACGTTTTGGGGTCATTTAAATATACTATCATATCATCTGCAAATAGTGAAATTTTGTCTTCTTCCTTTCCAATTTGTATCTCTTTGACCTCTTTTTGTTTTCTAAATGCTCTGGGTAAGTCTTCCAGTACTATGTTGAATAGGCAAGGAGAGAGTGGGCAGCCTTGTCTAGTCCATGATTTTAGTGGGATTGCTTCAAGTTTCTCTCCATTTAGTTTGATGTTGGCTACTGGCTTGCTGTATATTGCTTTTACTATGTTTAGGTATGGGCCTTAGATTCCTGATCTGTCCATGACTTTTACCGTGAAAAGATGTTGAATTTTGTCAAATGCTTTTGCAGCATCTAGTGATATGATAATGTGTTTTTTCTTTGAGTTTCTTTATATAGTGGATTACATTGATGGATTTTCGTATATTAAACCATCCCAGCATTTTTTAATAAAGCCTTCTTGCTCATGATGGATGACTGTTTTGATGTGTTTTGGGATTCTGTTTGCAAGAATTTTATTGAGCATTTTTGTATTGATATTCATAAGGCAGTTTGGTCTGAAGTTCTCCTTCTTTGCTGTGTCTTTGTGTAGTTTAGGTATGAGCATAATTGTGGCTTCATAGAATGAATTGGGTAATGTTCCTTCTGATTCTATTTTGTGGAATAGTTTAAAGAGTACTGATATTAGGTCTTTTCTGTAGTTCTGATAGAACTCTGAACTAAAACCGCCTAGTCCTAGGCTTTTTATGGTGGGGAGACTTTTAATGACTACTTCTATTTCTTTAGAAGTTTTGGGACTGTTTAGATGGTTTACCTCTCTTGATTTAACTTTGGTAACTGGTATCTGCCTAGAAAATTGTCCATTTCATCCAGATTTTCCAGTTTTTTTTTTTTTTTTTTTTTTTTTTTTTGAGGATAGGCTTTTGTAGTAGGATCTGTTGATTTTTAAAATTTTCTTGGTTTCTGTTGTTATGTCTCCCCTTTCAGTTCTGATTTTATTTATTTGGATACTGTCTCTCTGCCCTCTGATTCGTCTCACTAAGCATTTATCTATCTTGTTGATTTTCTTAAAGAACCAGCTCCTGATTTTATTGATTCTTTATATAGTTCTTTTTCTTTCTACTTGGTTGATTTCAGACCTGAGTTTGATTGTGTCCTGCCATATCCTCTTTGGTGTGTTTGCTTCTTTTTGTTCTAGAGCTTTCAGGTGTGTTGTCAAGCTGCTAGTGTATGTCTCTCCAGTTTCTTTTTGTAGGCACTTATGGCTATGAGTTTACCTCTTAGGATTGCTTTCATTGTGTCCCATATGTTGTAGTATTATGTGTCTTCATTTTCATTAAATTCTAAAAAGTCTCTAATTCCTTTCATTTTTTTTCTGACCAAGTTATCATTGAGTAGAGTGTTGTTCAGTTTCCACTTGTATGTGGGCTTTCTATTGCTTTTGTCATTCTTGAAGACCAGTCTTAGTCCATGGTGATTTGATTGGATGCATGGAATTATTTTAACTTTCTTGTGTCTGTTGAGGCCTATTTTGTGACCAATTATATGGTCAATTTTGGAGAAGGTACCATGAGGTGCTGAGAAGATGGTATATTCCTTTGTTTAGAAATGAAATGTTTTATAGATATCTGTTATATTCATTTGGTGTATAACTTCTGTTAGTTTCACTGTGTCTCCGTTTAGTTTTTGTTTCCATGATCTGTCTATTGCTTAGAGTGGGGTGGGAGTGGCCTGGGAGAATACTATTTGTGCTCCAATTGAGATATTTTATACTTTGCAATTGACTTTCTTTTCCAATAGCTATAGAAGCTCAGCATCAAACCATCACCTGAACAAAAGGTTAAGGGAATGTTGCCATTTTGAATTTGGCACTGAGCTAAGATGGTTGTGAGACCCCAAACTGCTCTACAAGTATTCTGCACTTTTCTAGTATATTAGTCAGAGTTCTATAGAATAACAAACTAATAGAATGACCTAGACTCTGTGGTGTTCCAGCTAATTCAACAATAACTAGTTATAAAGGCAAAATCCAAGGATCCAGTAGTTGCTCAGTCCACAAGGCTGGATGTCTCAGCTTATCTTTAGAATAAGCTGGGATTTCAAAGAAGCTGGCTGTAATTCTAGTGAAGGAATGGACTTGCTATTAAGATGAGAGCAAGCAGCTAAAGAGCAAAAGCCTCCTTCTTCCTTGTCATTGTATAGGCTTGCAGTACAAGTCATAGCCCAGATTAGAGCTAGGTGGGGCTTTTCAACTCAAATATCTGGATTAAAGGTGTGGCTTCCCCCATCAAGAACCAGATTAAAGGCATGTATTTCTACCTCAAAATCTGGATTACATGCAGATCTTCCCACTTCAAATAAAGAAAGTATCCCTTTCAGGTGTGTCACCCAATTTTTGGGTTTTAGTTAATTCCAGATGTAATAGAGTTACCAGTTGAAATAGCAATCTCAAATGCACCCCATTTCAACTTCACACACAATCATATCTTCTTATGTCATGGTTAATTTCCAAATGAAAAACAATCATAATAATGCCTAAATGTTTCAATTTCAACAGAAGGGAAAGGCATTATTTATTGGGCTAAAATGATTAAACTAACCCCTGTACAAGCACAGATACATAAAAATATTGTGATGCCTTGTGGGTACATATTCTCAGTGTCTCAACTTCAAGTGTGATAACCATCGATATTCTCTTAATTGATTTCCTGAAATTGGGAAAGAAATGCAACTATCTCTAGAAATACAACCTTAACAAATATGACTTGAACGCTCACATCACTGATAATCTTTATTTCTGCAATTAGTCATGTGGCCTTTGTTTACTTTTATAAGTACCTTCCTCTACAACCCATTCTGTATTTTCCCTGACCTTGGTAATAACCACAGCACATCTGGCACATTTCCTGGAGGAGTGACTCATTCCATCATTTCTGATTGGTCTGTGCCCTTTGTCATCCTGTCTGGATAAGGCTGTTGTAGGTTCCCATTGTCTTTAATCAGAGACAATGATTATCAAGAGATAACATGAACCTCTAGTTCTCAACCTGTTGGTCACAACCCCTGTGGTATCTAAGAACTCTTTCACAAGTGTTGCCTAAGACCATCTGCATATCAAATATTCATATTACAATTCATCCCAATTGCCGTAATACAATTAGGAAGTAGCAACAAAACTAATTTTATGCTTTGGGGTTAACTATCACATGAGGAATTGTATTCGAGTGTCCCAGCATCTGGAAGGTTGAGAACCACTGCAAGAGCATCTGCAGTGTAGACATAAGCCTTTGTAACTCCATTTGGAGAAGCAATTTGATTTCCCCAAGGCCATTAATCAGCCTTTCTAACACCTCTATTCCTTTCTTATCCTGTTGGTTTAAGTGCCCGATTTGGCCAATGGGAAGACTGAGGATTTGCTGTAGGTGCTAGAAGGAGAGCTCACCTCTCTATAACTAAAACTTGCAGGCCAACAGAACTTGAGATCATAGGAAAAGGAATCAATTTTTTTCTTCTGGGCCACTAAGGGAGATAGCTGTGTTGTGGGTCTTCTTTCTCCTTGGATAGTTTTTAGCTACCAAACAGTGAAGACATAGGGAGCTGCCATGGCCATCTGGATTGAGATTACTGTGAATAGTATAAGATAACCTCCTGAGACCAGCACAGTGAGTGAATTTTACTTTATTGTCTCAGGAATAAGGTAATGGAGGCTTTTAAGGGTACATGTGGAAAGGGTTAATTGGTCATAATAGTATACCTAATTATCATGTGGGCAGGGAAGCCAGATTGGGGCCTTGTGTGCAGAGTTTAAGCAGCTTGCACAAGGACATTCTTTAGATAAGGACAGCCACCTGTGTTCAGGAACAGTGTCCAGACAAAGTCAGGCAGAGAAATGGAAGCCCTGCTGATAAAGGGAGTCCTTCATCTTGAGCTGAGTTCCACTGAGATTTTGGGGACTGAGTTTCACACAGGTTTTCCAAAACCTTGATTCCTGAAATAATGGATCTTGGTTATGAGAGAAAACATACCTAATACTGGACGCTGATTCAAAATTTATACAGCCTAGGACCCTGCCCAGCTTCCCAGGTAGCTGTCCCATAATTGGCTGTGTAAAAGTGTCTTCTAAAGGTCATTGTTTTTTGTCAGTTCAGCTACTTCAGGGTATCAAGAAACATGGTAATTAACACCATTAGAATCCATGATCATTGGCCCACTGTCTCACTTCTGTTCTGTGAAATGAGTTCCTTGGACAGAAGCAATACTGTATGGAATGCCATTGTGATGAATGAGGCACTCAGCATGTCCAAGCATAGTGGTTTTTTCAGAAGCAATATGAGCATGGAAATCAAAATCATGAGCAGAATACATATCTACTCCATGAAGATGAACTATTTCTCCTTTGATCATGATAAATGATCCAATGTAGTCAACCTGCCACCAAGTCTCTGGCTGGTCAACCCAGGATATTGTTCCATATCTAGGGCTCAGTGTCGGTCTCTGCTGTTGGTAGAACTGGCACTCACCAGCAGAGGTGGCCATGTCAGGCTACTGTTATACCTGTGCATAAGCTCCACTGCTTCACCATGGGCACTATGTTCATGGGCTCATTGAAAAATGGCAGATACTGCTGAGGACAAGGCTGACATCACACAGAATGGATCATCCTACCTACTTGATTACTGAATGTTTGCTCAGCTGAACTTACCTTTTGATCAGTATTTACATGGGACATAAGTATCTTTACATCCTTTGAACATTTTTGAGAGATCTCTCCACATACTTCTTTCTTTAATGTTTCTCTCAACAATTTTCTAATCATTCCCTTTCCACATCTCTGGCAGTTAAGCCGTCCCAGTTTATAACTGATGATTCAGTGCATAATCACATATCTCCAAACAAATGTATGATCATGACTACTGCATGAAACTCTGAGCAATATGAAAATTTCTCTCTACTGGTGCCTTTCAGGGTTGTCTTGGAAACATATTCTCATGCTGCAGTTTTTCACTTCTGAATGGTGCCTGCATACCAGAACCATTAATAAGCTAAAATGTATTCATCACTTCCTCAGTCATTTAATGATAGGGCATACCCCAGGAAGGTCTTGGTGCATGCATGATAGCAGAGAGCATTGTACAGGGATAGAAACTACAGGCATCTGGGCAACTTTTTATGTAACTTTCTTGTGCAGTCAGGACATGTCATGTTGCTGGGTTGCTGCTGCTGTCTGGTTGGGACTAATGGCACCCAATTCATGATGGTCAGTTCAGATCTTATGGTAAATTTGGTGGCTCACTGTCTGTTCAGTTTCTACTAAGATGGAATAGCAGGCTACAATCTGTATTTAAAATACAAATTAGTTATATAGAGTTGATGGTAGAGCCTTGCTCCAGTAGTCAAAATCTATTGTTCACAATGAGGGCCTGCCAAAGACTCCAAACAACACTCCTCACTGAAAATGCAACTGGTAGAATAGGTTGGACAGCAGCTTGGTCCAGTTACAGAGCTTCCTGCTGTTTTTGCCCCCCAAGAGAAAGTTAGCAGCTTTCTGGTCTATTTGCTATACTTACTGGCTAGTGTAACACACTGAAGTGAGGAGTGTGCTGTCTCTAGCATTCTAAAAGGCCCACTAACTGCAGTGCATCTTTCTTTGAAGTTTGAGTGGCCAGTTACAATGACTTATCTTTCACTTTGGAATTAATGTCTTTGAATTCCCAATACTACTAGATTCCTAAGCATTTAATTAAATTGGAAGGCTGTTAAACTTTAGTTGGATTTATTTTTAATTCTCTGATGCCCATATGGGTTACCAATGAGTCCAAATTGGTTGACACTTCATGCTCACTAGGTCAATTCTACATAATGTGCAATTTAGACCACTAATATCATATTTTATGGTAGACACAGATGATCAAGGCCCATTTCTAACTAAGTTATGACACAGGGGTGTATCATAAATATAAGATAATGTATTCTCAAGTCAAAACTGTAAAGGAATACTACTGGCAATGCCAAATAATGCAAATTGCTTCTGGCGATATTAATGGAGACATAGTGACAAAAAGACATTTGTTAGATCAGTAACTGCACACCATGTACCAAGAGTTGTATGTGTTCATCTTCTCAAGTAAGGATGCCACTCATTCACCTTGTGACCTTGCTGCCTCCTCTCTTCACTGTTCTTCACACTGCTGACATCTAGGTTGGAAACTGCTCTACACACTTCTGAGTTGTCATATTCAGATGCTCTAACTTCAGCTCTCAAGCTCTGCTTTCACCTTACTAAGCTCTGTGTTGCTCAGAAGCAGGCTTTGCTGCTGCTTAATGAGAAAACACAATCTCATCCTGGGCATTATGTGATTTATCTCTAGCACTGGAGATTTTCTTGGCCTTCTCCTACTAGAGACTCTCCAGATCCATGTGTGGCCTCTGCAGCTGGGCTACAAAAGTGTATTTGATATTTTTTTAAATCCATAGGAATTTGAATAAAATTATAAAACATTACACACCACACCTTTTGTGTAGACTATTTGTCACAGCTTGTGCTTTTTATTAAACTGCACAAGGAATTCACATTTGATACAGAAAATGACAAAATACAGATGCAAAACAGAGATCCCAAAAGCTAAAGTAAGCTCAAATTCCCCACAGAATTTTATTTTAATATTTATCATTGATTTTCCCTATGCCTTTATACATATAAAAACATTAAGTAGAAAGGGATATGTATAAATGTATGTATTTATATGACATTTTCTCTCCATTTTCAATAAAAATATTTGGGGTGGAAATGAGACATTGTTTAATTTACCTTAGGCTAGCCTCAAATTCATCAGATAGCTGAGCTGGGTCTTGGCCATCTGATCTTTCAGCCTTGTCTGTTGGGTTCTGAAAATATAGGCATGCACCACCACAGGGATGTTGCCTTTTGACTTTCATGTCTAATAATGGGTTACTGGAACAATCCCTCCTCTTCACCTTCTTTAAAGAAAAGGTGTCTGAAAGGACAGTATGACATTTTCTAGAAAGAACAAGAGCCATGACTACTGAGTATCC
Source organism: Arvicanthis niloticus (assembly GCF_011762505.2). NCBI lineage: Eukaryota > Metazoa > Chordata > Mammalia > Rodentia > Muridae > Arvicanthis > Arvicanthis niloticus. The sequence goes on along the minus strand of NC_047676.1, from coordinate 613,379 downwards.
TCTGCCATCTTACTTTCCATTCCATTTCAATCACTGGACACAAACCATAATTATAGCCATCTTGTTGTAGTAAATATTATTTGGGGGTTTGTTACCCCATTTAAATCACACAGGTAGCAAATAAAAAACAAAAATATCTTTGTATTTATAATGAGCATTAAAGCACCAGAGCTGGGCAGATATCAACCCTCTATCCTATTTTGTCCACTTCCCTGATAATAACCTTGAGATATCACTTGCCAGGCTCTGCCTCAGGTGCTCATACTCCCAGACCAGCCCTCCTGGCCATGCACTCAATATCCCCCTACACCATGGCACCTTTTTTCTTCTTCCTCTTCTCTCTCTTTCATGGTCTCTTTCCCGGACACCAACCCTGAGAAGTAAAGCACCATCTACCTATCTTCTCATCAGCTTCAGGCTTTAGGCTTCTTTATTAGGCAACCATAGAAGGCAGAAAACAAATGGTAGAAATGATATAATTATAATCCCCAAAATTATTGTAAAAAGTTGAACCAGGCTTCATAGCCGTGTCCAGAGTCTAGGATCTTGTATTAGAGCACATCAAATATTACTTATACTTTTCTCTCAGGCTGAACATTTTATTTTTATTTATTTATTTATTTATTTATTACTTATTTTGGTTTTTTTGTGACAGGGTTTCTCTGTGTAGCCCTGGCTGTCCTGGAACTCACTCTGTAGACCAGGCTGGCCTTGAACTCAGAAATCTGCCTAGGCTGAATTTTTTTTTTTTTTCGAGACAGGGTTTCTCTGTGTAGTCCTGGCTGTCCTGGAACTCACTTTGTAGACCAGGCTGGCCTCGAACTCAGAAATCCGCCTGCTTCTGCCTCCCAAGTGCTAGGATTAAAGGCGTGCGCCACCACCGCCCGGCTAGGCTGAATATTTTAAACCTAGAAAATAATAGTCCTTTTAGACAGGGTCACATCATGATACCCAGATTTCCTATTTTTTGAACTAGTATAACTACAGTAATTTATTTTAACATAAGTTCAGTTTTTCCCCAGATTCTTGATTGCCTAGTGTGCAGACCCAAGAAATGGAAAGTCAGGACATTTATTGATCTTCTAAAATCAATTCCCTCACAACTGCTTGGTAATATCAATCACTATCAAAGCAGGGAAGCTTTTCCACCCCTTTATGTACTGTGACTAACCCTGCTTCAAAGTTGGTCATAGAACTTGATTCTTGCACAGGTCCCTCTTAATTTTAAGACCCAAGAAAAGCCAGAGAGTTTAGAGGAAACTCATTCAGTGTTTTATTTTTGCTTTTCACAGACTGTGGGGAAAAAAAAAAGGCTTGGGGATCCCGAGGTTCCTCCTGCCATGCTGTGGGTAGTCGGCTGGAAACGCTCTGGGTTTCTCCAGCTGGAAGTTGGGCCCGGCTGTTCATTAACTAAAAGTCTCTCTCTGGCTCCTCACGGTTCCTCATAGCGGCGCAGCCCCAACACACGAGGAAGCCCTTGGGTTTCCAAAACTGGTTTATTCACATGGCAGATCGTGTATGGATCTGGATGCATACCCCTCAAACCCAGGATCGACCTGAGTTAAAAGGGGAGGGGAGAAGGGGGGAGGGGCTGGGGAGGAATGTTTAATTGGCTCCACCTCTGGCCTTCAGGTACCTCATTAGTATGTAAATCTCTCTAGGGCCTGTTCACGCCCTCCACCTGTGTACATGACTGAAGGGTGGAGGTGAAATGGAGATTAGACCTTGTGTTAGGCCCAACATCCCACCCCTTTTTCTTTCATAAAAGGAGGGGCAACTCTGTGTTAATGAGAGATGTGGACCACGTGGAAGTGGGCCTAGGAACAGGGCTAAACATCCTACCGTCCCTAAAAAGGGTCTCCGGGGTTTAAAGCCCGTTCAACCAGGCTATGTCCAAACCATCTCTTCACAGCCCAACATCTCACTGTTTTTTTGTGAAAATTTTGGATGAGGTGGTAGGCCAGAGGGTGTAGCATAACTCAATCAAGGGTAGTGGGAATTGAGGGTAGGGTTTGGAAGGCAGGGAATCATTGAAACAATTAAATATAGGTTGTACAGTTTGAGGGTAATGACATCTGATTAATCTAAATAGACATTATGTTTTCCTCACTAACATGTAACTTTAGCTATGTGACTTTGGCAAAAGAGTTCATTTGTAGCTGGAAGGTCTGGATCTGTCTTCTGTAGTGAGCATCTCTGGGTTCTGGCGTGCATCTCTGGAGCCTGGTGTGGGTCTCTGGATCTCAGCATGTTCTGGGTTCTTCAGTCAGATGAGATGGCTGGAAGAAGGCAGCTTGGCAGGTTCCAGGAGGTGTCGCTGTCTCTGGATCTCAGCGTGTCTCTGGAGTCTGCAGTCAGATGAGGTGGCTGGGAGAAAGCAGCTTGGCATCTCAGGCAGGTTCCAGAGGATGGCTGGACTCTGTTGGATCTGTGGGTATACCAGTAGGATAATCACAGCAGGGAAGGAGCATCTCCAGCAGGGAGATGTTCCCAAGCATTAAATTGCTTGGGAACAAGCACCTTATGGCCTGTCGTTAAGATCCTGGAAAAGCAAAGGTGTTTGAGGAAAGTTTAGTCTTAGAAGGTATCTTGGATAGCTGAGGGAGAAAAACAATGTTAATTTTGTATCTGAGATTGGCAGCAACAGTTTGCCTGTAAAAGAAATTAGTTGTTAATTAAGACTCAAGAAATGGTGATCAGCACGTTGACTTAACTGTGGAAGGAAATTAGATAGCTTTTAAACCTTGAAGAAATTATAAAGGTTGAAAAATAATGTTGGACATCTATCACAAGTATTAGAGAGAAAAGGCAGCATTAAAATAGAAAAAATAACAAATTTTTGGTTGAAAAAAACACAAGCATTGTTGTTCTAGGTGTTCCTGTTAGGAAGAAAAGGAAATGTTTAAAAATTTTGGTTGAAAAACAGGAACGTTTGTTGCAGGTCCTCCTGTTGGCGGGTTTAGAAGCAGTGGGGAGGGGCCTTGTTCTGCGATGTGGTGTCTGGGTGCTCTGGCAGAGAGGACCTGTATTCCACCTTTCTTTTTATTAGAAATTTTAATTGTAGAGAAGGATCAAAAAGCTAACTTGAAGTTTATAGGGAGAGATACCTAGGCTTGATAGGAGAGCTAAGAGTCAGAGAGTGAAAGGCTATAGGAATCTCTCACCTAAGGAAGGAGTCTTAGGAGGGTCACAGCAGGCACTGTGACTTGAAAGACTGCTGTTGTCTGTGAAGGAGCCCTCTCTGTGGAGCTGGGGGATGGGCAAAGTGGAGGCTAGGGGGTCTGCCATCTTGCCCTTGAGTTGGAAAGCACATGGAGAGGGAGAGACAGAGAGAAAGAGGAGGAGTTAAAGTAGAGAAGTTGATCAGGAACACATGGAGAAAGAGTGGGGCCTAGTCTTTTGAACTAGGCAGTAGCTAAAAATTAGAAGAAGCTAACAAGGAACACGTGGAGAAAGAGGGGGGAGACAGAAAGAAGCCTGCCTAGTTTTGTGAACTAGGCTGGGAATTATTCACTGTCCTGGAGTTTCGCGGAGAGGTTTTCTGTGGGCAATAACTGGGGAGAACACTCTTGGAGCTGGTTCTACCACCTGTAGCTGGCTCTACCACCTGTAGGGAACGATATGGGCTCGTGCGTGGGTGAGCAGGTCCCCTGCGGAACCTCGGGCGGTAGGTTGGATTCTGATGGACCAGGAGTTGTGTTCCCTTGGGGACTCCATCTTTCATCTGTCTAATCTCACCAGCATTATGGGGAGGTCCACGGTGTACAGCATAGCGGCTCCCTTCTACTGGAACTCCATCTGGGCCAGTCACATTTGTTGCTTTAGGACCCCCTTTTCCTGCAACCACATCAAACTCTACAATTTCTCCCTCCCCCACACTGCGCAGATACTTGTGTGGATTATTCTTCTTGATGGCAGTCTGGTGTATAAACACATCTTCTTTGGTGTCATTTCGGTTTATAAATCCATATCCATTTCTGACGTTGAACCATTTGATAGTGCCAAGGACTTTGGTGGCGAGAACTTTCTTCTCCGAGTCCTCGCTGCCCACGGGAGCTGAAGAGGCCGGGGCTCCCCGCGAGGGGCGCGGCTGGCGCCGGGGCCTGGGGCATGCCGCTGGCTGCAGGGCTCTTAGGCATGGGGTCAGCGGCCTGCGGGAGCATGGTGTTGCAGGTGGTGGCCTCAGCCACCTCGCTCATGCCACCTCTCCACTCTCTCCGGGCACCGGTTAGCATGATGGCGGTCACGGAGGGGCCAGCTCGCAGCGGGCGGCTCGGGGGCGGGGGACGCGCGAGCTCGAGGTCTTGCTGGGTCTCCCGGCCCCGAAGATGGCAGGTTGTAGGGCATTCATCTTTCCAATGTCTTGTCTCCCCACATTTGAAGCAGATTCCTTCTGTTTTTACTGCTGCCACAAATGCCTGAGCTATGGATGTGACCTGGTGCGATGTAGTTCCTATTTCTCTGGTTGCCACAATCCACCTATCATGATGTTCTTCCCGGAGACCCTGGCAGGCTAGTCTAGACTCAGAAGTCATTCCTTCCCAAACAATGGTTTTAAGAAGAAGGTCTCTAGCTGTGGGATTGGAGATTTTTCTTTCTAAGCTCATTTTAGTTCTGAGGATAAAATCAGACAGGGATTCTCCAGGCTTCTGATGAAGGGAGAGTAGGGAGTGGGCAGGGTCTTGAGATCCTGAAGGTGGAGTAAGCCTATTCCAGGCTTGAATGGCACAGAGGCGGACCTGGTCATAGTAGCCTGCTGGCTGACTTGCCTGTTGTGCCCCAGTAGAGAAATCTTCCTGGCCAAAGAGTTCTTTAAAACCCCATGGAGTGTCATCTTCCCTTCCCTGGTTTTGCCTGACTTGCTGAAGACACTCATCACGATAATATGCCTCCCATTCTAGAAACATTGGATCAGGAAGGGCAGAACGGCAAATATCTCTCCAATCTTGGGGGGTGTTTAAGTTGGCAATATGGCTCTGTAGGAGGGATTTTGTCCACGGTGCATGAATGCCATCTTCCTTCACTGCCTGCCTGAGTTCTTTTAGGTCGGAGGCTTGGATAGGGTGCCATTTAAGTGGTTTAGTTCGAGTGGGGTGGATATTAACTGGGAATGTTTGAGCAGTTTGGGTTTTATCTATGGATTTTGAAGGACTGCTACTTTTGCGGCTAAGAGGAGGGGGAGGGGACTTATCTCTCTTCGGTTGGGAGGTAAGAGGGAAGGCAGGGGAAAGCTCCTTTGGTATTTTAATGAAGCCTTGCCTTTGGATGGGGGAGGGAGGGACAGGAGGAGCACATGGTTTCATTTCCTCCAAGGCATAAGGGGGAAGGGGTGGGTATATGGATTTTATTTCTCTTATTAGTTGGGTAAGGGCCTCAAGGTCTGAAACCAGGTGACTTTTGGGACCTTGGTTTTTGGGTTCATTTAACTGAGGGGCCCCAGGAGCTGTGTTGTTCTCAGTCTGTCCTATTTTTGATGGTCTTATACATTGGCGAATTGCAGCTAAGATCGGCAAAAACTCATAAGGGGGTTTTTTATCTCTGTTTTTGATAAGGGAAGCTACTTTGCTCCAAGAATCTGGACTGTAAATATTATCCTCTGCCATGCATGGTGCTATCTGAAGGACTTCCTCCCAAAACAAGGAGGCTTGCTTTTTGCCTATTCTTATCCCATGGGTCTTTAGTAAAGAATATATTTGCCTGGCTTGGGGTGAACATTTACGTGAGGTGGAGTTTCCCATGATAGAAAAGAGGAGAAACGCCTTGTCCAATGGGAACGTTCCCTTGGCCTATTGGCTTTGGGGGATTCCACAATGGTCCAAGAGCGCCAAGCCTTCCCGCAGATTTAAGAACTGGCAGCCGCCCTTATGGCTTTTAAATGGCTGCTGCGTCACCAGATTTCTTTTTGTTTTAGAGAGAGTCTTGATAGAGTCTTTGCCAACGCCCGTTGCGGGCTGTCGGGATTTAAGCAGAGGCCAGGGAAGCTTTGAACCAGCACCAGAGAGTGGCTCTGGCCAGGAGGTAGCAAAAGCTCCCTTGGCTTACTTAAATCCGCGCGATGGCTTCCGACTGAAACACAGGAGGAAAAAGCAGATTTCTTGTTTCAAGAGTTCGGGGCTTACCCTTCCCTCGGTATCAGTAGCTGCGTGGTTGTGTGGCTTCCAAGGCTCCACGTTTGAGGCGCCAGATGTGGGGGAAAAAAAAAAGGCTTGGGGATCCCGAGGTTCCTCCTGCCATGCTGTGGGCAGTCGGCTGGAAACGCTCTGGGTTTCTCCAGCTGGAAGTTGGGCCCGGCTGTTCATTAACTAAAAGTCTCTCCCTGGCTCCTCACGGTTCCTCATAGCGGCGCAGCCCCAACACACGAGGAAGCCCTTGGGTTTCCAAAACTGGTTTATTCACATGGCAGATCGTGTATGGATCTGGATGCATACCCCTCAAACCCAGGATCGACCTGAGTTAAAAGGGGAGGGGAGAAGGGGGGAGGGGCTGGGGAGGAATGTTTAATTGGCTCCACCTCTGGCCTTCAGGTACCTCATTAGTATGTAAATCTCTCTAGGGCCTGTTCACGCCCTCCACCTGTGTACATGACTGAAGGGTGGAGGTGAAATGGAGATTAGACCTTGTGTTAGGCCCAACAACAGACCAGTCAAGAAACAGTCTGGAAGAGTTGCAAGACACTCTTTCCAGCACTGAGCAGCAGAAAAAGGATTCAAGATGAAATTATCTAGCTTCCAAAACCAAGAAACATACAGGGGCTGGTTCATGGCTCCAGGCATGTGTGTAGCAAAGGACTGCCTTGTCTGGACTCAATAGGAAAGAATGCACTTAACCCTTTAGAAACTTAATGCCCCAGGGAAAAGTTATGCTGGTGGAGGAGAGGTCCTGGTGAGTGGGCAGGTGGGAGAGTACCTTCTCAGAGGCAGTGAGAAGGGAAATGGGGAGAAGAACTTAGGGGAGAGGAACCAGGGAAGGAGGCAACTTTGGAATGTAAATGAATTGTAAAAGTTTAATTTTAAAAGAAAGGGAAAAACATAATTATATATATGTATATATATATATATATACATATATATATGTGTGTATATACATGCACACACATATACTATATATTATATATGTATAAAATGCACACACATATATACTATATATTATATATATAGTATATATATATATTATATATATATATACACACATACATACACACACATTGAAAAAGAGCAGGTCCTTCACTGGCAGAGAAAATGGCATTAATACAACACTCTTTGACCTGGCTGCTATGTTCAATGTTAGCTGCTGTGATCTGTAACATGACACACACAGCTACAGCCAATGGCCTGTGTCTCAATGATCTGAGCTGACTTAATTCTGAAAGTGCATTGAATATGTCTCCAAAGTTGAAAATTCCATATTCCTTGGATCAGGCTGAAGTCCCCAAATTGTATACCTACCAGTCTGGTCTGTCTTCATTTACCTTGTAAGAGCCCCACATGGGCTGAGACACCCCCTCCCCCCATTCAAGTCCCAAGAACTGTTGCTTGCCCCAAATGACCACAGGAGTTGACACCTGATGCAGTCAAAGCAGGAGGATTTTATTAGGAACCAGCACTGGGACTCTGCCTCCTACCTTGCAAGAGGGAAGGAGAGAGAGCGAGCTCAGAATGTCAAAAATACACTGGTTTATAAAGACAAAAGCCACAGGCTGGGAGGGGGCCTGGGGAATGAGTGCTTCCTAGTTGGGAAGCTCTTGATTGTATTTCTAATGAACACACAGCTGGGAAACTGAGGAGTCAGAATGTGCCAGGCAGGAGTCAGTCTCTTTCTCTCTCTCTCTCTCTCTCTCTCTCTCTCTCTCTCTCTCTCTCTCTCTCGTTGTGTGAGACAGGGTTTCTCTGTGTAGTCCTGGCTGTCCTGAAACTCACTCTGTAGACCAGGCTGGCCTCAAACTCAGAAATTCGCCTGCCTCTGCCTCCCAAGTGCTGGGAGTGCCTCTCTTATTGACACATACACAGCTGAGAAACTGAGGAGTCAGGATGTTTCAGTCTTAGGGCTCTTCCGTGGGAGTTCACGAGTTCACAGTTCCATGTCATTCTCAGATACTGTCCAATTAATACATTTTTCTTACATTACCTCCTCTTTCTTTTTGCAAGTTCTAATAATGGAGCTTGTGTTTCTGCCTGTGAATAAATTTCTGGTTCTTCCATGTAACGAAGTGAATGATACTGCTGTCTGAGCAGCAATACTTGTACTGAGCTCATCCTTTCTCTGACAAAAGCTACCAATCGATTCAGGATGTAGGATCCTAAAGTGAGTAGTAGTGTAGGGCCCCCAGGAAGGGAGGACCTCACCCAAGCCTCATGAATTCACGGCCACCCATTAACTCACAAGACACCTGATGTAATCAGCAAGAGGTATATTTCAATCATCATGTTGAGATCAAGACCTGTATCCCACGCAGGGGCAATCGGGTCTGACCCCGGGGCTTTGGAGACAGAGAGAATTTAAAGGCAAAAACCACAACTCAGGGGGGAAACCACAACCCAGGGGGAATAAAGGAGGGCTACTGGAGAACACCTGTGGAAAGTCCCAGCCCATTATTCAGTTTGTGACAGGGTGCAAGGAAGAGCCATGGGGAACATTTTGTATAGGCTATTCTCTAAGAGCCTGTACTTAATCAGCCATCTTGTGATCAGCCAAGTTCCTGAAACACGGAGCTCATGACCAAGGTGACCTGCACTCTTGGTTCTGCTCAGCTTGTTAGGAGTTTTTGAAAAATATTTTAACCCTTTCAGTAGAAGCAGAATAAGGAGGGGCCCCATTAGGAAAGATACCAGTGTGGTAAACCATGGGGATCGGCTATACCAGCTTTCAAACCAACTCTGGTGGGCTTCTCGAGCTCTCTGTCTTTTGTCTAGTGTCTTTCACTAAGCTTGTTCATAGAATCCTTTACTACTCCTGAGTGAGTGGTCGATGTAGAAACAGCATTCCTCTTTGAGGTTGCACTTCAGAAACAACAGATCTAGCCCTTGCCTATTTTGAAGCATTACTTCAGACAAGGAGGTCAAGGATCTTCTAACTTGGAAATAGACTGTTCTATGGTCTTAAGGTTTTCATACATAGTTGCCCTGAGGTTCTCATAATGTTGTGGTGCCTGTATTATAGCTGCTGTGCCTGTGCCAATCCCTGCTACAACCCCTGCTCCCAGAAGAACGGCTAGAGTTAAAGAAACCAGTTCCTTTTTCTGTCTAGTGTGGTGATCAAATTTGTCAATAAAAGAGGTATCTTCATGGTAGATGAGCCGGGAACTAGCTGAACCAGGATACAAAAGTCTCCTTGGGTCTGGTTAAAGACTGAGGTCAAAACACAAAGAGGTTAACCCTGTGTTGCAAGCCCACCACCCCTCTGGGGGTGGCACTAAATAGTGATTTGAACCAGAATCCGTGATAGTCTCAATATGATTGCAAAGATGTTTTTGCTTTGTGGGTACTCTACCTATGCAGGTGCCAGTTCCAGACACAGAGGTTAAGGTCAACTTTTTGGAGCCCTGCCAGCTGTCAGACATGTGGTTGGAACTTTTGTTAAACGACCTCACTATGCCCACACCCTCATAGTAAGGGGGACTTGAAGCAAAGCATAGCCAACAAGACTTGGTAACTTCGGGGGGTTGGTGGCATTTAAAACTGGAAAGCTCCCTGGATTAAGCATACGTTGGCTCATGTCTGAAAGCATAGGTTGGAAAGTGAAGGGCAAGGGAGAGGGTAGGCCGGGCAATGAAGGGGATGGGGCAGGAGTAGAAGGTCCAGGAGTAGGAGGTGGGATCCTCAGAACACTGGTGGATCTCAGGACCTGATTTGGCCCTACTAGTACCAAGGTCAGGCTTTCTATTTTTAGCTGCATGGAGAATACAACTCCAGGGTCAGTACCAGTCACGCAAAACCGGATCCCCCACCTGCACCCTCAGATCCAGTCAGTGAACAATTTACCCTTTTCAGCAAAGTGGATGACTATAGGATTGCACTGCCCTTCATGGTTACAAGTGGCTAGAGGATAGCACATACCTCCCTCTCTGGGGGCACCGGGTGAGCTCACAGTGGTTTTGGGACACCCTAATCAAATCCCAAGATGAAGAGGGGCACCAATAGGCTTCTCCAGAGGTCTTGCATCCCCACTCCTTGCAATAATAGCTCTCTAAGTCTCCACAGCACCTAGCTACCCCCTATTACGTCAGTCATGGGAGCACACTTAGAAGGAGCCATCCTCAGCTGGCACTGTGACCAGGGTTTGGCACAACCCAAGGAAGAGGTTTGTTGGAGGTGGGTGGCCTCTGATAGCACTGGTAACTTATCTGGGCCAAACTCAGGGATATCCCATGAGTCTCATCTGGAGATCAGTAGGCAAAGGTCAAAGACCATGTTGGGCTACCAGGTGTGTGGTGGAGCTACTTTGGAGATAGACCACACCACCTCACCAGTTTGTGATGAAATTTGCCAGGTCAGTTTTTGAGGGACATGAGGATTAAGAGGATCCCTTAGCTGGGGGAGGGTCAGTCGAAGTAGCCACATGACAAAATTGAAGCTTGAGGGGGTTGTCCATCCTTTCTGCTTTCCATTCAAGGTCCAGTGGAGGTACATGTTTAACATGAGATGCATGGATCCATGAGGAGATGCTATCAACCTTGACTGCAGTTGGGGTAGTTAGGAACACCAGGCAGAATCCCTTCCAGAGGGGTTCAAGATTGGACACCCAATGTCATCTCATGTACACAGAGTGCCCCACCTGCAACTGGTGAGGCACCTGTAGGTCTCCTGACTTGTAGGCCTTGGCCAACTGCGTCCACGCCTCCTTCTGCACCACCTCAAGTGCCTTTAGCCTGGCATACAGATCACTTTTACTAATGAAAGAATTAAAGATCCTTTAAACTTTTCATAGATGGAGTCAAAAGTGCAGATCAGCTTGTTCTGCGCTCTGGGCTCCAGGAAATTAACTATCCACAAGACAAATTAGATAGGAGTTTAGAGCTGGGAGTTCAGGACATCGTGACCAAGCGCTATGGATACCAGGAACTAAAAACTAACCATAAGATAGATTGAATAGAGTTTGAGCTGAGAGGTCAAGTTAGCATGCCTGTGCACCCTGGATACCAGGAGAGTTTGAGTTGAGAGTTCTCAGTGTGCCCGTGCATCCTGGATACCAGGAACAAAACTAACCACAAGACAAATTAAATAGTGTTTGATATTTCCCCCCTCGTTTCCCTGGGTTGCAGTTCTTACTATAAAAGCTCTATCTTTTCCCTAAGTGGGGGTCATACTTCATTGCTTGCCTCTGTGTAAGACGGGCTAGAAGTGCGACCTCAATGCGTTGATTGAAATATACCTTTTGCTGTTACATCAAGTTCAGTGTCTTTACAGTTATTGGGGTGGCCGTGAATTCCCGAGAGCAGGGAGGGAGTTCCTCCCTTCCTGTCGGGCCTTACACTATGACAGACAGGTTCTATCTGATCAGTTAACATGCTCAAAGGGGGAGGCGCTCCAAATAAAAGGGGGTCAACCCAAATACAGCAGGGGTGTTCTGGACTTGGAACAATGCTAAGGGAAGAAGGACTGTCTAGTCTGCACAACCGGTCTCTACAAACAATTTAGTCATGGTCTCTTTTAAAGTTCTGTTCATTCTTTCTATCTGGCCTGAGCTCTGGGGTCTATATGCACAATGTAATTTCCACTCAAACCCCAATATTTTGGCCAATCATGACTTACCTGGACAACAAAGGCAGGGCCATTATCTGACCCAATTACCTTGGGCATCCCAAACCGGGTGAAAATTTCTACTAGAATCTTCTTGGCTACAACAGTGGCTGTTTCTTTTTTGGTGGGGAACGCTTACACCCATCCTGAAAAGGTGTCTATAAGCACTAGCAAATATCTGTTACCATACAGGGCTGGTTTGATCTCTGTGAAGTAGGATCTGGGTCTACTTCCTCGAAGGCGCTTTCCTGACTATAGTTTGTTTCTGCAAACGTTTACTTTCTGGTAAGGGACTCAGCTCCCAACTATGTCTTCAGCTAAATCATAAATTATATGGTATCTAGTCTTTTTCAGCATAGCCACCATTTTCTTTGCTCCCAGATGGGTTAGCTTGTGAATCTGGAGGAAGAAGGTCTTTGCCTGCTGTTCAGGCAGAATAATTTTGCCATCTTTAGTTTCCCACACATCGTATGTGGCATTATAACTTTTGTCCAACCTGGTCATCTTTTGTAGATCTTGCTCTGAATAGTTTAGCTGTCTTATGGGAGGTAACTGGACTGGCACCTCGTCCTGGGGAAGCAGAGCCAGGATGTTCAAGCCCTGTGCTGCCCTTTTTGCCTCTGCCCACTGATTTCCTTTCTCTATAGAGGAGACTCCTTTCAGGTGGCCAGGACAATGTATAATTGCAACCGTCTCTGGTGGATGTATGGCCTCTAGCAGGTTCAGAATTTCTTGATTTTAATGTCTTTTCTTTCTGAAGTTAGTAGTGAAAGAGTTAAAGATGGAGTCAAAATGCAGATCAGCTTGTTCTGTGCTTCGGGTCCTAGGAAACTACCTATTCACAAGATAGATATGATGAGAGATCAGGGTAGCGTGACCAAGCGCTGTGGGTACCAAGAACTAGAAATGGATTAGATAGAGTTTGAGAAGAGTTCAGGTCAATGTGCCTGTGTACCCTGGATACCAGAGAAAAATTGAATAGGGTCTTAAGAGAACAAAAAGATATTTCCCCCTGACCATTTGTTGAATCTGTCATGGGAACTGAACACTAGACAGGTACTTTCTATAGATACTTAATCATGACCCCCCCCATTCCCCCTGGGCTGTGGCTTTTCCCTATTAAAAAGCCCTTCCTCTCTTGCCTCTGCGTAGGACAGGCTGGAAGTGCGACCTCAACGCGTTGATTTGAAGTATACCTCTTGTAGTTACAAGTTTGGTGTCTTTGTAGTTATTGGGGTGCCCGCGAATTCCCAGGGACAGGGAGGGAGTTCCTCCCTTCCTGTCAGGCCTTACAGTAGCCCTCTTTGCCTGTAGATGGCGCCATGGACATGGGCAGTGGAAAGGCATAGAACTGTCAGTATAAACGTTGCCCTTTTTCTTTTCCACTAGCTGCAAGGCCTGGGTGAGGGCAATAAGTTCTTCCCTCTGAGCAGAGGTCCCTTCTAGGAGGCTGCTAGTCCAGATGGTCTGTTCCTGGTCCACCACCGCTGCCCCTGCCACCCTCTTACCTTCAATTATGTAGCTGCTTCCATCTGTGAACCATGTTAGTTGGGCATCAGGCAGGGGTTGGTCTCACAAGTCCTGTCAGACTCCCATTTCCTCAGCTAGGATTTCTTGACAGGGAAGTAGGGATCAGTGTCTAGTATCAGGGTTGTGGGGTTGAGTATAATGGGGGGGGGGGACGACAAACTAGATATGGTCTCCGTTCAGCAGGAGGCTCTTGTGGGTGTTTGAAAGCCAGTGTTCTGGTGGTTGTCTTATTATGTTCTCAACAGCATGGTGGCAGGGCAAAGACCGTCAGGTGCTGCCCCAGAATCAGCTTATCAGCATTTTTGACTAAGACTTCCATAGAAACAACAGATCATAGACAGGCAGATCACCCGCTGTCTACGGGATCCATTTTTTTTGACCGGTAGGCTACTGGCCTCTTCCATCATTCTCTGGTTAATGACTGTGAGCCCATTTATATTACCAAAGAAGGTCTTAACTATTCCAACATAGCTGAATTACAAGAAAAAGGCTTTGAAAACCAACTATATGAAGGATGATAGAGGTCCTTAAAGAAATGACTAAATCACATAAACAAATCCAGGAAAACACAAACAATTAGTGGAAATCAACAAATACCTCTAAGACAGCCAGGAAAACACAAACAAAAAAGTGGAGGAAACCAATAAATCCTATAAATAAAGCTAAGAAAGAAAACAAACCAAGAGTAGAAGGAAACAAAACTGTTCAATACCTAAAAGCAGAAGTAGAAGCAATGAAGAAAACACAAACTGAGGGAATACTGGAAATAAAAATATAGGACTGCAAAGAGGAACAACAGAGGCAAGGTTCACAAACAGAATACAGAGATGGAAGACAAATCTCAAGCATTGAAGATACAATGGAAGGAATGGATACATCAGACAAAATATGTGTATGCTATGTGAGACACACGTGTGCATCTTACATGTGATATCTGTGAGAACTAAAAAAAAAATTATAACAAAATGAAATTTAACAAGATGAGAATAGCCACGTAGGCATATAGAGGAACAGAGTCAGGGATGGGACCAGTGTGCTTAAACCAGGGTTTACATGGAATCAAAATGTGAACTGTGAACACTGAATATGAATGAATAATAAACTAACATCAAGATGAGCGACAGATATGGATGGACTACATGAAATAATTAAATAATAATAATAAAGAGTAAATGCGAATAAACAATAATGCAGAAATTAAGATGAAAACCCAACATGGACGACTGACATAAAACAAGTTTAGGATGACATATAAATTAGCATTTACATAAAATTAAACAATGAAATAATGAAGACCAAACATCAAAAACAATAACAACTAACATGACAAATATGGACAATTAAATAAGCACTTCAAAAAATAATAATAAATAAAGAGTAAATGCAAATGAACAATAAAATGGAAACAAGACAAATGGCTAATATAGATGACTGAAATGGAATAATTAAATAATTTTATAAAGAGGCAGTCAGATTTCTGACTTCCAGGCCATCCTGGTCTATAGAGTGAGTTCCAGGACAGCCAGAACTACAGAGAGAAACCCTGTCTCATAAAAACAAAACAAAGCAAGATGAAAAAAAAAACAACAAAAAAACAACAAAAAAACAAACAAAACCAAACTTGGATTTTCTCTGGGTGGAGAGATGGCTCAGCAGATAAGAGTACTGACTGCTCTTCCAGAGGTCCTGAGTTCAATTCCCAGTAACCACTTGATGGCTCACAACCATCTGTAATGGGATCTGATGCCCTCTTCTGGTGTGTCTGAAGACAGCTACAGTGTACTCATGTGTATAAAATAAAAAATAAATAATTTTATAAAATATGAATAAATAACAAAGTGGAAGTTAATAAGAGTTTACATTGAGATTAATGACAAACAGAATTTGAACAAAATAAATTTGAAAAATGATAACAAATAAAAGGCAAATATGAATAAATAATAAGACTGAAGTCACAGTGGCTTTTGAACTGACACGGATGACAAATGTATAAACATAAACAAAATAATCTTTAAAAAATGGCAGCCATGAAAACTCAAATGGTGTGGGCCATGCAGAGAGGATGCGTACAGGTCTGGACAGCAGGTTGGAAAACACTGCCATGTTTTATTGACTACTAAAAATGCCATGGAACTCTGTGAGGCTGGGAACATGTTTAGATTTTTTTTTTTAATTTTCATTTCTCTCTCCCTTATATGTTTCCACCAATGTTTCTTGACACCCAAATTCCTTTTCTCTCTTGAAACTCTGGAAAGTATTATGTCTTCATGTCTGTTTGTTGCTACTTTCTCACCAAGATGAAGGTGACCTGCCAGGTCACTTTTGTTTCTCTTTTTACCAGCCTCTACGGGTCCCAGTTTGCATGTGCAGAATTGTGGGTAGGTACCCAAAAGCAGCCAAAAGCCTCATACAATCCACAGCCACATGTTTTTCTCCTGCTTTTGTATAATACTTTTAAATGACAGAGTCTGAATCGGTCATTTTAATTTTTGTTAGTTTTAATGAAAACACATAATAAAAGATAAATATAATCAGTCATCCTGGAACTCCATTCATGTAACTCCATCTGTAGACTACACTAGCCACAAACTTATACTGATCCACCTCCCTCTGCTACCACCACTGCTTGGCAAAAGCTAGAATCATAGTGGTGTACAACTTTAATCCCAGCAGTTGAAAAGCAGAGACAGGCTCTTACAGGTTTAAGGCCAGCCTGGTCTACAAAGTGTGTCCAAGACAGCCAGGGCTGGTTACACTAAGAAACCCTGTATGAATAAAATAAAAATAAATTTAAGAAGGAAGGAAAAAAGGGAGAAAGGAAGAAAGGAAGAAAAGAAGAAAATAGAAAAGAAAGAAAACCAGGCAGACTTAGGAGGTAGTGTTGGTTGATTCGAGATGTCCTTTTTCTATGTAGGCAGGCAAGCAGGCAAATTTGTTTGCTTGGTTGGTTTGTTAGTTGATTTTTGTTTTGTTTTGCTTTGTTTTTCAGGAAGTGTGGCCTAGGGCCTATACAAGTCCAGGCACAAGAAATAAATAAGGATCTCTAACCAAACCTAGGGTGGCCCCTAGCTTGGCCATGGAAACACACACAGACACACACACAGACACACACAGACACACACAGACACACACAGACACAGACACAGACACAGACACAGACACAGACACACACACACACACACACACACACACACACACACTCCCACATGCACATGCACATGCACACACACACAGAGTGTCAATTTACAAGCAGCTATATCCTCATCCACTTGTGTAGTGTGGGTAAAGGGGTGCATCAAACAATTACCACAGAAGCTTGGAGAGTCATGGACCAGAATGTTGGAAGTGGCTGTTAAATTGACAATCCCAACACACTTTTTTGTTGTTGTTGCTGTTCTTCACTATTTTTGTTGTTGGTGTTGGTATAGGTGTTAGTGGTGGTTGCTTGTTTATTTGTAAGTATATTCCAGAAATATGCTTTCTTTGATCTGTATATCTTAGAGATGATCAAGTATCTTTAAGTAAGATGGGAAAACTAGCTCACACAGGTATGGTTTTTCCCAGTGTTGCTTTTGTTCCATGTAACTAGGAGTGTCCTCAGACTCAGCTCTGTAACAGGAAAATGGATGACAGAATCTTAATGAACACCCTGGTCTGCTCCTGCCTGCCTGTTTCTGTCTTTCATGGGTTCAAGTCCCACCACCAACAGGGCAAGCCTGACAGCCACCCATAACACCAATTTCAGCAGATCTGACCCCCTCATCTGGCTTCTGAATACATCAGAGAAGCACAGGGTTCACAGACAAAAAGGCAGATAGGCATGCAGGCAGGCAAGGAACAACCCACACCCTCATCCCACCCCTACCTCCTCCCCAACACACACACACACACACACAGAGAGAGAGAGAGAGAGAGAGAGAGAGAGAGAGAGAGAGAGAGAGAGAGAGAGAGAGAGAGAGAGACTGAAAAATAAAATCAGGTCAATCAGGTATCTTGGCCAGCATGGGGTGGTGGTGTGGCAGGTGAGTATCTAGAACTGTATATGCCTCAGGACTTATTAATCAGGGCCACAATTCAGGTTCCAGAGCTGAACTGTGACATAGAGTGAAGATCCTACAGGGTTTTTATGCCTAAAATCCACAAACGTCTGTCCCAAGTTATTTCACCGATCTGGACTTAGGGATAGGAGAATTTCGTAGGAACATGTCTTTGTTGTACTGCTCCCATCAGTTGGAGTAGTCGAGTGTGGCAGGGGACTTGCCTTGTCTAGCATTCATGTCTCAACTTGCCAACCAGTAAGTCAATCATACATGTCTCTTTTTGCCAAGTACAACTTCAGTTCCCAGGGAGGTCTTTGGAACTTACACTTTACTTGCACCCTACTCAAAATAGAAGTCTGATTCCAAACAGTTGCTGTACCAAATAGGTGCAGGAGTCTCTTCTTGTGTTGGGGGTTGGGGAGTGTGTCCATCCCCGGGGCAGCTTATAAGAGCAAATACCACAAAAGCTTATATATGGATAAATGCAGGAAATGCTTCTTGGGTGGTTGGATTGGGTCCAAGCTTATTGTGGGTTACTATAGAACAAAGAAAACAGTTCAACAGGCTTCTATAGTGATTTATTTCCAAGGACACAGAGCCAAACAGAATATGTAATCAACTTGGGCAGTAACAGCAGAAAGAATGTATGAGACAATGTCCTTATAATATTACTAACAGCACAAAATGGTAGGCTAGCCAGGTAAGATTTACCTAATCTGACCCAGTCCTTCACATTCTATCTAGGTCTTAATATTTTACCTCGACCTTAATAGCCAGCAGCTTTGCCTTCTGAGTCACCACACACGTATACATGTAAAAATGGATGAATATCTTTTCCTATATTTATTCATTTATGAGAGACAAAGTCTCTCTACATGGTGCCAAACCATACTAGACAGTCCAGGCAGGCCAGCCTCTCAAGTAAGTCCTGCCTCTGCCTCTGCCTCTGCCTCTGCCTCTGCCTCTGCCTCTGCCTCTGCCTCTGCCTCTGCCTCTGCCTCTGCCTCTGCCTCTGCCTCTGCCTCTGCCTCTGCCTCTGCCTCTGCCTCTGCCTCTGCCTCTGCCTCTGCCTCTGCCTCTGCCTCCCCAGTGCTGAGATCAAAGGCATGCAACACCAAGCTTCCTTTCATTTTTTGTTTGTTTGTTTTCCTTTCTTTTATCCTAGCAAGGTTTTGTGTGTGTGTGTGTGTGTGTTTGTTTTTAATTTCTTGTTCTGTGCATGTATTGGCAGCCAAATGTTGACCCCAAAAAGTTTTTTGTTTTTGATTCTTATTAGTTTATTGTCTATTTATTTTTAGAATAATTATCAATGTGTGTGTGTTACATGGAATAGTCCATTATATCACATTTATGCATTTATGCATTAAATTTTGGAATTAAATTTGGAAATTAACCATGATATAAGAAGATATAATTGTGTGTGAGGTTGACATGAGGTAGAGTTGGGATTGCTATTTTTGATTCTTAATTCTATTACATCTGGAATTAACTAAAACCCCCAAACAGAGGGAAACACTTGAAAGGGATTTTTTCTTAATTTGAAGTAGGAAGATCTTCATGTAATCCAGATCTCTCACAAAACATTCTATATTAGACAAGGACATAATTGTACCTAAAATGATTTAACCAACCCTTGTATAATCATAGTCACCCAATAAAGTTGGAATAGGTGGCAATAGCTCTTGTTGGACATTTTTTTAGTGTCTCATATTTAGGCATAATAACCACTGATACACTCTTAATTGATTCACATCCCTATGAAAATGAAATTGAGGAAAGAAAACACAACTGTCTGTGGTAGTAATACCTGCCTTTAATCTGGATGTTGATAAGAAAAGACACAGCTTCAATCCAGATGTTTTCAGACAAAAAACCCACCTCTAATCTTTGATATAACTTGTGCTGTAATCCTATATAATTACATGGAAGAAGAAGAAGAAGAAGAAGAAGAAGAAGAAGAAGAAGAAGAAGAAGAAGAAGAAGAGGAGGAGGAGGAGGAGGAGGAGGAGGAGGAGGAGGAGGAGGAGGAGGAGGAAGAGGAGGAGGAAAAGGAGGAGGAGGAGGAGGAAAAGGAGGAGGAGGAGGAAGAAGATAAGGAGAAGAAGGAGGAGGAGGAAGAAGAGGAAGAGGAAGAGGAAGAGGAAGAGGAAGAGGAAGAAGAAGAAGAAGAAGAAGAAGAAGAAGAAGAAGAAGAAGAAGAAGAAGAAGAAGAAGAAGAAGAAGAAGAGACATCCAAACGTGTGGAATGAGAAATTATTGGATCCATGGAATTTGCCTTCATAGCTAGCCAATGTTCAATTAGCTGGACTACCACAGCCTCTAAGTCATTCTAAATAATATCCTTTATATAGATAGAAATTCATTCTTCTAATTTGTTGCTCTAGAGAACTCTGACTAATATACTAGACAAGTATAGACTACTTTTAGAGCAGTGTGGGCCTCACAACCATCTCAGCTCAGTTACAAATTCAAATTGGCCATACTCTCTTTACCTCTTTTTTCAGGTGATGCTTTGATGCTGAACTTCTATAGCTATTAGAAAATAAAGTCAAATAGCAAAAGTATAAAATACCCCAGTTGGAACTCACAGTAACATAATTACATGAGACCATCAGATAGAGAAATTCCAGATTAACTGAGGAATGGAAAACCAGAGTCTTAGATTTGGTAGGCCAAGACCTGCCACTCCCACTCACATAAAGATCAGGTGACAGGTGATTCTTTTTATCCTTGATTTTACAACACCAGTCTGGAGACCCACAAGATTTCTCCCACACATTGATTCATTGTCAGTCTCAGAAGTCAGATTCTTTCTAGGGATTGTCATAAGAACTAAACAGTCATCTGGAAGAAACACTTCTTCAGTATGCTCTGAGATCTCCTGAAGGAAAAGAGCAGCACTAATTAACCCTCTCCATTCCTAGCCTCGCAGAGACACACTCTCCACCAGATGCATGTGAACCCTGAAGCAGGCTCTATCCAATCCAGCTAGTAGTAAGGTTCCTCACAACATTGCCTACCTGGACCATGACTACCCCTTACCACCACAAGGAGGGTCTTTTCAATTGTTTATGTCATCTGATGGGCCTAATCTGCATTTTTATCCTATATGAGTGGTGACCAATCTATTGCAAACCGATAATCATTGATCCTGTGGCTGGATTCTGAACTCACAGGAGCCCTGCATGACTGTGTGGCAGCCTAAGACAATTAGCATGCCCTCATGTCCCTGTCACTACAGGTCTACAGATATTTCTCTCTTTGATTGGGAGCGAGCCAGCACACTTGGTTGGAAGGACAAAAGTCAAGTGCGTTGTAGACTGGAATAATGTGTTCTCTATTAAGAACATTTGTTGCAATCTCAGAGGACTCACGTGACAGCTAACAAACCTCTTTAACTTGAATTCTGGTGGAATCTGATGCCTGTTTCTGGCCTCCGTGGGAACTGTATGCATGTGGTGCAAAGACATTCAGCAGGCTGAACACCCCATATGTTATTAATTTTTTTATTAAATAAATGTTAGAATTTTAATTGTCACGTTCCATATGAGTGTTTACTGTTATCCACTTTTCCAATGTAGTTTTTATCATATACACTTCTCCTCAGGGACTCTTTTCTCTTGAACTCTTATTTAATTTAAAAGGATATTGGTAGAAATGACAATTTGTAGAGTTTTTTTTTTTTTGTTTAATGTGTGCAAAGACTTGGTCTAAATAACAAGTACTGTATAATTAGACTCAGTCCCCATGCTCATAACCCCAGTACCCAAGTGTTGGAGCAGAAAAAAAAAAACATTGAGGAAATCTTCAGGCAGGACACAATTAGTTTGAGATCATCCTGCATCACAGTTTATGAGTAAATACATATAGTGAGAACAGCACATAGGCCTTTCCTAGCATCAAACAGTATCACTTGTCAGATGGCTTCTCAATAGTTTTCCTAAGGACTTCACTAGTGATATATGTCCTTCCTTCAAGTTTTTCATTGTTTTTGGCCTGGACTCACTTTGTAGTTTGAAAAATAGTAGTATTTCTCAAATATCCTAAACTTTGTGGTATTAACAAAAATTTGTATAACTATCCTGGTTTAAACCAAATTGCTCCTAATCTATAAACTTCTTTAACTCACATAAAAGAGAACATTTCATACCAGTTTCAGTGGAAAGTAGATAAAGCTCCTGAATACTCCTGATATAGCACGAACTTTTATTTGTGTGTGTCTGTGTATGTGGGTGTTTGTGTTGTGTGAGTCTGTGTTGTGTGTTCTCTGTGTAGTCTCTGTCTGTCTCTGTCTCTCTGCCTCTCTCTCACTCTGTGTGTGTCTGTGTACAATTGAGTATAACTGTGTTGGGAAAGTTTTATATAGTCTTTGTTTACATTTTGTGATTCACCAAGGTAAATTAAAGGGATAGATATATCAAAGCCACAGATAAATGTATGTACAACAGAGTCTCTCATTCACCCGTATGTTCAATGGATATGCATATAATCACATAACTCACACAGGACATTAGTTCTAATCAGCATCTTAGGCTGTCTTTCTCTCTCTCTTTCTTTCTTTCCTTCTCTCTCTCTCTCTTTCTTTCTTTCTTTTGGATTGGATATTTTCTTTATTTACATTTTAAATGTTATCCTTTGTTCTGGTTCCTTTCCCCCAGAAACCTCATATCCCAACCCCTCTCCTTCTGTTTCTATGAGAGTGTTTTTCCACCCACCCACTCCCACCTCCCTGCCCTGGCATTACTCTATGTTGGTCCATAGAGGCTTCACAGGACCAAGGGCCTCTCTCCACCCACTGATGCCTGACAAGGCCATTCACTGCTATATATGCGGCTGGAGCAATGGATCCTCCCATGTGTAGTCTTTTGTTGGTAGTTTAATCTCTGGGAGCTCTGGGGGCTGGGGGTCTGGTTGGTTGAGATTGTTGTTCTTTCTATGGGGTTGCAAACCTCTTCATCTCCTTCAGTCCTTTTTCTAACTCCTTCATTGGAGACCCTGTGCTATAAGGCTGCTATGAACATAGTGGAACAAGTTCCCATGTGGCATGGTGGGGCATCTTTGGGGTATAGTCCCAAGAGTAGTATTGCTGGGTCTTCAGGTAGATCTATTTCCAATTTTCTGAGGAACCTCCAGATTGATTTCCAGAGTGGTTGTACTAGTTTGTGATCTCACCAGCAGTGAAGGAGTGTTCCTCTTTCTTCACATCCTCACCAATAAGTGTTGTCACCTGAGTGTAATAGAAGTGAAAGTGGGAAAGAGCCTTGAACTCTTTGGCAAAGGAGAAATTTTCTAAACAGAACTCCAATGGCTCATACTCTAAGATCAAGAATTGATAAATGAGACCTCATGAAACTGGAAAGTTTCTGTAAGGCTGCTACAAGGACATAGTCAATAAGACAAATTGGCAACCTACAAATTGGGAAAAAATCTTCACTAACCCCACATTTGAAAGAGGGCTAATATCCAAAATATATAAAGAACTCAGGAAGCTAACCACCAAAAAACCAAACAACCAAATCAAAAATTGGGGTATAGAACTGAACTGAGAATTCACAACAGAGGAATCTCAAATGGCTGAGAAGCACCTAAAGATGTTCAAAGTACTTAGTGATCAGAGAAATGCAAATTAAAACAGCCTTGAGATTCCACCTTACACCAATCAGAATGGCTAAGATGAGAAATTCAGGTTGACAACACATGTTGGTTGTATCCCATTTTTAATAGGGTTATTTGATTCTCTGGAGTCTAACGTCTTGAGTTCTTTGTATATATTGGATATTAACCCTGTATTGGATGTAGGATTGGTACAGATCTTTTTCCAATCTGTTGGTGGCCGTTTTGTCCAACTGACAGTGTCCTTTGCCTTACAGAAACTTTGCAATTTTATGAGGTCCCATTTGTCTATAGTTGATCTTAGAGTATAAGCCATTGGTGTTCTGTTCAGGAAAATTTCCCCTGTGCCCATTATGTTTGAGGCTCTTCTGCACCTTCTCTTCTTTTAGTTTCAGTGTATCTCTGCTTTTATGTGGAGGTTCTTGATCCACTTTGACTTGAGCTTTGTATAAGTACATAAGAATGGATCAATTTGCATTCTACATGTTGACTTCCAGTTGAACCAGCACCATTTGTTGAAAATGCTGTCTTTTTTTCTGCGGGATGTTTTTAGCTCCTTTGTCAAAGATCAGGTGACCTTAGGTGTGAGAGTTGATTTCTTCAATTCTATTCCATTGATCAAAGGGCCTTCTTAGGAATTCATGTCCTCTGGTTTGCATGGCCACCATAAATACCCGAGCTTCCATCCTTACCTTTTGGTCTTTCCAGTTCTTCAGGTTTCTTACTAATCTTCCTGTCTTTCCATGAATCCAGCACTGGTGATGCTGTGGCAAGATGAATATGAGTGGGTTGGCAATGTAGTCACCCTCGAGAGGATATCTGTACTTTTTCATGTTTGTACAATGAATCATCCTACATTTTTAAACTGATGAAATGGGTGATACAGAAAGAGCAACAGTAATGGTACCTCAGAGATGAATGCTTCTAAGGGGCCACCAAAATATAACTAAACAGATAAAAAGATTGTGAAAATAAAAGTCATTTGAAGTTAGCATTTATAGTAGGAGTGTATTATGTGTGTGGCATAACATACACAGAAGTCAGACTGTTAGGGCTACTATAATTTCTATTCAGGATGTAGTTAAGAACATAATTAGGGAGCCGGGCAGTGGTGGCACACGCCTTTAATCCCAGCACTTGGGAGGCAGAGGCAGGCAGATTTCTGAGTTTGAGGCCAGCCTGGTCTACAGAGTGAGTTCCAGGACAGCCAGAGATATACAGAGGAACCCTGTCTTGAAAACCACCCCCCCCCAAAAGAACATAATTAGGGTAGTATTACACTTACTATTGAAAGGGAATAGAAAGAATACCATTTAAAAATCAGTGTCAATGTTTGTGTTGGGTGTTAGAAGACTGTTTTTTTTTCTTTCTTGTAAAGCCAGTAGTATGGTAGAAACACTTGAGGGAATTTGGACTAGCCAGTGTAAGTTAATATTCAACCACAGTCTCTCCTGTGTTATAACCTTGTGTGATATATGAAGAGTTAAATTTTGAAAAAATATTTTTAGCATCATTATTAACATGAGTTATGTTTAGTAAGGTGAAATTGCTTCTGTTATGAGTTGGACTAAATTCACGCCTAAGTTATCACTTGGGCTTCCAAAGAACCTTTGAATCTTCAAGGTTTTCTTTGTACTATTTTTCCTCTTAGTGAACATTACTCTATAGCCTTGCTTGTGCTGACTGTGACTTCCCTTTGAAGCCTTGAGAGAATCACTCCTGTATTTTGACTCTCCTCAATGTAGACTGGACACAGGATAGAATTAAACTTAGATTACAGCCAGTTTGTCATAGATGTTATTTTGAAGACAGAGACTTTAATTCCATATGTATTTCTCATAAGTCTCATACTCTAAGTGCCTAAAACACCCCACAGATTAGTGTGCTAAGCAGGCTGGTTAGAGACTAGGATGCTAGGATTCACATGTTTGTTCATCAGGTTTGTCTAGATATATGGCTCCAAACCATAACAAAGGAGACAACTGTAATGTACAACCATCCACTTGGCACATGCTCATAGCAAAATAACGGTCTGTAACAAGCTACCCAATGGGTCATTATATAGTCACAACCAACATTAAGGCCTGGTGTGCCTGAAGCTCCCATTTTCTGATTGAGAAATGCATAGTTCTGCCCCATGGGAAAGGCTACACTGGTCGACATCCATTCAAGAAGGAAAAACACCTATATACTTGCAGACAGGAGCCTAGCATGGCTGTCCTCTGAGAGGCTCTACCTGCAACTGAGACAGATGCAGATACTTATAGCCAACCATTGGACTCAGGTCAGGGACCCCTATGGAAGAGTTAGGTGAAGGACTGAAGGAGTGATTGGGGATGGTAACTCCATAGAAAGAAGAATAGTATCAAGTAACCCAGAGCCCTAGGAGCTCAGAGAGACTAAGCCATCAACCAAAGAGCATACATGGGCTGGTGCATGGCTCCAGGAACATATGCAGTAGAGGACTGCATTGTCTGTACTCAGTGGGAGACTATACACCTAATCTTGTAGAGACTTGGTGCCCCAGGGAAGGAGAATGGGGGAAGTGAGGTGGTGGTGGGTGGGTGAATGGAGGTGGGGGTGATGGAGCACCTTCTCAAAGGCAAAGAGGAAGGGGAATAGGGTAAAGCACTCTGGGAGGTGGGACTGGATACTCCCACCTGGATATCTGGAATGTAAATAAAGAAAACAAAAAGAAATTGAGACAGACAAAGAGAGAAAGAGAGAGAGGGGGAGAGAGAGAGAGAGAGAGAGAGAGAGAGAGAGAGAGAGAGAGAGAAAGAGAGAGAAACACTGAAAACACTGTTGTATGGAGGGCTAGCCTTATCAAGCAAGTCTTTCCATGAGACTCTCATGTCTGGAGAATGACAGAGCTCATACTTGGCAGAGCCAATAATGGCCTGGGGCCTATGCCTTGGGCCACAATGGATTGAGAATAAAATAGAGCTCCTTTTCTAAAGCCAAAAATATCCTTGGGAGAGCTGGTAATGGTTTGGTGCAGGGTCTTCATGACATTTTATATCCCCAGAACCCTACTCTTTCTGCCATATGGGACTGTGGTTATCAGTCCGAAGGTCACAGTAGGCTTGGTCAGTAATGTTTTTGAGATAAGGTAAATTCTCCTTCTGCAGCATTGTTTATGAGTTTCTTCCCAAGTTTGTCCTGTTGTATGATAGTTTCTGCTGGCTTCTTAGAGGTCTCCCATTTATTTCCATTTTCCCTCTGTAAGTAGTATACAAGAAGTTATTCTTAGGAGCTTTACTTAGCATAAGACATGGTTTCTAAAAGACCTCTCCACCACAACTTTTATACATTCTACCTTCTGCTTTTTCTCCTTTTCATCCTCTGGAACCTTCAACTCAGGGACTCTGTCACTGAAGAATGATCCTTTGTATTTGGGCACTGGTGTACTTAAGAAATAATTTCAGGAATACCTTTGCAGTATAAATCTCTCATCTACCTAACTGGCTAGACGTGCAGTCTTCTGTCCCTATTTAAATTGTTCAAAGTATAACATGAATCCTGATTCTAACAGAGCATTAAACACAGATGAATTTATGCTATCATTAAAGAGATTTTGGAATTTCTGCCATTATAGTGGGCATTATTGCAGGGGCCGCTGTAATAGGATCGGTTACGGCCTCTGCCCTTGCATTATCCTCCTCGGTGCAGGCGGCAGATTCTATAAACCAACTGTCTGCATCAGTCACTCCAGCATTGGATGTACAAGCCTCCGCCAATTCACAAATCATGGGGGGATTGATGCTAGTGAATCAGAGGATTGACCTGGTTCAAGAGCAAATTGATATTTTATGGCAGTTGGCTCAACTGGGATGCGAACAGAAGATGCCTGGGTTATGTATAACATCCATACCTTATGATAATTATACCCGCACCGCTAATTTGTCAAAAGTTTTTTCTCAGTTTTTATTGAAGAATTGGACCCTAGAATTCGAAGAAACGCTTCGTCAATTGCACTTTGCCATAATTGAGGTGAATTTGACCCGCCTTGATTTATTCTTGACCGAAGGATTGTCGTCATGGATCCATTCAGCTGTCTCCTTCTTCAAAGAGTGGGTGGGGGTTGGCCTGTTTGGAGCTGCACTCTGCTTTGGGGGTGTGTTACTCTTCTGGTTGGTTTGCAAGTTTAAGGCACAAAGGAAAAGAGACAAGGTGGTTATCACCCAGGCACTCATGGCACTAGAACAAGGTGACTTCCCCGATATTTGGCTCTTTATGCTTAGGCAATAGATCGCTGGCCGCTCAGCTCTTGCACCCCAAGAGGCTGCCCTCACTGCACTGGGTAGAGTGAGCGTGCTTCAGCAGCCCAGGAGAGTTGCATGGCTAAGCACTGCAGCAGAATGGCCCTGCAGTGTTAAATGGGCCTATTCTGGGGAGATATGTCATCTTGCATGAAGGTTGAGTGCCTAAAATAACCTTCCCCCAGGAAAAATGGCACAGAGAGAGTTGTAGGCTATATCAGCCCTTGCACATTGCTGGGGTGTTGCCCATTGCACGCGATAGGGTGATCTTGCCTTACTCTAATTTGCTTACTGGGGATTTGACCTCTATCTCTGCTCTCAGCATTGGGTGGTCTATTGCTTGATGATTAAAAGAAAAGGGGGAGATGTGAGGAGCCGCCCTCACATTCGCCATTGCAAGATGGCACTGACATCCGCTCGACCAACTGACAAACAGGTGGTTTGCGCGTGTGCTAGGACGTTTTTTTCATTCCTTGTGCACTGCCTCACCTGTGACACAATACCGGTCGACAGGCTACAGCCAACCGTTGGGTGCCACGTCCTAGGCGGGGAGCAGTTTCATATATAAGGGCTGGGATTTTGCCCCCTCGGGGTCGTCCTCTTCATCTGTAAGCTTATGCTCTCCCTCTCAAGACGCATAAAAGCTTTACTGCAGAAGGATCCTGTGTGTGCTGCGTCGTTCCTGCTGGCGAGAGGTTGCGTGGGACAGGAAGGCATATTCATTCTGAGTCAGCTGTATCTTCAGCCTTTTAGAAAAATGTTTCCAAGAAAAGCTATATTGACTCAGGTCAGCTTGTTGCCAATCTGTTGCTCCCCAGGGAAATGATGTTGCTTTCCTCTTGATTGAACTTCCTAAATTCTTTAGTTAAAAAGCTGTACCACAAGTTTGAAAATTACCCATTGGAGTCATGTAGTGAACTGTCCATGGCTTCTGCCTTCAGATCAGAGCATGAGGAACAGGTTACTGTGTACACTGCACAGTGAAGTAGGATAGGCAATAGCTACATCACAGATTAAAGTTTTAGGGAGTCAGCTGTAGGGGACACTATTATGAAGAAAGACCTGATACAAGCAGGGTGAGTGATTTTGTAATTTCCCAGCATGTATTAATTCATGTATGTGAAGAAAAGCAGACCAGATTGTGGGGGTGGACAATTTGGGTACGTTAACTTGAGCCAGTGGATATTGAATTACCAATTAGGAGACTGTCCTGTGGAGATATGTGGAATGCTTACTGATATAATTAAGTCAGCTCAGAAATTTGAGACATAAACCATTGGCTGTGCTGTGTTTGTCAGTAGTAACACTGCACATAGGAACAAGGTCTTATTAATGCCATTCTCTCTACTAGGAAATGTCTGCTTTTTTCCAAAGTTAGTATACCTATGTGTTTTTAAAAATATATTTATCCTTTTAAGAAGTCAATTGTTGGTATTGCTTTTTTAATTTCATTTTTTTAATGTATCACTGCTCTATTCTCTTGTTTGTTTCTATTCTCCAAAGTTTCCTCATCATTAAGAATTTCATTCCTTTTGCTCAGAGGCTTTGATATTTGTTTCTGTTTAGAGCAGTGTCTTCTATAGCTGAGACTTTGGTCACTGTATGTAGGTAAGACTTGCTTTAAAGACCTAATCCTGCCTCTGCTGCACTATGCCTTCAAGTCAGTCATATACCTCCTTTCAGGCTGGGCCCTACTGCTCAGTGTGAAGGAAAAGACATTAGTGAATGAGTGTCTTCTAACCTCCATGGCTTTTTTGTGGGAATTACAAGTAAAGAGGGACCTGTGTAACAGTTGAGTTTCATCAAACAACTTTGAAGCTGGTGTAGTCACAGTACAGAAAGGCTGTGGAGGAAAGAAAGTGGGAGCTTTCCTGTTTTGACAGTAGTTGGCTTTATCAATGAGTATTCAGATAATCAATTTTAGATGATCAGTAAAAGTCCAAAGTGGCCATTTTGGGAAGTTCACAGACTAGGGCAATCAAGAATCTGGATGTGGATTTATTTACTGAATTTATTTCTGCAGTTACACTAGTTCAACCAGCACAGAAGATCTGTACAAACTGGTGTCGTTGTGCATAACAGGATTATTGTTATATTTTTGTCTGAAAGTGCACAACTTGAGAGAAAAAATATGAATATTTGGTGTGCACTAATACATATGTCTAGTCCCTGAACAATATTGGACCATATAGCCTGTTCAAACTTTTTAAGTAATTTTTGAGATTATTATTAATTATTTGAACCTTTTCACTTTTTCTTACTGCTAAGTCTCAAACCCTGGGACAAATGGCTGAGGTGCCTGTCTACCAAAATAAAGGAGATGCAGCTGCCAGTTATCCATGACATTCCTCAGTTCCTACCAGTTACAAGATGTGCCTGGTAGAATTTTTCTCTAGCCCAGGGGTTGGTCTGTCTCTCAACCACCTTTCCTTATGTAATCCAACCGTTTTGTTAACTGGTCTTTTTATCTATCATTTACCCTTCTGACTGATAGGTTATTTCTCTTCATGGCTGATAGGTTATTCCTATGCATTTGAAATATGCCAGTTTAATCCAGATTAGGTTGTATTAAATGAGGTTTATTTGGGAAGTCACCTGGGGAGGTGTAGCTGAGGGGGGAGAGAAAGACAGAAAGGGTGTATGCACAGAGAAGGAAGGTAAGGGAAAGAGCAAGAGGAGACTAAAATGTCTGGATTGTACAGGAAAGAGCCTCTAGGAGAAGGCAGCCCAACCCTGGGCTGTAAAGTTCAGGGTTGGGCCGGGTTATACCAGATAGGGACTGAGGGGTGCTGGGTAAACCTGGAGGCCAGGTCTGTTATAATGTGTAAAATATACACCTCAGATTCTTGTCTAGAGCACTGACTTCATGATCTGGTTTTACCCTCTACACTCCTCTCTCCTTACTTGGCTTGGATCATGGCCACTCTGAAATTTCCCAGATGCCCCTATGTCTTGCTATGCTTTCCCTTTTATCTATAACAAAATTTCTACTACACCATAACTAGGGGAAGCCATGTCTTTTCATTTCTTTTTTTTCACTCACCTCTCATCGACCACTTCTTGCTTTCAAATTAATGTCCACGTTTTGCTTTAGTTGTTGTTACTGTTTTATTTGGCAAAAGTTTGGCTACAGGACTTCCTAGCTATGAGGTAGGGATGGCTCCACTGGATATTGAGTATGTAATGTAATTTGCTTACAAAGTTCCCTGTGCCTTTGAAGAGTAACAGAAAGTACTCTGCGAGACTGGAAAGTTCTACTAAAATACAAATTTCCCAGAGTAGGGCTGTCTGTCCCTAGGTGGAAGGGAAGAACTGGGAAGGCCTCAGCTGTCAGAGTCATTTGATCTCTGATCCCTTAGTACAGGAGCTGTTTCTTTCCTGAGGCTCAGCTTGGTTGTCTAAGCTAATGAGGGGCTCTGGGCAGGCCTGGCAATCAGGAGAACCAGTGGTAGGTAGCTTGTAGGCTCTTTCCAGGATTGTCCTGATATAGCTGTAGAGAGCAGAGAGGGAGACCACAAGCCATGTCATGATGCATATGGGGGCACTGTCCCCAGACCAGGAGGAGCATGACTGCTGAGTCTTAATCTGCTTGGACTGAGATAGCCTGTGGGTGAGACTGTGGTTCAGTTGGTCCATGTGTTTACTTGGGCAGAGGCCCTTGGCCTTTTACCCTACTTGAGTGTGTATTCCCTGGATGAGTGGGTGAAAGGGGGAAGGGATGAGATGTGACAGCAAGACACTGAAGCCTTGGCAGTGGAAAGCTTACAATATCACTTTCCAGTATGCATACACAAGCATTGCTTTTAGTGTGCAGTAGGAAGACATACTGAAAAACTGAAGGTCTGGTTTCTAGAAGGTTTGAATTAATTTCTCATTCAGTTTTGTGTGACAACTTTTATAAATAGTTTTGAAAGTGGTATAAAGGAAGTGATGGGGATCTTCCTTTGGTAACACTTGATCAGAATCTTTTTACCTTTCCACTAACACCATGTACCTCGGCATGATTCAGAATACAAAAGAAGTTTCTGAGATACAGAGGTTTCCCAGGTGTGCTTGGTGTCAGATAGGTGGATAGGTGTTATACTTGAGGTAAAAATTGCACATATTTAGTGTATGTATCTGATGCATTTGGACATATTACCTACATCCATATAACATCATTACCTACCACCAAAAAAGAAAAATCCAGGAAACCATGTTCTCTATGCATTCTTTTTTTCTAACCACAAAATGGGTGTGATAGACTAAACCATAAAAACTACATTCTATAGAATTTAACATAGGTTAACAACAGAAGAAAATCCTGATTGGAGGGAAATGTAGCTGTAACGTGACACTGATATTTGTGGTTTTCAGGTTTGGAATATTTATAACTTTTTGGCTCAGGTGAGGGTGGGGGTGATTCAGCTAAGCATCTGAGTATATTTTTGTGGTCCTGATTAATCAGTAGTGAGCTGACTACAAAAATTCTTATCACTTGCATTGTCCTGGTGTTTGAATTGTGTTGGAACTCAGTGGAAGCCATAACATAAAGGCTTTACCATATTGCTAAAATTCATAGAATTTCTCTTGAGTATAAATAGTTTCATAATGATGAAGATGACAGAGGTGTGCAAAGGCTTCATTATACTAAACACATTCATAAGGTTTCTCTCTAGCACATATTCTTTCATAATGAAGACTACAGAATTGTGCAAAGGGTTGACCATACTAAATACACTCACAGTGCTTCTGTCTTAGCATTTACATTGCTGTGAAGAGACTTCATGAACAAGGCAACTCCTATAAAAGCAACCATTTAATTGGGGATGGCTTACAGTTTCAGAGATGTAGTCCATTTTCATCATAGCAGGAAGCATGGCAGGCATACAAGAAGACATGATGCTGGAGAAGAAGATGAGAGCTCTGCATCTTGATCCACAGGCAGCCAGAAAGAGACTGTCATCCAGGGAGCTACTAGGAGGATCCATTCAGTACTAGGTAGAACTTCAAAGCCCACCCGCACAGGAATGGACTTACTCCAACAAGGCCACACCTCATAATAGTGCTAGTACCTGAGGTAAACATATTTAAACTACCACATTCCACTTCCTGGCCCCAATATGCTTATTCAAACACATGAGTGCATGGGGACCATATTTTAGGATAGCATAATGCAAAATACATGAGGTTCAAATGAACAAGTCTCCATCATCTATAGCAGTCTCAAAAATGTTAAAAGTCCAAAGTTGAAGGCTCTTTTGTGATTCATCTCATCATGTAACTGTAATCCCCTATATTTTCAAAACAAATAGCACATCATATATATCCAAATTCACAGGAAGTACACTGCATTATTCCCAAATGCCATTGTGAGGAAATACTGTGCCAAAAGAAGAAAAAAAGCCAGCAGGGCAATCTCCAAAATCTCCATCTCCTTGTCTGAGGTCAAAGCATTATTCAGATCTCTGACTCCTTTCTGCTTTCGTCAATATTACAGATTGATGTTCCAGAATCTGGGATCCACACATGGTCTTATGTGGATCTCTAAAGAGATTGGGTCACTTCTCCAGCTCTTCCCTCTATAGCACTCTAGGTTCTGGTTGACTCCACTCTACTGCTGCTGCTGATCTTTCTACTCATCCCATGGTTCTGACATCTTCAATATGCTGGGTTCTCCTGCTGCAACTAGGCTTCACTGCTTTTCTCTCATACACTCCCTTCATGGTACCAAGCCTTAGCTGTTCTCCATGACATTCATGCCTTAAAACCGGTGCCATGTTGGTGATACTTACACATGACCAAGACCAGGTGCAGCACAAGATAAAACCTTGGTTATCTCTGGAACACAGCTTCTTGTCCTCTTAGAAAACATGCCCCAGAAGATTTCACCTTTGTGATGCTGGTTTCTTCTTCACCTCAGCTAATTTTTTTTTTTTTTTACTATAGCTAAGCAGTATCAGCTGTGTCAGTAGTCCCTTCTAGTCTTGCCTCTAAAGCCACAGCCACATGGACAAAGCTGTTGAATTCTGTGCTTGCTGTGGCTGGAAGATGTCCCCTTTTATTACATTACCATCAGCTTTCTAATTTTGAACAACTTCACTGCCTAAGCTTGGCTGTACTGGATCTTACTCAGTAGTTTATCCTTGAACTCAGAGATCTGCATGGCTCTGTCTCCTGAATGCTGGGATAAAAGGTGTGTGAGTGTGTGTGTGTGTGTGTGTGTGTGTGTGTGTGTGTGTGTGTGACAGTTTGCCTGTACCTAAGATTTTCTTTACCTAAAACTTGTTTGTGACCAAAATGACTTGAAACAGAAATCTGCTTTACTCTCATCTCCTGGGATTTAAAGCATGTACCACCATGCCTGAACCTAAGTATTTCCTTTTAGATCGTAAATTGATAATAATAGAATAGTAATGACAATCCATCCTTTGTCAATTTGACACATACTTGTATCTCCTTACGTCCACATGGAAGCAATAACCAGGCAATACTAATGCCTATGATGATATAGTTCTCCTTCATACAACTTTGCATCCATATGTTTAGGTGGATGGAATCTTGCCATGACATCACCATTTCTTTAATACCATCAGATATCTTTGATCACAGGATTTAGTTTCAACCAACTTCCTGATAATCCTTTTCTTTTTGAACCTAACATTTTATATTTCTCCTTTCTAAGATTACTATGTTTGATCAAAACAATCACCATAAAAGTATACACAGGCCAAAGGCTATGCTTGGGTTTCCTGAGACTTTATTTGTCAATGCAATCAACATAAACCTCCTTACCTTAGCCTCAAGGACACTCTTCAGACAAGGGAAAAAGGCAGCAACATTGTTCAGCAAAACATCATAAAAACTATATACAAAGTTCAAATCACCCTTAGTACATATGTGTTCCATATTCCTAATAGAATGGACCATTAAGTTCCACTTAATGCATGTGTCAATCCAAAGTCTAAAAATCAACACTGTTCCAAACAAAAACATGGTTAAGCCTATCATAGCAATACTTATGTCTGGGGTACCAACTTCTGTGTTAGAATTTCCATTGCTAAGTAACTACACTGTGACCAAGGCAAGTGTTTTAGAGGCAAGTATTTAATTGGGCCTGGCTTACAGTTTCAAATGTTTAGTCAATTACCATCATAGCAGGAAGAATGGCAGCATGCAGGCAGCCATGATGCTGGAGATGGAGCCCAGAGCTCTGCATCTTCATGAGAAGGCAGCCAGGAAGAGATGGTCTTCCAGCCAAACAGCAGGAGGGTCTGTTTTGTGCTGGCCAGAGCTCCAAAGACCACCACCATAGGAATGCACTTCCTTCAAGGCAGTAATATCTACTCCAAAAAGGCCAGATATCTTAATTTTGCCACTCTAAGGTACAAGCATATTCAAATCACCACAGTTTACCTCTACTATGAATTTCTTCATGCATTTATATATGATTAGGACAGCCAGAGTCCTTAACACATTGATTACTTTCAGAAGGTTTTTCTCTAGTATGTGTTCATTGTTGTATTCAGAGACTACTATGATAAGGTTTCTCTAAAGTGTGTGTTCCTTGAAGTATTTGCATAGTACAGTGACATGCAAAGTCTTTACCACATTCCTTACATTCATAGGGATTGTCTCCACTATGTGCTCCTTCAAGTATTTGCAGACAACTATGATTCGCAAAGGCTTTATCACATTGATTAAATTCATGAGGTTTCCCTCTTGAACATTTTGTTTTGTATTCAGAGATGACTGTCCTGGAAAGGCACTACCTCATTCATGACATTCATGCAATTTCTATACAGTAAGCCTTCTTTTATGTATTGGGTGATAACTGTAACTCTCAAGAGCTCAGTACATTGATTACCTTCATAGGGTTACTCTCTTACATGTGTTCTATTATGTAGATGCAGATGACAGTGAATTGACAAGGTTTACCACAATGGTAACATTAATAGGGGTGTTCTCCAGTGTGATTTCTTTTGAGTAAAGAACAATGCCGTGCAAATGCTTTACCACATTGATAGCATTCATGCGGTTTATCACTTACATGAATCTTTTATATGACTTCAGATGACTGTGACTTGCAAATGGTTTACAACACTGATTACATTCATAAGGTTTTTCTCCAGTATGTGTTCTTTTATAATAATAGAGACTACAAGGTTGTGAAAAGTCTTGAACTCATTGATTACATTCATGAGGTTTCTTTCCAGTATAGGATCTTTTATGTTTTGGAGAGTAGTGGGACTTGCAAAGGCTTTAGCACATTAATTACTGTCTTAATCAGGGTTTCTATTTCTGTACAAAACACCATGAAGTAGAAGGAAGTTGGGGAGGAAAAGGTTTATCCAGTTTACACTTCCATCACTTTGCTGTTCATCACCAAAGGAAGTCAGGACTGGAACTAAGCAGCCCAGGGAGCAGACGCTGATGTAAAAGCCATGGAAGGATGTTATTTACTGGCTTGCTTCCCCCTGGCTTACTCTTCCTTTCTTATAAAACCCAAGACTACCATCCCAGAAAGGGTACCACCCACAATGCGATCTCCCCACTTATCATTAATTGAGAAAATGCCATACAGCTGAATCTCATGGAGGCATTTCCTCAAAGGAAGCTCCTTTCTCTGTGATAATTCCAGCCAGTGTCATATTGACACATGAAAGCAGCCATTAGAATTATATTCATAGTTTCTCTCCA
Source organism: Arvicanthis niloticus (assembly GCF_011762505.2). Lineage (NCBI taxonomy): Eukaryota > Metazoa > Chordata > Mammalia > Rodentia > Muridae > Arvicanthis > Arvicanthis niloticus. Next base: position 577,520 of record NC_047676.1, on the reverse strand, counting down.
ATATGGGTTCTTTTGTTTTTGCAGAAAATAACTTTGTAAAAAGGCTTTTGTCACATTGATTACATTATAAGAATTCCCTCCAGTATATAGTCTTTTGCAGTTTAGGAGACATCTCCCTTGTAAATAGGCTTTACCACATTCATTACATTCTTAAGTTTCATCCCCAGTATGTGTTCTTTTATGATATTGGAGAGTACTCTCTTGTGAAAATGCTTTACCACACTAATTACATTCATAAGGTTTCTCTTAAGTATGTGTTCTTTTATGATACTGGAGAGTACTCAGTTGTGCAAATGTTTTACCACACTGATTACATTCATAAGGTTTCTCTCCAGTATGTATGATTTTATGTCTTTGAAGATGACTGGGTCTTGCAAAGGCTTTACCACATTGATTGCATACATAAGGTTTCTCTCCAGTATGTGTTGTTTTATGTCTTTCGAGAACACTGGGTATTGCAAAGGCTTTACCACATTGATTACATTCATAAGGTTTCTCTCCAGTATGTGATCTTTTATGATATTGGAGAGTTCTCTCTTCTGAATAGGCTTTACCACATTGATTACATTCATAAGACTTCTCTCCAGTATGCGTTCTTTTATGACTTTTGAGATGATCGGGTCTTGCAAAGGCTTTACCACATTGATTACACTCATAAGGTTTCTCTTCAGTATGTGTTCTTTTATGATATCGGAGAGTACTAGATTCTGAAAATGCTTTACCACATTGATTACACTCATAAGGTTTCTCTCCAGTATGTGTTCTTTTATGACTTTTGAGATGACTGGGTCTTGCAAAGGCTTTACCACATTGATTACATTCATAAGGTTTCTCTCCAGTATGTGTTCTTTTATGAATTTTGAGATGATAGGGTGTTGCAAATGCTTTACTACATTGATTACATTCATAAATTTTCTCTCGAGTATGTCTTCTTTTATGACTTTGGAAATGATCGTGTCTTGCAAAGGCTTTACCACATTGATTACATTCATATGGTTTCTCTCCAGTATGTGATCTTTTATGATATTGGAGAGTTCTCTCTTCTAAATAGGCTTTACCACATTGATTACATTCATTGGGTTTCTCTCCAATATGTGTTCGTTTATGACTTTTGAAATGATCGGGTCTTGGAAAGGCTTTACCACATTGATTACATTCATAAGGTATTTCTCCAGTGTGTATTCTTTTATGATATTGAAGATGACTACGTCTTACAAAGGCTTTGCCACATTGATCACATTCATATGGTTTTTCCTCATTATGACTTCTTACATGTCTGCAATAATAATTGGCACAGGTGAAAGATTTACCACATTCATTACCCTGATCAATCATTTAATCAATATAAATTAATTTTACAGTTTGGTTTAATAATAAAGAAAAACCATATCTTAAGGTTTTAAAACTTCATAGGTTCATGGTATTCTTCCCAACTATGGCTTTATTTGTCTCCTTAGAAATACTTGTGATGACAAGAACATTTATTACATGGCTCACTGTTATAAGATGCTTTTTGTATATGAGATTTCCATATGATGTATTTTATGTATCTCAAGGAAAATGGAAATAAGCAGACCTTTATAGCACTAATTATATTCATGAATTTTTCTTAGTATGATTCACATCACATCTGCATTATGAACTAGGAAAAAAAAAACCAGAAAAATTTACAAATTTTTAGAACCCACAGGGAGTTTCTGCAGTGTGATTTTGGGTATGTTCCCAGTAAGGTTAGAAAACCAATTACTCAATTAATTAATTAACCAAACTTCTATCATGTTCAGAAAGTCTACCAAAAGCAGAATAGTACCAATCTTCTCACTGTTCTGTAATAGAGAGAGGTACATTGCTCCTTTAAATATTCATATGCTCAATGGTTTCATTTATTCTGACACTTGATATACCTGTAAAAAGAACAAATGAAAGGTTTCCACATTGAATGAACACCATTTTGACTTTTTGTTTCTTGTAGACATACTGTATATGGATTGACAATTCTCCACAGCAACATTCTTGACTCTCATAAACTGACCTCTCAATAAACTTACCAATATCATTACAAGAATATGAGTATCACCAAATTTACCATAAACTATTTGTTTATTGGATGGCTTTGGATATATATTTATCACTATTCAATGTATAAAATCTAAATATTATGAAACTATTCAGATTGGAAGTTCCACAGCATAGCTCTAATGGAGCTAAAAATCAAGTAAAGGTATCTCTTAAAAAATTGTTTTCATGTCTTCTTCCTTAGAGGAATGCCTTGCAAACACAAATCAGATTACTGAAATTAACACACATGGCTTTGTGAGAATATTATAATCATAGCTATACTTAAAGGACTAATATTTTACATACTTCCTTTTCTTTAGAGTTTCCAGGATATATTAAAATTTCCTTAGAGGCACATTTATATCAGTTTGCACATTAATATTACCTTTTGTGTCTTCTAGAATGTTGAAATTCTTTTTCAATATGGTGGTCTTCCCAATTGTAGCCTAAAACACAGTACCAGAAAATAAATGATATAGTATTGGAAATTAGGCAAAATTCAAGTTACTGTGAATTTTCACAGCATTGAACCTGATTTATTTTGCACTGAACCTGATTTATTCCACTCAATCTTCCTTGTTCTCAATTGAAATAACAGGGTTTCATCAATAACCAAGAACTATTTGTCCCCTTATTTTGAAAAGCAAAAGAAAATTCAGTTTTACCTATATCAGTGAGGTTCCTGTAGGTCTCCAGCATCACATCTTCATAGAGATTCTTCTGGGAAGGATCCAGCAAATTCCACTCTTCTTCAGTGAAGTTGACATGCACATCATCAAAAGTCACTGCATCCTAAAATATGTGTACAACACAAAGCATGACACTAACATCACTGTAAATAAATGTATGCTTACTAGACAATATAATCATATATTTTCGGTGCTACCTCCATTTATTTCTTGACACAGAAGTTATAATCTAATTGGTATGTCATTTTAAAAGGGATTTGTATTATGAGGATTGCCTGTTTCGCTTCTGAACCCACTGAATGGGATATAAGTTTGCAAGAGAAATGCCAATTGAGAGGAAGATGTAGATGGAAACAGACCCACAGCATTGAGCCCAAATTAAAAAAATTATACAAACAATTAGTAACTACATAAATTTTGGACAATTTGGGTGTTTTTGCCCATGTCTTTATTCCCAGAGGCACATGCAGGTGTATGTCATTGAGCTTGATGCCAGCATGGTCAATGCAACAAGTTCCAAGACAGCAACTATTATCTATTAAGACACTCATGCCCCTGTAAAAATCAACCAAGTAAACAGAAATGATAGAGGGAACTCACAGTTCTTTACTGAAGCTCCTACAAAGAATTATACATTCAAAGCAGTTCTGTACTCATCTTATAGAAACATAAAGTGTACCAGTTTAAAGTGCAACATTAATAAAATTTTAATAAAAGGGAATGCATGTTTAAACAGATACACAAATGTACAGACTGGCTGGTCTTCCACATAATGGTGGGCAATTTCTTTTTTTTTTTTTTGGATATCTTATTTACATTTCAGATGCCATCCCCTTTCCCCATTTCCCCTCCCTAGAAAAACCCCTATCCCATGCCCCATTTTCCTTTTTGCTTTTATACAATTTTTTAAAAATGTTAATTTCTAAATTAACATTTAATTAATTAATGTTAATTTTAAATTAATTTTAACATTAATTTTAAAATTAATGTTAATTTAATTAAATTAATGTTAATTTTAAAGGCTTTATAAGTTTGGTATTACTCAATCAGAAGTGTAACCCAATACCCAACCTAGATATATCAACTATCTTTGACTGGTGGAGACACGTGAACATCTGCCTCCATGCCCCCATCTTTCTCTCTCTTTCTCTCTCTCATCACCTAGCTTCTCCTCTCCTTCTACTTCTCCTCTCCTTACTACTTCTATTCATCTCGGTACTCCTTCCCCCTTAGCTCCTCCTACATATCCCCCTTCCTGTTAAAATAAAACTTTTCTCTCAAAATACAATTAGAGCATAATTATGCCTATTTGTACCAGTGAGGTACAAGATAGTTCTAATACCCAGTCCATCATTTTGTTGACTAACCAGAACCTCTGTCATCTCTCCTAACTAAAACACTTAGTTCCGAACCTGGCTTTTTTCTTGGCTTTAGAACGAATGTCAGCTGAAAACAATCCACTCAGTTCTCAAGCCTTTGAGTTTATTGTTAGGGTGTTTTCTATATTTTATTTAGAAATAGCTGAGAGTAGTTAACAGACAACAGTCCAGATTACCTTACATGGATAGTTGGTTTTCAAAATGTCAGAAGTCCACAGAATTGACGTTACAAACATTTCTATATTAATGTTTATTTTGATTAGAGACCTGTCTGCTCCTGACAGCTTCCTGTCTTGGATTCTAAGGGCAATTTCTAATGGGGACCAATAACTACCCATAACATGAAGATCAAGAGTTCTGAGGCAACATTCAGAGAAAACTAAAGATGAAGCACATATGAGAATCATATACATCCACACAGGCAAAATACTCCTATTTGTCCAAAAATTTCAGAAGAAACACAAGAGTAAGGCAGAACATCATACACCTAGAATCCAATGACACTGAATCCCCAGGTAGTATTGATATCATGAGCATATGCCATCCTTAGAAATAAAATATAACCTATATATTTGGACAAATTTCAAAAATAAACATGTGAATGAATGAAGAGCAGCACAGAAGCATGTAACATGTCAGGTGTCTTGTGTGGATTCTGTATCTACTATCAGGACAGGAAAGGCTTCTTAGAGAAATGTCTTGAAAAACAAAAAGTATAAAGTTAAAAATATAAAATCAAAAGGTTTGTAAATTAGATTAACATTGAATAGCAAATGTTTATACTGCATCTTATGTGATTTAGGAACAGAGACCAAATGGTGAATATATGAGATCATGAGAACAAAGCTCAAGGATCAGATTCAACCACAACACAGTAGACACACAGGTCAAAATTGGTTTTGTCTAACAGAAATGCAGGGGTAAAGCTGCAGGAGAGAATGAGGGAATGGCCATGGAACACTTGCCCAGCTAGAGACCCACCTTACTGGCAAGCTCTAATCCATGACATTATTATGGATACTCTGTTATGCTTCCGCAGAGGAACCTGGCATAATTGTCTATTGTGAGGCTCCACTCAGCAACTGACTGAAACAGATGCAGAGAACCACAAACAAACACTCAATGGACCTTGGGGACTGTTATGGAAGTGTTGGGAGAAAGATTGATGGTCCTCAGCAGGATAGGATCTACACACACACACACACACACACACACACACACACACACACACGCATGCACACATGCACGCACACACATACACACACACACACACACACACCAACAACAGACTCAACTAACCTGGAACCTTGGGGACATTCAGTGACTGAGCCACAAACAAAATAGCATACACAGGCTGGACCAAGGCCCCCAAGCACATATGTAGCAGATATGCAGCTCTGTCTTCATGACTGTCCTCCAACTGCTCTAGCAGGGGATTGTCCCTAAAGCTGCTTCCTATCTTTGGAATCTATACTCTTAACAGGGCTGCCCTGTCTGGCCTCAGTGGAAGAGGATACACTTAACCCAAGACTTGATGCACCATGGTGTGGGGAAACCCATGAGGCCTACACCCTGTCAAAGGAGAAACATGTAGATTGGTAGGAGGGACTCTGTGAGGGCAGGGGACCTATTGTGGGGATATAATGTGATCAGGGTTATAATGAATATATAAATTATTGAAGAAACAAAAAAAAAGAAATTAAAAAAGAAAGAAACATTTTTAAGAATGTACACACTATCTTATCCCCCCAAAGAAACCTGAAAAGGCTCCTCCTACAACAGCTTCCACAAGCTTCACAAAGAAATCCAGACATGACAGACTACTGCTCAAAACACCATCCTATCTAGAAGCTTTTTGTTTCAATAAACTGCATTTTGACCCTGGACTACAGCCTCATGTCTATCCTGTGAGGAAAATCTATTCAGTCTAACTGATCCTAATAATCTGTAGGAACTCCTAAAGTGTTCAAATGTCTAAAGTATCTTCTGACACTCAAGGCAATATCTTGAAAGCCACATCTTATAAAATCAGAAAGCAAGTTATATCTTTCCAACATACAATTGCACAGGATACCCCTTCCAATTCCAATAGATTGAAATGTGCACATGGGGAGAGAAGATTGGGCCAAGTCAAGAAACACAGAAGGGCAAACATCCAAATCCTATAGCTTTGTCTCAGACACATTGGACTACAGATTCTAAAGGCTTAGAGGGCCCTTTTCCTGTAACCAGTCATACATCCCTCAGGTTGGGGTATTTTCTCTCCCTGTATGTATCTCTCCATGGCACATTTCTCCATGCCTTAGATATGTCAGCAAGTTGTAGTTGCAAAATGCAACCCAAGCATCATCCTCAACAAATTCAATGCAATGAACTTTCACAGAATCTTCACTGTGGCTGTGACTCTGCCAAAGATGGCTGGAGTCATACTAAACTGAAACCATAGGGGAGGCTCCATGACCTTCGATTTTTCATCTTTCAGTTTCCAGAATTAGCACAATATGGGTGACCTTGTCAGGTTTGCCTTCTAAGTAGATGGACCCTGTCTTGATTGGACCATAGTTTCAGCAGGTTTTGTTTAAGCTCCTTCCTGACACTAGAAAACACTTTGCCTACTCCTTCCATTAATTTAAGAATTAGCAGGAGAAAGTATTATACTTAGGGTACCTTCTCAGACATACACCCAGAAGGGCATGTACTTCACTAAGTTAACAGCCATTTTATTTATAACAACTAGAAACTGGAAAGAATGCAGATATCCCTCAACCGAAATATGGATACACAATATGTGGTTCATTTACAAAATGAAATACTATTCAGCTATTAAAAAGCATGCCATGATGAATTTTGAAGGCTAATTGATAGGACAAGAAACTTTCATCCTGAGTGAGGTAACCCAGACCCAAATGGACATGTATGAATGGATTTATTTTCAAGTGAATATTAACCATAAAGTACAGGAGATCCACACTACACTCCATAGACCCAAAAGAAGCTAAGAAGAAAGGTCCAAATGAGCATAGTAGATCTCACTCAGAAGGGGAGTAAAACAGTCATATGAGGCAGATGGAAGAGTAAAAACTGGATGTGAGAGCAGGTAAGAAAGGGGAATGGGGGGAGAATCAGGAACAGATGTGGTGAGAGACAAGAGAGGGCCAGAGGTGGAAAATAAATTGGAATGTGTAGCTGGCTGGGGGGAGGGTGCATCTTAAAGGATGTGCCAGAGACCATGAATGGGAGAGCACCAAGGCGTCTGTGGGATTGATGTTACCTAAGATGCATAACAGTGAGATATGGACCCTAAAGAGGCTACATCCTTCAGCCAGGCAGGTCTCCCAGTGGAGAGTTAAGGACACCAACAGAACCAGAAATCTTTCCACCCAAAACTGGTCCTGTCTACAAGAAATGCAGGCACAAAGATGGAGCAGAGACTGAGAGTATGGCCGAATAATACCCTGCCCAACTTGAGACCAATCCCATGGGCAAGCATGACTGCCTGACATTACTGAGGATGCTTTGTTAAACTTGAGACCCCAGCTTAGCATAATTGTCCACTGATGGTCTCCATTCAGCACCTGACTGAAACAGATGTATAGACACACAGCTGAACATTAGACAGGGCTCAAAGAGTCTTTTGTAAGAGTTGGGGAATGGACTGAGGGCCCCAGAAGAGACAGGAAGTCCACAAAAAGACCATCGAAATCAACTAACCTGGACCCTATGAGACTCTTAGAAACTGAGCCACCAACCAAAGAGCATACAGAGTCTGGACCTAGGTCCCCACCACATATGTAGTACATGTGCTAATCAGTCTTCATGTGGCTCACCCAACAGATGGAACAAGGGATGTCCCTTAAGTTGCTGCCTATCTGTGCAAACTGTTCCCCTAATTTGGCTGCCTTGTCTGATCTCAGTGGGAAAGGATGTGCGTCTCTTTACAGGTTGGGGGATATGGAGGTGGTCCCAACCCTCCCTGGGAAGATAAAGAGGAGTCAGAGATGAGGGATGGTGTAAGGTGGAATGAAGTGGGAATATCAAATGAGATGTACGTTGAATATATAATTGAATGGGAAAAGTAAACAAATACATTTATTTCTAAATTTGTCGCTATTCAGTATCTCAGTGTATAAGCATATTATGAAAGATTTTTGCCCACAGTAACACACAAATGACCTCTAGCTAAATTTTTTGACAGAGTCTATTTTTCACAAAATACTATGTCCTCAACTTCCTATGGCTGCATTACTGTGAACACTCCGATCTTCCAGGTCCTATGAGAACAACTGGTTAAGATCCATGTACACCTTTCTATGAATTTTGCCATCTCATTTTCTGATATTTTCCACATTCCTCTAAAAGAGAACATAGTGTCAGACAGCAAAATCATCTTTTGATATCATTTTGCTGTTGTTGTTCTACATTGCTATTCTGCTGCTTCCTTTGAATCCTCTAAGCAACAGCATCTCTGGTAACAAATGATTGCTGTGAATGGTTCTGTCAGATCATAGACCATCAGACTTGGAGCTGAGAATAGAAACTGAAGATAGAATATGAAGGCAAAAACCAAGGACAAACATTTTTTCCTGGCTTTCATTCTTGCTTGGTCACTGTCTCATGTTCACCTAGCTTTCTCATCCAGCCCAGGTCCACTTGCTTAGGAATATTGCCAGCCTCAGTGGAAGAGCCTTCCCACATCAACCATCAAGAGTAAACCTCACAGACATAAAAAAGTGCCATCTGATGAGGGCACACCCTCAGTTGAGGCTCCTTCAGATGACTGTAGCTCTGAAATGTTGAGAACTGAGGACAATAAGGACACAGAGACAATAATAAATGAAAAGTTAAAAATCCCAAACCAGTGATCTAACCATATCAATTACAGGAGCTCCTGCCTCTGCTTGAGGTAATGGCAGTTGTGGCTGAGCCAGGATAAAATGGGAAGGGCATTTCCTGGCTCAGAGCAGGGAAGGATACACTGGAATGGAGAGTTAATAGACTGTGCTGCCCTTGGGTAAGATGGGTTTCCCTGCCAGTGCAACCAAAGAGGTGGCTAAAACAGCTGGAAGGTGAAGAGAGAAACACATCACACCATAGACCTGGAAAGGAGGACCACTAAAAGACAGGAACTCTGATCAAAAGAAGACATGCTAACTCTGTTGGAAAGGGTGAAGACCATCCTTCCATCTTAAGACAACTCCAATACTACAGAGTCACATATGGACTGGGAAGAAGGTGAATAGGGAAGGGGAAAAATGAGTTTTTTTCTTTTCACCCTGTAAATCAGAGTAAGGAGAGGCTGAGGGTTTAGTAGCAGCATGATTTTGTCCTGGATGCTGTCTGGAAAGCACTCTGTCACGGGCAATTAAGTGGGTGTGAGTCCTTTTGGTGAGAAGGGTTAAAACCTAGGTGAGGGGTTAGTACCTAAATCAATTGGGATGGAAATGGTTTCATTTCCTCTCATAGTCACAGAATAATAAAGTGGCACATACATAGTAGACAGCCACAAGGGGGTGGTAAAGGCTATCCAGCAGATTCTTCCACTTGAACAGAGGAGAAAATGAAGACAGGATGGCAGCTGTGAGTCATATACCAGGGTTCCAAGTCTGCTGTAACCTTCCCAGAAATTAAGTTGAGGGGCACACAGTCCCCTATACCAGGCTCTGGAACATCTTCTGAGCCCATTGTGGGTAAAACTCTCCAGTGTATCCACTGGTTCATGTTCACTTTAATCATCTCCCTGCACAAATACTCATGAAAAATCAGAACATCATGTCACACAGACACAAATCTAACAGACAAGGCACTGACTCAAACAACAACAATGACATATTTTAACAGCAGGTCTTTCAACCCTTCAGTTTGGAGTCCTGAGTGACTTTGTTTTGGGTCATGTCAATATACCAAGATGCTGTGCCCCAGTCACATAGACCTCACAGACCAACAAGAGCCTATTGTAATGCAAACACACAAAGGTCTTTATTATGAGCTCAGTAACAAGGACAACCAGTAACCAGTCAACGCTGCAACAGGTCCAAACTGAGAGACCAAGTGTAGGGGTGCTGTGTATTTATTGTAGTTACAGCAAGTTTGGGGCATTAACATACAGGTCAGCAACTTAATATTTTTGAAATCATGTGCCTGGCATAATTTACAAGAACCAAACAAGAGGGCAAAACCAACTGACACCCATGATGGCTAGGCTAACATTGGTTTTTCTGTAAGGTGTATTAGTTATCTATATGTATCTTAACCCTGCTGTTGTACCTTGACTGGTTGTTCAAAAAGAGGGTTTTGTTATAGCATGTTTGCTCAAGTGGACTCTGTACACTCTCAAAACCGAAATTGATAAGGCCTTACCAACACTTTTGTGTGTGTGTGTGTCTAAGCCCCTTATTATTGAAAGATACTGCTGTTCAACCACAAGCCATGTTTGCCAGTAGAAAAGGTAATTTGTCCAAAGACCTACCTCACTATCTGTTACTGCAAACCCTAGTATCAGTTGCCATTACCATTGGAACAAAATGCCATTGGAAGCTTCCTCTCCCACTGTGAATGCCTCCTGTAGACACCAAAGACAATCCCCACCTGCCCCATCCCTGTTTCACAGCTCCCTCTTTGGAAGACAGGCCCTGTTCAACCACATGCCATGCCTGCCAGGAGACAAGGTAGGCTTTCCATAGATCTACCACCCTATTTGTTATCCTAGATGCAAATTTCAGTTGCCCCTAGCACTGTCCTAAACACCAGAGGCAGCTGACTATCTCCCCTGACTATGTCTTCTTGAGAACTGCTAAGATCATCTCTTCCTGCCTGGCCCTTCTTTGAGCTTTCAGCATTAGCAACCATTCCCTCTTGAACATACCCACCAAACAGGTCAGTAAAGGAGGCAACACTCAGCCAACACTCTCTGCAAATCCTGACATTAAACTTTAACCCAGGAACATAACTCCCACCAAAGGAAGACACACCTAAAACCTCAAACCAGAGGCCTAGACACCAGCATAGGAATATAATAAAACACAGCCAGGAAAATATGTCACCAGCAGAGCAAAGTTATCCTATCACTGCAGGTCCTGAAAAATTAAAAGATGCAACAGATCTGATGGACAAAAGGTTGTTTTGGGGAAGGGAGAGAATTTAGAACCTGGAGAAGAAATAGAGGCACAAAAGAGGACCTACAGACAGGCAGACAGACAAGTAACAGAGAGCCATGAGGGTAGTGAAAGGTAATAGAGGTGGGGCATGGGCAGAAAACAAAGACAAGGAATAAAGAAAGAGAGCTGCAGTGACTGGTGGTCCTTTTATATTGAACACACATCTGGCATACCTGGCAACAGTAGCAGGTGGTTGAGGCAGATACTAACTTAAGCAGTTGGTAATTGTCTAAGAGCAGGCCATTGAAATAGTCTGTACCTTGACAACTACAGAGGCAAGGTTCACACACAGAACAGGAATGAAAGAGAGAATCTCAGGTAATAAAAAGAATAGAAAAATGGACATATCAGTCAAAAAAATATTGAGTTTAAAAGGTAACTGCCACTAAACAACTAGCAACTCTAAAACATATGAATCGGCAAATACTACAGGTGATTGGAATAGAAGAATAATATCAGCCCTAAGGGGTCTGAGTAATGAATCGGCAAATACTACAGGTGATTAGAATAGAAGAATAATATCAGCCCAAAGGTCTAGAAAATATTTACAATGAAATAATAAATGAAAATTCTCCTAAACTAAAGAAGAAGGTGCCTATTAACATAAAAGAAGCATCCAAAATACCAAATAGATTGGAAAAATAAGAGCCCTTTTTCAACATAATAATCAAAAAAACTGAACATATAAAGAAATGTAAAAAAAATTGCAACAGAAAGAAATTAACAAAAACTAAACAAAACAAAACCAAGTAATATATAAAACCAGGCCTATTAGATTTATACCTGTCTTCTTAATGTAAACTATAAAAGACAAAAGTATTTGAACACATGTGCTGCAGGGTCAAAGAAACCACCCATGTTTCTACAAGAAAGCAACTGGTCCAAATGTTTTGGGCAGATTCAGAATCAGCCAAGATAGTGATGCTACTCAGAGGTCACTGATCTAACATGTGAGGAGCATCACAAGGGACCTCACAGGTGGTCACACCTGGCTGATGCTTCCCATCCAGCCCCAGAGAGGACCCAGCACCCCAGCTCCTATTACTCAGACCCCTGCCACTACCCATTGTGGGCAGTGATCCTGTGCTCACCATATCTTGATTTCAGAGCTTCCTTGAGGTCCCCTCACAGCACCCAACAGCAGAGCTCAGAGCAGAATACAGAGAATCATCCAAGCCTGTACAGCTGCAGAGAACTTGCAGAAAGGCACCTGGAAGATCCCCCCTCTTTGTCTGATTGGCAGGTCAGCCTGGAGGCCTTGATTGGCCAGTGAGTATTCCTCAAGGTTAATGTGTGCTTCTGGTGCAGGACCAGGCCTCTTCCAGATGTCAGGAGTGGTTTGCACTCCTTTAGCACTTGTGCCTGTCCCACAAGAGGACTCTCCAGGCCTGGGAAAGTATCCACCATTCCAGCTCAGGCTATTCAGCTCCCTGCTCCTCCCATCTGTGAGCAATGATCCTACTCTTACCAGGACCTGACTTCAGACCTTGCCTGAGCTTTCCTCACAGCACTTGCCTTCTTCTTCCTGAAATCAATGTAAATAGCTTGCATAGCCCATTACTCAAGGTGCAGTGGAGGTATCAATCTGACCCAAAGTGGAAGAGTACCCAGGTTATTAACATTAAAGAGGGATTTTAGGAAACAAGAGGTTTTATTTATTTATTTATTTATTTTGTGGCATCATGGTGGGTTCAGTGAAACTGAAGCTCCATTTCAGCAGGTGACAGCTATGAAACAACCCTGGGAGAAAAGCCAGAAACATAAGGAAACACTGTTGAGCACTATTGTTAGCCAGCTCATCTTCATCAGTGGCAAAGTAGAGAAAAACAGCAGTTGAATGAGTACAGGTTCTCTAGATAATCATATTTCAAATCATGGAGAGGATGAATCTCTCTAGGTATATAGAAAGGGTATTTAAGAGAATGTCCCAATAAAGGCAGTCAGCCAAGAAAAATCAAGGACTGGTGTGTTTCATGTTGTAGGATACTACAGCTTATCTTCAGCATATTTCAAAATTTTGAAGAAAAAAGTATTTGCTAAAGCCAGTTTTAAAACACAAACAATCACCTTTGTTTTGTAAAAAAGTAGGGAAGTACAAAAAAAACCACAAAAGAACTATGCTATTCAATGACCTTTATATATGTAGGTTGTCAAAAGAATCTATAGCTTAGATCAAGTTGGATCTGAACATCTCAAAAAAATTAAGATTAAGACAGGATTTCTCGATTCAAGTGGTATAATTAAGAAATATTCCCCATAGTATGCAGGGTTAGAGTTATGGGATTAGAGGGTGGATTAGGGAGTTAGGAAAATGGCTTATTATTGAATAGCAAATGATTATACTGTATCTTATGTGATTTAGGGACAGAGTCCAAACAGTGAATGTATGAGAGCGTGAGAAGAAAGCTGAAGGATCAGATTCAACCACTACACAGTAGACACAGAACAAAATTTGTCCTGTCTAGCAGAAATGCAGGGTTAAAGCTCACCTAACCTAGACCCTTGGGGACACTCAGTGACAGAGCCACAAACTAAATAATATACACAGGCCGGACTAAGGCCCCTGGCACATACATAGGAGATGTGAAGCTCAGTCTTCATGAGGGTCCTCCAACAACTTTAGCAGGGGCTGTTCCTAAAGCTTTTGCCTATTTTTGGAATCTGTTCTCTTAAAGGATCTACCATGTCTGACCTCAGTGGGAGAGGATGTACTTAACTGAGCAGAGATTTGATGCACCATGGTGTGAGGATACCCATGGGGCCTTCACACTCTCAAAGGAGAAACAGAAGAGATTGGTGGGAGGGATTCTGTAAACACCAGAGACCAAGAGTGGGGACAATGGTCATGGTTATAATGAATATATAAATTATTGCAGAATAAAAAAAAAGAAAGAATTTTTTTAAAAAACTGTAGACACTATTCTATCTCCCCAAAGAAATCTAGAATGGCTCCTCCTAGAAGAACTTCCAGAAGCTCCACAAAGAAAGCCAAATATGACAGACAAGTGTTCTAAGACATCATCCTGTCTAGAAGCTTTTTGTTTCAATCAACTTCATTCTGACCCTGGACACTATAAGCTCATGTTCATCCTTTGATGAAAATGCATTCAGTCTACAGTGATCCTAATAGTCTGTAGGAGCTCCTAAAGTGTTCAAGTGTCTGAAGTCTCTTCTGAAACTCAAGGCAATATCTGGAAAGCCACATCTTATAAAATACCAATCCTAGAGCTTTGTCTCAAACATATTGGACTTCACTTTCTAAAGGCTTAGAAGGCCCATTTCCTGTAACTTTTCATACATCCCTCAGTTTGGGTACTTCTCCCTCTATGTAGCTCTTCATGGCAGATTTATAAATGCTTTAGGTATCTCAAGAAGTTGTAGTCACAAACTGCAACACAAGCATCATCCTCACAGCTTGAATGCAATGAACTCAAACAGAATCTTCCCTGGGACTCTGACTCTGCCAAAAGATAGATGGAATAGTGATAAACTGAAACCATAGAGGAAGAATCCATGACCTTGACATTTTCATCTTTCAGTTTCCAGAAGCAGTGCAACATGGATGATCCTGTCAAGTTTGGCTTCTAAGTTGATAGGCTATGCCATGCTTGGATCACAGTTACAGCAGGTTTTATTTAAGGTTCCTTCCTAGGACTAATTTCCCTACTCCTTCCATTAATTTATGACTTAGAAGGAGGAGGTGCAACACTTAGAAGACCTTTTTAGGCATATACACAGAAGGGAATGTGCTGCACTAAGTTCATAGCTGTTTTATTTATTACAGGTAGAAGCTGCACACAATCCAGCTGTCCCTCACCCAAAACATGGATACAGAAAATGTCATTCATTTATAAGATGCAATACTACTTAGCTATTTAAAACAAGGACATCATGAGCCTTGCAATCAAATGGATACAACTCATCATAAAACAGTCATATAAGGCAGATGGAAGAAAGAGAACTGGATGGGAGAGCAGATAAGAAAGGGAAGGGGGTCAGCAACAGGTATGGTGAGACACAAGGTAGAACAAGACAGTGAGAAATATGAATGAAAATCTCTAGTTAGTGGGAGTGGAAAAGTAGCGGCATCTTTAGGATTGCCAGAGACATCACATTGGGAGTGGGGGAAACCAAGGGGTCTATGAAGGTAGGGAGGGCTTGATTTTGCCCTAAATGTTATCTTGAAGAGCTTTCTGTCATGACCTATTCAATGGCTCTAGGTACTATTGGTAAGATGGATTTGACCCAAAGTGTGGGGTTAGTAACTAAATCAATTGAGATGGAAAAAGGTATCATTTCCTTTCTTAGTCACAAAATAATAAAGTGTCACACACATAACAGACAGACACAAGAAGGTGTTAAAGGTAAGCCAGGTGATTCTTCCACTTGGACAGAGGAGAAAATGAAGACAGGATGGCAGCTGTGAGCCAGGAAGCAGGGTTCCAAGTCTTCTCTAACCTTCCTAGAAATTAAAACCAAGAAAATAGCATGTCCTATACCAGGCTCTGGAGCATCTCCCAAGACATTTTTGGCTACAACTCTCCAGTGCATCTTCTATACTGTGCTTCCACATTTGCTTTAGTCATTTCCCTCAACAAATACCCAAGAATTAATCTCAAAAATAAGGTACACAGACACAAATCTGACAGACAAGCCACTGACACAAAGAACAACATCCTGCCTGCCTCTTCTTTCTGCTTTCAACATGAGCAAGCCTTCCCTCTTGAACATATCCACCAAAAAGATCAGTAAAAGAGGCAACACTCAGTCAACACTCTCCAAAAATCCAAAACTCGAACAGTAACCCAGGAACAAAACTTCTAAACAAACAATACAAACCCAGAAACCAGTGCCTAGACCAATCATCACCTCAAACCCAGATACATAGATACCAGCATAGGAATATAATAAATAACAGCAAGAAAAATATGCCATCAAGAAATCCAAGCTATTCTATCACACCAGGTCATTAGAAATCAAAACATGGGCTGGAGAGATGGCTCAGTGGTTAAGAGCACTGACTGCACTTCCAGAGGTCCTGAGTTCAAATCCCAGCAACCACATGATGGTTCACAACCATCTGTAATGAGATCTGATGCCCTCTTCTGATGTGTCTGAAGACAGCTACAGTGTACTCATATATAATAAATAAATAACTCTTTAAAAAAAAAAAGAAATCAAAACATGTAACATATTTTGCAAAAGAGGTTGTTTAGGGGAAATGAGAGGAGTGAGAACCTGGGGAAGGGATAGAGGGACACAGGAGGGCCTACAGACAGGCAGACAGGGAGCAGAGAGAGAGCCATGAGGGTAGAGACAGAGAATAGAGAAGGTGCATGTGCAGAGAACAGAGACAGGGAACAAAGATAGAGCTGCTCTTTTGGTGGTTCATGTATGTAAAGCACACTTGACAACAGCAGCAGGTGATGGTGGCCTGGATTGATTTAAGCATTTGCTAAGACCCTGAATGCAGGCAATTAAAATTGTCTGTACACTGACAACTACAGAGGCAAGGTTCACCCACAGAATAGAAAGGGAAGATAAAAAGAAAAATGGACATCTTGGTCAAAAACAAAAATGTTGATCTAACAGTATCATGGCAAAAAGAAACTGAACAGTGCAACATATCAGAAGGCAAAAATTACAGATGATTGGAATAGAAGAGAATATCAACTCAAAAGTCTAGAAAATATTTTCAATGAAATCATAAATGAAAAATTTCCTAAACTAAAGAAGATGTCTATTAAGTTAAAGAAGCATTGAAAATACCAAATAGATTAGACAAAAAAGTCCCTTTGCTGCATAATAATCAAAACACTAAACATATAAAGAATTACAAAAAAACTGCAACAAAAAATGATAAAACTAAACAAAACAAAAACAAGTAACATATAAAAGCAGGCCTATTAGATATATGCCTGCCTTCTTTTTGGGGTGGGGTGGGGTGGGCTCGAGACAGGGTTTCTTTGTGTAGCCCTGGCTGTCCTGACCTCACTCTGTAGACCACTCAAAAATTTCTCTGCCGCCAGGAGGTGGTGGCGCATGCCTTTAACCCCAGCACTTGGGAGGCAGAGGCAGGTGGATTTCTGAGTTTAAGGCTAGCCTGGTCTACAGAGTGAGTTCCAGGACAGCCAGCCAGAGCTACACAGAGAAATCCTGTCTCGAAAAACCAAAAAAAAAAATTCTCTGCCTCTGCCTTCCAAGTGCTGGGATTAAAGGCGTGCACCACCACTGCCCAGCATACCTGTCTTCTTAATGTATATATAAAAAAGTGTTTGGACACATTTGCTGCAGACTCAAAGAAACCACCCATGTTTCTCCAAGCAAGCCAATGACCCAAATGCTTTGGGCAAATCCAGAATCAGCCAAGATAGTGAAGTTATTCATAGGTCACTGACTGATTTGGCAAGTGAGGAGCACAAGGTACCACACAGGTGGTCACATCTGGCTGACTCTTTCCAGAGCCAGAGAGGACCCACCATCCCAGCTCCCACTGCTCCGCCACTGGCTCCTCCCCTTTGTGGGCATTTGTTTTCTTGTGCTCACCATGTCTCGATTTCAGAGATTCCCTGGGGTTCTCTCACAGCACCCAACCGCACAGCTCAGAGCAGGAAGCAGAGAACCATCCAAGCCTGCAGAGTCGTGGCAAACTTGCTGAGAGGAACCCGGAAGTTCCCGCCTCTTTGTCTGACTGGCAGGTTGACCTGGAGGCCTGATTGGCCAGTGAATTTTCCTCAAGGTTAAAGAGTGCTTCAGTCCAGTGTCAGACCTTGCGAAATCTTGGGAGTGGTTTGCACTCATTAGCATTTGTGCCTCTCCTCCAAGAGGAATCTCACCTCACCCAGCCCTGGGGGAGAACCCACCGTTCCTGCTCAAGCAATTTAGATACCTTCCCCCCCCCCCCCCACACACACACTGGGTGTTTCTCTGTGTAGCTCGGGCTGTACTGGAGCGAACTCTGTAGACCAGGCTGGCCTTGAACACAGAAATCTGCCTGCTTCTGCCTCCCAAGTGCTGGGATTAAAGGGGTGAGACACCACTGTGCAGCACTATTTAGTTACTTGACATTCCCCATCCCCTGCTGTGAGCATTGATCCTGCACTTATCAGGACCTGACTTAAGACCTTGTTGTGAGTTTTCCTCACAACACTAGACTTCTTCCTGAAATCAAGGTGAATAGCTTTTATAGGTGTAGTGGAGGTATCAATCTGACCTAGGAATGGAAGAGTGCCCAGTCTATTAATAAAACAACAGTTTTCTTTTGTGGCTTCACACTGGGCTCAGGGAAACTACAACTCCATTTCACCAGATGATAGGTATCAAACAACCCTGGGAGAAAGGCCAGAAACATAAGGAAACACTATTGAGCACTATTGTTAACCAGCACATCTTCATAGGTGATCAAGCAGAGAAAAACCACACTTGCATTAGTACAGGTTCTCTAGATGAACATATCTCAAATCATAGAGAGAATGAATCTCTCTATACATATAGAAATGATATTTAATAGAATGTCTCAATAAAGGCTGTCAGCCAAGGGAAAAACCAAATTGATTTCATGTTGCAGGAAATTACAGCTGATCTTCAGTATATACTAGAATTTTGAAGATGTAAGTACTTACTGATATCTTAAGTAGAAATTATATTAGTCCTAACAGTCTGACTTGTGTGGATGTTTCCCGACTCACGTAACAAAATCCTTCCATGACATCTTCCATGATTGTCTTATTTTCAGAATGCTTGTCTTCACTTTAGTTTTATTTTGGCCCTCAGAGGACTCTTCTCTGAGGCACCGTAACTGCTGCTCTTTTATATCACTGCTTTGGTCAGTATAAAAATATAGGATGATCAATTTTACAAACACCAAAGAGTACCGTTATCCTCTCATGGGTGAGCACAATGCCAGCACACTCATTCATCTTGCCACAGCATCACCAGTGATGGATTCATGGAAAGACAGGAGCATTTGTGAGAAACTGAAGAATGGGAAAGACTAAATAGAGGAATGTAAGACACTTTGCCATACAATCATTTCTTCAAATGAGGTAAGGAAGGTAGTTCAGGTATTTGTGGGGACCATGCAAACCAGAAGATCTGATTTCCATTAAATGGACCCTTGAAGAAAACCCAAGATGCTGATTGGAACTAATATTCTGTAGTGAACATGTAAGGCAGCTGCTGACATCCAGGCTAGGAGAAGCAGCTGACAGCCAGGCTAAGAGATAAGACCAGCCCAGCCAAGGCTGGGAGGAGATAACCAGCAGAGGAGCCCTGCGCATAATTAAGAAGTGTGACGTTTGCAGTAAAGTGTTAAGGATGGATAAGGGTAGGATAGAGTATAAGAACCCTGACCAGAGAAGGAAGTTCAGTTAAAAATGACCTGCCTGTGAACTCCACACCGGTCTGAACTCCACTCAGCCCTACGAGTGAATGAATGAGACACAAACCACCAACTGATAATCCGTGGGCCCAGAGACAAAGGAGCAAGACTCGCTGAATGCAAAGAGCTGAATGCAAAGAGGTGATCCCGAGATGTTGGAGCCCGAGCCTGAGACACTTTGGTCAGGTCTTGTAAAGACATGTTATCTATCCTTCTGTTAGGAATATTAGCCACAGCAGTTACATTCTTTTGTCTGTGTGTGACAGTGGAAGAGGAGGTCTGCTCCTCAACCGCAAGAATTGTGTGTGACCCCGAGTGCGAAATTAAACATTAGAAAACCAGTCTGATGGCTGCTCGTTGTATTATTGTCTACCCCAAGGGCACCTCCTGTCAGAACCAACTGGCAGTCTAGGGGAAGTGCTCACGACAGTTGGCAAAGTCGGCAGGATATCAGGCAAGCGGTCTTAGACAGATGTATGTAGTTTATTTTAAGCCTGAAAACTGGCCTTCTGCCTGGCCTCTGACAGCCTCATTAACACATTTAAAAGGCATTGGACAAACTTCTAATCCCCAACAAAGCTCTAAGATCCTCACATGGGTAGATGAAGAAGGCAATTCTGGTACAGTACAGCCTTATGTTGTGCCTGATTCACCTGTTAATCTATGGGGCAGAGACAGACTTGGCCAGTTGAATCTTATCATGTGTAGCCCTAATGAGATAGTTACTTATCAGATGCTAAAACAGGGATTTCGACCCAGACAAGGGCTATGAAAACACTCGCAAGGAGTAAAAGAACCTATCAAAGTGGCTGAAAAATTTAACCTCCTGGGACTTGGTGCTGAAAATTTACCCTAATGGCTGTTGACATCCCTGTACCCCATGCAGACAAGATTACATGGAAATCAGATGAAGTTGTATGGGTTAGTCAATGGCCATTAACCTCAGAAATACTGGCTCCAGCAACAATGTTAGTACAGGAACAGCTTGCTGCTGGCCATATTGAACCTACTACATCCCCTTGGAACACACCTATCTTTGTTATTAAGAAAAAAAATCAGGCAAGTGGAGACTGTAATAAGATTTGAGAGAGATTAATAAAACTATGCTCACTATGGGAGCCTTACAACCTGGATTGCCCACCCCTGTGGCCATTCCTGCTGGATATTTTAAGATAGTAATAGACCTCAAAGATTGCTTCTTCACCATTACCTTACACCCTGAAGATAGACAGCGGTTTGCCTTTAGCCTGCCAGTAACCAACTTCAAAGGGCCCATGTCATGTTTCCAGTGGCGGGTCCTACCCCAGGGCATGGCTAACAGACCAACGTTATGTCAGAAATTTGTAGCACAAGTGGTTGATCCCTTTCGTAAAAATGGCCCTCTATTTAAATTGTCCATTATATGAATGATATTCTTCTGGCTGGACCTGATGGTACACAATTATTTTATTGTTGTCAAGAATTATCACAGAAGCTGGCAGATAGAGGACTCCAGATTGCCCCTGATAAAATTCAGCTACAAGATCCTTATTTTTATTTAGGCTTTGAGCTTTGCCATCAAAAAATTATTACCCAAAAACTCCACCTCCAAGTAGGCCATTTGAAATCACTTAATGATTTTCAAAAATTGTTAGGTGATATAAATTGAATCAGACCTTATCTTAAACTTACAACCGGGGAGCTTAAGCCTCTTTTTGATGTTTTTAAGGGTGATTCCAATCCTTCCTCCCCACCCCTTCCTTGACCCCTGCAGCCACATGTGCCTTGGGGTTGGTAGAAAAAGCCATCCAAGAACAGGGAGTTTCCTTTATTTCTTATGAAACACCACTCCTGTTTGTTATCTGTGCCACCTCACATACACCTACAGGAGTGTTTTGGCAGCATGGCCCTCTTCTCTGGGTCCACCTTTCAGCTTCCCCCACTAAAGTACTCATCCCTTATACTTCTCTGGTTGCTAAACTTATTCTTTTAGGACAGGAACAGAGTTGCCAGTGTTTTGGAAAAGATCCTGATAAGATAATTATGCCATATGCTAAAAATCAACTAGACTGGCTCATGTAAACCACAGATGAGTGGCCCATAGCTTGCTCTTCCTTTTTGGGGATAATTGGTAATCATTACCTTGCTGATAAATTGCTTCAATTTGCTAAAATTCATCCCTTTATCTTCCCAAAGTTTACCTCTTCGCAACCAATATCAAATGCTTGTTTGGTGTTTACTGATGGCTCCTCTAATGGAACAGCAGCTTACGTTATAAATGGACAGGTTACCCCTATTTTTTCCCCCTTTAAATCAACCCAACTTGTAGAACTTTTTGCAGTAATAAAGATTTTTCAGTTACTAAAAGATTGCCCTTTTAATTTGTATACTGACAGTGCCTATATTGCTCATTCTGTTCCCATTCTTGAAATGGTCCCATACATTAGACCTTCCACAAATGCTGCCCCTCTTTTTTATCAGCTTCAAAAGCTGATTGCCTCTAGATGCCACCCCTTTTTTTGTTGGACATCTCCATGCTCAATGTGATCTGCCTGGTCCCCTCTCTAGAGGAAATGCCTGTGCAGATGCTGCCACCCACTTGACCTTTCCAGTGTTGTTAGGTTCTGTAGAACAGGCCCAGAAAAGTCATGCTTTACATCATTTAAATGCTCAGAAGTATATGGTAATATATTCAAAAAAAAATCTAGGAACACACAGCCCAGATTTATTTTCATTTTTGTGACACAGTCTAATAATCTATCTACATTGCATCCAAAAATTCTAATTAGATTTCTCCTAAGTACATCTTTTAAGGGAGCTTAAGCTATGTTATTATTGGCAGGACTCTCATGGAGAACAGAATGGCTCAAATTCCACAGTTCAAAATATTTGTACAGGTCATTTTTGTTTTATAATTGATTGATTTTTTGATTGATTTATTCATTAATGTTTATTCATATTAATGGCATACTCATAAATGTATGTGAAACACATGTATTTTTGATGCCAAGGATAGATGAGAGTGTCAGATAACATAAAAGAAGACTGAATCTCCATCTCTCAGCATCAGTAGAATGTATGTAGTTCTCCACTTATGTGTGTGGATATGTGAAAATTTCCTCCTCCCTATGACATGCCAACTGGTAATGTCATTTTGTAGATCTTACTTAGGGGACCCACTTGTTAAGTTATCACAGGTGCAGCTTCACTATTACAGAAAAGACATTGTGTCTCAGCAGGCACCATAGTCCTCTAGATTTTACTATCTTCCAGTCCCTTTATATGATGTTTCCTGAGATGTGGGTGGAGGGGTTGTGTTGTGGATATATCACATTGAGTTGAACACCCTCAGTTAGTTGTCCTTACATGTTAACAAGTTGAGATTTTCTGCAATGCTACAAGTCTATAAAAATAATCCATATTGTGAGTAAACCGGACTATGCTGATTTATGGATATAAGAATAGGCATTAAGAATTAGAAAAAAAGGAAGAAATATGCCTTACAGCTGAATATTATGTAGGCATTTTCAAAATTAAATTCTTTCAGATAACTTTATCTTATGTTGAAATGAAACAAACAACCAATAAACAAATCTACCAAGCACAATGTTTGAATTAAAAAATTAGGAGATGGCTGGGCGGTGTTGGTGCACGCCTTTAATCCCAGCACTTGGGAGGCAGAGGCAGGCGGATTTCTGAGTTCGAGGCCAGCCTGGTCTACCGAGTGAGTTCCAGGACAGCCAAGGCTATACAGAGAGACCCTGTCTCGAAAAACCAAAAAAAAAAAAAAAAAAAAAAAAAAAAAAAATTAGGAGATGGTCTTTCGTTCTAGGGCTTTCAGGTGTGCTGTTAAGTTGCTAGTGTAGGATCTCTCCAAATTCTATATGAAGACACTCAGTGCTATGGATTTTCCTCTTAGCACTGCTGTATGTAACATAAGTTTGGGTATGTTGTGTCATTATTTTCATGAATTTTATAAAAGCATGAATTCTTTCTCTATTTCTTCCCTGACTAAGTTATTATTAAATAGAGAATGGTTCAAGTTCTATGGATATGTGGGATTTCTGTTGTTTTTGTTGTTACTGAAGTCTAGACTTAGTCTGTGGTGATCTCATTGGATACATGAAATTATTTCAATCTTCTTATATCTGTTGAGTATGTGGTCAATTTTGAAGAAGGCACCATGATGTGCTGAGAAGAAAGCATATCCTTTTGTTTTAGGATAAAATATTCTGTATATATCTGTTAAAAACCATTTGATTCATAAGTCCTATTAGCTTCAAGCATTTTTTAGTATCTTTTTCAATGACCAGTTGACTGGTGAGAGTGGAGTTTTGAAGTCTGCCACTATTATTATCTGATGTTCAATATGTTGTTTTGAGCTTAGATGAGTTTTCTTTTATGAACATGGGTGCCCTTGCGTTTGGGGCATACATGTTCAAAACTGAAATTTCTTTCTTTCTTTCTTTTTTTTGTTTTTTTGAGACAGAGTTTCTCTGTGTATCCCTGGAGAACTGAAATTTCTTAATGAACTTTTCCATTGATGAATATGAAGTGTTCTTTCCTCATCTTGTTTGATACATTTTGGGTGAACATCTAATTTTTTGGATATTAGAATGGAAACTTCTACCTGTTTCTTGGGACCATTTGCTTGGAAACTTTTTCCACCCTTTTACTCTGAGGTAGTGTCTGTCTTTGTCATTGATTTGTGTTTATTGTATGCAGCAGAATGCTGGATGCTGCTTGCTTATCCAGTCTGGAAGCTGATGTCTTTTAATTGGAGAATTGAGTCTGTTGATGTTGAGCAGTATTAAAGACAGATAATTGGAAGTGCTTGCTATATTTGTTGTTGGGTGTGGTATTATGTGTGTGTGGTTCTTTCCTTTTGCGTTTGTTTTGAGATGATTAATATCTTGGTTTTTTCTTTGGTGTAGACACCTTCCTTTTGCTGGAGTTATCACTCTAGAATCCTCTGTAGGGCTGAATTGAAATATATAGTTAAATTTGGATTTATTATGAAATATTTTGTTTTCTGCATCTATGATGATTGAATATTTTGCTGTGCATAGTAACCTGGGCTGATATTTGTGTTCTCTTCTGTTCTGCATGATATCTGTTCAGGATCTTCTGAATTTTAGGGGCTCTGTTAAGAAGTCTGGTGTAATTCTGATAGGTTTCCCTTTATGTAAATTATATGTTACTTGGCGTTTTCCACTTACAGCTTTTAATATTCTATCTTTGTTTTGTGCATTTAGTGTTTTGATTATTATATAATGGGAGGGTTTTCCTTTTTTATTACAATCTATCTTGTGTTCTGTAGGCTTTTTATACGGTATGGTCATCTCTTTAGTTTGGGAAAGTTTTTTTCTATAATTTTCTTGAAGATGATTTTTGGTATTTGTGCTGGGAATCTTCAGTTTCTTCTCTTCCTATTTTTCTGTGGTTTGAACTTTTCATTATGCCCTGGATTTCCTGGATGATTTGGGTTAGGAATTTTTCATTGACCATTGTGTTAGTATCTTCGATGGTATCCATTACACCTGAGATTCTCTCTTCTATCTCTTCTGTTCTGTTGGTTATGCTTGTATCTGTAGCTCTTGACGACTTTCCTATGTTTTCCCTTTCCAAGGTTGCCTCCCTTTGTGATTTCTTTATTGTTTCTTCTCCCATTTTTCGGTCTTGGACAACTTCTATTCCTTTACCTGTTTAATTGTGGTTTTCTGCATTTATTTAAAGGATTCATTTGTTTCCTCTTTAAGGGCTTCTACCTTTTACTCTGTTTTCCTATATTTCTTTAAGTGAGTTATTCATATTGTAATTAAAAATCTCTATTACCTGCATGAGATGGAATTTTATGTCAGCAAAATGCTTTTCAGGTGTGTTTGGTTATCCAGGCCTTTATGTGGTGAGAGAGCTGAGTTAAATGGTACCAAAGCATATTGGTTTCTCTAGCTTTGATCTTCTGCTTGCATCTCACCATCTGGCTATCTCTGGTGTTAACTGGCCTGGGTTTCTCTGTCTGGAGCCTACCTTCTTTGTCCCTGGGTTAAAGCAAATCTCCTGGGAGACCTATGGCCCGGGGTTGCAGCAGGTGTTCTGGGATGCCTTCAGACTGTAGGTGTTGAGAGGGCAGACATAATATCTGCCCTGGCAGAGATGCAAAATGGAAGGGCATGTATCAATATTTTACCAAATAAGTTCAACATTCAAAATAGGATTGAAGAGTTTTATCATAAAAGCCTTAAGTGATGACTATACTAGAATAATTTCCTAAAGAATAATTTTCTCAAGCTTTTTTTTTTTTTCAGAGAATTAAGGGTTTCTAATACTCAGGGCAGTAAGACAAAAGCTGGTTGATAGACCCCTGTAAAAGGTATGTCAGGTTTCAACACACTAACACAATTAGAAAGCGTATAGTTAATGCAACTTACAATAAGTATGGTAGAAAAGACTAAACCAATTTTAGCTTGACAATTATAAAAGCCTTAACACATGCAATAACCCTTGTTTGAAATCTAGATGCTCTCTCAACTTTATCTCTTGCTATCATAACATCATAGAGAACTGTAGTTAACTTCCAAATATGTCTCTGAAAATGTGCAGATCCTGCCTTCCAAATGAAGACTATTATTTCCAATATTGGATTGATTTCTAGACCAGTACATGATTGAAATTGAATATTTGGTCATCTTTAAGAAAAATACAATAGTCGTTATAATTTCTCTTTTTGATTCTCTGTCCCACAAGGTCTAAAAACTTGAGGCAAGGCAGTTTATCCCATCTGGGATACAGTCAAGCAAAGGTGGGTCAGGAACATATGTCCAATACAGGAGACAATTCCTCCTACAGTTTATGCTCCACACTTTGTCTCCATATTTGCTTGTTGGGAGCCGCAGTCAGTATGCGCCATTCCAAGATGGCGCTGACATCGTGTCTTCCCAGTAGTAAACAAGTAACTGCACAGCTGCAAAGGCAGAAAGCCCGCCAAAGTCACTGGCCAATCCCGAGGCGTAATATTGGGTGGTGAGCGAACAGCCAATCAGAAGTGAATACGTCACTCTAGGGTGTATTTATGCGGTGCCTCTTCCTGTCTTTGGCCCTTCTGCGTCTTCCACGTTTGCTGATACAGAGTAAAGCCTCGTCTGTGGTAACTACCCGAATTCTGCCTCTTGTGTTTCTCTCCCACGGGCGAGGGGGGGACACGGGAGGTGCGCGCAACAACTGGAGCCGAAACCCTGGAGTTTCAAGGCAATGCGGAGGCCCCCAAGTCTTGGGGAGGGTTAAAAGACTACAGGATTCGAGGTACGCCTTTGGAAGACATGCCTGGGATAGAAGCTTTCGTTGCAATGCTTTTGCTTTTAGCTTATTTGCGTTGTGAGAAAGAGATCCACTCTAGCATACCAGAACCAGGGCGTGTTAGCCGGCATCAGGCTAAGGAGCCTGGAAAGGAGAAACAGGCAAAAAGGCCTGGTCATAGAATAGAGTACTCAAAAGGAACAAGGGCTACTGCAGAGTCCATTAAGCTTATGGAACCTTCACTGGCGCGTGAAGAGAGAGCAGAGGACAAAAGGATCCTCCTTTATGACAGAATCTTTGGGGAAGCGTCTGCGTTTTGCTACATGCGGCTGCTTGCAGCCCGGCAGAGCGAAAGAAAGAGAGTGCGGCGGGCACACGGGTAGTGCCCCGCGAGCTTAGAGCAAGCAATGCCAGTGATAGAACAGATGATCTTTGAAAATGCCAGAGCTGAATGCCGTACAGCCATTGTCCCTCGTAAGAACAGGAGGCTACAAGATTGGCTAAGGGTCTGCTGTGGCCCGGGAAGGGAGGATGTTTGTGCTTATTCCACAGGTGAAAACAATTCAATTTGGGCCCCTACTCGGCTGGTACAGAATGTGAAGAAAGAAGCTAGATTGCAAGATGAGGACCCTGCTTCTCCTGACACTGAAGCTCGATTTGGCAATAAGTATACCACTGTGGGCCATAGTCAGATCTTGGCCTGTTCCCTTGCATTCAAATGCTGAAGCGCTGCTTTTGATTACAGCTATTGAGTGTTACTTGGTTGCCCTGGCCTCAGGCGCATCTGCCGACAGCCTGGGTCATAAATGCTACAAGCTTTCCATTAAATTTTACACTTTATTTTGTGGCAGCAAAACTTTATAACATAAAGGTAATCCACTTGGTGTTGATTTGAGAGAAAATAATTGCTTACATCGTTAAAGATTGTTTTTTTTTTTTTTTTGATTTGCCTATGTTTATAGAGAAAAGATACAACACGTATCTTTTAAAGTTTACAGTTTAAATTTAAGGTTTTAAAGTTAAAATCAAAATTGCACAGTTCAGGCGTAGCCAAGCCTCAGAGAACAGGCCTGAGGGAGGTTACATTTACATTTGAGTTAAGACAATGCAGACTGCAGCTGTAGAAGCTCAGGTATTAAGCTCCTTTTGTTCTGGGTCTTTACATCCTGGCCCTAGAAATGTGCTTAAGGGAATTCGTCTTTTGTCCTCATTGTTTCTGGTGAGAGGAGGGGTAAACCTAAGAACCAAAGACTTTACAACAGTCTGTGGGCTAAGAGTTATGATTATGCTACAGAGATTAAAATTATGTCTGCTTCCCTCCATAAGTATAGCTGTGCCTGCTGATAGAGTATGGTTCAGGTTGTTTTAATTCCTCTGTATTTGGAGTTGTTGAGGATGAGATGCTTTGGATTCCTCTAATATATGTAACAATTATTAGAGAATAAGATTGGCTTTTATCCGATATTCTCATGGGACTAAAAAAGGATTGGTTATTAAATTAATCCAAAATAAAGTTCAAATTTAAGATTTATACAACATAACTTGTCTACTCCAGCTGCCATTCCAGTAAATGCTTATATAAAAGATGTTTTATACCTTCCCTTTACATTTCTGGTAAAGGTGAGAGATTTACAGTTAGTAAATTTATTCATAATTTTTAAGAGCCCATGAAGCGATATTTGTTAGAAATAATTGCTTCAGAAAATGGTTAATTGTTTTACATTTTATATATATATAAATATTGTTGCTGCTTTAATACAAAAAATTAAGAGGTTAAAGCTTTTGGTGTGTATTATTCATTGTGTGATACTTTATTAGTGGATTTCTCTAAAGAAGTTTTTTCTGCAAGCCATTGCTCCAATATAACGAGCTTTAAAAAATTTTTAGAGTACTTGTTACTCCAAAAAAGGATTCAAAGACAGTGTCTTTCAATATTTGAGACCTCAGTTATATCCTAATCAGATGGGGGGCTAGAGAAATGGCTCAGCCATTAAAGGCTGGACTTAATTTAAAATATAAAGGCTGAACTCCCAGCAACCACATGGTGGCTCACAACCATTTGTGGTGGTGATCTAAAGCCATCTTCTGGCTTGTGAGTGTACATGCAAAAGAAAATGGTTTACTTTTAATCTTGATTTGCTCTTAGTGATTTTTAAAAGTTGTTAAGAGATATTATTTGGCTAAAACCTCATCTTAAGCTTACCATAGGAGGATTTAAACCTCTGTTTGATATTTCCAAAGGGATACAAGTCCTAAATTAAATCATATGTGTATTTTCTTGAGTTTATCCTGCTTCAACACAATTAAATTATGTGTTGTAGCCACTGTTTAGAATGTTAAAAAAGGGTGTATCTGCCTTTGTCTTGTTAAATGGTGTATTTCATGAAGTGCAGAATGTTTCAGCTACAAGATTTAATATCTCTAGCCATTTGAATAACATTGAAATTAATAAGGTGTTTAGGAATGCATCTGCACAACCGGTGTCGGTGTGTGTGGACCCTCCATTTTTCTTTATGTTATCCAACTTTCAGAATAATTCTGATATCTTGGATTGTAAGAATGTTGCATGCCTTTTGGCACAATGTTGGAATGGATCACTAGAACTAGCCATGGTTAATCAAGTTACAGCAGCTACTGTTGTTAATCAAATTTCAGAAAAGACCTCTAAGGCTTTGACCCTTCCACAGAAAGTGGATGCATACCTGACATCAGGCATCCTGTTGGTCAATCAGAGAGTTGATTTGCTCCAGGCCCATGTGGAGCAGCTCACGGATGTGGTTCAAATAAGCTGCGTCTGTCAGCAACTCCACATCCAGGTATTACACCTCTGAGATTTGTGAATGATACATTTATTCAAAGCCATAATCTTTCTGCTTATTTAAAAGAGAATTGGACTGGGGAGCTGGACTTGGTGCAGCAGCAATTGCAAATCCGGATTTCGAGCCTTGATGGAGCACAGATGGACCCCGTTACCCCTGGCGATTTTACTTCTTGAATTTCTTCTGCCTTTTCTTTCTTTCTTTCTAAAAGGGGGGAATAGGCCTGTTTGATGCAGCCCTATGTTGTGGATTAGTGTTCATGATGGTTGGTCTGTAAGCTCAGAGGCCAACAAAAATGTGACAAGGCCACTAACGCCCAAGCACTCGCAGCCTTGGAGCAAGCATCTCCCCCTGAAATTTGACTATCTAGGCTAAGAAAGTAGCCGATGACTGAGACCCTCAGTCGATGCACCCCAAGGGTTTAGCCCATTGCACTGGGTCAATGAGAGGTCTAAGTCCAGCCAGCCCTTGCCTAAATAGCTGTGGTACCTGAATAGTAGGTTGACAGCCCTTGCACTCCTCGGAGCTATACTCCATTGCACAGGGACGGGTGTCAATTCCTCTTTACTTCCCCTTAGCCCTTGCACCCAGAGGACTTGTTTCCATTGCACCTGGTAGGGTAAGGGAGAATCTTCGGGCTATAAGCTCTTGATCGCTTATTCCCCCAAGATGGAGTTTGCTTGATCGGGCTTGAGTTCGAATCTTGATTGGTACTGCGTTTGATAGGCAATAGGCTGTTCCATATTAATAATTTAAACAGGGAGAGATGTTGGGAGCCGCAGTCAGTATGCGCCATTCCAAGATGGCGCTGACATCGTTTCTTCCCAGTAGTAAACAAGTAACTGCACAGCTGCAAAGGCAGAAAGCCCGCCAAAGTCACTGGCCAATCCCGAGGCATAATATTGGGTAATGAGTGAACAGCCAATCAGAAGTGAATACGTCACTCTAGGGTGTATTTAAGCGGTGCCTCTTCCTGTCTTTGGCCCTTCCAGGTCTTCCACGTTTGCTGATACAGAGTAAAGCCTCGTCTGTGGTAACTACCCGAATTCTGCCTCTTGTGTTTCTCTCCCACGGGCGAAGGGGGACACGGGAGGTGCGCGCAACATTTGCTCTCATGAGTATTTTGTTATTACTTCTAAGAAGGACCAAAGCACCCACATGTTGGTCTTTCTTCTTGAACTTCATGTGTTCTGCGAGTTGTACCTTATGTATTGTGAGCTTTTGGTCTAATATACACTTAGTGAGCGCATACCATGTGTGTTCTTTTGTGATTGGGTTATATCACTAAGGATCATATTTTTCAATTCCATCCATTTGCCTAAGAATTTCATGAATTCATTGTTTTTAATTGCTGAGTAGTACTCCATTGTGTAAATGTACCACATTTTCTGTATCCATTCCTCTGTGGAAGAACAACTGGGTTCTTTGCAGCTTCTGGCTATTATAAATAAGGCTGCTATGAAAATAGTAGGGTTCCTTCCATTCTGGGCCAGAGCTCTGAGCAGATCTTGGGTGGCAGCTCTGTCCCCAACCTCCAAGAACCCAGAGGAAGCAGGGATCCCAGGCGCTCTAACTTGGGCAGTGTCTTAGAAACTAGTTCTCAGATCTGAGGCCTGGACCAGACCTCCGGTCTGCTGGTGTGTGGACCCTGGATCCCGCCTGAGACATTCTGGAGGCTCCACGGATTCCACAGCCAGCATTAGTCCTCTGCCAGGTCTGCTGTTGTGTGAACCCCGGATTCCACCTGAGACTACTGGAAGGTCCACTCAACCCAGAGCCACAGAGGAACAACTGAACTCAGAGCGTCAGACAACATATCCTGAGATATTCTAGAGGAGACACTGCACCCAGAACAGCAGACACCTAGCTGGACTGCTACCTTCGAGGCACCATATCCTGAGGCATCCTAGAGGTACCACTGTAATCAGTGCAGCTGGAAAAGATCACAGAGACATCTGGACCCCTAGGAGATCAGACACAAGTTAGATAACTGGAAAGGCAGGCTTCAGTTAGAAACAGCAAGTACAGGTAGCACTAGAGTTAACCAGATGGCAAAAGGCAAGCGCAAGAACGTAAGCAACAGAAACCAAAGTTATATGGCATCATCAGAACCCAGCTCCCCCATCAGAGCAAGCCCTGAACACCCCATCACACCAGAAAAGCAGGAATCAGAATTAAAATCACTTCTCATGATGATGATAGAGGGCTTTAAGAAAGACATAAATAACACTCTCAAAGAACTTAAGGAGAGCACTGGTAGACAGATAGAAACCCTTAAAGAGGAAACACAAAAATCCCTTAAGGAATTGCAAGAAAATGTAACCAAACGGGAAAAGGAATTAAACAGAACCATGCAGGATCTAAAAATGGAAGTAGAAACAATAAAGAAATCACAAAGGGACAATACCCTGGAGATAGAAAACCTAAAAAAAAGATCAGGAGTCATAGACACAAGTATCACCAACAGAATACAAGAGATGGAAGAGAGAATCTCATGTGCAGAAGATACCATGGAAAACATTGACACAACTGTCAAAGAAAATGCAAAATACAAAAAGCTACTAACCCAAAATATACAAGAAATCCAAGACACAATGAGAAGGCCAAACCTAAGGATAATAGGTATAGATGAGGGGGAAGACTCCCAACTTAAAGGACCAGTAAATATCCTCAACAAAATTATAGAGGAAAACTTCCCTAACCTAAAGAAAGATGTCCATAAATATACAAGAAGCTTACAGAACTCCAAATAGTTTAGACCAGAAAAGAAATACTTCCCGCCATATAATAGTCAAAACATCAAATGTACAAAACAAAGAAAAAATACTAAAAGCAGTAAGGGAAAAAAGCAAAGTAACATATAAAGGCAGACCTATAAGAATTACACCAGACTTCTCACCAGAGACCATAAAATCCAGAAGATCCTTGACCGATATCATACAGACCCTAAGAGAACACAAATGCCAGCCCAGACTACTATACCCAGCAAAACTCTCAATCATTATTGATGGAGAAACCAAAATATTCCATGACAAATCCAAATTTACACAGTATCTCAATACAAATCCAGCACTTCAAAGAATAATTGGTGGAAAACTCCAACACAAGAAGGGAAACTACAACGTAGAAAAAGCAAGAAAGTAATCTTCCAGAAACCGTAAAAGAAGGTAGCTACACAAACAGATCTTCACGGATGTTAGCCCAAAAGCTTGGATTAGCGAAGACTCAACACGCAGACCACATGAAGCTCATGAAGAAGGAAGACCAAGAGGGGATGCCTCAGTTCTTCTTAGAATGAGTAACAAAAATGCTCAAGGGAGCAAATAGGGAAACAAAACATGGAACAGAAACTGAAGGAGGAGCCATCAGGAGACCATTCCACCTGGGTATTCATCCCATGTACAGCCACCTAAGCTAAACACTGTTGTGGGTGGCTGGAAGTGCATAATGTGAGGAACATGATATAGCTGTCTCCTTAGAGGTCTGCCAAAGACTAACACACTCAGAGGACGATGCTCACAGTTAATCACTGATATGATCAGGGGTTTCCCAATGGAGAACTTAGAGAGAGAACTGAAGGAGCAGAAAGCGTTAGTGACCCCAGGAGGAAAGCAACAATACCAAACAACCAGAGACCCCCAGGGTCTAAACCACCAGCCTGGGAACACATAGGGAGGGACCCAAGACTCCAGAGGTATATGTAGGGGAGGATGGCCTTGTTGGGCATAGGTGGGAGAGGAGTTTCTTGGTCCCATAAAAAAATGAACACAGAGTGGGGTGGGGGAATGTGAGGGCAGGGAGGGGATATTGGGGGGGTAGGTGTGGTCACTGCCTCATAGAAGCATGAGGAGGGGGATGGGATAGGAGGTTTCTGGGTGGTGGGAGGAAGTGGGGTAAGGGGATAAAATCTGAAATGTAAATATTACAACCAATTTTAAAAAGCAGAAAAAAGTTGTCAGAACCAACATCTTTAAAAAAAATGTCAGCCCTCTGGGGGGGGGGGGAGAATTTTTTTTCTTGATACTAAAACTTGTTCTGAGAATTGTATATTGCAGAATACACAGCCTTGTTGTATCTACTCATCAAGCATACTGAGCAGACCTGCCCAAACCTCTGATGTCCTGGAAGTCCATCTGGATTCAGTGAAGACACAGCGTCAGAGGCTTATCAACTTACTCTTCCCCCCACCCCTCTTCTAAAATCTCAATGCCCTTAATCAGCTTGAAGAAGTTAAAGAAGAGTCAGCGCCCCTATTCCCTGGTCTTGGGGACTAATGTGGTTAATAATGGTCTGTCTTTCTAGGGAAAAGTAGTGGTTTTGTTGGAACAGGGAGGATTAGCTAGGACTTATTGCATAGCCATAACCTATTGGTAGAAATCTGTATAATTATTATCAAGATGAAGTTATAATTTCTTAAATGGTACAAAATTTACTTTGATTTCAAATTTAAGGTTTTCATTGGTATAAGCCTCTTATTAATATAAAAATGAGATGAATATTGATACTCTCGTGGGCATTGTGCCTGTATAACACATTTAGGAATACAAGGCCTAGACCCAGCCCTTTTTTAACTTTTTTAACTGATTTGGTATGGTTAACCTATGAGTTAAGGGACTATAGCGAATTCATGGCTTTGAGTTTATTATTAGGAGGTTTCCCATATTTTACTTAGAAATAGCTGAGAGGAGTGAACAGACAACAGTCCAGGTTACCTTACATGGATAGTTGGTTTCCAAAACATCAGAAGTCAATAGAACTGATGCTACAAATATTTATATATTAATGTTCATTTTGATTAGAGACCTGTCTGCTCCTGACAGCTTCCTGTTGTGGATTCTAAGAAGAAATTGAGCATCCTTGGAGATACTCCAGTTGTGTGGTGACAGCCACTAGGCAAGAATTGCCTCTCTCCATCTACAGACAAATTACTGTCCAGAAAAGGACACACATGCAGAATAGTCAACTGATTATATCTGCTTAGACAGAGTAATCAGCCCTTAATAATCCTGCATCACTAAGGTCTGTCAGATGATTCTGGGCCAGAAGGCTGAAGATTTGATGCTCCAACGTTCGGTAGTATAGGGGCTTTTCAGGTGTTCAGCGGTCTCTATATATTGGCTAAGTTTTAGAAGCTATATTTAGTGCTTCCCATAACTTCAGTTAACTCAGTCATTCTGGATTTCTGATGGGATTGAAGACCTATAGTCTCACAGCCAATCCTGGCTATTTACTCTGAGAGAAAAGATCTGAACAGATGGTTTTCAGCTGACATTCATTCTAAAGCCAAAAAAGCCAGGATCAAAAGTAAGTGTTTTAGTTAGAAGAGATGACAGAGGTTCTGGTTAGTCAACAAAATGATGGACTGGGTATTAGGATTATCTTGTACCTCACTGGTACAATTAGGAATAAGTATGCTCTAATTGTATTTTGATAGAAAAGTTTTACTTTAACAGGAAGAGTGATATGTAGGAGGAGCTAAGTGGGAAGGAATACTGAGAGGAAGAGATGGAGCAAGGAGAGAAGATGAAGGAGAGGAGAAGGTAGGTGATGAGAGAGAGAAAGAGAGAGGGGGCATGGAGGCAGATGTTCACATGTCTCCACCAGTCAAAGATAGTATTTATATCTAGGTTGGTTGTTGGGTTACGCTTCTGATTGAGCATTACCAAACTTATAAATCCTTTGATTAACATTTTAAAAAAATTATATAAAAGCAAAAAGGAAAGGGGGTGCATGGGACAGGGGTGTTCTAGGGAGGGGAAATGTGGAAAGGGGATGGCATCTTAAATGTAAATAAAATATAAAATAAAATAAAATAAATAAACTAACTTTACATTAAAAAAAAGAAAATAGTAGAGCATGTGTCCCTGTTATATGTTGGAGCATCTTTTGGGTATACACCCAGGAGTGGTATAGCTGGGTCCTCTGGTAATAAATACTATGTCCAGTTTTCTGAGGAACCACCAGACTGCTTGCCATAGTGGTTGTACAAGCTTACAATCCCACCAACAATGGAGAAGTGTTTTTCTTTCTCCATTTCTTTGCCAGTATCTGCTATCACCTGCATTTTTTATCTTAACCACTGTGACTGGTGTGCAAAAGTAATAAAAATATTTAACCTGACAAGATATAGGCCAACCAAAGTATGAAACAAAGTCTAATTCATAGTAACTAAGAAAGAGCATTAAACTCCATAACAAGATGCTGTTATATCCAATGAAGTACCTACAATCCAGAAAATATATCCAGTGATGATGGCTACATGGAGTTAAAGATCCCACGTCATTTCTAGTGGGAATGGAATTCAGTGTATCCAATATGGACATAAGTATTAAAGAGATCAAAAATTACAAGTCAAATTTTATGCCCCATCTCTGTCACTCATTGTAATCTGACAAATTTACATAAATTCACATATCAGACATACATCAGTGTTGTTGTAGTGCAATTCAAGAGAGTTCTGTATCAAAAAATACCAAATAAAGGTGAATGAAAGACGTAAGGTATATACTAAAATTAGGAATAAAATTCTCTCATAAATGACAATAAAATTCAATTATCTCATTTCATCTGAGGAAAATATACGTGTTAATCATGATAAAGATTAGACTTAATGAGGTATAAACAAAATCAACAGATGAAATGATTCATCAAAAGTCACTGACCACTTGGGCAATAAGATCATCATTATGTCTGTAAATGTCTGCACAGGTACTGTTGATGGACAGCATTCATTTTGAGGAGGTTTTGCAAACCTGAGTAACACACAAGAGTATATGAACAACAAAGAGCATGCTCAACTACTGGCTCACTGTTCCATGTGAGACTTTCCTTCCATAGCTTAGTCAATGGAAGACATAATATCCCTTGACTCAACTCAAAGTCTGAATAACATAGGCCAGTTATGACCTTCTCAGCTCTTGTCATACTATTGAATTTCTGATGAAATTCATTATCATGATTGCAAATTGTGTTCATATATATGGCTGTTGATACATGGTCTGGCTCCAGGTGTTCAGGAAATTTTCCCTGGGGTGTATGCCATCGATGTGAATAAAATCATGGCACCTTAGATAGAGAACATGATCTCCAAAACACGTTTTCAGAAATGTTTTGATAAAATATGTTTCAGACCTCAAATGTGGAGCTTGAGGCCAGAATTTTCACAATGTATCCATGGAGCATGACATTGAGTGAATGGAAAGGAACTGTTCAATATAATTAAGTGGATCTCCAGAGAGCAGTAGCCTTAAAACAGACACATAGGTGTAAATGTGTGTGATGTTTCTCGGCATAAGAAATGGATTTCACTTTAATTTCTTTATTTTCTTCCTTGACCAAGTCATCATTGAGTAGAGCATTGTTCAGTTTCCATGTGTATGTGGGTTTTCCATTGTTTTTGTCATTATTAAGACCAGCCTTAGTCCATGGTTGTCTGATAGGGTGCAAGGGATTATTTCAATCTTTTTGTATCTGTTGAGGCCTGTTTTGTGACCAATAATATGGTCTATTTTGGAGAAGGTACCATGAGGTGCTGAGAAAAAGGTATATTCTTTTGTTTTCAGATGAAATGTTCTATAGATATCAGTTAAATCCATTTGGTTCATAACTTTTGTTAGTTTCATTGTGTCTCTGTTTAGTTTTTGTTTCCATGATCTGTCCATGGCCGAGGCTCATGAAGAAGGAATACCAAGTGTGGATGCCTGGGTCCTACTTAGAAAGAGTAACAAAATACTCAAGGGAGCAAATATGGAGACTAAGTGTGGGACAGAAACTGAAGGAGGGGCTGTCTGGAGACCATTCCACCTGGGTATCTATCCCATGTGCAGTCACCAAAGGTAGAGGCTGATGTGAATGTCAGGAAGTGCATGCTGACAAGAGCCTGATATAGCTGTCTCCTTAGAGGTCTGCCAGAGTCTGACATATTCAGAGGCAGATGCTCACAGCTAACCACTGATCTTATCAAGGGATTCCCAATGGAGAAGTTAGAGAGAAGACTGAAGGAGCTGATAGGATTTGTGGCCCCATGAGGAGACCAACAATACCAACCAACCAGAGCTCCCCAGGGTCTAAACTACCAGCCTGGAAGCACATAGGGAGGGACCCATGAGTCCAGCTGTATATGTAGCAGAGGATGGCCTTATAGGGCATAGGTGGGATAGGAGACCCTTTGTCTCATAAAGGCTCAACACCAAGTGGGGGGGGATTCAAGGGTGGGGAGGTGGGAGTGGGGGGTACATGGGTGCACATCCTCATAGAAGCAGGAGGAGAGCGGATGGGATAGGAGGTTCCTGGGTGGTGGGGGAATAGGGTAAGGAGATAAAATCTAAAATACCAATATAATGTCCAATTGAAAAAAAAAAAGAAGTGGACTTCACAAGTGCTCCATCTTAGATCCTAGCAGACATGAAGAGGCTGTGTGTTTTCACTAATTCCTTCTCACTCCTGAAGTTTTCTCTTCTCATGTGCAGTTTGACTGATCCCAGCTGGTTTTGGAGGATAAAGAATAGT
Source organism: Arvicanthis niloticus (assembly GCF_011762505.2). NCBI lineage: Eukaryota > Metazoa > Chordata > Mammalia > Rodentia > Muridae > Arvicanthis > Arvicanthis niloticus. Next base: position 539,258 of record NC_047676.1, on the reverse strand, counting down.
GAAGATAATGATGAAGGTTTAAGAAGTGACTGTGGTTTTGTCCTTTTGATAATAGAGGAACCTATTGAAGACAATTTTTATAATGAAATTACTAATTTTAGGTAAGTCATTAAGTTTATTTCCTGCTTCAATGTCATGAATTAGAAATATGTAGCTGTGTACACAAACAGTGGGGGTTCTGTTCTTTTCTTTTCCCTGTAACTTTAGGAACCCCTGAAAATGAATGATTACATCAATCACTATTTTAAGACTTTCAAATGTGTCACAGGTTAGTTTAGCTTTCCTACATTGGTCTTCAGTTTACTAAGCTGGACTATGAGACTGGATTCTATCTGTTGACTCTTTGTGGATATCATATGTTGAAAGATGTCTGCCTTGAATTCACAATTTCCACCTTTGGCAAGAGCTCAATATAAAGAGACTGCATCACTGCCTATATTTAATTGTCTGAAAATGATTCTTGTATGAGAATGCATTTAATGCCTTCACAAAAAGGTTATCTAATTTTGGTCTCCAAAAGCTGGGCATTCATTTATACACTGAAATATTTGTGGACCTGTGGCTTTACTATTCCTGATTACTTGTATAATATTACATATATACTTGTCATTATACATATACTTTGCTTTTTAATATAGTCTTTAAATGAGCCCCTCCTGCCATTCTGAAGTTGACACTGAATGTGGAAAATGACTGACAGGCTTCATGTTCTGTTACCAAAACAATCATTTGGTCCAGTTATGCAAATGTCCAGTTACATATTAGGTTTATTATCAGTATCAGACAGATGGTCAATATTTCTATTAATTATTGAATAAATATGATATTAGAGAAAATCTAGGAGAATAAATGTACTTCTTGTGGATAAGAAGCTGATCTCAATATGGCTACATAGTTCTGAGATCCCAAGTGTGATATGTTATCATTTGTGCCTGAAGATCATGAGGGAACAAGTGTTGAAATCTTTCACCATTTAGCCAATTGATGAGCCTGGGACTTCTTTATTTCATGAAGTGAGGTTTCCAGTGCTTTTCTGTCTTTGACTCTCATCCCATCTCTTATTCAATTTTCATGTCTTTGGGATTTAAAATATATGTTTTCCAAATGTTAGCCACAGTACACTGTGTGCACTTTGATAGTGATGGTGGTTTCACATTATTATACTTTCTGTTAGATCAGTAGGCATTTCATTTCTGATATATTCTGTATTGTCCCACACCTCATTTGAAAAATAGTGGAAATTCTCATTGGTGACACTTTCATAAGTCATAATAAGGTTTAAAATACCAAATATATGAACTGTATCAATACACTTTTCAGGACTAGAAAGAAAAACTTAGCTCCAAATTCTCAATTGAAAAATACAAATTCATCAAAAGAGCATGTTTGATGTTTTTACTCCTGATTAGAAGTAATTGCTTATATTACTAAAAAAACTGCCAACTGTGCTGGGGCAGATGATCTCTGTGCTCAGACATCACTTGAAGGGTCTCAAAGAGGTAGGAATACTGAGGTCTTAAGAGAAATCTGAAACCATTTTACGAAATTGACATATTAACAACACATTGAAAGGTAACATTAAATTGGTGTGTAAAAGAGCCTAAAAGATAATTTTCTGGTTATGTGGCATATTGTCTCATTTTGTGTATTTTAAAATAAATAAATAAATTTAAATGAAATGAATCTTAAACTAAAAATTCTGTTTGATGAGTATTAACATTGAAAATATTAAAATCTTGTTGTATAAACATCATGAAAAATTATTGATTATTTTTCTCACTGTGCATGATATTAGCATTTCCTTAATGTTTAACTTCAAAAACTGTTTTTCTATTTTGAAATTTGTAAAATAGTCTTACTAATAAAATAATTTCTCTCCTTGTAACACTGATAATCATTTTTACATAAACCAATTGTTAGACAATATACACAATTATTTAATGCATATTGAATACTCTCATACAATGCCAGGTGCTATTATATAAGGCCTTTTGAATATATTGTTTTCTTTTCTTTTATTGGATATTTTCTTTATTTACATTTCAAATGTTATCTTCTTTCCCAGTTTCCACTCCAAAAATTCTCTATTTCATCCCCTTTCTCCCTGCTTCTATAATGTCTCTGTGTCCTCTGGGTAATCTTGCTAAGTGTTTATCTATCTTGTTGACTTTCTCAAAAAAACATATTCTAGATTTGTTGATTCTTCGTATAGTTCTCTTTGTTTCTGCTTGGTTGATTTCAGCCCTAATTTTGATTATTTCCTGCCATCTACTCTTCTTGGGTGTGTTTACTTCTTTTTGTTCTAGAGCTTTCAGATGAGCTGTTAAGCTGCTAGTTTTTGATCTCTCCAATTTCTTTATGTAGGCACTTAGGGATATGAGTTTTCCTCTTAGCACTGTTTTATTGTATTTTATAATTTGGATAAGTTGTGCCTTCATTTTCATTGAATTCTAAAAATGTCATTAATTTCTTTTTTATTTCTTTACTGACCAAGTTATCATTGAGTAGATAGTTGTTCAGCTTCCAAGTGTATATGGTCTTTCTATTGTTTCTGTTACTATTGAAGACCAGCCTTAGTCCTTGGTGGTCTGATTGATAACATGGGATTACTTAAACATTCTTGTATCTATTGAGGTTTGGTTTTTGTCTGATGATATGGTTGATTTTTGAGTTGGTACCAATATATTACTTTATGGTTCAGTCTTTAGTATTTTATGCTCTTGTACTATGTTTAATTCACAAAGAATATTTTATATGTTTGTAACAATTTAATACACAAGGTTAGATAAAGGGTCTTCAGCTATAGATTTTAATAAGTATGCATTAATAATATTTTTAGGATATGAAAGAATATAAATAAAAATGTTGACAAAAATTTATGATATATTATTTTATTCCAAAAACTCAATATTGTAAAGATGTTTGATGTATAAAATGCATTTAAATAATAAAAAATTTAAGGAGAATATGCTATATATTAGTATATGGTTTTAGTTATGATTTTTAAAATATATCTGCTGAATTACAACTAAAAAATTATTTTATAGTAGACTCATTCAATAGGACTGTAATCTAGTTCAAGGATTGCTTTCAGAGATAAAACAAGCTTCTTATTGATTTTCACAAATACAAAATATATCATATCATAGTGCCCTATGTCTATGAATTCTTTAATTGTGTTCATGTCTAAATGTCTCTAATTTATGAGGTCTATTTCAAGACATTTAGACAGAAATTTAGCATGTCTCATATAACAAACTTCACTGTAATTGAAATTTTATGTTTCAAACATCTCCTTTAATCATCACTATGCCTTGTTTTAGAATACCAGCAAAATGACACACATTTTTTCTGGTAATGTTTTTAGCTACTGAGAAGATCAACAAGAATCCTTATCTTTTACCCAACATGTCTTTGATATTCTACATTGTCCTTGGTCTATGTGAAGACACATTGGGAGTTTTGGATAAAGCATATTCACAACCAAGCAATAGTGTTAAATTTATTGATTATACCTGTGGAAAAAAGCAATGTTGTAGACTAGAACTTACAGGACCATCATGGAAAACATCCTTAAAACTGTCAATTCATTCTAGGACACCAAAGGTAAAAATATGTGACACTGAATGAATTAACAACATTAAATTCCATTGACAGGTGCCTACAAGCAAATGTGAACAGCATGCATTTATGAGTGCATTGCTACACAAACACACAAACATTATATATATAATTATATATATAATATCATATATTATATATAACATATGTATAATTAAGAATTAAACATCAGATTAAATTTTATTGCACAAATGAACAAAACCATTTTCTAGAACATTCAAACTTGTTAGGAATAGTCTAGAATCTAATAGGAATAATACACAATATTTATAGTATAATTTTACTATCCTTAATAGGAGTTATCAAAGGTGAATAATACTACTTGTATAAAAGTCCAAGAATCCTAACAGCCATATTCCTCATGTGTTTGTTTCATCATCTCTTCTACATTCTTTAGGTTTTCTTTGGACCATTTAATCCTCACTTAAGTGTCGCTACCCATGTCCGACTGGCAGAATAAGGCAATGGCAACCGTGTTCTTCTTCAAGCGGTTTATTCAGCTATCCCTGTACAGAGAGCTTCTTCTCTCTCTCTTCTCTTTCTTCTCTTCTCTCTCTCTCTCTTCTCCTCCCCCTCCCGCAGCTCCTTATAAGCATTGCTTTGATCCTATCAGCAGCTGCCTCGAAGTCACTGCTGATTGGCCATTCTCAATGATGCGAGGTGGGGTGGTCGGGTAACCACACCTCTCAGTGCATACAACTCCACATATGGAGTTGTCTTTTCTCACTTAACCCAGTTTAATTTTTAATTTTTTATTTTTTAACTCCTGTTGCTCATTTTAAGTACAGAGAAGTACTGCTGAGCACTGATGGTTGTGGAGACCTCCAGGGAGAGCTCTGCTAAACAGAAGGAGCTACCACAGAAACAGTCTTGTCCCCAGACTTTGTGTGGTTCTGACTGGAGCAAGTACCCAGGACAAGTTAGAGGAATTTGCCAAAGACCTGCCCCATGACAGTTCTTGTCCAGTGTCTTCATCCTGAGAATAACCAAAGTTCCAGTAGTTTTTTTTAAAAGTGCATTTAAGATTATGTGTGGTTTTGTTGTGGAGCTGTGGAGCTGGCCATTATTACATGTGCTCAGAGATTCAATACCTCTGGAATACATTTGACATCTCAAAAAATAAAAAAGGACTATGGGTTTCAGAGTGTGCCTGCTGTATAAAACCCTTGAACTTCATATGAAACACACCATTTCATTATGCAATGTAAGTGTTTCATTCAGCGAAGAATATCTGTAGTGAAAATAATGTAATACACAAACATTTTTTACAATAGTTTTGTGAAGTTTATAAACACATAAATCATTCAGGATGAAGGATATTATTATAAATGTTGTCAAAATCAGAGTAACTAAGGATTATTCAGGTTTATACTATATACACAAAGACACAGATACAAACACATACACATTACTAGTTCTGAACATTAGTTGTTGAAGGACACTCATTTTTTTTTCTCAGTATTGTTTGTTGCTTTATCTTGATGTTATTTGGTAGTTTTTTTTTTTTTTTTGTTTTGTTTTTTCAAGACCGGGTTTCTCTGTGTAGCCCTGGCTGTCCTGGAGCTCACTCTGTAGACCAGGCTGGCCTCGAACTCAGAAATCCGCCTGCCTCTGCCTCCCAAGTGCTGGGATTAAAGGCGTGTGCCACCACCGCCCGGCGGTAGTTTATTTTTGAGAGTGTAATTTCATTTTTTTTTATATTTCCTGATTCCAACACACCATTTCTAACCCTGCACTCCTAAGATGTACATGGCCCTTATATCATAATCACTGAATGTATATATACATTTGTATTTGGATATACATATACATTATGAAATATAAATTATAGAGACAATGTAAAATTGCATACATTTCTGTACTGATGTTGCATTATTTAGTACTACACAGATAATCTTTGTTCCCTTCTCTTGCAATGACAACCTCGCCCATCCCCATATTTACAGTTTCATGTAAATGATTGTGTAGGCCAGAAGCTTTGCAAACATTCTTTTTCCATACTGGCATGCACAGTGTAGTGATCCTTCCTAAAATTTTATTTTTGAAGTCATATCTGTAAGACTTCTATATCTACCTATGGTCTTTCTAGAATATTTGTGTTTCCAGCCATCTTCCTCATTTTTTGACACTCAAGATCTTTCCCACCATTGTGTTCACTTTTCTCTGTTGCTTGGATGAGGAAAAATTTTGTAAGATGACACAGTCATCTTTATTCCCTTTACATTTTTCTCTGGTAGCCTGTAGTGTAATTTCTAGAAACTTGAATTCTAGTCATTATAGGTCAAGCTTCTAGTTGGGGACCAGCACAACTTTTCCCTATTTGTGACATAAGTAAGGTTTGTCTTCAGAACTATCTTCTTATTACCAGTTTATGTAGAGCAAAACAGCACTCAGGGTTCAGGAATCTCTGTGGAAATGTGGGTCAAAAAGTATAAGAAGGAGAGGTATTGGGTGACTTTAACAAAACAGTATCATTAACAAACAAAAGGTATGATAATCATATAAACTCAGAGATTACTCAGCATTCATAACTCTGCACATGATCAAGTCATTCAGTGTTCCAGTATTAACAAGAAGACATAGAATACATGGTAATTTCTCTCAAGGAACATTCTTTTTTTTATCATAAACTTAAATAAGATTGTTATTAATGTACTCTATAGTGATGTTAAATCACCTGATAAAGAAATTGAGGGAAAAAACGACAAATATCTTTAATCAAAGACTTGGTAGCACCAGGAGGTATATTAAAGGATCAACTTCACTCCAGATATAAAACATGTAAGCTCCATTCTCTGCCCTCTGTCACACTGCCCTGGCTATGAAGTAAGATTTTGCTCTGGAGCAATACTGTGTCGAATACCTTTTTGTAGAACTGTACTTGATTACTGAGCATATCCTCAGTAAAGATCAACTTTTGATGAGCATTTACATGAGGCACAAATATTTTCAAATCCTTTTCCTATTTGTTAAGATCTATCCATATGTTTCTTCCCCAGATGTATTTTTCATAAAAGTTCTTTTTTCCCATTTAATTTAATTTAAATTTTTACCTTTTAATCTCTTCTTTGTGAATTGCACATTATGTACCCCCACAGGTTCATTTCACAAGGCATATGCAAAATATTCTACTGGTTAGTTTTTATCACCTTGATACAAATTAGAGTCACCTGAGAGGAGGGAATGACAACATGACTTTAGGGTGTTTCCTTGATGAATGGTCAATGTAGCAGGACCCAACTTAATGTTGGCAGTGCTATCCTTAGCCTGTCAGCTCTGGAAAGTATAGAAAATCATGTTGGGCAAGCCAGCAATTTGTATTTCTTCATGGTCTCCTTCAGGTTCTTCCTAGATTTTCCCTATGCCAGCCTATACCCAGGAAGCCAAAAAGACCCTAAAATTCCCCTATGTGGCTTTGGCGAGTGTTTTAGCACAGCAACAGAAATCAAACTGTAACTGGTTGCCAAATATGATACAAAACAAGGACTGAGTTTTAAGAACAAAACAATACAATTGAAGTGTTTTCCTAAGTAATTTTTTTTTAAAAAAAATAATGACCAAGTCAGGCATCGTGGTATATGACAGTAATTTGCTTAATTGGAAAGCAGAGATGAAAAGGGATTATGAGCTGTTGTTAGAAAACAAAGACAAAGTCAGGCTCTGTGATCCTAGATCTCATCTTGTATTTCTTATCATCTGTACCTTTAATATGAATAGAAATATTTTCAAATGTTCTATGTTTGGGACAGAGGAAATAGTTTGGTAATTAAGAGAATTTGGTTCCCAGGATCACAACTGCCTATAATAAACCTTGATTTTCATTGACTTCTTCTGTCCTCATGCATTCATGAACATATGAGTCTCTCCAGTACACATACATGATTTAAAATACTTGGGGAAAACAAAACAAACAAACAACAACAAAAATACTTTGAGACAGTTCAAAGTTTTACTTTTTTTCTCCTAAGAGATGGTCTTCTATCTCGATTTAGGCTCAAACTCAAGAACTCATACTGTTTTTGAATATTCAGTTTTCTTGCCCAAGCATCCCTAAGGGATTATGGCATGCAACTGCACACTTCTCAGATGTACTTCCTAATGTGACCAACAATCCCACATATTAACCACATAACAAGAAAAACAGCAGCAGCCACAAACACATAAAGGTTCTTCAGGAAGCTGAGTGGAGCTGTTGCCAAATGTTTGTAATCACTGTAAGAAGAAGGCATATGGGAGGCCTATATGTTCATCAAAGTCATCGCTTGCTATACAGTGAATTGATGACTAACATGGGTGATGAGAGAACATCTCACAAGTAAAAACAAAGAATCTTTCAGCTTTGAAAGTTTCATTTTCCTATAGTGAGCATTAGGCTATAAAGCTTGTTGGCTTCTAGAGTTTGCTGGAACTACCACCATCACTTGCTCTCTCAGTCAAGTGTACTGGTATTTAAAAAAAATAAATACCACAGGTTCCTCTAAAACCTCTATCTTCTACCCCTTTTTCATGTCTTTCTCCTTAGTTTCCTGTCTCTGCATTCTCATTTCTCTTCTATAATGTCAAATTAAATTAAAGATTTTGGCAAGAGGCTTTAAATACCAATTGTCTACCTGTGGGCTATGACCCCAGGGTGAATTTGTTTAATTGAAGTATTTTATTTTTTTAAATTCCAAATGTTGCTCTTCTTCCTGGTACCTTTCTCAGAAATCTTTGCCTCATCCCCCACCCTCTGGCTTTGAGAGTGTATTCCCCAACTCAACCCTGACCATCACCCATAACCCCAACCTCACCCTCTCCAGCATTTTTTTCCCCTGGCGCATCAAGTCTCTACAGAATTTGACACATCTTCTCTCACTGAGGCCAGACAAGGTAGTCCTCTGTTACATATGTGCTAGGGGACACAGATCAGCTCATGTATGCTCTTTGGTTGGTGGATAAGTCTTTGGTAGCTCTGAAGGGTCTGGGTTAATTGATAACTGTAGTTCTTCCTATGGGGTTTCCATCCCCTTCATCTCCTTAAAACCTTCCTCTAACTCTTTCATAGTTGTCTGTGTCCTCAGTCCAATGGTTGGCTGTAAGTGTCTTCATTTGTTTTAGACAGCTGCTGGTAGAGCCTCTCAGAAGACAGCTGTCATAGCCCCTGTCTGTAAGCACAACATGGGATCAGTCATAGTGTCAGGGTTTAGTGGCTGTGCATGGGATGGATCCCAATTGGGCAGGTTCTTCAGTGGCAAAAAGACAGTTCTAAAGTAGGAAAAGAACATTTATGGATGGGATGATTCCGATCAATAGGAATTGTATTAAACATTCACAACATTAAGAAGATGAAAAACCACTGCTCCAAAATGATAAGAACTGGTTGGTGTGTATTGAACACACTGCATTCTACAACCAATTAATGACACTCTGCATCTGTAGGAGAGGTTGATTTTCCTCTCTCAGCTGTCCTTAGTTGTCTGGAGTCCTTTGCTTCTTGTATGCAGTGAACATGGCTCCTCATAAAATTTGATCCCTTTCAAGTTCAGAAGTACATTGTTATTACAGTTTTGTGTTTTTATTTATTATATAATTTTCTAGGGAAAATGTTTTACAGTAGATGACCTGGTATTCTGTTCACTGCATCGTCAATGATGTTCCATGAGCCAAAGGTGCAGTAGATGTGATGCAGCTATATTTGGATGTTGGTAGGTTTACCTCTGTGTGTTAAATAACTCAAAGCAGTGATTCTCAACCTTCCTAATGCTGCCATATTTGTACCAACTCCTGACTTTATTGCCTTGTTTGTCCTCAGTGGGAGTGGATATTTGTAGGCCTACAGAGTTTTGATGTGCCAGACTGATAGGATACCCAGAGGGAACTTTACCCTCTCATAGAATAAGGGGTGAAGTGGGGGATGGAATATATGAGAGTAGAACTCCAAAAGGGGCAGTGAATTGGATATAAAGTAAATAAATACATTAATTAATTAACAAGTTAATTAATGAAAAAGAAAAGCAAACAAACCATCTCTCCAGTCCTGAGCAAAGAATCTTTGAAAATATTTGTAATCACTTAAAAGAAGTATATGATAATAAATACCAAGAAAAGTCTAGGAACACAAAGGCCAGATTTATTATCATTTATGTAACATGGTCTAATAATCTGTCTACATTGCATCCAAGAATTCTAATTAGATTTCTCCTAAGTACATCTTTTAAGGGAGCTTAAGCAATATATATTGACAGGACTCTCCTGGAGAACAGTATGACTCAAATTCTACAGTTCAGAATATTTGTACAGGTCATTTTTGTTTTATAATTGATTGAGTTTTTTTATTTTTTTTGATTGATTAATTTATTGATGTTTATTCATATAAATGGAATACTCAGAAAAGTATGTGAAACACATGTATTTTTGATGCCAAAGATAGATGAGAGTGTCAGATATCATAGAAGACTGAATCTCCATTTCTCAACATCAGTAGAATGTATGTAGTTATCCATTTAGGTGTGTGGATAAATGAAAAATTTCCCCTCCGTATGACATGCCAACTGGTAATGTCATTTTGTAGATCTTACTTAGGTGACCCACTTGTTACGTTATCACAGGTGCAGCTTCACTATTACAGAGAAGACATTGTATGTCAGCAGGCACCCAAGTCCTCCAGGTTTCACCATCTTCCAGTCTCTTTATATGATGTTTCCTGAGATGTTGCTGGAGGTGTTGTATTGTGTGTATATCACATGGAGTTGAACACCCTCAGTTAGTTGTCCTTACATGTTAACAAGTTGAGATTTTCTGCAATGCTAAAAGTCTATTAAAAATAATCCATATTGTTAGTAAACTGGGCTATGCTGATTTATGGATATAAGCATAGGCATTAAGAATTAGAAAAAAAGGAAGAAATATGCCTTAGAGCTGAATATTATGTAGGCATTTTCAGAATTAAATTTTTTAGGTTAACTCTATCTTATGTTGAAATGAAACAAACAACAAACAAACAAATCTACGAAGCACAAATGTATGAATTAAAAATTAGGATATCATCTTTCTTGGGCTTTCAGGTGTGCTGTTAAGTTGCTAGTGTAGGATCTCTCCAACTTCTTTATGAAGAAACTCAATGCTATGGATTTTCCTTTTAGCACTACTTTCTTTAGGTACCGTAAGTTTGGGTATGTTGTGTCATTATTTCCATTGAATTTTATAAAAGCCTGATTTCTTTCTTTATTTCTTCTCTGACTAAGTTGTTATTAAATAGAGAGTGGTTTAGGTTCTATAGGTATGTGGGTTTTCTGTTATTTCCGTGGTTACTGAAGTCTAGACTTACTCTGTGGTGATCTGATAGGATACATGAGATTATTTCAATATTCTTGTATCTATTGAGGCTTGTTTTGTAACTGATTATATGGTCAGTTTTGTAGAAGGCACCACGATGTGCTGAGAAGAAAGCATATCCTTTTGTTTTAGGATAAAATATTCTGTATATATCTGTTAAAACCAGTTGTTTCATAAGTTCTATTAGCTTCAAAGCATTTTGTTTAGTATCTTTTTCAATGACCAGTTGACTGGTGAGAGTGGAGTTATGAAGTCTGCCACTATTAATATCTGAGGCTCAATATGTCTTTTGAGCTTAGGTAAGTTTTCTTTTATGAACATGGGTGTCCTTGCATTTGGGGCATAGATGTTCAGAACGGAGATTTCTTGGTGAATTTTTCTGTTAATGAATGAAGTGTTCTTTTCCCATCTTGTTTGATACCTTTTAGGTGAAAGTCTAATTTATTGGATATTAGAATGGAAACTCCTACCTGTTTCTTGGGACCATTTGCTTGAAAACTTTTTTCCAGCCTTTTACTCTGAGGTAGTGTCTGTCTTTGTCATTGATGTATGTTTATTGTATGAAGCAGAAAGCTGAATGTTGCTTGCTTGTCCAGTGTGGAAGCTAATGTCTTTTTATTGGAAAATTGAGTCTGTTGATGTTGAGCAGTAGTAAAGACAGATAATTGGAAGTTCTTGCTCTGTTTGTTGTTGGATGTGGTATTATGTGTGTGTGGTTCTTTCCTTTTGTGTTTGTTTTGAGATGATTAATATCTTGATTTTTTCTTTTTTCTTCTTTTTTTCCTTCTTTTTTTATTAGATATATTATTTACACTTCAGATGCCATCCCCTTTCCCCATTCCCCCCCCTTAGAAAACCCCTATCCCATGCCCCCTTTTCCTTTTTGCATTTATACATTTTTTAAAAATAATGTTAATCATAGCCTTTATAAGTTTGGAATTGTTCAATCAGAGGTGTAACCCACTGACCAACCTAGATATAACAACTATCTTTGACTGGTGGAGATACATGAATATCTGCCTCCCTGTCTCCCCCCTCTTTCTCTCTTTCATCACCTAGCTTCTCCTCTCCTTCTTCTTCTCCTCTTCTTATTCCTTTTCTTCCTCTCAGTACTCCTCCTACCTTAGCTCCTCCTACACATCACCCTTCCTGTTAAAATGAAACTTTTCTCTCAAAATACAATTAGAGCATAATTATGCCAATTTGTACCAGTGAGGTACAGGATAGTCCTAATACCCAGTCCATCCTTTTGTTGACTAACCAGCTCCTCTGTCATCTATCCTAACTAAAACATTTAGTTCTGAACCTGGCTTTAGGATGAATGTCAGCTGACGACCATCCACTCAAATCTTTTCTCTTAAGGTAAATAGCTATATGTTTTCAACTCCATCAGAAATCCAGAATGACTGAGTTAACTATAATTGTGGGAAGCACAAAGCATAGCTTCTAAAACTTAGCCAATTTATAGAGACCTCTGAACACCTGGACACTCGCTTTACTTCAAAACGTTGGAGCATCTGTTCTTCTGCCTTCTGGCCCAGGATCATCTGACAGACCTTAGTGCTGCAGAATTATTAAGGGCTGATTACTCTGTCTAGGCAGATATAATCAGTCGACTATTCTGCAAGTGTGTCCTTTTCTGGACAGTAATTTGTCTGTAGGAGGAAAGTGGCAATTCTTGCCTAGTGGTTGTCTCACCACAACTGGAGTAACTCCAAGGATGCTCAATTTCTTCTTAGAATTCAATATAGGAAGCTGTCCGGAGCAGACAGGTCTCTAATCAAAATGAACATTAATACTGAAATGTTTGTCATGTCAATTCTAAGGATTTCTGATGTTTTGAAAACCAACTATCCATGTAAGGTAATCTGGACTGTTGCCTGTTAACTCCACTCAGCTATTTCTAAATAAAACATAGAGAACACCCTTATAATAAACTCCAAGTCATGAATTTGCTATAGTCCTTTAACTCACAGGCTGACCATCTTAAATCAGTTAAAAAAAGTTAAAGAAGGACTGGGTCTAAGCTTTGTATTCCTAAATGTGTTATACTGGTACAATGCCTATGAGAGTAACAATAGTCATCTTACTCTTATATCATTAAGAAGCTCATGCCAATGAAAACCTTAAAATTTGTAATCAAAGTAAATTGGTGCCATTTAAGAATTTATATCTTCATCTTGATATTAATTATACAGATTTCTACTAATAGGTTATGGCTATACAATAAACCCTAGCTAATCCTCTCTATTTTGACAAAACCACTACTTTTCCCTAGAGAGACAGCCCAACATTTACCACTTTAGTCCCCAAGCCCAGGGAATAGGGGCGCTGACTCTTCATTAGCTTCTTCAAGCTGATTATGGGCGTTGAGATATTAGAAGAGGGGTGGGGGGAAGAGCAAATTGACAGTCCTCTGATGCTGTGTCTTTGCTGCCTCCAGATGGAATTCCCGGACCTCAGCAGGTCTGCCCAGCTTGCTTGTTGAGTAGATACACCAAGGCTGATCATTCTGTAATATACGATTCTCAAAACAAATTTTAGTATCAAGATAGTTTTTTTTAAGAGGGCTGATGTTTTATTAAGAATGTTGGTTCTAACCACTTTTCTATTTTTTCCTCTCAGCAGGCCAGGCAGAGGTCTCAGTTTTTTCTTTGGTATAGATACCTTCCTCTTGCTGGAGTTTTCATTCTAGAATCCTATGTAGGACTGGAGATATATATATATATATATATATCTGGAATGCCTTCACACTGCAGGGTGTCTAGAGGTCAGACATGCTATCTGCCCTGGTAGAGATGCAAAATGGAAGGGCATATATCAATATTTTACCAAATATGTTCAATATTCATAATAGGAATGAAGAGTTTTATCATGAAAGCCTTAAGTGATGACTATACTAGAGTAACTTCCTAAAGAATAATTTGCTCAAGCTTTTTTCAGAGAAGTAAGGTTTGCTAATACTCAGGGCAGTAAGACAAAAGCTGGTTGATAGACTTGAACCATGTAACAGACTTGTCAAGTTTCAACACACTAACACTAATTAGAAAACATATAGTCAATGCAGCTTACAATAAATACTGTAGAAAAGACTAAACCAATTGTAGTGTGACAATTATAAAAGCCTTAACACATGCAGTAACCCTTGTTTAAAATCCAGATCCTCTCCCAACTTTATCTCTTGATATCATAACATCGTAGAGAACTGCAGCTAACTTACAAATACAACTCTGAAAAATGTGCAGATGCTGCCTTCCAAAGGAAGACTATTATTTCCAATATTTGATTGATTTCTATACCAGTACATAATTTAAGAAAAATACAAGAGTCATTATAATTTCCCTTTTTGACTCTCTGTCCCACAAGGTCTAAAAACTTGAGGCAAAGCAGCTTGTCCCATCTGGAATATAGGCAAGCAAAGGTGGGTCAGGAACATATATCCAATACAGCCAGACAATCCCTCCTACAGTTTATGCTACACACTTTGTCTACATACTTACTCCCATGAGTATTTTGTTACCACTTCTAAGAAGGATCAAAGTACCACACGTTTGACTTCCTTCTTGAACTTCATGTGGTCTGCAAGTTTACCTTAGGTATTGTGAGCTTTTGGGCTAATATCCACTTATCAGTGAGTGCATACCATGTGTGTTCTTTCATGATTGGCTTACTTCACTCAGGATCATATTTTTCAATTCCATCCATTTGCCTAAAAATTTCATGAATTCATTGTTTTTAATCACTGAGTAGTACTCCATTGCATAAATGTACAACATTTTCTATATCCATTCCTCTGTTGAAGGACATCTGGGTTCTTTCCAGCATCTGGCTTTTATAAATAAGGCTGCTATGAACATAGTGTAGCATGTGTCCCTTTGATATGTTGGAGCATCTTTTGGGTATACACCCAGGAGTGGTATAGCTGGGCCCTCAGGTAATAAATACTATGTCCAGTTTTCTGAGAAATCACCAGACTGCTTGCCATAGTGGTTGTACCAGCTTACAATCCCACCAACAATGGAGGAGTTTTCCTCTTTCTCCACACCCTTGCCAGTGTCTGCTATGACCTGCATTTTTAATCTTCACCACTCTGACTGGTGTGAAAAGGAAACTCAGTGTTGTTTTGATTTGTGTTTCCCTGATGACTAAGGATATTGAATTTTTCTTTAGGTGCTTCTCACCCATTAGAGTTTCCTCAGTTGAAAATTCTTTGTTCCCTCACCTGGATCCTGGTGACTGTAGCAGATACCCAGCTGATCTGCTCCCCTGTGGAAACTGCATTCAGAGGCATCCTAGAGAGGCCACGGTCTGCAGAGCTGTAGGTAGGAGCACCGGCACACCGCCCTAGGCCCCAGAGGTACAACTGGCAGTAGGGAGCCCCCAGAATGCACCTGGCATTCAGACCCCACCCCTGCAGAATACCACTCCCATTCTACCCCTTGCCCAGATCCTGATGACTGGAGCAGACACCCAGCTGATCTGCTCCCCTGTGGAAACCACATCCAGAGGCATCTTAGAGAGGCCACTGCCCTCAGAGCTGCAGACATCCTAGAGAGGCCACTGCCCTCAGAGTTACAGAAACCATGTCCAGAGACATCCTAGAGAGGCCACTGACCTCAGAGCAGGGGACACCATATCCAGAGGCATCCTAGAGGAGCCACTGAACTCAGAGCAGCAGATATCATATCCTGAGACATCCTAGAGGAGCGACTACACTCAGAGCAGCAAACACCTAGCTGGTCTACTACCATGGAGACACTATATCTTGAGATATCCTAGAGGAGCCACTGTACCCAGAAGAGTTGGAGCTCAGGATCACAGAGACATCCCGACACCAAGGAGTTCTGACACAACCAAGATAACTGGAAAGGCAGGCTCCAGTCAGAACCAATGAGTACAGGTAGCACTAGAGCTAACTAAATGGTGAAAGGAAAGTGTAAGAATATAAACAACAGAAACCAAAGATACTTGGCATCACCAGAACCCATTTCTCCCACCATAGCAAGTCCTGAACACCACATCACACTGGAAAAGCAGGATTCAGAATTAAAATAACTTCTCATGATGATAATAGAGGATTTTAGAAAGGACATAAACAACACTCTCAAAGAATTTGAGAACACAGGTAAACAGGTAGAAGCCCTTAAAGAAATGCAAGAAAACAAAACCAAACAGGTGAAGGAATTACATAAAACCATCTAGGATCTAAAAATGGAATTAGAAACAATAAAGAAATCTCAAAGGGAAACTACCCTGGAGATAGAAAACCTAGGAAAAAGATCAGCAGTCATAGACACAAGTATCACCAACAGAATACAAGAGGTAGAAGAGAGAATCTCATGCGCAGAAGATACCATGGAAAACATAGATACAACAATCAAAGAAAATGTGAAATGCAAAAAGCTCCTAACACAAAACATACAGGAAATCCAGGACACAATTAGAAGACCAAACCTAAGGAAAATAGGTATAGATGAGGGTGAAGACTCCCAAATTAAAGGGCCAGTAAATATCTTCAACAAAATTATAGAGGAAAACTTCCCTAATCTAAAGAAAGAGATGTCCTTAAATATACAAGAAGCCTACAGAACCCCACATAGACTAGACAAAAAAAGAAATACCTCCCATCACATAATAATCAATACATCAAATATACAAAACAAAGAGAAGATACTAAAAGCAGGAAGGGAAAAATGCAAAGTAACATATAAAGGCAGACCTATAAGAATTACACCAGACTTCTCATACAGAGACTATAAAAGCCAGAAGATTGTGGGCTGATATTATACAGACCCTAAGAGATCACAAATGGCAGCCTAGACTACTATACCCAGCAAAACTCTCAATCACTATTAATGGAGAAACCAAGATATTCCATGACAAAACCAAATTTACACAATATCTTCCCACAAATCCAGCACTTCAAAGGACAATGGATGGAAAACTCCAACACAAGGAGGGAAACTACAACCAAGAAAAAGCAAGAAAGTAGTCTTCCAACAACCCCAAAAGAAGATAGTTACACAAACATAATTCTACCTCCAATAACAAAAATAACAGGAAGCAACAATCATTTTTCCTTAATATCTCTTAATATCAATGGACTCAATTCTCCAATAAAAAGATGTAGACTATCAGACTGGATGCATAAACAGGACCCAGAATTTTGCTGCATACAGGAAACACACTTCTGTGACAAAGACAGACACTACCTCAGAGTAAAAGGTTGGAAAACAATCTTCCAAGCAAATGGTCCCAAGAAACAAGCTGGAGTAGCCATTCTAATATCAAATAAAATTGATTTTCAACCAGAAGTAATCAAAAAAGATGAGGAAGGACACTACATACTTATCAAACGAAAAAGGTACCAAGAAGAACTCTCAATTCTGAACATCAATGCCCCAAATGCAAGGGCACCCACATACATAAAAGAAACTTTACTAAAGCTCAAAGCATACACTGAATCTCACAAAATAATAGTGGGGAATTTCAGCACTCCACTCTCAGCAATGGACATATCATGGAAACAAAAACTAAACAGAGAAACAATGAAACTAACAGAAGTTATGAACCAAATGGATTTAACTGATATTTATAGAACATTTTATCCTAAAACAAAAGAATATACCTTTTTCTCAGCACCTTATGGTACCTTCTCCAAAATAGACCACATAATTTGTCATAAAACAGGCCTCAACAGATACAAAAATATTGAAATAATCCAGTGTATCCTATCAGACCACCATGGACTAAGACAGGTCTTTAATAACAACAAAAACAACAGAAAGCCCACATACACGTGGAAACTGAACAATGCTCTACTCAATGATGACTTGGTCAAGGAAGAAATAAACAAAGAAATTAAAGACTTTTTAAAATTTAATAAAAAGGAGGACACATCATACCAGAACTTGTGGGACTCCATGACAGCAGTACTAAGAGGAAAACTCATAGCTCTAAGCCCTTAAAAAAACTGGAGACAGCATACACTAACAACTTGACAGCACACCTAAAAGCATTAGAACAAAAAGAAGCAAATATACCCAAGAGGAGTAGACCACAGGAAATAATCAAACTCAGAGCTGAAATCAACCAAGTTGAAACAGAAAGAACTATACAAAATATGAACAAAACCAAGAGCTGGTTCTTTGAGAAAATCAACAAGATAGATAAACCCTCAGCCAGACTAACCAAAGGGCACAGAGACAGTATCCAAATTGATAAAATCAGAACTGAAAAGGGAGACATAACAACAGAAACTGAGAAAATTAAAAAAAATCATCAGATTCTACTACAAAGGCCTATACTCAACAAAATTGGAAAATAAGGATGAAATGCACAATTTTCTAGACAGATACCAGGTACCAAAGTTAAACGAGGAGCAGATAAACCATCTAAACAGTCCCATAACCCCTAAAGAAATAGAAACAGTCATTAAAAGTCTCCCCACTAAAAGTCCTGGACTGGACAGTTATAGTGCAGAATTCTATCAGACCTTCAAGGAAGACCTAATACCAATTCTCTTCAAACTATTCCACAGAATAGAAACAGAAGAAACACTACCGAATTCATTCTATGAAGCTAAAATTATGCTCATACCTAAACCTCACAAAGACCCAACAAACAAAGAGAACTACAGACCACTCTCGCTTATGAATATTGATGCAAAAATACCCAATAAAATTCTTGCAAACCGAATCCAAGAACACATCAAAACAATCATCCATCATGATCAAGTAGGCTTCATCCCAGGAATGCAGGGATGGTTCAATATTTGAGAATTCATCAATGTAATCCACTACATAAATAAACTCAAAGAAAAAAACCACATGATCATCTCACTAGATGCTGAGAAAGTATTTGACAAAATTCAACATCCCTTCATGTTAAAAGTCTTGGAAAGATCAGGAATTCAAGGCCCATACCTAACCATAGTAAAAGCAATATACAGCAAGCCAGTAGTCAACATGAAACTAAATGGAGAGAACCTTGAAGCAATCCCACTATGATCAGGGACTAGACAAGGCTGCCCACTCTCACACTACCTATTCAATATAGTACTGGAAGTCCTAGTCAGAGCAATTAGACAACAAAAGGAAGTCAAATGATACAAATAGGAAAAGAAGAAGTCAAAATTTCACTATTTGCAGATGATATGATAGTATACTTAAGTGACCCTAAAACTTCCACCAGAGAACTCCTAAACCTGATGACTTCAGCAAAGTGGCTGGATATAAAATCAACTCAAACAAATCAGTAGCCTTCCTTTATTCAAAAAATAAATAGGCTGAGAATGAAATTAGGGAAATGACACCGTTCACAATAGTCACAAATAATATAAAATACCTTGGTGTGAATCTAACCAAGCAAGTAAAAGATCTGCATGACAAGAACTTCAAGTCTCTGAAGAAAGAAATAGAAGAAGATCTCAGAAGATGAAAAGATTTCCCATGCTCCTGGATTGGCAGGATTACTTAGTAAAAATGGCCATCTTGCCAAAAGCAATCTACAGGTTCAATGCAATCCCCATCAAAATTCCAAATCAATTCTTCATAGAGATAGAAAGAGCAATTTGCAAATTTATTTGGAATAACAAAAAACCCAGGATTTTGAGAACCATTCTCAACAATAAAAGAAATTGTGGGGCAATAATTATCCCTGACCTCAAACTGTACTACAGAGCAGTAGTGATAAAAACTGCATGGTATTGGTACAGAGATAGGCAGGAAGATCAATGGAATAGAATTGAAGACCCAGAAATGAACCAGCACACCTATGGTCACTTGATCTTTGACAAGAGATCTAAAACCATCCAGTAAAAAAAAGGTCAGCATTTTCAACAAGTGGTGCTGACTCAACTGGAGGTCAGCATGTAGAAGAATGCAAATTAATCCATTTTTATCCCCTTGTACAAAGCTCAACTCCAAGTGGATAAAGGACCTTCACATAAAGCCAGATACACTGAAACTAATAGAAGAGAAATTGGGGAAGACCCTCGAATACCTAGGCACAGGGGAAAAATTCCTGAAGAGAACACCAATGGCTTATGCTCTAAGATCAAGAATCTACAAATGGGACCTCATCAAATTGCAAAGCTTCTGTCAGGCAAAGGACATTGTCAACAAGACAAAACGGCAACAACAGATTGGAAAAAGATCATTACCAATCCTAGATCCAATAGAGGGCTAATATTGAATATATACAAAGAACTCAAGAAATTAGACTCTAGACAACCAAATAACTCTATTAAAAATGGGGTACAGGGCTAAACAAAGAATTCTCAACTGAGGAAATTCGAATGGCCAAGAAGCACCTTAAGAAATGCTCAACATCCTTAGTCATCAGGGAAATGCAAATCAAAACAACCCTGAGATACCACCTTACACCAGGCAGAATGGCTAAGATAAAAAATTCAAGCCATAGTAGATGCTGGCAAGGATGTGGAGAAAGAGGAACACTCTTGCATTGTTGGTGGGAATGCAAGCTGGTACAACCACTCTGGAAATCAGTCTGATGGTTCCTCAGAAAATTGGACATACATAGCACTACCTGAGGACCCAGCTATATTACACCTGGGCATATACCCAGAAGATGCTCCAACATATAACAAGGACATATGCTCTACTATGTTCATAGCAGCCTTATTTATAATAGCCAGAAGCTGTAAAGAACCCAGATGTCCTTCAACAGAGGAATAAATACAAAAAAAATGTGGTACGTTTACACAATGGAGTACTACTCAGCTATTAAAAATGATGAATTTGAGAAATTCTTAGGTAAATGGATGGAACTAGAAAATATTATCCTGATTGAGGTAACCCAATCACAAAAGAACACACATGGCATTTACTCACTGATATGCGGATATTAGCCCAAAACCTTGAAATAGCCAAGATTCAACTAACTGACCACATGAAGCTCATGAAGAAGGAATACCAAGTGTGGATGCCTCAGTCCTTCTTGGAAAGAGTGACAGAATGCTCAAGAGAGCAAATAAGGTGACAAAGTGTGGGACAGAAAGTCAAGGAGGGGCCATTGGTAGACCACTCTACCTTGGTATCTGTCCCATGTGCAGTCACCAAAGATCGATGCTGATATGGATGTCAGGAAGTGCATGCTGACAGAAGCCTGATGTAGCTGTCTCCTTGGAGGTCTGCCAGAGTCTGACATATCCAGAGGTGGATGCTTGCAGCTACCCATGGATCTGATCAAGGGTTTCCAATGAAGAAGTTAGAGGACTGAAGGAACTGAAAGGGTTGATGGCCCCAAGAGGAGAGCAACAGTGCCAGCCAACCAGAGCTCCCCAGGGTCTAAACCACCAGCTTGGGAACACAAAAGAGGCACCCATGACTTCAGCTGTATACTTAGGGGAGGATGGCCTTGTCTGGCATGGGTGGAAAAGGAGATCCCTGGTCCCATGAAGGCTGAACACTGAGCAGGGAGGAATTCCAGGGTAGGGAGGGGAGAGTCGGGGGTTGTTGCAGCCTGAGCTGTCCTACATTTGGGGGCCAAAATGTCAAGGATGGCTCTGTCAGTGTTGGAACCCACACTGCCAAAAGCCTTGGGGGTTAAACTGTTAGAGCTCGCACTGCCCCAAGCTGCTCCAGTCCACAGGTTGGGGTTCAGGAAGAGAGAGAGTGAGGACAGACTCGAAGAATGGAGACCAGGCAGAGTGTGATTCAATCCCGTTTATTCTTCAGTCTCTCTTCTCTCCAAGTCCCAAGTCTTGAGTTCCTAGTCCCTAGTTCCTAGTCCCTAGTGCCTCCAAGTTCCAAGTTACTTCTCCCAAGTGCTAAGTGCCTGATGTCTAATATCTCACACACCCAAGGGAAAATCCTGGGTATCTAAAGCAAGATGTTATCAGAGTGTGCTCAGGTGTTGTAGGCTATTGTAATCAAGTCTTTTGTCAGGGTATATGGCTCAAGATGGCTGCAAGGATGATAGCTGCCTTATGTCAGCTCCCCACAGGGGGTAGGTGGGGGCTCACCCTTGTGGAGGCAGGAGGGGGGATGGGATAGGGGGTTTCTGGGTGGTTGGGGGAATGGGGTGAGGAGATAAAATCTGAAATGTACTTTAAATAAATAAATTAAATTTAAAAAGAAAACGTTTTGTTTAGCTCTGTACCCCATTTTTAATAGGGTTATTTGGGTGTCTGGAGTCTAATTTCTTGAGTTCTTTGTATATTTTGGATATTAGCCCTCTCAGATGTAGGATTGGTAAAGATCTTTTCCTAATCTGCTGTTTGCCAATTTGTCCTGTTGACAGTATCCTTTGCTTTACATAAGCTTTGCAGTTTTCTGAGATCCCATTTGTAAATTCTTGATCTTAGAGCATAAGCCATTGGTGTTCTGTTCAGGAACTTTTTCCCTGTGCCCATGTGAGTAGCCTCGTGCACCTATGGGTAACCGGGTTCACCTGTAAGGAAGGCTAGGAATGAAAGGGGAATGGAGGGTGAGAGAAAACATGGGGCCAAGATAACATATTCTGATCAAGGCCGGAAGTTTAATATTTTACTTTCACATATATAGGGGAAGCCTAACCCCCAGAGTCTCTTCTTGTTTCAGCCCATTGGCTGGGTGAGGAGATAGCAGCCCAGAGAGGTCAAGGCAAGCTCTGCAGGTGTCAAGGCAAGCTCAGCAGGTGGCCCATTCTTCTAGCTCCTGTAGCAGACTGCAGGCCTGCAGGAGGCAATGCCTCCTAGGTCCTATTGTTTTGGTCTACTATGGTAAATAGCTAGTTCAGGCCTGCTCAAGGCTGGGCGAGAGGGCACAGTTCCCCCCTTAATTTTTTAAGATGGCAGTGCCAATATCTGGACAGGGCACAAAATTTCATCTTGTCTATTGTCTAGAGTGGCCAGGCAACCATGCTTGGCTTAGGTTTGTGTGTATATTACTCCTATATTACCTGTCTTTGAGGAAAACATACATAGCATATTGATGTATGCCTCTGCCTTAGGTCTATAGGAGCTCAAGAACACTCTTACTGGTTAGTCAAAGACTAACCAGCCATCATTGGCACACTCTTTAGACCAAGAGTACCTTCAGACCAAAGGACCTGTGGGCATGCACTAGATGCAATTCTTCACAACAATATGTAACTATCAGGATGAATAGCCGAGCTTGCTGACAGTGATCCAGTGTGAGGACAATCAATCTCCTTAAAATATAAGGTTCAAAGATTAAAAGCAACATGATTATACAAGCAATGTAGAAAATAATGTTGAAAGCAGAAATGTTTCAGTATCTAATCCAACTGCTAATTAGCAGGGATCAGACACAAGTCTAGCCACCAGGTATATGGTGGATGGCTTTAAAAGTAATGATAAAAAGCATTGTCCAGTAAGAGTGGAAATTATATGCCAAGTTAAATCATCTGGCTGATAAAGATTTTGAGCCGTCTTCATCATTAGAATCATAATTATTAGGTTCAAGATCTGTGTTCAGTTGACGAACCAGTCTTTCAAGCAGCCATCAGGCTCCATTCTGTTTTTCTGAAAAAATGCAGACTGACCCATGACCCCAAATTAAAACAGGATCGAAACCACACCAAGTATTAGTTAAGGGGTCTCTCCATATGACCCTGGCAAATGAGCTGGAAGTGGATTGCCACTGGCAATCTACTGTAGACTGACCTTTAGCATCAGTTTGCAGAAAATTTAAACAAATAAGACAAAAGCAAGGTGTGCTTTTGGTGACCTTATGGGGTATAATTTCCCCTTTCTAGTTTAAAATGCCAGTTTTTTAGAGTTTCTTGTAGGGCCGGGCGGTGGTGGCGCACGCCTTTAATCCCAGCACTTTGGAGGCAGAGGCAGGCGGATTTCTGAGTTCGAGGCCAGCCTGGTCTACAGAGTGAGTTCCAGGACAGCCAGGACTACACAGAAAAACCCTGTCTCGAAAAACCAAAAAAACAAAACAAACAAACAAACAAAACCCTGTCCACCTGTCTAGAGTTTCTTGTAAAACCAGGGAAGAAGCACCATTAGCTGCTTTTCAACACTCAGAGAGTTATGAAGATATTATTTTAAAGTTTCATAATTTCTCTTTCACAATTTCTTGTCCTTGAGGATAATAAGGAAATATCAGTAATATTAAATTGTCAACAAAACATCTCAAATGTTTGACTGCAGTCAAATAACTGCACTAGCTGGTTCCATTACCTATCTTAGTCTGATATGGAACACCAAGCACAGAAAAATAATATAGGCAATAACTAAGTATATTTTTAGTTGCTTCTCTTGTTAAAGTAGTTGCAACTAGAAAGCCTAAAAGCTGTCAAGTCACATGTACATATTTTAATTTTTTAAAATCAGAAATGAGTAATATCTATTTGCGAAAATTGATTACATATAAGTCCTCAAGGCTTAACACGATTATGAAAAAAATTGAAGATACTGAGAACAAGTTTTTGCAATTTAACTTGAACACTTACTAGAAATGCCAAATTATTGTCTCAAGCTATTACTATTTTGATGCTGTAAGAAATAAGATTATATGTCCAATTATCTCTGAAAGGCCTATAATCTGCCTAGTATACAAATCTGCTCTGGCATTGCCCTGAGGTTCAGACAATCCAATATGAGCTTTTAAATGTTTTATAAAGTTAAGAAACAATACATGTTTCTTAAGTTAAGCTGTATTTTTTATAAATAACTATAAAATTTGAGAGTTATCAATATCTTAAAAAAGGAACAATTTTAAACAATTATAAATCATGAGCCATATACTGGCTATTAGTACATAAATTGAAAACTTGATTTTTCAGCATTTCTTTCTTTCTTTCTTTTTTTTCTTTTTCTTTTTTTTTTTTTTTTGAGACAGGGTTTCTCTGTGTAGCCCTGGCTGTCCTAGAACTCACTCTGTAGACCAGGCTGACCTTGAACTCAGAAATCCGCCTGCCTCTGCCTCCCAAGTGCTGGGATTAAAAGTGTGCGCCACCACCATCCGGCCTTTTTCAGCATTTTGAACAATGGCTACAACACATAATTTAATTATTTGTCCTGAAGCAGGGGAAATGCATGAAAATAAAAATGTGATCTAATTACACATACTACCTTCTCAATAGATGAGGCATCTGTAAATATAGTGAATACATCTTTTCTATGGGCTGCATGTGTAGTAAATTTCAGGAAATATAAAAGCATGCAGAGAAAAACAATAACAACTTGCCTTTTGGATAATAATCATCAAATTTGCCTAAAAAGTTTGCCATGTAATAGGCCAAATATCATTATTTTTAAATAACCAAGTTAATTGCTATTAGGAATAAGGAATGAACCCTTTATCCAAAATGCTTTTAGGATTCTATCATACAATCTTGTATTAACACAATAATTTTATAATAGGATGTTGAAACTTTACTTGTAGATGAAGAAAGATAAATCTACATTAATGGTTTCTTTAGTCAAAGGGCTGTTGTGAGCACATGAGTAGTAATAATGCAAACAGCCAACAATTTATCATAGTCTACATAATTTATCTGTTGATAACTAACAGCTTACTCTACTTGCAGCAAATCTATCTCTCCTTTATTAATTAATTGTCAAGGGGAATTAAGACTTGCATCCCCCTTGAGAATATCAAACAGAGGTTCAAATTCTTTTATGGTAAGCTTAAGATGAGGTTTTAGCCAATTAATATCTCTTAACAACTTTTGAAAATCATTAAACGCAAATAAAATCAGAAGAAAACCATTTCCTTTTTGCATATATACCTACAAGCCAGAAGAGGACACTAGATCCCACCACAAATGGTTGTGAGCCACCATGTGGTTGCTGGGAATTCAACTCTTATATTTTATATTTTAGCCTTTAACGGCTGAGCCATCTCTCTAACCCCAACTATCTATTTTTATTGAAGTTTTCTGTGCCACAATCTGCTTAGGATATAACTGAGGTCTCAAATATTGAAAAGATATTGAAAAGATAGTGTCTTTGAATCTTTCCTGGAGCAACAAGTACTCCAAAATTTTAAAGCTGGCTATATTGGAGCAAAGGCTTGCAGAAAAACTCCTTCAGAGAGATAAGCTAATAAAGTATCATATAATGAATAATATACACTAAAAGATTCAAACTCTTAATTTCTTGTATTAAAGCAACAGCAATTTTTTAATATAATGTAAAGCAATTAACCATTCTTTGAGGCAAACCTTTTTAATGATATCACTTCATGGGCTCTCAAAAATTACGAACAAATTTACTGAATGCAAACTTCCCACCTTTACCAGAAATGTAAAGTAATGGTATAAAAACAGTCTTCTAGATCTATAATAATTCTATATGCATTTACTGAAATGGCAGCTGGAGTAGGCAAATCAGGCTATAAATCTTAAGTTTGAACTTTGTTTTGGATTAATTCAATGACCAATCTTTTTTAGCTGAGTGAGAGTATCAGATAAAGGCCAACTGAAGGCAACCTTGTCCACTAATAATTGTTACATAACTTAAGATTAGGTCTCTTGCTAGTAATAGATTGAACCCAATATACATTAGAAGAACCAAAGCCATCTCATTGTCATTCTTAACAAATTTGGAAGGAAGCAGATGCAAAGGAACCAAAAGAAATCGAACAATTCTTTTGCCAGCAAGTACAGTTATAACTCCTGTTCCATAAACTTTTTGTTGTGAATGTCTTTGGGTCTTAGATTGACCCCTCCCCCACAAGAAACAAACAAGGCAAAAAACAAATTCCAGAAAACACCTTTCTGGGAACTGGTCATGAAGACCCAGGACAAAAGGAATATTTGTCACCCAAGTTTCTGCTGAGCTCAGTCTGCATTGTCTTAATTCAAATGTAAATGTTCTTAATCTCAGCCTGTTTTCTGAGGCCTGACCCAAAGACTAGGCCTATACTGTGCTGCAGGGTTTTTTAACTTTAATTTAACTCTACATGCTGTATCTTTTTCTCTATAAACATGGGCAAATCAAAAAAACCCCAAACTCACGATTGAACTGCTAACTGTAGCCAATGGAATATTGGCAGTTTAACTATATATTTAAGCTTCATTTGCAACATTAGAGTATAACCAT
Source organism: Arvicanthis niloticus (assembly GCF_011762505.2). Lineage (NCBI taxonomy): Eukaryota > Metazoa > Chordata > Mammalia > Rodentia > Muridae > Arvicanthis > Arvicanthis niloticus. The sequence goes on along the minus strand of NC_047676.1, from coordinate 512,299 downwards.
AATTTTGAGAAACAAAACCAATTTTTAACAATGTAAACAATCTATTTTCTCTAAAGTCAACACCAAGTAGATTACCTTTATGTTACAAAATTTTGCTGTCAGTTCTTATATATAAATGCACAATAGTGCAGCTTTTAATATTTCACTGAAGAGACATTGTTTTTAAATCTTATCTTTATACATCTGGTCTCTGAATGACTCCAACCCTGAGTTACTAATCTTAAGTCAACTTTCTGTTACCAAGGTTGTAAATTTTTAATCATATCCAATAACTTATAGGCCAATAATCTATAACCAAGACATGCAGAACATAGTTATACCTTTAAAACCAATCAGAAACAAAAATGAAGTGACAACACATCTTACATATTTAGACCAAACAAAATTTCTTGCTTTTTCTAGCTGTAATTTCAAGATAAAAGCACCTTGTCACAGAGATTTTTTTCTAGGACAAGCAACTCTTAGCTTCTTTATAAAATCCAAAAAATGCTGGTCCCTTTAAAAGCTTATACCGACAATCAACTTTTGGAAAGGCTTTCCCAGCTCACCTTGACTCTTAGCTACAGGTGTTCAGAAAACTTATCAGCCTCTGCTGTGCATATTAAGACTGTCTTTAAAACCAAGTTAAACTTGACCAAGGGTTGGATCAAACAATTTTAATGATCTTTTGAACATCAAGCATAGAATACCATAAAACATAGAACACTGATCATTCAGACAATGAAACAAAAAACAGACAATTGACACACATGGACACTGGCACACCAAAAACAAACAATAAACAAAGAAGGCAGAATTATGGATATTACTCAGTGCTCTGCCTTTTTCAGTTTTCCAATTCTTTCTAACCCTGTTTCTCTCACCTGAGGCAGCTCTTGGGCTGTGGGCAGATGCCAATTAGTAGTCTCCTATCCCAAATTCACTGTCACCTCCTAGATGAGCTCGAGTCAGGTCAATGCTCACTCACTCTAGATCGTATCCCACTTAAACACACTCCCTGCAAACACAGCCATAACTTAGGTAACACCAATGCTGTTTGTGGATCACCAAGCACTCGGGATACTTTGCTTCTTTTTCCATTTTCCGTGAAGCTCCACCCAAGATACTGTTCCTCAGCTGGTTTTCTGTTCTCAGGCCCCATGATTCAGGTGCCAATCTGTAGCTGCCTGCAGCTATGGGTAACCAGGTTCAACTGAAAGGAAGGCTGGGAATGAAAGGGGAATGGAGGGTGAGAGAAAACATGGGGCCAAGACAACATATTCTGATCAAGGCCGGAAGTTTAATATTTTGCTTTCACATATATAGGGGAAGCCCCACCCCCAGAGTCTCTTCTTGTTTCCGCCCATTGGCTGGGTAAGGGGATAGCAGCCCTTCAAGGCAAGCTCTGCAGGGGTCAAGGCAAGCTCAGCAGGCAGCCCATTCTTCTAGCTCCTGTAGCAGACTGCAGGCCTGCAGGAGGCAATGCCTCCTAGGTCCTATTGTTTTGGTCTACTATGGTAAACAGCTAGTTCAGGCCTGCTCAAGGCTGAGGGGAGGGAACACATGTGTTTGAGGTTTTGCCCCAGTTTGACTTCTATTAGTTTTGGTGTATCTGTTTTTTTTTTTTTTTTTTGTTGTTGTTGTTGTTGTTTTTGTTTTTTTTTTTTTTGGTCCTTGATCCACTTGGACTTGAGCTTTGTACAAGGAGATAAGAATGAATCAATTTGCATTCTTCTACATGCTAGCCTCCAGTTGAAACAGTACCATTTGTTGAAAATGCTGTCTTTTTTCCACTGGATGATTCTAGCTTCTTTGTCAATGATCATAGTGAGCATAAGTGTGTGAGTTCATTTCTGGGTTTTCAATTCTATTCCCTTGATTGTCCTGCCAATCTCTGTACCAATACCATGCAGTTTTTATCACTATTGCTCTGTACAAGAACTTCAAGTTCCTGAAGACAAAAATTTAAGAAGGCCTCAAAAGATAAAAAGATATCCTGTGCTCACAAATCAGCAGGATTAACATATGGCCATCTTACCAAAATCAATCTACATAATGGATGCAAGCCCAACAAATTTCAAACACAATTCCTCACAGAGATAGACAGAGCAATTCTCAAATTTATTTGGAACAACAAAAAATTCAGGATAGTGAAAAGTATTCTCAACAATAAGAGAATTTCTGGGAGAATCACCATCACTGTCTTCAAAGTGTACTACAGAACAATGGTGATTAAAAAACTACATGGTACTGGTCCAGAGACAGGCAGGTAAATTAATGAACTAGAAAGGAAAAACCCAGAATTAAACCCACAAACATATGATTGCCTCATCTTTGTCAAAGAATCCAAAACCATCCAGTGGAAAAAAAGACAGTATATTCAAAAAATGTTGCTAGGTCAAATGGCAGTCAGCATGGAGAAAAATACAAATTGATCCATTCTTATCTCCTTATACAAAACTCAAGTCCAAGAGGTCAAGGCCCTCCACACAAAACCAGATACACTGAATCTAATAGAAGAGAAAGTAGAAAAGAGCCTCGAATGTATTGGCACAGGGAAAAATTTCCTGAACAGAACACTAATGGCTCAGGCTCTAAGATCAACAATTCATAAATGGGATCTCAGAAAATTAAAAAGCTTCTTTAAAAGAAATGATACTGTCATCAGGGCAAAATGGCAACCTGCAGATTTGAAAAAGATCTTTACCAATTCTACATCCAATAGAAGGATAATATCCAATATATACAAACAACTCAAGTAGTTAGTCTCCAGAGAACCAAATAATCCTATTTAAAAATGGGGTAGAAAGCTAAGCCAAGAATTCTCAACTGAGGAATCGAAAATGGCCAAGAAGCACTTAAAGAAATGTTCATCATATTTAGTTATCAGGGAAATGCAAATCAAAACACCCTGAGATTTCTCTTCATTTCAGAATGGCAAAGATCAAAAACTCAAGTGAGACTAGATACTGATGAGGACGTGGAGAAAGAGGGACACTCCTCCATTGCTGGTGGGATTGTAAGCTGGTAAAGCACTCTGGAAATCAGTCTGGCAGTTCATCAGAAAATTGGGCATAGTACCACCTGAGGTCCTAGCCATACCACTCCTGAGCATATCCTCAAAAGATGATCCAACATACAAAAAGGACACATGCTCCACTGTGCTCATAGTAGCTGAAGACCCCCATACTCGGGAGACCCTTCCTCAAGCCTCCGGAATCGCGACCACCCAAAGATCACAAGAAACCATACCTGGATGCAATCAGCAGAGGTTTATTAGGGAAAGAGCTGGCAGCCAGCGGTCTGACCAGGTACTCGCGCTGGAGTCAAGGTCCGACCCCCTCGGCCAGTCCTTGGAGGGTTTTAAAGGGAAAAACCACAAACCAGGGGAGTGGGATGGGGTTGTTAAAGATACAAAACATGAAAACAGTGGAACAATTCAGAGGTATTCACTCTAAATGATTAGTGTCATGTGGAAATCGCCCTGCATTCTTCTCAAAAATGTGGTTTTTACCATGCCATTGTGCCCTATCCGGCCATTTCAGATTGCTATCTTTACTTTTTCCGGCTATAGGGCTAGGGCCCCACCTAGGTGGTAGCATCTTTATCTGTAATCAGGAATGTCTTCCTGCCTTGGGCGAGGCTTGAGGAATGTAATCCAGCAAGTGTCCTTCACCTGGAATGTGAAGGCCTGAAATCTTATTTTCAGTTCTGTAAGGCAAAAAATCTACACATATTTCATAAAATGGCCTTTATAATTTTTCACTCTACATTCCTCACTTTTTCCGATTTGGCTATGTTTTTAATCATAAAAACTCAATTATTAATAAGTCTATTCTCACCCCACTTTTTCCGATTAGGATCTTTAGAAAAGTTTAAACTCCAGTGTCATCATAATTACCATTTTCTTGACCCAAAGTCTTATATTGGTGGCGCAACACAAAAAGCTGAACAGCATTTATCCTTTCTCTAACAAAAGTTACTAATCTATTTTAAATGTAGGGGCCTATGGTTAAGAGCAAAAGTAAAATCACAAGGGGTCCAGCAAGGGAGGATTGAACCAACTCTCGAATCAAAGTTGCTGTGCATCTCTATCTTGTCTCTGGTCTAACTTTTTTTCTGAATTTACTCTCTGGTCACTCTTGAATGGTCTACATAATAGTAACATTTTTTCTTAGAGCAGCACACAGACTTTCTCCTTTAAGAAACAGCAAGTCTAGTAACAACTTAACTTTGTTACTGACTGTTCTAGGGCTCTCAAATCCACATCAGTGGCAGTTCTCAGCTGATGAAAGTAATGAGGTGTCTGTATCAATGTAGTTACACCTGTCTCTATACCTATGGCCACTCCTAGTCACAATGTAACAGCTAGAGTCAAGGAAAATAGGCTCTCTGCAGAATCATCTAGGGTGTATCTCAAACTCAGTTCAAGAGTACCTGCGGGATCTAGCTGGACAAGTACACAATAATCTTTGTTTTCATCAAAGATAGCAGTGGAAACACATGGTGTTAACCCGGAGCTGTAAGTCTACCATTTATCAATTTTAGGCACTAGGTATCTGTTAGCAGGGGTTCTTGGGCTCTATTCTATTGACTAGGGGTTTCAAAACATTTCCTTTTCTTTGTAGCACACTTTCAAAGTTGTCTTCTGACTTTTCCACATTTTGTGGCACATAGCTGTCTACATATACATAAAATCACATATATAATAAAGAGAAATTGCAAAAGGAACAAATCTATATAACTCTAGATTCACATTTCAACTTCAATCTTGTAATCACAAGCTGTCATTTAACCTTGGGTGTACACACTAAGTCCCACCCTCCAAGGCAGCATTTTCCCTGTGCCTCTGGGGTGGTCTCAGGAGTCAAGGCCTGCTGCTTCTTTAGCCTTGTAGAATAGCAGAAGACCTGGAGCCAAAGAGTAGGGGGTTGTTCAGGCATCTGGATCTTCTCCAGTTGGCATCAGTCACAGGTGGTGATGGTGAACTTCAAGGAGGTCGGATGGTCCACAGCACCAGGAACAGTCTTTTAGTAGCCTGAAAAATCATTTCTCACACAAAATGGGCATTCTGGGTATGGAGCAAGAACAAGGGACACTCTAGCCAGCGCCAGTTCCCAAGGGTAGTTTAATTTTAGGGTCCTGTATATTCTCTCTACCTGTCCTGAGCTTCGGAGACAATATAAACAGTGGATCTTCAATTCCTGACTTACCTTAAAACTGCTCTCTGATCTAATTACCTAGGACACTTGAAACCTCGGGAAGGTCCCTATTCTAGGCTGTTTTCTCCTAGGTATTTCTTATCTACTCTAAGTCTTATTATTTCTCTGGCTTAGAACCTAAGGTCCCTTATACGCTTTAAGTCTCTTAGCTGCTTGGTTGCACTCATATCTTAAGAGTTCATCTGTGTATTTAGCCTGGTAAATCCTTTGCTTTCTGGGGAGTATAGTTCTCCCTTCTTTTGTGCGCCATTGTCTATTTTAGGCCCCAAACCTGGGAGGGCTCCTGTATCAAGCCACTTGATCTGTCCGGTTATTGCCTCAGGCTGGAGTCTCCTCCCTTTTTGGTATCCTGGGCAACAAATATTTACAGCTTCCGGTTTCATCAGGGTTTCCTCTCTTGGCATATAGCCTTGCAGGCATGGACTGTGGCAAAAGCATACCTGTTGTCCATGCAGATGTTGGCTTTCTTGTCAGCCCCAAGTTCCAAGGTTGTTCTCTGCACCGATGATCTCAGGGGTGGGGAGTCAGTCCAGATGGCATGTGTCCACCACAGTAGCGCTGGCTTGTCTCTGACCAGCATGGAGAAAACTGCTCCCGTCTGTAAAGCACGTTACCTCGGCTCCCGGCTGGAGTCAGTAGGAGGAGCCTTTCCTCTACCCATGAGTTCTTGTCAGTTAGTTGCAGCCTGTCTGGGCCCCAATCCTGGGGAGTAAGTCTCAACCCGACAGAGGGTAGGAACAGTCTAGGATGACCATAAATGAATGGGATACCCAGCCCATCTCTTAGTCCACCATTTTCGGGTAGTCCATGAATACCTTTTGACCCATTGGCCTGGAGGAAGCCCCTGTGTCTATCAAAAGTTGGGTGGCTCCAAGCTGCCCCGTCTATCTCAATAGCCGTCTTCACACAGAGCTGTTATCTTCGCCACTTGGGGTGTTTTTCGAGGCCTGGGATTTTCTGGCCCTGGCTTCTATTTGTTAGGGCCCTCTTGGACCCTGAAGCTGGCTCCTTTACTTGCAATGCGCACACTGGTCTTTTTCAAAGAGTTTTATCTCTCTTTGATTGGAATCCCTTTTTTCTGCTTTCTGTAAATTCTTTCCTGTCACCTTTCTCTTTCTTCACCTCTCTCTAGTCTCCTCTATTCCTCTCTATTCCTCTGGACTCACAGCAACTGATCTCTATTCTTCTTCTCTACTCTTTTCTTCTAGACTTACACTAAACCTTCTCTATTCCTCTTCTCTATTCCTTTCTTTTAAATCTTCTCTCACTTGCTATTACCATCAATCATTTTAATATGTAGTATACTTCCTAAATCTTTCAATGACTTATCTTGTAGTCTCTGTAGCCTCTGGAGCCTTGTCTACACTGACAGAATGTCTCTATGAGCTAGTCTAGAAAGGCTGTGGGTAACTTATCTGATCTCTGCTTAACCTCATGTGTCCCGATCAAACTTAGTGGGGTCTCATATAACCCTCTCTCTCAAGATCTATCAGCGGAATCTGGCGTGGGCCTTTGGGTGTCCCTTACCTTCTGTCACATGGAGGTCTCAGTCACATCTGCTCCAAATTGACCTGCTGCTGACCACGGCCTGATCAATTGACGGGGTCCCCAATCTGAAGACCAGAACCTGCAAAGGTCTTGTGAAAGCAAGGCTTTTACCTTATTTATTGCTTTGAACTCTGTGTAGACTGATGCATTTGTGAGGCTGCATGACTGCTGTTCACATCACACTAGAAACCACAACCTAATTCAGTCTGTAAACCTTGTCCACAGGTGTAATGTGAGCTCACCTCTGAAGCTCTAAGAAAGAAATCAAATCAGAACAAATAGCTTTATCTATAGCATTTCACAGTAAGGACTATTACGATGTTAAAGGTTTACACAGTATTAACAATTTTTAAAAGGCAACTTGAGTAACATTTGACACTTATTTGAATTTAACTTTTAACAAAATAGAAACTTTGGTCATAGTTCTATAAAAACCTTTTGAAGAGTTATTTCTGATTACAACAAGAACAATAAAGTAAACATTCTTATGTCTAACATAAGAGCACAAGTCTTCACCACTTCTTTAATTTTATCTTGTCAGAACTCTCATCTTTGAACCAAATCTTAATGAAAATCTCATACAAATAATGAAATTGTCTCAAACAGTAATGGCTAAAAAATTTATCAAAACTGAAGGATATATATATATATATATATATATATATATATATATATATATATATATATATATATTTCTGACTCAGGGCAGCCTATAACTTTTAAGCTGTAATTTTAGAAAAAAAGCACTGCTTTACTTATTAAACTGGGAAAAATCATTATCAACTTCCTTATTACAGAAGCTAAAAAACTGCTGGCCCCCTTTTTTTTCTACTTTCTGCTGGTGCCCTTCTCCTAGCCACAGAGCAGGGCGAATTATCAGTTTTTCTTGTGTAAATCAAGACTGCCTCACAAGTAAGTTTTAAACTAAATTAAGTAAGCAGTTTTAACCAGTTCTTGTCTCTCTTTTTTTTTTTTAAAAAATAATTAACTCTCAGGTGAACAATCTTGCTGCGGCTGTTTGTCTAGCTGTCCTGGCTCCACTGCCAGGTTTTTTTCTTTTTTCTTTTATCACCTGGGTTCTCATCTATCTTCATAGGCGGCAGGTGGAAAACCGCCATTTGTTGCACTAGTGACCTCAAGGTACCCAGTACAGCCAGGAATACCAAACTAGGTAGCTGTTGCACGCTGTTGCTGTGCTGGGGAACCACGAGTTGTTGCCCGCCAAGTGCGGGCTGGGTGAGGGCACCCTCCATGTGCTGTTACCTGAAGCATACCCTACATGCGGTAGGCGGGCTGTAGGAACACGAACCACGAGCACGAACTGAGGTAGTTGCCCCTTATTAAAGGACCTGCCCGCCTTTCTGCAGTTGTATTCTTGTACCAGCGGCTTCATTTCTCTCTCTGCCGCCAATCATGTTACCTATTTTTAACTCAAGATGTTTAACACAGTAGATTAACAGCTAACACACAGATGATTTGCCAAGAAAAGACACACACATATAAAAAAACAACACAAACAGCTCACCCCTCTCACGGGTAGTACATAAAACACAGATAGCTCACCCCTGCCACGGGTGGCACAAATAGCACTTAACTACATTTGGTCACGACCCCAGATGGAGAAGGATTCCACGTCTTCTCCCAAGTAGGAGCGCTCAGTCTCTTGAAACCTGACAGTCAGATCCCCTGACCTTCTGGAAGGCCTCTCGCCTTCCAAGTAAGACTCCAATAACCAGACAACGCGGTCAGTCTTCACAGATTCAGATTTAACAGATTCAGACAACTTGGTCAGCCTATGCTGGACCAAGTCTAACAGATTTCTAACATACCAGCAATGAACAACCCAAAAATAGACACACTGCCATGAGAGCACAACTACCACGGTGGCCATTTCTGACCTTTTCTCTCTAGTTTTCATTGTTAACACACAAAAAGACTAACAAAAAAACCCGTCTCAATCGCCAGTGCCAGCCAAGAAGGATTCCACGTCCTCTCCGGCACCTAGATGCAAACCTGTGCCAGCCTAGAGGGATTCCACGTCCTCCCCGGCACCTAGATGAACCCCCAAACGTCTCTGGGGGTGCAGCAGCTAGTGACTCTCCAGCACGTCTGCTAATTACTCATTTGTCTCCTCTCGAAACAAAAATGGTTTACTGCCCCTCACGAGACAGAAACAGCTGCCAGTCCAAACCGAAGTGCACTTTTCAGAAACCAAATAATTCAGACAGACGGGCACAAACAACTTAGAAACCAAATAACTTAAACAAACCTAGACAAAACAGCACACGATTTAGGCAACCCTAGCACACGAGAAATCAGACGATTTAGGCAAACCCACACATGAAAAACCAGAAATCAGTACATGAAAAACCAGGCAATTTATACAAAAGGTCACACAACAACCAGACAGAAAAAACCGCAGTGTCCCTTTACCTCCCAGCGTGGTTCTTGGATTAAGGTGGTCGCATATCCAGGACGAGCCCCCAAATGAAGACCCCCATACTCGGGAGACCCTTCCTCAAGCCTCCGGAATCGCGACCACCCAAAGATCACAAGAAACCATACCTGGATGCAATCAGCAGAGGTTTATTAGGGAAAGAGCTGGCAGCCAGCGGTCTGACCAGGTACTCGCGCTGGAGTCAAGGTCCGACCCCCTCGGCCAGTCCTTGGAGGGTTTTAAAGGGAAAAACCACAAACCAGGGGAGTGGGATGGGGTTGTTAAAGATACAAAACATGAAAACAGTGGAACAATTCAGAGGTATTCACTCTAAATGATTAGTGTCATGTGGAAATCGCCCTGCATTCTTCTCAAAAATGTGGTTTTTACCATGCCATTGTGCCCTATCCGGCCATTTCAGATTGCTATCTTTACTTTTTCCGGCTATAGGGCTAGGGCCCCACCTAGGTGGTAGCATCTTTATCTGTAATCAGGAATGTCTTCCTGCCTTGGGCGAGGCTTGAGGAATGTAATCCAGCAAGTGTCCTTCACCTGGAATGTGAAGGCCTGAAATCTTATTTTCAGTTCTGTAAGGCAAAAAATCTACACATATTTCATAAAATGGCTTTTATAATTTTTCACTCTACAGTAGCCATATTTATAATAGCCAGAAGCTGGAAAGAACACAGATGTCCTTCAATAGTGTAGGCGGCAGCTGAAGAGACAGCTGACAGCCAGGCTAGGAGAGATAAAAACCAGCTGAGGAGCCATGCACATAGATTAAGAAGTGTGACGTTTGCAGTAAAGTGTTAAAGAGGGATAAGAGTAGGATAGAGCATAAAAACCCTGACCAGAGAAGGAAATTCAGTCCAAAATGACCTGCCTGTGAACTCCACACCGGTCTGGACTTCACTCAGCCCTACGAGTGAACTAACAAGACACAAACCGCCAACCAATCATCCGTGGGCCCAGAGAACTGGCCCACACCAGCGGAACAAGACTCGCTGAATGCAAAGAGGTGATCCTGAGACCCGCTGGTCAGGTCGTATAATGACATTTTAATGATCCTTTTGTTAGGAATATTAGCCACAGCAGTTACATTCTTTTGTCTGTGTGTGACAGTGGAAGAGGAGGTCTGCTCCTCAACTGCAATAATTGTGTGTGACCCGAGTGTGGAATTAAAACATTAGAAAACCAGTCTGATGGCTGCTTGTTGCATTACTGCATACCCCAAGGGCACCTCCTGTCAGAACCAGCTGACAATAGAGAAATGGGTACAGAAAATGTGGTACACTTACACAATGGAGTACTATTCAGCTATTAAAAACAATGACTTCATGAAATTCTTAGGCAAATTGATGAAACTAGAAAATATCCTGCTGAGAGAGGTAACCAAGTCACAAAACAACACGTATGGTATGTAATCATTGATAAGTAGATAGTAGGGGAAAAGCTCAGAATGTCCACGATACAACTCAAAGAACACATGAAGCTCAAGAAGACAAAAGTGTAGGTTCTTCAGTACTACTTAAAAGGGGAAACAAAATAATTCTGGAGTTAGAGGGTAGGAGGGAATTTGGAGGAAGAAAGGAAGGGGAAGAGAAAGGGGGCAGGATCAGATGTGGAAGACAGGGGAGATGAACAGAGGGTCAGGAAATTGAAGAGAGGTGTGTAGCAATAGGTGATGAGAAACTGGAGGTAGCTACTAGAAAGTCCCAGATGCCAGGAAAGAAATAGGTTCCCAGGACCCAATGGGGATGACATTAGCTGAATAAACCAAAAAAGGGGAGAAAAAACCCCATAGAAACAGAGGTTAGGCTCTGCACCTGGTTAAGGCACAGGGCCCAACACTCATCTCAAAAATATTAACCCCAAATTGCTCGTGTCTAAGGTAAATCCAGAGACTTCCTCACTTGGTGGATCCATTCTATTTGCAGCCAGCAAACCCAGACACTATAGCTGATGCCAAGAAGTGCTTGCTGACTAGAGCCTTATGTAGCTGTCTCTTGAGAGGCTCTGCCAGACCCTTCCCAATACATATGCAAATGCTTGCAGCCAAGTATTGGACTGAGCACACTAGAGTGAAGAGTCAGCCTCCATCAACATTTCCAGTTCTTTTGACACAGCATTACCACTCAGTATACAGAAACTATAGAATATCATAACAAGATAACTCAATTTACACAATCTATAGGTCCTCAAAAGTACTAAAAATATTTAAACTGACAAATTCATAATTCAACCAAAGTACGAAACACATTCGTATTCATAGTAACTAAGATAGCACAATAAACTCCATAGCAAGATTTTACTATAAGCCAGTTACATACTAACCATTACAAAAATGGAGTTAAAGACTCTATTTAACTCAGTGTAGATATTATGGGCAAAAATATAAGGTAGTTAAAAAAAAACACATCAATTCAATGCTCCATCTATGTCACTAATTATAATCTAACCAAGTTACATAAATGAGCATAAGAGACATACATCTGTCTTGTTGCAATGTAATCCAAGACAGGACTATATCAAAACAAATACCAACTAGACAAGAATGAAAAATATAAGGTATATACTAACATTAGCAATAAAATTCTCTCTCATAAATGACACCTAATTTCTTTCATTCCTTTGAGTAAAATGTATGAAATTGTTCTCAAATTTCTTAATGATTTATGAACAAACATCAACCAAAGAAATGTTTCCTCAAATGACACTGACTACCAGGGACTGATTATCAAGCAAGACATCGGCATTATAACTCATCAGGATGGGTGATGAATCTCTATAATTCAAGTCATTACTGGATTCAGCATGATGACATATTCTAGAGATGACAGGAATTACAGGAGTTTGAGGAAACTTTGTAAACATGACTAGCATATAATAGTATATGAACAACAGAGAGAATGCTCAACTTCTGGCTCAATGTTGCATGTGAGATTTCCCTTCCCTACACTAGACAATGGAAGATAAGATGTGCCATGATTAAACTCAAAGTTTAAATGATATGGAACACTTATGACCTTCTCAACTTTTGTCTTACTATGAACATTCTGATGAAATCCATTGTGTTCATACATAAGGCTGTTGACACATGGTCTGGCCCAAGCTTTCCAGGAGAAAATACTCCCTGGAAATATTTATGCCATGGATATGAATGAAATTATGGCACCTGAGGATGGAGAACATGATCTTCACAACATGTTTTCAGAGGTGTTTTGATCAAAACTTTTCAGACCTCAGATGTAGAGCTTGAGGCCAGAATTTTCCCAATGTATCCAGGGAGCATGACATAGGATGAATGGAAAGGAATTGGTGAATATAATTTAGATCTCCAAACAGCAGTAGCCTCAAAACAGACACATAGGTGTAAATGTATGCGTGTGTGTGTGTGATGTTTGTCTGCATAAGAAACAGATTAAACCACTGCTCTGGCTTAGATCCTAGCAGACATGAAGAAGCTGCGTGGTTTCACTATTTCCTTTTTGCTCCTTAAGTTTTCTCTCATCTTGTGCTGTTTGACTGAGCTCAGTTGTTTTTGGAGGACAAAGCAGAGTGAAGACAATGAAGATTTGAGACGTGACTGTGGTTTTATGCTTTCGACATTCAAGGGAGCTTTTGATGATAATTATACTGGCATTTTTGGTAATTTGAGGTAAGTCATTAACTTTGTTTCCTGCTTCAATGTCATGAATTAGAAATATTTAGCTGTATACACAAACTGTATGGTTCTGTCCTGTTCTTCACACTGTTACTTTAGGAATTACTGAAAATTAATTATTACATCAATGACTATTTTAATACTTTGAAATGTGTCACAGTTTAGTTTAGCTTTACTATGTTGGCCTCCAGTTCACAATGATGGACAATGAGAGAGACTGGATTCTGTTGAGTGTTTGTGGATATCTTATGTTGAAAGATGTCTCTTCATCTACTTTGAATTCACAATTCTTACCTTTGGGAAGAGCACAATATGAAGAGACTACAACACTGCCTATATTCTATTGTCTGCTAATGATTCTTGTATGAACAAGCATCTAAATTCCTTCATAAAAAGGTTATTAAATTTTGGTCTTCAAAAGTTGAGCATACATTCAGACATTGAAAAATTTGTGTATGTGTGGTTCTACTATACCTGATTACATGAATAATATTATATGTGTGTGATATAACTTGTGATATAATGTAATATAACATTGCATATATAATTTACTTTTTAAAATAGTCCTTAAATGAGTCCCTCTTGCCATTCTGGAGTTGACACTGAATGTGGAAAAAGACTGCCAGGCTTCATATTCTGTTACAAGAATAATCTTTTGGTCCAATTATGCAAATGCCCAGTCACATATTAGGCTTATTATCAGTATCTGGTAGATGGTCAATATGTCTGTTAATTATCAAATAAATATAATGTTAGAGAAAATCTAGGCAAATAAATGTATTTCTTGTGAATAAGAACTTGTTATTAATGTGGCTACATAGTTCTGAGATCCCAAGTGTAAGATGTTATCATTTGTGCTTGCTGATCATGAGGGAAGAAGTATTGAAATTACTCACATTTTTGCTAATCAGTATGTCTGGGACTACTTTTTTTTTTCTTTTTTCTTTTTTTGATGATCTGAGGTTTCCTGTGCTTTTGTCTTTGAACGCTTCAATCCATCTCTTATTTAATTTTCATGTCTTTGGGATTTAAAAAATTTGTTTCCCAATTGTTAGCCACAGTACACTGTGTACACTTTGACAGTGATGGTGGCTTCACATCATTATACTTCTCTGCTAGGTCAGTAGGAATTTCATTTCTGATGTATTCTGTATTATCCTTCACCTCAGTAGAAAAATACTGGAAATTCTCATTGGTGACACTTTTATAAGCCATAATTAGGTTTAAAATTATAAATATATGAACTGGGCCAATGCAGTTTTCAGGTTTCAAAAGAAAAAACTTAGCTCCAAACACTCCAATTGAAAAATACAAATTTCATTAAAAGAGGATGCTTGCAGTTTTTACTTCTGATGAGAGGTAATTGCTAATAGTAGTAGATAATCTGCCAACTCTCCTGGGTTAGGTGAACACATTTCATATGGAGAGAAGAGAAGATTTCTGTGTTCAGATATCACTTAAAGATTCTCAAACAATTAGGAAGACTGAGGTGTTAAGAGAAATCTGATACCATTTTTTTTTTTTTACAAAACTGACATAGTAACAACACACTGATAGGTAACATTAAATTGATGTGTAAAAGAGCATAAAGGTTAATATTCTGGTTATGTGGTATATTGTATCATACTGTATATTTTGAAATGGATAAATCAATTTAAATGAAATAATCTTAAAATAATTGTTCTGTTTGTTGAATATTAACAGTTGAAAATATTAACATCATGTTCTACAAACATCATCAAAATATTATTGATAATTTTTCTCATTGTGCATGAAGCTAGCATTTTTTAATGTTTAACTACAAACAGTTTTTGCTATTTTGAAATCCATAAAGTATTCTTACTGATAAAATAATTTTGTTCCTATAAACACTGTTAATCATTTTAAGTTAACTGATTGTTAGACAATGTACACAGATACATAATTTGTTTTGAATACTCTCAAACTATATCATATAAGGGCTTTTGAATATAATTTTTACTGATTCCTTTTTAATATTTTATGCTCTTTTACTAATTTCCCAAAGGATATTTTGTATGTTTTGAAACAATTCAGTACTCAATGTTAGATATAGGATTTTCAGTTATGAATATTATTAAATATGCATTAATGATATTTTATATTATGAAAGGATATGAATATAAAAGTTTAACAAATTTTTGATGTATTACTTGATTCTCAAAATAGTCAATATTATTAATATGTTTGATGTATAAATTGCATTTAAATAATAAAAAATTTAAGGAGAATGGGTTATATATTCTATGTGTGGTTTAAGCAATGCTTTTTTATTTATCTGTGGAATTACAACTCCAAAGTTATTTTATAGCAATCTTATTCAATAGGACTTGAATCTAGTTCAAGGATGAGAAAGATAAAATAATCTTTTTGATTTTAACAAATATAAAATTTATTATATCATAATGCCCTACACCTATAAATTCTTAAATTGTAGGGATCTCTAAAGGTCTCTAATTTATGAGGCTTATTTAAAGAAATTTAGACAGAAATTTAGCATGTCTCATATTACAAACTTTACTGCAATTGATATTTTATGTTTCAAACATCTCCCTTAATCATCTTTATGCCTTATTCTAGATTATCAGCAAGAAAATATGAGTTTCCTCTGGTAATGATTTTTGCTACTGAGGAGATCAACAAGAATCCTTATCTTTTACCCAACATGACTTTTATGTTCATCATTATTAGTGGCATATGTGAAGATATATTGGGAGGTCTGAATGAAGAATATTCACAACTAAACGACAGTTTGAATTTTATTAATTATGTCTGTGGATTAGAGCCAGTATGTGATGTAGACCTTACAGGACCATCATGGAAAACATCCTTAAAACAAGGAATTTATTCTAGGAGACCACAGGTAAAAATGTGGGACACTAAAATAATTAACAACTTTTAAATTCATTTGCATGTGCCTACAAAAAAACTTGGAGAGCATGCATTTATGTGTGTGCTGCTCCACACATACAAACACATATTATGTGTGTATATATATATATTACACACACACACACACACACACACACACACACACACACACACACACATATATATATATATATATATATGAATTAAATATCTGGGCAAAGAGAGAAAACTGTTTTCTATGACATTCAAACTTGTCAGAAATAGTCTAGAATCTAATAGGAATAATACATGATATTTATAGTATAATTATCATTAACAGGAGTTCTGAAGGCAAGTAACATTACCTGTATGTAAGTCCAAATATCCTAACAATCATATTCCTCATGTGGATGTTTCATTTTCTCTTCTGCATTCTTTAGATTTTCTTTGGACCATTTAATTCTAACCTAAAGGACCATGAGCAGTTGCCCTATGTCCATCAGGTAGCCACCAAGGACACACATTTGTCCCATGGCATGGTCTTCTTGATGCTTCATTTTAGATGGACTTGGATAGGACTGGTCATCCCAGATGATGACCAGGGTATTCAGTTTCTCTCAGACATGAGAGAAGAAATGCAAAGGAATGGGATCTGTTTAGCTTTTGTGAATGTAATCCCAGAAAGCATGCACATATACATGACAAGGGCTAAGATATATGATAAACAAATTATGACATCAACAGCAAGGGTTGTTATCATTTATGGTGAAATGAACTCTACTTTAGAAGTCAGCTTTAGAAGATGGGGATATTTAGGTGCTCGTAGACTCTGGATCACAACCTCACAATGGGATGTTGTCACAAATAAAAAAGATTTCACCCTTGATTTCTTCCATGGGACTGTCACCTTTGCACACCACAAAGGTGAGATTGCTAAATTTAGAAATTTTATGCAAACAATGAACACTGACAAATACCCAGTAAGCATTTCTGACTCTGTCCTGGGATGGAATTATTTTAATTGTTCAATCTCTAAGAACAGCAATAAAATGGATCCTTTTACATTCGTCAACACATTGGAATGGACAACACTGCATAAATATGATATGGTCCTGAGTGATGAAGGTTACAATTTGTATAATGCGATTTATGCTGTTGCCCACACCTACCATGAACTCATTCTTCAACAAGTAGAGTCTCAAAAAATGGCAGAATCATATATACTATTCACTGACTGTCTGCAGGTAAAGTTTCTTACATTTCATTATGTTTAGATAAACCAATGTGATCTTTTAAATGGACTCTGAGAAACAGCTGTACATTTGTTAGAGCTTATTCTCTCTGTGGAAAAAATTCTACACTGCAAAACTCCCTAATGAATCTTTAAATGGATAAATATCATACACAAGGATAACATTTAAATGAAAGCAATACATTTTATGAATATCAGGGAGTTTTGTGAAAATGTGTCTCAACATTTCACCAAATGAATTAAAAATTTAAAATAGGAGCCAAGAGTTTTATAATAAAAGCTTTAAGTGATGAATAGGCTAGAATTTTTTTTTAAGAATAATTTCTCAAGAACAGGTACTCATTGAGCTGGGCAGTGGTGGTTCACGCCTTTAATCCCAAAACTTGGGAAGCAGAGAACAGGTGGATTTCTGAGTTCAAGGCCAGCCTGGTCTACAGAGTGAGTTCCAGGACAACCAGGCCTATACACAGAAACCTTCTCTTGAGAAAACAAAAACCAACCAACCAACCAAACAAACAAACAAAAGAATAGGTTCATGAACTGTGATTAATACTTATTCATTTAAATTAACAATTATTTACAAAACCATAAATGATTAAGACTGAATATTTTATTAAGTTTGTGTTTTTTCATACATGTGTATTTTATATACATGAAAGATCCAGAACCATTCTTAATTTTCACAACTTGCAGACATTCAGTCTTCCCCTTCACTAGCATATACATGGCTTCCTTTTTTTACAAAGTAGTTTTGACAAATGTGCACACTAAACACACACACACACACAAACACACACAGCATGTTACTTGATATTTGGTAATATTTTTTCTAGTACATTTTATCATCGAACATTAGTATTAAGTATATTAATTTTTAATTATCCATAAGGTATATTGTATTTTACTACACATAATAATGTTAATACAGCCATCTTTTCTGAACGTCTATAAAAAATTAGGGGAAATTCTCAATTTGTCATTTTCTTTATTGATATGCATATGTAATCATCTAATGATGCATCTCATTTAGATGACTTCCTTGCTGAAAACCAGGGTATTTACTAACCCTGTTGGAGAACTGGTGAACATGAACGATAGAGAAAATCAGTGTACAGAGTATGACATTTTCATCATTTGGGATTTTCCACAAGGCTTTGGATTAAAAGTGAAAATAGGAAGCTATTTTCCTTGTTTCCCACAGAGTCAACAACTTCACATATCTGAAGACTTGGAGTGGGCCACAGGAGGAACATCAGTGGGTATACCACAGTTTTTATTTTTTTCAGGATATCTAAATTTTAAAATATGAGGCATTGAAGTAATAGCTCTGTGGTTAAGACCAGTTGCTACTCTTGCAAAAGACCATCCTCAGTTCCAATCACCAAAATTTGATAACTCTCAACTTCATGTAAATCTGGTCATAGGGATCAAAGGATTGCATGTTCAGTTGTACCTGCATGTCTATTCAACCACACGACACAGGAATATATTTATTAAATGTATAGTAATATGTATACATAAATATATATATAATTAAAATTTTTGAAACTACATGTAAATCACAGAAATTTTTGATTCTGTGTGAGCATATTTATAGTCTAATTAAGTACAGCACATATTTATTAACAGAAATCTTTCTCCAGATTCAAGGGTTTTTTTAATTTATATATTTTTATTGGTTATTTTATTTATTTACATTTTAAATATCACCATAATTCCTGGTTTCCCTTTCTCTGTGGAGGATTCCTTTATCTGGCATCAGTAGGAGGGGAGGCCCTTGTTCCTGTGGAAGCTTGGTGACTCAGCATAAGGAAAGGCCAGGGTGATGAGGCAGGAATTGGTGGGTGGGTAGGGTGGCTCCCTCATAGAAGTAGGGGGTCGGTGTGATAGGGAATTCAAGATTTTCTTTTAAGCTTACAAAAACATCAATAATTTTATGATAGTCTTAGATAACATATTTTGTTCATACTCGTCAAACAAATTGTCCTTGATTTACCTACCTTCTCTCTCCATACAACTTAGTGTTCTATTTTTTTTTTTTTATTTATAAGTTGTTATAGAGAAACTGATGCCAAATAAACATTCTTTTTCAATTAATCGGTTAGGAAGGAAAAAGTTTATATTGCTACGAACTGAATGTTGCATATATAGTATTACATGATATATAAATGTATTGTGGCATTCAGTGCATTGCAGGGTAATACAAAATAAAAATGTCCCTGAAATTTTTAAGTAATACTGGTTATCAGAGGAATATTTATAGCCATATCTTCTAATGTCCCACATAGCAATCTATGGGTCATTATACATATGATGTATACATGAACTACACACAAATACAAACACTATATATATACATATACATATAAATACAAACACTATATATACGTATACATATATACATATATGTATATATAGTGTTTGTATTTGTGTGTAGTTCATGTATATATGTATACGTATATATACATATATACATATAAATATATCCATATATATGTATATATATGGATATATATATTTGTATATATATATATATATATATATATATATATATATATTGCCTCAGTTTCCCTCCTCCGTGTGTAGTGTGACATGTACTGCTGGATTCAGGAAAATTCATCAGAAAGAAACAGAAGACTGCTGCTTTGATTGTGTCCAGTGCCCAGAAAATGAGGTTTCCAATGAAACAGGTACATGCTTGCATGCAGAAGAGAAATTGCTAAATTTGAATACCTTCTTATTCCAGACTAGAAATATGATATGGCCTATATGGAAACTGAAGACCTAAACTCTCATGTTTAGAACTTAATCAGTTAAATAATAACTTCTTTTGAACCTAGCAAATAATTTGCATAATATTCTACAAACAACACATTTCCTTCACAATATGATGATTACTGATTTTATATTAAGACCACGATCTCAGATAACAGTTATTGTTTAATGAAATACATTTTAGAGCTTAGATGACTTAAAGGATTAAGCATTTCTTGTCAAAGAATTAAAACAAGAGTGAAGATTTCAAGAATGCAGCAAGAGAGGGGATAGTGCTATCATCAATCCCAGCCTACCTAAGGAAAGAGGAATGAATGTAAATATCCATAATGTTCATGCCATATAGCTTTGAATCTGTAGTTGGGAAGAAAGAGATCTTACCACAATGAGAGGGACATGCATTTGTCTGTGAGGCATACAGCTTCAAGAATGAAAATATTACTTCATGCAAACAGTATTTGCATGAGGAATTGCATGCTCTGGTGCCTATGTATAGATATAGACAAAGGGAACAACTCTCAAAGCAAACGAAGTACATAATGTGTTTCATGAACTGGCATCAATAACTATGTCTGCATACTACTCTTGTGTGTGAGTAGTGAATTTGTGGTTTGAGAAATTTCATAATCTGAGATTATGCATATTATTCATCCTCAGAATTTTCCTTGTTTTGTTTCATAAATAATGTTTTTTTTTCTGTTCCATTCCCTATGATGGTGTTTTGTTCCAACACAAAGCATATGTTAATAGAGAGCAATCTTAACTCAGTGGTCCCTATGGCAATAAGGAATGAAATAGATGCTCAAAACCAAATTATATGTTGATATATCCTATGAATAATATAAATACACAATTATTGCCTACATAATTATGATATCTTATAAGGGTTAATTGTTGTTCACTAGCAGATATGGAACAGTGTGTGAGGTGTCCAGATGATAAGTATGCCAACTTACAGCAAACCCACTGCCTCCAAAGAGCTGTGTCCTTTCTGGCTTATGAAGATCCAGTGGGGATGGCTCTAGCCTGCATGGCCCTGTCCTTCTCAGCCATCACAATTCTAGTACTAGTCATTTTTGTGAAGCACAAGGATACTCCTATTGTAAAGGCCAATAACCGCATTCTCAGCTACATTCTGCTCATTTCCCTCATCTTCTGTTTTCTTTGTTCATTGCTCTTCATTGGACAACCCTACCAGGCTACCTGCATCCTGCAGCAAACCATGTTTGGAGTGTTTTTTACAATGGCTATTTCTACAGTGTTAGCCAAAACAATAACTGTGGTCATGGCATTCAAGCTCATTACCCCTGGGAGAAAGATGAGAGGGATTATGATAACAGCAGCACCTAAGTTGGTCATCTTCATTTGTACCCTAATCCAACTTGTGATCTGTGGAATCTGGTTGGTAACATCTCCTCCCTTTATTGACAGAGATATACAATCTGAACATGGGAAAACCATCATTGTTTGCAACAAAGGCTCAGTCATTGCTTTCCACTTTGTCCTGGGATATTTGGGTTCCTTGGCTCTGGGGAGCTTCATTGTAGCTTTCTTGGCTAGGAACCTTCCTGACAGATTCAATGAAGCCAAGTTCCTAACATTCAGCATGCTGGTGTTCTACAGTGTATGGATCACCTTCCTCCCTGTCTACCACAGCACAAGAGGGAAGATCATGGTAGCTGTGGAGGTCTTCTCCATCTTGGCTTCTAGTGCAGGATTGCTAGGGTGTATCTTTGTCCAAAAGTGTTACATTATTTTATTTAGCCCAGATTCAAATTTTCTTCAGAATTAAAATGAGAAATTGCTTTATTGAAAGTGTAATACTTTAAAAATAGTAGATGATACTCAACATATCCTTTTTGCTTTATCTTAATAAAATTATTTCTAAATCATAAAAAATTAAGTAATATATAAAGATAGTAATTACACTGTAGAGTAGCACTGCCTAAAGTAATACCAATTAGTAAGTTTTGGTGGACAATGGATATTTTCATGAGCTCATAAGCTTAAACATATTGAGAACAGGAAATCTCAGTTGAGGGCTGGCTACTATCACTTTGACTTGTAGGTATGAGTGTAAAGCATTTTTGTAATTAATGATTAGTGTAAGATGACCCTGCTCTTTGTGAACAGTGCCACCTCTAAGCAAGTTATTCTGGGAGTTATAAGAAAGAAGAGTTTAGATACAAGAGACATGAAACCAGTAATTAGCATTATTCCATGGAATTTGATTGTTTTTCTGCATTCTTGTTCTTTGGCTTCTTTCAATTAAGTGTGCCCAAGATACATAGGGAAATAACACTTTTCTCATATATTCCTTTTGACCATAGCATTTTGTTACAGCAACAGAAATGCACTGCCTCCACAACAAATTAGTAAATTGCTATGTTTGAGATTTGGAATATCATAGATTACTGATGCAATAAAAGACATTCTAATACAAATTTGTATAGAATAACACCACTACTCAGGGCTCAGTCATCGGTGTGGGAAAGCCCATCAAAATGTATAAATAGCAGGGTTATTGGGTGATGTCAACAAAACAGTGTCATTAAGACACAAAAGGCCCGGCGGTGGTGGTGCATGCCTTTAATCCCAGCACTTGGGAGGCAGAGGCAGGCGGATTTCTGAGTTCGAGGCCAGCCTGGTCTACTGAGTTCCAGGACAGCCAAAGGCTATACAGAGAAACCCTGTCTCAAAAAACCAAAAAAAAAAAAAAAAAAGACACAAAAGGACTAATAATCATATGAACTCACAGAGATTTCTCAGCATTCATATTACCTACATAAGATCAAGTTACACATTGTCCCTTTGTTAACAAAGAGACATAGATAATGGCAAACACATTATAAATTTAGAATACATGGAAATTTCTGTCAAGGAACATTCTTTTGTTATCTTGAACTTAAATATGATTTCCACTGATAGACTCTATATTGATGTTATATCACCTGATAAAGAAATTGAGGAAAGAAAACACAAATATTTTTAAACAAATACTTGGTGGCACCAAGAGATATCCTAAAAGATCTCCCACATTCCAGATATAAAACATGTAATCTCCATTTTCTGCCCATTGTCACACTTCTCTGGCTGTGAAGTAAATTTGTTGGTCTGGTGCAATAATGTGTCATATATCTTTTTGCAGAATTATACTTGACTACTGAGCATATCCTCAGCAAAGATCAACTTTTGATGAGCATTTACTTGGGACACAAATATTTTCAAATCCTTCAAACATTTGTTAACATCTATACACATGCTTCTTCCCCACATGTCTTTTTCACCAATGTTCTTTTTCATTTAATTTAATTATTTTATCTTTTAATTTTTTCTTTGTGATATCACATCATGTATCCCAACAGATTCATTTGATAAGGCATATGCAAAATATTGTACTGGTTAATTTTTATCACTTTGATACAAATTAGCATCACTTGAGAGGAGGGAATGTGAACATGACTTTAAGGCATTTTCTTGATTAACGATAAATGTAGCAGGACCCAACCCAATGTGGGTAGTGCTATTCTTAGCTCATTAGCCTTGGGCAGTACAGAAAAGCAGGCTGAGCAAACCAGTAATTTGTATTCCTCCATGGTCTCCTTCTGTTCCTGCCCAGATTTTCCCTATGCCAGACTATAACCAGGATGCACAATGAGCCCTAAAATTTCCCAAGTTGTTTTTGTTAGTGTTTTAGCACAGCAACAGAAATCAAATTGTAACTTGTTGCCAACTTTGATATAAATCAAGACTGAGTCTTAAACACAAAACAATATGATTGAAGTGTTTTCTTAAGTCATTTTTTTAAATGAAAACATAATGATCAAGCCAGGCATGGTGATACATGACAGTAATTTGCTCAGTTTGGAGGCTAAGGCAACAATAGATTATGAGATTTTTTCAGAAAACAAAGACAATGTCAGGCTTTGTAATCCTAGATCTGATGGTATTTGTTAGCATCTGTTCCTGTAAGGCAAAGAACACTGTCAACTGGACAAAACAAAAATCAAGATTGGGAAGAGACCATTACCAATAAACAATATATACAAAGAATTCAAGAAGTTAGACTCCAGACAACCAAATAACCCTATTAAAAAATGGGGGTACCGAGCTAAACAAAGAATTCTCAAATACCAACCATAGGAAGGGACCTATGGCTCCAGATGTATATGTAGGGGAGGATGGCCTTGTTGGGCATAGGTGGGAGAGGAGATCCTTGGTCCCATGAAGGCTGGATGCCGAGTGTGGGGGAATTCGAGGGTGGGGAGGTGGGAGTGGGGGGTAAGTGGGGGTACATCCTCATAGAAGCAGGAGGAGGGGAGATGGGATAGTGGGTTCCTGGGTGGGGGGAAATGGATAAGGGGATAGAATCTGAAATGTAAATAAAATATCCAATAAAAAAAGGAGTGTCAAATGGCTGAGAAGCACCTAAAGAAATGTTCAACATCCTTGTCATCAGGGAAATACAAATCAAAACAACCTGAGATTCCACACCAATCAGAATGGCTAAGATCAAAAACTCAGATGACAACAGATGCTGGAGAGTATGTGGAGAAAGAGGAACAGTCCTCCATTGCTGGTGGGATTGCAAGCTGTGACAACCTCCATGGAGGTCTGACAAGGTACAGGCATTATTTCAACTTCTTGCATCTGTTGAGGCTTGGTTTGTGACTGATGATACTGTCAATTTTGGAAAATGATTCATGACATTCTGAAAAAATATTTTCTTTTGTGATTGGGCAAAATATTCTATAGATGACATTTAGGTTCATTTCATCAATAATGTCTGCTAGTTTAATTAATCTCTGTTTAGTTTTTGTCAGAATGACATCTAATTGGCTAAAGTGGGGTGTTGAAGCCTTCCACTATTAATGTCTATGGTTCAATGTGGAATTTAAGCTTTAGGAATGCTTTTTTTAATTGGACATTTTATTACATTTCAGATGTTAAACCCTTACCCTATTTTCCCACCCACCCAGGAACCCGCTATCCCATCCCCCCTCCTCCTGCTTCTATGAGGACGTGCAACTACCCACCTACTCTTACCTCCTCACCATCAAATTCCCACACCCTGGGCATCCAGCCTTCATGGGACCAAGGACCTCCTCTCCCACCTATGCCGGACAAGGCCATCCTCCCCTACATATACAGCTGGAGCCATGGGTCTCTCCCTATGTGCTCCCAGGCTGGTGGTTTAGACCCTGGGAACTCTGGTTGGTTGGTATCGCTCTCCCTATGGGGCCACAAACCCTTTCAGCTCTTTCCGTCTTTTCTCTAACTCATCCATTGGGAACCCCATGATCAGTTCTATGGTTAGCTGTGAGCATCTGCCTCTGTATATGTCAGGCTCTGGCAAACCTCTAAGGAGACAGCTAGATCAGGTACCTGTCAGCATGCACTACCTGGCATCCACATCAGCGTCTACCTTTGGTAACTGCATATGGGATAGGAATACTTTTTTATAAATGTGGTTGCCCTTGTGTTTGTGGCATACATTTTCAAATTGAGATATTATCTTGGTAGATTTTTTTTTTTTATGAGTATGAAGTGATCTTCCCAGTCTCTTTTCATTCATTTTAGTGGAGAGTCTATTTTATGAGATGTTAGGATGGCTACTCCAGCTTGCTTTTTGAAGTATTTTCTTGAAAACCCCCTTCTTCCCCCATCTCTTTACTCTAAAGTAATATCTATTTTTATAACTGATAGGTGTTTCTTGCATTCGGCAGAATGAAGAATCCTGTTTTTGCATTTATTCTATTAGCCTGTTTCTTTTTGCTTGCGAATTCAGTCCATTGATGTTGAGAGATATTAATGACCAGTGGTTGTCATTTCCTGTTATTTTGATGTTGGTGTTTTTAGTGTGTGTGAGTTTGTGTAAGGTTCCCTGGTATGAAATTGCTTATTTCCTGTATTTTCTTGGATGTAGTTACTCTTGTTGGATTGGAGTTTTCCTTCTAATATTTTCTATAGGGCTGTATTTGTGGATAGAAATTGTTTAAATTTGGATTTGTCTTGAAATATCTTGTTTTCTCCATTATTGGTGATTGAGAGTTTTTCTGGGTCTAGCATTCTATGCTGACATTGTGGTTTTTCAGAGGTTGCAAGATATTTGACCAGGTCATTCTAGCTTTTAGAGCCTGTTGCAAATTCTGGTGTAATGTTTTGTGTCAGGATTTGTTTAGATTTAGAATTGTCTTTGAATTACTATCAATTTTTTCTATTGTATTTTCTACACCTGAGAGTTCCTCTTCTATCTCCTGTGTAGTGTTGGTGATGCTTACATCTATTGTTGCTGTTCTTTAACCTGTTTTCCATATCTAGGATTCCACAGTTTATATTTTCTTTGTTGCCTCTATTTCTGTTTTCACATCTGGCACAGTTTTATTTATTTATTTTGTTCATTTAACTGTATTTTTCTGTAAATCTTTAAGGGATTCATTTGTCTCCTCTTCCAAGGCCTTTACTTTTTTGTTTGCAGTTTCCTATATTTCTTAATTTAAAAAATCTTAGGTATTTATTAATTTCCTCTTTAAAGGTCCCTATCATTTTTATAAGATTTTTTTCAAGGTCATTTTCTTGTGTTTCAGTTGTGTACGCTATCCATATGCTATGGTGGGGTAGCTGTGCTTTGGAGGTATCATATTGCCTTGGCTTCTGTTGATTGTGTTCAGTCAATGACCTTTAGACATCTGGAAGGCTTTGGTCCCTGGATATTCCTGTTGTTATAGATTTTGGGAGGAGGCTTAACCTCATTTGGTGCTGGTGTGGTAGGCCTATGAAGGGTAGGTATCCTTGGGTTGTTTGGTTCTAGTTCTGCATGTCTGTATGAGGATCTGCTTATCTGCATGTTTTGGGAGCTACAGGTCATATGAAGGTTGGTAGAGAGGCTGCATGAGAATGGATGTCCCCCTGGACTAGCAGGCTGCTCAGACCAGTTACACATACCCAGAGGACCTAGCAAGCAGGGAAGATGGATTGAGTAAGAAAAGCTTACCTGTGTGGTTCAGGCTTAACAAGTCTGCTGAGGGCGGAAAGAGATGTGGCAGGGTAATGGAGGTGCCCCTTGGACAACAGGATTTTGAATATATTTCTTAATAACTCACTCATTAATATTTTATGCTCTTTTAATATGTTTAATTTCCAAAGACTATTTAGCAGGTTTTAAAAATTAATTTGATACTCAAACCTTAAAAATAGGATTCCCAAGGCATGGTTATTATTAAATATGTGTTAATGTTATTGTTAGACTATTAAAGAATATAAATATTCTTTAATGCTCCAATATCCAAGATTCAACTCACAGACCACATGAAGCTCATGAACAAGGAAGACCAAAGTGTGAGTGACATTTTATTTGATTCTTAAAATATTCAATATGATTAAGACATTTGAAACATAAAAGAAAATTTACATACTAAAAAATTTTAAATTGAATGTGCTATGAATCTTATATGTTTCAAGTCACTTTTTTACTTTAAATTTTTTATTGGATATTTTATTTACATTTTAGATGTAGTCCCATTTGTCCATATCCCCCACCTACCCAGGAATCCCCTATCCCATCCACCTTCCTCCTGCTTCTATGATAATATGCCCCCATTCATCCTCCCACTCCCACCTCCCTACCTACTATTTCCCCCACATGGGGCATCCAGCCTTCACTGGACCAAGGACTTCCACACCAACCTATGCCTGAAAATGTCATCCTCCCCTACATATACAGCTAGGGCCATAGGTCCCTCCCTATGTGCTTCCAGGCTGGTGGTTTAGACCCTGGGAACTCTGGTTGGTTGGTATTGTTGCTCTCCCTATGGGACCACAAACCCTTTCAGCTCCTTCAGTCTTCTCTCTCACTCCTCCACTGTGAACCCCATAATCAGCTCAATGGTTAGCTGTGAGAATCTACCTCTGTATATGTCAGGCTCTGGCAGACCCCTAAGAAGACAGCTACATCAGGCTCCTGTCATCATGCACATCCTGGCATCCACATCAGCATCTACCTTTGGTGACTGCACAAGGGATGGATACGCAGGTGGAGCAGTCTCTGGACGGCCACTCCTTTAGTTTCTGTACTACACTCAGTCTCCATATTTGCTCACATGAGTATTGTGTTACCCCTTCTAAGAAGGGCCAAAGCACCCACACTTTGGTCTTCCTTGTTCATGAGCTTCATGTGGTCTGTGAGTTGAATCTTGGATATTGGAGCATTTGGGCTAATATCTAATTATCAGTGAGTGCACACCATGTGTTTTCTTTTGTACTTGGGTTACCTCACTCAGGATGATATTTTGTAGTTCCATCTATTTATCTAATAATTTCTCAAATTCATTGGTTTTAATAGCTGAGTAATATTCCATTATGTAAATGTATCACATTTATTGTATTCATTCCTCTGTGGAAGAATGTCTGGGATCTTTCCAGCTTTGGGATATTATAGATAAGGCTTCTATGAACATGGTGGAGCATGTGTCCTTGTTATATGTTGGAGCATCTTCTGGGTATACACCCAGGAGTGGTATAGCTGGGTCCTCAGGTAATGCTATGTCCAATTTTCTGAGAAACCGCCAGACTGATTTCCAGAGTGGTTGTACCAGTTTACAATCCCACCAACAATGGAGGAGTGTTTCTCTTTCTCCACATCCTCACCAGCATCTGCTATCACCTGAGGTTTTTATCTTGGCCATTCTGACTTGTGTGAGGTGGAATCTCAAAGTTTTGATTTACATTTTTTTTGACTACTAAGGATATTGAACATTTCTTTAAGTGCTTCTTGGATATTTGAGTTTCCTCAATTGATAATTCTTGGTTTAGCACTATACCCCATTTTTAATAGGGTTATTTGGTTTTCTGGAGTCTAATTTCTTGAGTTCTTTGGATGTATTGGATATTAGCCTTCTATCAGATGTGGACTGGTAAAGATCTTTTTCTAATCTGTTGGTTGTCATTTTGTCCTATTGACAGTGTCCTTTGCCTTACAGAAGCTTTGCAACTTTGTGAGGTCCCATTTGTAAATTCTTGATCTTAGAGCATAAGCCATTGGTGTTCTGTTCAGGAACTTTTCCCCTGTGCCTAGGTATTCGAGGGTCTTCCCCCACCTTCTTTTCTATTAGTTTCTGTGTATCTGGTTTTATGTGGAGTTCCCTGATCCACTTGGACTTGAACTTTGTACAAGGAGATAAGAATGGATCAATTTGCATTCTTCTGCATGCTGACCTCCAGTTGAAACAGCACTATTCCTTAAAAATGCTGTCCTTTTCTTTTATTGGACAGTTTTAGATCTTTGTCAAAGATCAAGTGACCATAGGTGTGTGGGTTCCTTTCTGTGTCTTCAATTCTATTTCACTGATCTTCCTGCCTGTCTCTGTACCAATACCATGCAGTTTTTATCACTATTGTAATACAGCTTGAGGTCAGGGATATTGATTTTCCCATAAGTTCTTTTATTGTTGAGATTAGTTCTCGCTATCCTGGTTTTTTTGTTATTCCAAATGAATTTGAATTTGCAAATTGCTATTCCTATCTCTATGAAGGATTGATTTGAAATTTTGATGGGGGTTGCATTGAATCTGTGGATTGCTTTTGGCAAGATGGCCATTTTTACTAAATTAATCCTTCCAATCCATGTGCATAGGAGATCTCTCCATCTTCTGAGATCTTTGATTTCTTTCTTCAGAGACTTGAAGTTCTTGTCATACATGTCTTTCACTTGCTTGGTTAGATTTACTCCAAGATATTTTATTTTATTTGTGGCTATTGTGAAGGGTGTCATTTCCCTAATTTCTTTCTCAGCCTGTTTATCCTTTGAGTAGAGGAAGGATACTGATTTGTTTGAGTTGATTTTATATCCAGCCACTTTGCTGAAGTTGTTTATCAGGTTTAGTTCTCTGGTGGAAGTTTTAGGGTCACTTAATTATACTAGTATATCATCTGAAAATAGTGAAATTTTGACTTCTTCTTTTCCTATTTGTATCCTTTTGACTTTATTTTGTTGTCTAATTGCTCTGGTAGGACTTGCAGTAGTATATTGAATAGGTAGCAAGAGAGTGGGGAGCCTTGTCTAGTGCCTGATTTTAGTGGGATTGCTTCATGTTTCTCTCCATTTAGTTTGATGTTGGCTACTGGCTTGCTGTATATTGCTTTTACTATGTTTAGGTATGGGCCTTGAATTCCTGATTTTTCCAAGTCAAGTCATTTTTTTAATGTATCTGTGGAAGTAGAACTTCAAGACTATTGTGTAGCAGTTTTACTCTCTAGGACTTTGGTCTACTTCATGGATGGCAGTCAGAGATAAAACAAGCTTTTTATGAATTTTCATAAATATAAAAATTATCATATGAGTAACATATATTTATGGAGTCTTAAATTATATTCACCTGTAAAGAGCTCTAATTTCCCAGGATTATATCAGAAAAGGTATTATTTAAAAAGAAACTTAGAATATTTTGTGTTACAATGTTTACTGCAACAAAATATAAAATTTAATGTTACAAACATCCTCCTTAATTATCCCTATGCCTCCATTTAGAATAACATCAAGAAGATATGAGTTCCTTTTGGTATTGTTTTTGTTACTAATGAGATCAACAAGAATCGTTATCTTTTACCAGGCATGTCTTTGATAGTAGCCCAAATTGTTGGCATGTATAAAGATTCAATGAGAGTTCTGGATAAAGAATATTCACCACAAAACAATAATTTGAATTTTATTAACTGTAATTGTGGAATATGGGAAGCATGTAATATATGTACTACTTACAGGACCATCCTGGAAAGCATCCTTAAAACTGGCAATTAATTCTAGGAGACCAAAGTTTAGAATGTGAGAAAACGAATGAGTTAACAACTCATTTTTATATGCCTAGAAAGAATACTCAGGCAGCATGCATTTGTGAGAGTGTTGTTATACATATAAAAAATTACATGAAAGGCTCATGGATGTACTGGGGAAACAGGCAAAACTATTTTCTAGAACATACATACCTGTCAGAAATAATTAGAAATTAATAGAAATAATATATCATATTTATAGGGTAATCTTAATGGGAGTTACGAAAGATGAAGAACATTACTTATATATAAGTCCAAATTTCCTAACAATTACATTCCTAATGTCGATGTTTCATCCTCTCTTCTATATCCTTTACATTTTCTTTGGATCATTTATTCCTAACCTGAGTGACCATATCTACTACAATAGTGATAAAAACTGCATGGTATTGGTACAGAGACAGGCAGGAAGATCAATGAAATAGAACTGAAGACACATTATATTATATATATCTTATTATATATATTATTATACATATATATTATAAACAAATTATGACATCATCAGCCAAGGTTGTTATTATTTATGGTGAAATGAACTCTATGCTAAAAGTCAGCTTTAGAAGATGGGCAAAATTAAGTGCATGGAGAATCTGGATCACAACTTCACAATGGGATGTTATCACAAATATAAGAGATTCCAGCCTTGATTTCTTCCACAGGACTGTCACTTTTGTACACCACAACAGTAAGATTACTAAATTTAAAATTTTATGAGAACAACGAATTCTTCCAAATACCCAGTAGACATTTCTCAGACTATATTAGGTTGGAATTATTTTAATTGTTCAAAATCTAAGAACAATGAGAGCAAAATGGATCACTTACATTGAACAACTAGTAGGAATGGTTAGCACAGCAAAAGTTTGACATGGTCCTTAATAAGGAAGGCTTCAGTCTGTGTAAAGCTGTATATACTGTGGCCCACACCTACCACAAACTATTCAACAAGGAATATCAGCAAATAGCAAAACTCAAAGGATTATTCATTAACTGTCACTATAAATTTTTTTCCCATTTCATTATGCTTAGATTTATTTAGTGTCAGGCCTTGGAGCCTCCCCTTGAGTGGATCCCAATTTGAGCCAGTCACTGGACCTCCTTTCCTTTAGTCTCTTCTCCATTTTTTGTCCCTGCTGTTCTTTCAGACAAGGATAAGTCTAGGTCAGAGTTTCTGACTGTGAGATGGCAAACCCATCCCTCCAATAAATGCCCTGCTTTTCTATTGGAGATGGATTCCACAAGTTTCCTCTCCCCACTGTTGGGCATTTCACTAAGGTCCTTCCCTCTGAGTGTTGAGCATCTCTCACCTTCCAGGTCTCTAATTCATTCTAGAGGGTCCCCCCCCACCTCCTACCTCCCAAGGTTGCCTGTTTCCATTCTTTTTGCTGGCCCTAAGCACTTCACTCCTGTCCCTCTTCACACCCCACCCTGTATCTGTTACCTCTCCCACCCAGGTCCCTCCATCCCTCTGCCCCCCATGATTGCTTTCTTCTCCCTTCCAGGTAGGATTGAGGCATTCTAACTTGAGCCCTTGAGCTTGTTACCCTTCTTAAGTTATATAGATTGTATCCTGGGTATTTGTAGTTTTTGGCTAATATTCACTTATTAGTGAGTACATACAATGCATGTCTTTTTGGGTCTGAGTGACCTCACTCAGGATGATAATTTTCAGTTCCATTCATTTGCCTATAAAACTCATGATGTCCTCTTTCTTAATAACTGAATAGCATTCCATTGTGTAAATGAACCACATTTTCTGTATCCATTCTTTTGTTGTGGGAAATCTGGGTTGTTTCCAGCTTCTGGCAATCACAAATAAGGCTACTATGAACATAGTGGAACACACGCTACAAAAGTCCCTCATGAGTCTTTTGCATAGATATGTATCATGCACAGGATAACTTTTAACAGCAGAATATGTTTTTTTATATGAATATCAGTGATTTTTGTGAAAATGTGTCTCACCATTTTGCCAAATGAGTTCAATATTTAAAATAGGAGCCAAACGTTTTATAATAAAAGCCCTAAGTGTTGACTAGACTAGAATAATTTTTTCAAGAAAAGATAAATGTGTTGGGATTAATAGTTATTAAATTAACAACTTATAAAACATAAATGATGAAGACTGCATATATTATTAAGTTTAGGTTTATTTCACATATATATACAATGTATATTGTATATACATGAAAGACCCATTACCACTCCTTATTTCCACAACTTCCAGGCATCAGACATCCCACTCATTCTCATATACATGTTGTCTGTAGATGGGATGGATCCCTAGGTGGGCAGCCTCTGGATGTCCTCTCCTTCAGTCTCTGCTCTACTCATTGTTCCTCCCTTTCCTTTAGACAGGAACAGTTCTGGGTTCATTTAATTATTTGAATGGTATCAACATTTTTGGATGCTACAAGCTACCTGGAATATCTTCTACAAATTATCCATTTGCCTCACAATATGATGGTCACTCATTTTATATTTTGGAGAAATGCTTAGGGAAACAAGCACCTGTAAGAATTTTTCAAACAGCATTTTAGTAATAGTCTATGCATATGTTTACTCTTACCTGATTCTTCGTACAAAATAAATCGACTAAGAAGGATGAAAAAGGTGCTGGAATCATGGGCATCTAACTTAGTTATTCCCATTTGTATCCTAATTCAACTTGTTCTCTGTGGAACCTGGTTGGTAACATCTCCTCCCTTTATTGACAGGGATATACAATCTGAACATGGATGAAAATAACATAATTATTTGCAACAAAGGCTCTGTCATTGTCTTCCATTTTGCCCTGAAATAATTGGGCTTATTGGCTCTGAGCCCTTCACTGTAGCTTTCTTGCCTAGAAACCTTCCTGAAAGATTCAATGAAGCCAAGTTCCTAACATTCAATATGCTGGTGTTCTGGATCACTATCTGGATCACCTTCCTTCCTGTCTACCACACCAGGGGGAAGATCATGGAGGTTGTAAAGGCCTTTTCTATCTTGGCTTCTAGTGTAGAGTTGCTAGGTTGTATCTGTGTCCCAAAGTACTGCTATTGTTTTTAGACCAGTTTCAAATTTACTTCAGAAGTACACATCTAAATTGCTTTATTAAAATGTTAATAGTTTTGAGATGTGTGAAATGATCTTGTAGCTGGGCTTCTTTGTCTTGCCTCAGTGGGAGAGGAAGCCTTACAGAGACTTGAAGTGCCAGGGTGGGGAGTACCTTGGGTGAGCATCCCCCACTCAGTAGAGAAGGTGATAGGGAATCTAGGAAGGATCAAGGGGAAATAGCCAGAAGGGGTCAATGAGTAGGGATGTAATATGAATAAGTAAAAATAAATAAATTAATTAAAAACTGTCAGGTGATATTCAACATATGTTTTTGCTTTGTCTTTAAAAATACTACTGAAGAATGAAAAATTATAAAAATCATTTTTATAGAATATATACATATATAGATGCTTTTAAAGTTCTTTTAGGGACATGGAAAATTTTCTCTGAAGCAAGCCAGGCCAATTTCAGGAACTGGCTGTAAAGAATGAAAGTCATTCAGGTGGTGAAACACAACGACAGGGCTGTGGCACTATGGTTGAAACAAGTGAGAAATAGTTAATAAATAGTTGGTAAATGACAGGGTAGGGCAGTGACATGGTAAAACCACATTTTTGAGAAGAATGAGTGTACTGAGTAATTTCTATGGCTATTAACCATTCAGGGTGCGTTTCTCTGGAATGTTTTGCTATTCTTATGTTATGTATCCTTTGCAACCCTTCACCCCCTCCTCACTCCCCTGGTTTGCAGTTTTCCTCTTTAAAAGACCCCTTAGCCCACCACTCGAGGTCAAACTCTGCTCTTGAGAGAGCTTGTGGTTTGACCTTGGCCGGCCAACTTCCCTAATAAAGCCTCTGCTGATTGCATCCTGGTACGCTGTCTTGCGAGAGTTCTTGGGTGGCCGTGATTTCCCGAGACTTGAGTGAGGGTCTCCCTAATTTGGGGGTCTTCACTACCAAGTCATACAAAATATTAATAAACAAAATTAGCACTTATAATTCAGGACAGGATAGCACTGCCTAATATAGTGCCAATTATTAAGTTTTGATGGAAACTGGTTTTGTTCATGAGTCCACAAACCTAAATAAATTGAGAAGACAGAATTTCAGTTGGTGAATGGCTACCATTACGGTATGTATGTAAGGCATGTCCTTAATTAATAATTACTATAAGACGACCTACTGTTTGTGGACAGTGCCACCTCTATCTAAGTTATTCTGGTGGTTATAAGAAAGAGGACTATAGACAACATGGACATAAAGTGTATAATCAGCATTATTCTATGAACCCTCATTTAGTGTCTGCATCCAAGTTCAATTAACTGTGGCCAAGTTATATACATAAATAAATGCATTTTTCGTATGTTCCTTTTGATCATGGTATTACAGCAATAGAAACTAACACATCAGCAAAATGGCCAATTCTCTCAGTTGGGATTTGGACTGTCAAGGATTACTGATACAACTAAAGGGACTTATTTGATAAGAGTGAATGTTAGCAGAGTGTGAAGCATAGTGGCAGCCATTGCATATTGTTGATGGCCATCAAAGAGGTGCTAGATTTTGAAATAGCTTTACCATGTACTCTAAGATGTTAAGAATATCAGATAACATATTAAGAATGGTACAGTATTTGAAAAGAAAAATTGGGTTCAGATTGTGACTCCCCTGATGGCTCTTAAACTTTATGTGAAAATGGATCCTTTCAGTATAAAGCAAATATGTGGGATTTCTCATTTAGTGAGAAAAGTTGGTAGTGAACATAATGATTATAATACATAATACCTTTATTACAAAAGGGTCAGTAACATCTGAGAAATCACAGATCTCTCTAGACAAAGGGTCTGATTATAAATTTTATCAGAATAAGAGTTACTGAGTATTATTTGAGTTTAATATTACATAATACATACATACATACATACATACATACATAATTCATTATTTCTGAACATCAGTTGTTGAAGGCCAGTGTCTCTCAAAGTATTGTTTGTTGCTTTATTTTTAACTGCTTTTAGTGGTTTATTTTTGAATACATAGGTGTTAGTGTTTTATCTGAAATACCTATAGATGTGTGGAAATTAATAAGGGACAATAGAGAAAGTAATCTTTCAAGGAAGAAGACATAAAGGCAGAAATGGAACTGTAGATCAGGAAGTTTTTACTGAGGTATGTGATGGGAGGAGTGGCTAAAGGAAGGACTACAGAGAGGGATAAATAGCACCAAAGGTCTTTTGAGAAAGCCATATGAAAACATTACTTTAGAAGCTTATATACTCATTTATGGCTAGAATATTTAAATTAGAGTTACCCCTAAATAGAATCTGGGCATACTGCTAGGTGTTTCCTTTCCCACCGAGACTACACAAGACATCCCAGCTAGTAGAACACATACCACAAATAGGCAACAGTTTTGAGGTAGCTCCAGTTCCAGTTGTTCACAACCCACATGATGGTCAAGGTACACATCTACTAAATATAAGTGCAGAGGTCTAGGTCCAGCCCATGTATGTTCTTTGATTGGTGTTTCAGACTCTAAGATCCCCAAGCATCCAGGTTGGTTGATTCTGTTGGTCTTCCAGTGGAGTTCCTATTTCCTTAGGGGCCCACGCTCCTTCCTCTTAATAAGAGTCTCCAAGCTCATTCTTCCACAGCCATTCTTCCACCTCAATCAGATACCTGAACCATACAGGTAAGCTGTAGTCTCCCTTGCTCTCTGAGCACTCCTTCCCTGGGCAAAGCCAAGCTGCCCTGAGCAGTCTGCCATCCAAAGGGGACCTCCATTATCCAGCTACCTGTCTACCCACCTTCATCAGTCTCCTGGGCCATACATATAAGCTTCCCTTCCCTACCCATCTTTTTTACTCTCTGAGCTTTCTGGGCCAAGCTAAGCAGCTCTAAGCAGCCTGCAATCCCAGGGTGGCATTCATTCTTCTACTACTTCTCAGCCTACCTTCATTGGACTTGAGGCTCCTGAACCCAACAGAACTGCAGGTCCTGAAACATAGTGCCCAAAGACAACCATCAGAGGCCTGACACATTAGGAACATCAAGGTTCACACTGCTTTTAGTACCTACTACAACAAAAACATCCAGGAACCAAACTTAGCCTGATGGCTAAATGTCCTTAAATGACCACAATCAACAAGAGCCAGGGCAGCATGACTTCTCCAAAGCACAGTTACCCCACTACAGCAAGCTGGGAGTATTTTAAGGCAACAAAAACACAAGAAAATGACCTTATAAAATCTTATATCAATCTTATAAAAATGATAGAGGCCCGTAGAGGGAGATATTTAAAAATTACCTCTGGTCAAGCTGACTAAGCTGCAATGTCTCTGCCTAGCTCAGCTGCCATGTTCTTCAGCTGGGCGTAAGAAGCTTTTAAATAGGAAATGAATAGATCCTGTAGAGAAATACAGGTAAATACAATCAGATAGAAGTCTTTAAGGCGGAAACAAATCCCTTAAAGACACAAAGAAAAAATACAATTAAACAGGTGAAGTAAATAAATAAAATTATGCATGACCTGAAAGTGGAAATAGAAACAATAAAGAAAACACAAACTGAAGAAATCCTGGAGATGAAAAACTTAGGGAAGACAACAGGAACAACAGATGCAAGTGTCACCACTTGTATTCAATTGAATACTTGTATTCAATAGAATACAAGAGATGGAAAACATATATTCTCAAGCATAGAAGATAAAAGAGAAGAAGTTAATACACCAGTCAAAGAAAATGTTAAGTCAAAAAACTTCCTGTCACAAAACATGCAGGAAATCTGGGATACCATGAGAAGACCTAATGTAAGAATAATAGGAATAACAGATAAAGAGTCTGAGATCCAAGGCCCAAAAAATGTTCTCAACAAAATCATAGAAGAAAACTTTTCCAACCTAAAGAAAGAGATGCCAATAAACATAATAAACATTTAAGAAACTTACAGAACAGCAAGGAGACTGGATCAGAAAATAAAATCATCACAGGACATAATAATCAAATCACAAAATCTACAGAAGTAAGAAAGAACATTAAAAAGAAGCAGGGGGGAAAGGTCAGGTAACATACAAAGGCAGATCTATTAGAATTACACCAGACTTCTCAATAGGGACTCTAAAAGCCTTAGACAGATATTCTCAACCTCTAAACAAACAAACAAACAAACAAACAAACAAATACCTACCGGTGCCAACCTACACTATGATACCCAGTAAAACTGTAAATCACCATAGATGGAGAAATCAAGGCATTTCAAGACACATGCAAATTCAGTTAATATCTATTCAGAAATAGAGTCCTAGAAAAAATACAAGAAGAAAATCTTCAACTCAAGAATGGTAACTACATCCAAAAAAAAAAAAAAACCACAGAAAATAAGTACTTACATATCAGCAATATCACACACAATCTCTATCTCTCTGTCTATCTGTCTGTCTGTGTCTGTGTCTGTGTCTCTGTGTCTCTGTGTCTGTCTCCCTGTTTCTGTCTCTGTCTCTCTGTCTCTCTGTCTCTCTCTCTGTCTCTCTCTCTGTCTCTCTCTCTGTCTCTCTCTCTCTCTCTCTCTCTCACACACACACACACACACACACCACCACCACCAACAACAACATTAAAATAACAGGAAATAACACTAACTGGTCATTAATATTTCTTAACATCAATGGACTCAATTCTCCAATAAAAAGATACAGGCTAACAGAATGGATGGGAAAACAGGATCCATCATTCTGCTACATACAAGAAAAACACCCCTGCAATAAACATAGATATTACCTCAGAGTAAAGGTCTGGAAAAAAGTTTCCAAGAAAATAGATTCAAGAAGCAAGCTGAAGTAGCAATCCTAATATCTAATAAAATAGTCTTTCAACCAAAATTAATCAAAAAGAGATAGGGTAGGATACTTTATACTCATCAAAGGAAAAATCTTTTGAGATGTTATATCAATTCTGAACATCTATTTCCCAAACACAGGGGCAACCACATTTATAAAAGAAACATTGGTAAATCTTAAATAGCACATGGAACCCCACATATTAATAGTGGGAGACTTCAACATCCTACTGTCACCAATTGACAGGACATTCAGATAAAAACTAAACAGAGAAACAATGAGACTAATAGATAGTATGAAACAAGTGGACCTAACAGATATCTATAGAATGTTTCACTCAAACTCAAAAGAATATAGCTTCTTCTCAGCACCTTATGGATCATTTTCCAAAATTGACCATATACTCAGTCAAAAAGCAAGACACAACAGATACAAAAAATTGAAATAGT
Source organism: Arvicanthis niloticus (assembly GCF_011762505.2). Taxonomy (NCBI): domain Eukaryota; kingdom Metazoa; phylum Chordata; class Mammalia; order Rodentia; family Muridae; genus Arvicanthis; species Arvicanthis niloticus. Next base: position 473,403 of record NC_047676.1, on the reverse strand, counting down.
GCCTTTTTTCTTATCAGACCAACATGGATTAATGCTGGACTTCAACAGCAAATTCATGGAAATTGAATAGCCCTCTACTCAATGATCTCTGGCTCAGGTAAGAAATTAATAAATAAGACTTTCTACAATTTAATGAAAATAAAGGCACAACATACCCACATTTATTGGGCACAGTGAAAGCAGTGCTCAGAGGAGAGTTTATAGCACACAATTAGAAATGTCTAATATCAACAATTTAAAAGTACAATTGAAATTTCTAGGGAAAAAATGAAGTAAGCACACCAAAAGAGTAGAAGGCAGAAAATAATCAAAATCAGAGCTGAAATCAATCAGAAACAAAGAAAACAATACAAGGAATCAAGGAAATCAAGAATGTGTTCATTGAGAAAATTGGCAAAATAGACAAACCCTTATCCAAACTAACCAAAAGACAGAAAGACAGTATTCAAATAAACAAAATCAGTAATAAAACAGGAGACATAACAACTGGCACAGAGGAAATTCAAGGAATCATTAGGTCTTACTTCAAAATCCTGTACTCCATAAAATTGGAAAATGATGAAATGGATAATTTTCTAGACATATAGTTCTTACCAAACTTAAATCAAGATAAGGCAAACGAATTTTATTGGATATTTTATTTATGTACAATACAGATGTAATCCCCTTTCCCCATTTTGCCTCCCTAGAACGCCCTACCCCACCCCCTTTTTTATGCTTTTATACCATTTTAGTTACATGTATATATTAAGGTCAGTTCTAGATTGAGGGTCTAGCAATACAATAGATGCAAATAGTCAAGGAACAAGCAATACAATAAACACAAATAGTCAAAGAGAATATAATACTCTCCCGGTAATAGCATATACCCAAAAGTTACTCTGACATCTCACAAAGACATTTGCTCTAGAATGTGCATAGCAGCTTTTTTTTTTTGTAATAGCCAGAAACTGTAAACAACCTAGATGTCCCTCAACTGAAAAATGGACAAAGAAAATGTGGTACAATGGAATACTTTTCAGCTATTAAAGCACAAGGCATCATGAATTCTACAGGCAAATAGATGGAACTTGTGCAGATCATCCTGAGTGAGATAACCCAGTCTCAAAAGAAAATGCGTGGTATGTACTCACTTATAAGTGAACATTAGCCAAAATACAGGTACCATGTTATACAACACAGCTCCAAAGATGCTAAACAGGAAGGAAGACAGGCCTAATCAAAGAAGCACAATGGGCAGGTGCATGTGGAGGTCAGAAGAGCATGAGTTTACAGACTGGAGATACATGCTGCCGCGACCCAGTACACACAGAATTTGTGATATGAACTCCAGTTCTCTGGAAGAGAACTACATATTCTTAAACACTGAGTCATTCATTTCCCCACTGCAATACTGCTATTCTTTAAAAGACTATACAGGTCTATCAATGTATATCCCACATAGTTTCATCTGTAGAGTAGTCTTAGCTTCAAAATATCTATATAAAAACAAAATTTAAAACTAAATGTGGTGGTCAGCCCTAGCCTCTTGTTGTCATGGTAATTCCACTCCTGGGAGGGTCTGCAAAGGAGGAGTGAATCTTGTAAACCTTCTGTCCAATCAAATTTGTTAAATAAAGGCTAGAGCCAGTGATTGGGCAGTAGAAGAGGAGTGGGAGGAGCCAGAGGCAGGGAAAGAAGATAAGAGGAGAAGAGCCATTGGAGAGGGGGGCAGTTGGTGGAAGCAGAGAAGATGGAGAAGACATTGGCCTAGGAAACTGCAAGTTGTTAAGAGCTCTCATAGCCGGGGAATAGTGTAGTTTAATGGTAAATCTGCCCAATCTAGGCATGCAGCATTCATTTGATATTTATTGACTTGTGTCTTTTCTTCTATGAACTCCCAATGGGTAGGAGATTTACCGCAACAAATTGGTACCCAACTTATTATTTAGAACTCAACTAACTTGAGATGAAACTGTATTGAAAGCTGAATGGGTCTAAGGACCTACAAAGAACAAAAAGTTACAAAGAATAAAAGCTTCCCCAACCCCTGACTACGGCCAAAGGTCAGGAGCAGTACTCAGCTTACAGCTGGGCTTGCTCACTGCCCTGTGAAAACTGAAAGTAGGGTCTTCCGAGAATTCAAAAGTGAAACATAAGTAATTGTAGCGAGACCAGTAGGTCATTTAAATTAAAAAATTAAATTTAAAAAATAAGTGAATAGAAATAGATGAATAGATGAAAGAGGTTTTAAAGTTGCGAGGAGTAAATTGCAGGCTGCTCTGAGTCAAGAGACCCAAACAGATAGATAAAAAGGGTTATAGTAATGAATTGTAAGGAGGGACTGGTGATCCTAGAACATAACTGCCTGCGAGGTAGTTTTCAGGTAGAAACAGTGAATTGAGGGCTGCAGACCTGATAATTTTTTAATATAAAAAAGAAACATATTTTGATATTTAAAAATGAACAAAAACAATGGGTAGCTTTTTGGCTTTATATGATGATATTTCAAATGGTTTGACAAGAATCAATTTAGGGAACACTTTATCAGTAAGTATTGCAATACTTATTTTTTTGTTATACTATGTCTTCTCAAAAGACAAAGCTCTAGATAAAAAATTCTTTTTATAAAAAAGAGATTACAAGTAACACTAGAACTTTTGGTACAGGATAGAGATGAGATTTGGAAACAGATAGAAAGTAATGAGGAATGGAAGCAAATACAACAGAAAGAAAATAATGAGAAATTAAGATTATGGAAGCAGAGCTTAGAACAGAGGTTTCAGGAAATTACAGAGCAGCATAAATTTCTAGAGGAAACAGAGAATTGAAGACACAAGAAATTATAGATCAGAATAAGAGACAGAAAGATGAAAATGAAAGTGGGAGACAGGAGATTAAAAAGATAATTGAACAGATGATACAGCAGCTCACAGATCAGATTGAGAAACAGATAGAAAATAATGAGGAATGGAAGTAGGGCTTAGAACAGAAGTTACACGAACAAAAAGATGAAAATGAAAGTGGGAAACAGGAGATTAGAAAGATGATCGAACAGAGCATACAACAGCTCACAGATCAGATGGAGAAACAAATAGAAAATAATGAGGAATGGAAGCAGGGCTTAGAACAGAAGTTACAGGAACAAAAAGATGAAAATGAAAGTGGGAGACAGGAGATTAAAAAGATAATTGAACAGAAGATATGGCAGTTCACAGATCAGATTGAGAAACAAATAGAAAATAATGAGGAATGGAAGCAAATACAACAGAAAGAAAATAATGAGAAATTAAAATTATGGAAGCAGAGCTTAAAACAGAAGTTACAGGAAATTATAGAGCAGCATGAACCTCAGAAAGAGAAGCTTTTGACTTGGTGACAAGGCTTAGAGAAAACAGTAGAATTGAAGACACAAGAAATTATAGATCAGAATAAGAGACAGAAAGATGAAAATGAAAGTGGGAGACAGGAGATTAGAAAGATGATCAAACAGAAGATACAACAGCTCACAGATCAGATGGAGAAACAGATAGAAAATAATGAGGACTGGAAGTAATTACAATATAAAGAAACATATGAAGCATGTATACAAACCTTAAGGGAGGAATTTAAATTTTCAGTTGAAGAAAATACTGAGGTAAAGACAGAAGAAAATAGAGAAAATCATCCAAGGGTTATTAGAAAACACACTTTGGTCTATCCGGTTACTGTATAACAAAGACCTCCAAATGTTGTTTACCCACAGGGTTATGAGGAATTTGAATGGCAACCTGTGGATGTGTTAGATCTGAGAAAATTTAAGGAAAGTGTCACTAATTTTGGTATGCACTCACCATTTGTTAAACAAATTCTGACTTCTTGGGCTATTAAAAAATAGAATAATTCCCCAAGACTGGAAAGATATGGCAAGAGCCATATTAGAACCTGCAGCAAGCCGGGCGGTGGTGGCGCACGCCTTTAATCCCAGCACTTGGGAGGCAGAGGCAGGCGGATTTCTGAGTTCGAGGCCAGCCTGGTCTACAGAGTGAATTCCAGGACAGCCAGGGCTATACAGAGAAACCCTGTCTCGGAAAAACAAAACAAAACAAAAAAAACAAAAAACAAAACAAAAAAAGAACCTGCAGCAAATTTACAATGGGTTGCATGATGGAGAGATGAGGTGAGGGAGATAGCACGACAAAATAGAGCCAGAGGAAGAGAGATTTCCATAGACCAATTGCTTGGTGAAGTTCATTTTGCTGAAATAGAGGTGCAGGCTGTATATAATGAAGAAACTCTGGCATTGTGTAGATTATCAGCCTTAAATGCCTGGGACAAAGTTGCAGAATCCGGGAAGAGACTTGAACCATTTACTCAAGTCATACAAGGGCCAAAAGAAACCTTCCCTGACTTTTTACAAAGGCTAACCTCAGCTGTCGAAAGAAGTGTATCAGATTCATTAGCAAGAAAGGCAATAATTGAGTCTTTAGCCTTTGAAAATGCAACTGCTGAATGCAAGGAAGTAATCAGACCACTGAAGGCAAGGTCAGCATCAATAGATGAATGGGTTAGATACACAGCTGATGTTGGATCTCACTCAGCTGATATGATGGTAATAGGAAAAACTGCAAGTAGAAACCTAGAGGTGACCCAAGATTTCAAATGTTTTAATTGTGGTAAATGGGGTCATCTTAGAAATGACTGCAGGACAAATCAAAATGATACGAAATGGGGGCCTAGGCCTTCTGGAATATGTCAAAGATGTGGCAAAGGCCGACATCTGATTAGGGAATGTAGAGCAACAACAGACAAATGGGGCAATACCCTGCCAAAAAACTTCCAGGGGGGGCCTCTCGCAGGCCCCAATGCCAGAAAGGGAGAATTCTCTTCCTCAGGACAATTAAATGTCACTGCTTCAAAAACAGATGTACTGAAACCAGTTATGACTGAGGAGAAGGGCACACAAACTGGAGAGATACATGACCTCAAGGACATGCTGGACACGAAGGAGCGGATGGTCAATATTCTCCAGAAAAAGAGAAAATCTTCAGGATCAACTAAGAGATAAAGAGAAAAAGATGAGCAGCTTGAAAGATAGAGAGATACACAACCTCAAGGACATGCTGGACATGAAGGAGCGGATGGTCAATGTTCTCCAGAATAAGATAGAAAATCTTCAGGAACAACTAAGAGATAAAGAGAAGCAGATGAGCAGCTTGAAAGAGCAAGTCAAGTCTCTGCAGGTGGACACTACTAACATGGACACAGCTCTGACAATGCTGAAGGAGGCTCTTGCAGACAAAGAGCGGACAATTGAATGTTTAAAGGAGCCGCAGGACAGAGATGAGCAAGAGAAGCAAGAGGAGATCGAAACCTACAAAAAAGATCTTAAAGCCTTGAAAGAAAAGGTCAGCCTATTGCAAGGAGACCTCTTAGAGAAGGAGACTTCTCTCTTGAATCTCAAAGAGCATGCTTCTTCCCTGGTTTCCTCAGGACTAAAAAAGGACTCATGGCTCAAGACCTTAGAAATTGCTCTTGAGCAGAAGAAGGAAGAGTGCCTAAAAATGGAGAGATCTAATCGAACTCTAAAGGATCAATAAGAACCCCCCAAAGATGGATTACATATTGCTTTATTAAACTTAAATTTTTTGAATATTAATGAACAAAACACCACAGCCGCTGAGAAACATTGGATGGTGGATAAAACTACTGAACTAAATCAACCTGTTTATATTGAGGATATTTTGACGTCAGAATGGAAAGTGGGAAATGTATTACGCTGGGGGAGAGGTTATGTTTATGTTTCCACAGGAATAGAAAAGATGTGGGTTCCTTCCAAGTTGATAATGATCAGAAATGACAAAGGGAGACCCCGTGAAGACCTCTTGACATAGAAGAAAAGGGAGACTAATACAACCAACCAAATGGGTGATGTATATATGGTGTTGTTTATGTCTCTTATATGGTGACAGCTCTGGAATTGGCTGGGACTAAAATGTCTATACAAAGCCAAGAACATTTAATTGGGTATTAATTTCTCATAATTTAATTCATGCCATCCTTTATGAGAGGCATGTATACAAAGTTATATTATAGTTTGATTAAGTGATCAAACTAACCTGAAGAGGGCAGTTGCCTTTCTTTATTGATCTTCATTGACCAAACTGTATGCCCTACATGCACAACGTGAATGTTTTTATAAAACTACCTGTTGCTTTTAAGTTTTATATGTTACAGGATGAAAGAAGAGAAACTCAGCCCTAGCATGATTTATACTCGGGGATGCTGAGTCTCTGGGACCTCCTATTCCAGCTTCGTGCTTGATTATACTGCAATTGCATCGAAGCTGCTTCTTTTAAGGACTTGCTTCCAGAACTTTTCCAGAACAGCTAGCTTGCCTGTCCAGCCTTTCTGACTGTCACAGTTATGGTGTCAGCTAAGCTATGAACTTTCTCAGCACATAGTGACTTCAAGGCAAATGATGCCAGCTAGCTCTTCTTTGACTAAGCCAATTTTCCTATTTCCCTTTGGGCCCCCAAATGGGAATTCTTCGCCCCAATTCAGCTGGAAGCAGACAAAAGGAGATCATCGACCCAGTTCCTTATGTTGGGGTGGATGGTTCTGGTTACTTTAGAAATCTTTGATTGTCTCAAGGTTGAATATCTGAGAGAAAAAAAAAAGGTCTTAAATTGGACAAAAAGGGGGAAATGTGGTGGATAGCCCTAGCCTCTTGTTGTCATGGTAATTCCACTCCTGGGAGGGGCTGCGAAGGAGGAGTGAATCTTGTAAACCTTCTGTCCAATCAAATTTGTTAAATAAAGGCTAGAGCCAGTGATTGGGCAGTAGAAGAGGAGTGGGAGGAGCCAGAGGCAGGGAAAGAAGATAAGAGGAGAAGAGCCATTGGAGAGGGGGGCAGTTGGTGGAAGCAGAGAAGATGGAGAAGACCTTGACCTAGGAAACTGCAAGTTGTTAAGAGCTCTCATAGCTGGGGAATAGTGTAGTTTAATGGTAAATCTGCCCAATCTAGGCATGCAGCATTCATTTGATATTTATTGACTTGTGTCTTTTCTTCTATGGACTCCCAATGGGTAGGAGATTTACTGCAACAACTAAAACTAAGAATAATGTATTATGTAAAATCCTGCTATACCAACTGAAAATACTTGTTTTGTGGCTCACAGTTGGAAAAGATATCTGACTCCATGACCTTCAATAGCATGCAATGAGGCCAATTGGAACACTTCTGGAACTCAGGAGGGCAGAACACCTGTAGACTTCAGTTTCAAGGGCTTACATGGCTTCTGTGGAGCAGTGATTGGGACAACTCACAATGGTGGTACCAGTGGCCTCCATACTGAACCACCCCATCTGAAATCCTGAGCATTTTGGGGAAATCTATATGTAGTTGAATACTTAGTGTTTTCCTGTAGAGTTTTAAGTAACTTCTGAAAATGGGTTCTGATTAATGTTATTTCTCTGGGTGTATTCTAGAGATGTTGCACCTGTGCTTGCTAAGTAGCTCCACTGGCTGGCAAACCAATTAGTGTCAGTAAGGTACAAGATAGATTCAATACCTAGTCCATCATTTTGTTGACTAACCAGAACCTCTGTCATCTCTCCTAACTAAAAGACTTAGTTCTGAACCTGACTTTTTTCTTGACTTCAGAATGGATGTCAGCTGAAAACCATCTTCTCAAATATTTTTTTCTCAAAGTAAATAACCAGAATTGTCTATGAGACTATAAGTCTTCAACCCTGTCAGAAATCTAGAATGACTGAGTTAACTAAAATTATGGGAAACACAAAGCATAGCTTCTAAAACTTAGCCAATTTATAGAGACCGCTGAACACCTGGAAAGGCCCTATACCACAAAATGTTGGAACATCTGATCTTCAGCCTTCTGGCCCAGGATCATCTGACAGACCTAGTGATGCAGAATTATTAAGGGCTGATTACTCTACTTAGCAGATATAAGCAGTCAACTATTCTGCAAGTGTGTCCTTTTCTAGACAATAATTTTTCTGTAGATGGAAAGAGGCAATTCTTGACTAGTGGCTGTCTCACCAAAACTGTAGTAACTCCAAAGATGCTCAATTTCTTCTTAGAATCCAAGACAGGAAGCTGTCAGGAGCAGACAAATCTCTAATTAAAATGAACATTAATACAGAAATGTTTGTAACATCAATTCTGTGGACTTCTGACGTTTTGAAAACCAACTATCCATGTAAGGCAATCAGGAAGGTTGTCTGTTAACTCCTCTCAGCTATTTCTAAATAAAATATAGAAAATGCCCTAGCAATAAACTCAGAGCTATAAATTTGCTAAAGGCCCTTAACTCACAGGACCATCTAAAATCAGTTAGAAAAGTTAAAGAAAGACTGGGTTTAAGCCTTGTATTCCTAAATGTGTTATATAGGCACAATGCCTATGAGAGTAACAATATTAATCTCAATTTTATATCAATAAGAAGCTCATACCAATGAAAACCTTAACTTTGAAATCAAAGTAAATTTTGTACCATTTAAGAAATTATACTTCATCTTAATAACAATTATACACATTCCCACCAATAGGTTAGGGCTATGCAATAAATCCTAGCTAATCCTCCCTGTTAGGAAGACAGCCAAATATTAACCACCTCAGTACCCAAGCCCAGGGAATAGGAACGCCAAATCTTCATTAACTTCTTCAAGCTGACTATGGGCATTGAGATATTAGAAGAGGGGCAGGGGGAAGAGTAAATTGATAAGCCTCTGATGCTGTGTCTTTACTGCATCAAGCTGAAATTCCAGGACATCAGAGATTCAAGCAGGTCAGCTCACCTTGCTTGATGAGTAGATATACCAAGGCTGTGTATTCTGCAATATACAATTCTCAAAACAAATTTTGGTATCAAGATAAATTTTTGTTTGAATTCTGGAATGTAGTCTTCTGGCGGCCTGCCCCTTTCATGTCTAATGCATATAATTCTGGGAATTTCTATGAGTGTGTGCTCCCACCATCCTCCCATTCCAACCTCCCTGCTCTCAAATGCCCCTACACTAGGAAATCCAAACTTTCAGGCACCTCCACTTCCACTGATGCCTGGCAAGGCCACCCTCAACTACCTATACAGGTGGAGCCATGAGTCCCTCCTTTTGTGTTCTTGGGCTGGAGATTTTAGCATGGCTACTCAAGCTTGTTTTTTAGGACCATTTGCTTGAGGAACAACAGTGTCAACTAACCTGGACACTTCCGAGCTTAGAGAGTGTAAGCCAAAAACCAAGGAGCATACAGGGGCTGGTTTATGGCCACAGGCATGTGTGCAACAGAGGACTGCATTGTCTGGCCATAATGGGAGAGGATGTACTTGACCCTGTAGAGATTTGATGCCACAGGGAAAAGGGATGCTGGTGGAGGTTAGGTTCTGGTGGGAGAGTGCGTGGGTGGGAGAGCACCTCTCAGACAGTGAGGAGGGAGATGGGGAGAAGAACTCAGGGGCGAGGGACCAGTGAGGGAGGCAACTTTGGTATATAAATATGTTTAAAAAATTATAAAAAAGGAATAAATATATAATTGAAAAAATATATACCCACATTGACTTTGAAAAAAGATCAGATGGTTTCCTGGCAGAGAAAATGGCATTAATATAATACTTTTGGACCTGATTGCTATGTGCAAAGTTAGCTCCAGTGATGACTCAAAGCTACAGCCGATGGCCTTTGTCTGAATCATCTGAGCTGACTTAACTCTGAAAGTGCATTAGATATATCTCAAAGTTGGAAATTCCATATTCCTTGGATCACGCTCAAGTACCCAAGTTATATATCTATCAATTTGGTCTGCCTTCATTCACCTGACATTAATAAATACATGTTGGCAAAAAAACAAAATCACTCACACTGTCACCATCAGGTCTTTTTTTTATTAATGGTGACTCCAGGGTTAGTGATTGGAAGCTACGTTATTAAAACAGGCATCTCAAAAAATATAATTCTTTTATAAAGTGCCTCACTTGACTCCCTGTCCATTTAAGGAGAAAGAACAAATTTGGCATTAATCATACATTGTATTAAATGTAAGCTGAATACTTGACAGAATCTATCATGGGGCCTTGGGTGGGCCCCATTATAAATTTCATTGTATGAAAACAAACTATTTTATTTCAGTTTCATTACATGAAGAGGACATTTTCATTTTCAAAAGTTGTAGCCACATTCAATTCCATGATGGTGGTACTAGATTATGTAATAAGGAGCAATATTTATCACTCTCTGGTTAATGACCATGGGCCCATTTATATTACAAAAGAAGGTCTTAAATATTCCAACATAGCTGAATTACAAGAAAAAGGCTATGAAACCCACTATATGAAGATGATAGAGTTCCTTAAAGAGGAAATGATTAAATCACTTAAAGAAATCCAGGAAAACACAAATAATTGGAAGAAATCAACAATACCAATAAAAAGACACAGGTTAACAGAGTGTATGCTAACACAAAATCTATCCTTCTATTACATACAAGAAATATACCTCAATATCAAGAATAGGCATTACTTCAAGGTAAAGAGTTTTAAAAAGATATTCTAAGTAAATGGACCAAAGAAGCAAGCCGATGTAGCCATTTGAAAATATAACAAACTAGATTGTAAACAAAAAAGTCAAGAATTGGAGAAAGACACTACATATTCCTCAAAGGAAAAAAATCACAAAAAATGACATTTAATTTTTTTTTTTTGTTTTGTTTTGTTTTGTTTTGTTTTTCGAGACAGGGTTTCTCTGTGTAGCCCTGGCTGTCCTGGAACTCACTCTGTAGACCAGGCTGGCCTCAAACTCAGAAATCCGCCTGCCTCTGACATTTAAAAATTTTAACACCTATGCTTTAAACACATGGTCACAAGCCTTTGTAAAAGAGTTTTAAAGCTAAAATCACATATTAATCTTCATACACTATTTTTAAAGCCTACAACACCCAGTATTCTCAGGTGGTCTCCCATCCAAGTACTAACCAGGCCTGACCCTGCTTAGCTTCCAAGATCAGATGAGATCGGGCGCATTCAGGGTGGTATGGCCATAGACACCTTCATACACTTATATACTTATACTCACAAATTTCAATATCCCATTCTCACCAATTGACAAATTCACCAGAACAAAACTAAACAGAGAAACACTCCAGCTAACTGACAACATGAACATGAATCCAGCTGATATTTAGAGAACATTCTACTGAAATAAAAGAGAATATACCTTCTGCTTGGTACCTCATGAAACTTACTCGAAAACTGACCACATATTCAGACACATTGCAAGTCTCAATACATTCAAGAAAAATGAGCTAATACCATGTATCTTATCAGACCACCATGGATTACAGCTGGATACCAACAAAATCAGAAAGAACACAAAGCTTACAAATACATGGAAGCTGCAATATTGAATGAAAACTAGCTTAACACAGAAATAAAGGAAGAAATTAGACTTCTAGAATTCAATGACAATAAATATGCAACATGTACAATCTTATGGAGCACAAAGAAAATGAAATGGTTCTAAGAAGAAAGTTAATAGCACAAAATCCCTACATGAAAAAATCGGAGAGCTCTCATACTGTCAATTTAACAGCACGCCTTAAAGTCTAAAACAGAAAGAAGTGATTCAGCAATTTTTAAAAAAAGGAGTGGACATCAAGAATTTATCAAATTGGTCACTGAAATCAATAAAATAGAAAGAGAAGAATGCAAAAAATGAAACATGACTTTGGTTCTTCAAGCCTTTTAGTAGACAATATAGTCAAACCCTTATAAAAGATAGAGAATATCCAAGTTAATGAAAGTGAAAATGACAAAAAAAAAAAAAAAAAAAAAAAAAAACAGACAGTGAAGAAATCCAGAGAATGACAGAGACATAGTTTTAAAATGCCTGTATTCCACTGAACTGGAATTACTAAAAAAGAAAAAAAAATGGACAAAATCCTCAATAGGCCAAAGTTAAATCAAACTAAGATAAACAACTAAAACTGCCTAAACATCTAGAAAAAGAGATGTCATTATATATCTGCCACCAAAAGGAGCCCAGGACCATGAATTTTAGGTTAGAATTCTACCAGACTTTTAAAGAGGAGTTAATAAGAATACTCCTTAAAGTATTCAACAATATAGAAACAGAAAAAAAAACATTAGCAGATTTATTTTGTGAACCCATGTTTAGTAATATATTCAGGCAATAAAGACTCAGCAACAAAAGAGAATTACAGACCAATTTTCCTTAAAATGAAAGATGCAAATACACTTAATAAAACAATAAAATAAAATAAAATAGAAAATGCATCCAAACATCATCTACCACAATCAATGAGGTAGGCTTCATTAAAGAGAGGCAGGGATCATTCAACATAATGCGATTAATGAATGAGGAAAAAAACAAGTGGTCATCTCATTAGATGATAAAAAAATCTCTGACAATATCCAACACCCGTTTATGATAAAACTGTTGAAATGATTAAGGATACAAGGGACATACTTAAACATAATTATGTAACTTTATAACAAACATATAGGCAGCATTTAATTAAATCTAGAGAAATTCTAAATAATCTACTTACTAAATCATGAACAAGACAAGGTGGTCTATTCTCTCCATATCTATTCACTATACTATCTAAACATTTAGCTAGAGCAATAAAACTGAACAAGATGGAGGTAATATAAACTAGAAAATAGGAAGTAAAGTTATCTTTATTTGCAGATGATATGATAGTATGCATAAGTGAACCAAAACTTCCCAAAGGCAACTCCTAGAGCTGACAAACACTTTCAGCAAATTTGTTAGATACACAATTAACTAAAAAATAAAAAGAAAAATCAGTGGCCTTCACATGTACAAAAGAGTTTGCAAGTGCATACAAAATAAAAAGACATCTTAAACTTTGAATTGGTTGTTATTGCTTCTCACATATTTTTTGTACATAATAAGTAACCTTGAGTAACTCAATGTAAGTGTGTTGGGTAAGATCTTACCAAATTCTTTGTAGTCACAGATTACTGTTGTTATTACTAAAGGTCCTCAAAGACTACTGTAATATGAAAATGCTTTAATAGATTGATTACATGCTAAAGAGTTTACCCTTGTTTAAAGATACCAGAAAGCACAACACTTTAACACATTGATTACATTTATGGGGTTTCTCTGCACTATGACTTTTTCTCATGGTTTCTAGGACTACTGCTACATGCAAAGCCTTTGCCACATTGCTTATTCATAGCTTTTCTCTCCAGGCTATGTTTTTTTGTGTTCATAGATACATGTGTTGTGAAAAGTTTTTATCACATTGATTTCAGTTGTAAGATTTCTCTCCAATATATGTTCTGCTATGTATTCAAAGATGACTGTATCTAAATGTAGGGAACAAAAAAAAAACCAAATATGCACTAAGAACTGCCTTTTTTTTTATCAACGTCCATTTAACTGTAGTTTGAAACAAAGTTCAAGTCCCAGGTCATAGGGGACCTGTGTACTTAACAATATCTGGCCAGCTGTCATTATTCATGATTTGTTCCCCAAAACACAATGACTGTTCCTAACCATAATTTCTGTTATTCATGTTTTCTTCTTAAAAATGAACTGCCTGTTTCTAACCACAAAATGGGTGTGATAGTTTAAACCATAAAATCTACATTCTATATAAATTAACATAGGTTAACAACAGAAGGAAATCCTGATTGGAGGGAAATGTAGCTGTAACATGACACTGATAGTTGTGGTTTTCAGATTTGGAATCTTTATAACTTTCTGGCTCAGGGTGAGGGTGGGGGTGTGGTGATTCAGCGAAGCTTCTGAGTATATTTTTGTGGTCCTGATTAATCAGTAGTGAGTTGACTACAAAAAATTATCATTTGCATTGTCCTGGTGTTTGAATTGTGTTGGATCTCAGTAGAACCCATAACATAAAGGCTTTACCACATTGCCAAAATTCTTATTAAATTCATAGAACTCTAGAGTATGAAGAGTTTCATAATGATGAAGACTACAGAGGTGTACGAAGGCTTTGTTATATTAAACATATCCATAAGGTTTCTCTCTAGCACATATTCTTTAATGATAATGAAGACTACAGAATTGTGCAAAGGGTTGACTATACTAAATACACTCACAGTGCTTCTGTCTTAGCATTTACATTGCTGTGAAGAGACTTCATGAACAAGTCAACTCCTATAAAAGCAACCATTTAATTGGGGATGGCTTACAGTTTCAGAGATTTAGTCCAGTTTCATCATAGCAGGAAGCATGGCAGGCATACAAGAAGACATGATGCTGGAGAAGAAGATGAGAGCTCTGCATCTTGATCCACAGGCAGCCAGAAAGAGACTGTCATCCAGGGAGCTACTAGGAGGATCCATTCAGTACTAGGTAGAGTTTCAAAGCCCACCCCCACAGTAATGAACATACTACAAGAAGGCCACACCTCATAATAGTACCTGAGCCAAACATATTTAAACTACCACATTCCACTTCCCGGCCCCCATATGCTTGTTCAAACACATGAGTGTATGGGGACCATATTTTAGGATAGCATAAAGCAAAATACATGAGGTTCAAATGAACAAGTCTCCATCATCTATAGCAGTCTCAAAAATGTTAAAAGTTCAAACTTGAAGGCTCTTTTGAGATTCATCTTATTATGTAACTGTAATCCCCTATATTTTCAAAACAAATAGTACATCATATATATCCAAATTCATAGGAAATACATTTCATTATTCCCAAATGCCCTTGTGAGGAAATACTGCACCAAAAGACAAAAGACCAGCAGTGCAATCTCCAAAATCTGCATCTCCTTGGCTGAGGTCAAAGCATTATTCAGATCTGACTCCTTTCTGCTTTCTTCAATATTACAGATTCATGTTCCAGAATCTGGGATCCACACATGATCTTCTGTGGATCTCTAAAGAGATTGGGTCACTTCTCCAGCTCTTCCCTCTATAGCACTCTAGGTTCTGGTTGACTTCACTCTACTGCTGCTGATCTTTCTACTCATCCCATGGTTCTGACATCTTCATTATGCTGGGTTCTCTTGCTGCAACTAGGCTTCACTGCTTTCCTCTCATACACTCCCTTCATGGTGCCATGCCTTAGCTGTTCTCCATGACACATTCGTGCCTTAAAACTGGTGCCATGTCGGTGATACTTACACATGACCACGACAAGCTGCACCACAAGAAACAATTTTGGTTATCTCTAGAACACAGCTTCATTGTCCGCTTAGAAAACATGCCCCAGAAGATTTCACCTCTGTGATGCTGGTTTCTTCTTCACCTCCACTAAATTTTTTACTATAGCTAACCAGTATCAACTGTGTCACTAGTCCCTTCCAGTCTTTCCCCTAAAGCCACAGCCACATGGACAAAGCTGCCGAGTTCTGCTGCTTGCTGTGGCTGGAAGATGTCCCCTTCTATTACATTATCACCAGCTTTCTAATTTTGAACAACTTTACTGCCTAAGCATGGCTGTACTGGATCTTACTCAGTGATTATCTTTAACTCAGAGATCTGCATGGCTCTGTCTCCTGAATGCTGGGATAAAAGGTGTGTGAGTATGTCTGTGTGTGTGTGATACTTTGCCTGTACCTAAGATTTTCTTTACATAAAACTTGTTTGGAACCTGGATGAGTTGAACTAGAAATCTGCTTTACTCTCATCTCCTGGGATTTAAGGCATGTACCACCATGCCTGGACCTAAGTATTTCCTTTTAGATATTAAATTGAAAACCCAGAATAGTAATGACAATCCATCCTTTGTCAATTTGACACATACTTGTATCTCCTTATGTCCACATGGAAGCAATAACCAGGCAATACTAATGCCCATCATGATACACTTCTCCTTCATACAACTTCACATCCATATGTTTAGGTGGATGGAATCTTGCCATAACATCACTATTTCTTTAATATCACTGGATATCTTTGATCACAGGATTTAGCTTCATTCAACTTCCTGATAAGTCCTTTCTCTTTGAACCCAACATTTTATAGTTTTCCTTTCTAAGATTACTATGTTTGATCAAAACAATCACCATAAGAGTATACACAGGCCAAAGGCTATGCTTGGCTTTCCTGAGACTTTATTTGTCAGTGTAATCATCTTAAACCTTCTTTCCTTAGCCAAAAGGACACTCTTTAGACAAGGGAAAAAGGCAGCAACATTCTTCAGCAAAACATCATAAAAACTATATACTAAGTTCAAATCTCTCTTAGTAAATATGTGTTCCATATTCCTAATAGAATGGATCATTAAGTTCCACTTAATACATGTACCAATCCAAAGTCTAAAAATCCACATTGTTCCAAACAAAAACATGGTTAAGCCTATCATAGCAATACTTATGTCTGGGGTACCAACTTCTGTCTTAGAATTTCCATTGCTAAGTAATGACACTGTGACCAAGGCAAGTGTTTTAGAGGCAAGTATTTAATTGGGCCTGGCTTACAGTTTCAAATGTTTAGTTAATTACCATCATAGCAGGAAGAATGGCAGCATGCAGGCAGCCATGATGCTGGAGATGGAGCTCAGAGTTCTGCACCTTCATAAGAAGGCAGCCAGGAAGAGATGGTCTCCCAGACAAACATCAGGAAGGTCTGTTTTGTGCTGGCCAGAGCTCCAAAGACCACCACCATAGGAATGCACTTCCTTCAAGACAGTAATATCTACTCCAAAAGGGCCAAACAACCTAATATTGCCACTCCTTAGGTACAAGCATATTCAAATCACCAGTTTACTTCTACTATGAATTTTTTCATGCATTTAAATATGGTTAGAACATCCAGAGGTTTTGACAAATTGATTACTTTCAGAAGGTTTCTCTTTAGTATGTATTCATTTTTTTTATTCAGAGACTACTGTGATAAGGTTTCTCTAAAGTGCGTGTTCATTGAATTATTTGCAGACATGCAACGTCTTTACCACATTTATTACATTCATAGGGCTTGTCTCCACTATGTGCTCCATCATGTACTTGGAGCCAACTGTGATTTGCAAAGGCTTTATCACATTGATTAAATTCATATGGTTTCTCTCTTGAACATTTTGTTTTGTATTCAGAGATGACTGTCCTGGAAAGACATTACCTCATTCATGACATTCATGCAGTTTCTATACAGTAATCCTTCTTTTATGTATTGGGTGATAACTGTAACTTCCAAGAGCTCAGTACACTGATTACCTTCATAGGGTTACTCTCTTGAATGTGTTCTATTATATAGTTGCAGATGACAGTGAATTGACAAGGTTTACTACAGTGATTACATTAACAGGGGTGTTCTCCAGTGTGATTTCTTTTGAGTAAAGAACAATGCCATGCAAATGCTTTACCACATTGATAGCATTCATGGGGTTTACCTCTTGCATGGATCTTTTATATGACTGCAGATGACTGTGACTTGAAAATGGTTTACAACACTGATTACATTCATAAGGTTTGTCTCCAGTATGTGTTTTTTTTTTTTTTATAATAATAGAGACTACAATGTTGTGAAAAGTCTTTAACTCATTGATTACATTCATGAGGTTTCTTTCCAGTAAAGGATCTTTTATGTTTTGGAGAGTAGTGCGACCTGCAAAGGCTTTAGCACATTAATTACTGTCTTAATCAGGGTTTCTATTCCTGTACAAAACACCCTGCACTAGAAGGAAGTTGGGGGGGGGGAAGGTTTTATTGAGTTTACACTTCCATGGTGCTGTTCATCACCAAAGGAAGTCAGGACTGGAACTAAGCAGCCCAGGAAGCAGGAACTGATGTAGAGGCCATGGAAGGATGTTATTTACTGGCTTGCTTCCCTCTGTCTTACACTTCCTTTCTTATAAAACCCAAGACTACCATCCCAGAAAGAGTACCATCCACAATGGGACCTCCCCACTTATCACTAATTGAGAAAATGCCATACAGCTGAATCTCATGGAGGCATTTCTTCAAAGGAAGCTCCTTTCTCTGTGATAATTCCAGTCAGTGTCATATTGACACACAAAACCAGCCATTAGAATTATATTCATAGTTTCTCTCCAATATGGGTTCTTTTGTTTTTGCAGAAAATAACTTTGTAAAAAGGCTTTTGTCACATTGATTACATTATAAGATTTCCCTCCAGTATATAGTCTTTTTGCAGTTTAGGAGACATCTCCCTTGTAAATAAGCTTTACCACATTCATTACATTTTTAAGTTTTATTCCCAGTATGTGTTCTTTTATGATATTGGAGTATTCAGTTGTGCAAATGCTTTACCACACTGATTACATTCTTAAGGTTTCTCTCCAGTATGTATGCTTTTATGTCTTTGAAGATGACTGGGTCTTGCAAAACCTTTACCACACTGATTACATTCATAAGGCTTCTCTTCAGTATGTGAGCTTTTATGATATTGGAGAGCTCTCTTTTCTGAATAGGCTTTACCACATTGATTACATTTATAAGGTTTCTCTCCAGTATGTGTTCTTTTATGATACTGGAGAGTATTCAGTTGTGCAAAGGCTTTACCACATTGATTACATTCATAAGGTTTCTCTCCAGTATGTGTTCTTTTATGAGTTTTGAGATGACTGGACCTTTTAAAGGCTTTACCACACTGATTACATTCATAAGGTTTCTCTCCAGTATGTGTTCTTTTATGAACTTTGAGTAGACTTGGTCTTGTAAAGGATTTACTACATTGATTACATTCATAAGGTTTCTCTCCAGCATGTGTTGTTTTATGACTTTGGAGAACACTGGGTCTTGCAAAGGCTTTACCACATTGATTACATTCATAAGGTTTTTCTCTAGTATGTGTTCTTTTATGACTTTGGAGATGACTGCGTCTTGCAAAGGCTTTACTACAATGATTACATTCATAAGGTTTCTCTCCAGTATGTGTTCTTTTATGAATTTTGAGAAAATAGGGTCTTGAAAAGGCTTTACTACATTGATTACATTCATAAGGTTTCTCTCCAGTATGTGTTATTTTATGAATTTTGAGAAAATAGGGTCTTGTAAAGGCTTTACTACATTGATTACATTCATAAGGTTTCTCTCCAGTATGTGTTGTTTTATGTCTTTGGAGAACACTGGGTCTTGCAAAAGCTTTACCACATTGACTACATTCATATGGTTTCTCTCCAGTATGTGATCTTTTATGATATTGGAGAGATCTCTTTTCTGAATAGGCTTTACCACATTGATAACATTCATAGGGTTTCTCTCCAGTATGTCTTCTTTGATGATATTTGAGAGTTGTCTGGTGTGAATACGCTTTACCACATTGATTACATTCATAAGGTTTCTCTCCAGTATGTGTTTTTTGATGTATTTGGAGATCACTGTGTCTTCCAAAGGCTTTACCACATTGATTACATTTATGAGGTTTTTCTCCAGTATGAATTATTTTATGATATTGGAGATGACTGGGTCTTGTAGAGGCTTTACCACGTTGATCACATTCATATGGTTTTTCTTCACTATGACTTCTTACATGCCTGCAATGATAATTGGCACAAGTGAAAACTTTACCACATTCATTACCCTGATCAATCATTTAATCAATATGAACTAATTTTACAGTTTGGTTTAATAATAAAGAAAAACCATATCTTAAGGTTTTATCACTTCATAGGTTCATGGTGTTCTCCCCAACTATGGCTTGATTTGCCTTTTTGAAAATACCTGTGATGACAAGAATATTTGTTACATGGCTCACAGTTATAAGATCCTTTTTCTATATGAGATTTCTATATGATATATTTTATATATCTGAAGGAAAATAGAAAAATGCAGACCTTTATAGCACTAATTATATTCATGAATTTCCTATAATGTGATTCACACCACATTCACACTGTGAAGCAGAAAAAAAAAAACAAAAAAATTTACAAATTTCTAGAACCCACAGGGATTTTCTGCAGTGTGATTTTGGGGATATTCCCAGTAAAGTTAGAAAACCAATAAATTGCAAACTTCTATCATATTCAGAAAGTCTACCAAAGGCAGAATAGTACCTATCGTCTCACTGTTCTGTAATAGAGAGAGGTACATTGCTCCTTTAAGTATTCATATGCCCAATGGTTTTATTTATTCTGATACTTGATATACCCATAAAAAGAACAAATGAAAGGTTTCCACATTGAATGAACACCATTTTGATATTTTGCTTCTTGTAGACATACTGTATATGGATTGACGATTCTC
The DNA here is from genome assembly GCF_011762505.2 of Arvicanthis niloticus. NCBI lineage: Eukaryota > Metazoa > Chordata > Mammalia > Rodentia > Muridae > Arvicanthis > Arvicanthis niloticus. The sequence goes on along the minus strand of NC_047676.1, from coordinate 453,251 downwards.
CATGGCAACATTCTTGACTCTCATAAACTGATCTCTCAATAAACTTAGCAATATCACTACAAGAATATGAGTATCACCAAATTTACATAAACTATTTGTTTATTGGATGGCTTTGGACATATATTTATCACTATTCAATGTGTAACATCTAAATATTATGAGACTATTCAGATTGGAAGTTCCACAGCATAGCTCTAATGGAGCTAAAAATCAAGTAAAGGTATCACTTTAGGAATTGTTTCTATGTCTTCTTCCTTAGAGGAATGCCTTGCAAACACAAATCAGATTACTGAAATTAACACACATGGCTTTGTGAGAATATTATAATCATACCTATATTTAAAGTACTAATATTTTACATACTTCCTTTTCTTTAGAGTTTCCAAGATATATTAAAATTTCCTCAGAGGCATATTTATATCAGTTTGCACATTAATATTACCTTTTGTGTCTTCTAGAATGTTGAAATTCTTTTTCAATGTGGTGGTCTTCCCAATTGTAGCCTAAAACACAGTACCAGAAAATAAATGATATAGGATTGGATATTAGGCAAAATTCAAGTTACTGTGAATTTTCACAGCATTGAACCTGATTTATTTTGCACTGAACCTGATTTATTCCACTCAATCTTCCTTGTTCTCAATTGAAATAACAGGGTATCATCAATAACCAAGAACTATTTGTCCCCTTATTTTGAAAAGCAAAAGAAAATTCAGTCTTACCTATATCAGTGAGGTTCCTGTAGGTCTCCAGCATCACATCTTCGTAGAGATTCTTTTGGGAAGGATCCAGCAAATTCCACTCTTTTTCAGTGAAGTTGACATGCACATCATCAAAAGTCACTGCATCCTAAAATATGTGTAAAACACAAAGCATGATACTAACATTACTGTAAATAAATGTATGCTTACTAGACAATATAATCATATATTTTCGGTGCTACCTCCATTTATTTCTTGACACAGAAGTTATAATCTAATTGGTATGTCATTTTAAAAGGGATTTGTATTATGAGGATTGCCTGTTTCGCTTCTGAACCCACTGAATGGGATATAAGTTTGCAAGAGAAATGCCAATTGAGAGCAAGATGTAGAGGGAAACAGACCCACAGCATTGAGCCCTGCCTCAACACTTTGCCTCAACACTTTTGGGGCTAAGTGCTCTGGTCAAGAGAGAGTGTGGCTCTTGGGGGCAAGTGACGCGAAGAATGGAGACAAGTCAGGGTGTGATTCAGTCTCTTCTATTTTCTCAAGTCTCCCTCAAGTCTCTCTTATGAAGGGAATTCTGAGGTATTTATATACACAAGCAGGAGAACACAGGTGAAAACACTTTACCACGTGCACCATACAGCTGAGGTCACTAAACAGCAAAACAAGCTATGTGGGATAAACAATATATTTATCAGAGTGTGCTTCAGCTGTTATAGGCTTTTGACAACCAAGTCTTTCATCAGGGTATATGGTTCCAGATGGCTGCAAAGTTGATCTAGCCGCTTTCTACTAAAGTCGGCTCCCAACAGAGCCCACATTAAAAAATTATATGAACAATTAGTAACTACATAAATGATGGACAACTTGGGTGTATTTGCTCATATCTTTATTCCCAGAGGCACAGGCAGGTGTATGTCATTAAGCTTGATGCCAGCATGGTCAATGCAACAAGTTCTAGGACAGCAAATGTTACATATTAAGATACTCATGCCCCTGTAAAAAATCAACCAAGGAAACAAAATGATAGAGGGAACTCACAGTTCTTTACTGAAGTTTCTACAATGAATTATACATTCAAAGCAGTTCTGTATTCATCTTACAGAAACATAAAATGTGCCAGCTTAAAATGCAACATTAATAAAATTTTACTAAAAGGGGATGCATGTTTAAACAGATAAAAATGTACAGATGAAAATATTAGTAATATAAATGTTGATCATAAATAAGCAACATAGGGCAGGGGAATGAGATAACTCAGAAGTGGAAATCTCTGACTGGTCTTCCATATAATGATGGTCAGTTTCGAACATCTACATGGGGACCAACAAGTACCCATAACATGAAGATCAAGAGTTCTTAGGCCACATTCAGACAAAACTAAAGATGAAGCACATATGAGAATTATATATATCCACATGGGCAAAATACTCCTATTTGTCCAAAATTTTCAGAAGAAACACAAGAGTAAAGCAGAAAATCATACACCTAGAATCTAACGATTCTGAAGCCTCAGGTAGTATTGATATCATGAGCATATGCCATCCTTAGAAATAGAATATGACATATATTTGCACAGATTTCAAAACTAAAAATGTGGATGAAGAGCAGCACAGAAGCATGTGCTTATTGTACAATAATATGTCAGGTGTCTTGTGTGGATTCTGTATCTACAGTCAGGATAGGAAAGACTTCCTAGGGAAATTTCATCTTGAAAAACAAAAGGTAAAAAGTTAAAAATATAAAACCAACAGGTTTGTAAATTAGATTAACATTGAATAACAAATGTTTATACTGTATCTTATGTGCTGTAGGGACAGAGACCAAATGGTGAATATATGGGATCATGAGAACAAAGCTCAAGGATCAGATTCAACCACAACACAGTAGACACACAGGACAAAATTGGTTTTGTCTAACAGAAATGCAGGGGTAAAGCTGCAGCAGAGAATAGGGGAATGGTCATGGAACACTTGCCCAGCTAAAGACCCACCTTACTGGCAAGCTCTAATCCATGACATTATTATGAATACTCTGTTATGCTCCCACAGAGGAACCTGGCATAATTGTCTATTGTGAGGCTCCACCCAGCAGCTGACTGAAACAGATGCACAGGACCACAACCAAACATTGAATGGACCTAGGGGACTGTTATGGAAAAGTTGGGGGAAGGATTGATGGTCCTCAAGAGGATAAGAACTACACACAAAAAAACCAGACTCAACTAACCTGGAACCTTGGGGACATTCAGTGACTGAGCCACAAGCAAAATAGCATACACAGGCTGGACCAAGGCCCCCAAGCACATATGTAGCAGATATGCAGCTCTGTCTTCATGACTGTCCTCCAACTACTCTAGCAGGGGCTTGTCCCTAAAGCTGCTTCCTATCTTTGGAATCTGTACTCTTAACAGGGCTGCCCTGTCTGGCCTCAGTGGAAGAGGATACACTTAACCCAAGACTTGATGCACCATGGTGTGGGGAAACCCATGAGGCCCACACCCTGTCAAAGGAGAAACATGTAGATTGGTAGAAGGGACTCTGTGAGAGCAGGGACCTACTGTAGGTACAGTGATCAGGGTTATAATGAATATATAAATTATTGAAGAAACAAAAAATGAAATTAAGATAATCCCAGCACTTGGGAGGCAGAGGCAGGCGGATTTCTGAGTTCAAGGCCAGCCTGGTCTATAGAGTGAGTTCCAGGACAGCCAGGACTACACAGATAAACCCTTTCTCGAAAAACCAAAAAAAAAAAAAAATGAAATTAAGAAAGAAACATTTTTAAGAATGTACACACTATCCTATCCCCCAAAAGAAATCTGAAAAGGCTCCTCCTACAAGAGCTTCCAGAAGCTAAACAGAGAGCCAGACATGACAGACTACTGCTCAAAACACCATCCTATCTAGAAGCTTTTTGTTTCAATAAACTGCATTCTGACCCTGGACTACAGCCTCATGTCTATCCTGTGAGGAAAATCTATTCAGTCTAACTGATCCTAATAATCTGTAGGAGCTCCTAAAGTGTTCAAATGTCTAAAGTATCTTCTGATACTCAAGGCAATATCTTGAAAGCCACATCTTATAAAATCAGAAAGCAAGTTATATCTTTCCAACATACAATTGCACAGGATACCCCTTCCAATTCCAATAGATAGGAATGTGCACATGGGGAGAGAAGATTGGGCCAAGTCAAGAAACACAAAAGGGCAAACATCCAAATCCTATAGCTTTGTCTCAGACACATTGGACTTCAGATTCTAAAGGCTTAGAGGACCCTTTTCCTGTAACCAGTCATACATCCCTCAGGTTGGGTACTTCCTCTCCCTATATGTATCTCTCCATGGCACATTTCTCCATGCCTTAGATATGTCAGCAAGTTGTAGTTGCAAAATGCAACCCAAGCATCATCATCAACTAATTCAATGCAATGAACTTTCACAGAATCTTCACTGTGGCTGTGACTCTGCCAAAAGATGGCTGGAATCATACTAAACTGAAACCATAGGGGAGGCTCCATGACCTTGGATTTTTCATCTTTCAGTTTCCAGAATTAGCACAATATGGGTGACCTTGTCATGTTTGCCTTCTAAGTAGATGGACCCTGCCTTGATTGGACCATAGTCTCAGCAGGTTTTATTTAAGTTCCTTCCTGGGACTAAGAAACACTTTGCCTACTCCTTCCATTAATTTAAGAATTAGCAGGAGAAAGTATTATACTTAGGGTACCTTCTCAGACATACACCCAGAAGGGCATGGACTTCACTAAGTTAACAGCCATTTTATTTATAACAACTAGAAACTGGAAAGAATGCAGATATCCCTCAACCAAAATATGGATATATAGAATATGTGGTTCATTTACAAAATGGAATACTATTCAGCTATTAAAAAGCATGCCATGATGAATTTTGAAGGCTAATTGATAGGACAAGAAACTTTCATCCTGAGTGAGGTAACCCAGACCCAAATGGACATCTATGTATGGAAGCATTTTCAAGTGAATATTAACCATAAAGTGCTGGGAGCCAAGACCCCCTTTTCTGCCTGAGAGCAAGTGTCAGTTAAGTAAACATCCTGAGTTTAGGAATACTTTATTTATTGCCCTTCTGCCAGGGAGAAAATATTAATCAGATAAGCAACTCGAGCTGAGAAATGTTTTAATTGCCTTCTTGTTTGTGAGAAAATATTTAGATAAGTAATTTGGGCTAGGAATTCTTGTGGGCTTGGAGAACTCTGCAATTACGGGATGACCCTGGTCCCTGACTGTCAGATGACCCTCCTGCCTGCATGCCTTTATAACAGCAGCCTGAACAATAAAATTTAAGCACCAGATCAGACATTAAGACTGGTGCTTCTTCCTTGTGTCCCTTGTCTCTTTCATTCTTTCACCCCCTTCCCTAGGGTCTCGTCGAATCCCCGCAGGCCAGGACAATAAAGTACAGGAGATCCACACTACACTCCATAGACCCAAAGAAGCCAAGTAAGAAGGAAGGTCCAAATGAGCATGGTAGATGTCACTCAGAAGCGGAATAAAACAGTCATATGAGGCAGATGGAGGAGTCAGAACTGGATGTGAGAGCAGGTAAGAAAGGGGAATGGGGTGAGAATCAGAAAAAGATGTGGTGAGAGAAAAGAGAGGGTCAGAGGGGGAAAATAAATTGAAATCTGCAGCTGACCAAGGGCAGGGTGCATCCTAAAGGATGTGCCAGAGACACATGAATGGGAGAGCACCAAGGAGTCTGTGAGATTGATCTTACCTAAGATGCATAACAGTGAGATATGGACCCTAAAGAGGCTACGTCCTGCAGCCAGGCAGGTCTCCCAGTGGAGAGTTAAGAACACCAACAGAACCAAAAATCTTTCCACGCAAACCTGGTCCTGTCTACAAGAAATGCAGGCACAAAGATGGAGCAGAGACTGATACCCTGCCCAACTTGAGACCAATCCCATGGGCAAGCATTACTGCCTGACATTACTGAGGATACATTGTTAAACTTGAGACTGCAGCTTAGCATAATTGTCCACTGATGGTCTCCATCCAGCACCTGACTGAAACAGATGCATAGACACACAGCTTAATATTAGACAGGGCTCAAAGAGTCTTTTGGAAGAGTTGGGGAATGGATTGAGGGCCCCAAAGAGACAGGAAGTCTACAAGAAGACCATCAGAATCAACTAACCTAGACCCTATGAGACTCTTACAGACTGAATCACAAACCAAAGAGCATACAGAGTCTGGACCTAGGTCCTCACCACATATGTAGTGCATGCACTAATCAGGCTTCAGGTGGCTCCCCAAACACATGGAACAAGTGATGTCCCTTAAGTTTCTGCCTATCTGTGTAAACTGTTTCCCTAACTTAGCTGTCTTGTCTGATCTCATTGGGAAAGGATGTGCCTCTCCTTGCAGAGACTTGACATGTCACAGTTGGGGGATATTGAGGTTGATACAACCCTCCCTGAGGAGATAAAGAGGAGTCAGAGATGAGGGACGGTGTAAGGTGGAATGAAGTGGGGTTATCAAATGAGATGTACATTGAATATATAATTAAATGGGAAAAGTAAACATATACATTTATTTCTAAATTTTTCGCTATTCAGTATCTCAATGCATAAGCATATTATGCAAGATTTTTGTCCACAGTAACACACAAATGACCTCTAGCTAAATTTTTCACAGTCTATTTTCCACAAAATAGTATGTCCTCAACTTCCTCTGGCTGCATTACTGTGAACACTCCGATCTTCCAGGTCCTATGAGAACAACCGGTTAAGATTCATGTATACCTTTCTATGACTTTTGCCATCTCATTTTCTGATATTTTCCACATTCCTCTAAAAGAGAACACAGATAGTGTCAGACAGCAAAATCATCTTTTGATATCATTTTGCTGTTGTTGTTCTACATTGCTATTCTGCTGCTTCCTTTGAATCCTCTAAGCAACAGCATCTCTGGTAACAAATGATTGCTGTGAATGGTTCTGTCAGATCATAGATCATCAGACTCTGAGCTGAGAATAGAAACTGAAGATAGAAAATGAAGGCAAAAACTATGGACAAACATTTTTTCCTGGCTTGCATTCTTGCTTGGTCACTGTCTCATGTTCACCTAGCTTTCTCATCCAGCCCAGGTCCACTTGCTTAGGAATATTGCCAGTCTCAGTGGAAGAGCCTTCCCACATCAACCATCAAGAGTAAACAACACAGACATAAAAAAGAGCCATCTGATGAGGGCACACCCTCAGTTGAGGCTCCTTCAGATAGATGACTGTAGCTCTGAAATGTTGACAACCTAGGACAATAAGGACACAGAGACAATAATCAATGAGGAAATGTTAAAATCCCAAAACTAGTGATCTAGCCATCTCAATTACAGTAGCCCCTGGCACTGCTTGAGGGAGCTGGAGTTGTGGTTGAGCCAGGACAAAATGGGAAGGGCACCTGGCTCAGAGCAGGGAAGGATACACTGGAATGGGGAGTTCATAGACTGTGCTGCCCCGGGGTAAGATGGGTTCCCCTGCCAGTGCAACCAAAGAGGTTGCTAAAACAGCTGGAAGGGGAAGAGAGAAGCACATTGCTGCATAGACCTGGAAAGGACTACCCCCAAAGGATATTAAACAGCCACAAGGGGGTGGTAAAGGCTATCCAGCAGAGTCTTCCACTTGGACAAGAGAAAATGAAGACAGGGTGGCAGCTGAGAGTCATATACCAGGGTTCCAAGTCGGCTGTAACCTTCACAGAAATTAAGACCACGGGCACACAGTCCCCTATACCAGGCTTTAGAACATCTTCTGAGCCAATTGTGGCTAAGGCTCTTCAGTGTATCCACTGTACCATGGTTCCATGTTCACTTTAGTCATCTCCCTGCACAAATACTCATGAACAATCAAAACACCATGTCACACAGACACAAATCTGACAGACACGCCACTGACACAAAGAACAATGATATTTCTTAACAGTGGGTCTGTCAACCCTTCAGTTTGGCATCCTGAGTGACTTTGGGTCATGTCAATATACCAACATGCTATATGCCCCAGTCAAGTAGACCCCACAGACCAACAAGAGCCTATTGTAATGCAAACACACAAAGTCTTTATTATGAGCTCAGTAACAAGTCAACCTCGAAACAGGTCCAAACTGAAAGACCAAATCTAGGGGTGCTGTGTATTTATTGTAGTTACAGCAAGTTTGGGGCATTAACATACAGGTCTGAAACTTAATATTTTAGAAACTGTATGCCTGGAATAATATGCAAAAACCAAACAAGGGGCAAAACCAACTGACACCCATGATGCATAGGCTAACATTGTTTTTCTCTGTAAGGTATATTAGTTATCTACATGTAGCTTAACCCTGCTGTTGTACCTTGACTGGCTGTTCAGAAAGAGGGGTTTGTCATAGCATGTTTGCTCAAGTGGACTTTGTACACTCTCAAAACCAGAATTGGTTGGCCTTTACAAACTTATCTTTGTTCCTGATCCTCTTATTGTTGAAAGATACTGCTGTTCAACCACAAGATATGCTTGCCAGTAGAAAAGGTACTTTGTCCAAAAACCTACCTCACTATCTGTTACAGCAAATCCTAGTATCAGTTGCCCTTACCAATGGAACAGAATACCAGTGGATACTTCCTCTCCTCCTGTGAATGCCTTCTATACACACCAAAGACAATCCCCACTTGCCCCATCCATGTTTCACAGCTCCCTTTTTGGAAGACACACCCTGTTCAACCACATGCCATGCCTGCTAGGAGACATGGTAGGCTTTCCATAGATCTACCACTGTATTTGTTAGCCTTAATGAAATTTTCACAGTTGCCCCTTGCACTGTCCTAAACACCAGAGGCAGCTGACCATCTCCCCTGACTATGTCTCCTTGTGGACTGCTAAGATCATCTCTTCCTGCCTGGCCCTTCTCTGAGCTTTCAGCATTAGCAAGCATTCCCTCTTGAACATACCCACCAAACAGGTCAGTAAAGGAGGCAACACTCAGCCAACACTCTGCAAATCCTGACACCAACCTTTAACCCAGGAACAAAACTCCCACCAAAACCCTCAAACCCAGAGGCCTCAACACCAGGATAGGAATATAATAAAACACAGCCAGGAAAATATGTCACCAGCAGAGCAAAGTTATCCTATCACAGCAGGTCCTGAAAAATTAAAAGATGCAACAGATCTGATGGACAAAAGGTTGTTTTGGGGAAGGGAGAGAATTTAGAACCTGGAGAAGAAATAGAGGCACAAAAGAGGACCTACAGACAGGCAGACAGACAAGTAACAGAGAGCCATGAGGGTAGTGAAAGGTAATAGAGGTGGGGCATGGGCAGAAAACAAAGACAAGGAATAAAGAAAGAGAGCTGCAGTGACTGGTGGTCCTTTTATATTGAACACACATCTGGCATACCTGGCAACAGTAGCAGGTGGTAGAGACAGGTACTAACTTAAGCAATTGCTAATTCTCTAAGAGAGGGCCATTGAAATAGTCTGTACCCTGACAACTACAGAGGCAAGGTTCACACACAGAACAGGAATGGAAGAGAGAATCTCAGGTAATAAAGAAGAATAGAAAAATGGACATATCAGTCAAAAAAACATTGAGTCTAAAAGGTAACTGCCACTAAACAACTAGCAAGTCTGAAACATTGAATAGGCAAAGACTACAGGTGATTGGAATAGAAGAATAATATCAGCCCAAAGGTCTAGAAAATATCTTCAATGAAACAATAAATGATAATTTTCCTAAACTAAAGAAGATGCCTATTAACGAAAAGAAGCATCCAAAGTACCAGAGATTGGAAAAAATAAGAGTCTTTTTGCAACATAATAATCAAAGAACCAAACATATAAAGAAAGAAATATTAAAAAATGCAACCCAAAGAGATTAACAAAATCTAAACAAAGCAAAAACAAGTAATATATAAAACCAGACCTATTAGATATATGCTTGTCTTTTTTTTTTTTTTTTTTTTTTTTTTTTTTGTGAGGGTGGGTTTGAGACAGGGTTTCTCTTTGTAGCCCTGGCTGTCCTGACCTCACTCTGTAGACCACTCAAAAATTTCCCTGCCTCTGCCTTCCAAGTGCTAGGATTAAAGGCGTGTACTACCACTGCCCGGCATAACTGTCTTCTTAATGTATAGTATAAAAGAAAAAATGTTTGGACACATTTGCTGCAGACTCAAAGAAACCACCCATGTTTCTCCAAGCAAGCCAATGACCCAAATGCTTTGGGCAAATTCAGAATCAGCCATGATACTGAAGTTATCCATAGGTCACTGACTGATTTGGCAAGTGAGGAGCACCACAAGGGACCACACAGGTGGTCACATCTGGCTGATTGTTTCTTTCCAGAGCCAGAGAGGCCCACCCCCCATACACCCCGCCCCCTCCCGCCCCTTCCCTCCCCCTCCCCCTCCCGCTACTCAGCCACCGGCTCCTCCCGTTGCATTTGTTTTCCTGTGGTCACCATGTCTGGATTTCAGAGCTTCCTGGGGTCCTCTCACAGCACCCAACAGCACAGCTCAGAGCAGGAGGCAGAGAACCATCCAAGCCTGCAGAGTCGCTGGAAACTTTCGGAGAAGAACCAGGAAGTTCCCGCCTCTTTGTCTGACTGGCAGAGTGACCTGGAGGCCTGATTGGCCAGTGAAGTTTCCTCAAGGTTAAAGAGTGCTTCAGTCCAGTGTCAGGCTTTGCCAAATCTTGGGAGTGATTTGCATACCATTAGCATTTGTGCCTCTCCTTCAAGAGGAATCCCACCTCACCCAGCCCTGTGGGAGAACCCACCATTCCTGCGCATGCTATTTACATAATTTTTGGCCGTTGTTTTGTTTTTCGAGACACGATTTCTCTGTGTAGCCGGGGCTGTGCTGGGGCTCACTCTGTAGACCGGGCTGGCCTCAAACTTAGAAATCCGCCTACCTCTGCCTCCCAAGTTCTGGGATTAAAAGTGTGCACCACCGCTGCCCAGCGCTATTTAGATACTTGATCCAAACCGCCCCCCCCCATCCCTCGTGCGCCCTGTGAGCATTGATCCTGCACTTATGAGAACCTGACTTAAGACCTTGCCTGAGCTTTCCTCACAGCACTTGCCTTTTTCTTCCTGAAATCAAGGTGAATAGCTTTCACAGATGCAGTAGAGGTATCATTCTGACCTAGGGATGGAAGAGTGCCCAGTCTATTAACATTCAAGAAGGATTTTAGGAAACAATGGTTTTGTTTTGTGGCTTTACACTGGGCTCAGGGAAACTGCAACTCCCTTTCACCAGATGATAGGTATCAAACAACCCTGGGAGAAAAGCCAGAAAAATAAGGGAAACAATGTTGAACACCATTGTTAACCAGCTTCATCTTCATAAGTGAGGAAATCCACACTTGTATTAGTACAGGTTCTCTAGATAAACACATCTCAAATCACAGAGAGAATGAATCTCTCTATACTTATAGAGTGTTTAATAGAATGTCCCAATAAAGGCTGTTGGCCAAGGGAAATTAGAAAAATCAAGGACTGGTTGGTTTCATGTTACAGGATATTACAGCTGATCTCCAGTATATACTAGAATTTTGAAGATATAACTACTTACTAATATCTTGAGTAGAAGTTATAATAGTCCTAACAGTCTGACTTGTGTGAATGTTTCTCCACTCATGTAACAGCATCCTTCCATGACATCTTCAATGACTGTCTTATTTTCAGAATCCTTGTCTTCACTTTAGTTTTATTTTAGCCCCTTAGAGGACTCTTCTCTGAGGCACAATAACTGCTGCTCTTTTATATCACTGCTTTGGTCAGTATAAAAATATAGGATGATCACTTTTACAAACATCAAAGATTACAGATATCCTCTCATGGGTGACTACAATGCCAGCCCACTCATTCATCTTGACACAGCATCACCAGTGATGGATTCATGGAAAGACAGGAGCATTTGTGAGAAACTGAAGAATGGGAAAGACTAAATACAGGAATGTAAGACACACTGCCATACAACCATTTCTTCAAATGAGATAAGAAAGGTATTTCAGGTACTTGTGGTGGCCATGCAAACCAGAAGATCTGAATTCCATTAAATGGACCCTTGAAGAAAACCTAAGATGCTGATTGGAACTAATATTCTGTGTGAGTTATGTGATTTTTATACAGATTCATTGAGTATGCTCAGGAATGAGAGCCTCCATTATACATATCACTGTCTATGGATTTGATATGTCTATCACACACAAACACAGAGAAAGAGAGAGGGGTTTGGAGGGGGATGCAGGGAGAGAGAGAAAGAGAGAGAAGAAAGAGAGAGAAAGACACACACACTGGAGAGAGAGAGAGAGAGAGAGAGAGAGAGATTAAACACACACAACACAGACACACACAAAACAGACAAACACAAATAAAAGTTCCTGCCACATCGGGAACTTTATGATCAGTAAGTGATTTACCCACTTTCTACTGAAACTTGTGTGACATGTGCTCTAAACCATAATTTCAAAAGATGCTCTCTCTTTTTGTATAAGTTAAAGAAGCTTGCAGAGTTTACAGAGTAGGGGAAATTTTATTTATTTTTTTCTAATAAAAAATGTATTTACTTAGAAGCATTCAGAATGTCAACAAAACAGCCACAATTTTTTTTCTGCAATTACAGAGTGGTATTCAGTTAACTGAACAACAATTATCTTCATATAAGCTATATCAGAGACAACTGAAGATGGGAAAAAAATTAAAAATGAAACCAAAAGAAAAGAAAAACAAAAACCAAACTACTGTCCCCATATATAACTAATTTGTGCTGTGCACCAACAAGAACCTGCTTTAAATTTCCATGCCAATTTACAACCCCCAGACTGTACCAGGCAAGTTTAGTGGCTATTGAAAATACCACCAGGACAGGGCTATCTAAAGATACATTCGGTAGTGTGTTAACTATACAAAAAAAGACACCGTACAGTTTAAAAACAAATCTTACACAGCCTTACATTTCAATTTTTCTTTAAAAGGAGTGAGTTGTGTACAGGGGGGTTAAATGCTTTATAGACAAGAAAAAAACTGCTCTAGAACCAACTTATCATCTTCTTCATCTTCCTCTTCCTCTTCTTCCTCCTCTTTCTCATCCTCTTCCTCCTCCTCATCATCTTCCTCTTCCTTCTTTTTCTTGCTCTTTTCAGCCTTGACTATCCCGTTTTTTGCTGCATCAGGTTTTCCTTTCGTTCTGTAGGGCAGCAATATTCTTCTCATACTTCTCCTTCAGCTTAGCAGCCTTCTTCTCGTAGGGAGGCTTGTCATCCGCTGCAGTGTTGTTCCACATCTCTCCTAGTTTCTTTGCAACATCACCAATGGATAAGTCAGGATGCTCGCCTTTGATTTTTGGACGATACTCAGAACAGAACAGGAAGAAGGCCGAAGGAGGCCTCTTGGGTGCATTGGGGTCCTTGAACTTCTTTTTGGTCTCCCATTTGGGAGGGATGTAGGTTTTCATTTCTCTTTCATAAGGAGCCTTGTCAGCCTTTGCCATATCTTCAAATTTCCCCTTTCCTTTAGCAGACATAGTCTTCCACCTCTCTGAGCACTTCTTGCAGAACTCTGTGAAGTTGACAGAAGCATCTGGGTGCTTCTTCTTGTGCTCCTCCTGGCAGGTTTGCACAAAGAATGCATATGGGGACATTTTGCCTCTTGGCTTCTTAGGATCTCTTTTGCCTATGTTTAGTTGGTTTTCCTCCTCAAGGCACAGAGTCGCCCAGTGCCTGTCCGACTCTCGATTGTCCCTGCACTGTCTCTATCGGGAAATTTGATTTAAATCAATAATAGGTATAAAAAGTTTATGTTAACACCACAAAGTTTAGGATATTTGAAAACTAATTTCATTATACAATATTTGCAGTGAGTCCATGACAAAAAGAAAGAAGAAAAAGAGTACCATAGATTATGAAGGACATACATTATGAGGGAAGTCTCTGGAAAACTATTGAGTATTGAGGACTGTACTGTCCCACACTTGGGAGCCAGTATGTTGAGGCCCACACTGTCTGTCTTGGGGGTCACTGTGTCCAGGCCTGAGCTGCTGCCTGGAATACAGGTCAGGGTCTAGCAAGGGACAGAGTGGGGATGGAGGGAAGGGAAGAATGGAAACAAGACAAGAGGGTCTGAACAAATCTCTAGTCTAGTTCATTGAAAGGAAATCCTGGGTATTTATAAGCACAAGCAGGGGAACACAGGTGAAGACACTTTAACACCTGCCCCTTGCAGCTGGGGGCATTAAACAAACAAAACAAGATATGTGGGAAAAACAAGATCTTTATCTTTTTGTTATTTCAAATGAATTTTCAAATTGCTCTTTCTAACTGACTGAAGAATTGAGGTGGAATTTTGATGGGGATTGCATTGAATCTGTAGATTGCTTTCAGCAAGATGGCCATGTTTCCTATGTTAATCCTGCCAATCCATTAGTATGGGAGATCTTTCCACCTTCTGAGGTCTGCTTTGATATCTTTCTACAGGAACTCGAAGTTGTCATACACATCTTTTACTTGCTTAGTTAGATTCACACCAAGATATATTTTATATTATTTGTGACCATTGTGAAGGGTGTCGTTTCCCTAATTTCTTTCTCAGCTTGTTTATCTTTTGAGTAGAGAAAGGCTACTGATTTGTTTGAATTTATTTTATATGCAGCCACTTTGCTGAAGTTGTTTATCAGGTTTAGAAGTTCTCTGGTGGAAGTTTTGGGGTCACTTAAATATACTATCATATCATCTGCAAATAGTGAGATTTTGTCTTCTTCCTTTCCAATTTGTATCTCTTTGATCTCTTTTTTGATTTTTAAATGCTCTGGGTAAGTCTTCCAGTACTATGTTGAATAGGTAAGGAGAGAGTGGGCAGCCTTGTCTAGACTTTGATTTTAGTGGGATTGTTTCAAGTTTCTCTCCATTTAGTTTGATGTTGGCTATTGGTTTGCTGTATATTGCTTTTACTGTGTTTAGGTATGGGCCTTAGATCCTAATCTTTCCAAGACTTTTACCATGAAGGGGTGTTGAATTTTGTCAAATGCTTTCACAGCATCTAGTGATATAATAATGTGTTTTTTCTTTGCATTTCTTTATATAGTGGATTACATTGATGGATTTTTGTATATTGAACCATCCCAGCATTTTTAAATAAAGCATTCTTGCTCATGATGGATGACTGTTTTGATGTGTTTTGGGATTCTGTTTGCAAGAATTTTATTGAGCATTATTGTATTGATATTTGTAAGGGAGATTGGTCTGAAGTTCTCTTTCTTTGTTGTGTCTTTGTGTAGTTTAGGTATGAGGGTAATTGTGTCTTCATAGAATGAATTGGGTAATGTTCCTTGTGATTCTATTTTGTGGAATAATTTAAAGAGAATTGGTATTAGGTCTTTTTTGTAGTTCTGATAGAATTCTGCACTAAAATTATCTAGTCCTAGGCTTTTTATGGTGGGGAGACTTTTAATGATTACTTCTATTTCTTTAGCAGTTTTGGGACTGTTTAGATGGTTTATCTGGTCCTGATTTAACTTTGGTAACTGGTATCTGCCTAGAAAATTGTCCATTTCATCCAGATTTTCCAGTTTTTTGAGTATAGGCTTTTGTAGTAGGATCTGATGATTTTTTGAATTTTCTCGGTTTCTGTTGTTATGTCTCCCTTTCAGTTCTGATTTTATTTATTTGGATACTATCTCTCTGCCCTCTGATTCGTCTCGCTAAGCATTTATCTATCTTGTTGATTTTCTTAAAGAACCAGCTCCTGATTTTATTGATTCTTTGTATAGTTCTTTTTCTTTCTACTTGGTTGATTTCAGACCTGAGTTTGATTATTTCCTGCCATCTACTTTTTGGTGTGTTTGCTTCTTTTTGTTCTAGAGCTTTCAGGTGTGTTGTCAAGCTGCTAGTGTATGTCTCTCCAGTTTCTTTCTTTCTTTCTTTCTTTCTTTCTTTTTTTTTTTTTGTTTTGTTTTTTTGTTTTTCGAGACAGGGTTTCTCTGTGTAGCTCTGGCTGTCCTGGAACTCACTCTGTAGACCAGGCTGGCCTCAAACTCAGAAATCCGCCTGCCTCTGCCTCCCAAGTGCTGGGATTAAAGGCATGCGCCACCACCACCCAGTTCCAGTTTCTTTCTGTAGGCATTTACGGCTATGAGTTTACCTCTTAGGATTGCTTTCATTGTGTCCCATAAGTTGTAGTATTATGTGTCTTCATTTTCATTACATTTTAAAAAGCCTTTAATTTCTTTCATTTCTTTTCTGACCAAGTTATCATTGAGTAGAGTGTTGTTCAGTTTCCACTTATATGTGGTGTGAGGAGCCGTATTCGCCATTATAAGATGGCGCCGGCTTCTGCTTCCTGGTTCTTCACGGAAGCTTTACTTGAGAATGCGCCTGCACATGGCGCGAAAACCGAGTATGACAATTGGATGAAAGATTTGAGCCAATGAGGGATCTGCACGTCTCCCAAAGCTCTATTTAAGCAGCGGGCTTTCTGAGCTCGGCGTCCTTCCCTCCACCTCACCATCTTGAAGAGCTGTTCAATAAATAAACAACAGGTGTGGCCTGGAATTGAAGACCCCCATACTCGGGAGACCCTTCCTCAAGCCTCCGGAAATCGCGACCACCCAAAAATCACAAGAAACCATACCTGGATGCAATCAGCAGAGGTTTATTAGGGGAGGAGCCGGCGGTCAAAAACGACAAGCTCTTTAGCTCCAAGAGCAGGGTTTTTGGCCCCGTGTGGTGGGTTAAAGGGTCTTTTATAGCATGGGGTGGGGGGAGGAAGGCATTTTTGAGCGCTTACACATGATTGGTTGTTTTACAAATTTTGAACATAACACTGGGAAGACCAAGGGAGGGGTAACCAAGAACAGTGGAACATTTCAGAGAATCTAGCCCAGATGATCTAGAGTCATGTGAGATCACTCTGCACACTCATTCTTCTCAAAAATGTGGTTTTCACCATGCTATTGTGTCCTATTCTGCCATTTCAGATTACTATCTTTACTTTTTCCCCCGGCTATAGGGCTATGGCCCCACCTAGGTGGTAGCATCTTTATCTGTAGTCAGGAATGCCTTCCTGCCTTGGGCGAGGCTTGGGGAATGTAATCCAGCAAGTGTCCTTCACCTGGAATGTGAAGGCCTGAAATCTTATTTTCAGTTCCAAGTTCTGTAAGGCGAAAAATCTACACATATTTCATAAAATGGCCTTTATAATTTTTCACTCTATGCAGCCTTGGGGCTCTTCCATGGGAGTTCACAAGTTCACAGTTCCATGTCATTCTAAGATACTGGACAATTAAAAATTTTTTCTTACATTACCTCCTCTTTCTTTTTGCAAGTTCTAATCATGGAGCTTCTGTTTCTGCCTGTGAATAAATTTCTGGTTCTTCGCTGTAACAAAGTGAATGATACTGCTGTCTGAGCAGCAATACCTGTACTGTGCTCATCCTTTTTCTGACGAAAGCTACCAATCTATTGAGGACACAGGATCCTAAAGTGAGTAGGAGGAGGAGAAGAAGGAGGGGGCCCCATTAGGAAAGATACCAGTGTGGTAAACCATGAGGATCAGCTATACCAGTTTTCAAACCAACTCTGGTGGGCTTCTAGATCTCTCTGTCTTTTGTCTAGTCTCTCTCTCTAAGCTTGTTCATAGAATCCTTTACTAGTCCTGAGTGGTCAATGTAGAAACAGCATTCCTCTTTGAGGTTGCACTTCAGAAACAACAGATCTAGCCCTTGCCTAATTTGGAGCACTACTTCAGATAAGGAGGTCAAGGATTCTTCTAACTTGGAAATAGACTGTTCCATGGTCTTAAGGTCTTCATCCTGAAAGATAGAAAAATCTAAGTTGAACCCCTGAACCCTACTCTTAAAAGCAAAGACATAAAACCTGTAAGTCAAACCTGTAGAGCCTAAGTTCCAGGAAATTAGCTGACCATTCAAACATGGCCCTAACTAAACAAGCCCTAAGATTAATGGTGACAGGATGCTATAGGCCCGAGATTAGCCTGGCTATGCTTTGAACTAACAGCCCTGAGACAGTTGGTGCCAGGATGCTAAAAGTTTGGGATAAGCCTGACCTCCTGAACTGGAGCCCATGATAAATATTGTGAAGCTAGTCTGAAATAGTCAATTATAAAGTGACTCACCATCCATCTTAAGAATTTGAGATCAAATGTATCGATGACCTAGTGACCTGGTCCCCCTCCTTCCCCCTTCCCTAATTCCACTCTCAGCCTTCCTCTTTCCCTAACTCCACCCCCACCTGGTTTGCAGATTCCCCCCTTAAAAGCTGTAAAATTCTTTTGTTAGGGGCTGAATTCTGCTATCCCCTGCTTGTAGCTAGAAGTGAAGATAGCCCTGGCTAGCCAGTAAACCTCATGCGATTGCAGCAAAGTGTGTTTCTCGTGAGTGATTTGGGGTGTGTCTGCAGTTCTTCATGGATCGGTGAGGTCCTTTTCATTTGGGCTTTACAATACATAGTTGCCCTGAGGTTCTCATAATGTTGTGGTGCCTGTATTAGAGCTGCTGTGCCTGTGCCAATCCCTGCTACTACCCCTGCTCACAGAAGAACAGCTAGAGTCAGAGAGACTGTTTCTCTTTTCTGTCTAGTGTGGTGATCAAATTCATCAGTAAAAGAGGTATCTGCATGGTAGATGAGCCTGGGAACTAGCTGAACAAGGACAAAAAAGTCTCCTTGGGTCTATTTAAAGACTGAGGTCGAAACACAAAGGGGTTATCCCTGTGTTGCAAGCCCACCACCCCTCTGGGGGTGGCAGTAAATAGTGATTTGAACCAGAATCTGTGATGGTCTCAATATGATTGCAAAGATGTTTTTGCTTTGTGGGTACTCTACCTATGCAGGTGCCAGTTCCAGACACAGAGGTTAAGGTCAACTTTTTTGAGCCCTGCCAGCTGTCAGACCTGTGGTTGGAACTTTTGTTAAAGGACTTCACTATGCCCACATCCTCATAGTAAGGGGGACTTGAAGCAAAGCATAGCCAACAAGCCTTGGTAACTTCGGGGTTGGTGGCATTTAACACTGGAAAATCCCCTGGATTGAGCATACATTGGCTCATGTCTGAAAGCATAGGTTGGGAAGTGAAGGGCAAGGAAGAGGGTAGGCCAGGGGATGAAGGGGATGGGGCAGGAGTAGGAGGTCCAGGAATAGGAGATCGGGTCCTCAGAACACTGGTGGATCTCAGGACCTGGTTTGGCCCTACTAGTACCAAGGTCAGGCTTTCTATTTTTAGCTGCATGGAGAATACAACTCCAGGGTCAGTACCAGTCATGTAAAACCGGATCCCCCACCTGCACCCTCAGATCCAGCCAGTGAACAATTTACCCTTTTCAGCAAAGTGGATGACTATAGGATTGCACTGCCCTTCATGGTTACAAGTGGCGCTAGAGGATAGCACACACCTCCCTCTCTGGGGGCACTGGGTGGGCTCACAGTGGTTTCTCGACACTGTAATCGAGTCCCAAGATGAAGAGGGACACCAATAGGCTTCTCTGGAGGTCTCAAATCCCCACTCCTTGCAATAATAGCTCTAGTCTCCACAGCACCTAGATACCTCCCTACTATGTTCGTTATGGGGGTACACATAGAAAGGTGCCATCCTCAGCTGACATTGTGACCAGGATCTGGCACAACCCAAAGAAGAGGTTCGTTGGAGGTGGGTGGCCTCTGATAGCACTGGTAACTTATCTGGGCCAAACTCAGGGATATCCCATGAGACTCATCCAGTGATCAGTAGGCAAAGGTCAAAGACCATGTTGGGCTACCAGGTGTGTGGTGGAGCTACTTTGGAGATAGACCACACCACCTCACCAGTTTGTGATGAAATTTGCCAGGTCAGTTTTTGAGGGACATGAGGATTAAGAGCATCACTTAGCTGGGGGAGGGTCAGTCAAAGTATCCACATGATGCAATTGAAGCTTGAGGGGGTTGTCCATCCTATCTGCTTTTCTGCCATTCAGTATCCAATGGAGGTACAGGTTTAGCATGAGAAGCATGGATCCACGTGGAGATGCCATCAACCTTGATCACAATTGGGGTAGTTAGGAGCACCAGGTAGGGTCCCTTTCAGAGGGGTTCAAGATCGGACACCCAATGTCATCTCAGGTACACAGAGTACCCAACCTGAAATCTGGGAGGCTGCTAGTCCAGATGGTCTGTTCCTGGTCCACCACGGCTGCCCCTGCCACCCTCTTACCTTCAATTATGTAGCTGCTTCCATCTGTGAACCATGTTATTTGGGCGTCTGGCAGGGGTTGGTCTCATAAGTCCTGTCGAACTCCCATTTCCTCAGCTAGGATTTCTTAACAGTCATGAATGACAGTGGAGTAGGGATCAGTGTCTAGTATCAGGGTGGCGGGGTTGAGTATAATGGTGGGGGCAAACTAGATATGGTCTCTGTTCAGCAATACCAGGCTCTGGTAGTGGGTCATGCAGGCGTTTGAAAGACAGCTTTCTGGTGGTTGTCTTATTATGTTCTCAACAGCATGGGAAGGGGGCAATGACCATCAGGTGCTGCCCCAGAATATCTTGTCAGCATCTTTGATGAGGACTGCCATAGTAACAACAGATCTTAAGCAGGCAGGTCACCCGCAGGCTATGGGATCCAATTTTTTGGACAAGTAGGTTACTGGCCTCTTCCTGGGTACCAGCTGTTGGGTCAAGACCCCCCTGGCTGTCCCACATCTCTCATCTACAAAGAGAGTAAATGGTTTAGTCACATCAGGGAGAGCTAAAGCTGGGGCCAACAACAAAGCATGTTTGATGCTGTCGAAGGCCAGTTGTTGTTCTTTTTTCCACTCAAAGGGGGTGCTATTTTTGGTCAAAGGGTAGAGGGGGGCTGCCATTGAGGCAAACATCAGAATCCATAGTCCACAGAAGCCAGCTGTCCCCAGGAACTCTGGCACCTGGCAGGCCATTCATGGCACTGGTAGCTGAGTCATGGCTTGTTTCCTAGCTCAGTTAGCCACCTCTTCCCCCCTTTGAGCGAGTACCCCAAATACATCACCTGTTGCTGGCAGATTTGGGCCTTTTTTTTGCTGATGCCCAGTACCCCAACTATGCTAGTTTTTTCAGCAGCAGTCCAGTTCCTTGATGGCAGGCATCTTTGGTTGAGCTAGCAAGAAGAAGGTCATCTACATATTGAAGGAGAATTACCTGAGGGTTGGCTGCTGGAAATAAGCCAAGTCCTGATGTAAGGCCTTGTTGAAGAGGGATGGTGAGTTCTTAAAACCCTGAGGTAGTCTGGTCCTGGTTAGTTGTCAGGAAGCTCCTGAGTCAGGATCTCTCCATTTTATGGCAAAAATGTTCTGGCTGGAAGGGTGGAGCTGCAGGCAGAAGAAGGCATCCTTCAAGTCTAGGACTCTGTACCAGGTATGGTCCTGTATTAAGAGCTCAACAGATTATAAGGACTAGGCACAGTTGGGTGTATGTTCTGCACTCATTTGTTTACTTCTCTCAGATCTTGTACCAGCTGGAAGTCCCCAGTGCCAGGCTTTTGGTCAGGCAGAAGGGGGTATTCCTAGGTGACTGACACTTTACCAGGATGCCCTGCTGAAGAAGACTCTGGATGTGGGGCTTGATACTCTTCCGAGCTTCTTTGCTCATGGGGTATTGGTGAACTGCCACAGGGGCAGAGGGGGACTTTAGTTCTATAACTATGGGTGGTTGGTGTTTGGCTAGCCCAAACACTGTCCCAGCCCAGGCCTTAGGAAATTGGTCTAGAAAGTCTGTCATGTCTACAGGTTGCACCTCAGGGACTTCAAATAGTCTATGTTCATCTTCAAGGCACATGGGTAAGGGTGTTATCATCTGACCCTCTTGAGTTACCTTGGGTCCTTCAGGTGTAAAAGTGATCTGGGCCCCCATTTTGATCAAAAGGTCTCTTTCCAACATGGGAGTGGGGTATTCTGGATGATGAGAAATGAGTGGGTTACCCAGCCTACTCCCAGATCTACTGTTCTTCGGGTAGTCCATGGATATTGCTGATGGCCAGTAGCCCCAATTACCCAGGATTTTTTGTGAGATAGGAGCTCAATGGGTTTTAGTAGGACTGAGTGTTGAGCCCCTGTATCTACCAGAATCTCAACTGGCTTCCCCTCCACCTTAAGAGTTACCCTGGGCTCCCCTAATCATCTTCATCTTCAGTCAGAGCTAACACTTTCTTGGATGTTCCTCTATTCTTGAGGCATTCTCATGCCTTTTTCTTTACAGTATGCACATTAGTCCTTTTCAAGAGGTACACAGTTGCCCAGGCTTTCTGGCTTTCTAGGCCTATCTCTGGTCTGATTTCTATCTCTATCACTTACTATGGCGGCCAAAATTCTAGTCAGGTTCTTTTCTTGCCCCCTGTCTCTCTTGTTTTCCTTTTCTTGTCTCTCCTTTCTTCCCTTTGCTCTTTCTTTCCTTCAGTCTCTCTCTTATGATACACTTCCTCTGCCTCCTTTACTAAATCCTGCAAGGTATGATCTTGCAACCTTTCAATTCTCTGCAGCTTCCTCTTAAGTATCAATTGCTGACTGACCTATAAAAGTCATAGCCACTAAGGCCCTCTGGCCTTCTGAGGAGGGATTGAAAGGAGTATCTCTCCTGAAGGCCCCCATGACGCACTCAAGGAACACAGAGGGAGGCTCAGTAGCAACCTAAACAATCTTTCTTTCTTTGTCCAAATTAGTGGGGCATCTTACTGCTCCATGGAGACCAGATACAAGAGCCCAGCGATAGACTGTCAGTCTCTCCCTACCTTCTGCCATGTTGAAGTCCCAGCTCAGTCTGGTGAGAGGAAACCCAGCATCTATGATATTGGGAAGTTGAAAGGGAGCCCATCCTTCCCTGGTACATTTTTCAGGGCTTCGAGCAGGATCCTTTCCCTATCCTCAGTAGTGAAGAGATTCTGGAGAAGCTGCTGGCAATCATCCCAAGTAGGCTGATGAGAGAACATCAAGGACTCCAACAGGCCCGTGAGCCTCTGAGGGTCCTCAGATTAAGGGGGAAGGTTAATTTTCCAAGTATAAAGGTTGGCGGATGAGAATGGCCAGTACTGAAGCAACTGAAATTCCTGGCCATTTTGGCCATCTGCTGCCGGTGGGAGCCAGCAGCTCTTAAGCGGGAGTGCCACCGATATGTCATGTATGGTTCCTCTGTGGCTTTGGGTCCCCTGAGCTGGTCCCAGGGGCACCCCAGCCACAGGAGGGCCTCCAGCCACAAGCAGCACAGAAGGGGCGGGAGTGGCTCCAGCCACAAGAGGTTCATAAGGGCCTGCCAGAATTGTTGGGGACAAACCAGAGGGGTAAAAGGGAGAAGGGTCAAGGAGAAGGAAGTCGCCCTGAATATCGGGATAAATTTTCTTCAGTGGAGCCAGGCGGGAGGGCTCCTTTGGGTAGCATGAACTCTGTACAGCCAAGGCTTGGGAGCTTGGCTGATTTTGGGTTTGGTGAATCCACAGCCATACCCAGAGAGGCGGGTTCTGAATTAAGTCTTGCCAGACCGTAATGTAGGGCAGCTAGTCTTGGTATTCTCCTGGTCCCTTCTGAAAAACAGTATCTTTAACAGCAAGAATAAAATCCTATGGTAAAGGCTGGCCACTCTGGGGTGCAGAAAGTTCGCCAAGGTCCTTTCCGGACTTCAACCAACAGATTGTGGGTCCTACGCTTCACTTCTGTCCAGTGGTCAAGGCTTAAACTAAGGGGGATAGTCACAGTCTGTCCCATCATCAGTCAGAAAGTTAAGAACACCAATAACAGAAAAAATAAAACAGAAACACTGAAAAGACACAGATAGCAGCACCTACTATGCCACAGAAATGAAAAAGAATCAGATGGACTAAGTGGGGCCTGAGAGGCTGTGCACCTAACTAGTAAGACCTGATCTGGGTCCCTTCCATAGGAGACTACCAAGCATACTTGGCTCTCCCTCCTTCCCGGGGCGTCCCCCAGGGCTGCAGCCTGTGGTTCTCCCTGGTACATCTACTTAACACAACCCTTTCACTCTCACGAGTGATCTGGCAGCTGCTAATTAGACCGAGAGTGCTTCAAACACTGAAGAAGACAGACAAACAGAACAGACACTTTTTGGCACCTTCTTACCTCCAAGGTCGAGTTTGTGGGCATGAGGTGACCACCAGCTCCTGGCTGGCTTGCCAAATGTAAGAGCCCCGAATGGGCTGAGACCCTTGCTCAAATCCCAAGAACCAGCGCTCGCCCCAAATGACCACAGAAGTTGACACCTGATGCAATCAAAGCAAGAGGCTTTAACTAGGAACCAGCACTGTGACAATGTCTTGTAACTCCTGGCCAATTAAAAAATATTTCTTACAACCTGACATGAGTAAATACATGCTGGGAAATTACAAAATCACTCACCCTGTCAACATCAGATTTTTTTTTTTTTTGTAATGGTGACTCCAGGGTTAGTGATTGGAAGCTAGGTTATTAAAGCAGTAACTTAACAGTAACTTATTTAAAAGTGCCTCACTTGCTTCCCTGTCCAATTTAAGGAGAAAGAACAACCTTGGCATTAATCACACATTGTGTTAAATGTAAGCTGACTACTTCACAGAATCTATCATGGGGCATTGGGTAAACCTCAACACAAATTTCATTGTGTGGAAACAAACTATTGCATATCAAGTTCATTGACATGAAAAGGACATTTTCACTTCCAGAAGTTATAGCCACATTCCACTCCATGATGTTGGTACTAGATCATGTAATAAGAACCAACATTTATCATTCTCTGGTTAATGACTGTGAGCCCATTTATATTACCAAAGAAGGTCTTAACTATTCCAACATAGCTGAATTACAAGAAAAAGGCTTTGAAAACCAACTATATGAAGGATGATAGAGGTCCTTAAAGAAATGACTAAATCACATAAACAAATCCAGGAAAACACAAACAATTAGTGGAAATCAACAAATACCTCTAAGACAGCCAGGAAAACACAAACAAAAAAGTGGAGGAAACCAATAAATCCTATAAATAAAGCTAAGAAAGAAAACAAACCAAGAGTAGAAGGAAACAAAACTGTTCAATACCTAAAAGCAGAAGTAGAAGCAATGAAGAAAACACAAACTGAGGGAATGCTGGAAATAAAAATATAGGACTGCAAAAAGGAACAACAGAAGCAAGGTTCACAAACAGAATAGAGAGATGGAAGACAAATCTCAAGCATTGAAGATACAATGGAAGGAATGGATACATCAAACAAAAAATGTGTATGCTATGTGAGACACGTGTGTGCATCTTACATGTGATATCTGTGAGAACTAAAAAAAAAATTATAACAAAATGAAATTTAACAAGATGAGAATAGCCACGTAGGCATGTAG
Organism: Arvicanthis niloticus; assembly: GCF_011762505.2. Lineage (NCBI taxonomy): Eukaryota > Metazoa > Chordata > Mammalia > Rodentia > Muridae > Arvicanthis > Arvicanthis niloticus. The sequence goes on along the minus strand of NC_047676.1, from coordinate 428,205 downwards.
AGGAACAGAGTCAGGGATGGGACCAGTGTGCTTAAACCAGGGATTACATGGAATCAAAAGGTGAACCGTGAACACTGAATGTGAATGAATAATAAACTGACATCAAGATGAGCGACAAATATGGATGGACTACATGAAATAATTAAATAATAATAATAAAGAGTAAATGTGAATAAACAATAATGCAGAAATTAAGATGAAAACCCAACATGGACGACTGACATAAAACAAGTTTAGGATGACATATAAATTAGCATTTACATAAAATTAAACAATGAAATAATGAAGACCAAACATCAAAAACAATAACAACTAACATGACAAATATGGACAATTAAATAAGCACTTCAAAAAATAATAATAAATAAAGAGTAAATGCAAATGAACAATAAAATGGAAACAAGACAAATGGCTAATATAGATGACTGAAATGGAATAATTAAATAATTTTATAAAGAGGCAGTCAGATTTCTGACTTCCAGGCCATCCTGGTCTATAGAGTGAGTTCCAGGACAGCCAGAACTACAGAGAGAAACCCTGTCGCATAAAAACAAAACAAAACAAAGCAAAAAAAAAAAAAAAAAAAAAAACAACAAAAAAACCAAACAAAACCAAAGTTAGATTTTCTCTGGACGGAGAGATGGCTCAGCAGATAAGAGTACTGACTGCTCTTCCAGAGGTCCTGAGTTCAATTCCCAGCAACCACATGATGGCTCACAACCATCTGTAATGGGATCTGATGCCCTCTTCTGGTGTGTCTGAAGAGAGCTATAGTGTACTCATATGTATAAAATAAATAAATCTTAAAAAATAATTTTATAAAATATGAATAAATAACAAATTGGAAGTTAATAAGTGTTTATATTGAGATTAATGACAAACAATTTGAACAAAATAAACTTGAAAACTGGTAACAAATAAAAGGCAAATATGAATATTTAACAAGATTGAAGTCACAGTGGCTTTTGAATTGACACAGATGACAAATGTATAAACGTAAACAAAATAATCTTTAAAAAATGGCAGCCAAGAAAACTCGAATGGTGTGGACCAAGCAGAGAGAATGCGCCCAGGTCTGCAGAGCAGGTTGGAAAACACTGCCGTGTTTTATTGATTACTAAAAAACGCCATGGGAACTCCCTCTGTGAGGCTGGGAACATGTTTAGATGTTTTGTTTTTTTTTAATTTTCATTTCTCTCTCTTTTATATGTTTCCACCATATGTTTCTCCATATAAAATATATAGGTTTATATTTTTAAACTTTCATTTCTCTCTCCCTTATATGTTTCTGTCACATGTTTCTCCATAAAGAATCCATAGGTTTACATTCTTTTTTAATTTTCATTTTTCTCTTCCTTATATGTTTCTGCCACACATTTTTCTGTATAGAATCCATAGGTTTATATTTTCATTTTTTAACTTTCATTTTTCTATCCCTTATACATTTCTCCATATAGAATCCATAGGTTTATATTCTTTGTTTTAATTTTCATGTTTCTCTTTTTTTTATATATTTCTGCCATATGTTTCTCCATATAGAATCCATAGATTATATTTTCTTTTTTTTTTAATTTTTATTTTTCTCTCTTTTATATGTTTCCACCAATGTTTCCTGACGCCCAAGTTCCTTTTCTCTCTTGAAACTCTGGAAGGTCTTCATGTCTGTTTGTTGCTACTTTCTCACCAAGATGAAGGTGACCTGCCAGGTTGCTTTTGTTTCTCCCTTTACCTGCCTCTAAGGGGTCCCAGTTTGCATATGCAGAATTGTGGGTAGGTACCCAAAAGCAGCCAAAAGCCTTATACAATCCACAGCCACATGTTTTTCTCCTGCTTTTGTATAATACTTTTAAATGCCAGAGTCTGAATTGGTCATTTCAATTTTTGTTTGTTATTTTTAATTAAAACACATAATAAAAGACAAATATAATCAGTCATCCTGAAACTCCTTTGGTGTAGTGTAATTTGGTCTGTAGACTATACTAGCCACAAACTTATACTGATCCACCTCCTTCTGCTACCACAACTGCCTGGCAAAAGCTAGAATCATAGCGGTGTACAACTTTAATCCCAGCATTTGAAAAGCAGAGGTGGGCTCTTACAGATTTGAGGCCAGCCTGGTCTACAAAGTGTGTCCAAGACAGCTAGGGCTAGTTACACTAAGAAACCCTGTATGAATAAAATAAAAATAAATTTAAGAAGGAAGGGAAAAGGGGAGAAAGGGATAAAGGAAGAAAGAAGAAAGAAAGAAAGAAAGGAAAGAAGAAAGAAAGAAAGAAAGAAAGAAAGAAAGAAAGAAAGAAAGAAAAAATAGAAAAGAAAGAAAACCAGGCAGACTTAGGAGGTAGTGTTGGTTGATTTGAGATGTCCTCTTTTCTGTGTAGGCAGGCAGGCAGGAAAACTTGTTTGCTTGGTTGGTTTGTTAATTGATATATGTTTTGTTTTGCTTTGTTTTTTAGGAAGTGTGGCCTAGGGCCTACACAAGTCCAGGCACAAGAAATAAATAAGGCTCTCTAAAACACAAATCTGGGATGGCACCTTGCTTGGCCACAGAAACACACACACACACACACACACACACACACACACACACACACACACACACACACACAGTATCAATTTAAAAGCAGCTATAGCCTCATCCACATGTGTAGTGCGGGTAAAGGAGTGCATCAAACAATTTCCACAGAAGCTTGGAGAGTCGTGGATCAGAATGTTGGAAGTGGCTGTTAAATTGACAATCCCAACATACTTTGTTGTTGTTGTTGCTGTTTCTCACCATTTTTTTTTGTTGGTGCTGGTGTAGGTGTTTGTTGCTTGTTTATTTATAAGTATATTCCAGAAATATGCTTTCTTTGATCTGCATACCTTAGAGATAATCAAGTATCTTTAAGTAAGATGGGAAAACTAGTTCACACAGGTATGGTTTTCTCCAGTGTTGCTTTTGTTTCATGTAACTAGGAGTGTCCTCAGACTCAACTCTGTAACAGGAAAATGGATGAAAGAACTTAATGAACACCCTGGTTCTACTCCTGCCTGTACTGTTTCTGTTTTTCATGGGTTCAAGTCCCATCACCAACAGGGCAAGCCTGACAGCCACCCATAAATCTAATTTCAGCAGATCTGACCCCCTCATCTGGCTTCTGAATACATCAGACATACACAGGGTTCACAGACAAAAAGGCAGATAGGCATGCAGGCAGGCAGGGAACAACCCACATCCTCATCCCACCCCTACCTCCTCCCCAACACACACATACACACAAACACACACACACACAGACTGAAAAATAAAATCAGGTCAATCAGGTATCTTGGCCAGCATGGGGTGGTGTTGTGGCAGGTGGGTATCTAGAACTGTATATGCCTCAGGACTTATTAATCAGGGCCACAATTCAGGTTCCAGAGCTGAACTGTGACATAGAGTGAAGATCCTACAGGGTTTTTATGCCTAAAATCCACAAACGTCTGTCCCAAGTTATTTCACCAATCTGGACTTAGGGATAGGAGAATTTCTTAGGAACATGTCTTTGTTGTACTGCTCCCATCAGTTGGAGTAGTCAAGTGTGGCAGGGGACTTGCCTTGTCTAGCATTCATGTCTTAACTTGCCAACCAGGAAGTCAATCAGTTGCCCACATACATGTCTCTCTCTGCCAAGTAAGACTTCAGTTCTCAGGGAGGTCTTTGGAACTTACACTTTACTCGCACTCTACTCAAAATAGAAGTCTGATTGCAAATAGTCGCTGTACCAAATCAGTGCAGGTGTCTCTTTTTGTGTTGGGGGGGGAGTGTGTCCATCCCCATGCAGCTTATAAGAGCAAATACCATAAAAGCTTATATATGGGTGGATGAAGGAAATGCTGCTTGGCTGGTCATTTCGGGTCCAAGATTATTGTGGGTAACTATAGAACACCAAAAACAAAAACAAAAAAAAAAAAAACCCCAAAAAACAAAAATACAAAACAAAAAAAAAAAAACCCAAAACAACAACAACAACAACAAAAAACCAGTTCAACAGGCTTCTATAGTGATTGGGTTCCAAGGACACAGAACCAAACAGAATATGTAATCAACTCGGGCAGTAACAGCAGAAACAATGTATGAGACAATGTCCTTATAATATTACTAACAGCACAAAATGGTAGGCTAGCCAGGTAAGATTTACCTAATCTGACCCAGTCCTTCACATTCTATCTAGGTCTTAATATTTTACCTCGACCTTAATAGCCAGCAGCTTTGCCTTCTGAGTCACCACACACATATACATGTAAAAATGGATGAATATCTTTTCCTATATTTATTCATTTATGAGAGACAAAGTCTCTCTACATGGTGCCAAACCATACTAGACAGTCCAGGCAGGCCAGCCTCTCAAGTAAGTCCTGCCTCTGCCTCTGCCTCTCTGCCTCTGCCTCTGCCTCTGCCTCTGCCTCTGCCTCTGCCTCTGCCTCTGCCTCTGCCTCTCTGCCTCTGCCTCTGCCTCTGCCCCTCTGCCTCTGCCTCTGCCTCTGCCTCTGCGCCTCTGCCTCTGCCTCTGCGCCTCTGCCTCTGCCTCTGCGCCTCTCTGCCTCTGCCTCTGCGCCTCTGCCTCTGCCTCTGCCTCTGCCTCTGCCTCTGCCTCTGCCTCTGCCTCTGCCTCTGCCTCTGCCCTCTGGCCTCTGGCCTCTGGCCTCTGGCCTCTGGCCTCTGGCCTCTGGCCTCTGGCCTCTGCCCTCTGCCCTCTGCCCTCTGCCCTCTGCCCTCTGCCTCTGCCCTCTGCCTCTGCCCTCTGCCCTCTGCCTCTGCCCTCTGCCTCTGCCCTCTGCCTCTGCCCTCTGCCTCTGCCCTCTGCCTCTGCCCTCTGCCTCTGCCCTCTGCCTCTGCCTCCCCAGTGCTGAGATCAAAGGCATGCATTACCAAGCCTCCTTTCATTTTTTGTTTGTTTTTTCCCTTTCTTTTATCCTAGGAAGGTTTTGTGTGTGTGTGTGTGTGTGTGTTTAATTTCTTGTTCTGTGCATGTAGTGGCAGCCAAATGTTGACCCCAAAAAGTTTTTTGTTTTTTGATTATTAGTTTATTGTCTATTTAATTTATTTTCAGAATATTTATCAATGTGTGTGTGGTACATGGAATAGTTTATTATATCACATTTATGCATTTATGCATTATTATGACCTTTTTTAAATTTGGAAATTAACCATGATATAAGAAGATATAATTGTGTGTGAGGTTGACATAAGGTAGAGTTGGGATTGCTATTTTTGATTCTTAATTCTATTACATCTGGAATTAACTAAAACCCCAAAACAGAGGGACACACCTGAAAGGGATTTATTTTTAATTTGAAGTAGGAAGATCTTCATGTAATCCAGATCTCTCACAAAACATTCTATGTTAGACAAGGACTTAATTGTATGTAAAATGATTTAACCATCCCTTGTATAACCATAGTCACACAATAAAGTTGGAATAGGTGGCAATAGCTCTATTTATTTATTTATTTATTTATTTATTTATTTTCATTTTCATTTTATTTACATTTCAGATGTCATTCCCTTTCCCCATTTCCCTTCCCTAGAAAACCCCTATCCCACGACTCTTTTCCTTCTTGCTTTTATACAATTTTTTAAATGTTAATCAAAGGCATTATAAGTTTGGTAATGCTCGATCAGAAGTGTAACCCAATACCCAACCTAGATATATGAACTATCTTTGACTGGTAGAGACCCATGAACATCTGCCTCCATCCCCCCTCTCTCTTTTTCTCTCTCATCACCTAGCTTCTTCTCTCCTTCATCTCCTCTCCTTACTCTGTCTCTTCCTCTCCATACTCCTTCCCCCTTAGCTTCTCCTACATATCACACTTCCTGTTAAAACTTTTTTCTCAAAATACAATTAGAGCATACTTATTCCTAATTGTACCAGTGAGGTACAAGATAGTCCTAATACCCAGTCCATCATTTTGTTGACTAACCAGAACCTCTGTTATCTCTCATAACTAAAACACTTAGTTCTGAACCTGGCTTTTTTCTTGGCTTTAGAATGAATGTCAGCTGAAAACCATTTACTCAGATCTTTTCTTTCAAAGTAAATAGCCAGGATTGGCTATGAGGCTATAGGTCTTCAACCCCATCAGAAATCCAGAATGACTGAGTTAACTGAAATTATGGGAAGCACTAAGCATAGCTTCTAAGACTTAGCCAATTTATAGAGACTGCTGAATACCTGGAAAGCCCCTGTACTACTGAACGTTGGAGCATCAAATCTTCAGCCTTCTGGCCCAGAATCATCTGACAGACCTTAGTGATGGAGGATTATTAAGGGCTGATTACTCTGTCTAGGCAGATATAATCAGTCAACTATTCTGCAAGTGTGTCCTTTTCTGGACAGTAATTTGTCTGTAGATGGAAAGAGGCAATTCTTGCCTAGTGGCTGTCACTGAACAACTGGAGTAACTCCAAGGATGCTCAATTTCTTCTTAGAATCCAAGACAGGAAGCTGTCAGGAGCAGACAGGTCTCTAATCAAAATGAACATTAATATATAAATATTTGTAACGTAAATTCTATGGATTTCTGACGTTTTGAAAACCAACTATCCATGTAAGGTAACCTGGACTGTTGTCTGTCTGTTAACTTCTCTCAGTTATTTCTAAATAAAATACAGAAAACACCCTAACATTAAACTCAAAGCCATGAATATGCTATAGTCCCTTAACTCACAGGCTAACCATCCCAAATCAGTTAAAAAAGTTAAAGAAGGACTGGTTCTAAGCCTTGTATTCCTAAATGTGTAATACTGGCACAATGCCCATGAAAATATCTATATTCATCTCACTTTTATATCAATAAGAAGCTTGTACCAATGAAAACCATAACTTTGAAATCAAAGTAAATTTTGTACCATTTAAGAAATTATAAGTTCATCTAGATAATAATTATACAGATTTCTACCAATAGGTTATGGCTATGCAATAAGTCCCAGCTAGTCCTCCCTGTTCCAACAAAACCACTACTTTTCCCTAGATAGACAGACCAATATTAACCACCTTAGTCTCCAAGCCCAGGGAATAGGGGTGCTGACTCTTCTTTAACTTCTTCAAGCTGATTAAGGGCATTGAGATATTAGAAGGAGGGGGGAGAGTAAATTGATAAGCCTCTGACGCTGTGTCTTCACTGCATCCAGATCGAATTCCAGGACATCGGAGGTTTGGGCAGGTCTGCTCAGTATGCTTGATGAGTAGATACTCCAAGGCTGTGTATTCTGCAATATACAATGCTCAGAACAAGTTTTAGTATCAAGAAAAAAAAATTTTTCCCCTAGAAGGTTGACATTTTTTAAAAAGATGTTGGTTCTAACAACTTTTCTTTTTTTTTCCCTTTTTAAAATTGGTTGTAATATTTACATTTCAAATTTTATCCCCTTATCCCATTCCCCCCACCACCCAGGAACCCCTTATCGCTTCCCCTGTCCCTGTGATTTTATGAGGGTGTGATTTTCCAGTTTCTGTGATACTGTTTCCATTAACATAAACTGTCTCCTAAATTTCTAAATCCTTCCTGTTGTGTTATCAAATCTCCTATTTTTCTTTTTTTCTCCTTCCCCCCTCTTTTTTTTCATCTCTCTTTTTTAAAGTTGGGTATTATATTTACCTTTCAGATTTTATCCCCTTACCCCACTTCCTCCCACCACCCAGAAACCTCCTATCCCATCCCCCCTCCTCATGCTTCTGTGAGGCAGTGCCCACACCAACCCCCCACTACCCCCTCCCCACCTTCCCCCCCCCCACTCTGTGTTCATTTGTTATAGAACCAAGAAACTCCTCTCCCACCTATGCCTGACAAGGCTATCCTCCCCTACATATACTGTTGGAGTCATGGGTCCCTCCCTATGTGCTCCCAGGCTGGTGGTTTAGACCCTGGGGGCTCTGGTTGTTTGGTATTGTTGCTTTCCTCCTGGGGTCACAAACCCTTTCTACTTTTTCAGTCTTCTCTCTAAGTTCTCCATTGGGAAACTCTTGATCATACCAGTGGTTAGCTGTGAGCATCATACTCTAAATGTGTTAGTCTTTGGCAGACCTCTAAGTAGACAGCTATATCATATTCTTGACAACATGCACTTCGAGCATTCCACAATGGTGTCTAGCTTAGGTGACTGTACATGGGATGAATACCCAGGGGGGATGGTCTCCTGATGGCCCCTCCATCAGTTTCTGTCCCATGTTTTTTGTTTTTCTATATTTGTTCCCCTGAGTATTTTTGTTACTCATTCTAAGTAGAACTGAGGCATCCCCTCTTGGTCTTCCCTCTTCTTCATGATCTTCATGTGGTCTGTGGGTTGAGTTTTCACTATTCCAAGCTTTTGGGCTAACGTCCACTTAACAGTGAGTAAATAGCATGTGTGTTCTTTTGTGATTGGGTTAACTTGCTCAGGATGATAATTTCTAGATCCATCCATTTACCTAAAAATTTCTTGAATTCATTATTTTTAATAGCTGAGTAATACTCCATGTGTAGATGTACCACATTTTTTGTATCCTTTCCTCTGTTGAGGGACATCTTGGTTTTTTCCAGCTTCTGGCTATTATAAATAAGGCTGCTATGAACATAGTGGAGCATATGTCGTTATTATATGTTGGAGCATCTTCTGGGTATATACCCAGGAGTGGTATAGCTGGATCCTCAGGTAATGCTATGTCCAGTTTTCTGAGGAACTGCCAGACTGATTTCCAGAGTGGTTGTACCAGCTTGCAATCCCACCAACAATGGAGGAGTGTTCCTCTTTCTCCACATCCTCACCAGCATCTACTATCACCTGAGTTTTTGATTTTAGCCATTCTGACTGGTGTGAGGTGGTATCTCAGGGTTGTTTTGATTTGCATTTCCCTGATGACTAAGGATGTTGAGCATTTCTTAAGGTGCTTCTCAACCATTTGAGTTTCCTCTGTTGCGAATTCTTTGTTTAGCACTGTACCCCATTTTTAATAGGGTTATATGGTTGTCTGGAGTATAATTTCTTGAGTTCTTTGTATATCTTGGATATTAGCCCTCTATCAGATGTAGGATTGGTTAAGATCACTTTCCAATCTGTTGGTTGCCGTTTTGTCTTATTGACAATGTCCTTGTGGCAATAGCTCTTGTTGGACATTTTTTAGTGTCTCATATTTAGGCATAATAACGATTGATATACTCTTGATTTACATCCCTATGAAAATGAAATTGAGGAAAGAAAACACAACTATCTGTGGTAGTAATACCTGCCTTTATTCTGGATCTTGATAAGGGAAGACATAGCTTCAATCCAGATGTCTTCAGACAAAAAAACCACACCTCTAATCTGGGACATAACTTGTGCTGTAATCCTATATGATTACATGGAAGAAGAAGAAGAAGAAGACAAAGAAGAAGAAGAAGAAGAAGAAGAAAAGAAGAAGAAGAAGAAGAAGAAGAAGAAGAAGAAGAAGAAGAAGACAAAGAAGAAGTAGTAGTAGAAGAAGAAGACAAAGAAGAAGAAGAAGAAGAAGAAGAAGAAGAAGAAGAAGAAGACAAAGAAGAAGAAGAAAAAGAAGGAGAAGGAGAAGGAGAAAGAAGATGATGATGAAGAGGAAGAGGAAGAGGAAGAAGAGGAAGAAGACAAAGAAGTAGTAGTAGTAGAAGAAGACAAAGAAGAAGAAGATGATGATGATGATGAAGACAAAGAAGAAGAAAAAGGAGAAGTAGAAGGAGGAGGAGAAGGAAGAGGAGGAGGAGGAGGAGGAGAAGAAGAAGACAAGAAGAAAAAGAAGGAGAAGTAGGAGGAAGAGGAGCAGAAGAAGAAAAGAAGAAAAAGAAGGAGAAGTAGGAGGAGGAGGAGGAGGAGGAGGAGGAGGAGAAGGAGAAGGAGAAGGAGAAGGAGAAGGAGAAGGAGAAGGAGAAGAAGAAGAAGAAGAAGAAGAAGAAGAAGAAGAAGAAGAAGAAGAAGAAGAAGAAGAAGAAAAAGAAGGAGAAGAAGAAAAAGGAGAAGTAGAAGAAGAAGAAGAAGAAGAAGGAGAAGAAGACAAAGAAGAAGAAGACAAAGAAGGAGAAGAAGGAGAAGAAGAAGAAGGAGGAGGAGGAGGAGGAGGAGGAGGAGGAGGAGGAGAAGGCTTTTTCTCTATAGCTGCTTACTCTTACCTTAATTGCAAGTCCATTCCTAGACTGGCATTAGGGCCCACTTCTTTGGAATTCCAGCTTATTCTAAAGATAAGCTAAGACATTCAAACTTGTGGACTGAGAAATTATTGGATCCATGGAATTTGCCTTCATAGCTAGCCAATGTTCAATTAGCTGGACTACCCAGCCTCTAAGTCATTCTAAATAATACCCTTTATATAGATAGAAATTCATTCTATTAATTTGTTGCTCTAGAAAACTCTGACTAATATACTAGACAAGTATAGACTACTTTTAGAGCAGTGTGGGCCTCACAACCATCTCAGCTCAGTTACAAATTCAAATTGGCCGCATTCTCTTAATCTTTTTTTTCAGGTGATGCTTTGATGCTGGACTTCTATAGCTACTAGAAAATAAAGTCAAATAGCAAAAAGTATAAAATACCCCAATTGGAACTCACAGTAACATAATTATATGAGGCTATCAGATAGAGAAATTCCAGATTAACTGAGGAATAGAAAACCAGAGTCTTAGATTTGGTAGGCCAAGACCTGTCACTCCCACTCACATAAAGATCAGGTGACAGGTTGTTGCTGCGAACCTGCACTCCACTTGGTGGCCAAAGTGTTGGGAACCATGCTCTGCCTCAATGCTTTGGGGCTAAGTGCTCTGGTCAAGAGAGAGAGTGGGGCTCTTGGGGCAGGAGAAGAGACACGAAGAATGGAGACAAGACAGGGTGTGATCATGTCTCAAGTCTCTCATCTTTTTCCTCTTTTATTCTCAAGTCTCCTCTCTCAAGTCTCTTGTCTCTAGTCTCTTTTATTGAAGGGAATTCTGAGGTATTTATACGCTTTTGCAATGTGCCTTGAAGGCACGTGGATATCACGTGCCTTGCAGGTGTTGATATGACATAAGCCTTACAGGCATGGCTAGCGTGGATAGCACGTGCACCATGCACCTTGCAGGCTTGGATACCATGTGTGCCTTACAGGCATATATGGCCTGGATAGCACGTGGACAGCACGTGAACTGCATGCCTTGCAGGCGTGGCTACCACATGCACCTTGCAGCTGGGGGCAGTAAACAGCAACACAGAATATGTGGGATATCAGAGTGTGCTTCAGCTGTTGTAGGCTATTGAAAACCAAATCTCTTATCAGGGTATATGGTTCCAGATGGCTGCAAAGATAATCTAGCCGCTTTCTGCTAAAAGTCGGCTCCCAACAACAGGTGATTCTTTTTATCCTTCATTCTACAACACCAGTTTGGAGACCCACCAGGTTTCTTCTCCCACACATTGATTCATTGTCAGTCTCAGAAATCAGATTCTTTCTAGGGATCCTCACAAGAGCTAAGCAGTCATCTGGAAGAAACACTTCTTCAGTATGCTCTGAGATCTCCTGAAGTAAAAGAGCAGGACTAACTAACCCTCTTCATTCCTAGCCTCGCAGAGACACACTCTCCACCAGATGCATGTGAACCCTGAAGCAGGCTCTATCCAATCCAGCTAGTAGTAAGGTTTCTCACAACATTGCCTACCTGGACCATGACCATCTCCTTACCCCACCTCCACCACAAGGAGGGTCTTCTCAATTGTATATGTCATCTGATGGGCCTAATCTGCATCTTATATGAGAGGTGACAAATCTATTGCAAACTGATAATCAGTGATTCTGTGGCTGGATTCTGAATTCACAGGAGCCTTGCATTACTGTGTGGCAGTCTAAGACAATTAGCATGCCTACCTCATGTACATGTCACTACAGGTCTAGAGATATTTCTCTCTTTTTGTTTGGGAGTGAGCCAGCACACTTGGTTGGAAGGACAAAAGTCAAGTGCATTGCAGACTGGAAAAATGTGTTCTCTATTAAGAACATTTGTTGCAGTCTCAGAGGACTCACATGACAGCTAACAAACCTCTTTAACTTGAATTTTGGAGGAATCTGATGCCTGTTTCTGGCCTCTGTGGGAACTGTATGCACGTGGTGCAAAGACATTCAGCAGGCTGAACACCCATATGTTATTAATTTTTCTTATTAAGTAAATGTTAAAATTTTAATTGTCACATTTCATATGAGCATTTACTGTTATCCACCTTTCCAGTGTAGTTTTTATCATGTATACTTCTCCTCAGGGACTCTTTTCTCTTGAACTCTTCTTTAATTTAAAAGGATATTGGTAGAAATGATACTTTGTAGAGTTTTTTTTGTTTGTTTAATGTGTGCAAAGACTTGGTCTAAATCACAAGTACTGTACAATTAGACTCAGTCCCCATGCTTATAACCTCAGCACCCAGGAGTTGGAGCAGAAAGAAAAACATTGAAGAATATCTTCAGGCAGCACACAATTAGTTTGAGATCATCCTGTATCACAGTTTATCAGTAAATACATATAGTGAGAATAGCACACTGGCCTTTCCTAGCATCAAAGAGTAACACTTGTCAGATGGCTTCTCAATAGTTTTCCTAAGGACTTTACTAGGGATGTATGTCCTTCCCTCAACTTTTTCATTGTTTTTGGCCTAGACTCACTTTGAATTTTGAAAAATAATAGTATTTCTCAAATATCCTAAACTTTGTGGTATTAACAAAAATTTGTATAACTATCCTGGTTTAAACCAAATTGCTCCTAATCTATAAACTTCTTTAACTCAAATAAAAGGAGAAAACATTTCATATCAGTTTCAGTGGAAAGTAAAGTTCCTGAATACTCCTGAGATAGTACGAACTTTTATTTGTGTGTGTCTATGTATGTGGGTGTTTGTGTTGTGTGTGTCTGTGTTGTGTGTTCTCTATGTAGTCTCTGTCTCTCAGTCTCTGTCTCTCTCTCTCTTTGTGTGTGTGTCTGTGTACAATTGAGTATAACTGTGTTGGGAAAGTTTTATATAGTCTTTGTTTACATCTTGTGATACACCAAGATAAGTTAAAGAGATAGATAAATCAGAACCACAGATAAACATATGTACAACAGTCTCTCATTCACCACTATGCTCAATGGTTATGCATATAATCACATAACTCACACAGAACATTAGTTCTAATCAGCATCTTAGGCTTTCTTTCTTTTTTTCTTTCTTTTTCTCTTTCTTTCTTTCTTTCTTTCTTTCTTTCTTTCTGGAGTGCATATTTTCTTTATTTACATTTTAAATATTATCCTTCGTTCTGGTTCTCCTCCCCCAGAAACCTCATATCCCAATCCCTCTCCCCCTGTTTCTATAAGAGTGTTCCTCCACCCACCCACCCACTCCTGCCTCCCTGCCCTGGCATTACCCTATGTTGGGCTAGTGAGCCTTCACAGGACCAAGGGCCTCTCCACCCACTGATGCCCACCAAGGCCATTCACTGCTATATATGTGGTTGGAGTGATGGGTCCTCCCATGTGTACTCTTTTGTTGGTGGTTTAGTCTCTGGGAGCTCTGGGGGTTGGGGTGGGGGTCTGGTTGGTTGATATTGTTGTTCTTTCTATTTCAAAGGTCTAGAAAATATTTACAATGAAATAATAAATGAAAATTCTCCTAAACTAAAGAAGAAGATACCTATTAACATAAAAGAAGCATCCAAAATACCAAATAGATTGGAAAAAATAAGAGTTCCTTTGCAACATAATAATCTAAAAACTGAACATATAAAGAAATGTAAAAAATTGTAACAGAAAGAAATTAACAAAAACTAAACAAAACAAAACCATGTAATATATAAAACCAGACCTATTAGATTTATACCTGTCTTCTTAATGTAAACTATAAAAGACAAAAGTATTTGAATACATGTGCTGCAGGGTCAAAGAAAACACCCGTCTTTCTTTCTTTCTTTCTTTCTTTCTTTGTTTCTTTCTTTCTTTCTTTCTTTTCTTTCTTTCTTTTTTTTTTTTTTTTTTGGACAGGGTTTTCTCTGTGTAGTCCTGGCTGTTCTGAAACTCACTCTGTAGACCAGGCTGGCCTTGAACTCAGAAATCCGCCTGCCTCTGCCTCCCAAGTGCTGGAATTAAAGGTGTGAACCCCCCCCCCCCATGTTTCTATAAGAAAGCAACTGGTCCAAATGTTTTGGGCAGATTCAGAATCAGCCAAGATAGTGATGTTACTTAGAGATCACTGATCTAACATGTGAGGAGCATCACAAGGGACCTCACAGGTGGTCACACCTGGCTGATGCTTCCCATCCAGCCCCAGAGAGGACCCAGCACCCCAGCTCCTATTACTCAGACCCCTGCCACTACCCATTGTGGGCAGTGATCCTGTGCTCACCATATCTTGATTTCAGAGCTTCCTTGAGGTCCCCTCACAGCACCCAACAGCAGAGCTCAGAGCAGAATACAGAGAATCATTCAAGCCTGTACAGCTGCAGAGAACTTGCAGAAAGGCACCTGGAAGATCCCCCCCTCTTTGCCTGATTGGCAGGTCAGCCTGGAGGCCTTGATTGGCCAGTGAGTATTCCTCAAGGTTAAAGTTTGCTTCTGGTCCAGGACCAGGCCTCTTCCAGATCTCAGGAGTGGTTTGCATTCCTTCAGCATTTGTGCCTGTCCCACAACAGGACTCTCCAGGCCTGGGGAAGTATCCACTATTTCAGCTCAGGCTATTCAGCTCCCTGCTCCTTCCCTCTGTGAGCAATGATCCTACTCTTACCAGGACCTAACTTCAGACCTTGCCTGAGCTTTCCTCACACCACTTGCCTTCTTCTTCCTGAAATCAGTGTGAATAACTTGCATAGACCATTACTCAAGGTGCAGTGGAGGTATCAATCTGACCTAAAGTGGATGAGTGCCCAGGTTATTAACATTAAAGAGGGATTTTAGGAAACAAGAGGTTTTTTTTGTGGCTTCATGGTGGGTTCAGTGAAACTGAAGCTCCATTTCAGCAGGTGACAGCTATGAAACAACCCTGGGAGAAAAGCCAGAAACATAAGGAAACACTGTGGAGCACTATTGTTAGCCAGCTCATCTTCATCAGTGGCAAAGTAGAGAAAAACAGCAGTTGAATGAGTACAGGTTCTCTAGATAATCATATTTCAAATCATGGAGAGGATGAATCTCTCTAGGTATATAGAAAGGGTATTTAATAGAATGTCCCAATAAAGGCAGTCAGCCAAGGAAAATCAGAAAAATCAAGGACTGGTGTGTTTCATGTTTTAGGATATTAGAGCTTATCTTCCACATATTTCAAAATGTTGAAGAAAAAACTATTTGCTAAAGCCAGCTTAAAAAAAAAAACAAACAAACACCTTTGTTTTATAAAAAAGTAGAGTAAGTACAAAAAAAAAGCCACAAAAGAACTATCCTATCCAATGACCTTTATATATGTAGAATCTGTAGCTTAGATCAAGTTGGATCTGAACATCTCAAAAAATTAAGATTAAGACAGGATTTCTCACTTCAAAAGGTATAATTAAGAAATATTCACCACAGTATGCAGGGTTAGAGTTATGGTTAGGATTAAGATAAGGGTTGTTAGGATTAGGGAGTTAGGAAAATGGCTTATTATTGAATAGCAAATGATTATACTGTATCTTATGTGATTTAGGGACAGAGTCCAAACAGTGAATATATGAGAGCATGGGAAGAAAGCTGAAGGATCAGATTCAACCACAACACAGTAGACACAGAACAAAATTTGTCCTGTCTAGCAGAAATGCAGGGTTAAAGCTCACCTAACCTAGACCCTTGGGCACACTCCGTGACAGAGCCACAAACTAAATAGTATACACGGGCCGGACTAAGGCCCCTGGCGCATACATAGGAGATATGAAGCTCAGTCTTCATGAGGGTCCTCCAACAACTTTAGCAGGGGCTGTCCCTAAAGCTGTTGCCTATTTTTGGAATCTGTTCTCTTAAAGGATCTGCCATGTTTGGTCTGACCTCATTGGGAGAGGATGCAATTAACTGAGCAGAGATTTGATGCACCATGGTGTGAGGATACCCATGGGGCCTTCACACTCTCAAAGGAGAAACAGAAGAGATTGGTGGGAGGGATTCTGTGAACGACAGAGAGAAAGAGTGGGGACAATG
Organism: Arvicanthis niloticus; assembly: GCF_011762505.2. NCBI lineage: Eukaryota > Metazoa > Chordata > Mammalia > Rodentia > Muridae > Arvicanthis > Arvicanthis niloticus. Next base: position 412,101 of record NC_047676.1, on the reverse strand, counting down.
GTCATGGTTATAATGAATATATAAATTATTGCAGAATAAAAAATAATATAATATAAATATAATATAAATAAGAATAAAAAAGAAAATAAAGAATTTTTTTTTAAACTGTAGACACTATTCTATCTCCCCAAAGAAATCTAGAATGGCTCCTCCTAGAAGAACTTCCACAAGCTCCACAAAGAAAGCCAGATATGACAGACAAGTGTTCTAAGACTTCATCCTGTCTAGAAGCTTTTTGTTTCAATCAACTTCATTCTGACTCTGGACACTACAGGCTCATGTTCATCCTTTGATGAAAATGCATTCAGTCTACAGTGATCCTAATAGTCCGTAGGAGCTTCTAAAGTGTTCCAATGTCTAAAGTCTCTTCTGAAACTCAAGGCAATATCAGGAAGGCCACACCTTATAAAATACCAATCCAATAGCTTTGTCTCAAACATATTGGACTTCACTTTCTAAAGGCTTAGAAGGCCCATTTCCTGTAACTTTTCATACATCCCTCAGTTTGGGTACTTCTTCTCCCTCTATGTAGCTCTTCATGGAAGATTTATAAGTGCTTTAGGTATCTCAACAAGTTGTAGGCACAAAATTCAACACAAGCATCATCCTCACAACTTGAATGCAATGAACTCACACAGAATCTTCCCTGGGACTCTGACTTTGCCAAAAGATGGATGGAATAGTGATAAACTGAAACCATAGAGGGAGAATCCATGACCTTGACATTTTCATCTTTCAGTTTCCAGAAGCAGTGCAATATGGATGATCCTGTCAAGTTTGTCTTCTAAGTTGATAGACCATACCATGCTTGGACCACAGTTACAGCAGGTTTTATTTAAGGTTCCTTCTTGGGACTAATTTCCCTACTCCTTCCATTAATTTATGACTTAGAAGGAGGAGGTGCAACACTTAGAAGACCTTCTTAGGCATATACACAGAAGGGAATGTGCTGCAGTAAGTTCATAGCTGTTTTATTTATTACAGCTAGAAACTGCACGCAATCCAGCTGTCCCTCACCCAAAACATGTATACAGAAAGTGTCGTTCATTTATAAGATGCAATACTACTTAGCTATTTAAAAGAAGGACATCATGAGCTTTGCAATCAAATGGATATAACTGGTCATAAAACAGTCATATGAGACAGATGGAAGAAAGAGAACTGGATGGGAGAGCAGATAAGAAAGGGAAGGGGGTCAGCAACAGGTATGGTGAGACACAAGGTAGAACAAGACAGTGAGAAGTATGAATGAAAATCTCTAGTTAGTGGGAGTGGAAAAGTAGGGGCATCTTTAGGATTGCCAGAGACCTCACATGGGGTTGGGGGGGGGGCACCAAGGAGTCTATGAGAGTAGGAGAGCCTGATTTTGCCCTAAATGTTATCTTGAAGAGCTTTCTGTCATGGACTACTCAATGGCTCTAGGTACTGTTGGTAAGATGGATTTGACCCAAAGTGTGGGGTTAGTAACTAAATCAATTGAGATGGGAAAAGGTATCATTTCCTCTCTTAGTCACAAAATAATAAAGTGTCACACACATAACAGACAGACACAAGAAGGTGATAAAGGGAATCCAGGTGATTCCTCCACTTGGACAGAGGAGAAAATGAAGACAGGATGGCAGCTGTGAGCCAGGAAGCAGGGTTCCAAGTCTTCTCTAACCTTCCTAGAAATTAAAACCAAGAAAATAGCATGTCCTATACCAGGCTCTGGAGCATCTTCCAAGACATTTTTGGCTATAACTCTCCAGTGCATCATCTATACTGTGCTTCCACATTCGCTTTAGTCATTTCCCTCAACAAATACCCAAGAATTAATCTCAAAAATAAGGTACACAGACACAAATCTGACAGACAAGCCACTGACACAAAGAACAATACCCTGCCTGCCTCTTCTTTCTGCTTTCAACATGAGCAAGCCTTCCCCCTTGAACATATCCACAAAACAGATCAGTAAAAGAGGCAACACTCAGTCAACACTCTCCAAAAATCCAAAACTCAAACAGTAACCCAGGAACAAAACTTCTAAACAAACAAGACAAACCCAGAAACCAGTACCTAGACTAATCATCACCTCAAACCCAGATACCTAGATACCAGCATAGGAATATAATAAATAACAGCAAGAAAAATACGTCATCTAGAAATCCAAGCTATCCTATAACAACAGGTCATTAGAAATCAAAACATGTAACAGATATTTTGCAAAAGAGGTTGTTTGGGGAAATGAGAGGAGTGAGAACCTGAGGAAGGGATAGAGGGACACAAGAAGACCTACAGAAAGGAAGACAGGGAGCAGAGAGAGAGAGAGAGCCATGAGGGTAAAGACAGAGAATAGAGAAGGGGCATGTGTAGAGAACAGAGACAGGGAACAAAGATAGAGCTGCTCTTTTGATGGCTCATGTATGTAAAGAACACTTGACAATAGCAGCAGGTGATGGAGGCCTCGCATGACTTAAGCATTTGCTAAGTCCTTGAATGCAGGCAATTGAAATTGTCTGCACACTGACAACTACAGAGGCAAGGTTCACCCACAGAACACAAAGGGAAGATAAAAAGAAAAATGGACATATTGGTCAAAAACAAAAATGTTGAATCTAACAGTATCATGGCAAAAAGAAACTGAACACTGCAACACATGAGAAGGCAAAAACTACAGATGATTGGAATAGAAGAGAATGTCAACTCAAAAGTCTAGAAAATATTTTCAATGAAATCGTAAATGAAAATTTTTCTAAACTAAAGAAGATGTCTATTAAGTTAAAGAAGCATCAAAAATACCAAATAGATTAGACCAAAAAAGTTCTTTGACACATAATACTCAAAACACTAAACATATAAAGAATTACAAACACCTGCAACAAAAATTGATAAAAACTAAACAAAACAAAAACAAGTAACATATAAAAGCAGGCCTATTAGATATATGCCTGTCTTCTTTTTTTGGGGGGGGGGAGGGGTGGGTTCAAGACAGGGTTTCTCTGTGTAGACCTGGCTGTCCTGACCTCACTCTGTAGACCACTCAAAAATTTCCCTGCCTCTGCCTTCCAAGTGCTAGGATTAAAGGCGTGCACTACCACTGCCCGGCATAACTGTCTTCTTAATGTATAGTATAAAAGAAAAAAATGTTTGGACACATTTGCTGCAGACTCAAAGAAACCACTCATGTTTCTCCAAGCAAGCCAATGACCCAAATGCTTTGAGCAAATCCAGAATCAGCCAAGATAGTGAAGATATTCATAGGTCACTGACTGATTTGGCAAGTGAGGAGCACCACAAGGTACCACACAGGTGGTCACATCTGGCTGACTTTTTCCAGAGCCAGAGAGGACCCACCACCCCAGCTCTCACTGCTTGACCACTGGCTCCTCCCCTTTGTGGGCATTTGTTTTCCTGTGCTCACCTTGTCTTGATTTCAGAGCTTCCCTGGGGTCCTCTCACAACACCCAACAGCACAACTCAGAGCAGGAAGCAGAGTAGCATCCAAGCCTGCACAGTTGCCGGAAACTTGCAAAGAGGAACCAAGTTCCCACCTCTTTGTTTGACTTGCAGATTGATCTGGAGGCCTGATTGGCCAGTGAATTTTCCTCAAGGTTAAATAAAGAGTGCTTTAGTCCAGTGTCAGACCTTGTATAGTTCTCCCTTCTTGTGTGTACCATTGTCTCAGGCCACCGAGTCTCCTCCCTTTTTGGTGTCCTGAGCAACTAGTACTTACAGTTGCTGGCTTCATCAGGGTTTTCTCTCTTGGTATATAGCCCTGCAGACATGGGCTGTGGCAAAAGCATACCTGCTGTCCATGCAGATGTTGGTCTTTTTGTCAGCCCCAAGTTCCAAGGCTGTTCTCTGCACCGACGAGCCCAGGGTAGAGAGTCAGCCAAGATGACATTTTTGTCATCCACATTTTGTCCACCACAGTAATGTTGGCTTGTCTCTGACCAGCATGGAGAAAACTGCTCCTGTCTGTAAAGCAGGTTACCTTGGCTCCCGGCTGGAGTCAGTAGGCGAAGCCTTTCCTCTACCCGTGAGTTCTTGTCAGTTAGTTGCGGCCTGTCTGGGCCCCCATCCTGGGGAGTAAGTCTCAACCTGACAGAAGGTAGGAACAGTGTAGGATGACCATAAATGAATAGGATACCCAGCCCATCTCTTAGTCCACCATTTTTCGGGTAGTCCATAAATATATTTTGGCCCATTGGCCTGGAGGAGGCCCCTGTCTATCTTAATCGCTGTGTTCACACAGAGCTAATATCTTTGCCATTTGGAGTGTTTTTCAAGGCCTGGGATTTCCTGGCCCTGGCTTTTCTTTGTTAGGGCACTCTTGGTCTCTGCAGCTGGCTTTTTTATTTGTAATATGCACACTGGTCTCTTTCAAGGTGTTTCTTATCTCTCTTTGATTGGAGTCCCTCTTTTCTGCTTTCTGTAAATTCTTTCCTGTCACTTTTCTTTTTCTTCTTCTTTCTCTAGACTTTCTATCTTCTCCACTCTTTTCCTCCAGACTTTCACAGCAACTTACAGTAAACTTTTTATCTTCTACGTTAAATCTTCTCTATTCCTTTCTTCTAGACTTACACTAAACCTTCTCTCACTTGCTATTACCACCAATAATTTTAATCCTGTCTATGATCCCATCTATCTTATCTTTTTTTTCTTTCAATGACTTACCTTGTAGTCTCTCTAACCTCTGAAGCCTTGTCTACACTGACAGAATGTCTCTATGAGCTAGACTAGAAAGGCTGTGGGTAACTTATCTGATCTCTGCTTAACCTCATGTGTCTTAATCAAAATTAGTGGGGTCTCATGTAGCTCTCTCAAGATCTGTCAATGGAATTTGGCGTGGGCCTTTGGGTGTCCCTTACCTTTTGTAACCCGCTGTTGACCACAGCCTGATCAATTGATGGGGTCCCCATCCTGAGGGAACATTCTTTTTCCAGTGTCTTCTCTTGTTCTTCACTCCTGAAGACCAGAAGCTACAAGGGTCTTGTGGAAGAAAGGCTCTTATCTTATTTATTGTTTTGATCACCTGTAGAAGCAGTAAATAGTCTCTTAGAACTCTGTACAGACTAATGTATCTGTGAGGCTGCATGACTGCTGTTCACATCACACTAGAGACCACAACCTAATTCAGTCTGCAAACAGTACTTTGTCCACAGGTGTAATGTGAGCTTACCTCTGAAGCTCTAAGAAAGAAACCAAATCAGAATGAATAGCCTTATCTACAGCATTTCACAGCAAGGACTATTAAGATGACACTTATTTGAATTTAACTTTTGGCAAGGGGGCTGGAGAGATGGCTCAGTGGTTAAGAGCACTGACTGCTCTTCCAGAGGTCCTGAGTTCAATTCCCAGCAACCACATGGTGGCTCACAACCATCTGTAATGGGATCTGATGCCCTCTTCTGGCTTGCCTGAAAATAACTACAGTGTACTCATATATGTAAAATAAATAAAATCTAAAAAAAAAAAAAAAAAAAAAAAAAAACTTTTGGCAAAATAGAAACTTTGGTTATAGTTCTATATAAAAACCCTTTTTAAAAAGTTATTTCTGATTAGAATATTGTTTTAGAAGTGATACACAATAAGAACAATAAAGTAAACATTTTTATATCTAACATAAAAGCACAAGTCCTCACCACTTCTTCAATTTTATCTTGTCTGAACTCTCATCTTTGAACCAAATCTTGATGAATATCTCACATAAATAATGAAATTATCTTAGACAGCAATGGCTAGAAAGTCTATCAAAATGGAAGCATATATATATATATATTTCTTCCTTACCCAGGACAGCCTGTAACATTTTAGCTGTAATTTAAGAAAAAAAAAAGTATTCTTTCACTTATTAAACTGGGAAAATACACTATCAACTCTCTTATTACAGAAGCCAAAAAACTGCTGGCCCCCTTCCAAGAGCTGCTTATGAAAACAGTCTGTTCTTTTCAAGGTTCTTACAGCTGGTGCCCTTCTTCTGGCCACAAAGCAAGGCGAATTATCAGTTTTTCTTGTGTAATTTGAGTCTGTCTCTCAAGTAAGTTTTAAACTAAATTAAGTAAGCAGTTTTAAACAGTTTTTTTAACATAAATAATTATAACTCTCAGGGCTGTTTGTCTAGCTGCCCTGGCTCCACTGCCAGGTTTTTAACCTGGGCCCTATCTATCTTCATAGGCAGCAGATGGAAAGCTGCCAATTTGTTACAGCAGCGACCTCAGGGTCCCCTGCACAGCCACAGTGAAAATCTTACATTCAGTTCCTCTTTCTGGAACTTACATTCTTGTTCAGGTATAGGATAAAGGAAAAGCATATATATATATATATATACATATATATATATATATATATATATATATATGTATATATATATATATATATATGTAATTTTTCAGTCTACAGTAGCAGCACTCACCAGCGGCTCTATCTCTTTTTCTGCCGATGGTCATGTTATCTCTTTTTAACTCAGGATGTTTTACACAGTAGTTTCAGTCCAGAAAAAAAAAGGAACGACGATCATCAGTCAGAGTCTAAGAACATATAAAACAAACAACACAGATAGCTCACCCCTGCCATGGGTGGCACAGAAAACACAGATAGCTCACCCCTGCCACAGGTGGCATAAACAACACAGATAGCTCACCCCTGCCATGGGTGGCACAGAAAACACAGATAGCTCACCCTTGCCACAGGCGGCACAAACAACACAGATAGCTCACCCCTGCCACGGGTGGCATAAACAACACAGATCAGATGGGGAAGGATTCCACGTCTTCCCCTCAAGGGCAGCCAGACCACTCTGACTCCCTTCCACCTGGGAAGGATTCCACGTCTTCCCTCCAGCAGGAGCACTCCTTCTCCTTTGTTCCAAAACAGGGCAGTCAGACCTCTCTGACTCCCTAACCCAGATGGGGAAGGATACAGCCTGCCCCCAGACCCTCAGAGCATCCTCCAGGGTTGCAGCCTGACCTACAGCGACAGCTGCCCCGAAACCGAAACCAAGACACAACAGAAACCAAAACACAGAGACAAAGACAGCAGCGCTGCACTCAGACACACTCCACTCATACAGACCTACCTCCAAGGGGTCCTCGTGGGTCCTGGGGTCGTGAATTCCACAGCCAACGCACCAAAATGAAAGACCCCCGCAAGGGGACCCTCACCCAAGTCTGAACCTGCACGAACCCAAGGACACACGAGAGACCTTTTTTTAAAAATTATTATTAGATATTTTATTTACACTTCAGATGCCATCCCCTTTCCCCATTCTTCCCCCCTTAGAAAACCCTTATCCCATGCCCCCCTTTCCTTTTTGCATTTATACATTTTTTTAAAAAAATGTTAATCATAGGCTTTATAAGTTTGGTATTGTTCAATCAGAGGTGTAACCCACTACCCAACCTAGATATAACAACTATCTTTGACTGGTGGAGATACATGAACATCTGCCTCCCTGTCTCCCCCCTCTTTCTCTCTTTCATCACCTAGCTTCTCCTCTCCTTCTTCTCCTCTTCTTACTCCTTTTCTTCCTCTCAGTACTCCTCCCACCTTAGCTCCTCCTACACATCACCCTTCCTGTTAAAATGAAACTTTTCTCTCAAAATACAATTAGAGCATAATTATGCCAATTTGTACTGAAGACCCCCATACTCGGGAGACTCTTCCTCAAGCCTCCGGAATCGCGACCACCCAAAAATCACAAGAAACCATACCTGGATGCAATCAGCAGAGGTTTATTAGGGGAAAGAGCTGGCAGCCAGCGGTCTGACCAGGTACTCGCGCTGGAGTCAAGGTCCGACCCCCTCGGCCAGTCCTTGGAGGGTTTTAAAGGGAAAAACCACAAACCAGGGGAGTGGGAAGGGGGTGAGGGGTTGTTAAAGATACAAAACATGAAAACAGTGGAACAATTCAGAGGTATTCACTCTAAATGATTAGTGTCATGTGGAAATCGCCCTGCATTCTTCTCTAAAATGTGGTTTTTACCATGCCATTGTGCCCTATCCGGCCATTTCAGATTGCTATCTTTACTTTTTCCGGCTATAGGGCTATGGCCCCACCTAGGTGATAACATCTTTATCTGTAATCAGGAATGTCTTCCTGCCTTGGGCGAGGCTTGAGGAATGTAATCCAGCAAGTGTCCTTCACCTGGAATGTGAAGGCCTGAAATCTTATTTTCAGTTCTGTAAGGCAAAAAAATCTACACATATTTCATAAAATGGCCTTTATAATTTTTCACTCTACAGTACCAGTGAGGTACAAGATAGTCCTAATACCCAGTCCATCCTTTTGTTGACTAACCAGCACCTCTGTCATCTATCCTGACTAAAACATTTAGTTCTGAACCTGGCTTTAGGATGAATGTCAGCTGCCGACCATCCACTCAAATCTTTTCTCTCAAGGTAAATAGCTATAAGTTTTCAACCCCATCAGAGATCCAGAATGACTGAGTTAACTATAATTGTGGGAAGCACAAAGCATAGCTTCTAAAACTTAGCCAATTTATAGAGACCTCTGAACACCTGGACAGTCCCTCTACTTCAAAACGTTGGAGCATCTGTTCTTCTGCCTTCTGGCCCAGGATCTTCTGACAGACCTTAGTGCTGCAGAATTATTAAGGGCTGATTACTCTGTCTAGGCAGATATAATCAGTCGACTATTCTGCAAGGAGTGGGGGGAAGAGCAAATTGACAATCCTCTGATGCTGTGTCTTCACTGCCTCCAGATGGAATTCCCAGACCTCAGAGGTTTGAGCAGGTCTGCCCAGCTTGCTTTTTGAGTAGATACACCAAGGCTGATCATTCTGCAATATACAATACGAGAGACCTTCTTGATGCAATTGCAGAGGAGGTTTAATGACCAGGGCCCTCGGGCCAGAACATATCTCATGAATGAGATAGAGGTTCATACTCAGAACCCAGGAAACTTGGGATATTTATGGGTAGGGGTTGAGGAGAGCGGGAAAATTTGGCACCGTTACATATGATTGGGTATTTCAAACATCAGCAACTTGCAGAAGTGGTTATGTGTGAACTGGCAGGATGACTAGTTACTTTTGACCATGAAACCTTGGATTTCTCGAAAAGGGGGAGAGAAAAGTAAACACCAGATGGCCCACTACTCACTTGGGCTTGTTTGGACTTGTCTGGGCACGTCCTTGCATGCCTTCTCATTTTTGGTCACCCTGCCCCTGCAGGGACTTAATATTTTTATTATGACTATATTTAACAAATTGTTGGTGGTCTTTGCTGACCATGAATTTTTGTAATTGTTACAATGCTGCTTTCAAATTTTGTTCTCACAGTGGTGGCCATGCAAACCAAAAGATCTGGATTCCATTAAATGGACCCTTGAAGAAACCCAAGAGGCTGATTGGATCTTATATTCTGTGTGGGTTATGTGATTATATACAAGTTCATTGAGCATGCTTAAAAGAAAATTTTGAAATAGGCCCAAACTAATAAAATAACAGGGCCCTGTGATTCCTTTTCCTAACCTAAATAGTTAAAAATGCCTGTCAGCAGGTTTGGGCCCAGTTAATTAGTTACAGAAAATATAGAGTTATAGGACCAAGGACGAAGGCCTGTTGAGCCTCCCAAGGATTTGGCCAGACACATAGATAAAAAGTATTCAAGGACATCCTTAGAAGAACAGAGATATGTCGAAATGAGTAATGGGCCATCTGGTGTTCCTCCAGACCCTTTCCCCCTCCCCTTGAGGTTTTCTCAAGGTCCAAGAAACTACAATTAACTAGATACTATGCTAACTTAGACTGGTACAGTCTGCTGATGTAAAACAACCAATCATGTATACCCACGTAAAAATCTCCCAATTCCCCCACCCCTTGGCTATATAAGTCCTAATTCTTAAAGCCTCGAGGTCAGTCCCTTTATCCCCTATGTGAGATATGGAGATGTGGACTGGCCCAGAGCTCTGATATTACAGTGCCTCATGTATTTACATCAAGCTGGTCTCTCATAAGTTTTTTTGGGTGGGCGTCATCCTGAGACTTGAGTGAGAATCCCCCTTTGAGTCCTTTCATGCTCAGGAATGAGAGACACCATTATGCATATTATCGTCTATGGATTGGATTTATCTATCCTTTTGATATAACTTGATCTCTAACATCATGCATACAAGATTATAAAAATTTCCAACACAAGCATCCTTAAGTACACACAAACACACACACACACACACACACACACACACACACACACACACACAGAGGGGGGGGAGGGAGAGGGAGAGGGAGAATGAAAGAGAGATTAAACCCACACAATACAGACACACACATCACACAGACAAACACAAATAAAAGTTCCTGCCACATCAGGAACTCAACCAAGGAAATTCCAATGGTCAAAAAGCACCAAAAGAAGTGTTCAACATCCTTAGTCATCAGAAAATACAAATCAAAACAATCCCGAGACTCCATCTCACAATAGTCAGAATGGCTAAGATCAAAAAGGCAGGTAATATCAGATGCTGGCGAGCTTCCCATTGTTGGTGGGATTGCAAGCTGATAAAATCACTATGGAATGCAGTCTGGCAGTTTCTCAGAAAATTGAACATAGTATTACCTGAGGATCTAGCTATACCACTCCTGGGCATATACCTAAAAGATACTCCAACATATAACAAGAACACATGCTCCACTATGTTCCCAGCAGCCTTATTTAAAATAGCCAGAAGATAGAAAGAACCCCAGATGTCCTTCATCAGAGGAATGGATACAGAAAATGTGGTACATTTACACAATGAAAAAAATGAATTCATGAAATTCTTAGGCAAATGGATAAAACTGGAAAATATCATTCTGAGTGAGGTAACACAATCACAAAAGAACCTACATGGTATGCACTCATTGATAAGTGGATATTAGCCCAAAAGCTCACAATAACTAAGATATAACTCACAGAACAACAGAACTCAAGAACAACAATAACAACAACAACAACAAAACAAAGTGTGGTTGCTTTGGTCCTTTTTAGAAGAAGTCACGAAATGCTCATGGGAGCAAGTACAGAGACTTGAAGAGCAGAGACTGGAGGAGGGACTGTCTGGGAACAACCCCACCTGGGGATCCGTCCCATGTGAGGTCACCAAATGTAGACACTGTTGTGGATGCCAGGAAGTGCATGCTGATATGAGCCTGACATACCTGTCTCCTGAGAGGCTCTCCCAGTGCCTGATATAAACAGAGGCAGATACTTGAAGCTAACTGTTAGTATTCCGTCTAAACTCCACCTCCCCAGTTACCTGGCAACAGCCAGGTATGCTCCTCCCCACAGTTACCTGGCAACTGCCAGGTAGCCTGATCCACTATAAAAGGGGCTGCTTGCCCCCTCCTCTCTCTCTTACTCCCCCTCTTCTTCTCTTACTCTCTCTCTCTTGCTCTTGCCCTCTTCCTCTCTCTTACCCTCTTGCCTCTTGCCTCTCTGTCCCCTCCCCCACCTTTCTGTCTCTCCACGTGGTCATGGCCGGCCTCTACTTCTCTTCTCTCCCCACCTTTGCCCTTTCCCCTGAATAAACTTTCTCCCCCTTGGAACCGCATGGTCTGGAGTGGTCTGTTCTGAGCTGCGGTCGGACTTCTTCTTAAAACAACAACAATGGTGCCAAGTGACTCGGATACGAAAACTTCGGAGGAGCTGCTGGATGCTGTAACCGGGCGGCAGGCCTGGCGCGGGCCGGGCCTGGCGCGGGCGTGGGGACACCGGCGGGCAGTTTAAAAGGACCGACGACATGTGGCCTGCCGCGGACCGTGCTGCGCCACCGCTGCCGGTTGTGGTGGCGCACGCCGTCCGGGAACCGCCACAGCCGCTAGCTGCTGCGGCGGCCAGGCCAGGCAGGCCGCGGACTTGGGCCCGCCACCGCCGCTGCCGCTGCCGTTCTGGCCGAGGCCGAGCTTGGCAGCGCCGCAGCCTTGCACCCACTGGACCTGCCACCCATCGCCGCCACCGCCTCTACGCCGCGTGGACTCCATCACTGCTATCTGCCATCACCGACTGCGTTAATTTCCACCGCTGCTGCAGACTAAGTACGCCTGCGGCCCACCACATGGTACTCTGCCACGTGGCTTAGGCAGCCAGACAGGCCCACACACAGACCTCGTGGTTCCACTCTCCTGATACCAGACTGCATATTTCTTCAAACACACACCGGCTTATTGGTAAGGAAATTTCAATTGGCTGGGAGGGACCCTAGCCATCCAAATAAGACCTGGCCAGTCTTCCTTGGGCGGTGAAGTGTTGGCATTTGTTTGCCCTGGTCCCTATGACTAGCCTCCTAGCCGAACCACTATTTAGGACATTGGCCACTGGGTGACTCCCCTCCCCTCGAAAGCAATTTACACCCTCCCTCCCAATTAGCTCTAGCAGCTGTCGAAAGCCTGGTACCAGGGTAAATTGCTTCCCGCCGAACTCCGGGAGTTCGTGCTAGCCCCCTGGGTAACCTCGTGACGACCTGGTTACCTAGGCTGTTGGCTGATTTCTTACCGCCTTTCTATCGGGACGCCGATACGATAGCTTGGTAAGCCCTCCCTGTCACCCAATAGGCGCTACATTGTCTTCGGCCGCACTCTCAGGCACCCCACTGGGTTGTCTCCTTAAAAACCTCAGATCTCTAAAACTAACGCCTACTTTGAGGCCTTCCAAATTGATACATCTCTACAATGAAGTCTGGATTCGGTATGCTCTAGGTAATGGTTTAAAATGGCCACCTAATGGCACACTAGACCCAGTCATTTAAAATGGTCTTCATACATACATACAGCAGTCTGGTAAACGGAAAAATTCCCTATATCCAATCTACTTTCGCTCTAATCCCTCCATGTGTTCTGTCTGTTCCTAACCTCAGGTTTTTTTTTTAGCCATCCGCCACTGATCAGAGTAACCATCCTCATGGTCCCAAGAAAAATTTCTTGAGCTCAGAGCTAACCCTTTTCTTCCCTGACCCTCCTTCTAGAACTCCTCTTGGGTGAGACACATCCCCTCTCCTCTTGAGACAGTTTCTCGCAGCTGAGTACCCCAGGCCGGGCCTGGACAGACTGTTCTCTCTCGCAGGAGCACTGGCTCCAAGCTCTAGTCCCTAGTGTGTCTGCCCCAAGGGTCAGTCTGCCACCTGCTGATGCAGGCCTCTTCCCCATTTTGCCTTCTCTGTCATTTGCGACTGGCTGTGACCATTTAGCTCAGCTGGTTCGCCTGAAAAGCAGCGGGTCCAGGACCCTGCTTGCTCCCTTCCTCTATGTTCCTTAGCTCTGCTCTGGGTCTACTTCTTACATTCTGCCCATAGCCCCAGCTTTCCTGTAAAGTGAGTGCAGACCCTAGCCGCTAAAGGCACTGGGCAGTGGCTTCCAGCTGCTAATAGGAAGTCCCGCCCTACCGCCACAGCGGACCTGACCTCTGCCCTCAGCTGCGGGCCCATAGTCCCAGCTTTCCAGCCATTTGATCGTATGCCACTATTGCCAGCTTTCTTATTCTGTTCCTAGCCAAGTGTTTTCCTGCTAATACTAAAATGTGCTTTTCTCTACCTACAGAACCCGCCAAAGCTACTTAAAACTTTCCTATCCTGTCTTAATAGATTTTTACTACTACTATTAAATTCTATTCAGTTACAACCAAACCTTATGGCTCTCAATCCTGTCAGAAGTCTGCTAATAATATATTTAAGTTTGTAGCCGACAGAACTCCCAAAGCCTGTAACAGTTGACCCAAGATGGTTTCAGAAGACTTGGACACCTAGAAGATACAGCCTGAATTACATGCGATGATACGGTCACTAACAAATGCAGTGGGCTAAACTGGATGCTGTGAGTCAAATGACTTGGCTAAACCAAGGTAAGTCATTTCTCATGTCACGCGTATCCACTCCACAGAGAAAAAGCCCTGCGCCTTCTGTGCTTGGAAGCCAAACTGACTTCGCTCAAGAAACTATGGAGACCATGGGAACTGCTGGCTAGTGGACTCTGTCATTTTTAAAATAATATATAACTGCTAGATTATTGTTTACTCTTTCAGACTTCTGACTACATTGACAGCTAAGCTTTCACAGATATTATCTGTTACCTCATTACTTAAACTCAGTTGCCATCAATTAAATGCTTCTTATTTCCTCTTCTTACTATGCCACTGTCCTAATATCTGAGTTCCTATAAACTTGCCTACCTCTAATAAAACATGCCACTATACGATCCAACAAAGGTTCATCTTAAAGACTGCTCGTGTTGTTAACTCATGCTGTTATCTCTTTTGTAAACTTACAAGCTACAGGAAATCCACTCAGATTTACCTTTCATGGACCAAATAGATGCCATCTGGATAAGTATATCTGCCTAAACTTCCCACTTACCTATTCCAAAGGGTGGGATCCCTCTGGGTTTCAAATGTACATCTTAGAAAAATTTTCTTTCCCCAAATGTACTTAATCTTATTCCCTACATCTTGTCAAGTCCAGGCACACCCAGAACAACTCCAGAGAAGCAACCTCTAGATGCTCCATCTCCTGACACATACACAGCTGCTTCTACTGGACCTGCTCCTTCTGACCTGTCCTCAGATGGCTCCATGGACCCTGGACAGCAGGAAACAGCCAATTCTCCTACGACCGGACAAACACCCCCATACCCATTCTTCTGTGTTTCCCCTAGAGACACGTTGCCCCCAATGCCAGCAGGAAGTAGCCAGATATCACGACGTCCCTATTCCTACTTCACAGTCACCTCTTTCTAATTTTTTCTTTTTTAATTAAACCAAAACGGTGGAATGTTAGTATTCCGTCTAAACTCCACCTCCCCAGTTACCTGGCAACAGCCAGGTATGCTCCTCCCCACAGTTACCTGGCAACTGCCAGGTAGCCTGATCCACTATAAAAGGGGCTGCTTGCCCCCTCCTCTCTCTCTTACTCCCCCTCTTCTTCTCTTACTCTCTCTCTCTTGCTCTTGCCCTCTTCCTCTCTCTTACCCTCTTGCCTCTTGCCTCTCTGTCCCCTCCCCCACCTTTCTGTCTCTCCACGTGGTCATGGCCGGCCTCTACTTCTCTTCTCTCCCCACCTTTGCCCTTTCCCCTGAATAAACTTTCTCCCCCTTGGAACCGCATGGTCTGGAGTGGTCTGTTCTGAGCTGCGGTCGGACTTCTTCTTAAAACAACAACACTAACCATTGAACTTATCACAGGGTTTCCAATGGAGGAGTTAAAAGAAGACTGAAGTAGCTGAAGGGGATGGCAGTCCCATGGGAAGAGCAACAATACCAACCAACCAGAGCTCCCAGGGTCTAAACCTCCAGCCTGGGAGCACAAATGGAGGGCCATGGCTCCACATGTATAGGTAGTTGAGGATAGCCTTGTCAGGCATCAGTGGGAGAGGAGGACCTTGTTCCCTGAAAGGCTGGAGGCCCTAGTGTTGGGTAGTTCAAGAGCAGAGAGTCTGGAATGGGTGGATGGGTGGGGGCACACTCTCATATAAGTAGGAGGTGAGGTGATGGGATAAAGGGTTTTGGAGGGGAATGGAAATATGAGAGGTAAATAAATAAAATATCCAAAAAAAAAAAAAAAAACAGATAATGGAACTGGCAATTGTAGTTGAGCAGTTGAGCCTTTATGTGAAATGAGAGAACAAGTTATATCAAAGGGATACATACATACATACATACATACACATACATAAACACACACAAACACACACACACACACACACACACACACACACACACACACACACACACATATATATATATATTCCTATATTCCATAGAGGATGATATGCATAACAGTGTCTCTCATTCCTGAGCATACTCAATGAATCTGTATAATCACATAACTCACACAAAATATTAGTTCCAATCAGCATCTTAGGTTTTCTTCAAGGGTCCATTTAATGGAATTCAGATCTTCTGGTTTGCATGGCCACCACAAATACCTAAACTACCTTCGTTACCTCATTTGAAGAAATGGTTGTATGGCAGTGTGTCTTACATTCCTGTATTTAGTCTTTCCCATTCTTCAGTTTCTCACAAATGCTCCTGTCTTTCCATGAATCCATCACTGGTGATGCTGTGGCAAGATGAATGAGTGGGCTGGCATTGTACTCACCCATGAGAGGATAACTGTACTCTTTGGTGTTTGTAAAAGTGATCATCCTACATTTTTATACTGACCAAAGCAGTGATATAAAAGAGCAGCAGTTACGGTGCCTCAGAGAAGAGTCCTCTAAGAAGACAAAATAAAACTAAAGTGAAGATTTTATTCTGAAAATAAGACAGTCATCGAAGATGTCATGGAAGGATACTGTTACATGAGTGGGGAAACATCCACACAAGTCAGACTGTTAGGACTATTATAACTTCTACTCAAGATATCAGTAAGTACTTATATCTTCAAAATTCTAGTATATACTGAAGATCAGCTGTAATTTCCTGTAACATGAAATCAACCAGTCTTTGGCTTTTCCCTTGGCTGACAGCCTTTATTGGGACATTCTATTAAATATCCTTTCTATATGTATAGAGAGATTCATTCTCTCTATGATTTGAGATGTGTTCATCTAGAGAACCTGTACTAATACAAGTGTGTTTTTTCTCTGCTTCATCACCTATAAAGATGTGCTGGTTAACAATAGTGCTTAACAATGTTTCCTTATGTTTGTGGCTTTTCTCCCAGGGTTGTTTGATACCTATCTTCTGGTGAAAGGAAGTTGAAGATTCCCTGAGCCCAGTGTGACGCCACAAAACAAAACTGTTGTTTCCTAAAATCCCTTTTTAATGTTAATAGACTAGGGACTTTTCCATTCCTGGGTCAGATTGATACCTCCTCTGCACCTATGAAAGCTATTCACCTTGATTTCAGGAAGAAGAAGGCAAGTGCTGTGAGGAAAGCTCAGGCAAGGTCTGAAGTCAGGTCCTGATAAGTGCAGGATCCATGCTCACAGAGGGAAGGAGCAGGGAGCCCAATAGCCTGAGCTGGAATGGTGGTTCTCCCCCAGGGCTGGGTGAGGTGAAATTCCTCTTGGAGGAGAGGCACAAATGCTAATGGGGTGCAAACCACTCCAGGAATCTGGAAAGGTCTGAAGCTGTACCTTAAGCACACTTTAACCTTGAGGTAACTTCACTGGCCAATCAGGCATCCAAGTGAACCTGCCAGTCAGACAAAGAGGTGGGAACTTCCGGATTCCTCTCTGCAAGTTTGCTGCAATTGTGCAGGCTTGGATTATTCTCTTCTTCCTGCTCTGAGCTGTGCCACTGGGTGCTGTGAGAGGACCCCAGGAAGCTCTGAAATGGAGACATGGTGAGCACAGGAAAAAAATGCCCACAAAGGGGAGAAGCCGGTGGCTGATCAGTGGGAGTTGGGGTGGTGGGTCCTCTCTGGGGCTGGAGGGAAACCATCTGCCACATGTGACCACCTGTGTGGTCCCTTGTGGTGCTCCTCACTTGACAAATCAGGTGGTGACCGTTGAATAACTTCACTATCATGGCTGATCCTGAATTGTCCCCAAAAATTTGGATCATTGGCTTGCTTGGATAAACATGGGATGTTTCTTTGAGTCTGCAGCAAATGTGTCCAAATACTTTCTTTTATAGTGTACATTAAGAAGACAGGTATATATCTAATATGTCTGCTTTTATATGTTACTTGTTTTTGTTTTGTTTAGTTTTGTCAATTTTGTTATTGCAGTTCTTTGTAATTCTTTATATGTTTAGTGTTTTGAGTATTATGTGTCAAAGAACTTCTTTTGTCTAATCTATTTGGTATTTTCGATGCTGCTTTACCTTAATAGTCATCTTCTTTAGTTTAGAAAATTTGTCATTAATGATTTCATTAAAAATATTTTATAGACTTTTGAGCTGATATTCTCTTCTTCTATTCCAATCAGCTTGTGTTTTTGCCTTCTCATATGATGCAGTGTTCCTAGTTGCTTATTGCCATGATACTGTTAGACTCAACATTTTTGTTTTTGACCAATATGTCCATTTTTCTATTTATCTTCCCTTTCTGTTCTGTGGGTGAACCTTGCCTCTGTAGTTGTCAGTGTACAGACATTTCAATGGCTTGCATTCAGGGACTTAGCAAATGCTTAAGTCAGTCCCTGACTCCATCACCTGCTGCTGTTGTCAAGTGTGCTTTACATACATGGATCACCAAAACAGCAGCTCTCTATCTTTGTTCCCTGTCTCTGTTCTCTGCACATGCCCCTTCTCTATTCTCTGTCTTTACCCTCATGGCTCTTTCTCTGCTCCCTGTCTGCCTGTCTGTAGGTCCTCGTGTGTCCCTCTAGTCCTTCCCCAGGTTCTCACTCCTCTCACTTCCCCAAAACAACCTCTTTTGCAAAATATCTGTTACATGTTTTGATTTCTAATGACCTGTTGTTATAGGATAGCTTGGATTTCTAGATGATATATTTTTCTTGCTGTTATTTATTATATTCCTATGCTGGTATCTAGGTATCTGGGTTTGAGGTAATGATTCGTCTAGGTACTGGTTTCTGGGTTTGTCTTGTTTGTTTGGAAGTTTTGTTCCTGGGTTACTATTTGATTTTTTGATTTTCAGAGAGCGTTGACTGAGTGTTGCCTCTTTTACTGATCTGTTTGGTGGATATGTTCAAGAGGGAAGGCTTGCTTATGTTAAAAGCCAGGAGAAGAGGCAGGCAGGAAGAGATGATCTTAGCAATCCACAAAGAGACACGGTGAGGAGCAAGATTAAGTTGCTTCTGGTGTTTAGTACAGTGGTAGATGCAACTGTGAAAGTTGCATCTGGGATAACAAATAGTGTGGTAGATCTATGGAAAGCTTATCTTGCATATTTTAGGCATGGCATGTGGTTGAACAGGATATATCTGCCCAGGTGGGGACTATGACACATTGATCAGGCTGGAAAGGAAGGGCAGGTGGGGATTATCTGCAGTGTCTGTAGGAGCCATGCACAGTGGGAGAGGTAAATTCCACTGGTATTCTATTCCAGTGGTAAGGGCAACTGATATTAGGGTCTGCAGTATCATATGGTAATGTAGGTCTTTTGAAAAAGTACCTTTTGTACTGGCAGGCATGGCTTGTGGTTGAACAGCAATATCTTTCAATAATAAGGGGCTTAGACACAAAGATGTGTTTGTAAAGCCCAAACAATTCTGTTTTTGAGAGTGCACAAAATTCAGTTGAGCAAAGATCCTATGGTAACACGCCCTTATCAACAGCCAGTCAAGGTACAATGTCAGGATTAAGGTAAATATAGATAACTATTACAACTTAGAGAGAAAAACCAATATTATCCTATGCATCATGGGTGTCACATGATTTTGCTCCATGTGTGGTTCCTGCAAATTATGCCAGGCATACAGTTCCTAAAATATTACGATGCTGACCTGTATGTTAATGCCCCAAATGTTGCTCTAACTACAATAAACATATAGCACGCCTAGACTTTGTCTCTCTGCTTGGAGCTGATGAGAGGTTGACTGGTGAGAGTCTTTGAAATAGAGGTCATAATAAAGACCTTTGTGTGTTTGCATTGTAATAGGCTCTTGTTGGTCTTTGGGCTCTCTGTGACTTGGACATAATATCTTGATACATTGACTGGAAGCCCAAGACCCTCAGAAGTCAAAACTGAAAGGTTGAAAGGCCGGCTGTTAAGATAAGTCATTGTTCTTTGTGTCAGTGGCTTGTATTTCAGATTTGTGTCTGTGTACCTTATTTTTCTGATATTTTTTGAGTATTTGTGGAGGGGAATGACTAAAGCGAATGTGGAAGCACAGTATAGTGAATGCACTAGAGAATTGTAGCCAAAAATGGCTTGGAAGATGTTCCAGAGCCTGGTATAGAAGATGCTGTTTTCTTGGTTTGAATTTCTGGGAAGGTTAGAGCAGATTTGGAACCTTGCTAGCAGCTACCATCCTATCTTCATTTTCTCCTCTGTCCAAGTGGAGGAATCACCTGGGTTACCTTTACCGCTCCCTTGTGGCTGTCTGTCATATGTGTGACACTTTATTATTTTGTGACTAAGAGAGGAAATGAGACCTTTTCCACCTCAATTGATTTAGTTACTAACCCCTCACTTTGGGTGAAATCCTTCCTACCAACAGGTCCTAGACTCATTGAATAGTCCATGACAGAAAGGTCTTTGAGAAAGCATTTAGGGCAAAATCAGGCTCTCCCTACACTGTTTTACAGGGTGGAAAAATACAAAGACCTCATTTTTCTACCTCATGACCTACCTTCTGCTCAGTCCATATGTGACTCTGTAGTTTTGGAGTTGTCATTCGATGGAAGGTTGATCTTCATTCATTCCAACAGAGTTAGCATATCTACCTTGGACCAGAGATACTATAATTTGGGGAGGCCATTTCCAGTTCTGTGAGGCAATCTGATTCTCTATCCAGGTTCTAGCTATTTTAGCCACCTCTTTGGTAGCACTGGCTGGGAAACCTGGTGTGAAAGACATGTATTCCCAGAGCAGCATGGCTTCTAAACTCCCCATTCCAGTGTATCCTTCTCTGCTCTGAGTCAGGTGCCCTACCCTTTTTGCCTGGCTCAACCACAACTCCACCTCCCTCTTGTGGTGTCAGGGGCTCCTGTAATCAATATGGTTAGATCATTGGTTTTGGGTTTTTACATCTTCCTCATTTACTAGTGTCTCTGTGTCATAATTGTCTTTAGTTCTCAACATTTCAGAGCTACAGTCGTCAGAAGGCCCCTCAATTGAGGCCATGCCCTCACATCAGAATGGCTAGTTGCTTTGTCTGTGAGAGATTATGTTGATGATTGATGTGGGAAGGCTCTTGTACTGAGGGTGGCAGGATCCCTAAGCAAGTGTTCTGGGCTGGATGAGAGAACTAGGTGAGCATGAGTCAGTGACCAAGCAAGAAAGCAAGCCAGGAGACAATGTTTGACCATGGCTTTTGCCTTTATTTTCTAGCTTCAGCTTCTATTCTGGGCTCCCATTACAATGAACTGTGATCTGACAGAACCATGCACAACAACCATTTATTACCTCAGATAGAGTTACTAACTTGAGGTCATGGTATTTCATGGAAAATAGAGTTCATTTGTGTGATATTTTGGCCAAAAATCTTTAGTAGTATCCTTATGCTCTGAGATACTGAGTAGGTCAAAATTTAGAATTTTTTTTTTTGTTTTTGTTTTTTTTTCGAGACAGGGTTTCTCTGTGTAGCCCTGGCTGTCTTGGAACTCACTCTGTAGACCAGGCTGGCTCAAACTCAGAAATCCGCCTGCCTCTGCCTCCCAAGTGCACCACCACCGCCCGGCCAAAATTTAGAAATAATGGGATGATTTCTACATTTTTTATTTTATTTGTATTTGTTCACTTTTCTTATTTATTTATGTATTCAATTTACATCTCAATTGCTACCACCTCCCCATTCCTCCTTACACTGTCCTTTATCCCTGACTCTTTTTTTATATCCCCATGGAAGGAGGGGACCACTTCCATATCAATCTGCAGGGATAGGTACATTCTTTCCCACTGAGGTCAACAAGGTAGGCAAGTTAGGGGATTAGTTTGAACACACAGGCAACATCTTAATGAACATCCCCCGTTCCAGTTGTTGGGGGACCATGTGAAGACTGAGTGGCACTTGTTCTACATATATGGTGGGAGCCTACATATATGGGGGGTCAATCTGGCATAGGCTCTTTGGTTTGTGACTCAGTCTCTGAGAGTCTCCTAGGGCCCAGGTTAGTTGACTCTGATAGTCTTCCTATGGACTTCCTGTTCCTTTGGAGGTCCTTAATCTTTTTTCCAGTTCTTCGAAAAGACTCCCTGAGCCCTGTCCAATGTTAAGCTGTGGGTCTCTGCATCTGTTTCAGTCAGGTTCTGGTGGAGACTCTCAGAAGACAATCATTCTAAGATACTGTCTGCAAGTATAACAGAGTATCTTCACTAATGTCAGGGATTGGTGCTTGCCCCTGGGATGGGTCTCATGTTGGGCAAGGTATAGTTTGGTCATTCCCTCAATCTCTGCTCTATCTTTGTGCCTTTATTTCTTGTAAACAGGACCAAGAAAGAATGGAAAGGTTTTTGGTTCTCTTGGTGTCCTTAACTCTCCACTGGGGGTCCTGCCTGGTTAGAGGATGTGGCCTCTTCAGGGTCTATACCTCATGGCTATGCATCTCAGCTAAGATCACCCCCATAGACTCCTTGGTGCCCTCCTAAGTGTGGTCTCTGGCAATCCTAAAGAGGCCCCTAGTTTTCCACTCCCTCTAACTAGAGATTTTGATTCATATTCCTCACCCTCTTGCCCTACCTTGTGTCTCTCTAAACCTGTTGCTGACCCCCTTTTCTTTCTTATCTGCTCTCCCATCCAGTTTTCACTCTTCCATCTGCCTCATTTGATTGTTTTATTTCCCTCCTAAGTGAGATCTACCATGCTCATTTGAGCCTTCTTTCTTGTTTAGCTTCGTTTGGTCTATGGAGTGTAATGTGGATATCCTGTACTTTATGGTTACTATTCACTTGTAAGTGAGTACATACATGCATGTTCTTTTGGGTTTGGGTTACCTCAGGATGATAGTTTCTAGTTTTATCTACTTGATTGAAAAAATCATGATGGGGCTGGAGAGATGGCTCAGGGGTTAAGAGCACTGGCTGTATACAATTCCAGAGGACCGGGGTTCAATTCCCAGTATTCACATGGTAGCTCACAATAGTCTGTAAGTCCTGTTTCAGGGGGATCTGACACTCTCACACAAACATACATGCAGTCAAATCACCAAGGTACATACAATAAAAATAAAAGAAAAAATCATGATGTCCTTGTTTTAAATAGCTAAATAGTATTATATCTTATAAATGAACCACATTTTCTATATGTAAATTTCAGGTGAGGGACAGCTGGATTGTGTGCAGTTTCTAGCTGTAATAAATAAAACAGCTATGATCTCAGTGAAGCACATTCCCTTCTGTGTATATGCATTAAAAGGTTCCCTAAGTGTTGCATCTCCTCCTGGGAAGGAGTAGAAAAATTAGTCCCAGGAAGGAACCTTATATAAAACCTGCTGCAACTGTGGTCAAAGCACAGCACGATCTATTAACTTAGAGGACAAACTTGACAGGATCATCCATATTGAGCTGCTTCTGGAAACTGAAAGCTGAAAATGTCAAGATCCTGGATTCTTCCTCTATGGTTTCAGTTTATCACTATTCCATCCATCTTTTGGCAGAGTCAGAGTCCCAGGGAAAAATGTTTAAGTTCATTACATTGAAGTTGTGAGGATGATGCTTGTGTTGCATTTTGTGACCACAACTTGTTGAGATACCTAAAGCATAAATTATAAGTATGCCATGGAGAGATACATAGAGGGAGAAGAAGTACCCAAACCGAGGAATGTATAAAAATTCATAGGAAATGGGCCTTCTAAGCCTTTAGAAAGTAAAGTTTAATATGTTTGAGACAAAGCTATAGGATTCAGTATTTTACAAGAAGTGGCTTTCCAGATATTGCCTTGTGTTTCAGAAGAGATTTAGACATTTGAACACTTTAGGAGCTCCTACAGACTATTAGGATCACTGTAGACTGAATACATTTTCCTCAAAAAATGAACATGAGCTTATAGTGTCCAGGGTCAGAATGAAGTTGATTGAAACAAAAAGCTTCTAGATAGGATGATGTCTTTGAACACTTGTCTGTCATGTCTAGATTTCTTTGTGGAGCTTGTAGAAGCTCTTGTATGAGGGCTTTTTTCAGATTCATTTTGGGGGATAGAATATTGTATACAGTTTTAAAATTGTTTTTTTACATAATTGCATTCTATTAACCAATATGAGTGTGTTCTTATGCATATAGTTACATTAAAATTAAGTTTTAAAAACTGAAAAAAAATCTTTTCTTTTTTGTTTCTGCAATAATTTATATATTCATTATAACCCCGATAACTGTCCCCACTCTTGGTCCCCTGCCCTCACAGAGTTCCTCCCACCAATCTCTGCTGTTTTTCTTTTGAGAGGGTGTGGGCTCCATGTGTATCCTAGCACCATGGTGCATCAAGTCTCTTCTTGGTTATGTGCATCCTTGCCCCCTGAGGTCAGACATAGCATCCCTGTTAAAAGAACAGATTCCAAAAATAGGGAGCAGCTTTAGGGACTGTCCCTGCTATAGTTGTTGGAGGACCCTCACGAAGACTGAGCTCCACATTTGCTATGTATATGTCAGGGGCCTTAGTCCAGCCTGTGTATGCTATTTTGTTTGTGGCTCAGTCACTGAGTGTCCCCAAGGGTCCAGGTTAGTTGAGTTTGTTGATCTTCCTGTGGAGTTCCTATCCTCTTGAGGACCTTCAATCCTTACCCCAACTTTTTTATAACAGTCCCCAGGATGGACTCAAAATTTGATTCTGGTTCTGTGTATCTGTTTTAGTCATCTACTGGGTGGAACCTCTCAATCGACAATTATGCAAGGCTCCTGTGTGGGAGCATAACAAAGTATCTTTAATAATGTCATGGATTAAATGTTGGGACCTGTGCTCTGGTCAAGAGAGAGAGTGGGGCCGCAGGGGCAAGAGACACGAAGAATAGAGACAAGCCAGGGTGTGAGGTCAAATCTCTTTTACTGTTTGACTTCTCATTCCCTCTCCTATATAGACCTCTCTTACAAGGAAATCCTGGGTGTTTATAAGCACAAGCAGGAGAACACAGGTGAAGATATTTTACCACATGCACCATGCAGCTGCGGTCACTAAACAGCAAAACAAGCTATGTGGGATTAACAAGATGTTTGTCAGAGTGTGCTCAGGTGTTGTAGGCTGTTGAAAACCAAGTTTCTATCAGGGTATATGGTTCCAGATGGCTGCAAAGTTGATAGCTGCTTTCTCCTGCTTTCTGCTTAAAGTCAGTTCCCAACAGGTCCCCCTTTTAAAATTTTTTTCTAAAGGGAAGGCTGGGAAAACCTATGGAAATTGTGCCTGTCCTAAGTTGGAACAAAGGACCCCAGCCTCACTTAAGATGGTGAGGCCTCCCAGAGTTAGGGGTAAGGGTCTTGAAGTGTTCTCTTACCCATCATTGACTCTCCGGCTTAGCGCATAAGTTAGGGGTTAATCCTTGTCAGTCTTGATGACAAAGGTTTCAGAGTCCCCTACTACCAGCCTGTAATATCGGACCTGTATGGGTTTCACTTGAATAGCATTTATTTGTTGTCGTATAAAAGCCATCAGTTTGTTGAACAGCATGAACCTGAGAGACATGAGACTTAATGCCTAAATAGTTGGAATAAAAGCAACACTCTTTAAGGCAACACACAACTTCCCCTGTTGGAGAAGTAAAAGGTCTAAGCCTTGTACCCACAATTTTTCAATAGAAGAAATTATACCAATGAAATCCTTGAATTTGCATCAGCTTAGTAACAATTATACAGATAAAGACAGCCTAATATTAACCACCTCAGTCCCCAAGTCCAGGGAATTGAGTCCAGGAAGAGTCGGCACTATTCATTATCTTCTTCAAGCTGAACATGGGTGTTGAGATATTAGAAGAGGGATGAGGGGAAGGGTAAATTGATAAGCTTCTGACGTCTGTCTTAACTGCTTCCAGCTGGAAGTCCAGGGTATCAGTGAACATGCAGGTGATAAGATTCCTTCACCAAAGCTGTGTATTCTAGAATATACAAATCTCAAAACAAATTTTAGTATCAAGATAATTATTTTGTTTCTCTGGAATCTAGTGTTCTGGAGGCCTACCTCTGTCATGTCTGATCCATATAATTCTGAAAGATGTAACTACTACCTTAATGACCTCATCAGAAAACTCATAGAAAAAACTTTTTTCCCAAATCTGTCTATCCTTTGGCCAGTAACCAGAAAAGCCTTTATATTGACCTTTTATCCAGAGAAAAAATATAACAATACAACTCAGAATTATACCCTTTTTTAAAGTTAAATCAATTAACATTATCTTTCTGCTCAGATTTCTACCTAGAGCAACCTTCTATTTATCTATTTATCTGTTTGGCTCTCTTGACTCAGAGCAGCCTGCAATTTACTCCTTTCGTCTTTAAATAATTTTTTATCTGTTTCTGCTCACTTATTTCTTGCCCCATTTTTGTTACTATAACCTTTATCTATTTATCTGTTTGGCTCTCTTGACTCAGAGCAGCTTGCAATTCACTCCTTGCATCTTTAAAACCTTTTTCATCTGTTTCTGCTTACTTCTTTCTTTTTTTTTTGTTTTGGTTTTTTATGTTGTTTTTTTTGTTTTGTTTTGTTTTTTTGTTTTTTGTTTTTTGTTTTTTTTTTTTGAGACAGGGTTTCTCTGTGTAGCCTTGGCTGTCCTGGAACTCACTCTGTAGACCAGGCTGGCCTCGAACTCAGAGATCCACCTGCCTCTGCCTCCCAACTGCTGGGATTAAAGGCGTGCGCCACCACCGTGCTTACTTATTTCTTGCCTCATTTTCGTTACTGGTCTCCCTGCAATCACCATTGTTTCACCTCTGAATTCAGCCAGCTCTGTCAGTCGACTGGTTCTCCAGTGCAGGATCGAGGATGGCTGCTTCCAATTCCCATGGTGTCCTTCACTGTATCCCGCTTACTGGAGCTCAAACATTGAGGCTCTGTCAGTCAACAGGTTCTCCAGCACAGGGGCGAGGATGACCACTTCCAATTCCTGCGGTGTCCTTCACTGTATCCCACTTACTTACATGGAGCTCCATGTCAGGTACCAAAATGTTGATGCCTGAGCTGCCCCACTTTGGGTGGCCAAAATTGTTGGGACCCGTACTGCCCCACACTTTGGAGCTAAGTGCTCTGGTTAAGAGAGAGAGTGGGGATGGAGGGGCAAGAGATGCAAAGAATAGAGACAAGCCAGGGTGTGTGATCAAGTCTCCTTTACTGTTTGACTTCTCATTCCCCCTTCTATATAGACCTCTCTTACAAGGAAATCCTGGGTATTTATAAGCACAAGCAGGAGAACACAGGTGAAGATATTTTACCACATGTACCATGCAGCTGCGGTCACTAACAGCAAAACAAGCTATGTGGAATAAACAAGATGTTTCAGCTGGGGTCACTAAACAGCAAAACAAGCTATGTGGGATAAACAAGATGTTTGTCAGAGTGTGCTCAGGTGTTGTAGGCTGTTGAAAACCAAATTTCTATCAGGGTAAATGGTTCCAGATGGCTGCAAAGTTGATAGCTGCTTTCTAGCTGCTTTCTAGGTGCTTTCTAGCTGCTTTCTGCTTAAAGTCGGCTCCCAACGATTAGAGTTTGCCCATAAGGTGGGTCTCCAGTTGGGCGAGTTTTCATTGGCCATCCCCTCATTCTCTGCTCCAGCTTTACCCCTGCATTTCTGTTGAATGGGACAAATTTTGTTCTGTGCCTACTATGTTGTGTTTGAATTTGATTCTTCAGCTTTCTTCTCATGCTCTCATACATTCACTGTTTGGACTCTGTCCCTAAATCACATAAGATACAGTATAAACACTTGCTGTTCAATCATAAGCCATTTTCCTAACTTGCTAACCCTAACCCTAACAACCCTTATCTTAATCCTAACCATAACCCTCTAATCCCTTAACACTAACTCCAACTCTGCTTTCTGTGGCTAATATTTCTTAATTATACCTTTTGAAGTGAGAAATCCTGTCTTAATCTTAATTTTTTTGAGATGTTCAGATACAATTTGATATAGGCTATAGACTCTTTGGGCAACCTACATATATAAAGTTCATTGAATAGGAGAGTTCTTTTTTTTTTTTTTTTTGTACATATCCTACTCTTTTTTTTTTTTTTTTTTTTTACCAAACAAAGGTGATTTATTTGTTTGTTTGTATTTTAAAACTGGCATTAGTAAGTTCTTTTTTCTTCAAAATTTTGAAATATACTGAAGATGAGCTGTAAATCCTACAATATGAAATCAACCTGTCCTTGCTTTTTCTAATTTCCCTCAGCCAACTGCTTTTATTGGGACATTCTCTTAAATACCCTTTCTATATACCTAGAGAGATTCATCCTCTCCATGATTTGAAATATGATTATCTAGAGAACCTGTACTCATTCAACTGCTGTTTTTCTCTACTTTGCCACTGATGAAGATGAGCTGGCTAACAATAGTGCTCCACAGTGTTTCTCTTAAGTGTCTGGCTTTTCTGCCAGGGTTGTTTCATAGCTGTCACCGGCTGAAAGGGAGGTGCTGTTTCCCTAAGTCTAGAATGAAATCACAAAACAAAACTCTTATTTCCTAAAATCCCTCTTTAATGTTAATAGCCTGGGCATTCTTCTACTTGTGGGTCCAAATGATACTTCCAATGCCCCTTGAATAATGGGCTATGCAAGCAATTCACCTTGATTTCAGGAAGAAGGCAAGTGGTATGAGGAAAGCTCAGGCAAGGTCTGATGTCAGGTCCTGGTAAGTATAGGATCATTGCTAACACAGGAAAGAAGCAGGGAGCTGAATAGCTTGAGCTGGAATGGTTGATACTTCCCTAGGCCTGGAGAGTCCTCTTGTGGGACAGGCACAAATGCTAATGGAGTGCAAACCACTCCTGAGATCTGGAAAAGGCCTGGTTCTGCACCAGAAGCACACATTAACCTTGAGGAATACTCACTGGCCAATTAAGGCCTCCAGGCTGACCTGCCAGTCAGAAAAACAGGCGGGATCTTCATGGTGCCTTTCTGTATGTTGGCTGAAGCTGTACAGGCTTGCATGGTTCTCTGTGTTCTGCTCTGAGCTCTGCTTTGGGTGCTGTGAGGGGACCTCAGGGAAACTCTGAAATCAAGATATGGTGAGCACAGGATTACTGCCCACAGTGTGTAGCGGCAGGGGTCTGAGCAATAGGAGCTGGGGTTCTGTGTCCTTTCTGGGGCTGGATGGAAAACATCAGCCAGTTGTGACCTCCTGGGAGGTCCCTTGTGATGCTCCTCACATGTTAGATCAGGTGGTGACCTCTGAATAATTTCACTAAGATGGCTGTTTCTGAATCTGCCCAAAACATTTGGACCAGTTGCTTTCTTGTAGAAACATGGGTGGTTTCTTTATGTCTGCCGCACATGTGTTCAAATACTTTTGTCTTTTATAGTATACATTAAGAAGACGGGTATAAATATAATATGTCTGTTTTCATATATTACTTGGTTTTGTTTTGTTTACATTTTGTTAATTTCCTTCTGTTGCAGTTTTTTATATTTCTTTCTTTATATGTTCAGCTTTTTGATTATTATATTGCAAAGGAATTCTTATTTTTTCCCATCTATTTGGTGTTTTGGATGCTTCTTTTATCTTAATATGCATTTTCTTCTTTAATTTAGGATAATTTTCTTTATTTTATTTTTTTTATTTTATATTTTATTTACATTTCAGATGCTATCCTCTTTTCCCATTTCTCCTACCTAGAAAACCCCTATCCCATGTCCCCTTTTCCCTTTTGCATTTATACATTTTTTAAAAAATGTTAATCAAAGGCTTTATAAGTTTGGTAATGCTCAATCAGAAGTGTAACCCAATACTCAACCTAGACATATAAACTATCTTTGACTTGTGGAGATACATGAACTTCTGCCTCCATGCCCCCCACTCTCTTTCTCTTTCTCTTTCATCACCTTGCTTCTTCTCTCTTTCATCTTCTCCTTTCCTTACCCCATCTCTTCCTCTAAATACTCCTTCCCCCTTAGCTCCTCCTACATATCACCCTTCCTGTTAAAATAAAACTTTTCTCTCAAAGTACAATTAGAGCATAATTATTCCTATTTGTACCAGTGAGGTACAAGATAGTCCTAATACTCAGTCCATCATTTTGTTGACTAACCAGAACCTCTGTCTCTTCTAACTAAAACATTTAGTTTTGTACCTGGCTTTTTTTCTTGGCTTAGAATGAATGTCAGGTGAAAACCATCCACTCAGATCTTTTCTCTCAAAGTAAATAGCCAGGATTGGCTATGAGACTATAGGTCTTCAACTCCATCAGAAATCCAGAATGACTGAGTTAACTGAAATTATGGGAAGCACAAAGCCCAGCTTCTAAAACTTAGCCTATTTATAGAGACTGCTGAACACCTAGACAGCCCCTATACTACCAAACATTGGAGCATCAACTCTTCCGCCTTCTTGCCCAGAATCACCTGACAGACTTTAGTGATGCAGAATTATTAAGGGCTGATTACTCTGTCTAGGCAGATATAATCAGTCAACTATTCTGCAAGTGCGTCCTTTTCTGGACAGTAATTTGTCTGTAGCTGGAAAGAGGTAATTCTTGCCTTGTGGCTGTCTCCGCACAAATGGAGTAACTCCAAGGATGCTCAATTTCTTCTTAGAATACAAGATAGGAAGCTGTCAGGTGCAGACAGGTCTCTAAGCAAAATGAACATTAATATAGGAATATTTGTAATGTCAATTCTATGGACGTCTGACATTTTGAAAACCAACTATCCATGTAAGGTAACCTGGACTGTTGTCTGTTCACTCCTCTCAGCTATTTCTAAATAAAACATAGAAAACACCTAGGATAATTTTCAATGATTATTCTATTGAAAAATATGATCTAGACCTTTGGACTGATATTATTCTTCTATTGCAGTCACTAGTAGTCTTTGCCTATTCAAATGTTTCAAAGTTGCTAGTTGTTTACTGCCAGAAATCTTTTAGACTCTATACTTTTTTTGACTGATATGTCCATTTTTCTATTCTCCTTTATTAGGTAAGATTCTCTTTCCATTCCTGTTCTGTGTGAGAACCTTGCCTCTGTAGTTGTCAGGGTACAGGCTATTTCAATAGCCTCCTTTTAGAGAATTAGCAACTGCTAAAGTTATTACCTGCCTCTACCACCTGCTACCTTTGCCAGGTATTCTAGGTGTGTGCTCAATATAAAAGGACCATCAGTCACTGCAGCTCTCTTTCTTTCTTTATTGTCTGGGTTTTCTGCCCATACCCCATCTATGTTACCTTTCACTACCCTCATGGCTCTCTCTCTGTTCCTTGTCTGCCCCTCTGCAGGTCCTCTTGTGTGTCTCTGTCCCTTCTTCAATTCTAATTTTTCTCCCTTCCTCAAAACAGCCTTTTTTTTTTTTTTTGCATCAGATCTGGTGCATGTTTTAATTTTTCAGGACCTGCTGTGATAGGGTAATTTGACTCTGCTGGTGACATATTTTTCCTGGCTGTGTTTTATTATATTCCTATGCTGGTGTCTAGGCCTCTGGGTTTGAGGTTTTAGGTGTGTCTATTTTTGGGTGGGAGTTATGTTGCTGGGTTAAAGTTTGATGTCTGAATTTGCAGAGAGTGTTGACTGAGTGTTGCCTCCTTTACTGACCTGTTTTGTGGGTACGTTCAAGAGGGAATGCTTGCTAATGCTGAAAGCTCAGAGAAGGGCTAGGCAGGAAGAGATGATCTTAGCAGTATAAAAGGAGACATTGTCAGGAGAGAGGTTCAGCTGCCTCTGATGTTTAGGACAGTGCTAGGGGCAACTGTGAAATTTGTATCAAGGATAAATAATAGTGTCATAGATCTATGGAAAGCCTAACTTGTCTCCTGGGAGGCATGGAATGTGGTTGAACAGGGTGTGTCTGAGAGAGAGAGAGAGAGAGAGAGAGAGAGAGAGAGAGAGAGAGAGAGAGAGAGAGAGAGAGAGAGAGAGAGAGCTGTGAAACCAGCATGGGGCAGGTGGGGATTGTTTGTGGTGTCTATAGGAGGCATTCACAGTGGGAGAGGAAGCTTCCACTGGTATTCTGTTCCAAAGGTAAGGGCAACTGATATTAGGGTTTGCAGTAACAGATAGTGAGGTAGGTCTTTGGACAAAGTACCTTTTCTACTGGCAGGCATGGCTTATGGTTGAACAGCAGTATCTTTCAATAATAAGGGGCTTAGGACACACAAAGATGTGTTGGTAAAGCCTGATCAATTTCAGTTTTGAGCAAACATGCTATGACAAACCCTCTTGTTGAACAGCCAGTCAAGGTACAACAGCAGGGTTAAGCTACATATAGATAACTAATACACCTTACAGAAAAAACAAACAAAACAAACAAACAAACAATGTTAGCCTAGTCATCATGGATGTCAGTGGGTTTTGCCCCCTTGTTTAGTTCCTGCAAAGTATGCCAGGCATACAGTTTCTAAAATATTAAGTTGCTGACCTGTATGTTAATGCCCCAGTCTTGCTGTAACTACTATGAAATCAAAGCACTCCTAGACTTGGTATCTCAGTTTGGACATGATGAGAAGTTGACTGGTTACTGGTTGTCCTTGTTAATGAGCTCATAATAAAGACCTTTGTGTGTTTGTTTGTCTTTGGGGTTTTTATGACTTGGACATAACATCTTGGTACTTACACTTGACCCAAAGTCACTCAGGACTCCAAACTGAAGGGTTGAAAGACCTGCTGTTAAGAAATATTGTTCTTTGTGTCAGTGGCTTGTCTGTCAGATTTGTGTATGTGTGACTTGGTGTTCTGATTTTTCATGAGTATTTGTGCAGGGAGATGACTAACATGAACATGGAACCATGGTACAGTGGATACACTGGAGAGTCTTAGCCACAATGGGCTTAAAAGATGTTCCAGAGCCTGGTATAGGGGACTATGTGCCCTGGATCTTAATTGCTGGGAAGGAAACAGCAGACTTGGAACCCTGGTATATGACTCACAGCTGCTATCCTGTCTTCATTTTCTCCTCTGTCCAAGTGGAAGACTCTGCTGGATAGCCTTTACCACCCCCCTTGTGGCTGTCTACTATGTATGTGCCACTTTATTATTCTATGACTATGAGAGGAAATGAGAGTGTTTCTATCCCAATTGATTTAGGTACTAACCTCTCACCTAGGTTTTACCCTTCTCACCAAAACGACCTACACCCACTAAATTGCCCATGACAGAGTGCTTTCCAGACAGCATCCAGGCCAAAATCAGGCTGCTACTAAACCCTCAGCCTCTCCTTACCCTGCTTTATAGGGCGGAAAGGAAAAAGAATTCTTTTTTTTTTTTCCCATCCTGATCCACCTTCTTCTTAGTCCATATGTGACTCTGTAGTTTCAGAGTTGTCTTAAGATGAAAGGTTGTTCTTTACCCTTTCCAACAGAGTTAGCATATGTTCCTTGGATCAGAGCTTCTGTCCTTTGGGGGTGGTCCTTTCCAGCTCTATTGGACAATGTGCTTCTCTCTTCACCTTTCAGCAGTTTTAGACACCTCTTTAGCACTTGCAGGGAAACCCAGCTTATCCTAGGTCAGTACAACCTATAAACTCCCCATTCCAGTGTATCCTTCCCTGCTCTGAGCCAGGTGCCCTTTCCATTTTGTCCTGGCTCAGCCACAACTGCCATTCCCTCAAGCAATGTCAGGGACTCTTGTAATTGAGATGGTTGAATCATTGGTTTTAGGTTTTTACAACTTCCTCATTTAGTATTTGTTGGGACCTAAGCTCGAGTCCCTGTTCGGGCACCAAAAATGTTGCAGCCCGAGCAAAATGTTGAGGCCCCAGCTGCATTTGGGTGACCACTGTATTCCGGCCCAAGCTGCCGCTCCAGTCCAAGGGTCGGAGTTCAGCAAGAGAGAGAGAGGACAGACTTGAAGAATGGAGACCAGACAGAGTGCGTTTCAGTCCCATTTATTCTTCAGTCTCTCTTCTTAGTCCAAGTCCCAAGTCTTAAGTTCCTAGTCCCTAGTTCCTAGTCCCTAGTGCCTCCAAGTTCTTTCCCCAAGTTACTTCTTCCACGTGTCTGCTACCTAATGCCTAATAACTAACTCCAAGTTGTACTGTCTAACCTAATTCCTAGTTCCAAGTTGTACTCTCTGAAGTGTCTGATTCTCTACCGTCTGCCTCTGCCTTTTATATGTCTCACTTCTAAGCCATGCCTCTAAGTCACACCTATAATCATGCCCTTAGGTCTTGTCTCTAAATCTGATCTCTACACTTCTAAGTTACTCTCTTAAGTTACACACCTTTAATCTCACACACCTTTAATCTCACATACCCAAGGTATCTAAACCAAGATTATCGGAGTATGCTCAGCTGTTGTAGGCAATTGTAATCCAAGTCTCATGTCAGGGTATATGGCTCAAGATGGCTGCAAAGCTGATAGCCACTTTCTGCTAAAAGTCGGCCCCCAACAAGTATTGTCTCTGTGTCCTTATTGTCACCAGTTCTCAACATTTCAGAGCTACAGTCATCTGAAAGAACCTCAACTGAGGATGTCCCCTCATCAGATGGCTCTTTTTCTATTTTTGTGAGGAATACTGTTAATGATTGATGTAAGAAGGCTCTTCCACTGAGGCTGGCAATATTCCTAAGCAAGTGGGGCTGGTCTGGATGAGAAAGCTAGGTGAACATGAGACAGTGACCAAGCAGGAATGCAAGCCAGGAAAAAATGTTGTCCTTGGTTTTTGCCTTCATTTTCTATCTTCAGTTTCTATTGTCAGCTTTAAGTACGATGGAGTATGATTTGACAGAACCATTCACAGCATTCATTTGTTACCAGAGATGCTGTTGCTTAGAGGATTCAATCCAAGTAGCAGAATAGCAAGGTGGAACAACAACAGCAAAATGGTATCAAAAAGATGATTTTACTGTCTGACACTATCTATGTTCCTCTTTTAGAGGAATGTGAAAAATATCAGAAATGAGATGGCAAAAGTCATAGAAAGCTGTACATGGAGCTTAGCCGGTTTGTTCTCATAGGACCTGGAAGATCGGAGTGTTCACAGTAATGCAGCCAGAGGAAGTTGAGGACACAGTATTTTATGGAAAATAGACTTTGAAATTATTTAGCTAGAGGTCATTTGTCTGACCCTGTGGGCAAAAATCTTTCATAATATTCTTATATTTACTGAGATACTATATAGTGAAAAAATTTTAGAAATAAATGTATTTATTCACTTTTTCCCATTTAATTATATATTCAATGTACATCTCATTTGATATCCCCTCTTCATTCGACCATAACATAGTCCCTCATCTCTGACTCCTCTTTATCTCCCAAGGGAGGATAGGGACCACGTCCTTATCCCTCAACTGTGGCATGTCAAGTCTCTGCAAGACTAGGCCACCATCCTTTCCCACTGAGGTCAGACAATGCAGCCATGTTATAGGAACAGTTTGCACAGATAGGCAACAACTTAAGGAAACCGCTTGTTCCATGTGTTGGGGTCCCACGTGAAGACTGAATAGAACATGTACTACATAGGTGGTGGGGACCTTGGTCAAGCCAGTGTGTGCTCTTTGGTTGGTGGCTCAGTCTCTGAGAGGTCACCTATGGTCCAGGTTAGTTGATTCTGATGGTCTTCTTGTGGACTTCCTGTCTCTTCTTGGGGCCCTCAATTCCTTTCCCAACTCTCCCAAAAGACTATCTGAGCCCTGTCTAATGTTAGGCTGTAGGTCTATGCATCTGCTTCAGTCAATGGAGACCATCAGAGGACAATTATGCTAATCTCCTGTCTGCAAGAACAGATTCCAATGATAGGAAGCAGCTTTAGGGATAGCCCCCTGCTATAGTAGTTGGAGGATGATCATGAAACTAAGCTGCATATCTGATCCATATGTGCTTGCAGCCCTTAGTCCAGCCTGTGTGTGCTATTTTGTTTGTGGCTCAATCACTGAATGTCCCCAAGGGTCCTGGTTAGTTGAGTCTGTTGTTTTTCCTGTTTAGTTCCTAGCCTCTTGAGAACCTTCAATCCTTCCTGCAACTCTTCAATAACAGTTCTCAAGATCCATTCAATATTTGACTGTGATTGTCTGCATCTGTTTCAGTCAGCTGCTGGGTGGAGCCTTTCAATGGTCAATTATTCAAGGATCCTGTGTGGGAGCATAACAGATTATCCTTAATAATAGAAAATTTATGTTTCTATAAGATGAGTACAGAACTGCTTTGAGTGTATAATTTTTTGTAGGGACTTCAGTAAAGAGTGGTGAGTTCTCTCTATCATTTCTGTTTCCTTGGTTGATTTTTACAGGGGCATGACTGTCTTTTTTTTTTTTTTTTTTTTGAGACAGGGTTTCTCTGTGTAGTTCTGACTGTCCTGGAAACTCACTCTGTAGACCAGGCTGGCCGCAAACTCAGAAATCTGCCTGCCTCTGCCTCCCAAGTGCTGGGATTAAAGGCGTGCGCCACCCTACTGCCCGGCCATGAGTGTCTTGATATGTAACTTTTGCTGTCCTAGGACTTGTTGCATTGACCATGCTGACATCAAGCTCAATGACATACACCTGCCTGTGCCTCTGGGATAAAGACATGAGCAAAAACACCCAGGTTGTCCATCATTTATGTAGTTACTAATTATTCATACAATTTCTTTAATGTGTGCTCAGTGTTGTGGGTTTGTGTTCTTCTACATCTCCCTCTTAATTGGCATTTCTCTTACAAAGCTATATCCTATTCAGTGGGTTCAGAAGCAACACATGCAATCCTTCATAATACAAATTCCTTCTAAAATGACATAATGATTAGATTATAACTTCTGTGTCAAGAAATGAGGGTAGCACCCAAAATATATGATTATACTGTCTGGGAAGCACACATTTATATACAATGGTGTTAGTATCATGCTTTGTGTTGTACACATATTTTAGGATGCAGTGACTTTTGATGATGTGCATATCACCTTCACTGGAGAAGAGTGGAATTTGCTGGATCCTTCCCAGTAAGAATCTCTACAAAGATGTGATGCTGGAGACCTACTGGAACCTCACCGATATAGGTAAGACTGTAAATTTTCTTTTGCTTTTCAAAATAAGGGGACAATTAGTTCTTGGTTATTGATGATACTCTGTTATTTCAATTGAGAACAAGGAAGAATTGAGTGGAATAAATCAGGTTCACTGCTGTGAAAATTCACAGTACGAATTTTGCCTAATTTCCATTACTATATCATTCATTTTCTCGGTTCTGTGTTTTAGGGCTACAATTGGGAAGATCACCATATTGAAAAAGAATTTAAACGTTTCTAGAAGACACAAAAGGTAATATAATGTGCAAAGTGATACAAATATGCCTCTGAGAAAATTTTAATATGCCCTGGAAAACTCTAAAGAAAAGGAAGTGTGAAAATATCAGTCCTTTAAGTATAGCTATGAGTATAATATTTTCTCAAAGCCATGTGCCTCCGTGTCAGTTATCTAATTTGGTGTCTTGCAAGGAATTCCTCTAAGGAAGAAAAACATGGGAAACAATGCCTTAAGGGATACCTTTATTTGATTTGTAGCTCCCATTTAGAACTATGCTGTGGAACTACCAATCTGAGTAGTTCCATAATATTTAGATGTTGCACATGGAATAGGATACATATATATCCAAAGCCATCCAATAAGCAAATAGTCCATAGTAAATCTGGTGATACTCATTACTTCTTGTAGTGACATTGCCTAATGTTTTTATTTGAGCGGTCAGTTTATGAGTCAAGGATGTTGTAGCAGAGAAACCTCAATCCATATACAGTATGTCTACCAAGAAACAAAAGTCAAATGGTGTTTATTTCAAAGTGGAAACATTTCATTTGTTCTTGTTTTTTATGGGTATATCAAGGTATCAGACAAATAAAACCAAATGAGCATATGAATATTTTAAAGGAGCAACATACTTCTCTCTATTCTAGAATAGTGAGAAGATATTTTAGTATTCTGCCCTTTGGTAGACTTTCTGAATATGATAAAAGTTTGAAATTAATTGGTTTTCTGACTTTACTGGGAACATCTCCAAAGTCACACTGTAGAAAATCCATGTGGGTATTAGAAATTTGTAAAATTTTTCAGTTTTTTTTCTGGTTCACAGTGCTTAGGTGATGTGATTCTCACTATGGGAAATTTATGAATTTAATCAGTGTTATAAAGGTCTGTGTTTTTCTATTTTCCTTCAGATACATGAAATACATCATATAGAAAAAAGGATGTTATAACTGCAGGTCATCTAATAAAATATTCTTGTCATCACAGGTATTTTTAAAGAGGCAAATCAAGCCATAGTTGGGGAGAACACCATGAACAAAGGAAGTGATAAAAACTTAAGTTTTGATTCTCCCTTGTTATTAAACCAAACTACAAAATTAATTCATATTGATTAAATGATTAATCAGTGTAATGATTGTGGTAAAGCTTTCACTTGTACCAATTATCGTTGCAGGCATATAAGTCATAGTGGGGAAAAACCATATGAATATAATCAATGTGGTGAAGCCTTTGCACAACCCAGTCGTCTCCGAAATTATAAAAGAAACCATACTGGAGAGAAACCTTATGAATGTAATCAATGTGGTAAAGCCTTTGCAAGACCCAGTCATCTCCAAAGACATAAAAGAATACATACTGGTGAGAAACCTTATGAATGTAATCAATGTGGTAAAGTCTTTGCCCTACACAATCATCTCCAAAATCATAAAAGAATACATACTGGAGAGAAACCTTATGAATGTAATCAATGTGGTAAAGCCTTTTCACATCAGAGTAGTCTCCAATATCACAAAAAAACACATAATGGAGAGAAACCTTATGAATGTAATCAATGTGGTAAAGCCTTTTTATGTCAGAGTAGTCTCCAGTGTCATAAAAGAACCCATACTGGAGAAAAACCTTATGAATGTAATCAATGTGGTAAAGCTTTTGCAATACCCAGTGTTCTCCAAAGACATAAAACTACACATACTGGAGAGAAACCCTATGAATGTAATCAATGTGGTAAGGCCTATTCACAAGAGAGAGCTCTCCAATATCACAAAAGAACACATACTGGAGAGAAACCATATGAATGTAGTCAGTGTGATAAAGCCTTTGCAAGACCCACTCATCTTCAGTTACATAAAAGAACACATACTGGTGAGAAACCTTATGAATGTAATCAATGTGGTAAAGCCTTTGCAAGACCCAGTCATCTTCAAAGACATAAAAGCATACATACTGGAGAGAAACCTTATGAATGTAATCAATGTGGTAAAACATTTTCACAACTGACTACTCTCCAATATCATAAAAGAACACATACTGGAGAGAAACCTTATGAATGTAATCAATGTAGTAAAGCCTTTGCATGTCACAGTCATCTACAACGTCATAAAAGAACACATACTGGAGAGAAACCTCATGGATGTAATCAATGTGGTAAAGCATTTTCACAACGGAGTACTCTACAATATCATAAAAGAACACATACTGGAGATAAACCTTAGGAATGTAATTAATGTGATAAAGCCTATTTACAAGGATGAAAGAAGTCTTCAAAACACTAAAAGACCACATACTGGAGAGAAATCTTATTAATATTCAATGCGAGAAAAGCCTTTTCACAAAGTTATTTTCTGCAAGAACATAAAATAGCCTATGTTGGAGAGAAACTATGAATGTAATGTACTGGCTGGTTTTGTGTGTAACTTGACACCAGCTGGAGTTATAACAGAGAAAGGA
Source organism: Arvicanthis niloticus (assembly GCF_011762505.2). Classification (NCBI taxonomy): domain Eukaryota; kingdom Metazoa; phylum Chordata; class Mammalia; order Rodentia; family Muridae; genus Arvicanthis; species Arvicanthis niloticus. The sequence goes on along the minus strand of NC_047676.1, from coordinate 372,839 downwards.
GCTTCATTTGAGGAAATGCCTTCATGAGATTCAGCTGTATGGTATTTCCACAATTAGTGATAAGTGGGGAGAGCCCATTGTGGGTGGTATCATTTCTGGGATAGTAGTTTTGGCTTCTATAAGAAAGCAGACAGAGCAAGCCGGGGGAAGTAAGCCAGTAAATAACATCCCTCTAAGTCTTCTACATCAGCTCCTGCTTCCTGAGCTGCTTAGTTCCAGTCCTGACTTCTTTTGGAGATGAACAGCAAAGTGCAAGTGTAAGCTCAATAAACCCATTTTCCCCCAACTTCCTTCTAGTACATTATGTTTTGTACAAGAATAGAAACACCGACTAAGACAGTAATTAATGTGCTAATGCCTTTGGATGTCACACCACTTTCCAAAACATAAAAGACTGTTACTGGAAAGAAACCTAATGAATGTAATCAATGAGTTAAAAACTTTTTACAACCCTGTAGTCTCTATTATTATAAAAGAACACATAGAAGAGAGAAATCTTATGAATGTAATCAGTCTTGTAAAGCATTTGCAAGTCACATCATCAGATGTCATATAAATGATCCATACAAGAGACAAACCACATGAATGTTATCAATTTGTATGTCATCATTCATTACACAAAAGAAATCACACTGGAGAGAACCCTTTTTTAATGTAATCATTGTGGTAAAACTTTGTCTATTCACTGTCATATGCAACTACATAATAGAACACATTCAAAAGAGTAACTCTATGGAGTTAATCAGTCTATTAAGCCCTTGCCAGTTACAGTTATTGCCCAATACAGAAAACAACACATACTTTAGAGAAACTGCATGAATGTCATGAATGAGGTAAAGCCTTTCCAGGACAGTCATCCCTAAATACACAAAAGAAAATGTGTAGGAGCAAAATCTTTTAGGATTTAATCACTGTGATAAAGCATTTGCATATCACAGTTGTCTCCAAATACATGAAGGAGCACATAGTCGAGAGAAGTCCTGTTAGTGTAGTGAATGTGGTAAAGCCTTCGTATGTCACTGTACTCTTCATATACTTCAAAGAGAACACACTTTAGAGAAACCTTATGAATGAAATGAAAATGGAAAAGCTTGCACATATCACTGTAGTTTCCAAAGACATAAAAGGACACATATTGGACAGAAATCTTGTAAATGTACTCAAGTTGGAAAATCTTTTACATGCCATACTAGTCTCTGAATACAAAAATGAACATATACTAGAGAGAAATCTTCTGAAAGTAATCAATGTGTTAAAGCCTGTGCATGTCTAATCATATTTAAATGCTTGAAAGAATTCATAGTAGAAATAAACTTTGATGATTTGAATATGCTTGTACCTAAGAAGTAGCACTATTAGGATGTTTGGCCTTGTTGGAGTAGATATTACTGTCTTGAAGGAAGTGAATTCCTATGGTGGTGGTCTTTGGAGCTCCAGCCAGGACAAAACAGACCCTCCTACTGTTAGGTTGGAAGACTGTCTCTTCCTGGCTGCCTTCTCATGAGGATGCAGAACTCTGAGCTCTGTCTCCAGCATCATGACTGCCTGCATACTGCCAATCTTCCTGCTATGATGGTAATTGACTAAACACTTGAAACTGTAAGCCAGGCCCAATTAAGTATTGCCTCTAAAACAGTTGTCTTGAGCACAATGTCTATTCTAAGCAATGGGAATTCTATCTAAGACAGAATTTGGTACCCCAGACATAAGTATTGCTATGAGAGGCTATACTATGTTTTTGTTTGTAGCAATATGAATTTTTAGACTTTTGATTGCTACATCCATTAAGTGGAATTAATGGTTTATTCTAGTAGGAATAATGAACACATCTGTACTGAGGGTGTTTTGAACTTTGTATATAGTTTTTATGGTACATTGCTGAAGAATGTTGCCTTTTCCCCTTGTCTGAAAAGTGTACTTGACACTAATTTAAGGAGGTTTATGTTTACTGAATTTTCAAATAAAGTCTCAGAAAAGCCAAGCATAGCATTGGCCTATGTTTACTCTCATGGTGATTGTTTTGGTCAAAAATAGTAATCTTAGAAAGGAAAAATATAAAATGTTAGTTTCAAAGAGAAAAGGCACAACAGGAAGTTAAATCAAGCTAAATCCTGTGATCAAAGATATCTCATGGTATTAAAAAATAGGGATGTTATGGCAAGATTCCATCCACCTTAATATATAGATGTGGAGTTGTATAAAGGAGAACTGTATCATGACAGGCATTATTATTACCTGGTTATTGTTTCCATGTGGACATGAGGAGATACAAGTATGTGTTAAATTGACAAAGAATAGATTGTAATTACATTTCTGAATTTTCAATTTAAGATCTAAAAGGAAATAATTAGGTCCAAGCATGGTGGCACATGCCTTAAATCCCAGGAGATGAGAATCAAGCAGATTTCTGGTTCAAGTCATCCCGGTCTAGAACAAGTTTTAGGTAAAGAAAAGCTTAGGTACAGGCAAAATATTACACAGCTTTTATCCCAGCATTCAGGAGACAGAGCCATGCAGGTCTCTGAGTTCAAGGTTAAACTACTGAGTAAGTTCCAGTAACATCAAACTTAGGCAGTGAAATTGATGAAAATTAGAAAGCTGGTGATAATGTAATAGAAGGTGCCATGTTCCAGCCCCAGCAAACAGCAAAACTCAGCAGCTTTGTGCATATGGCTGTGGCTTTAGAGGCAAGACTGGAAGGAATAATGACACAGTTGATACTGGTTAGATGTAGTTAAAAAATTAGCAGTGGTGAAGAAGAAACCAGCATCACTGAGGTGAAATCTTCTGGGGAGTGTTTCCTGAGAGGACAATGAAGCTGTGTTCCAGAGATACCCAAGGTTGTAACTTGTGGTGCAGATGCTCTTGGTCATATGTAAATATCACCAACATGGCACTGGTTTTAAAGCATGAATGTATCATGGAGAACAGCTAAGGCTTGGCACCATGAAGGGAGTGTATGAGAGGAAAGCAGTGAAGCCTAGTTGCTCCAGGAGACCCAGCATATTGAAGATGTCAGTGCCATGTGATGAGTAGAAAGATCATCATCAGCAGTACAGTGGAGTCAACCAAAACCTATAGAGGGAAGAGCTGGAGAAGCGGCCCAATCTCTTTAGAGATGCACAGAAGATCGTGTGTGGATGCCAGGTTCTGGAACATGAATTTGTAATATTGAAGAAAGCAGAAAGAAGTCAGAGATCTGAATAATGCTTTGACATCAGACAAAGAGATGCAGATTTTGGAGATTGCCCTGGGGGCTTTTGGTCATCTTTCAGCACAGTATTTTCTCACAGTGGTATTTAGAAATGATGAAGTATATTTCCTATGAATTTGAATGTATGTGATGTGCTATTTGTTTTGGAAATATAGGGGATTACAGTTACATGATGAGATGATTCTCAAAAGTGCCTTCAACTTTGGACTTTTAACATTTTTGAGACTGCTATAGATGATGAAGTCTTGTTCATTTGAACCTCATGTATTTTGCATTATGCTATCCTAAAATATGGTCCCCATACATTCATGTGTTTGAACCAGCATATGGGGGCCAAGAAGTGGAATGTGGTAGTTTAAATATGTTTGGCTCAGGGACTAGCACTATTATGAGGTGTGGCCTTGTTGGAGTAAGTCCATTACTGTGTGGGTGGGCTTTGAAGTTCTAACTAGTACTGAATGGAATCTCCTAGTGGCTCCCTGGATGACAGTCTCTTTCTGGCTGCCTGTGGATCAAGATGCAGAGCTCTCATCTTCTTCTCCAACATCATATCTTCTTGTATGTCTGCTATGCTTCCTGCTATGATGAAAATGGACTAAATTTCTGAAACTGTAAGCCATCCCCAATTAAATGGTTGCTTTTATAGGAGTTGCCTTGTTCATGAAGTCTCTTCACAGCAATGTAAATGCTAAGACAGAAGCACTGTGAGTGTATTTAGTATGGTCAACCCTTTGCACAATTCTGTATTCTTCATTATCATGAAAAAAATATGTGCTAGAGAGAAACCTTATGAATGTGTTTAGTATAATGAAGCCTTTGTACACCTCTGTAGTCTTCATCCTTATGAAACTCTTTATACTTGAGAGAAGTTCTATAAATTTTAGAAATGTGGTAAAGTCTTTATGTAATGGGTTCCACTGAGATCCAACACAATTCAAACACCAAGATAATGCAAATGATGAGAATTTTTTTGTAATCAACTCACTACTGATTAATCAGGACCACAAAAATATATTCAGAAGCTTAGCTGAATCACCACACCCCACCCTGAGCCAGAAAGATGTAAAGACTCCACACCTGAATACCACAAATATCAGTGCCCCATTACAGCTATATTTTCCTCCAATCAGGATTTCTTTCTGTTGTTAACCTATGTCAAATTATACAGACTGTAGGTTTTATGGGTTAGCCTATCACACCCATTTTGTGGTTGGAAACAGGCAGTTTATTTTGAAGATTAAAACATGAGTAACAGAAATTATAGTTAGGAACAGTTGTTGTGTTTTGGGGCACAAAGCATGAATAATGAAGCTGGCCAGATACTGTTAAGTACACAGGTCCCCTATGACCTGGACTTGAACTTCCTTTCAAACTACAGTTAAATTTAGATTGATAACAAAAGGCAGTCCTTAGAACAAGGTTTTTTTGCCTACATTTAGATATCATAGTCATCTTGGAATACATAGCAGAACACATATTGGAGAGAAATCTTATAACTAAAATCAATGTGATAAAAACTTTTCACAACACATGTATCTATGAACATAAAATCATTCTCTGGATGTTAGGAGCCATGCTGCGTTTGCTGAAGTAGCTATACGCTCGCCATTATAAGATGGCGCTGGCTTCCTGTTCCTGGTTCTTCTTGGCCTTGGTGTCTGCAGCTGTGCGCACGCGTAGGCGCGAATTTTCCCGATGAAAGTACTATCAGTGGATATGTAAATGAGACCCCAGTCTGTAAGCCAATGAGGACAGATCATGTCTCTTTGATAGTATATAAGTCAGTACATTCTGGGGCTTGGGGTCCTTCCTTTGTTCTCCATCTTGCATCCTTCTAACTAAAAGAGCTGTAACAATAAAAGACGCTGTCAGAAGAATCTTGAGTGTGACGTGCTCCTTATCGGCGAGGTAGCGTGTCGCATCTGGATTTCTTCATTGTTATTTTGTCCCCATTTTCATTTTTGATTTTATTAATTTGTATATTCTCTATGTTTTAACAAGGGTTTGATTATCTTGTCTAATAAAAGGCTCAAAGAAACAACTCCATGTTTCATTTTTTGCATTCTTCTCTTTCTATTTTATTGATTTCAGTGCCCAATTTGACAATTTCTTAATGTCCACTCCTGTTTTTTTTAATAACTCAATCACTTCTTTCTATTCTAGATTTAAAGTGTGCTGTTGGGAGGCAGAGGCAGGAGGATTTCTGAGTTCGAGGCCAGCCTGGTCTACAGAGTGAGTTCCAGGACAGCCAGGACTACACAGAGAAACCCTGTCTCGAAAAACAAAAAAAAAAAAAAAAAGTGTGCTGTTAAATTGACAGTATGAGAGCTCTCCAATTTTGGCATGTAGGGATTTTGTGCTATTAAGTTTATTCTTAGAACCATTCCATTTTTTGTGCTCCATAAGATTGTGCATGTTGCATATTTATTTTCTTTCTTTTTTTTATGGTATGAGAATTTATTTTTTGTTTTTTTTCTTTTTTATTAGATATTTTATTTATACTTTAGATGCCATCCCCTTTCCCTATTCCCCCTTAGGAAACCCCTATCCCATGCCCCCTTTTTCCTTTTTGCATTTATACATTATTAAAAAATGTTAATCATAGGCTTGATAAGTTTGGTATTGCTCAATCAGAGGTGTAACCCACTACACAACCTAGATATATCAACTATCTTTGACTGGTGGAGATACATGAACATCTGCCTCCCTGTCTCCCCCCTTTTTCTCTCTCTCATCACCTAGCTTCTCCTCTCTTCTCCTCTTCTTACTCCTTCTCTTCCTCTCAGTACGCCTCCACCTTAGCTCCTCCTACATATCACCCTTCCTGTTAAAAATGAAACTTTTCTCTCAAAGTACAATTAGAGCATAATTATGTTGATTTGTACCAGTGAGGTACAAGATAGTGCTAATACCCAGTCCATCATTTTGTTGACTAACCAGCACCTCTGTCGTCTATCCTAACTAAAACATTTAGTTCTGAACCTGGCTTTAGATGAATGTCAGCTGACAACCATCCACTCAAATCTTTTCTCTCAAGGTAAATAGCCAGTATTGGCTATGAGGCTATAAATTTTCAATCCCGTCAGAGATCCAGAATGACTGAGTTAACTATAATTGTGGGAAGCACAAAGCGTAGCTTCTAAAACTTAGACAATTTATAGAGACCTCTGAACACCTGGACAGTCCCTCTACTTCAAAACATTGGAGCATCTGTTCTTCTGCCTTCTGGCCCAGGATCATCTGACAGACCTTAGTGATGCAGAATTATTAAGGGCTGATTACTCTGTCTAGGCAGATATAATCAGTCAACTATTCTGCAAGTGTGTCCTTTTCTGGACAGTAATTTGTCTGTAGAAGGAAAGAGGCAATTCTTGTCTAGTGGCTGTCTCACCACAACTGGAGTAACTTCAAAGATGCTCAATTTCTTCCCACAATTATTCAATATAGGAAGCTGTCAGGAGCAGTCAGGTCTCTAATCAAAATGAACATTAATACAGAAATGTTTGTCATGTCAATTCTATGGATTTCTGATGTTTTGAAAACCAACTATCCATGTAAGGTAATCTGGACTGTTGCCTGTTAACTCCACTCAGCTATTTCTAAATAAAACCTAGAAAACACCCTAACAATAAACTCCAAGCCATGAATTTGCTATAGTCCCCTTAACTCACAGGCTGACCATCCCAAATCAGTTAAAAAGTTAAAGAAGGACTGGGTCTAAGCCTTGTATTCTAAATGTGTTATACTGGTACAGTGCCTATGAAAGTAACAATATTCATCTCACTCTCATATCAATAAGAAGCTCATACCAATGAAAACCTTAAAATTTGTAATCAAAGTAAATTGGTGCTGTTTAAGAATTTATATCTTCATCTTGATACTAATTATACAGATTTCTACTAAGAGGTTATGGCTATGAAATAAACCCTAGCTAATCCTCTCTATTCTCACAAAACCACTACTTTTCCCTAGAAAGACAGCCCAACATTTACCACCTTAGTCCCCAAGCCCAGGGAATAGGGGCGCTGATTCTTCATTAGCTTCTTCAAGCTGATTATGGGTGTTGAGATATTAGAAGACGAGTGGGGGGAAGAGCAAATTGACAAGCCTCTGATGCTGTGTCTTCACTGCCTCCAGATGGAATTCCCGGACCTCAGAGGTTTGAGCAGGTCTGCCCAGCTTGCTTGTTGAGTAGATACACCAAGGCTGATCATTCTGCAATATACAATTCTCAAAACAAATTTTAGTATCAAGATAGTTTTTTTAAGAGGGCTGACATTTTATTAAGGATGTTGGTTCTAACTGTTTTTTTTCCCCTCTTTTTATTGAATATAATATTTACATTTCAAATTTTATCCCCTTACTGCATTCTCCCCACCACCCAGGAACCACTTATCCATCCCCCCTCCTCCTGCTTCTATGAGGGTGTTTACCCACCTACCCCCAATCCCCTCCCCACTCTCAGATCCCCCCCCCCCCCAGTGCTCAGCCTTCAAGGTACCAATGACCTCGTCTCCACCTATGCCCAACAAGGACATCCTCCCCTACATATACAGCTGGAGTCATGTGTCTCTCCATATGTGCTCCTAGGCTGGTGGTTTAGACCCTGGGAGCTCTGGCTGGTTGTATTGTTGGCTCTCCCTCAACCAACTTAAAGCTCCTTCACTTTACTCTCTAACTTCTCCACTGGGAACCTTTGATCAGATTAATGGATAGGTGCGAGTATCTGTCTCTGGGTATGTCAGACTCTGGATACCTCTAAGGAGACAGCCTTATCAGGCTGCTGTCAGCTTTCCCTTCCTGACATCCATATCAGTGTCTATTTTTGGTGACTGCACATGGAATAAATACCCAGGTGGAATGGTCTCCATACAACCTCTCCTTCAGATTCTGTCCCATACTTTGTCTCCATATTTGCTCCCTTGGGTATTTAGTTACTCCTCCTAAGAAAGACCTAGGCATCCTCACTTGTTCTTTCTTCTTCATGAGCTTCATTTCATCTGTAGTTGAATCTTTGTTGTTTTCAAATTTTTGGGCTAATCTCCACTTATCAGTGAGCAAATACCATGTGTATTCTTTTGTGATTGGGTTACCTCACTCAGGATGATATTTTCTAGTTTCCATCCATTTACTAAGAATTTCTCAAATTCATTATTTTTAATAGCTGAGTAATATTCCATTGTGTAAATGTACCACATTTTTTGTATCCATTCCTCTGTTGAAGGGCATCTGGGTTCTTTCCCAGCTTCTGGCTACTATAAATAATGCTGCTATGAACATAGTGGAGTATATGTCTTTGCTATATGTTGGGGCATTTTCTGGTATATATGCCCAGGAGTGCATAGCTGGGTTCTCAGGTAGTGCTATGTCTCAATTTTTCTGAGGAACTGCCAGACTGACTTCCAGAGAGGTTGTATCAGCTTGCAACCCCACCAACATGAAGGAGTGTTTGTCTTTTTTCACATCCTCGCGCCAGCATCTACTATCACCTGAGTTTTTGATCTTAGCCATTCTGACTGGAGTCAGGTGGTTCTCAAGGTTGTTTTGATTTGCATTTCCCTCATGACTAAGGATGTTGAGCATTTCTTAAGGTGCTTCTCGGCCATTCGTGTTTCCTCAGTTGAGAATTCTTTAGCTCTGTACCCCATTTTTAATGGGGTTATTTTGTTGTTTGGCGTCTAATTCTTGAGTTCTTTGTATATATTTGGTATTAGCCCTCTATCAGATGTAGGGTTGGTAATGATCTTTTCCCATCTGTTGGTTGCTGTTTTGTCTTGTTGACAGTGTCCTTTGCCTTACAGAAGCTTTGGCAATTTTATGAGGTCGCATTTGTAGATTCTTGATCTTAGAGCATAAGCCATTGGTGTTCTGTTCAGGAACTTTTCCCCTGTGCCTAGGTATTCGAGGTCTTCCCCAATTTCTCTTCTATTAGTTTCAGTGTATCTGGCTTTATGTGAAGGTCGCTTTATCCACTTGGAGTTGAGCTTTGTACAAGGGGATAAGAATGGATTATTTTGCATTCTTCTACATGTTGACCTCGCAGTTGAGACAGGCACTCTACTTGTTGAAAATGCTGTCCTTTTTTCCGCTGGATGGTTTTAATCTCCTCTTGGTCAAAGATCAAATGACCTATAGGTGTGCGGGTTTATTTCTGGGTCTTCAATTCTATCCCTTGATCATCCTGTCTGTCTCTGTACCATACCATGCAGTTTTTATCACTACTGCTCTGTAGTACAGTTTGAGGTTCGGGATGGTGATTCCCCCCTAAAGTTCTTTTATTGTTGAGTATATTCATCACTATCCTTATCGGTTTTTTGTTATTCCATTTGAATTTGTAAATTGCTCTTTCTACCTCTATGAATGAATTGATTTGGAATTTTGATGGTATTTTTGCATTGAATCTGTAGATTGCTCTTGCAAGATAGGCTATTTTACTAAGTTAATCCTGCAATCCAGGAGCATGGGAGATCTTTCCAATCTTCTGAAGGATTCTCGATTTCTGGAGGGGCAGAGACTTGAAGATCTTGTCATAAATATCCTTTCACTTGCTGGGTTAGATTCCTCCAGATATTTTATTTTATTTGTGGCTATTGTGTAAGGGTGTCATTTCCCTAATTTCTTTCCCATCCTGTTTATCCCTTGAGTAGAGGAAGGCTACTGATTTGTTTGAGTTGATTTTATATCCAGCCACATTGCTAAAGTTGTTTATCAGGTTTAGGAGTTCTCTGGTGAAAGTTTTAGGTTCACTTAAGTATACTATCATATCATCTGCAAATAGTGAAAATTTGACTTCTTCCTTTCCTATCTGTATCCCTTTGACTTCCTTTTGTTGTCTAATTGCTGTAGCTAAGACTTCCAGTACTATATTGAATAGGTAGGGTGAGACTGGGCAGCCTTGTCTGGTCCCTGATCTTAGTGAGATTGCTTCAAGTTTCTCTCCATTTAGTTTGATGTTGGCTACTGGCTTGCTGTATATTGCTTTTACTATGTTTAGGTATGGGCCTTGAATTCCTGATCTTTCCAAGACTTTTAACATGAAGGGATGTTGGATTTTGTCAAATGCTTTCTCAGCGTCTAGAGAGATAACCATGTGGTTTTTTCTTTGAGTTTATTTATGTAGTGGATTACATTGATGGATTTCTGAATATTGAACCATCCCTGCATTCCTATGATAAAGCCTACTTGATCATGATGGATAATTGTTTTGATGTGTTGTTGGATTTGTTTGCGAGAATTTTATTGAGTATTTTTGCATCAATATTCATAAGAGAGATTGGTCCGTAGTTCTCTTTCTTTGTTGGGTCTTTCTGTGGTTTAGGTATGAATGTAATGGTAGCTTCATAGAACGAATTTGGTAGTGTTCCTTCTGTTTCTATTCGATGGAATAGCTTGAAGAGCATTGGTATCAGGTCTTCCTTGAAGGTCTGAAAGAATTCTGCACTGAAACCATCTGGCCCCGGACATTTGTGGTGGGAAGATTTTTATATGACTGTGTCTATTTCTTTAGGCATTATGCGACTGTTTAGATGGTTTATCTGCTCCTCGTTTAACTTTGGTACCTGGTATCTGTCTAGAAAATTTTCCATTTCATCCAGATTTTCCAATTTTGTTGAGTATAGGCCTTTGTAGTAGGATCTGATGATTTTTTAAATTTCCTCTGTTTCTGTTGTTATGTCTCCGTTTTCAGTTCTGATTTTATTATTTGAATGCTGTCTCTGTGCCCTTTGGTTAGTCTGGCTAAGGTTGGTCTATCTTGGAAGATTGTTTTCCAACCTTTTACTCTGAGGTAGTGTCTGTCTTTTCCACAGAGGTGCATTTCCTGAAAGCAGCAAAATGTTGGGTCCTGTTTACGTATCCAGTCTGATAGTCTATGTCTTTTTTATTGGAGAATTGAGTCCATTGATATTAAGAGATATTAAGGAAAAATGAGTATTGTTTCCTGTTATTTTTGTTATGGCAGTGAAGATATGTTTATGTAGCTACGTTCTTTTATCGTTTTTAGAAGATTACTTTCTTGCTTTTTCTAGGTTGTAGTTTCCCTCCTTGTGTTGGAGTTTTCACCAACCAATTATCCTTTGAAGTGCTGGATTTGTGTTGAGATACTGTGTAAATTTGGATTTGTCATGGAATATTTTGGTTTCTCCATCAATAATGATTGACAGTTTTGCTGGGTATAGTAGTCTGGGCTGGAATTTGTGTTTCTCTTAGGGTCTGTATGATATTGGTCCAGGGTCTTCTGGCTTTTATGGTCTCTGGTGAGAAATCTGGTGTAATTCTTATAGGTCTGCCTTTATATGTTACTTTGCCTTTTCCCTTACTGCTTTTAGTATTTTTTTCTTGTTTTGTACATTTGATGTTTTGACTATTATATGGCGGGAAGTATTTCTTTTCTGGTCTAAACTATTTGGAGTTCTGTAGGCTTCTTATATATTTATGGACATCTCTTTCTTTACGTTAGGGAAGTTTTTCCTCTATAATTTTGTTGAGGATATTTACTGGTCCTTTAAGTTGGGATTTTCCCCCCTCATCTATACCTATTATCCTTAGGTTTGGCCTTCTCATTGTGTCTTGGATTTCTTGTATATTTTGAGTTAGTAGCTTTTTGTATTTTGCATGTTTTTTGACAGTTGTGTCAATGTTTTCCATGGTATCTTCTGCCATGAGATTCTCTCTTCCATCTCTTGTATTCTGTTGGTGATACTTGTGTCTATGACTCCTGATCTTTTTTTAGGTTTTCTGTCTCCAGGGTAGTCTCCCTTTGTGATTCCTTTTTTGTTTCTACTTCCATTTTAGATCCTGCATGGTTTGTTTAATTCCTTCTCTGTTTGGTTGTGTTTTCTTGCAATTCCTTAAGGGATTTTTGTGTTTCCTCTTTAATGGTTTCTATCTGTCTACCAGTGTTCTCCTTAAGTTTTTTGAAGGTGTTATTATATGTCTTTCTTAAAGTCCTCTATCATCATCATGAGAAGTGATTTTAATTCTGAATCCTGCTCTTCTGTGTGTGATGGGTGTCCAGGACTTGCTATGATGGGGAACTGGGTTCTGATGATGCCATGTAACTTTGGTTTCTCTTGCTTATGTTCTTGTGCTTTTTGCCTTTTGCCATCTGGTTAACTCTAGTGCTGCCTGTACTTGCTGTCTCTGAACTGAAGCCTGCCTTCTAGTTATCTCGCTTGTTTGTGATCTTCTAGGGGTCCAGATGTCTCTGTGATCTTTTCCAGCTGCACTGATCACAGTGGTACCTCTAAGATGCCTCAGGATATGGTGCCTCCAAGGTAGCAGTCCAGCCAGGTGTCTGCTGTTCTGGCTGCAGTGTCTCCTCTAGGATATCTCATGATATGTCTTCTGATGCTCTGAGTTCAATTGTTCCTCTGTGGCTCTGGGTTGAGGGGACCTTCCAGTATGTCTCAGGTGGAATCCGGGGTCCACACAACAGCAGACCTGGCAGAGGTCTGGTCCAGGCCTAAGATCCGGTTAGGGGCAGAAGGGCAATACTATCCTGCAGGGGTGGGGAGTGGGGGGGTATCTGCTAGAATGTGAGTGCTCACAGCACCCAGCTATGGTCCTCAGGGAAGTATGTGGGTCTTCCTACCTAACATTGGCTGTGGGATCTGTGGAGACTCCAGAATGTCTCTGGCGGGATCCGGGGTCCACATACCAGCAGACTGGGCAGAGGTCTGGTCTAGGCCTCAGATCTGGGAGAGGGGCGGAAGGGGGTAAATTTTTTTTTTTTTGATAAATATGCAGTTGTCCTTCCTTATCTTTTTGATTACTTTTGGTTGAAAATCAATTTTATTTGATATTAGAATGGCTACTCAAGCTGTTTTTTGGGACCATTTGTTTGGAAGATTGTTTTCCATCCTTTTACTCTGAGGTAGTGTCTGTCTTTTTTCAAAGAGATGCATTTTCTGTATGTAGCAAAACGCTGTGTCCTGTTATATATCCAGTCTGATAGTCTATGTCTTTTTATTGGAGAATTGAGTCCATTGATAGTAGGGATATTAAGGAAAAATGATTGTTGCTTCCTGTTATTTTTGTTATTAGAGGTGGAATTATGTTTGTATAGCTATCTTCTTTGTGGGTTTTTGGAAGATTACTTTCTTGCTTTTTGTAGGTTGTAGTTTCCCTCCTTGTATTTGAGTTTTCCATCAGTTATCCTTTGAAGTGATGAATTTGTAGTATAGCTATGTGTAAATTTGGTTTTGTCATGGAATATCTTGGTTTTCTCCATCGATAGTGATTGAGAGTTTTGCTGGGTATAGTAGTCATGGGCTGGCATTTGTGTTCTCTTAGGGTCTGTATGATATCACTCCCGGATCTTCTGGCTTTTATAGTCTCTGGTGAGAAATCCAGTGTAATTCTTATAGGTCTGCCTTTATATGTTACTTTGCCTTCTTCCCTTACTGCGTTTAGTATCTTCTCTTTGTTCTGTATATTTGGTGTTTTGATTATTATGTGATGGGAGGTGTTTCTTTTTTGGTCTAGTCTATTTGGGGTTCTGTAGGCTTCTTGTATATTTAAGGGACATCTCTTTCTTTAGGTTAGGGAAGTTTTCCTCTATAATTTTGTTGAAGATATTTACTGGCCTTTAAGTTGGGAGTCCATCACCTTCATCTATACCTATTATCCTTAGGTTGGTCTTCTCATTGTGTCCTGGATTTCCTGGATGTTTTGTGTTGGATCTTTTTACATTTCACATTTGCTTTGACCATTGTTCTATGTTTTCCATTGTATCTTCTGCACATGAAATTCTCTCTTCTATCTCTTGTATTCTGTTGGTGATGCTTGCGTCTATGACTCCTGATCTTTTTCGTAGGTTTTTCTATCTCTAGGGTAGTCTCCCTTTGAGATTTCTTTATTGTTTCTACTACAATTTTTAGATCCTGGACGGTTTCTCTGTAATTCCTTCACCTGTTTGGTTGTGTTTTCTTGCATTTCTTTAAGGGCTTCTACCTGTTTACCTGTGTTCTCCTCAAAATTCTTTGAGAGTGTTATTTACGTCTTTTTTAAAAGTCCTCTATCATCAACATGAGAAGTGATTTTAATTCTGAGTCCTGTTTTTCAGATGTGGTGTGGTGTTCAGGACTTGCTATGGTGGGGGAACTGGGTTTCTGGTGATACCAAGTAACTTTGGTTTTTGTTGTTTACGTTCCTATGCTTGCCTTTCGCCATTTGGTTAGCTGTAGTGCTACTCACACTCACTGGTTCTGATTGAGTCTGCCTTTCTAGGTTGTGTCAAATCTCCTTGGGGTCGGGTGACTCTCTGATCCTGAGCTCCAGCTCCTCTGGTATAGTGCTCCTCCTAGGATTTTTCAGGGTATGATGTCTCCACAGTAGTAGGCCAGCTAGGAGTTTGCTGTTCTGAATGTAGTTGCTCCTCTATGATGCTTCAGGGTATGGTGTCCCCTGCTGTTTAGCGCTGTGGGCCGTGTCCTCTCTAGGATGCCTGCAGCTCTGCAGTTTTTGACCTCTCTTGGGTACCTCTGCAGCTCTGCTGTCCATGACCTCCCTAGGGTGCCTCCGGACTCAGTTTCCAGAGGGGAGCAGATAGGCTGGAAGACTGCTCCAGCCACTGGTATCCTGGGCCACGGGTGGAAGGGGAGTGGCTCTCTGCAGGGGCAGGGTCTGGCTGCCAGGTGCCCTCTGGTGGCTCCGAACTGCTAGTTGTGGTTCTAAGGCCTGGGGCGGTGAGCAGGTTCACCTACCTGCTGCTCTGCTGTCTATGACTTCCCTAGAGTGCCTCAGACTCAGTTTCCAGAGGGAGGCAGATAGGCTGGAAGACTGCTCCAGCCACCCGTATCTGGGCCAGGAGCGGAAGTGCCCTTTGTGATTTCTTTATTGTTTCTACTTCCATTTTTACATCCTGGATAACAGTTTTGTTTAATTTCTTCACCTGTTTGGTTGTGTTTTCTTGCAATTCTTTAAGGGTTTTAGTTTTCCTCTTTAAGGGCTTCTACCAGTTTACTTGTGTTCTCAAATTCTTTGAGAGTGTTATTTATGTCCTTCTTAAAGTCCTCTATCATTGTTACGAGAAGCGATTTTAATTCTGAATTCTGCTTTTTCTGGTGTGATGGGGTGTTCAGGGCTTGCTATGGTGGAGAACTGGGTTCTGATAATGCCAAGTAACTTTGGATTCTGTTGCTTAGGTTTTTGTGCTTGCCTTTCACAATCTGGTTAACTCTAGTGCTACCTGCACTCACTGTCTCTGACTGGAGCCTGCCTTTATAGTTATCTGCTTGTGTCTGAACTCCTGAAGGGTCCAGATGTCTCTGTGATTCTGTGATCCTGAGCTCCAGCTGCTCTGAGTAAGTGGCTCCTGTAGGATGTCTCAGGATATGGTGTCTCCGAAGTAGCAGACCAGTTAGGTGTCCCACTGCTCTGAATGTAAGTGGCTCCTCTAAGATGTCTCAGGATATAGGTGCTTGCTGCTCTGAGTTCAGTTGCCTCGTCTAGGATGTCTTGGGCTATGGTGTTGGCCGCTCTGAGTTCAAAGGCCCCTCTAAAATGTCTCGAGATATGGTGTCCACATGGGAGCAGATTAGCCAGGTGACTGCTCTAGGCACAAGGTCCACGCAAGCAGCCCAGAAGATAATCTTGAAGACAAATCTTACTTATGTCATCAAATATGGAAAAGGTGATCTGGTCCTCAACTAGAAGATTTACTTCTAATGTCTAAAATTCAAGTTGCTAGAAAGTACATCACATGCTACCAGAAGAAAATGTAAAGGGAATAAAGATACAGTGGATCCCTTCCATAAATATTGATTCTCTTCAAAATGTAAATTTAAAACAAGCAGTGTACCCTCTTACCAAAATGGTCTCTCATCCAAGGCAGAGAAAAAGTGAAGACAATGGTAGAAAAGGTCTTGAGAGTCAAAGAAGCTAGCTGTGAACATATATCTTTTAGGATTAGCAGAAGGTATACCATGAAGTCTTACCAATATAATCTCCAAAACATAATGAGAAAAAAGGTCACTACAGTGTGCATGCCAGCATTGAATTAAAAAGCTGGCAATGTATAGTCTACACAACCATTTACAGAAAACTATAAACCTGGGAATGGAAGAGGTTGTCTTTCTCAGGGAAAACCAGAGTACCAATATTGGCAATATACTACTAATAATGAACCATTAGAACATAAGTGTATGCAATTTTACATGGTCTCTACAATTGGTATGCACACACACACACACACACACACACACATTCTGTAAGAATTAATGAAATAAGAGGTTATGTGCATTTTAGGAATGCAGGGACAGGTATGATAGGTGTTTTGGAGACAGTAAATATTCAAAAAAAGCAATTAAATGGCAAAAGTAAACTACCAAATACTACCTAAAAATTAAAGCAGTAAATAGCACTGTGAGAGAAATGTGACACTAATCTTCAACACCTGATGTAAGAAATAATGTTCATGTGTTTTGTATGTGCATGTTTGTGTGTGTAACATTAAACTCAAATAATCTTTAGTACTCATATTTCAATACAATTTATGATGATACTCTTCATCTAGAGTGATTTATCGGTTATAGAATTCAGTGACCTTATTGTGGTAAAGATCTTGTATGGCATATTTCCATTAGTGATTTTTCTCACTTAATGAAACTCATTTCATAATGAAAATTGTGTGTTTTTAAATAATGTTATAGAGTTTTATATTACAGGCACAATCTGAACCTCATTTTTTCATACTATGTTCCCTTCTTAGTATGTTATATGATAGTCTTGACATCTTTCTAGTACATTGTAAGAGCTATTTCAATATCCAGTCACTTTTTGATAACCATAAAAATATGCAGTATTGGTACTGTGCTTCATACTGTGCTAGCATTCACTCTTGTTTCTCTTTTGAAATCAGTGCCTTTTATTGCATCAGGATTCTATGCTATTCCAAATCCCAACAGAGGCAATTTACCATTTAGGTGATATTTTAGTTTCTATTGCTATATCAAATACCATGATCAAAGAAAACAAGTGAGAAAGGTGTTTATTTACTTATGTACTTTGGTCACAGTATACTGAACAAATCCAAGGCATGAAATTGGATGTAGGCACTCCATGAAAGCAAATGGAATGTTGCTGATTACTGTCTTAATGTCCATATTGTCCACAGTCCTCTTTCTTATAACTCCCACAACAGCTTGCTAGAGGTTTGCACTGTCAACAATCAGTACGGCTATCTCATATTAATCATTAATTAAATATATGGCCTTACACACAAAACCACAGGTCAAAATGATGGTATCCATTTCTCAATTTAGATTCACAGTTCTCATATTTCCAGATTGTGTACTTATGAAACCATTTTCCACTACAATTTAGTACTTTGTATGGCAATGGACAGTGCTGTCCTGTCTGTAAGTTCAAATTTGTATATTACTTAAAATTTTTATATAAGTACTACTTTTTGTTAAGACAAAGAAAAAGATATGTTGAATATCATCTAACATTTTTCATACTATGAAAGTTTCAATCAAGTAATTTATCTTTGTACTTCTGTACAAAATTTAAATCTGGTCTAACTAAAATAACATAACACTTTGGGACAAAGATACACCCTAGCAACCCTGCACTAGAAGCCAAAATTGAGAAGACCTCCACACCACCATGACCTTCCCCCTGGTACTATGATAGACAGGGAGAAAGGTGATCCACACACTGCAGAACATCAGCATGCTGAATGTTAGGAACTTGGCTTCATTGAATCTGTCAGGAAGATTCCTAGCCAAGAAAGCCACAGTGAAGCTCCCCAGAGCCAGGAACCCAAGTATCCCAAGACAAAAGTGGAAGGCAATGACTGAGCCTTTGTTGCAAATAATGATAGTCTTCCCATGTTCAGATTGTATATCTCTGTCAATAAAGGGAGGAGATGTTACCACCAGGTTCCAGAGAGAACAGTTTGGATTAGGGTACAAATGGGAAATGACCAAGTTAGGTGCTCCAGATGCTAGCATCCCTCTCATCCTTCTTCCTGGAGTAGTGAGCTTGAAAGCCATGACCACAGTTATTGTTTTGGCCAACACTGTAGAAACAGCCACAGTGAAAAATACTCCAAATGTGGTCTGCTGCAGGATGCAGGTGACCTGGTTGGGGTGTCCATGAAGACTAATGAGCAGAGAAAACAGAAGATGAGAGAGATGAGCAGGATGTAGCTTAGAAGGCAATTATTGGCCTCACAATGGGAGTATCCTTGTGCTCACAAATGTGACTTAGTACTAGCACTGTGATGGCCGAGAAGCACAGGGCCATGCAGCCTAGAGACATCCCCAGTGGATCTTCATAACCAGAAAATGACACAAACTCTTTGGATGCAATGGTTTTGCTCTATGTTGGCATACTTATCATCTGGACACTTCACACACTGTTCCATATCTGTTGGGAAATCACAACAAATCCTCATAAGATATCATAATTTTGTATCACATAACTCAGTATTTTGTATCCCCACAATATATATTTATGGTGTTGAGCATCTATTCCATTTTTTATTGTTGTAGGGTTCACTGACTTTAGGCTTGTCTGTACTAACCTATGCACCATCATAGAGAAAAGAGGAGAAAACATACTTGTTTATTGAAATAAAGAAATATATTTGGTTTTCAGTGCATTATGAAAGTAATTATGCATATTCTCAAATTATATAATTTCTCAACCTTAATCGTACTATTCACAGACATATGAGTGTGTGGACATAGCTCTCAATGAGAGCTGAATAAAATATAGTATGTGTCTTGGTGGTTCTGTAGGTTGTGCCCTTTTTCAGTATTTTCATGTAGCCAGAAGAATACACAACTCATCATGCAGATATTGTTTGCACTAAGCACTATTTCCTTTATTGAAACTGTATAACTCATAGACCTATGCTGTACCCCTCGTTGTGGTAAGAAGCTGTCTTTTTTCTCAACTGTATGTTCCAAGCTACATGACAATGAAGATTATGGATATTTCATAATCTGTTTTTCCTATCTAGCTGTGACTGCTATTACTACTGTCACATCTCTGGGTACAATTTTGATGTTATTCATTCTTATTCTAATTTTTTTGACAACAAATAAGTTTATCTTTTAAGATATCTGAGCTCTTAAATGTATTTCATTGACAGACTACTGTTTCTCTGAACATCTAGTCTTTGTCAGAACCAAGGTGAATGATAGGAAGAAAGGTTTTAGACAGATCAGGTATTTTACTTTGAAAAAAAGAAACAGAAGAAAATATGCGTAGTAATATACCTAAATTTTTTCTCTTTAAAATGGTTACAGATGTTTTTCTTCTAATGTTTTCTGCAAATACAAAGTCGTACCCATCAGTGGGTCATGGTGCGGAAGGCTTTCCATGAAGATATCTGGCCCACCAGCTAGCTAGTAGGAACATGGAAAGGGTCCAGAAGGCACTTTGGGAGAGCACATTTCTTCCCAAGTGGTAGTGTGACAAACTACGAAGTGGTAGTATTTCTTGTGACAGAAATGCTCGGACAATGATGATGATTCTCGCACACCTTATTTTTCCCAAATAGGGTTCTTATATACATTTTGGGGTGGGTTAAGGTCTGGCTGCAGGTAATGCTTATTGCTTGGTCTGAGAGTTTGGAGATACCTCAGTCTACATGTGGGAGAGCCTGAGGTACTGTTCCTATGTGACTGATGGCCATGCTCTTCTCTGTGGGAGAGGCTGTGGAGGGTTGAAGCTAAGTGAGAGGAAACCAGGGGCCCAGGAGCACTGCCAAACTCCTAAAATTCCCTTAGGGTCTCTGGGGTTTAAAGCAGACTCAACTGGTACCCTGCTGCCTCTCACATCCCACTGGCCCACACCATCATATTAGGAGAGAAATGACTGTTTGTAG
Organism: Arvicanthis niloticus; assembly: GCF_011762505.2. Classification (NCBI taxonomy): domain Eukaryota; kingdom Metazoa; phylum Chordata; class Mammalia; order Rodentia; family Muridae; genus Arvicanthis; species Arvicanthis niloticus. The sequence goes on along the minus strand of NC_047676.1, from coordinate 352,782 downwards.
GAGATATTGCGGTTATTTGCTGGGTCCAAAAATGTTGGTACTATTCAAATGACTAAATTCTGAAACACAGAGATTTTAGGTCTTCAGTTTCCATCTTTCCATCTAGGCCATTTCAAATTCTAGTTTGGTAAGAGAAGATATTTGAATTCTGCATTTTTTTTGCAGGCAAATGTGTTCCTGTCTCATTGGAAACCTCATTCTCTGGGTACAGTGTACAATCAAAGCAGCAGTCTGCAGTCTGTTTTCGATGTATTTTTCTAAACCTGCAGTGCAACTCACACTATACAAGAAAGTATTATCTTGAGAATATATATATATATATATATATATAATATATATATATACACATTTGTATATGTAATTATACATATTGCCAACAAACATACATACACACACACAGAACACACACAACATAAACGACACCTTTCACAATAGTCCCAAGTAGTATAAAATACCTTGGAGTGAATCTAACCAAGTAAGTGAAGGATCTGGATGTCAAGAATTTCAAGTTCCTAAAGAAAGAAATTGAAGCAGTGTTGGGGCTGACTTTTAGCAGAAAGCGGCTATCAGCTTTGCAGCCATTTTGAGCCATATACCTGACATGAGATTTGGATTACAATAGCCTACAACAGCTGAGAACACTCCGATAATCTTGGTTTAGATATCTTGAGATTAAGGTGTTGAGATTAAAGGTGTGTAATTAAGAGTATGATTTAGAAGTATAGAGATCAGAGTTAGAGACAAGACCTAAGGGCATGATTAAAGGTGTAACTTAGAGGCGTTGCTTAGAAGTAAGACATATAAAATGCAGAGGCAGACAGTAGGATTCAGACATTAGGGAGACTAGAGAGAGAGATTCATACACATCAGACATTAGGTAGAATCTGTCCTCACCCTCACTCTTGCTGAAACCCGACCTGCAGACCGAAGCAGCAGCTTGGGCCGGGATACAGTGGCTGCCCAAACGTGGGTCGGCCCGGGCCTCAACATTTTGCCTGGGCTGCAACATTTATTTTGCCACCCCAACTTGGGGCTAGTGCGGTCCCCAACATTATTTTTGGCGCCGAACAGGGACTCGAGCTTGGGCCTCAACAAAGCAGATCTCAGAAGACAGAAAGATCTCTTATGCTCATGGATTGGCAGGATTAATATAGTAAAAATGGCCATCTTGCTGAAAGCAATTTACAGAATCAATGCAATTCCATTAAAATTCCACTCAATGCTTCATAGAGCTAGAAAGAAAAATTTGCAAATTCATTTGGAATAACAAAAAACCCAGGATAGAAAAAACTATTCTCAACAGTAAAATAAATTCTGGGGGAATCACCATCCCTTACCTTAAGCTGTACTGCAGGACAATAGTGATAAAAACTTCATGGTACTGGTATAGAGACAGTCTGGAAGATCAATGGAATAGGATTGAAGACCCAGAAATGAACCCACACACTTATGGTCACTTGATCTTTGACAAAGGGCTAAATCATCTAGTGGACAAAGGACAGCATTTTCAACAAATTGTGCTGGTTTAACTGGAGGTCAGCATGTAGAATACAAATAAATCCATTCTTATTTCCTTGTACAAAGCTCAAGTCCAAGTGGATCAAGGACCTCCACATAAACCAGATATCCTGAAGCTAATAGAAGAGAAATTGGGCAAGAGCCTCAATCCATGGGCACAGGGGAAAAGTTCCTGAACAGAACAGCAATGGCTTATGATCTAAAATCAAGAATTGACCAATGAGACCTCATAAAATGCAAAACTTCTGTAAAGCAAAGGATACTGTCAATAAGGAAAATGGCAAAAATAGATTGGAAAAGATCTTTACCTATCCTACACCTGATAGAGGGCTAATATCCAATATAAACAAAAAGCTCAAGAAATTAGAATTTATACAATCAAATAACCCTATTAAAATTTTGTACAGAGCCAAATAAAGAATTCTGAAGTGAGGAAACTCGAATGGCTAAGAAGCACGTAAGAAATGTTCAACATTCTTAGTCATCAGGAAATGCAAATTAAAAAACCCCTGAGATTCCACCTCACAGCAGTCAGAATGGCTAAGATCAAAAACTCAGGTGATAGCAGATGCTGGCAAGGATGTGGAGAAAGAGGGACACTTCTCCATTGTTGGTGGGATTGCAAGCTGATAAAACCACTCTGGAAATCAGTCTGGTGGTTCCTCAGAAAATTGGACATAGCATTACCGAGGACCCAGCTATACCACTCCTGGGCATATACCCAGAAGATGGTCCAACATATAACATGGACACATGCTCCACTATGTTCACTACAGTTTTATTTATAATTGCCAGAAGATGGAAAGAACCCAGATGTCCTTCAACAGAGAATGATACAGAAAATGTGGTACATTTACACAATGGAGTGTTACTCAGCTATTAAAAACAAGGAGTTTCTGATTCTTGAAATTCTTAGGCAAGTGAATGGAACTAGAAAATATCATCCTGATGAGGTACCTAATTACAAAAGAACACACATTGTATTCACTCACTGATAAGTGGATATTAGCCCAAAAGCTCACATACCCAAGATATAATTCAAAGACCACTGAAAGCTGTGAAGAAAGAAAACCAAAGTATGAATACTGTGTTCCTTTTAGAATGAGAAACAAAAATACTCACAGGCACAAATATGGAGACAAAGTTTGTAGCAGAGACTGAAGAGGGGCTATGCAGAGACTTCCCACCTAGGTATTCATCCCATGCCCAGTCACTAAAGGCAGACACTGTTGTGAATGCCAGGAAATGCATGCTGAAAGGAGTCTGATATACCTGTCTTCTGAGAGGCTCTGCCAGAGCCTGACATACACAGGGCAGATGCTCACAGTTAACCGTTGAACTGATCACAGGATTCTCAGTAGAGGAGTTGGAGAGAACTGAAAGAGCCTGAAGCGTGTCCAGCCTCATACACACCCCACCAATCAATACCAAGCAACAATCCCAACAAATCGGAGCTTCCAGTTCTAAACCAACAGCCTGGAGCACATAGGAAGGGACCTATGTCAAGAGCTGTATATGTAGGGGAGGATGGCCTTGTTAGGCATTGGTATGAGAGTAAGTTTTTGGTCCTGTGAATATTGAATGCTCTAGTGTTGGGAAATTCGAGGGTGGAGACTTGGGTGTGGATGAGTAGGTGGGTGGGCACACTCTCATAGAAGCAGAGAAGGGGCATGAGATAGAAAATTTCTGGTGGGCGGAAATGGAAAAGGGGACAACATCTGAAATGTAAATAAAAATAGCCAATAAAAAAAGAAAAAAAATAGAAAACTTGACTGTGGAAAAATATTTTTATAAATGAGTATAAACATCACTTCATAGACTATAATATGTTCACACATAATCACAAATGCTTATATAGAGTTAAAAATCTACTTTATTTGATATATACACAAACACACAATACCCATCCACACCCCCCACACATATATATTAGTTTTTATTTTCTAAATTGTTTTCCTGTGGTGTTGGGTGATTAGACATATTGATGAAATTGCATATGGAATCCAGAAGCCTTTGGTATCTATCACCAAGACTTACAAATGTTGAGAGTTATCTAATTTTGATGCTGGTATCTGAGAATGGGCCTTTAGCAAGAGCAGCAATTGTCTTAATCACAGGGCTATCACTTCAGTGGCTCAGATTTTAAACTTTGGATATACAGATAAGAATGTAAATTGTTGTATACCCACTGAAGTTCCTCCTGTGCTCATTCCAAGTCAGATATATGAGGATAATGGCTCTGTGGGAAACATGGAAAATAGCTTTCTATTTTTATTTTTATCCAGGCCTTGTGGAAAATTCCAAATGTTGAAAATGTTAAACTCTGCACATTGATTTTCCCTATGGTTCATGTTCACCAGTTCTCTGACAGGATTAGTTAATGTAATATTCGTCCACCAGGAGACCACCTAATGAGATGCATCATTAAATGATTACATATGAATATCAATTAAGACCAGGCAATTTGAGATATCCCCTAATTTTCTCATGGCTTCCAGAAGAGACAGTTGTATTAATGCTACCCCGTGTAGTAACATACAATAATGTATAGGCAATTAAAACTTCATGTACTTCATATTATGTTCCATAATAAAAAAATGCTAGAATAAACTCTTACCAACAACCAGTAGCATGGACTCTGTGTGTGTGTGTGTTTTTCTCTGTGTGTGTTTTGTGTCTGTGTGTACACAACATGTTTGTAAAAAATACTTTTAAAAAATGAAGCCATGCATGTGAGAATGAATGGAATTCCAAATATGTGGAAGTTGCTCAAACAAGAGTGGTAGTATGTCATTCATGTACCACAGTATACACATATGAAAGAAACATATGATTAATAAAATGGGCAGTAATCATCATCTGTTTTATAATATATAATTGTTACTTTAATTGAATACTATTAATCACAATAATTGTATGGATTCCTGAGAATTTATTCTCG